>NC_045616.1:47553707-48866207 GCF_009829155.1 Mustela erminea
TTTTTAACACATTATTGACTCATTGAATACTTGGGGTCCTTCTTTATGTCCTCATGCTTGCAAGTGGACTCTAGAACCACAAGGAAAGCACTCATATATATTCTTGAGAAAACAACAAAAATATTTTAAACATGCTGTTTTAATTAGAAGAAAAAAAGAAAGAGAAAGGTGGCATATATGAAGATAAAATGATTAATGTACTGTAGTTTTTAAGCAGATTTTAAGAGTAATTTGAAACCGTAAGCCTATGTTTGCATGGTATATATATAATCAGGTCAAGTGATAATGTTTTGAAAGACTTTGAGCCTATCATCTATAGCTATGATATTTACACAGTTTTTTAAAGGATTTTAGTGGGAAGCTAAGAGACTATTGGACTTTCATTTTGCCCTCTAAAGCATAAAGGCACAATTTTCATGGAGGACATAAATTTCATAAGGTGAATTTGTCCATCCAACTCTGCTTGGGACCATGTAATAGGGAGGTGTGTCTCTAAGATTCCCTATACCCACTTAGGGGTTTTGATCTGTCATAGACAGGCAACAGTTGTAACTTGTTACTTCTTTTTACTGTAATGTGTAAACGTGTGGGTGTATGTTTGTTTTTTAAATGAGAATGAAAAGCAAAGAATATAAAAGATTTCATAATGCTGTAGTATTAAATCATATTTATGTCCTTGATAATGAGTGGTAAATGTTTTTAATGATGCTATTGTAAACTTATAGAGTGCCTTAATAAATAAAATATTGGTGATCAAAAGAAAAAATTGTGTTTAAGCATCACAGTGTTCTAAAACCTAGGAAAAGTTAGAAACAG
This sequence comes from Mustela erminea, assembly GCF_009829155.1. NCBI lineage: Eukaryota > Metazoa > Chordata > Mammalia > Carnivora > Mustelidae > Mustela > Mustela erminea. The sequence continues at coordinate 47,554,524 of NC_045616.1, forward strand.
AACAGGCGATAATATAGATAAGTGCAAAGTGAATGTTTTAAAATAAATAGCACTTGGATGACCTGAGATGTCAGAACTAGAGACAAGGGTGTGTGTTTGTCAATATATCCTTCATGTTTTACAGACTCCTAAGGGAACAAGGGAAGATACAATTTCACCTTTTCTGTGCCAAAACATTTTAATTATATCTTCTTCCAACTACAGCGGTTCAGTAACCAAGGAGCTGACATTGATGCATGTGTTGATAAAGCTGCAAACATTCAAAATGAGATTAACAAAGATTTTGAGCAAAGGGTGACAGCTAATTTTGCACAGTGTTCTGCATCTGATTCAGGCCAGCATAATAATAGAATATTTTATAACTGTTTTGTTATTCAAAAGGACTTTTATGATGCATTTATATTTGTGGATATCTTTGTATCATACTTAAAAATTATCTATCCTGTGGCTAAAACTATTTGCACATCTATGTTGTAATGCAGAGACAGTATCATAAAGGAAAAAAAAACCCTCTTACTGTAACTTGTGGGTTTTGTTTTTGTCGTTGTTGTTGTCTTTTTTTGTAATCATACTTTATCCTTGGAACTCTTTGCCGTAACCTTAATTTGTCTTGAGCACACTAGCTGGAGAAAGTATAGAGATGGTAAATGTATATTTTCTCATGTTGCTTAGTATGCACTAATAAAATGACCAAGAAAAGTTATATTCAACTTATTTAATCAATAAAACTGTAGTTTCTTTATGTTCTTGAACTCCTTTGAGCACATTTCAGTGTATTTCTTTTCTCTTCTATTCTCTACTTGAAGGCAGCTGACAGTCTTCTTTCACTTTTCTTTTTGTTTGTGAAATTTTCTTTTTTTTTTTTTTTATCCACTCACTTCTCCATCTGCTTTCACTTTTGTTTGCTTGGGCCGTCTCTCATCCCAACTTGATAATGAGGAATGCAGTGTGACCCTGACCTCTATCAGCCCATGCATGACCTTCTGACTCTACCATATAACCTTTGACCTTCTCTTTGACAGCTTGATTAATTACCCTGTGTTATGATTTATGAGTAAGTGCTATGTAAAAATAATAGACAACAGGTGGTCCTCTGAAAACTTTTTGTGGCATGTTTTCTTTTACTGACTAACTTGATGAGCTATTTGAAGTTGGAAACTTACTGGAATAATCTATGTTGGTCTATATCATGGTATTTTTGTACCATGGAGCACGACATTAGAATATAGGGAGCTACAAGTTAAAGCATGATTGTGACAAACATTTTACAAAATATTAGCAGGGTGCTGTTACCTAAGTGCACGTTGGGAGGAAGCAGAAAATGGAGTCAAGTGACATTTTAGGCGTTTCAGTCCCAGGTCACGTCTTGAGAAAATTGCTGAAATAATGGAGGGGGCATTTTTCAAGTAGAGCTGCAGCTCCAACAGCTATGTTTACTTTAACGCTTCACTAGTGACTTCTGATTGGTTGTCATGACCTCATCTCACTGTTGCACCTAGGCTGTTGCAACAGTGACATAGACATACCCTTGTTGTGAAAAAGATGAGAATAAACACAGCATACATCTTTCAGAAAAGATGAATGGACAGTGGTTTGTCCATTTTAGCCATGGGTAGATGTAGCTTATAGGCAAATTGCTTTGGGCTTCATTTCCCTTGAGGATGAGCACCTTTCTTCTTTCAAACCAAACAGATAGAATGCTGAACTTGGAAAATATGATTGATAAGTCTGTGTTAAATGATCTTTTACAGAGCTTTGCCTGAAGACCAAAACAGACAGTTCCATAGGTCAGAGGATTCTACTCTGGCCCCTGACCTCTTTGGTCACACATGGCTTATAGTATTGGCAGGTTAATATGCAGAGCTGAACACTTTCACCTGATTTTTTATTTAGCCAACCACAAGAGATTTGAAAAGATGTAGAATTTTCTCCTATTTTCTATTTTCCTTATAACTGGTATTTAATAGGCAAATTAACTTGGATAAATCTTTAATTTTAGTAAGATTTCATTGGGATCAAAATACATTCTGGCTTTGGTCAGACATTGAAACATTTTATCTATTTGTAGAATCTTCTTGACAAGTACATTTCTGTACTGATTTAATTTCTTAAGCAAGGTTTCCTCTTTGGTTCTTTGTGTTTGGCATCACCTATCTGTTTTAGACCTCTGACCTAAGCCATCATTTGTTGATTGAATGATAAATGAACTATTATTTATTAGTAAGTGCATCTACAGACTTCAAAGTAAAGGAGGCCTGCAGTCCTGTGCATTCTCTTTAAATCACAGCGAGCCGTTGTGCTGAATAAACTGCTATGTCTAGCAATAAAATTTTGAGGGTTTCTGATTAAGATTCCATGCTTTAGACCTTATAAACCCAGTTCCGAAAATGAAACTACAGTTACAGCTACAAAGGATAGAAAATGGAATGAGATAAGTGAAAGAGATTAGCCTCTTGATCACTTTCTTGATCTTCTGCTAGACTGTGCACTCAAACATAAGAGTTAATTAACAACTTTATATATACTTTGTCTCTTGAAATGTTGGATATTGGAATTGACTTGGGTAAATCATTAATCAGGATGCCAGAAGTTTTATTTATTTAGTTGTAGAATGTTAGGTAATCAGTTTGATCATTTTGTCTTCCTAAAGATAACAGAAGTTTCTGTGTATGTTTAAAATGAACTGCCTTTTCATCTTAGGAGAAATTTAGCATGAATGATTAAATATAAAAAGAATACTTCCATATAAAATGTTTAAGGTTATAACATTAGTTATGGAGGCCTCATTAGAGTGGCAATGCATGGTTCTTTTATGATATTATATCTGATGCCTGGTTTTATAAAGTTTTGTAAAACTTTATGGGTACACTTGTTAAAGGTCAAACTAGGATCTCTTTCTATTTCTTTGTGTATCGATTGAGTTATTGCGAATAGAGAGAATTAATTTTTAAAATGGCATTTATTCTGTTTTATTAAGATGGTTTCTTCAATGGCTTCATATGGTTAAATTTAGCTATTGGTATGTTATCTGCCTTGTTTTACTTTGACTATTTACTTTGATACCTTGGTTTCCATGTATTAATGTTGACATGGCAAAAGTCTTTTTAGCTTTATTATATAAAGGAATTTTTGGACAATATTTGTATGTGACAGAGAAAAGGAGGAAAAGATGAAGTTTTTCTAATATCTGTAGTTAGAGCATATATAAGTGGGATAGTTGACTTTATTTTGTTTCTCCAGTTTTCTCTTCTTCATTATAAAGTAGTTATTAATGGTCTCCATGAATATCGCTTTAATTAATTTATCAGGAAAATTTTAATTGAAAAATGTAAGTTTTTCACAGAATGGTAATTGAATTTGTAACAAAGACATTTATTAAAATAAGCTCTCATTTCTGCAGGAAATGTTCCTGAATATTTCTTAATTGTTATTCCATTAATTAAATTGGCAGTATGAAATATCTAAGTGATAAAATATTTTCTAAATAATTCAGGTATTTAAAGAGCAGCATTCATTGTTGAAATCTAAATGCTAAAAATTCTTTAATTGATTTATGGAGTGGTAATTTTAAAATAGAATCATTTTTCATTAGTTGATGCCTTGGTGAAAAATTGATATTGTGTCTTTATAAAATTGGACAAATGAGTCATGTAATTTTCAGTTACATAATCAATAACTTAGACAAATACTACTTCTTTGATGATTTATGTTTGTCTGCTTTTTATACTTATTTAGATAGGACACATCAAATTTCAGACTCCATTTAAAATCAAGTAGGTGCAGTAATTTTTCAGTCAATGATTTCCAAAAATTGAAGTAAAAACTTCTGCTTAAGTAAATGTGGTATTATGAGAAATACTGTATCTAGTGATTAAGTTAAAAATTAGGCCAAAAGTTTTATAATTCTAGTGGCTATAAACTTTGTCTAAAGTGTTTACCTTTATTTGGAATTCCTTTATGGTACAAAGGTGATGCTCACATTCTATCAATTTATTAAAGTTCCACTTTCTTACATTGAGTTTGATGTTTTTCATAATATCATTTAAATGTAGTATATCACTATATTAATCTCTAAGAATTCTAAGATCCTGTTTTGGGTTTGCTACTTCTAACTCATGTGTGAGTATGAGAGACTGTGTGTGTGTGTGTGTGTGTGTGTGTGTGTTTAAAGTTCAATTCACTCAGAGAAGGCAGGGAAGAAACATGACAGGAGACCACTTACTCATGGTACAGAATCTAGTAAGGAGGCAATTTTCTTTTTGGCCTACGGTGACCTTTTTTGACTATGTTCCTTACACCAGAGACAGTGTATGAATGCCTCTATTTCACCCTGTTTAGCAGAGTGCAACAGTGTTCTTTAACTTAACTTTTAGTGGGAGGAGAAGTTATAGCTGAAATTTGAGAAGGGCGTGAAAAGTTCTAAGAGGCACAAGGAAGAGGGGTAGGAACTTCCTTCAAATGTGATTTTAATAACTAGTCAAGTGTGTCCAACTGTAGAAAATCACCAAGTGACAATCTGTCTACCTGACAGTGATCACAATGAATTACAAGACTTTTGAATAGCTATACAGATTAGAATAAAGCAGGACCAAATAAAATATCTTTTGTTGGTAAAACTTTGACTTACTAGCTAAGATACTTAAAAAGAGAAACCGCCCCCAAAAAAACCGTTTATCTTATGCTTTGATGTAGAACGTTTAAGTTTTTAAATTTGTAAAATGTTTTATAACTTCTCATAAAATAGGTATTTGTTTAAAAGTTTTACTTGAACATGTATTAAAGAATATATGGTATTTTGTTAATCAGTTTGGCATTATATAGTTTTCATGTGTGCAAGACAACTATATCTTAATTAACAGTACTATCACTAAAATCACAACTTTAATTAACTTCACAATCTGCAAACCATATCATAGTTTTAGACAATAATATCAACTGGGGGGCAAAACTTGAAAAACCCCATGAAGTTTTTATGTAGATCGTGAAATCGACCATTAAAAAAACCAACTACATGCAGCAGTGTGGCATACTTAAAAATAAGATAATTGAGTCAATGCTAATATTACTCTATTATTGCTGCAATCACTTTTTAAAAAATCATCTTATTATGGTCGATTTGGCAAAAAACAAATTTTATACTTGAATTAGTTCTACAGTTATGCTTTTGGAAAAAGTATTGAGTTTTCTTTTTCAGTAAGAATGATATTTTTCCATAGCTCTTATGTGTTTTTATTGTAATTTAGTACACTTTTAAAATATGACCTTATAGGATTTTACAAGGCAAAATTGGGACACCCACAGTACAGAAGTGAATAGAAAATACAAGATATTAATAGCTTCACAAATTTATGTTGCACATGCTTGTCAATGGAAATTGTTTATTCTTCTCTAATTTCTAGCGGTTTGATTATTCCATCAGCTATAACTTAATATAAATACCAAAAGTTTTCCCAATTCTAACCATAGAAATGTTTGCCTTGCTAGAATTGTCAGACAGGAAAATATATTTTTAAAACTTTAGAGAAGGTATAATAGCTCAATAAGCTGTATTTCAGACTTTGGGACTTGTTTCCTAGTACTGGCCCCCAGTATAGAGAAATTTTTATAGTGGTTAAAAATGAAAGAAATTTTAGGATTAAATAATTGCTCCCATGCCTTACAGTCGGACATTATTTTGTTTTATGATTTGTGTGGCCTCCTGAAAGAAGAGAGGTGGAAAAAATACCAACTGCACAGGTTGATTATTATGTTTCTGCTATTATAGATATGTAAATCTGTAGAATGTTAGGTCACATTTATTCCTTAATTGCTTATTCTTTCTGGAATTCAAACAAATAAAAAATGCTCATTAAAGTGCAATTGTAAAGGAAAGAGAATCCAACAAAATAGGGTGTGGAATTTTAACTTCAGCTTCAAAGAGGCTGTTTTTTCAAAATAGGTATTCAAATATTGATGTGGTTTGAAAGTGTACTTGTTATTTGTTAATTTATTTCAATTATTTGGGGGCTTCTGAGAGATCTAAAGTACTTTATAAAAAAAATATAATCTCGGCAATCTTTGTGTTACAATTTTGTCTTCTTATTCTTACAAATAATCTATTTAACACAAACAGTGCAGGCAAACAATTTTAAATAACTTTTTGTTGGAAAAAGTAGAACTATAGTCTTTTATAAAGAAATACTTTAGTGACTATACAACTATATTAAATTACTTACTATGAAATTTTGCAGATTTTTTTATGAATTGAGATGGTTTCTAAGATTAAATTATACTGCCTTCTTTGCTTTCAAAACAGGAGGGATATGGAGTAATAGTACTGAATCCCAATGAAAACTATATTGAAGTAGAAAAGCCAAAGATCCAGGTACAGTCATCTTCTGATAGTTCAGATGAACCAGCAGAAAAACGGGAAAGAAAAGATAAAGTCTCTAAAGAAACAAAGAAGCGACGTGATTTCTATGAAAAGTATCGTAACCCCCAAAGGGAAAAAGAGATGATGCAGCTGTATATCAGAGTAAGTAATAAGATTATTACTCTCCTTCACTATTTCTTTTACTTTATTTGTATTGTATGTCATAGTTTTTATTTTATTTTTTTAAAAGAAACTTAATTCTTTAATTTTCAGCCATTCATATCCCATGGTTGTTACTTGGGTGAAATTTTTTTTATTCAGAATTACAAAATACATCCTTATTTCAGTGTGATATTTTACTTAAGTTTCAAAAGCAATTATGAATGCTCCATACAAAACATTGGTCTTCATCTTGGGTGGTGATAGTTTTCATGCATTCTTTTCCTATGAGCAACCATCCATCCACAGTGTTTCAGCTTAACTTCCGAAGGCAGATGGAGGGAGGAAGAGTAATTAATATCTTAATAAATATTTAAACTAGAATAGTTTAGGGATAGTGTAATGAGGGAACTCTCTCCTTTGCTCTTTTCTTACCCAGTGAACCTTTGCACTTTGTAATGCTAGCAGCATGGGATCGTTACAGCAGTGCTGCCCAAGGAGTTCTAATTCGTAGGGGGCACAAACAATTTTATTTGAACTTTGACACATTCTGCTTGATATACATACTGTGTATTGTATATATGAGACATATTTATGCAATTTTCAAAGCCCTTATTACGGGTCCTATAAATAGAATTTAATAGTAAAGCACGTCAAAAATGCTACTAGGTAAGTAAAATAGTAAATTGATATGTTCTTTAAAAGTGAGCAATTCAGAACATTTAAGCATAGACAAATTAACACTTTATAAATTATATTGTAGGATAATAGTAAAGTTTCAAATTAATCACTTTGAACTATTTGTACACTTCCTTTAAAAAAGTTTACTAATAAAATATTTCATACCATCTTTGAGGGGAATACGTAACTTACTGAGTTATTTTCTTCATTCTCATTCATTGCATAATCCCTATACTTTTGGGAATTACACTTCAAACTTTCAAGACTATAGGTCGGTTTGTTGAGTAAGTTAGGGTAGTTAAACAGTACGAAAGCAGCATGTAAATCCTCAACCCAAAAAAAAATCCTCATCTCAGTATCCAGACTGAGAATACCCAAAGCTCATCATACAGTAACTCAAGCTAAAGTTAGTCAGATTGCAGTATTTAAATTTCTGAAAAGCATCTCGCTATGTAATATATTTTTTGAAAAACAAAAACAGTGATTACATTGGAATCAATAAGTAGCTTGCTTGTTCTAATGTAGGTATGTTACCGTGTTTCTTTCGTATGGCTGCATAGGTGTCATGGTGTTACCTTCTTTATCGGTTGTCCTAAGCTTTCTAATTATATGATCCAGTCTGTCAACTACCATTCTTAGGACAGTTAAAAAAAATTCTGATATCCAGATTTCGAAAATGAATTGTAAAAGCTTTTGAAATATACACATCATTAAGAAAACTCATGTCCTCATGTAAAATGTCAACAAAAAGTTATTCTATGTATTGTTCTTCTTAAAGTTTGTTTTATTTGCCTATGATATACAGAATATGGATCTATTTCTGACATCTGTCTTGTAGGTTTTATATCTCCTTTTCTATTTTCTCTTGTCACCACTGCGTGGGTATTTTGCTTTTGTTCCTTGTATGTGTGCATTTTCTTTTTTCTGTTTCATTTATCGGTTTCATTTATCTGAATGAATGAATCAAATGAAACAAAATCTGTTTCATTTATCTCTGCCTCTGTTTTTCTTCTTATATCAAGGGAGAAAAATCTTTTTATTTTGCTTCATTTTTATGATCTCTCTTTCCCTTTGTCTTTTTTCTTTCATTCTGCTATCTCTTTTACACTGCTGCCGTTTCTGCTTCTTTCCTTACATGTCTTTTTGCTTCTTTCTTCTTCGTCCCATTTCACTCATCAGTCTCAGTTCCCATTGAAAGCACTTAAAGCAAAAACAGACACTTTTAGAAAATACAACTATATGCCTGATAGTCTTAGTTATGAATGTCATTTTTCCTTAATAAATATCCTTTCTCTTAAATCTTCTAGAATTGTGCAAAATAGCAGAGTTAAGCTGGTACTCTTCAGACATAGTTCTAGATAGTAAGGTGTGATCCTGTGGTGGAGAAAGAGAAGAATGATTCATTTTGTGTAAGATGCCTTAATTCTTAGGTAGTTTTGATCCACTCAAGAAGTGACTTCTTGCACTCTCCTTTCCAAAACATGTCTCCAAAAAGTGTTTGTAATTTTCAGACACAGAGCATGATATGTGATGGGGATAAATTAGCATAAATTTCTATACTTCTTAACTATTTACATTTTGAAGTTGATCATCTAGTCTTTGGAACAGTCCCATGAGGTAAGTAGATCAAATAGCTTTATCCTTATTTTATAGGTAAGGAAACTGATGCACAGGTGGCTCATTTTTGTCTAAGAGAGCAGATAACTAGTAAATGGTGGAACTAAGTGTTGAAACCAGGACTTCTAGTTGTAGATTCTTTCTCCATTTGCTTTTTACCATGTTGTTCTACAGTTGGGAACAAAATATATACATGAAATATGAAAATTAAAACAATTATTATAAAAGCATGACATAAGTGACATGTGATTAATAGATTTTTATCAGTTATTAGATATTAAATAATAGTTATTTAATAAATATCTATGAACAATTAATATATAATACATATTTATAACAAGTAATACGTGCACACAAATGTATTACATTATGTATATATACATATACACACTCTCTCTTAATAGGATCACTAATATTGATCCAATTTTATATGAGAAGACTGTGAGTCAAAACTTAGTAATTTCCCCAAAATAACGTAACTCTTAATATAAGCTTCATGAGGACAGGGACTTAGTCTGTTTTGCTCACTATTATATCCCCAGAGCTCAGAACAGAGTCTTCATAATAAATTTTTATTTGGTAAGTAAGGTGTTGGAGCCAAGATTAAAATCCCATACTACTACTTTTTTTTAATATGTTCTGCATCATTAAAGTATGCTACTTGATTGTGAGGAATCTCATTGAAACAATCCAAAACAAACAAAAATTACAGTGTTGGTCCCCTACCTACTCCAGTGACTGAGAAAACATTATGAAAATTAATGATACGAAGTCAGTTTCTCAAGATTTATTTAATACCTTGATCTATACCTTTGCATCTGAATCTATAAGAGTGAGATATCCTGGTTTGTTTGGTTTTTTTAAACTCTGTCATCAAGGTAGTATGTTTATTGGTGAAAACGGAAATGTTTCGTGCTGACTACTGCTATTTCTGTTGTGCACCCTTGCTCATAGAGTAGAGCCAGGCTGCTATACATGTTCTTTGCTGTACACCTTTGTGCTGTGTAATTTTGCTTCCTGTTCTTTCCCTCCATCCAAATTCTGCCCATGTTGTAGGGCCCAACTGAAATCTCACCTTTTCGTATCATTGTAATCACTTACCATGACTCATGGAAGTCACTGCGACTGGTTAACTTATGTGAAATTTATCATTTGCTGTCTGAGATATCTCTTGTGTTTTTGTTTCGTAATATTATTAACATTTATCTTTCATGTATTTCCACTCCCCATAATATTGTAGATCTTTGAGCATGCTGTATTGGTCATTCCTTAAGAATAAACAGAAATGATTTAATATTTACAGTAGTGCAGAGCATACTATGAGGAATCAGAAACTGATAATAAACCCACTCATCAGAATCCAATACCCTGCAGGGAGACCAAAGCAAAAAGACTAGGCCTTAGTCTAGAGATACCTGGATAGAATTGCTTAAATATCTCTTCCATAGGAGACTTAATTGTGGGCTGTGGTGATAGGAAGAAAAGAGATTAGACCCAGAAGGTTGAAGGAAAAAAAAAATGCTGCAAGTGGAAGGGGGAAGGAAGAATCCAAATTTGGAGGAGACATTTACAGAGTAAGAATCTTGGCAAAGTCTGGCATTACACATTGAAGATACTCAAATATTTATGGCTTGATTGCTTGTTGACATCCATCAAAAATCTTACTCCTTAACATGAGAGATATTTGGTGTCTAGTTTTCTGACGGATTTTTTCAGCATTTATGTGAATTTTTGCAATTGTTCAGAAACAGCCAACTGATAAACTGAAGCTTTCTTTCAAAAAATATGTTTTTGATGTTTTTGGGTTATGTTCAAAATATTGGTGAAGGCTAATAAATATCCCATCCTCTCTGTACCTGTTCTCTTCTGTACTAAGGCCACTGGAGTCATTTCTATCTAGTGCTTTAGCAACCAAATTTAATTTTTTTAATATTATAGTCAGTGAATGTTTACTCTCTGGAACCATTTTATTTTCCCGATATATTTAAATATTTGCGTTTTCTTTTCTTCTGGAATCTGTTAAAAAGCCAAACTCTCCTTTCAAATTTTGTAAATATCTATTACAGACCGGCAGAAGTAAACTAGAATCCAGGCCTAAAACTTTAAGATTAACAAAGTGTAGGGTTTTTTATGTACTAAATGAGTACAAATAAATATGACTAACTATTCGATTATGTAGTACATTTCTGATGCATTAGAAGCAGAGCTTGAGAGATCAAAGTACTTACTGTTTCATGTGGCAACTTTCCTTAAGTATGAAATAATGTACTTTCTGGCATATATTATGGCTTATTAAGGGGATTGATTTGGTCTAGGCAATAAACATCATGTCAGACATGCCTGGCAGGAAAACCTGCTTAATATGTTTTGTAATAAGATGGAATTTTTTGTTCTCAAAAACATCTGCCAACTGAATTCAAGAGTGAAGACAGAAAATGTCATCAATTTAGTGGTAATCCTATAAATTTAGTTTCTTTCTGAGCAACACATAGCAAGACACACAAAATTCCCAGTGTTAATCACCACTGGTTATAGTACTTTGTAAAATGATGAAACAAAAACATTTTATTTTTATATAATGTGTTAATTAATTCATAATGAATTTTAATATTTCAACTGATAAAATTTTAACAAGCATCTTGCCAACAGATCATTTTTTAAAGCATCTGTTTTTTAATGTGTTGGGTTGAGAACTGAGTCAAATGGCTAAATATGTACATATATTCTTTTAAAAAACATATTTCTACCCCATAATTATAGATACACTATTTTTTCCCCTTAGACCACCAGGGGCTGCTGCTGTTCACACTGGGTTTTACTTTCCTCTGAAACTGAGTACCCCCCCATCACACTGCATCTTTTCTTTCTTCCCTTTTATTCCTTAACCTTAAATCTTTTAATATATAATGGAAAGAAAAAACAACAAGCTTACTTAGTAATTTAATGATCAGTATAAGAATTTATATTTTAAACATTTTCTACATTCCAAAACATTTACACTTTACCAAATGAACTTAAAACCAGTAGTCATTGAAGATTTTATAATAATTATTTTTATTTTCTGTTTTTAATGTCTGAATATCATTCAGAATCATACCCATTGCAGAGGTGTAGTATGGAGATGAAATTAAACGTGCAGAATTTGAACAACTTGAGTTTGAATCCCAGCTCTTTCCATTTTATATACTGTGACCTCAAACAAGTTAACTTCCCTATGTCTCAGTTCTTTTGTCTGAAAAAATGAAATAATAATAATATATGCAAAGTGAACATGGTTTCTGACACACCATGTTGGGTCTTCAGGGCTAATAAATAACTCCCTGTCTTCTCTCAAATTCATAATCAACTAAGAAAGTATCCAATCCTTGAGGTCCCCAGCTTTTGTACCTTTCATTACCTTGTACCAAAAATAATAACGTCCATCTTACCTTTCTGAGTTTGGAACCCAGTGAATAATATGACAAAGGAATCAGACAAAAGGAGATCAAAACACCAGCTTTACTAATTGATATAGTTCAAATGGAAAGTGTGGCTTAGATCTGTGCTTAATTTAGATTACCTAATTCATTTCCCCAGAAACACATTTTCATCTCTCTTCCAAACATCCACTTGCCCTTTCACAAGGTAGAAAGCAAGTTGAAATGTGTCCTTTTTGCAAGTAGCTTTGAAAGACGCCCAGAAGGGCTGAGTAGAGCATTCTGTTTCTTCCCCCAAATGTACAAATCAAGTCAGTCACTCCCCCTGTGGGAGGGAAAGAGTGAGGGATGGTGAAACAAATTGGAAACGTCACTCCAGCTATATGGCTTTACCTGGAGCCAGAAGGGAAATGGGTCCCACCTGACAAAAGTTAGCCCCTAATAAAAAGATTATTAGTAGCTCTTGCATCTTCTAGCAACTCCATAGAGCAATATTAAAATATAATCATTAAACGTTCACTAAGGATACCTCAGTTTCTTCATTTTAAGGTTTTCATTTAAAAGGGAAACTGATCAAACCTGATTGCAGAGAAAGTAGCCACAAAATTGTTTAATTTTAAAGCATTTAAAGTGCCATGATTCTATTTTAAATAATCAGAAATCAGTCTTTGTATTTTCGTGTTTCTTACTTCCAAAGCCTAGTAAGCAGTAGATTTTTAATAAATATTTGATGAATGAATATTTTAATAAATGCTTGCTTACATGAACCTACAAAGCAGAAGAGACAGAACTTTCACTATATAAATCTGCTCTTTGATATTGACTAGCACAAGTTGAAAGAACTGTGATACTATGACTGATACATGCTAACACTCACAAAATTAGTACATTGTTCTTTAAACCCACTTAACAACCCGTATTAAGTATAGCAGGCATTCTTTGAATTCAGTAAAAACAAGCAAAACAGAAAAATTTGAAAGTGGCAAAATAATTAGATCTTTAGAATAGAAATTACAATAAAGACCAGAGCTCTGCACTTATTTGTTTCGGTTGACTATTGGCCAAATTTGGTGAGGAATTCTGCTATAAATATGGTGTAGTAGAAAGAAAAAGAAATTCAGAATCGAAGAGAGTTATGCTCCAATGATCTTAATTTTTTCACAAGCTATGAGGTTGGACAAGTCACCTCACTCTTTTAGTTTCTTCATCTGTAAAATAAGAATAATTGTAGTTACTAGGCTGTTTAAGGAGTAAATAAGGTAAATTAATGTATATGAAAAGAACCGGTAGGATACCTACTATTCGTTATATCTCATTTTTTTTCTGTTTTCTCCTTGCCCTCTTTCCTTTGGAAAGTATGGGTAGAATTATGGTCAAATGAGGTCTTTTCCAATTGGTTTATAATCACTGCTTCTCAAACCTTTGGTCTCCGGACCCTTTTACATACTTAAACATTATTAAGATCACTAAGGTGTTTCGTTTATATGGGTACACTAATTGATATTTACCACAAAAAGAATGAAATATGAGAAAATTTTTTAATATTTATTTTAGGGGCGCCTGGGTGGCTCAGTGAGTTAAGCCTCTGCCTTTTCGGCTCAGGTCATGGTCTCAGGGTCCTGAGATCGAGCCCCGTGTCTGGCTCTCTGCTCAGCAGGGAGCATGCTTCCTCCTCTCTGCCTGCCTCTCTGCCTACTTGTAATCTCTATCAAATAAATAAAATATTAAAAATAAATAAATACTTATTTATTTATTTTAGGGGCTCCTGGGTGGCTTCATCAGTTAAGCATCTGCCTTTGGCTCATGTCATGGTCCCAGGATTCTGAGATGGAGTCCTGATTGGGACTCCCTGCTCGTCCCTGCCCCCTAACTTTTCCCCCTGCCCCCTCCCCCTAACTTGTTCTGTCGCTCTCATTCAAATAAATAAATAAAATCTTTAAAAATAATAATAAATAAATACGTATTTTAAGATAGTAATAAGTCTGGGGTGCCTGGGTGACTCAGTTGGTTAAACGTCTGCCTTGGGCTCATGTCATGATTCTGGAGTCCTGGGCTTCCTGCTCAGCAGGGAGGCTGCTTCTCCCTCTTCCCTTACCCTCCTGCCCACCCTCCACTAATGCTTGCTTGCTCTCTTGAGCTCACTCTCTCAAATAAATAAATGTACTATATGTTGGCTAACTGAACATAAATAAATAAATAAATAAAATCTTTTAAAAAATAAAATAGCAATAAATCCCTTACATGATGACACAAATAACATATATTTATGAGAAATAACTATATTTCTCAAAACAAACAAAAACATATGGTGAGAAGTGTGGCATTTAAAAAGCATCTCTTTAATATCTGGCTTAATAGACAGCTGAATTCCACCTCTGTTTTTCTTCCTTCATCCTCTTCTGATATGTTTTTTGGTTGACATTTCTGAAGAAAATTTGGCCACATACAGATATTCAGTTATAAAAGGAAGCAGAATTTTAATAGCTGTTTCAGGTAATTGTACATGTTTTTCTTTTTTGGTATACCAACCCTCAACAAAGAATAGTTGCTTTTTTTTTTTTTTAAGATTTTATTTGTCAGAGAGAGAACACACACAGGGGGAGCAGCAAGCAGAGCAGGCAGAAGGAGAAGCGGGCTCCCCACTGAGCAATGAGTCTGATGTGGGGCCTGATCCCAAGACCCTGGTATCAGAACCTGAGCTGAAGGCAGATACTTAATGACTGAGCCACCCAGGCATCCCAAGAAATAGTTTCTTCTTAAAGATTACCTGCTGTGTGAATCTAAAACACATTACTAAGTATTTTGTACTATTTTCATGAAAATCCATTGGTCTTTGTTGTACTTTCAGTGGAATCTTTACTCTTGAATGATTTTATAATATCACTTATTGGTCATTTGGAAAATAATGTTGCATTGAGTTATGCAGATCTTCCACATGTTGACATATTTTATTATGCAGTATCAAAGAAATCCTATCTATTAATATTACTACCAATCTCATCTGCAAAGATTTTAAGAATTGAAAAATTAAACTTATCAGAGAGGATATAAGCTCCCCCAACTTTTAATTTTAGCAAGAAAGCACAAATTTTATCATTAGCAATAAACGCCATTGGCTGTTTTTCTTGAACTTTCAGGTTTATTTTATTTATTTTCAAGAAAATGTCTTCCAAATGCCCAATGTGAGTAATGATCATTTGTTTATCAATCTTGCAAGTAAAAAGGATAGTCTATTTAAAAAAACAGCTACTTGAGCTCACAACTCAGTTACACAACTACTTTCCCTCTATACAAGCATCTTAACATTATTTGTTTTGCAGGTGCTTTTTGGGCGCCTGGTGGCTCAATGGGTTAAGCCTCTGCCTTAGGCTCAGGTCATGATCCCAGGGACCTGGGATTGAGCCCCACATTGGGCTCTCTGCTCAGCAGGAAGCCTTCTTCCTCCTCTCTCTCTCTCTCTCTCTCTCTCTCTTTCCTTCTAGAGAAGGAAGGGGGAAGGAGCAGAGGGAAAGGGAGAGAGAGAATTTTATGCCAGCTCCATGCCAAATGTGGACCCTGGCAAGGGGCTCCACCTTACCACCCTGAGATCAGGATTTGAGCCCAAATCAAGAGTCATATGGTCAAGCTCAACTGACTGAGCCATCCAGGTGCTCCAGAATTTTTTGTTTTCTACTACTTGTCCCTAACAATAGAAAGCTCTGGAGAATCATATGCCCATTTGGGGTTTTAGCAACTACAGTTTTCATTTCGTCCCTCTTTTCCCTAAAATGGGTGGCCTCTTAATTCCCAGAAGGGCTCACATATTTAACCCTGCTATGCAGCTGAGGTCTAATAAACTACCATAGTCGACTAGCTCTGTGCTGGTGCTGTCCCTCTGTCTTATGTTTACCTTAACTTTGCAATGGACTGATTCTATTGTGGTTAAGAGCTGAGTGCCCATTTCTGGCACATGTGTGCAGGGTTTTTACATGCAGTATTCACTCAACAAGTGTTATAATTATTGTAATATCCTTAATTTACAATACAAGCTGCATCTGTCCATCACTTTCTTCCATTTCTGAAGCCTTGTTTTTTTTAATTCTCCAAATTGGGTTCCTCTTGTTTCTTGTCTGAAGGAACATTTGACAGTAACTGTCCAAAATACAGTTGGATTCACCATGCTTTTATCGGGCTTTAAATGTTCTTGCACTTTCACAACTTCACTCCCTTTTTTGGGAAAAAGGGGCAATTTAATACCCTCTGTCTCCCACCTGTGGCCCACCCTTGTGGTTGAGGCCCTTGTGGATACATTTGTCTAGTTAGAAATAGTTGTTTGTTTCTTTGTATAATCCTCACAACTGTCTCAGGTATCACCTTGACTTTACAGATAATGTAAAATGAGACTCAGATGTAAATAGACTTACTCATAGTTGTATACCTAATAAGAGCAACTAAACTAAGGTTAGAGCCCACATCTATCAGACTGCAAAGCCTATGTTTTTCCCAATAAACTACATTGTCAGTACTGAACGTTTTTTACAAGTGGCTTTCTAAGATTTCTTTGTGTTTATATATATATACACACATAAGTGAATGAATCAGTGGATCTCTCCTGAATTGGAAGGCAATTGCTGCGACACAAGACAAATAATACTCCCCACAATGCAGTAATTTATTCAAGGACTGTTGTTAGAGAGTTGCAATGAGTAGATATATTGAGTGTAGGCCCGCATCCTCTTCTCTGCAATAAGACACCCTCACACTTTATTTTTTCCTGTGTCCCAAACTGTCTGTCCTTCTGGGATGTGTAAGTTGCTTGACAGCAAAGGAGTTTGGAGTTACTGCAGATAGGGATGAGAAAAAAAAACCTTATCACTTTGTATAGTTGTCTCAAAAGTGCTTTGTTTAATACAGGTGAACCTTTTTTTTAAAATCCCTCCCCTGACTTCAGTTTGTCTTTAAGTAAGTGTGCCTGTTCTCAGCCATGAGCTTGTTGTTCCACCCCATTCCCCTTTGGTGTTTTCGCCAGCCCAGTGTTCACATATGCACATTATGGCTTTATCAATAGATGGGAGCACTTCTGTGTGCATCTCTCATGTGTAAGGTAGTAGGGCAATATAACATGTTTACTGAATGTCTTGAGTATTTACATTATAGACTCATCTCATTTCCATTTGAATTACATATGTGCTTTTGTAAACGTTATGAAATTGTATGTTTAGATTTACTTTCTTGGACCATGAAATTGCTGCTTAACACACTCTATGTATCATTTTTATCTTATGTTCCTGTAATATTAATTTCATTCTTAGCATTATTTTCATAATTTAGTACTAGGAGAAAACATTGATTTTTCTCCTTGAAAATAACAGATTATAAGCCACAGTTAGTGGCTCATTTAGGGACCCCATAAAACAAAGATAAAATTCTGAATATGAATCTAAGTGGTCATCTACCAAGACTTTCCCTAATTTCTGTTTGCCCTAAAAATGATTTATACTTGAATTTGCTTTCCCAAAAACTTTAATATAGCTCACCAAACACCAACCCAAGTTGGTTTCAAACACCAACCCAAGTTGGTGTTTGAAATGTCTCCCTGAGATTCCAGAAAATCTCTGCCTGGGAAGGTGTAAAGAGAAAAATCATGAGCCTATATTTCAGGATACTAAGAATTCCAAAATAATTTGACTTTTTTTAAATAGTCACTACTTTTTATTTAAAAGTCATTTAGACACTGTGGGCCAAAATTTTATGTTTCTACTGGAGCAATAATAACACCAATAATTTCCAGAGCTATATAATGGATTGGTTTTTTTTTATAAAGCTGAACCATCAGATATAAATTAGAATTAGGATTTTATACTGCTAAATTAAGTAAATCTATCAAAACTAAAATCTTTTTTAGTCATTGAGAAGAGGAATTCATTTTTTCAGGGCTGCTGTTCTAAATTTCTGGCAGTGAGGCATACAGTTTTTCATATTAAAAATGGAGAATTTATACAAATTCATTCAGCCCACCTTTGTTTACTATTTTATATAAACAGTACATTTAGGAGGAACATTACTTACAGGAGAAGGTTTCTACCAGAGTATGTTGCCAAAAGATAGTGTCTGAAGGGTGGTAGCCATTTTTCAGAGACATACCAAGTCCAATTAGTGTATTTTTAGATGTAGATGAGGAAACTGAGATTAAGAGAAATTTGCTCGGAACTACACTGTTATTAGTGACAAAACTGTTACTGGGATCTAGGTTTTCTATTTACCATTCTGGTTATTGAAATTTTTATATTAAAAGAAGATTTTTTCCCCCTCCATTTTTATTTGCAAGTGGTTTCTCTGGCCTTTGTCTCAGCAGCTGATGGGGTTGGGGAAGAACGGTGTGTGTGTGTGTGTGTGTGTGTGTAGATTATTAGCGGAGAAGGATAAGTGGTCCTTAAGTAATTGAGACTTAAACCTAAAAGTTAGTTGAAAACAGTATTCCTAACATAATCGATTTTAAGATCTAAGAGGAAGAATATAAATTTGAAAATCTTAGTGCATTATATATGAATTATGATGTTAACTATACTTCATTCACTCTTAATGTTCTTTGTTTCGATTTCACACAGGAGAGTGAAAAAATTCCCTCAGAATTCTTGTGCAGACTGCATATATAATAATGCCATCAAAGAAAGGCTATTATTTGTGCATATATAGCTCAGTCAATTGAAGATTGCTCAGATTATCATCTTTTTTCATTGATTTTAAAACCTTTTATCACATTTTAACATCTCTGAATTTGGGATGCATCTTAAAAATTAATGGCATATCATGGATTATTTGGTGACTTTTTTTCTCTTAATGGTACATAAAACAGTGCTACCTTTTAAAATTGATGGTTTTGTAGAAGGATGAAATATGGTATGAGACAGGCTGCCTCACTGCACAACTCTGAGAACATAATTCTTATCTGGCACCCCCTGGAGTTGTGCAGTGTATAGACTGTGACCTTTTAGGGTAGCCCAAATAGAGATTATGTGGAAGGTTTGTTCTTTTCCTTAACATTTTACCCTATATTTGGCCCCATAAATTGACAAAGAGCACCTGCCTATTTGGCAATTAATGACCCCTCAGTAAATGTTTATTTATTTACTTACACACCATTGTAATCAGTTGCTTCCTTTTGTTTGCCAAAGCCCATGGATAGCAGATTTGAATTTCTTCCATTACTAGATGTCACATTACTAGGAAGAAGTAGATCTCTGGATGGTAAACTTAGACGGTAAATCTAGGAAGTAATGACTAAATGACT
The DNA here is from genome assembly GCF_009829155.1 of Mustela erminea. Lineage (NCBI taxonomy): Eukaryota > Metazoa > Chordata > Mammalia > Carnivora > Mustelidae > Mustela > Mustela erminea. The sequence continues at coordinate 47,574,019 of NC_045616.1, forward strand.
GTATTAAATGGAGATGTTAGCCCCTCAGTGTCCTAATCATTTTCCTAATGCATTTTACTTTTAAAATTTATTGTAGCACTTTCAAGATAACCTAAAGTAACTATTCGTACGATGAAAGTAGAGTACCAGTTTTAAGTTGCATTCTGTTAGTCTACCTTCGCTGATTTTATACTATCTCCCGAGTGCTAGATATTAAAGATTAAAAATGGAGAAACAATAAACATGTAATTTCTACTCAAGATTAGCCAGGATTACAAAACAAGATGCCAAATGTATCTTGAAATTGAAGAAAATGTGTCCTTTTAAGGAGCACAGCTTTGATTGGACCTCTTCTCATTTCAATGCAATTGAGCACTATTTACAAAATGTTGTGCTTGCTATAGCTGTTTATGAGATATGCAGATGGAAAAGCCAGAATCTTTGTTCTCTGGGAGCTCAGGCACAGTCTTATGGGGAGGCCAAAATATTCTTAAGCAACTTGGATAGGCAGTTTCCAGTAAGGATTTTGAAGCAGTTCATATGTTGCATTCTAATCATATGAAAAAAGGAAAATGTATCTTTCACAATTATTAATATAGCATTAAAATAAAAGATACCTAGAGATTCAATAATAGACCACTGGATTTTAGAATTAAAGAACTACTTTATAGATTTTCTATATTGAATACAACTATTGCAATGAGAAACTCAATTTTTATGCAGATTGCTTATATAAAATCTGTTATATTATGTAAAATAATGTGATTTTTGTGTCATTGAGTATTAAAAACCACTTTAAAATTTTGCCACTTTAAAGAAATTAATTTGGTAGGTGTTTCTGGCACATTCTGGAAACTCAAATATTTCAATTTTCAGTGATGTAGTGGGATTTACTCTTGATGTCTAAAATCATTTTGCCCTAACTTATAGACCAAATGAAGCTAATTAAACATATAAGTAACATTTCAAAACTTTAAGAACCATCTAATGTCCCTTAACCAATTCTTTTCTTCTTCTGCTTTTATCTCCTCTACCAAATGATCTATGATATATTCACTTTATATCTGTGATATACTCATTTACTGGTTAAGAGAAATAATATGTCAATAATAATGCACCTAATATTTTAATGAAGTTTTATAGATCATAAACACTTTAATTTGTACTTTATTCTTTAGGGAATATAATATGAAGTTGATGATAGTAGTTTTCTTTATGAACCATGTGTGCAAAAAAAAAAAAAACATGTGTACATTTTCTTAATTGCTAATGATATTATCGATGTTTGTTAGTTTCTTCTTATGTGGGTTTAAATAGTTGTTTTTGGCAAAAGATCCAGCCAAGTAACTGTCTTCAAAATGGATTAAAATGATGAATAAATTAATCTTTATGGGATTCTTTATAGCTTCTTGGTTTTTTGCAAGTTACTCTTAACTATTGGCATATCTTACATAAGGTAGTTTAAGCAAGAATTTCTGAGGAGGTTCCATTCTGATTTCAAAGTAATTTGGGGGGTGCCTGGGTGGCTCGGTCATTAGGTATCTGCCTTCGGCTAGGGTCATAATCCCAGGGTCCTGGGATTAAGCCCTGCATAGGGCTCCCTGCTCAGCAGGAAGCCTGCTGCTTCCTCTCCCACTCTCCCTGCTTGTATCTCTATCTATCAAATAAATGCTGTATCTCTCTCTATCAAATAAATAAAATCTTCAAAAAAAAAAAAAAGTAATTCTGCTCTTGCGTCTACCTGTGCCTTCCTTCTTTACACCTCCCCTCTTGTGATCCTGGGTTTTGTTTTTACTAAGAAAGTTTAGTGTTAGTTAATCCATTTGTGGAAATATTGTAAGCTTCATTTGGATAAAGATTCTAAGGTAATCATCTTTTTCTATCTTGTGGCACCTAGCAGGTTACCTTGAATATACATAATAGTCAAAACTTACTGGATGGGTAAATGGACTAAATGACTTTACTTTGAAATTTGACTTTACTCAGACAATGGCCATAGGAGAACTGCCCCTTTTTTACCTCTCCATATCATTTCCTGCCCTTCTTTCCTTCACTTATTCTATTCTATCCCCACCAGTCTCTTGCTATTCTTAGAACATGTCAGGCATACCTGTCTTTCAGTCTTTGCATTGACTGTTCCTTCTGTCTGTGGTGTTCTGCTCCAAAATATAAGCAGTGCTAACTTGCTGGAATTCTTCAAGCATTTTTTCCATTATTATCTTAATAGAAGTATACCCTCACTACACTAATTCAAATTATAGCCCACCCATTTCCCATTCCCTTTACCTAGCTCAACTTTTTTTTCTTTAACACTCATCCCCTTCTAACCTATCATATAATTTACCTATCCATTTAATATTGTATATTGCCTCTCTCTCCTGTTAGATTGTAAATTCCCAGAGGGCTGGTATCTTTGTTTTGTCATTGATATGCAAAGTAGACACTGAATAAATATTTGGTGAGGAATCTATAGGCTGAAAGGTATTATTTCATTTGGACTGTCATCTACTGGTGGGGATTGTCTTGTCCATGGTTCATTGTATATGGTACTGTTTTGAGAGCTTACTATGTGCCAGACACTATGCTAAGTTCTTTGTATATGTATCATATTTTACCCTTAGTTAGCCCACTTTTCACTACATTGGAAATTACTTTCTAACATTTTTGTATCTTGTATTTAATTAGATGTTCACTGTGTCTTACTTGTCTTTGTATCCACAGTGTGGGTACCCAAATATGTGTTAAATGAGGAAGTGAATGGTAAATTTTTTGACAACTGTGGCAAACTGACATTATAGGGAAACTCATAAAATGGTACCTCTTGGCCTTAGTGACCAGATTAGAGAAAATACTTCTTTCAAAATTATAAAAAACAAACACTGAAAATATTAAAAATTTTTAAAGATATATTTTAAAATGTATTTAAATAACAGGGAATGTGTCACATTTCCTTTAAGTGTTATTAAATCTTGTTAATAGTTTGAATAACAATAGCCACCATTGAGCTAAAAGTATGCAGCAGAATGGTTGACTGTAACCTGAGATATTTCAAAAATTTTGAAAGGCTAGTCATAAAAAGTGCTATATTTAGAGGTCTGAACATTTTCCTTTCTCTGTTAAGTAGCCTTCTGGCTTATTGCCCTGTATAGTTCAGGGCACACTCATGGAGCCAGAGTAATCCTATAAAAAAAGACACTGAAATGACCCCATCAAGTCCAATCAGTTGTGCCAGAGTTTATTCCCACCCTGCATTCTGAGGAATTTTTGTCTTTGCCAGGTTTCCTTTGATTTCACACCCAGATTTGCCCTACTCTACATAATGAGGATGATCTGCCTGGCTTTGATTCAGCAGCTGCCCAAGATACTGGTTTCTCCAGAGCTTTGGCCAGTGTGCCAAGGGACCACCTCAGTGATCAGAGGTGGGAGGAAGTGGCTATTCTGGACTCCTGTCTCCAGTCCTTATTTCTAGGGAGAAAAATCAGGCAGTTACATTAAATATCCTAAGTTGATATATTAATATAATTCTCAAAATTAGGCCAGAAAGATTACCTAGTTAGCTTGTAATTGTCATTTTTAGACATTTGGAATGAAATACTCTTTTCATAATAGTCAATTGAGTGCTTAAAATGGAACATTATGGAGAAGTATCTCATTGTTGGACATTTTACAAGATTCTATTCAGATTTAAAAGCATTCTTCACAGTCTTAACCTATATTTAATAATAATTAATCTTGACCTTCCATCTTTGTAAAACGTTTCTTCACCACCCCTCCCTTTTTTCCTTTGTATCGGTGCAAAAACAAACATGTACTCGAATACACAAGTATTCATAGCCTCCCTCTTGCCACTGTGTATATTGCATTCAGTGGAATTTTCAGTACTTTTCAAAATTAAGATCACTGAGATTATATATTTACTGCCCAAAGTAGACCTCTAATTATTTAACAGAAAGGCTTACATTTTTCATCTCTGTATTCTCAGGGCTTGAATGAAAATCTGTTTAGCAAGGTTGTCTGTGCTGGAATTATCATTGATTTACAATGGAGTCTCTGGTTCCTTTAGTGTATAAGGGAATAAATTCAAATTACGGCGAGTTACGAAGATTGTCCAGGTGAAGCTAGTTAAGACTTTGAGGGAAACTTATCATTGACGCTAGTGATATTATACTATTATTTTTTGAGTCATCAAACTGAATCATTGCATTGAAACCTGGTATTACTTATGTTATTCACAGGAAATGTGCAGATAGTAACTCCAACACTTGAAGCATTTGAATGGATTTCCATTTATAAATATGCTCTGGCATAAATACCATTGAATATATTTCATTATATGATAAATTTTTAGATTTGGAGAAGTGATAAGTTATACTTAATTTTAAGATTAAGAATATTGGCAAAGACATGGTCAGTTAGCCTGTCTATTCAAATTTTCTAATACACATTAGTTCCAAGTTCTCTGTTACTGCTAAATAGAATATACATGATTAAAAGAGTATGCCACGTTATAAATTCAGTGATTTGAGTTCTATCTGTATTTTTGTTGCCTTGTGTAGAGTGGATTAAATAGACTTAAACATGACTAGATTTGATTGGGAATATGGGTATAGAGTCAAAAAAGGCAGAGATCAAGTACATGACTAAAGATAGTATTAGTCCTAAACAGTGGTCTCTGAGCATTGGTGTAATTTACATTCCGTTGCCAAAACCAATCTCCATCAGACTCAACCAACTATCCTTAATAAGTTTGTGGTCCATTTGTTAGCTCTCTAAATAAGTTTTTTTTTAATACTTCAACCCATAGTTTTTTAATACTCCATCAAATATTTATTAAACTGCACTGTACCAGGCACAAATAATGAAGATCAAGAAGACATGACCCTTCCCATAGAAATTAAATAAGAGGAATGCTCTGGATTCCAATTAGTAGGGGCACAGGTGGGACTTAAGCCAGTTAGGGCTTGAAATTAGAAGCTCCTGGGAAAGTTTCCTAGAGGGGGGGCGATGATACCTAAATATGTCTTAAGTTATCAGATCTAAAAGAGAACAGTGAAAGTTGAAGAAAGGAAGTAGAGGAATAAGAGTGTTTTCTTTCATATGCTTTAGAATTTTATCTTTCACATGTAAGTTCATAATACTATTTGAAATCGATTTATTAGTTTGTAGTGATGTATGAATCCAGTGTCAATTTGTTAGTGTGGGTGATTATCCTGACCCTCTTTCTTCAAGAAACCATCCTTTTGTCAATGATACTTAAGTGTTCTACCTACTAGAAATTTGTTTTTATGTTTATTATGTGGATAGTTCAAATTTATGTTTTTTTCCAGATAATCAGTTGTCCTAACTCCATTTTGAGAATAATTCATTTTTTCACACCTTTAATGGATAGATTAATTGATAGATTGAATTCTTACATTCTTGCCCCTTTTTCCTGGCTATTGTTGTAGTCCTTTGAAAGCTGTGTCCACACTTGCCAATGCATTCTAGTGTAATTTTTGAGATTTTATTGTACATTTAGTGTATGGCAATGTCTTAACATAGTAATAGTCCTGCTTTTCTTCTATTCTTCTCCTTCCCCACACACCAGTTTCAGGTTAGGAATTTAGTTCTGACTTACAGTGCCACCACCACCACCAATCTCTTATCTCTCCCCACTCTCTCTCCCTTTCCCTCACTTCTGCCTTCATTATCAGAAGATTAGATTATAGAGATTATAATTGTTTACATTAGAGTGTTTCTCTTCCTAGAATAACTCCTTTACATTTGCAAGCTGGCAAAAAGATATATACTTATAGCAATTATTTGGCTTTATAATATATCTATTTAACTATTTCCACTCTCACTGCCAGTCTTTGTCATTTCCCAATGCATATGTGCCTAATTTTATTTCTTAGGCAGTTGAAATAGATGATAGATTTCATAAGTAGTTATAAAATGTCAATTTAGAAATAGTGTTCAGATAGCCTGTGAGTAGGATATAGTAATTTATTAGGTGAGGGTTAAAAAAAAAGAAGAAATAAAAGAAGTCTCCTAAGACCTGTCTATTCCTTTGAGTTGTAATGAGAATCGAGTAGTGAGGTACTTGAAGTCACTTTAAAGATTTATAACATGCGTAATACAGGGTGTGTTAGTGTTCATACCTTTGTGAGAACTGAAATTTCAGCCAATGAAATTACTACAATGTACAATGACCAGTGAGAAATAATAAGTCATTTTATATCTCTGGAGCTCAGTTTTTTTCTCCGTAAAATGGATAGGTATTCCAGTAAGTAGGAAGCTGTTATTTCTAAACTTTTATGATTCTATGAAATAATGAAATAATTCTTACTTAGATAATCATTTTTCTCCTTCTTCTCCCATACTTAAAATGAGATTCTTTACTAAAAGCTTCTACTGGTTTCAATAAAAGGAAAGGAATACCAGGTTAAATTTTATTATTCAGTTGTATTCCATCTGCAGTGCTCTCTGAAATATAAAAATACTTAACTGAGGTCATCTCACAAAATGAATGAATTCTACTTTGTCTATAGTGATAATCTTTTAGTGCTACAGATCATGCTCGTACAGAAAAAAACTTCAAGGACTGAGAACCCCTAATTTTTAACCACAAACATAATTAATATAAAATATATCAGTTTAACTTGAAAAATGTGTTGTTAACATTGGAGATTCAGATTTATTTAAATGGAAAATTTCTTATCACTCTGCACTTGCCTTCACAACAGATATCTAGAGGGAACACTTTACCCAGTTAATTGGTAAAGTTAATATATAGTTCTGGGGGAAAAAATGTTCATATTGACTCCAAATGTTAAGTATATATGGGATTGATCTTGCCCATTTTGCAATATAGCACATTTGCAAATAATCATAATTAGACATTATTCCAGAAAGAACCTAAATTTTTTAATTTCTAGGTTATAATTGTCACTATAATTGACATTCACTGTGATGGTGTGTCCCAGAAGGATAACAGCAGACAAAGGCAAACATGTAAGTTCCTTCAATGTAGATAAAAAATATATATAAAAACTTAACTACTCACAAGCAATACTATAGGGAGCATTGGATTCAGTGACATGCTCTAAGCAGGAAGGGCTTCCCTGGCTGGCCCCCAAGTGTTCACAAGCCCTTTGATGCTAATAACTCCTGATCACAGTAAGGATTCTATCAGATATTTGAGACTCTCTGCTTCACACATTCCCACATACCTACCCACATCTTTCCCGAAATTCTTATCACTCCTCCCAACTACTGTGGAAGCTCGGTTGTAAGTCCTCTTGCTCTCCAGATATAAATCTCATTAACTACTGTGGCATTTTCCTCAGTGTATTCTATGAACTGGAAAAACTGAAGGTCACTTTTCCAGGCATACCCACATTTCAGGCCCAAGGTTTATTTTTACAACTAGGGAGTGTTGATCATCCTTAGATTTAAGCATACACGCACACACACATGCACACACATACATATGTGTATGTGTATAACACATACACGTGTGTTGATAACTGATTTTATAAGGTTATGAAGATTTAAGCATAGCATACATGCATATGTATGTATATATGTATACATATGTAAAAAGTACTGTACTGTTAAGATTATGGGATCTGAAGTCAGAGAAACTCTACTAACTGTATTATGTTGGGCAATTAAAGTCTCAAGTAGTCTTGCCTTATGTGTAAAAAGGAGATAATAGTAGCTACTGCCCAGGGTATCATGAAGATTAAATGAACTAGATCATATTGTGCATTTAATACAGTATCTATTTCAGAGGAAGCACTTGAAAAATGTTAGCTGTTTTTATCACTGTTTTCATGGTTTTAGGATTTCTTGAAAAAGTCATTCCTTTTCATTTTCTAGTCCTTTTAGAGAAGTTTCATCTAGTAGTTTTTTCATCTTCCATGAAGTTCTCTTAAAATTTAATATAGCTAAAGAACATAGCAGATCTATAGCAATAGGGAAAAATCAAATACTAGCATGTTTCACCTTTGAGACAAAAATTTGGTTACATCATTCACTGTTCAAAATACTAAGTGAACTTTTACTGGATTTACCAAAGTATTACAGTCCTCAAATAAGAGAGTTTTTTTTCCGTTCTGTTAAAATATAGATGTATAAAGAATATTATTCAATAAGAATTACTAATAACTGATTATATAAGGTTATGGAGATTTAAACACTGCATGTTTATCAAGTAAAAGACATACAGATCATATATAACATATATTCTTACTAAAATTTACCTTTTAAAATTATTTAATATTTCCTTATAGCATTCTATTTCTAGGTGTTCACCTTTAGTACAATATGACAATGATCTCATAATCTTATGTTTAGGAACTTGATAGAAAATTTAATTCTTGTTACATTCTGTATTCTTATGTTAATTAAGAATAATTTTGTTTTAAATTTAATTTCCAAGTTACACTTTCCTTTGTTTCATAACCTCTGCTTTTCAAAGTATCTGTGGAAATTTTTTTCAGTTATCTGTTGGTGTCTTATCCTAAGACCCCCAAGGTTTGGCCCATGCTTCTTGAGTTAAGATGTATTCCCAATCTTCCAGTTAGGTCAACCAAAAAAATTAAGATATGATAGAAGGTCAGTGAAAGAAATTCATATCAAAACAACTACTCACCATGTCATTATGACAGCCTGCTGTAACAAATGTGCCTCTGTTTTAACTTATGACAATTAATTGCTAAAAGTAATTTAATCTGACAGAGGCAGGGTATTGAAAGACTCCTGGAGATGTCATAAAAGCGACCTTTCTGCCCATGTGCTGCCAAAAGCCATTTTTAACAAGGAGCTAAGGAAACAGTGCAACTTCTTTTGTACTTTGTTAATTAGTTATTGATTTGAAACAATGTACTTCCAAATACTGTTAGAGGTGTTAGACGCCAGCAAGGTCACTATTTGACAGTCTAGTCCTGATAATCTTTATAGTGTATGAGAATTCTTTGAAGCCTTTTGTTCTGTTAGCCTAATATGAAATTGTCTGATTTGCTAAAATGTCTGCAGTTTTATTTTATTATGAACTTTTCAGTTTAAAATATTTTATATATTATTAGTCTGATATTAGACTTCATTGCATGATGTGGTTTCAATTTTCAGAATCCTCACTTGTGGATTTAGTCTCAAAAAAGTACATACTCTACAGAGAGAGTATATATGGTTTGTTTGGTGATGCCAAAGAGAACAAGGAAATAATATGTTAGTCTAAAAAAGAGAGGCAAGGTAGGGGTTCTGGAATTCATTTATTAAATCACTTGTTGATCTTTTTTTTAATTTGGATATTACATTTCCTTAATAAAGTATTTAAGTATATAAGTTAAAACTTCAGGGTATGCCTGGGTCGCTCAGTCGGTTAAGCATCTGCCTTTGGCTCAGGTCATGATCCGGGGTCCTGGGATCAAGTCCTGCATCGGGCTTTTTTTTCAGCAGGGAGCCTACTTCTTCCTTTACCTGCCGCTCCCCCTGCTTGTTCTCTCTCTCTGACAAATAAGCAAATAAAATCTTAAAAAACAAATAAACAACTGCAGAGTTTTGTACAAGTCAGCCTGCAAGGTAACATAGACAACAGAAAGATCAGAGTGAGAGTGAGCACAATGTAACACTTCTTGTCCTCTAATCTGGAATTGCACTAATTAGCTGTTTGTCCTTCAACAAATCTACTCCACCTCTGTGTCTCATTCTTGCAATGGGAACCATTATAGTACCTACATCATATTATGATAGTGAAGATTGAATGAATTAATCCATGTAAAGTCATTAATCATTAGCTGCTATGTAGTAACCACCTGATAAATGTTAGCTACTATTATTGCTATTGTAATAGTAATAGTAATTAAAAAAAATATATATATAGTCCCTGCCCGTAATTTTGTAAGAACTTTGGGAAGAAAAGAACATATAAAAGTAAAAAAAAATAATAATAACAATAATAAAAGTAGGAAGTTCAAAAACAGCAAAATAAGTGTATCTGTAAAAATCTGTCAGGGAATCACAAAATAAAAGGATGTAAATATGACACCATGTATGAAAAGCATAGTAGGGAGAGGAGTAAAGAATGGTCTTAAACTTAAGTAACCATCAACTTAATATAAACTGCTATATGGAGAAAATGGTATATACAAACTTGTAACCACAAATCAAAAGCCAGTAATAGATATGCAAAAATAAAATTTCCAAGTATATCCAAGTGAATCTAAGTATATCACTCAAGAAAGCCAGCAAACCATGAAAGAGAGCAAGAGAAGAAAGGCTCAGAAAAAAACTACAAAAAAAACACAAAATAAGTAACAAAATGGCTGTAAATACATAATTAGCAATAATTACTTCGAAAGTAAGTGAACTAAATGCTCCAATCAAAAGACATAGGGTGAAGGAATGGATTAAAAAAAAAAGAAGAAGAACCATCTATATGCTGCCTACAAGAGACTCATTTTGGATTTAAAGATACATGCAACTGAACATGGGTGGATGGAGAAACATTTATCACGTAAATGGATGTCAAATGAGAGCCAAGTTACTGATATTTATATTGGATAAAATAGACTTTAAAACAAAGAGTGTAACAAAAATCAAAGGATACTATATAATAATAAAGGGACATCCCAAGAAGAAAATGAAACATTTGTAAATATTTATGCACCCAACATGGGAGAACCCGAATACTTAAAACAGTTAATAACAAAAATAAAAGAACTAATACATAGTAATACAATAATTGTAGGGGACCCACTTACACCAATAGACAGATCATCTAAACAAAATCAGTAAGGAAACAGTGATTATGAATGACACACTGGACCAGATAGATTTAACAGATATATTCAGAACATTCCATCCTAAACAGCAGAATACACATTCTTTTCCAGTGCACATGGAACATTCTCCAGAATAGGTCACATATTAGGCCACAAAATAAGTTTCAACAAATTCAAAAAGACTGAAGTTATACCATCCATCTTTTCTGACCACAACACTATGGAACTAGAAATCAACCACAAGAAAAAAATGTGGAGAGACCACAATACATGGAGATTAAGTAAAATGCAACTAAATAATAAATGAATCAATCAAGAAATCAGATGGAGAAAAATGAAAATGAAAATACAATGGTATAAAATATATTTGATGCAACAAAAGTGGTTCTAAGAGAGAAATATGTAGCAATATAGGCCTGCCTCAAGAAGCAAGAAAAATCTGAAAATAACCTAACCTTACACCTAAAAGAGCCAAAGAGAGGAACAAACAAAACCCAAAAGCAGCAGAAGAAATAAAAAAATAACGATTAGGTCAAAAATAAATGATATAGAAGTGAAAAGTACAATAATAATAGTAATAGAACAGATCAGTGAAACCAGGAGCTGGTTCTTTGAAAAGATCAACAAAATTGATAACCTCTAGCCAGACTATCAAAAACAAAAAAGAGAAGGGACTCGAACAGAAGCACAAATGAAAGAATATAAATAGCAACCAACACCACAGAAATAAAAAGGATTATAAATGAATATTGGGAAAAATTATGTGCCAGCCCATTGGACAACCTAAAAGAAATGAGTAAGTTCCTTAAAATGTATAACCTACCAACTCTGAAGCATGAAGAAACAGAAAATTACCAGCAATGAAATTGAATCAGTGATCCAAAACTCCCAATGAATGAAAGTCCAGCACCAAGTTGGTTTCACAAGAGAATTCTACCAAACATTTAAAAAAGAGTTAGTACCTATTCTTCTCAAACTTTTCCAAAAAAATGCAAGAGGAAGGGAAACTCTGAGGGAAATTCTGAGGCCAGAATTATCCTGATACAAAAACCAGATAAAGACACCACCAAAAAAAAAAAAGAAGCAGAAGAAAGAAAAAAATACAGGCCAATATCTCTAATGAGCATAGATGCAAAAATTCTCAACAAAATATTGGCAAACTGGATGCAACAGTAGATTAAAAAAGTCACTCACCACAATCAGGTGGGGTTTATTCCAGAAATGTAAGGGCAGTTCAATATTTGCAAATCAGTCCTGATACATCACATCAATAAGAGAAAGGATTAAAATCTTATAATCATTTCAATAGATTGAGAAAAATCATTTCATAAAGTACAACATCCATTTGTGATAAAAGAAATAATATAGTAGGTTTAGAGGGAACATACTTCAACATAATAAATATGAAAAACCCAACAGCTAACAACATACTCAGTGGGGGAAAACTGAGAGCTTTTCCCCTGAGATGACTAACCGGAAAAGGATGTCCACCACCACTTTTTTTCAACATAGTATTGGAAGTCCTAGCCATAGCAATCAGGCAAGAAAAAGAAATAAAAGGCATTCAAATTGATAAGGTAGAAATAAAACTTTCACTATTTGCAGATGACATGATACTATGTATAAAAAACCTAAAGACTCCACAGAAAAACTACTAGAACTGATCATTGAATTCAGTAAAAATCAGAGGATACAATATCAACATACATAAATCTATAGTATTTCTATACCCAAATAACAAAGCAACAGAAAGAGAAATTAAGAAAATCCAATTTACAATTACACCAAAATAATAGAATACCTAAAAATAAACTTAACCGAAGAGGTGAGAGACCTGTACTCTGAAAACTCTAAAACACTGATGAAAGAAATTGAAGACAACACAAACAAATGGAAAGACATTCCATGCTCATAGATTAGAAGAACAAATATTGTTAAAATGTCTGTATTACCCAAAGCAATCTATAGATTTAAGGCAATTCCTTACAAAATGCCAGTATTTTTCACAGAACTAGAAGAAACAATCTGAAAATTTCTGTGGAACCACAAAGACCAAAGCAATCTTGAGAAAGAAAAATAAAACTGGAGGTATTACAATTCCAGAAAAACAAACTGGAGATACCACAATTCCTTTGCAAAGCTGTAGTAATCAAAACAGTATGGTACTGGCACATAAATAGATACATAGTATCTATGTAAGGAAAGGAATAGAAGGCCCAGAAATAAACCCAAAATTATATGGCCAATTAATTTTTGACAGAAGAGGCAATAATATGTAATGGGAAAGACTGTCTCTTCAACAAGTGTTATTGGGAATACTGGACACCTACATGCAAAAGAATGAAACTGGACCACTTTCTTTCACCCCACACAAAAATAAACTCAAAATGATTAAAGACCTTAATGTGAGACCTGAAACTATGAAAATCCTAGAAGAGAGCACAGGAAGTAATTTCTCTGACATGGGCTATAGCAGCATTTTTCTAGATATGTCTCCTGAGGCAAGGGAAACAAAAGCAAAAATAAACTGTTGAGATTATATAAAAATTAAAAACTTCTGTAGGGCACCTGGATCACTCAGTTGTTAAGCATCTGGCTTCATCTCAGGTCATGATCCCAGGGTCCTGGGATGGAGCCTCACTTCGTACTCCCTGCTCAGCAGGAAGCCTACTTCTCCCTCTCCCATTCCCCTACTTGTGTTTCCTCTCTGGCTATTTCTCTCTCTGTCAAATAAATAAAATGCAATCTTTAAAAAATAAAAATAAAAGCTTCTGCACAGCAAGGGAACCAACAAACTAAAATACAACCTACTGAATGGGAGAAGATACTGTAAATTACATATCCTATAAAGGGTTCATATCTAAAACATATAAAGAATTTATAAAACTCAACACCCAAAAAATAAATAATCCAATTTAAAAATTGGCAAAAGACATGAACAGACATTTCTGCAAAGAAGACATACAGAAGGTGAACAGATACATGAAAAGGTGCTCATCTTCAGGAAAATGCAAATGAAAACTGCAATGAGGTATTACCTCACACCTGTAGGAAAAAACTAAAATCAAAAAGCACAAGAAACAACAAGTGTTGATGAGGATGTGGAGAAAAAGCAATCCTTGTGCAGTCTTGGTGGGAATGCAGACTGGTACAGCCACTGTGAAGGACATTATGGAGGTTTCTCAAAAAATTAAAAATAGAACCACCTACAATCCAGTAATCTCGCTACTGGGTATTTACTTAAAGAACATGAAAATAATAATTCAAAGGGATGTGTGCACCTCTGTGTTTTTTGCAGCATCATTTACAGCAGCCAAATTATGGAAGCAGCCCATGTTCATCGATAGATGAATGGATCGTGAAATAAGCCAGTCAGAGCAAGACAAATAGCATTTGATTTCACTCCTGTGGAAATTAAGAAACAACACAAAGGGGAAGGAGAGAGACCAACCAAAAAACAAACTCTTCTGTACAGAACAAATATGGTTTCCAGGAGGGAGGTAGGTGGGGAGTTGGGTGAAATAAGTGTTGGAAATTAAGAGTACACTTATCTTGGTGAGCACCAAATAATGTATGGAATTATTGAATCACTGTGTTGTACATCTGAAACTAATGCAACATTGTATGTTAACATACTAGAATTAAAGTTAAATTAAATTAAAAAACTAAAATACTACTTCAGTTCACATTTTTCACAAATTTAGAATATCCAAATTTGTTTGAATGAATTAGCTTTTATATCACACAGAAGTTATTATAATATGTTTGAACTAATATGGTTTTTATTAGTATATTTTCAAGGTGTTTTAAGAAATTCATTTATAACAATGTAAATCATTATTTCAGGTATATAAATAACTTAGTCACATTCTTATAGTATATCCGGAAGGCTATAATATTTATTATATGCTGCTTGCCAGCATGCATCTGTTCAACCTCCCTATCTATCCTATAACCCGATGAGATAGGAACCCAGATTCTCTTTGTACCCAAAGTTTTTGCTCTATTTTATTAGAAAGAGGTATAATTTTCAAGGTCTCCCAGGTTTATCTCTCATGTACTGCTGAGATTTTGAGCATCCTAGAAGGTAAGTAACCACTCAAAGACGTAAAGCTGGTTAAACAACACTGTCTGGATAAGAACTGAAGTCCTGTGGTGTGAGGGGAAAGCACACACGTGTGTTTAGGTATATAAATATATTATCTCCAGCAATTGCAAATAGTAATCTTTGCATAATTCTTAAATTATTAATTCTTTGAAAACAGTTTACTCGTTTCATTTTTCGTAGTATAATCACGGACAGATCATTCAGTTACCATGTCTTATAAAGCAGGGATATCAGATATTAAGCATTTACATTTGACTCACTGATGCTTTACAGTAATTGTCCTGGCTACACAAAAGCTCTTCAGGACCCCCAGAAAATCGCTGCTTCCCTAATTACCTCCCCTCTGTCATCCCCTAAATTTCTATAAAAGGTGCTATGTATGTAATGCCTTACTTTCCTAAATAGAGCATACTGAAAATAATTTAACCTTTTCTTGATGACACAGGTTGACATGAGTTTTTGCTATATCGTAATTATAGCTTTAGATTCAGATATAGATCCTATGAATCATACTTAGGTTCTGACTATTCCATTTTGTTTAGAGAACATTCTAGACTAAACTGTCCGGAATTCTTGACATGTCATCAGTGTGCTGCCATAAGGCTCATTAACTTTAGGGTTATCAAATAGTCTTCTAACCTTACCCTCTTCCCCAACACACTCACACACACACACACACACTTACTGACTCCAAAGGTATTTCTTTTGCCTCTCACTCTGCTGAATTATTCATTAGATGGTAGTAGCTAAGTCAGCCTTGGTGAGTGAAATGCATGCATGCTTGTGAGCCTATGCATCACATCTACCCTTGCCACTCCGGCTTCTCCATTCAAGCACTGATTGTGCCAGGTCTGAGTTAGCCAGTGTCATTGTCGGACAGATGTAAACCGGCTGAGCATTTTTGTCTACTTGATTGTTTATTGCTTCTTTGGTGATGGACACTCAGTGGTGAGTAATAATGTAACACAAGGTCTTCACTTAGTATAGGTCATTACTTTCTGCAAGCTTCTAAGAGTGAGCCTACCAAGGAATTATCCCCGTCTCTAAGGATTCATGCTAAGATGTTGTGCTAGGCAATAATGGTCTCCAGAGATAGCCACTTTCTAATCTGTGGAACCTGTGACTGTGTTACTTTACATGGCAAAAAAATTTTTTGCGGGTGTGATTAACATTAAGGACCTTAAAATGGGGAGATTGTCCTGGATTAATCATAATCCAGTGTTACCATAACAGTTCTTAAAAGTAGAAGAGGGAAGCAAAAATAAGAGTCAGAGAAGGAGATATGACTATGGAAGCATGGTCAGAAAGATGCAAGGCTGCTGGCTCTAAGATGAAGGATAGGAACTGTAAGCCAAGAGGGTAGCCTCTAGAAACTGGAAAAGGCAAGCAAATGGATTTTTAAAATCTTCAGAAAGGAGGGGCACCTGGGTGGCACAGACGATTAAGTACCCAACTCTTGGTTTCAGCTCAGGTCATAGTCTCAGGGTTTTGAGCTCAAGCCCCATATCCAGCTCCATGCTCAGCATGATGTCTGTTTGAGTTTCTCCCTCTCCCTCTGCACCACCGCCACTAAAATAAATAAATAATTTTTTTTAAAATTAAAAAACAAAACAAAAACCTTGAGAAAAGACACTTTGTAGCCCCTGTCAGACTTCTGACATACAATACAGGAGTATAAGATAATAAACTTGTGTTGTTTTAAGCCATTAAGTTTGTGGTAATATGTTAGTGCAGCAATAGAAAATTTAGACATGTGTTATGTCACAGCCGGTGCGACAAATCGACCAGGAATGTGAGGGTAAGAGGATGGTGAAAAGAAATTAAGAGACAAAGAGATGGGGGCAGAAGGAGCACTGAGGAGGATGTCCAACAGTGCTAAGTTTATTCAAAGCACTAAGGCCATATATATAGTGATAATAGAAGCAATACACCTGCGTCTAGTTAAACAACCATGAGTTCCCATAATAAGTTTCACACTTAACTATAAGCAGACCTCGTGATGCCAAATGGCTGATGCCAGTACAATTGTTCTGTATTGATACAGCACACCTGAAAGTAATTTATGGGCTGTACTAGGGCAACAAGGACCAGTAATGAACTTTTGACCCCAACCGAATTGTTCTCATTTGTTTAGCAAGTGTGTGGGAAGTCACGTAGGCGAGCACACAACACATAGCACAGACCCTTTCTCAGTGCTACTCAACTTTTCCCATCCTAAACCTTTTGTTAGGTTGTTCGGACTTTAAAGGAGGCACAAGTCAGGGCCTGGTTTGGTGCTCGTCTCAAGCCTTATTGCAGCCTCCCACAGTGTTAAATCCTCTATTCTGAGAAAGTATATATTGATAAACTCTCCTTATCCAAGTGAATGCTCTGTCCTCCTTGTCCAGCATCTTTCTATGCACTTCCCTTGCTCCTGCCTGTAAGTACTGATGAAGCTCTGCAACTCCTTCATGGTTTTGTCCCTTTCCTCTCTTAGGAGGCCCAACACTTCCCTGGCTAAGGTCTGTAACTTTTTTTCTAGTTATTGGGCTAGGGTCAGAAGCAGAAGTGAGAGTGGAGAGGTCAAGGAAGCACATGTTGTCTAGCAAAGGCAGTGGCTTCTGCATCATCTTCAAGCATGTACTAGCTTTTAACTCCAAAGCCTGGTCTACTTCTGCAGGCCCCGTGAAGGTTTAGGGGAATCAGGATTTAAGAGATTTAGATGCTCCCACTCAAATGTCTCAAGGTCCCAGTCCTTATGAATTAGGGCTCTAACCCCATATTGCACATGTAAGAGTCCAGCTTTCTCTGGAGCTCTACTTCCATTACAAAAGTACTGGGTCTACACCTTAGATTCTTTTGCCTTCCTACTGTAGAAGGTGAGAGTCTCTTCATATGCTGCTAAGGATGTTCTCTGGCTTTCACTGTTTTGTGCTCATTAATCACTCTCAGCCTTTGACTTACCCCCACCCCAAAGCGTCTATTGCCCTTGGAAATGGCTATCCAATTCTATAGTCTTTATTAATGATATACTTTTCAATGCCAATACATATACCTGCTGGTGTATTCCTTTCTACCAGTATATACTTCCAGCTCATTATTGATGAAAGTTTTGAGTGGTTGCACTGCTACTGTGTGCCAGGGTTATCAATGTTCCACTTACTACAGGCATTGAGGTCTTGTTACAGCTAACTAGTGGGCAGCAAATTCAGCTCCACAATTTCTACCTTAGAGTCAGCCTTTTTCAAATTGTTCAGTGGAACCAACTATCGATATTCCCTTAGAAGCAGACTAATAGAGAGATGAGCAACAATTTTTTTCATTTTTGTGTGTCTGAAAATGTTTTTAACCTTATTCTTCTATTTGATGGTATTTTGGCTGGCTGTAGAATTGTAAGTTGGATATTATTTTCCTTTTGAATTTTGAAGACTTCTTTTTTTATCATGTTCTTGATTCTTTTGTTACTGAAAATTCTAGAATTGTTCTGAATCCTAATTATTCATTTTTCTTTTTTAACACTTACAGAATCTTCTCTTTATTCTTGGATTCTAAATTTCACAGTGACATACCTTTATATAGATCTCCATTCATCCAAAGTACTGAGTACTTTGTCAGCCTTTTCATTCTAGCAGCTAGTGTTCTAGGAAATGTTCTTAAATATTTTGTTGTTGATTACTTCCCTTGTGTTTTATCTTTTTCTTTTTAGAACTGTTTTGGACAATTAATCTCTTACACTTTATCATTGGACTTACTACTTTTCTTTTTTATATCTTTTGCTTCTAGGAGATTTCCTTAATTAATCACCTAATTCCTCTATCAGGTTTTTCCTGTGTTTTGCTTCTAATTTGTAAAAACTCTTTATTCTTTGAATATTTCTCTTTAATAATACACTTGTTTTATGCATGTACTGTCTTCTCTGATCTCTCTAAAGATAATGGTAGTGTTTCTGAAATTTTCTTCTTTCATCGAAGTTTCAGTTTCTTCCAAATTGGTTTTTTCTATTTATTCTGGTCTGAATATTTTGTATTGTAGACTTTCTTCATATGTCTAATGCTGTTTGGCAGGCTGTTCTTGTTTATTAGCGGGCATTAAAAAGCTAATTGAAAACTGTAAGCATAAGGATGGGGCTTATGACATTCAAGCTTCACTGTAGGCAGTCTGAATAGTCTGGTTGCTGAGAATTTTTCCAACATGCCCACCCCACCACCACCACCAATTTGTCTCTCTCTCTCTCTCTCTCTCTTTTTCTCTCTCTGGGTGTGCTGTAATGTTTTCTAGCTTTATTGAGTTGTAATTAAAATATAACAATTGTGTAAGTTTAAGGTATGCAACATAGTGATTTTATGTATGTATACATTGCAAAGTGATAACCACAATAAAGTTAGCACATTCATCAGCTCACTTAGTTACACCTTTTGTTTATTTGTTTGTTTGTTTGTTTGTTTTTGATGGGGAAAACTTTTAAACCTACCCTTTTAGCAATTTCAAACATACTGTATAGTATTGTTAACTGTCGTGATCATACTGTTTATTACATGCCCAGAACTTATTCATTTTATAACTGGAAGTCTGTACCCTCTGACCACCTTCACACATTTCCCCCCAACCCCAACCCCAACCCTGGCAACCATCAGTTAATTCTCTTTTTCTATGAGTTGAATTTTGGGAGGGTTTGTTGTTATTTTAGATTTCACATGTAAGTGAGATCACTTATTTTAGATTTCACTTGTAAGTGAGATCATGTATTTGCCTTTCTCTTCATTTTTGTCTTTAGAACTTTTAGTGTAGTCAGCCTGGTTTGATTTCTCAAAGAGTCCCTTGGTCTTCTGCCTGAAGACTGAGAATCTGACTGCATACAGTCTGGAGGTCTAGAAGGGATGAAGGTTGGGGGAAGAGAAAGAAAGCACATCACCGCATTCTACATTCAGTTTGCATATGTTAATGATAAACCCATTTCAAAATCTCTCTTGTTCAGGATGTATAAAGAGATTTACTAAAGTGTGTGGAAGGGAAGATGGGAAAACAGCTACTTTCAGGAAGCCTCATTTGAGCACATATATCCTACTTTCCTTCAGTCCTGAGGTTCCTAGAATCCTATCCCTGTGCTTTGGAGAATTTTGCAGCATAAATGGAATTGATACTCAGCTTCCCTCATGGCCAGTTTGGGATTTGACTTTCATAGATCTGCTGAATTGGTTACCATTCTTCTGTCTGCTCTCTATCTTCCAAAATGCCATAGTGTTTTCTCCCTTGCCTTTTCCTCCTAGGCCTTGTGGAATTATGTCTTTGTAAGAAGAAAAAAAAAAAAAACTTTTACTATAGTTTTTGTGGGTTTAGAGAAAGAGTGCTGACAGTTATCAATGTTTAATTTGCTGTTCTAAGCTGGAACTGAGATCATAAGTATTTAGAGCAAGGGTTGACAAACTTTCTTTAAAACCTGGTGAGTTTAACTAATTTAAACTTTCAGGCTATGTGGACTTTGTCACAACTCCTGAACTCCACTGTTGTAAGGCAAAAGCAGCCATAGATCATACATAAACAAGTGGACATGGCTGTGTTATAATAAAACTTTATTTACAATAGGTTTCATGAACTCTGTTTAGGAAAAAAGATTTACCCGTTTTTTTTGGCCAGCTTTACTAGATATAATTTAGATACTGTAAATTGTACCAATTTTAAATATACAGTTAGATGTGATTGATAAATGTATGTCATTGGGTAACTATCACTACCGTCATGGTAGAAAATAATTTCCATAATCCCAAAAACCTTTCTTTTGTGTCTTTTGGCAGTCAGTTTCCTCTTTTCAGCTTTTGACACTGCCAACTGCTAAGGTACATTTTAACACTGTAGTTTTGGCTTTTCTAGAATTTCCTATCAGTCGATTCATATAATATGTAGTCTTTTTTGTCTAGCTTCTTTCACTTAGCCTTTTTCTTTGTTGTAGATGAATAGATGGCACAAAATTAAGAATAGTTCTTAAGCTCAGTTTCTCTCTCATAAGATGGCAGAAGCTATTCAAAAAAGAAGAATATGTTTAACTTTCAGAAAACAAGCTTTTTCATTTCTTTTTTCATATGAACCTGTATGTGTTATCTATATAAACAACACCCTTGTCCCTTTTTCTTAAAAGCCCTTGGCCATTTGGTTCATTGTTGCAAAGCGGTGACTTTGGTTATGCTTACATAGAGGGAAGGATATTAAATGTACTTCAGCAATACAGTACACAGTGACTAATATTACATATATGGGCATCAGACTACGTAGGTTTTAAGTCTGGCTCTGTCATATACTACCAGTTTTCTTGAGTTAGTTTCTTAATTGTTCTTTGCCTGTTCATCTAATTATGGGGATAATAACAGTACCTGTTTCATAGGATTGTTGTCTGGATTAAATGAGTTACCATTTATAAAGTATTTAGATCTGCGCCTGCCTTAATAGAGGTCGTGGAAGCATTACTATGATTGCACTATAGATTGCACTAAAAGAAGAAAGCCTAAATTTATTAGAGTGAGTAGAATCATTAATAGCATAGTTTTGGAATCTAAGTATCCTACCAGGTCTGGCTGCCTCCCATTTCAGGTTACCCCTATTTTATGGCAATTATGGCCCAGTCACAAAGCATTTGGCACCATTTCCATAAATAATGGACCGTAATTGTTTGCTTATCTATTTTTTACTAACTTCTTGTTAGGTAATTATTGTTTAAGCTTCATATTGAACCAGATTTTTAAAAACAACAAAATAAGGTTAATGTCAGCCCAGTATGATTTAAAAGGATAGGTGGTAAGATAATATAGCATAAGAGTTCAGATGCTAGAACCAGACAGGTTAACTGGCAATCTGGCAAGTTGTATGACATTGGACAAATTAATTACTCTCTGGAAACTTGGATATTTGGAGTATCTATTCATAATATCATTATAAACATTAAATGAGGGAGAGCATATAGCCAGTTTAAGTGGTTTTGTCCTGTGCAAAATATGGTGATAACTTGGTGCTGAGATAGTAAGAATGGAAATTAGGAGTTTATAAATTCTAGAAACATTTTGGAGGATAGATTGAATTGGATAAATATGAGAGATAGGAGAAGGGAAAAACATCAAGAATGACTTCCAGAGTTTTGGCTTGAACAACTGGGTGGGTGGAGGTACCACTTAGCAAGATGAGAAAGACTGAAAGAAAACAGGTGATGAGGAGTCAAGAAACCAATTCAGATTTTAATTTTGGACATGTTAAGCTTGAGATATGTGAAATTCAAATATGTTTTATACAGTTCTGAATACTGATCTTTTGTCAATTATCTTCATTCTGTTCATAGCCATTTATAATTTATTAATTTAGCCATATTGACAAGTAACATAGTCTTGAATCTGCCTTTTAAGATTGATAGCTGTCAGTAATATCTTGACACCAAAAGTGTCAAGGCAAAAGTTGATAGCTGTAAGATGTCTCTAGCTTATAGATTCTTTTGTCTGTTTTCATTATGTTTAAGTTTGAATCTTATGAAATTGCCACTTTTTAAGGTTAAGAATGCTTCTAATAGTGATGCTTCATATGGATCAATTTAGTATTTAGAAACAAAATAATGGTGTTTTATTTTTGAAGATGTTTTTATTATATGTATGCTATAGCATTTGTTTTTATGCATTCGTGTATACCCCTAGTCCTTTAATCACTGTTAAACATAAATGCATGCACTATTTTTTAAAGATCACACATTTAAAATATGCCAAATGAAGATAAATTTTTAGTCCTAATTACTTAAATGGATTGAAATTAAAATATAACTCATGTAACATAAAATATATTTTATATATAGCTATTCTTATAAATGTTCTGTACTAATGTACAATTTATAGTTTGTTTATGTACAGAGGAGTTAGCAGAATCACCTAAAAGATAAAGCTAAAGCATATAATTTCCTTGTGTATCTTTCTAGTCTCAAATGGTGTTTGTGTTTCATTTCTTCTAGAAGGTACCAAATTGGCCAGTTTTTAAAAACACAAATTTTCTTTCATCTTGTACCTGTGGGTTAGTTGGGTAAAAGATAGTAATGTACATTTTTGCATCCTCAGAAATCCATTTGATGTGAGTTTTCTGCCTCCATTTAGATTTTGGTGAGATTACATTTTACCTAATGAAAGTCTTAGCTTTGTAAAAGAACACCCTTTGATTTGTAAATTTTGCTGTAAAAAAAGTTTAGATTTTCTATAAGTGTTCTTTCTCTGGTTGATGTTTTCAGTGTAAGTAGCAAATCAATGAAAGAGCTGAGGATTGTGGGTGGTGGTGGGAGTGTATATATGCGTGACGTCCATGACTCAACTAAAAGTAGTGACATAGGTTATGTGCTAGTTTAACACCCAGAATGCTAGATTTTAGTATTCATAATTTTCTTAGTAGATATGCTTACCAACATAATCACAGAAGGGTTTATATGAAATTTTAAAAAAAATCTTGACATTTTGACTTTAAAATTGGACACTTAAAAAACTTTCAAATTTGGGGCACATGGGTGGCTCACTTGTTAAGCATCTGCCTTTGGCTCAGGTCATGATCCCAGGGTCCTAGGATCAACCCATGTCAGGCTCCTTGCTCAGTGGGAAGCCTGCTTCACCCTCTCCCATTCCCCCTGCTTGTGTTCCCTCTCTCACTGTGTCTTTCTCTGTCAAATAAATAAAATCTTCAAAAAATAAACAAATCAATGAACAAACTTTCAAATTCATTAAGCTTTCATTTTACTTTTTCTAATATCTGTTATGAGTTTAAAGTATATATTTTAGGAGCATTCATTTTATAACTTTGTAGCAACAGGTTAGCTGAAGAAAAAAAATCTGTCAAATTTGGCAATGGTTCAGAAAATATGTGAACCTGTCACTGTAAGCAGTCTCAAAGGGCGAAATGCTTTACAGGAGCTAATTAACCTTAGAAAATAATTACACAAATATGCAAATGTTGTTTAGATAATTCCATGTGTTATCAGCTCAGGTAGTCCATCATAAATGCAGACCTTGCAATGCCTAGGTAGTAGAATCTGGCATACGTGATAAGGCTTTGGTTAGTGCATCACTTCTGTTTGGCTTTTAACAATAAATGATGGCAAGAGTACATGAGGAAATCCAACCCGTACTCTGAGTACAGCCCAGTTCCACAGTGTAAATATCCTGTGCATTCTGCCACCAGCAAACTCTAATTAACAGATTAACTGCTTTTCTTTTCATGTGCTTTGTGTGTTTATATATTCTAAATTCATCCAACTTGAAGTTAATCAATACAAAATGACCTCTGGTGTGAAATTCATGGAAAAACCTATGGAGAAGATTTAGTATGCTTGCATTTCTGTAATTGAAGCGTATCAGGTAGTCTTTCTTAGTGAAATGTGTTTGGTTTCCAAAACCAGTGCTAGTAATACACAGTCTCTGGATTATGGTTTGTAAATGTGTAATGGCTGTGGACATAGTGTGGGCTGCAGGTTGGAAATGACACAAATTTACCTAAGAACACTGTCATCTCATTCATAAAAGTTGGATTTTAGTAATACAGTATGTAAGAACTATATGGTAAAAACCACTCTAAATTTATTACTTCCTGTGCTACCACTATTGTACTTAACTGTTGTAGGGGGCAGCAAATATTTGGCAGAATTTCTTTTATCTTAAAATGGTGGGATCTGGCTCTCTTAAAAAGCAAATTGTAGAAAGCTATAATTTTGTGAAAGCTTTGGAAAGTAGTCACATTTGAAAGGCAACTCTTTTATAGCCAAGATTTATCTCCTTTATCACCTGTTTTTTTTTTAAATAATATCTTTCTTTAAGTTTTTATTTAAATTCAAGTTGGTTAATATACAGTGTAATATTACACCTTTTATCCAAAAGAGAATCTACCTTCTAATTGCTTATATTCTAGAAGGAAGGAAGAAGTGACATGGCAGATTAAAGAAATAGCAGGATAGAGAAGAACCAGGGAAATTGTACGGGATTCAGTTTAAGCTAACTGGCTAATAGTAGAAGTGACAGGTAAACTTGAGCCAACAATATTTTTCAGTAGTTTTAAACATAAGCAGGTTAATAATATATATAAATAGATGTATATTTTCTCTGTATTTCTTATAAGATATTGTGGGTCAAAAGTTAGCAAAATCTTCTCCCCTTCTACATGAGAATTTGATCTTTAGTTAACTTTCTAGCTCTGTATCCCTGGAAGCCTGGTAAGGTGGTATCTTAAATTGGTTTTCCCAGGAAATAGATTCTGAAGGTGCATGCAGGAAGTTTGTTGGGGAGTTCTCTTGGAATCAGCACCTGTAGGGGAGTTTAAAAAATAGAATTTGGCAGAAGAGGTTGAATTGCAGTACAGAAGCAACAAAGGCCTCATCTAACGCCATGTGAATATCTGGATCTGAGATGGCTTTTCAGAGATGTCTTGCCTTGAGGCAAGAGCTAGAGCCTTTCATAAGATCCATGTCATTTTGACCCATCATGGGGTGTAAGTTGCCCCAGAGATGGGATTGCAACCTCAAGCTAGATAACTTTCTTTGGCTGAGAACAGTTCCTAGAGTATGCCTCATCTAAAGCTATCAGCTGCTAACACTTGCAACAACTCCAGAAATGAGTACTGTATAACTAAGGGGATTCTTGGAAGCATACTGTAGCATCTACAGTAAGTGCACAGTTGCTAGGGAACATTGCCTATGGTAGAAAATGACCCCTGATTGATAAAGTGCTTCTGAATTAGAGGAAATTATAATGGATTATAAATGCCAAAGCTTTGATCTTCCCTGAGGCTAATAACTCTTGTAATTGGGCATGTCCCTTACAGGCAGGGATCCTGGAAGCCTATGCTTGGAAGAGGTTATTAGTTTCTGTGTGATATAAGACTTCTAAGGCAGGATAACTCTTGCATCTGCCTAAGGTGAGTCTGACTCCCTACCAAATTAATATTCCATGGTCCAAAGACAGTAACTCTTGGAAGGCTGTATGGTCTGCTACCTGCAGGAGTTGCTACAAAGCTCCGACTAAAAAGGAATGGCGCTTCCTTATATATTTTAGGGGTCGATAGATAGCAGGTGTGGTTCAGAATAGTCTTGTGTAATTATTTAGTCGTAACCATAGATGGTCCCTCTTAACTGGGTATTGTAGGCATTTTTTTTGTTGCATCTCAGTTCTTAGAACAGTTGGTTTTAAAATCTAAAGCTAGAGAGTAATATGATAACCTTAAAACCAGGCTGAAAATTTTTAAGTACTTGGGGCACATGGATACTTGAGCTTTCTTTTTCTTACTGCTGACAGGCCACTCTTAACAGGTATTCACTCCATAGATGTTGAGGGCAAGACTCAGCTATGATACTAATCTCTGAAAACAGTAGTCTTATTTGTGAATGGTGGAAAGAACTGTTGGTTCTTAGCTCTCCATTACTCACAGATGGGTCCTTTGGCCTCATTGGCAATTTCCCTCATATCCTGTGAGTCACAAAGTTTTGCTGATTCTTCCTTTATAATGACTCATTCTGTCCCTTCTTTTCCATTCACTCTGCTGTCACCCTGAGTAGTATTTATAGTCTTTATCACTTCATTTATGAATTACTGAACTGCTTACTACCTTGGATGTGTTCTCTGTTTTTAAGTTTTGCCTAATCTGAGCTGCACCATGAGATCCCAGACTGAATTTCATGGTAGAGCTTTGTCTAGGGTTTGCAGACTAAGCTCTTCTGTGACATACAGTTGATTTATATCTCAGTAAGCCCTACTGTAAGTTGAAAATGTCGTAAATCAAAAATGCATTTAATGCACCTAACCTACGGAACATCATAGCTTAGCCTTGCCCACTTTAAACATGGTCAGGATACGTTAACTTAGAGTTGGGCAAAATCATGTAATACAAAGCTTTTTTATAATTTTATAAACGTATGTATATGTTTTATATTTTATAGTAAAGTGTAATTTTTCAAATACTGTACTGAAAGTGAAAAACAGGAAGGTTGTATAGATACAGAATGGTTGTTGAGTGTATTGGTTATTTACCCTAGTGATTGTGTGGCCAACAGAGCTGTGGCTCACTGCTGCTACCCAGCATCATGACAGAGTCTTGTACTACAGATTGCTAGCTGAGAAAAAGATAGAAGTTCAAAATTTGGAGTATAGTTTTTACTGAATACATATTTTTTCGTACCATTGTAAAGTCAAAAAAAAATCATTAAGTCAAACCATTGTAAGTTGGTAACCATCTATATTAATGTGTAACCCAGATCTTCCTGGAGTATGAATAAGCTTCCTGGAAATAGTGAGAAGGAAGGCTTGAAAGGTAGATTTAGAGGAGATGTTGGCTAAGAGTTCCAGTTATTTTGTACACATTGGGCACCAGTTCAGTAAATGGCTTTTAGGGCTGGAGCGTGGTTGATCGGGGCCAGGCTTCCAAAAGATAGATCTGGCAACACAGTAAAGGGGAAAATCTACTAGAAACGAGAGTAGTTAGACATCTTGTAGGAGGACCCAAAGTGATCTGGGAATAGAAAGGATGGGACAGATTGGGTCTCAACGGTGTCAAGGAAGAATTGTTTCTTCCTTGAAAGGAAAGCAGGGAGGACCTCACTGAGGGCAGATAGTATGGATTTATTATAGGTCCATTGGACTGGATGACGAGACAGTCTGCCTTATAACTTTAAGTGTTGACATTCTTAAAAAATTACAAACACATTAAAGGCCAGAATCATGGCTTACTTTTCATCATCCTTACATCTTTATTACTAGCACAAAGCCTAATGGGAACAGAGTAATCTCCTTCATGTTTTTATTCTCTCCATATAAAGAAAGATGTTTAGAGACATTAAGTTATGTAAGCTAGTTAGTTCTGCCTACTGTCAGCAGGTGGAAATTTTGTTATCTGCTTCCTGTTTTGTTTTTACATTTCTTTCTTTGTAAGATACAATTAGGGTGACCAGATGTGTGCATTTTCTCTGGGTAATCCCAGTTTAGACTTGTTCTTCTCATACAATAACTAATAGTATCTTTCTTCACTCTTAAAAGTTTGTATAGTAAATTCTGTGGTCTCTCTACATACATGTACAGAAAAGTGCTAAGTTTGTATTATTCGGTTTGACTGTAACTTTAAAGAATACATCTTTGTAACTGCTACTCCGGTCAAGAAATGCAACATTGCCAGCCAGTAGAAGTCTTTTTCCCGTTCACAACTCTGTCTCTCGTCCTTAAAGTTAACCACTATGCTGATTTTTATGATAACCTTTTCCTACTTTTTAAACTAATGGAAGCTAAACTATTAAAGCCAAAAATACCCTACATGGATTTCTTTCCAATTGTCCTTCTTTTATTTATTTTATATACTTTAACTGTGGGTAATTTCATATGTATGTTATTAATAGGTTTCTTTAAAATATTTGTATTTTAGTATATGACTACAAGGTTGTAAGCAATCATCCTGAAGATAAATGTTGTATTTTCATCATTTATTTATTATACTAATTTAATGATTTAATGAACAAGGCAGAGCTCTTGGCCTCAAGACTTTGATAATCTAACAAGCAATTAAAATACAAATTATTCATTATAATGGGAGCATGCACAAGACGTTGTAGGACATTACCCAGCCTTGGGGGTGATAGGAAAGACTTTTGACAAAAGTTGATGTCTTGTTTGAGTTTGAAAAAGAAGTAGAAATTATGCAGGGTGAAGTGAGGGCAGAGCACAGGACTCACTTTCTAAACAAAGGAAATAGCGCAGAGAAAATAAAGTTTGGCACAATTAGGTTACTGGAAGTTGTTCCCTGCAGTTAGAACACAGAGAGTGTTCTCTGTGATCTCCTGCTGGGGGAAAAGGGTGCCTTTTGGATCACCTTATATTGCAGAGCAGTGGTAAGAGATGCAGTCAAAGGTAGAAGCCAGATTATGAAAGGTCTTAAATGTCATATTAAGTTTGAACTCAATCTTGAGGGCAATGATTCCGCTTTGAAGCATCTAATAAGAAGTGAGTAACTTGGCAGCATGTTCATATTTGCATTTTAGAAGTTCATTCCTGCTACAGAATTAGAACATTTACATAGGCAATCCTAAAGGCAGTAAAAATGGGCTGGGAACCATTGTAGTCCTTCACTTGTGAAATGATAATGGTTTGAGCTAAGCCAGAGGGAATGAGATCAGAGAGAAGTGGTCGGATTTAGGATACAGCTGGGGACAAAATCAGTGAGATTTTAATGATTGATTATATGTAGAATTTGAGCAAGAGAACAATAAAAATGCCCAGATATTGCCTGGAAGTGGGGAGCAAAGGTGGTGACTTAGGTTTGTAGAGGAAATTTCTAGTGCAGTGTTGAACTGGTTGAGGTTGAAATATCTGTGGGACATCAACAAGTAAATGACTATCAAGCGCTTGGATATATGGGTTTGGAGCATTGAAGAAAAATTTGGGATAGAACTAGACATGAGGGAACAATAGCTTCTAGGTGGCAAGGGAAGTCATGTTTTGGACCTTAATAGGATATTATACAATTTCGAAGATGGAAAATGTGAATAAATTGTCTTCATTGTCTAATACCATAACATTTTTAGGGAGTTAGTCTTTGGTGTTAAAGCTTCAAAGATATACTCATACAAAATGTTTTCATGATCTTTAGTTCTTATCAGTTTGTTCTTTGGGGCTTCCCCCACACACACATTATCCAGGTTTTAGCTTTAACCACAACATGTGTCAACTAATGAAATAAATATAACAAAAAAAGAAATTATTATAGAATTGTTAGAATTAAAGCAAGAGGCATACATTTATTAGGGTTTAGCAAGCTAGGGGAAATATGGAAGCCCCCGGGTTTATATGTTTAGATTTTTCCCAGTTCTACAAATAAAATGTGTATGGAAAATACTTTTACAAAAATGTCTATTTTTAAATAATTTAAATAGAGAATATTTGTTAGTCATTTTCTGCTTATATTCAGCTTACAGAGATACTTAAAATATTTGTTAGTAATTTTCTGCTTACTTTTAGCTTATAGAGATACTTAAAATTTTATAAATCAAATAATTTAGAGCTATATTTCTTATAATAGAAGTATTTTCAGATACACATGTAGAAATGTAGCTGAATTTTTTAGTGTTAAACCTTCTATCATAAGACCACTGTAACTTACTGCTTTGCAATTCCCAAGTATATACATATATATTTTAATATCTTAGATATACCAGAATGCAATTTCCCCTCAAAATATGTTTATTTTGAATATTTTGTTTCTGAAGATCATGGTAGCAATTAAGCTTAGCAGTTATTTACTAATACTTGAATATTTTAATTTATTCTCTTATTTGAATTTCCAGTAGTAGTTCTTTTGTATTGATATTATTTTCAATGATCTATAACCATCTTATTTTTAGGCTATGTAAGCAAGCATATAATTTAATTTTTGATTACTGTGATAATAATTAGACACAGTGCATAATACATGATAGCTGTTTTCTCTCTAGGAAAATGGTTCTCCTGAAGAACATGCAGTCTATGTGTGGGACCATTTCATAGCTCAGTCTGCAGCTGAGAATGTGTTTTTTGTTGCTCACAGCTATGGAGGACTTGCTTTCGTTGAACTGGTGAGTGCACATGTAACTCTGTTTTAATTCCCAAACTCTTTACAGGCTTGTCCTCCCCACTCACTTTTAATTGATATCATTACTTAAATTACTTTAAGAAAGGTAAAAACAAAATATTGTGAGTAAACAGTAATATTTAGAAGAGTGTATTTATTTCTTTTATTGTGACAGAGCTTTTCAGTGCTAACCAGAAAGCTTTTTGCCTATTCCTTATTCGCATATTACTTCTTAATTTCTATAGTGTAGAGCATTTTCATAGATTTGATGATACTTATGTTTCCTGTGTTATATGTACAACTATTGAAGCATGTGTTATTTGTAAACTGTTTAAAATTTCAAGAGACCTTTTGAATATTGGAGACTCTTTTGTTTAACTTTTATCTCCATAAGTCAGTACTTGATACTTGATCAGAGTTCATATAATTTGTATTTAAACCATTAGAAGGTTTCCATTAATCTGCTAAGTGGAGTTCATTGTTTGGCATAAAAATCTTTGCATTTCAAAGTAACCTGATTCTTGGAGTGAAGGTTGTGTACATTATAGAAAAAATTATCAAGATTTAAAAATTTTGTCTGTATCATATGCAATGTTACAGGTGCCACACCTTTTGCCAGTATGAGTGGCTAATGGGATATAATCAATACAAAAAATGCACTGATGAAAAATGTATGCCTCCATGTCCATAAACCTTCTGTTACAGGGAAGTAACAGTGCTATAATAAAGTGACAAATTTGATAAAAGTACATTTGGCAATTTTAAATCCAAATAACATGGACATTAAAAACAGGACCAGCGTTGTTGTCTAACTTCTGTTTGAAAACTTTGGTGTGCATTTCTCTTTGCTGTGGAAATTAAATATATTTTCATGGCCTTTTCAACCTCCCCATACCTTCTTGCTCACCCACATGATTTAGATATAAAACGGGTCATGACACCTGAGAATATCTTAGCTGACCTAACTTCACAAATGCTTATGTACTCTTAAGATCGATAAATAAGTAAATCTTTTATTAAATGGATTTCACTTTTTTAGAAATTATTCTCAAGTACTTTTAATTCTGCTGCATTTATTTATTTTAATATATAATAGATATTTTAAGATAGCTCTTTAACATACTAGTTGTGAATGTTGTCTTTCAGTTCTTTTAACCCCTACAAATATAGATCTACACACACACACACATAACATATATATGTACTTACATTTTCTTTGTAAGCCATAAATTACTTAAAACTTGAAATTTCATTGGCTTTGTAGAGTAACTTAAAATGTGTCTGAAAGCCTGCAGGACTACCCATATTCCAGATTACTATAAAACATAAATTCCCCCACCCCCCCCCCTTTTTTTTTTACTCTAAGACAGTTCATAAATGCCTTTTGTGCCTCAGATTTGGAATTTAAGTGAATATTGGATAGTTTTTTAAATGAACTTAAGATGACAGAGTAACAGATGACCAGTGTGTCAGTCCTATTTTGCCTGTCCTTCTTGTCACACACTGGTGGATATTTCTCTACTTTTGTTCCACTTTAATATAAAGCACACAGATGTTTCAGAACAAGACTTGACTTCTGACCTTGAGGCTATTAGGGTCAGGGTCCTCAGGGCCTGTGAAATTATCACAAGCTGAGCTAAAGTTTTTCTCCATCACAGGAAGTAACCAGTAAGTAAGAAGTTAAAAAGGAGCTTTGTCAGAGAGACAAGATGGTCTCAGTAAGGGTCAGCTTCTGTAGTCTGCTATCTCTGCAGGAGGTGCATGCATGGGAGGAGGAATATAATATAACCACTGGCACATCACATATCTGTCAGGCAACACCAGGACTGAGAAGTCTATTTAATGTAATGTACCTTGTTTAGGTTTGAAAATATTAATGGCGATTATCTCAACTTCATAATACTTGCTACTTTTTGTGAAGTAACTTTAATGGGGGTATGTTATTAGGGGCGTACACATGGTGGCAAATGAAGAAAAAGTGGTTCCTGACCTAATACAGATTCCGCTAAGCAAATAACAAAACTAAAACCACTAAGGAGTTTTACATAAATTTTTGACAAAGCTTGATTAATAATATGTTTAAGGCCATTATGTTTCTACTTAATTTCAAAAGGATTTTTAAAAGATAGCACAGTTAAAGAAACAACAGAATCATTGAAATGGTTTTAAACCTTTGCTTTCTCCTGAAAGTTGAATACTGTTCTTTCCTATTCTCCCTGATATTCTTTGGGGAAAAGTCACAGTGTTTAAAATGTTGGCAAATATTTATTCTCTCAGGATTTTTTAACATGAGTATAATGCTTAAAATTGTCTTACATGGATTCAAAATTTTAATGTTAACTTTACAAGAAAGTGAATTGTGGACATCTTAAATTATCTTTTAGAATTTTGTCACAATAGTACATTGTACCATCAGGCATTAAATCCTTTCAGTCAAGTTTGACTGTTTTTGAATTATCATAAAATTTTATTCCTGCTTAAAAGCTCTCTACATACTCCCTCTTGAAATCTCGCTATCTCTCTTTGTCGCTATCTCTTTCCATCCCCCTTCTTTTTGGGGCAGTCTTAGTTTGTAGTATCATGTTTGAATGCATGGAGTTTGTTTTTCTACCACTCTCATATTCTCATATTATAAAATGTATCTTGCCATTTAATTAAATTAAAATTCTGTATAATTGTTTAATATTAAATGTGCTGCTAATAGATATATAAAAATAAATTACTTTTACATTTAGAGCACAAAATATTTGTGGGACTTTCATATTTTTCTAATTGTTGTTTTTGAAAACTGAGAACATTTATGATTATATCCTATTTTAAATTGTTGAGTTTCTCCTGAAAAATGTATTTATAATAAGAGGTTTATTTTCAAAACCAATGCTCATTTTATGGTAGTAAATCTTGGACCTATGCTCATAAAAACAGTATACAGTTTACTAAAATAATGAGAAAAGTGATATTAATAATATCCTTTTCACTGCATTTATAATCACCATATGGTAACAACCCAAATTTTTAATGCTCTAAACTTTCTGTGATCCTTGTAAAAATAGCTGTTAAGACAGCTCTGGTAGCAGTTTCAGCATTCAGTCATTAAAGACAATAGGGAAGACAGAAAGAACTATTTATTTTTATGAATTGGTAATGAATTTTAAAAAGTAATGTATCTGTCCAATGTTATCCTTTCTGCATATTGAAATAGATTCAATATAAAAACTTACAGTTATTAAAACTTCATTTACAAAGTCTTAAATTTCTGTTTTTAGAAATTCTCATATATGAAAGAATAAATAGTCATAACTAAAACACATTTACCAAATTCATTCAGAAAATCGTCTACAAATAATGAAGCTTAGTTTTGCATTATATTAGTTGTCAAATTTAAGCTCATTTTTTAAAATTAACTGTCATTAAAAACAATACATTTTTAAGGTTTTCATCATGTCTTTCACTAGCCACTTTAATGAAGTGATTCCATTGCTTACATTGTTGGTCATTTCAAAGTGCCTTGCTCTTGTCTTTCTAGCTGATAGTTTGACAAAATCAAGCAACCTTAAAATTTTCTTATATTCAGAAAGAAGTTAGCTTTCACTTGTCAATGCCCATTTCCAATCTCAGCTCACCTTACCTTCCATGTTTGCAGTGTTCAGTAAATCAATTTGCATTCAGATTTCTTTCTTTAGCCAAAGTGAGAGTGTTGATGCTTTTTTTATAAAACACATTAAACAATTTCAGTAAATGTATTTCATTAGTTTATTGAATCATCTTAGCTGATATAAAATTATCATTTTTCCTCTGGCTTTTATTTCCTTTTCCATATTATTAGTGATATGTTCACAACCACCACTAAAAACATCACTTAAAATGTGTGAAAACTGCTCCTTTTGAAAGTGTATCTCTACCCACTTTTGATTTTGGTTTTTCCATGCTTGTCAGCACTTGATTGGCACCTCACTTGCATGTGAATTAAGGAATGAAGGGAACGCTATTTCCCTGCCATTGTTCCATGCTGGGCTCCCTAGCCTTCAGGCAACCTAAGCTGACCTTCAGCAGCTGATAGAGGACTAGTTTTTGGACATAACTGTGTGAGGACACTTAAGCTCAGTCTACTCTGGGTCAGTCTTTAAAAAAAAAAAAAAAGAAAGAAAGAAAGAAAGAAAGAAAAAAAGCGCCTGAAGCATGATTTGTATTTACGCTGAAGAGAAAATAGAATGCGACTAAAAGTATTTGGGTTTACCTTCAGGGACATCAGCTAACTATAACCTTAAAGAAGCGTCAGTTACATTTTGTCTACAAAGAACGAAGTAAATTAGATATTGGTACTAATGTGATCAGTGAGAAAAGCTACTGGGAATCAAGAATTGTGGAGAGGTAAAATAAGCAAGGGATAAAGCAAAGAAAAATTGAGCCATCGTAGTACCAGAATAATTCAGGCCAAAAAGACTTCTTACAGACCTACTTTAAAATGTTGGTAGTAGAACAAAAATAAGTTGCCATTTAAAATGTAACTTGAATTTCTGATTTGGTTGCCTACATGATACAAACAGCATGCTAATGTATGGGATGGTTACAACTTGTGTGGGATGCTCTCTTAATTTTTGAGTTATTTTATAGGAAGATGGTTTAATTTATGTAACTATTTTGTATGCTCCTAAAGAGAAGAATCAGAGGTTATTTTTATCACCCGTATTCACTTTTATTTCATGCCTTGCAAGTAGTATAGATAACTATCTTTTGATTGATTGTTGGTAATACTAGTTTTAGGAATTAGTTGCAAGAATCCGAGTGAGATCCAGTGAAGGGCTTTACCCACATAGAAGCAGTGAGAGTAAGCACGCATTCTAGTTGTTAAGGAGGAGATTCTACATGGCTTAGTGACATTGAATCCAGAAAGCTGAATGAGAAGAAAAAGGGTATGGTATATTCTTCCCCATACACACAATATCAAAGAATATATAAAAGGAATCCAAGCACAGCAGATAAATAATAATAAAAAATGATTATGCTGATACATAGGTATTTGGGGGAAGTGTTTGCACATACTGCGTGGTTAATAATAAATGAATAAATGAGATATCAAGTCAGGGTTTTAAAAAGAAAAGGAGAGAGTTATATATACAGATGAGATTTGTTAGTAAACTTCACAGGAGTTACCTGTGTATTGGAGTTTGATTTGTTTTAACTTTTACTCAAATGATTTTTTTTAAGATTTTTATTTATTTATTTATTTGATAGACAGAGAGAGATCACAAGTAGGCAGAAGGCAGGCAGAGAGAGAGGGGCTTGAGCAGAGAGCCCGATGTGGGGCTTGATCCCAGGACCCTGAGATCACGACCCGAGCCGAAGGCAGAGGCTTAAACCACTGAGCCACCCAGGCACCCCTCAAATGATTTTTAATAAGCATTAAGAGGACCACTGTTTGAAGGAATGACTCCATTTCTTCATTTTTATGTTAACTGTATTCCTTTTGTCCCATATCTAACCACCCAACACTTTGTCATTTTCCTCTGAAATATTGATCATGTCCTCTCTTCTCTCTGCCCACTGTTAATTTCATCATTTTACAACTATATCATTGTACTCTTCTACCCATTTCCTACTGACTCTCTTTACTCTTTATTTCACACTATATAGCACACCATAGATAATATTATTTAAAAACCCCTTTTACCAGGCTATTCCTGAATCACATTGGCTCCAGTTGTCTGCTGAATTTTGTCTCCTCTCTGTAACTGTAAGACCCTCTGTATAATGTGATCATTTCTTTCCAACTATATTTTTCCCAGTGGAAGCTTTGAATTCTAGTCTGATTTCCTTACTTCTGTTGCCCCATCTCAACTATCATCTATTCCTGCCCTCCAAGCCCAGTGTAGTAGAAGAACACAAAACTCAGAAGATGACCTGGGTTTGAATCCTAGTTCTGATACCTAAAAATTATGATGATTTGTGTCCTCCTCTAAAAGTACCCACCTTACAACAAAGTTTGAAGATTAAATTAGAAAATTCCTGGTTTTGAGGAATTTAATCAGTTAAATATGAGTCCAGATGTCCACAGGAGGTGCTCATTTTCATTTTTGCCATTGCCATTTTCCCCTTCCAAGTGAAAGAATTTCCCTTCTTACTAGATTTTTCACAAAGTATTCTCACTTAACTCCCCATTTTTCTGTAGTATTTTTATGTTTCACAAAGGAAAACAAGTTTTGTTTTACTAATTAGTTTTGTTTTTGTCTTTTTATCTCTGAATCTTATCTTGCCCAAGTTATCTGGACTCTTGTTTTACCACCCCTCCCCAAGTTTGGAAGCAATATATACTCCAATAACATGAAGAGGCTTAAATATCTGCAAGGTCAATTGATCTGTATAGAGAGTTTGAGCACTAACAGTAACCTTTTTACTAATTAAACTTAATAATTCTTTATGCCTTCCGTGGAATATTGACTAATTTGGGAATTCTGCCTAATCAATTCTTTCACATCAGACAGTAATACCTACCCTTTCTGTTCCTGGTGTTAGTCTCTCATAGTTGTCTTTCTACCAGTGTCATCATCCCTTCTGCTGACTGAAGATTGTTTCTCTCTGACTCCCTCTTCAAAGTATAGTCTTCTCAGTCAAAGAAGAAAATTATTAAAGTAAATTATAACTATATCCTCATAATTTTATATAGCAATGTATGCAAATAGTCTAGGAAACTTTACATTTCATCCCCAATTATGAGTTTAATATACTCTTTTTTTTTTTTTGTAAAAGATTTTATTTATTTATGTGACAGAGAGAGATCACAGTAGATAGAGAGGCAGGCAGAGAGAGAGAGAGGGAAGCAGGCTCCCCGCCGAGCAGGGAGCCCGATGCGGAACTCGATCCCAGGACCCTGAGATTATGACCTGAGCCGAAGGCAGTGGCTTAACCCACTGAGCCACCCAGGTACCCTAATATACTCTTTCTTTAATAATTAGCTTGCCTTTGCTTATTTCCTTTTTTTACTTTAAAAAATTTTTTGAGGTTAATTATTGAGATATAAATAAGATTTTTTAGATTTTTTTCTCTTATTGAGATGTAAATAAGATTTTTTAAGCTTTCTTGAGATCTAATTCGCATGCCATAGAATTCCTCTTTTAAAGTGTCCAATTCAGTGATTTTTAGTAAGTTCACAGAGTTGTACAACCATCACCACCATCTAATTTTAGAATATTTTCATCATCACAAAAGAAACTCGATACCTATTAGCCATCACTCCCCATATTTACAATCCTACCAGCAATGTAGAAGAGTTCCAGTGTCTCTACAACCTCATCAACACTTGTTGTTGTTTGTCTTTTTTATTTCTGCTATTCCAGTGGGGGTGAACTGGTATCTCATTATGGTTTTTATTTGCATTTCTCCAGTGACAAATGATTTTGAACACCTTTTCATGTGCTTATTGGCCATTTATGTATTTTCTTTGGAAAAATGTCTTCTAAAATTTTTGTCTGTTTTTTTGTGTTGTCATTATATTGTTGAGTTCTAAGAAATCTCTGTATATTCTGATACAAATCCCTTATCAGGTACATGATTTGCAAATATTTTCTCCCATTCTGTGGGGTAGCTTTGCACTTTCTTGATGATATCCTTTGAAGTACAGAACTTTTTTATTTTGATGAAGTTAAATTCATCTAGTTTGTATTTTTTTACTTGAGTTAGTTTTTGTACCTTGTGTGAAGTGTGGCTCAACATAAATCTTTAAGTGGGGATACTCAGTTGTCTCAGCACTATTTGCTGAAAAGACTATTCTTTCCCCCTTTGGCTTTTCTTCACATCTTTGACCATAAATACATAAGGGGTTGCTTCTGGATTCTCAGTTTTATTTCATTGACATATGTGTCTCTCCTTAAACGAGTACCATACCATCTTGATTATTGTAGCTTTGTGTAGTAAGTATTGAACTTGGGAAGTGTGCACTCTCCAACTTTTTTGTTCTTTTTGAAGATAGTTTTGGCTATTCTAGGTCTCTTGCATTTCCATATGAATTTTAAGATCAATTTGGAGAGTATGGCCATATTAATAATGTCTTCCATTCCATGGACATAGACTTTCTTTCCATTTATTTAGATCTTTTTTCAGAAATGTTTTATTGTTTTCCATGTACAAGGCTTACACTTCTTTTGTTAAATTTATTGCTCAGTATTTTACCTTTTTTATGCTAATGTAAGTGAAATTATTCCTTAATTTCATTTTCAGATTGTTCACTGTTAGTGTAAAAATACAATTTTTATGTGTTGGACATCTATTCTATAACTTTGCTGCACTCATTCATGTTCTGGTGTGTGTGCATGTATTAATTTCTTAGAATTTTCTATGTTCAAGATCATGTGATCTTGAATAAAACTAATTTTACTTCTTTTCTGATCAAGATGCTTTGCTTTTCTTCTCTCTCCTTTCCCTCCTTCCCCAACTGATCTGTCCAGTATAATGATGAATAGCTACAGTAGCTACAGTAAACATCCTTTTGTTCCTGGTCTTAAGGGGAAAGCATTCATTGTTTCACCACTAAGTTTCACCATTAAGTATGATGTTACTTGTAATTGTTTTCATTCTTGGTAGATCATTTCCACTAAGGACCTTGTGTGCTTCTTAATGCTTATATCCCTCATTCACACCAAGATCAGGTTGCTCAAAAGTCTGACATGGAGAAAAATTTCACTAATCTTTAATAAGAATCTTCTTATAGAAAAAATACCATATTACTCCATTAGAATTACCTTTGGAAAAGGCTTTTTCAGTACCCACATAAATGGGCTGCATCCAGGTCTTATTGCCCTACGACTGTGCAGCTGCAAAATTGGGCACTCTGTCTGTTGACTCAACAGACTTCGTGGAAACCAGTGGTAAATTAGCACAATAATATGTTAAGGAGAACCCAGAGAAATTGAAATATTAATTTGTTAGATACAAATCTTTCTACAAGAAATACTTCCTTTTCATTGGTTTTATAAAATATCTTAATGAGAGATTTTGCATTTTACTGTAAGTATAAGAGCATGATTGACTATTTTAGACCTTTTTATTACGGGAATTGTAGAAAAACACATTTCAGTTAATAAAGAGGCTATTTTTACTATACTTACAACATTATGATAATCACTCAATATAAGCATTTCCCCAAATAGGATTCCCAACTACCGTGACACCTCTGATTTGACACCACAAGTTGAAAAGGGCTCTTAGAGGACAAAAATTTTATAAGCAAAATCATTTAACTTCTGTTTTAGAAGTTAGACTTCAATCCTTATTAAATAACTTACTCAAATTAACTCCAGTGAAGCCAGGTAGACTCAGACTCAAAGCATACTAGGTCCATGTTGGGATACAGCTTGAGAGAACAAAGGTAGAAGCCAGATGTGGGCAGAGGTCTCATTACTTAGAGTTTAGAATGGGTTCAGGAAGAGCTAATTTAGCTGGAGAGATTGACTTTGGAGGGAATAGCAGGTGAACCATTACTAGGAAAGCCTCAGTAGAGCATGGTGAATTTAGGCTTAAATTAAGAGGTATAATCTGGTTTCAGGGAACAGAATATCAAGGCATTGGGTGATAAATGAGTAAATAAAATGTAGTCACTGGTTCTAAGAGTACCTCTTCTCCCCCCACCATACCCTACATTACTGCATTACAGGGAAGGGGAAAAAAAGAACAGGATCCAACACTGGGAAAGGGATAAACAAAACAAGATTTAAGGCTTCAAGCACTGGCTAGGAGTTTAGAAATGGAATCCTTTCCTGAGAAAAAAGAGGTTATAGCAGTAGGCAAAAACATCAAAAGGATTATAAAATGATGAATCAAGGCTGAAGTCCAATTTATGTGGCTTAGGTCAGAATGGGATATAGTAGAATACTGCATTTAAGGTTATTTAGTTACTCAAGGCTTATCCTTGGTGTACTGGTTACCAGGTTTCTATGGCAATAAAGGGGATGAGGTCGGAAGAGCTATCATTTTTTCCTGTTCTCATGGCTCTGAAATGATCACACTATGGGTGTAAAACCTTTTGTGCCCAGAGAAACAAAGTGATATTCTTCTAAGCTGCTGTGTTCTTAACTTTTAGAGTTGAAGACTTTTAACCCCTATACTTATGTCAGTTTTCTCTCTTCTCATATTTTTTGTTATTGGTTTTCAGCACCTTTTCAGTGAATAAATTTAGATCACAGTAAAGGCACCTGGATCTCATAAGTTTGACTTTATAGAAATTATTTCTTGGGTTTGAATATTTTGCCCTCCAAACAATAAATGGTTTAGAAAACTTTTAAAGATACTAATTCATTTTTTTTTTTTCATTTGAACATCCCACTCAGGGGGAAATACTGGGAAAACAGCTTAAAGCACATGATACCTGGCTGCAAGAAGGTGATGACATACTAAATAGGAAGCACATTTAAACAGAGTGATAGATAGCAAGATGCTTGTGAAGTGGGGTTGTAGCCAAGATGGTAACTGCCCCAAAATGAAAATCCACAACATAAATTTGGCTTGGTTAAGTATTGGGAAGGATTGTTTCTGTTAATAAATTGATAGGATCTTTTTATCAGAAAATAAAAACTCAGTAATGCTGTTTTACCCTCATCTCCTATAAACCCAGAGTTATGGTTAGTTTTTTATTTCATTAATTATTCTCATCCTTGGTCATGTATTGAGTGTCTTAATTCATAAGTATATTTTTCTTTAAGTCATCTCAGAGTCCTTTTCTTAATTGGCAGAGAATAAATAACAAATTCATTATTTTCTGTAATTCCTATTTCTGTGGTTCCTATTGTGCTGCTAGCCTGGCTGGGCCTATAATAAGTATATACTCAATAAATAGGTTTTGATCCTATATTTATATAGAGATAAGTTATCAGAAGTAGATCTCAGATGGTGCTTCCTTGAGTCAGATGAAGAAAAGTAAGGTGTGGGCATTCATATTGAGCCACAAGATAGTGCAAAGCAGGGTGGACGAGAGAACAAAGTTCATTATTTAAGATGTGAAACAGGGACATTTAGAATCAGTATGCTTGAGTGTGTAGGAGGTATTGTCTGAGACCCCAAAATTTTGGACACTTAGAAGGGCCTTAATGGAAATTGGTCAGTGAATGAAGAAAAACAGCTAAGAAGATATTGAAATCTCTACTCAAGGGAAGTAGCCAGACCTAACCCTAATCCCAAAACTAGTTAGGTTTTCTCTGATTAAATTGAGCAAGTTAAATCTTATATACTCTAGGAAAAAAAAAAATTGCCTATTTAAATATGTATTAGTGTATTCAGATTTCTTTAGTTTTCAAAACCTTATTTGAATTTTTCCCATAAAGAAGTTTATTAAAGAGTATGAGAATACAATAAAAATTTCTATTTAATATTTCAGTGACAATTTTATAATTGAGTCAAATGATTAAAAAGTTCCAATTTCTAATGTATCTAGTTTATGCCTAATATTCTTAACATCTAATATCTGACATCTACCTTCTAACATCTTATCTCCAAATTTCTGTACTACAGTAATCAGACATCTGTATTAAAAGAAAAACTCAGCATTTATCTTTCTGAAAGAGAGGCACTGGTCAGAAAGATAAAGCACCTCAGCTTTCTCTTACAGTAAATTCCCTATCTTGACTTCTTTCCAGTTATAAGACATCAAGGGATGCTGTATAATTATAAATGTCGATTTTCAAAAATTTCTAGTATCCTGTCGGCTAACAACAAAGAAATCTTGACTTTCTCAATAAAGTGGTGCCCTATGAACAATTGTCATAAAATGATATGAGATCACTAGCCCCTATACATTGCCTTTGTTGTATTACCACTCAGTTTACCTCAGAAAACATTCCTATTTCCCATGTCATTAGTAATGTAATAATACTTTTTATCATATCATTGTTACACACTGAGCCTTAAATTTTCAGTTTTGCATTTTTAGAATATCTAAATATTAGACATATTTTTGTTTACAGTATATCCATATATTAAATGTGTAGTCATATATTAACTATCTTTAGTATATTATAAACCTTCACATCTGGTAACACTTGCATTTCCTCTAAGATCTTAGAAGAGATTTTCAAGTAAAACAGATGCCTTCAAATCTGATGGCTGTATTAGAGCCCTTTCTCACTCTCCTAGAGCCCTGTCATTGCTATTATAATGGAACCTATATAATGTGTCAGCCAGCCATGGGAACCCAAGACATGATTGGGTCAAGAACAGTTCTAAGCAATTCATAGCAGTGTCTTTTTAAATGGACATTTTAAATAGAACTGGCATTTGTGAGTGTCTTACACATCAGAAAGTAACAACAGCATCTTAATGTTCATCATGAGCTTCACTAATACTTGTAATGATACTTAGTGTGCACCACTGTCCTTACCATATACTTTATATAAATAAATTTTATCTCATTTAATCCTTATAAATCTCTGTGAGCTTCGTACTGTTATCCCCCATTTTACAGATGAGAAGCATTTAAGTGTATCTTTTCTCCCTTTGAAGGCAGACCTCTCATTTTGTTACCCTGGGTTTTGGTGTGTTTATTCTCTCAAGTACCTATGCCATATAAATGGTGTAATATACTGATGATGGTGACTCTTATCTCTAAAACAACTTCCTGGTTTTTCCATATATTTTAGGATTCCAGTCTACATTTCTCTGTTGAAGTATATGATGATTTAGTTTTTATTCTCTGTCCTATCTACTGCTTATTCTTTCTGTGCGTTCCATGCAGACTTTCAATTTTAATCAATTCTTAATTACCCAAACTAATGAAGTAGAAAGAAGGTGTGGAAAATTTAAAATAACAGGCAGTCCTCAAATCATTTATGTTTAAATTTTGAGTATGTTTTGATGTGGCGCTCTGGAAATTCAGTGTAAGCTGAAAAATTGAAAACAGTTTATGAAGATCTGAAAAGCAGATGAATTTCCTTGGCCAAGCCCCTGGTTGGCTCTTCTTTGCAGCTCATTCCATGCTTGGAAATAGACAGCTGTCTTCTAATACCAGCAAAATAGACTTGACCTTTCAAGTCTTACTGGAAAAATCTTGCTATCAGTGTTTGCTGTATCGATATCTGTAAGTTACACCTGGAAGTAATAACTTTATAACATAGCAGCTACCAAGAAACAGACATTGTTTTTTTTTTTTTTAAAGATTTTATTTATTTATTTGACAGAGAGAGATCACAAGTAGGCAGAGAGGCAAGCAGAGAGAGAGGAGGAAGCAGGCTCCCTGCTGAGCAGAGAGCCCGATGCGGGACTCGATCCCAGGACCCTGAGATCATGACCTGAGCCGAAGGCAGCGGCTTAACCCACTGAGCCACCCAGGCGCCCCAGACATTGTTTTAAGACATGTTTTGTATATATTAACACATGCAATCCTTAAAACAACCCTATGATATAGGTATTAATATTATTCTCAGTTACATATGAGGACACTGAGGTACCAAAATTTTAAGTACTAAGATCACACAACCAGTAAGTGGTGGAGCCAGAATTTATACTTAAG
Organism: Mustela erminea; assembly: GCF_009829155.1. NCBI lineage: Eukaryota > Metazoa > Chordata > Mammalia > Carnivora > Mustelidae > Mustela > Mustela erminea. The sequence continues at coordinate 47,617,919 of NC_045616.1, forward strand.
TTTTCTGGCTCCAAAGCCCATTCTTATAACCATTATGCAAACTGCCCCTCAGAAGAGAGCACTAGTTTAGAATGCTACTGAATGTGGTTATTAACATTGTTTTAGCAAGGTGTTTTATAACTTAAGTTTAACTCTTTTAGGTGGGTATATTAACCCTGTTGTACAGATGAAAGACAGGTTGAGGAACTTGTCCAAGTTTGCACAATAAGGATTAGATCCAGAATCGATACTTTTTTTTTTTTTTTTTTTTTTTTTTTTTTTTTTTTTTTTGGTCAGAGAGAGAGCGAGCGAGAGCAAGCACAGGCAGACAGAGTGGAAGGCAGAGTCAGAGGGAGAAGCAGGCTCCCCGCGGAGCAAGGAGCCCAATGCGGGACTCGATCCCAGGACGCTGGGATCATGACCTGAGCCGAAGGCAGCTGCTTAACCAACTGAGCCACCCAGGCGTCCCTAGATCCAGAATTGAAATCCAATTTAAAATCAAAAGCCAGTGTGAGAAATTAATGAATTTACCAAAGAAACAGTCTTCCCTCTGACGGATTTTTTTTTAAAAACTGCGTGAGATAAATTTAGTTTAAAATTGGGCATTTTTTAGGGGTACCTGGGTGGCAAATTCAATTAAATGTCGGGCTCTGAGGTCATGATCTCAGGGTCATAATATCGAGTCCTGTGTCTGGCTCTATGGTCAGCACAGAATCTGCTTAAGTTTCTCTCTCCCTCTCCCTGTTCCCCTACCCCACCCCCAGGACTCGCTTATGCACCTGCATTCTTGTCCTGTCTCTAAAACGAATAAATCTTTAAAATAGGATATTTTTAATTAATGAGGGAACTTTCCATTCAAAAAAATTCTATACTTACATTTGTAAAGTACAAAATTATTTAGTAGACTGAATATCATACTTTTTAAGCTGAGAATATGCTTTTAAAAGCAAAAAATCACATATTGTGCAGATTTAGATCAGGAAGGATAGAATTTCATTATTCGTTGCCTATCATAATGTCAACACCATCAAATATTAGTTGATAGTATTCTAAAATTGTTTTTCTTTTTTCTGCATAGTGGAGAAAATGTAGCAATTTAAATATTGTAACAAAAAGTTAAATCATAGTTGCTTCATCCTTTGAATTTTACTTACTGTAAATTGGAGTTTACATTTCACTATGAATACCAGACGACTCAAAATTCTTACATTCAAAATTAAAATTGGAACAAGGAAACATTTGAGTCCCTATAATTAACCTGCTACTTCATGCCTTTCTGATTTATTATAAAGCACTGCATCTGATATCTTGATATCTAATACTTGAAAAGCTAAAAAGGGGTGTTATGGTGCTTTGATTTATATCTCCTTGCTTGCTCCATATAAATACTAAAGTTTTCATAAAGCTTTAAGTAAAGAGGATAAAACAAATGAATGACATATTTACATATGCCTTAGGAAAAAAATCTTATTAACACTAAATGGAAATGTAAAATCTTACCAATATAGAAAGCACTGGAACTGTGAAAACTAAAAAGTAAGCTATGTTTATCCTGCATAGTCTCATATTTCTCTTCATTGGCTAAATCAATGAGTGTTTTAAGATATCTGTGCCCTTTAAACAGCTAAATAAACAGCTTTACATAGTGAACTTTATATTAGATGTCAGAAATTCATATTTTACATAGGGCTTTGCTAAGGAAAGTTCATACTTCAGCAACTAAAGGAAAATAACGTATTTTATTTTTAACATTGGAAATATTTGCTACACACCTTTTAGAAAATGCATCTGCAGCTCTTTTCATATTTAAAATTCAAAGATAATGTAGTAACAGATATTTACTGGTTTTTATTCTTTTGGTAGTGTCTTTATTATTGTTGCTGACACTATAATTCTTTTTTAAAATATGATTTTGACTTCTTTAAGGTTATGAAGGGCTTTTTTTTAATGTGAATTCCTAAGGGGAAATAGTGGGCTTAGAAACAAATGAAAAATGAAGATATTTAGGAAAAAATTTTGCACAAGAACTTCCTTGAACACCTGATAATTGAGCATTTTTGATGTAGCCTTATACAGCATCTGACTTGCCTTCAACACCCTTTAACAGGGATAGAGCTTTGTGTACTAACTTTGTGTACTAAGTAGCTCTTGAGCTCATTATGCATTCTAATCAGATTTTAGAGTGGTTTTTAGAGATACAGATTTTAACTTTAAAAGAAAAACTGCTCCTCTATCAGTAGGTTAACCCCGATAGAGAATAATCTTTGGTGACTGAGAATGATGATTATAATTTTATATCTTGAATTATTTTTTCTACAACATTTTCATTTATTCCCTGTTCAAGAACTACCTGAGACAGTGTCTGCTTTTTTTTAAGGTTTTCATTTCCAGTTCATGAATACAAACATACTGAAAATTTAAGCTTCTGAAACATCAGCAAAATTCAGCTATGCCCAGAAATTTTAAGAAATCAGAATTTTGTTTGCACACTCTCGAAGGTAATGCTGAGTGTTTCTCCCATGATGTTTTCTTCCTCTTTGCTGCACTCTAGATCCCAGAAAGAGTTTTTAACCAGCTATTAAAAATAACCCACTTTAAGAATCTGCAGGAAGTGTGAGGTATTCATCAGTATATATTTACTGTCTGAAGCTGATATAGCTGTAAGGTTTTTTAGATCCAATTGATCTAATGCGCATGTTCCCTCCCTAGGTTGCAGGACGTGCTTCTATTTGCATAAGGCCCTGGGCAAGGTTCTTTCTTGCATTGATTGGCCTGTCCAAGGCAGCCTGATGTGTTCTTGCATTGATCACTTTGTCTTTTCTTGGAAGACAGTGTTACACTGAGTTCATCTCAAACATTCTAGGGAGAAGGTAAAACTTTACTGCAGATGTCTCAATTTTATTCAGATGTTCCTTTGAGTATAGGCCCTTTTTGCAAGGATAAGTAACTCTTTTTTTCTTAACTAATTTGGATGTTTCTGCAGTTTGAGTGCAGTGTAGACTAGATTATATTGAAAAAGCTACGTTAAAGAAAATTGCCAGAGTATATGCCATTTATCTCGTGCTATTTTTGTTTTTAAAACAGTGTATCTCGCTTCTAGCTTAAAACCATTTTCTTTAAAGATGATCTCTTAAACCTAGGCATAAACTAAAACTTACTGGTATTGTGTTAGGTTACCACTTATCTTTACTAGCTGTATAGATTCCTTAGTTTCAGTGAGACATGCATTGCTTTGTGTGTTTAAGAAAATAAGGAGTTTTATTAGTTTCACAGTGAAACAGTAGTCCAGAATGACTCGCCTATTACTATTCATTATTATTAGTAAGTAATGTAAATGTGAATGGTATGTCAAATATGGAAATTATTAAGCAGCTGCATATCAGTATTAACTATGTAAACTTTATTTCATTATATCATAACTTTTGTGGTAGTGTGTTATTTGGTGATAATGGAAACCTGAGTTTAAGAATTAAGTCTTCAACCAAATCTATGAGAAGTTGAGCAATGAATGTTTTGCAGTTTAGCCCTCTTTATTGGCTAGTCCTTAAATCAACATTTATATTGTCTGCCAAAGAACATATTTGCCTGCACATCTAATTATCAAGAAAATGCCCATTACCCCCAACCTATTTACTACATCTTTAGTGAGTAACTGGTGAGACGAACGTAGACGAACGTAGGCTTCTGTCAAGATGCAGGGCAATATCCTCCTCCCAGCCAGCGTGCTGTTTCATCAAAGCCTATGTGAATTTATGAGAAGGTTTACTTTTGGCAAAGATTTAGAAATGTGTCATGGCTGAATTTGATTATTGTGCTGTTGGTAATTAAACTCTGCTACGACAATTCCTTAATGGTTTCAGAAAGCATATTTAGTAACACTTTCTACAAATCAGGACATTTTCATATATGCTCTTTTATCTTCATTAAACAGGTCAGTATTTCTGACTATTGTTAAAGTATAGAAAATAAATGTCACAGAAAACCATCGCGCCAGTTATTTCACTCCGTGGGGTCACTGTGGCCTCACTTGGTATATCACAGGACACAGAAACCTTCTATTTTAATAATTGTTTTGTAAAATTCGATAGGAAAATACAGAGATCATGTTTCTTTTATTTGCATCAGAAATGCTAGAATTCATACTTTAAAATTAAACCTGGAATGAATTCAGTGTTTATTATACAAGGGCAATAACCATGTCAGGTTGTTAGATAATGTCATTTGTTGTTTTAAAGGTGTCTCTAAAAGCTACAGCATTAATGAGATATATACATGAGTTAGATGAAATTTTTCCATCAAGTGGAAATGTCAGTAAACAGTTATTATTAATTTAAATAACATGTGTTAGAAAACAGGGCCATATATTGGAAAAGTTAATCTTGGGGGTGATTGAAGCTTAAATTAAATTAAAATGTGTTAAGTTGTTGATCATTTATATATATATATTCATATAAATAAGAAAAAAGCATTCATAGAGTAATGATGTAATTTTTTCTAAAGTTTATTTTTTTTTCTAAAGTTTAAATATAAGTTTGGTAGTTTGGGGAAATAACTTGTGAAAATACCAATGAAAAAGGCATAAGAAAGTATTGAAATGAAAAACCTCTCTCTAGTTACTTAAAAGCAGCTCTTCAAAACTGAATCCAATCTGTGGAAACATGGATATTACCTTGCAACTTTTGTTCAGTGCATCTCAACTTTGTGCAAGTATAGCTCTCTGAAATGGAATTGTATAGTGTTTGCACATTTTTTTCCAGCTAAAATGAAACGTACATCATCTTGCATAATTTACTTGTCTCTGGTGGTTAAATTTGCATATCTGAATGAGTAAGTATATATCTTAAGCTCTTGCTAGATGTAAAATAATCTCATGAGTGGAGGAGAGCTCTTTTACCTCAGAAGTCAGAGGAGTCTATATTTCACAGCAACCCATGATCAAACAAGCTAATTCAGATGCTGGAAAGTGCTTTTGCTTAGCTGTGTGGAAGAACCATTGACTGCATACAACCAACAAGTGTATGGTGTGACAGGAGATGCATTGAAAACCCCTTATAGGACTGAATGACAACCCCAAGCACATGTGACCATGTGCAACTATGAATAGGTATAAATACACACTTCAGCTGGCCAGATTTTTTGCTCTATAATTCAGTGACAATTGCTGTATTTCTCCTCCAAATTTACAGCACATAATCAGCTGCTTGAATGGACCCACACTAGAGAAATAATAATTCAGTATTTGGTGGGGGAGAAAAAGAGCTTGGCCTCTGTGCTATTCTGTCAAGATGTTGTATCATGCCCACTCTTTTTATTACTGCTCAGGTACTACTCAGGACCTGAGACTTAGAAGAGTCCTCCAGATTTTCCCGTGCAGGGATATCAAGGTCTGAATATGAAATGTGTTCTCTGTGCTCAGTCTCTTTGTAAGACATATCTGAGGAAACTTGGTGGGGGAGGGAATGGGGTGGGCTTTGTTTTCAGGTGCTGGGAAACAGAAAGATGGTGAAATAGCTGGTAAAAAGTTGTCCACTGAAATCCATTACTTTCCCCCTTATCTAATGAAGAAGCAAGAAATTGCTAAAAAGCTTTCAAGCTTAATGGGTTTTCAAATACAGGAATAATTATTTTTAAATCATAGAAGGAAGGATATACTGATTTCAGCCCTCTTCTCATTTTTTCCCTGTGACAAAGCATCATATATTTATTGATGATTTCTAGAAGTTACCATATTTCCAGTGTATCATATTGTAAATCTGAGAATTTCTAGTAACACCATGGTAACTTAGTAGTAAAAATTATTAATCATTGACTATGTATTAAAGTGTATCTCTTCATAAAATCTCAAAAAATAGTTTTTTGTTTGTTTAATGATACACAGTTTGATCTTTCATCTTTAAGGATATGCTTGTAAATTTCCTGTCGCTGTCTATGATAGTATTATATATAGCACTCTGGTTGCTTAAAAACTTAAGTTTTAATTGTAACTACGATTTTTAATTCACATCAGTATACGTAAAAGTTCTAAATTTTTCAAGATACAATTAAATATAAAAATCAGTAAGATATACTCTGTTTTATGCAAAAGTGTTACTTTCCTGAAAATAAAGCAAATAAATAAGAGGTTATATAATTTCTGAGTAAAATAATAGCCTACTACCTTTCTCTTACTTTTCCTTACTCCTGTCCCAAGATAGTATTTTAAGAAATGGTATGTATTGGTTAATAAGCAAGTACTGACCACTGTTGGTAAATATAACAAGCTGTAAATATTTAAAATCTCTCTGTGACTAAAGAAATAATGTCAAAGACTAATATTTGCTTTCTGCTGTATTTGTTCTTTCCAACTTTTAACAATATTAAATCATTCCTGAAAGTGTAGTACAGTTTTGCTTTATCATCCTGAAGAAAATATTTTCAGTGTAATGATAGTTGTTGATTAAAAATATGTTATGGTCAATTATTTGATACATATTTATGATTGTTTAAGTATGTGGAAGCATTTAATAATCTTTGTGGTATCATATGCCTGAAGAGGTAGTTACTTGAAGGAATACACATATGTTAAGAAAATACCTTCCTTTGAAATTATTTAATCTCTTATACTCTTTTTCTGCCTCTAAGCACTTTACAAGAGTCTTTTTGTTTATAGCTGTTTAGAACACAGATGCAAAAGAAAATCTGTATTTGAACATTCTTTATGTAGGCTTTAGGAAGTTAAAGCTAAAAGCTCACATTGTGAAAATTTATCTTTTTGGTGTCTGTGTACATATACTTTCAAATTCTTTTATCTGAGATGTTCTAGAGAAGAATCAAATGTAATCATGGTCATGTTAATGCTGGTGATAGAATACATGGATTACAAACCTTTTCCATTTCTTTTAACCTTATAGGAATAATAATAGCTCCTACTCACCATTTCTATCCAGCTGTGTGTAAACCTAGCTTCAGTCTTCAAATTTCTAACCCAGCATCTTTCTCATTCAACAGGCATGGACCTGTTTATCTTACCCTTTTCTACAACACAGAAAAGCTGGCCCAGACATTTATTCATATATCCCCCAAATCTACACTTACAGAAATGTTTTGTGTTAAGTCTAAAAAATTCTGAATTTTTACCTCTGAGGATGGATGCTTTTCTTAATGGTGTTCCATTATCTCTTAGCTTTTAGAAGTCATCCCTCTCTTTTTCTTGGGTCTTTTGGGAAGTGATGTGGTCAGTGGCAGGGTGGGGTTGGAAATCTCCTATCACTTTGTACCTACATTAATAACAAATAATCACCAAATATGTTATAATGAAATTAAAGATGAAACTACAAATATCCATAAAAACAGAGATTTGTAAAAGAGATAAAAGAACACAACTACTTCCTAGAAGTAATGTTTTTGCCTATTGAAGACTTACAGGAAAGTACTTGATGTTTAGTGCTAATTGCAATAGCATTTTGTTCAAACGTTCAGCAAAGTAAAAAATCGGCCCTCTCCCCTCACAATTATACAACTTTGGTTTTTCATTATCACCTATCTAAGCAGGTACCTATTTTTACTGATTTAGGATAAAATTCCCTTTCCTGCAGAAGTTTTAATGATATAATGAAATAGGTATTAATACAATTAAATTGAACATAAATATGTCCATCTGCTTAACCCGAGATTTTAACAGCCCTGCCAAAGTTAAACTTCTAAAAAAACTCAACTGTAGGCATTTTACAGCTTTTTACTAAATTTAAATAGTTGGAAGTGTCAAGTTTCTGCTTTAGCCAGAAGTTATAGTAAAAGTCCTAAATACCTATCAACTTTTAACTATCATTTGGACCTTGTGTTTATGCATACTAAACTATTGAGTTTACACCTTCCTCATTTTATAGATGTAGCAATTTAAACACACTCTGGAATCCTTTCATAAAAGACTAATTATGTTCCTTGCTTTTAAAACTGCAAACTGGTAGTATGTGCATTACTGGTTTATGTGGGAAAGTAGTTGACAAATGATTTCCTATATAAATGCATGTTTTAAATAGCCTTGAAATCCTTTTTTTTTTTTTGCCTTGTATTTTTATGCAAATAAAATCTGGCAATTGTTTTTTATTAATTTGTTTTTCATTAGTAATTTTGTCATCATATATACCTAGTCCTCTGGCTTTTTCTGTCCTTTTTATTTATCATTTTTATTTGTATGGGTGGTTTCTTATACATTGTTTTTGTTTGTTTGCTTTCATTTATGGGTTCTATATCAAAAATTGCTATTAATAAACTAGTAACCTAGAAAGTATTTTATTGAAGGAGAAGCTAAGTTTACCTTTCTTGTCATCTATATCACTCTGTAGATGTCTCATTGCTCTTTAAAAATAACTTCTGAGATTTCTCATAGATTGTATTGAGAAAGATTATTACTCAGTTCAGTTCCATACAGTATGTGTAATTTTTTTTATATTTTAATTTTGTGTGTTGCATTTTCTTCTAAAGACAAATGTAGATTTTATCTATTTGTATTTCAAATTTTAGGATCCAGTATTCAGAACATGCACCGTAAAAATTAGACCGTTTTTAAAATCAGTCTTTAATATAGGCTAAATATGCTAATCTTCGCATACCAGCAAAAAAGAGAAAAAAATGTTTAAACACTCATTACAGGTTTAATTATAGTTTCGGATGGGTTTTCGGACTCCATTCTGGCCATTCCGCTTTAGCCATTCAGGCCATGCTGCCTGTATTGTGTATTCAGCAGTTCCTATTAGACGTCTTCACAGTGACTGATTCTGCTGGGCTTGCTGACACCCGCTTCATGCATGGCCTGCTGTGCTGGGTGGAATATTTTTTCTGAGCTGCCTGGAACATTAAGGACATCTTGGCCATGTCAGTCTGTGTACAGTGTGTGTATGTGTGTGTGTGTTCATGTGAGTATGCATTCCTGAGCAAATCAGTATTAAATAAATGATTAGGTGGTGTAATTTTATATACATGTAAAATTTAAAATTTGAATAACAATGGATTTATAATTTATTACTGCATATATTTTTAATAATTTTAGTTCAGTCAACATTAGCAAGTTTCCTTTAGCTTTTAGTGTCTGTAATTATTGACACTAGGGGGCACTGCTTATCCTCAGTTGCATCTTTCTTCAGGAAATGAGTAAAAATACTCAGCTGATTTCTGTGCTCCTACTTTAATTAACAATTGAATTTAGAGAACTCTAGGCTATTTAATTCTTTGTTATTTTGGTTTTATTTCTAATGCCTATATGTAGCGCTAACAAAGGGGGTGGAGCTATTGATTCTCACAAACAAATACAGTATCCAGTGCCCCATACAGTAACTTTTTTTTCCCCATTGGAAATGTCATTCTTGGCAAAACCAGAAGGGCAAGTTTGCCCAGTGATGAGGTTTAGATCCCTTGCCAGCTGTGCTTCTAGCCAGCAAGTGTGATGAACAGCTTTAGAAATCAAGTGAGAGAAAGCATTCAAGAGTTAGTGTGATTCATTTGGATAAAGGTCAAGAGAAAGATAAGCAAAGCATAAGAATGAGCACAAATAGCAATAATTCGTACCTTTTTTGCTTATAGAATTTCACTGGTCTTATTTGTAATTTTTAAGCATGTACTTAGTTCAAAATTGACCTGCAGTTCTTCTAAAGTATTTTAAAGACTGTATTTAATCTTGTAATTTAGCTGATCACTTAAAAATGAGTAGAGAAAAGTGGATTCATGACTTTTCGTCACTATATTTATAGATTAGAACCATGGCTACTAGTTGATAATCAGATGACAACACAACACAAATGACAACACAAAACTAAACTTTTTCAGTTAGCAATGATCATTTTATATCTTAAAACTTTAAAGGTTTATTCTGTTCATTTTTTAGAATCTTATTGTCTATTCTAAACCTAAATACTCGTGTTCACACTAAGGAACTACCTGTTACCTCTAAGGACATTAGTGAGTTTGTTCTATTTTTAAAATAAAACTCTCCCCCATCCTTCCTTCTGCTGCCCCCCTATCCAAAAGTGGAAAGTAACCAGTGGTCTATAAAATAAAGACAACTATTTTTTTTCTATTCTCCTAATTAATCAAATCTGTGGGAGAACTGGTAAAATTTTTATATTCTTCTTCTTTATAGTTGTAGCCAGCCATACATTATATACTAGAAAACATTCAGTTAGATCATGCCCTGGTTTTATTTGCTAAAGATACTGATTTTTAACTGAGTAATTAGAAATTAAGTATTTTTACAGATTTTAAACTTTTGATGGCATACATTTTACATCCAGACCAAAAAGGGACAAAAATATTGCTAGTATAGAGAAGCTTGGTCGAAACACCAGTAAAATTCCAGAGCATAAACTGATGGGCAGTTTTAAACAAAATTTATAAAATACCTTTGTTTTGTGGGACTCCATATTGGGTTCTACTACATGGGTATTATAACGAGAAATTACTTAAAATTTTTCTCAGAGAAATTGATATGTGCATTATCATGGTTGATTTTTTTCCTTTTCTAATTTTCCAAGGTGGTTTCTTGATGTTTACCGAACAAGGTATGCTTTAAAATACAGTGAGTGACTAGTTTGGTGAGATTTCTGGGGGAAGTAAACTTTCAAGGTTAATATACAGTTCAGAGAGAAATATTATCTGTTAGTTTTCTTACAAGTATTTTTCTTATTATTCCGGTGTAACATAACATAAAAGCATTAGCTAATTTAGCCGCATCTCTCATCTTCAGTAATAGATTTGTCACTTACTAAAAATAGACACCCCCTATTTAGACCTTACCAGTTCATAAACAAAACACTGATTAGTTAGTATGGGGCAGCTTTTGTTACATTCACCATTTTATAATTTGAAATGTTATTTTCCTAGTACTCACCATCTATAAGCAATCAGATGCCAGCCCATTTATAATAGGTTTTTCTCCTCCTAGCAGGACGTTGCTTTTGGCTATAAAAAGTTAATTTCAGATCCTGATATACTTGCATTAATTTTTGAGACAGTAGCTGAGTGTAGTACAGCAAAGAATAACATGAACATCACACCACTGTGCTGTAGCTAATCGTTTATTACCTCAAGCCAGAGAAGCAGTGTTAATGTGAAGGCCGCAGTATGTCTATGGAAAAGATGGAAACCAACAAAAAGGTCTTAGAGGTGGCTTCCTAAAGGTCTTGAAAGAGGGGAACAAGAAGAAAGAGAAACAATAGCAACACTATCAGAAGGGGTACATTTCGATACTTACAGTGCTGGACATATTTGGAATTTTTTTATGATTAAAACAAATTACTATCTTGAATAATAGACCCCATCTTCTCTCCAAACATCTTTGCTTCAGAATGGGAAAGCTCATGGTAATGTTATCTTTTCAGAACCATAAGTGTTCTCTAAAAAACATATGACTGAGATGTTCATCAGCTGGGATGTTTGCTGTGATTCACCAATAAATTTGAATAATTTGACATAATTTCTGACAAAGATGAATGTTTCCACATTCATTTCCATAGTAAGGCAGTATCTACATGAAGGAACCAGTTTGACTGACTTTACCTACCATATTGACCAGAAAAAGAACAAAACAACAGCCATTTAGTCCACAGAATTAAAGCAATTTATGTGTACAAACTACCGTGATGGCCTATCACCCCCAAAACTTGCATAAGAGTATGTCACCGTGGAGCCTATAGTATTACAAGGAGATATAGCACTAGGACAAATAACCAAGGACCTCATGGCAGTCATGCCTTTAGGCAGTGTGGAGTGGCATAGAATAAAGGAGAAGCATTATCATTTGTGGAATTTGGGGTTACAGCTAGGGCAATCCCATGTCTTTTGGAACTAGGGGCTGCATGTAAGTCTTTTCATTTTTTTCTCATCTGTACAGAAAGGAACTGGACTAGGTAATTTCTGATATCCCTAACAACTTTCCATTCTTCACTTCAATATTATAGGTAGAGCCATATCAGCATTAATTAATATTTACTGGTTTCTGTAAACTGTGATATAGTCATTCTTTTCTGTAAAACACCATAAGAGCTATAACTGCAATGTATTCATGACTATTCGAATGTATGTCTTAAGGCATTAGAGTCTAACTCATCCACTCCCACAGGCCATTAAAAAGTGGTATCAATATCAAATTAACAACTAGAAACATTTGATTCAAGTACTGGAAAATTCAGCATTGAGTTATTGTCTTTTTCTGTGTGAGGAGGAAAATGACTAATAGATCATAGTACGTTCTGGTGGTTACGTAGGAAGAGACAGACTTAGGGAAGCTGACAACTTAGTGACAGAAAGTAGTATGGTAGATTTCATCATGACACCCACAGTGAGGAATGGCAGGTTGGGTTCTTGTGAAAGGGGCTTAGGATCAGAACTATGGAAATTCAACATTTGTTCCTCATGCCTATGCATTGTCTTCTTTTGTGCTCTGTCTGTGGCAGTATCTTTTTTCCCCTGTCTTGTTACACTCCTGATTATGATAACCTTCGCTACAAGGAGTCACTGTTTCTTTTTCACTGAAGATTTCTTCTTTTAACTTCTCTTGAATGTCATTCATAGGCCTCCCTTCAGACACATTGTTGTTTTGTTGATATTTGACCTCCATTCTCTCATACATATATGTCTAGGAGGACAGCGTAGAAAGTACCGACTGACCCCTTCCCTTTCGCCTTATCTCTTCAGTAAAGTTTTTCTGAAAGCACTTTTCTTGTTCGCCCATTTCCACACCGTGTCTATTTCATTTATAATCTCATTACATGAAACTTATGTGTAATTCTGTTTTGTACATTTTCTTTTATATTATTCACACTCAGGAAAGTAGTGTAAGAATTTCAGTCTGTAGTGCTGTCAGTCTGTCACCTTTCATGCACTACTCTAAAAATTCAAAAATTCAAATGAAGTAATTTACCCTGATATGAAACAGTGACATATAATTGAATTTCTAAATTAGTGAACTCCTGACTCCTTTTTACATCTTTGCCATTTTATAGGATTTCATACTGGCTAAACTGGCTACTTAACAAAAGGTGTAATGCAACAAAAATTCTGCCTCCTACTATAATAAATACTGATGCTTATTAAACATCATGCACTGCGCCTAGTATATTTACTTTAGATTTCTTGCAGTTTGGGTTATTTCATACTCATGAAACAGAGGCAGTATTTAATGATAGTGAAATATAGACCCTAAATCACTGCCTCAAAGAATGGAATCTCCCCCAAAGAAGTGCTGGTGAACAGACACATGAAGGAAAATGGAATTTTTAAAAAAATAGCCCAGAGAATAATTCTCCTTCATTCACACATCAGGCCTTCCTCGGTATAAATTTTTCACTGCCATCTTGCATCAGAGCTGTCATCAGATGTCTAAATGATAGGTTTCAGGGTTCTCCTCTTCCTGTTAGTGATCTGAAGTGCTACTCCAGCGTTTTCCATTACAGTGGATATTGATAGAGGACACTTGGTATATAGCAACTGTTGTTTACAGTTCACTAGTATATGAACTCAGAAGTGCTCTTTTACTGCATATGGTATATGTGTATGTGCTCTATCTGTGAAATGAAGATATAGCCATATACATAGAGGTAAATAGCTACTTTCGTTCCAAACCCATCTTTTCTTCCACTTAATGTTTATATGGTTTTGTGCAGTAAATACAATCCTAGAAAGTCCTATCTCAGATGCATTTATTTCAAACTATTTGAACAGACTTACTTACTTTATCACTTCAGAAATGTGAGATGGGCTTTCATAAGAAAAATGACTCCAACATATAATCAGAATCATATTTTAAAATGCCAACTTAAAGGATTGTCCTCTGTTTGTTGGTCAGTAGAGTGCATTTAAACAGCCCTCATAAGTAGTTAGTCGAATAGAAATTTCTTCCAGCAACAGTATTCACTTGAATGTTTAAGCAGGCACACAAGCTCCAAGTACTTAGCATAAGCTCCCAGGTAGAAGAGCCATCTGGAGATTCTTGTTCAAATATTTTCAAACAATGGAGGAAGTCTGTGACTTATCCTTACTATAATGATGCCACTTTTCCCTTAAAAATGGGTCTTAGCCTCTTCCCAATGTTTGCTAACTCTAATAACCCACAGTTGATTAACACATCCTGTTTTAAGAATATTTAGGTGGTGGGGCGCCTGAGTGGCTCAGTGGGTTAAGGCGCTGTGTTCGGCTCAGGTCATGATCTCAGGGTCCTTGGATTGAGTCCCGCATCGGCCTTTCTGCTCAGCAGGGAGCCTGCTTCCTCCTCTCTGTCTCTCTGCCTGCCTCTCTGCCTACTTGTGATCTCTCTCTCTGTCAAATAAATAAATAAAAAATCTTTAAAAAAAAAAAAAAAAAGAATATTTAGGTGGTCTTGCTTTCCTGTATCACCAGGTCAATGCCTACGTTGGAATCTAAAAGTAAGAGCCCCCCCCCCTCCAATTTATGCCACACATCTTTGCATAAACCTGAGCCCTGCATTTGGAGAAATATGATCAAATGAAGATTACCCTCCATTTCTAGAAGCAAAAGACTCAGAACCATCTCAGGCCTCAGAGTAACTAAGATCTGGAAAGAATCAAAATCTTAATTGTTTTTATTCAGTCCCCAAATTCATACAGCTCAGTCTTTATCTTCTTTATATCATGAAGGCTGAGATTTGAAAAGCCAACCCAACTGCTTTTACAGTGAAACCTCTCTGTTGATGCTAACCCTTCCTTTTCCCCTACCAATACCATCAGGTTTTGAGTTTATCGTAGCAGACATTAAGTGACTGCTGCATACTTTATTTAAGCTTGGAATTATTCTGCATTCAGATTTGAAACCACAAGGATACCTTGCTTTATATGACATAAATATTTCATTTGAAATCCAGGAAATCAAATCATTCCCAATGGATTTGTAAGATAATTTTGAAATTTTGTGATTTTTATGTCTTTATGCTTTTTAATAGTCAGTATGTCTTCGTATTTTGACTTTGTGTTTTTCCCTTATAATCTTTAGGGGGGATAATGCAAAATTTGACAAGATAGATAATATGGTATTAGATTATGAGAGATCAAAAATCCAAGAGGGCCGCCTGGGTGGCTCAGTGGGTTAAGCCACTGCCTTCGGCTCAGGTCATGATCTCAGAGTCCTGGGATCGAGCCCCGCATTGGGCTCTCTGCTCAGCAGGGAGCCTGCTTCCCTCCTCTCTCTCTGCCTGCCTCTCTGCCTGCTTGTGATCTCTCTCTGTCAAATAAATAAATAAATAAAATCTTAAAAAAAAATCCAAGAGAAATGTACTTGATCTCAGAGATATTAGTGAGTTAAATAAATCATAGTGCAATCTTGAGTACAGTAAAGTGTTAGGCAGATTGGAAGGACGATTTAGATTTTTTTTTTTTAAGATTTTATTTATTTGAGAGAAAGAACACCGAGGGAGAGAGAGAAGTGAACTCCCCACTGAGCAGGGAACCAAACGTGGGGCTCCATCCCAGGACCACGAAATCATGACCTGAGCCAAAGGCAGATAGATGTTTAACTGACTGAGCCCACCCAGGGGCCCCTAGGACAATTTAGATTTGAACGGACAATTTCAATTATGGCCTGTGGTGGATATTGTGATACACTGCCCAGTTGCTCCTTCAGAAAAGGATGTGTTGCCCCAACTCTTGGGAGTGCTTTCAGCAGACAGCTTTTAGCTGTCAACCCCTTCAAGGATTGCCTTGGCTTTTGTGGGGCCCATATTCAAAGACAGAACAGTATGGGAGATTAAAGGCCAATCCATCTGGGCCCAGCTTGGAAAGACTCTGAAAGGTCATTCTAGGTCCAGAGCTTCCCTGGAGTTGTACAAGATTGTCATTAGACCTCCATCTTAACCTGACTTCTCTCTCTCTGCCCATTCCTGCTCTGTTTCCCACCCACCCTCACCCGATGTCCCTGCCACCTTCCTCAGATGTTGATCGAAAGAACACTCCTTTGTGAACATCCTGTGTGCTAAATTCCATTTCAGAGTCTGTTTCCTCGGGAACCCAACCTATGATATGGTCGATTTCTAAATACACCAAACCAGACATCACTCTAACTCGTTAGCCATCACTTTACCCGATCTAGTCCATTTCTGTAGATAGCATCTCTGTTCATTCCACATATAGTTTCTGAGCACTTGTGATACGTCAGTCATTGCAGTGGTGATGTGTTACTGACCTGGCAAATATGATCTTGCCCTCATGGAGCCTACATCTCAGTGGGAAAGAAAGACTGTGAACAAAGCATTACCAGTGTAACAAGTATTTCCAAAGTGAATATGTAAAGTGTTATATACAGATAGCCATGATGTAAGAACATGGGATTTGGAGTTAAAAGATCTAGCAGTCCCACTTAATATTAACTCTGTGAATATGGGCAAGTCACTGACTTTCTCTAAACAGCAATTTCCTCATCTAAAAAACAGGTACATAATCCCTCAACTACTTAAAAAGAAATTGTTCCATCTAATGAAATCATCTTTCTGTAAGTACTCGGAATATTAAAGGGCTCTAAGAACTGATCGGAATATGCCTTCCATCCTAAATTGTGAATTCTTCCCAAAGGTCAGAAATTTTGTTTTCCTCAACTTTGTAGTAATAGTGCTTTACCTAAAACAGTTGGTAAATTAGAATATCACTTTCCCTGCTAGTGCTAGGTAACAGGGTATACAGTTTTCAAAATATATTGAAAACGGGATAGACAATTGGAACCTTTTTTTTTATGAAAACCTGAATTTTAACGAAAATATTATGAAAGGTATAACATAACTGAAAACTTTAGTTAAAATCTCAAATACAGCAGACATCTATGTGGAAGTTCAGAGCAAAGATTGCTTTTTTTCCAGGTCTCAGAAGGTATAATTGATGACTGAAAATTGTATATATTTAAGGTATACAACCTGATAACCTTGATATCTGTATACATTGTGTAATATTCATCACAGCCAGGTCAGGCAACATATCCATCACCTCACACCTAACTAATGTAAAGCCTTTTAAGAAAAATTTGTTAATTAACACAATCTCCAATACTCTGCTTATCTACTATATATCTTTGGGGCAGGGAATCTTATCTCCTTACCTTTCTTTTTCCCAGACTGAAATAAAATGGTATGCTTTAAAACTTAAGGGAATTAACCCTTTCCCAAGTGGATGCCTATTCCTTGCCTGACCTGATGAAATCTTTTGCCTGACCTGATGAAATCTTTTGCCGCAAGTTTTTAAACTGTTCAGTGATTGACAAATTCTGTATATATGGTAGTATTTCTAGCACTTACCAATTGATCAGGGCTCTTAAGTGATTTTTAAACTAAGTGCTGTGAACATGCTTATGACACTTGCATCAGAAACATCTCTGGGTATATAAAATACATAGACTTTACTAAGTTTTCTCATTTTTCCATCTAAGACTCTGTATAGTCCCCTGTTAAACATCTCCTTTGTAAGCCTGCCTTAGTTTATTGGACTGGCAGTGTTTAGTTCTTATCTACATGTTTACAATATATCCCCTTCTTATAAGTTCATTGTAATTTTTATAACTGTGTTTTAGAATATCTTGCCTGCTTGTGATCAGCCTTATAACATTACATAATAAAACATTTTAATCAAATAAGTCACCTTGATGAATCCTTACACTGTTTTCTTAATATATGACCTCTTTTATTTTTTCCCTTGTAATTAACGTGCTATTTTCTTGATTGATGACGTTTTTCAGACTGTTGCCTTTATTCTCTCATTGTATGTTTTTGTAAAGCACTGGTCTTCTCTTCCAGTTCCTGGATTGTCAGTCGCTTAAT
Source organism: Mustela erminea (assembly GCF_009829155.1). Lineage (NCBI taxonomy): Eukaryota > Metazoa > Chordata > Mammalia > Carnivora > Mustelidae > Mustela > Mustela erminea. The sequence continues at coordinate 47,635,677 of NC_045616.1, forward strand.
ATTTGTTTTTTTCTTTCTTTCTTTTTCTTTTAAATCTTCCTTGCCTATGCTTTTTTTGTCGCTGAAGGATCCTGCACGTGGCAGCATAGTCCAGGCAGGAAAGGAAAAGGAAGTTATTACTGCTCTCTCCTGGCCGCCTGCAATACTAAATCATAACTTGCCATTCCCTAACTGGTGGCTGGAGACTTATCTTCATAAATACATGTGACCCAAGAAGTTTCAGTTTACATACCCTATCCCTTGGGGTTCTTGCCTGTGGAGAGCCTTTTCCTTCCTGAAATTAGACAAAGGTTGTAAGAATTGAAGCTGGGGCTTCAAAGCACAGGAAAAGAGAATGTTGTCTTATCCTGTTGCTACAGTGGGGCTCCAGCTGGCCATGTTTATCTACCCAGGGTGTGAAGCTGCGTGTCCATCTGTGAGGGGCTCAGCGCAGTGCTCAGGCTTGCCCTTAAATTTTGAACTTAGGAACTTCTGGAAGGATTTCTTGTGTGTTTTCCTACATGGTTATTTTTATAGTGACAGCTCTAGAGCTTTGGGGTATATGCTTAAATTGTTAAGCATTGAAACTTTGTAAGATTTACCCGTTCACTAGAGTAACATTTAACTTCTCTTACACTTACATAAAAAATGACCATATAATTTACCATCCAAACCAGAACACTTTTAACAGTGGAAAGGGACACTATTAATAATTATGCCAGGTCCATGGTTATTAACCAGAAGTGTCCTGGGCTAACTAGAATGTATAATCATCCTATGTGTACCTAATTATTTTCTTTACAAACATTTAAGCGAGCCCAAATCACTTTGCGTAATTGAAGAGGTGGAGGAGGGGATGCAGTAATTGTCTGACACGTAACTGCTTTGTGAACTGTGCAAATGTGGATGTCACTGAAGAGTACATAGATGCCATATTTGAAAGAAGAACAGATTTCGGAAATTAAAAATGAGTGTCAAGGTAATAATGATAGTAGCTGACAATATTGATTGCTCACATGCTTTATGTCTGTTATCCTTCAGCGATCTTACGAGGCGAGTACTACTATTATTCCCATTTTTGTTTTCTTATAATGATAACCAAAAATTAAAACTTAAGGACATGGAACTCCAAAGCTTATGCATGCTTTAAACTACAACACTATAGTTCTTAACTCTGGACATATTTTATATCTCTGTGATTATCTTTTTTAAAATGAAGTCAGCTATACTCCTTCTACATAGGAAACAAAGTGGTGAGGGGACTCTGTGCCAGCTTGGCACTGCTAAGCCATGGCTCCATGCTTTGTTGCTGGCCCATGTAATTCTGAAAGGGTTCACTGATGGCAGGAAACTAGAGCTGACACAGTATGGCTTCAACAATTCTGTTTTAATTTTTAAGCACAGAGTGCTATTACAGGTCTACTATTCTGATTACAAGATTTTAAACAAACTCAATAATTACCTCTTTCTTTTTCCCCTTTATGGACCTGTGTCTTTTTTAAAAACAGTATTTGTCATTAAATGTATTCTTTTTTTTTTTTTTAATATATTCTAAGGTAAGCTTCTGTTACCTTCTACACTGAGAAAGGGGAATGCACAAGTTTACAAATATGGAGTAGTTTGCATTGTGTGCTTTTATGGTATCTATTATAATTGTGTACTATGCGCCAAGTCCTCCAATAATCACTTTATATTCAGTTCAACTCACAATAAGTCTGTGATTTAAGTGTATTTATCATCTCCCTCTTAACCTGTGATGAAATTGAGACCCAGAAAAGTCGAAGTAATCCACTCAAAGTATCATTATCGGAAGTGGCAGAACAGGGATTTGAACCCATAGAATCTGATTCCAAAGTCCTTGAACCTAACCACTGCATTCCTTATGAAGACTGCTTACTTGAAAGTTTCTACTTCCAAAGAATAATAATAATAATAATAATAATAATAATAATAATAATGGAGAGAAAGAGAGAGAAGTGAATGCAGATTAGAAATGTGAATTGCAAGTACCATGTGAGAGCTGAATGTCATACTTGTCTGGATTTCCTGCTGGGCAGTTTAGTCCTCATATTTCATCTACTGAAGTGTGTGTATTTCATAGTAATCACTGGAGGTGCTTCAAGAGCCTTGGGTGACAGGACCAAGGTTTTAATATTACGGCAAAAGTGGTATTTGTTCTGTGAATAGCGCACTATTGGGATTGACATGTACAAAAGAAGCTTCAAGAAGACATTAACAGGAAAGTCTCTGCCAAACCCAGTGTCGGCTGATTAGTCATCTTGGCCCAGTGTACACTTTCAACCCAGTGGGCCTGATAGCACACAGGGCAGTGTGCCATGAGCCAGGAGATGTACAGGCACAGATGTAAAGTGATGGGAGAGGTTTGTGGTAAAGGGGCATCGTTTGTCTAACTACATAAACAGTACACCCCAGTAGAAGCACTGAGTGTCAGTATAATCTGCATGACAAAAATTTGAAAAACTACCACGTTTTCATACTTTTCAAACCTTTGAAATGACTTAATCTGAAATCTTAACTCTAGGAACTCTAGAGGGAGCTAATCTATTTATAGACACACACCCATACACACACACATTTTTAAAGACATCTCAAACATCAACCGTGCTATTAACCAGACTGATGATTCATTCATGCTCATGCAGTAGTAATGATCCTCAGATTTATATATGTACAGTAGTGTCAGATCCTAATCTGATGGAAACATGCATTATTTGATTTTCTTTCAGAATATTCTTTCCTGTACAAGTGATTCACATGCTCTAACCCTCAGAGTGCATATGTGTAACACATGTCAGAATTTTGAAGGAAGGTAATGACTTTTGCTGATGAAAGACATTAAAACATTTCCCTCAAAACCATGCTTAAAGCATGCATGCTAATATAGATATGGGCTTGTATGCACATATATACACACCTTGCCCCAACCCACACTGCCTTCTTTCAGGAGGGCCCCTTGGACTTTAAAATGTAAGACAATTTTAAAAAATAAATAAATAAATAAAATGTAAGACAATTTATTCTGAATCCTATAGCTGCTGAGCCAAAAATACAGGAAAATGAAATTATTCGCTTCTTTTAGGTTAGTGTCAAGGCAAACTCAATGCAGGGTTCACTTCTTTAGGTTGAGAGTATTGAACCTAGGACTGGGTTGGATTCATAATTTCCAAAACCCAAGACCCTCCACTAGAGATATGAAACTACCTCCAAAGGCTCATGGAAGAGCATCCTCTTAACATCACTATCTCCCTGCCTTCGGAAGCTTATCTTCTAAGCTAAGACAAGTGGACAGCAAATTTTTAACTTAATTTCGTGGAAGTAAAAGAGTCTTTGTGTTTTCCTTTCCTAAAAGTAGTTCACGATAGATTTGTAGAGGAAGTGAAATAGGGGCACCTGGGTGGCCCAGTAGGTTAAACTTCCTGATCTGGATTTCGGTTCAGGTCATGATCTCAGGGTCCTGGGATCAAGCCTTGCATCGGGCTCTGCTGTGCTCAGCGTGGATTCTGCTTCTCCCTCTCCCTCTCCTCCTCTTCCTCCTCTCTTTCTCTCTCTCTCACTGTCATTCTCTCAAGTAAATAAATAAATAAGATCTTCCAAAAAAAGAAAGGACTGAAGTAGGTACAGAAAGGGAATTAAGAAACTTCTCGGGGGACATGAGGCATTTAGATTTGGCCAGATATTTCTGTGAAGATAGTAGGCAGGTGCCTTGCAGAGAGCATGGCGAGGCAAGTTAGGTGGACGGAAACGGTCTGTGGAATTTCAGGGGAGAGAAAGTAGCAGGAAGGGCTGGCCAGTAGTGCACCTGGAGGGAAGCACAGGTGGATGCTGCTGACTCGGGCCTTCCCATACCATCTCTCTGGTGCCCTGCCCTTCATCTCACCAAATACTCTTGGGCTCTGAGGAGCTCTCTTATTTTGTTACAGTTACTTAATGTTTAAAATGTTACTCTGGAAGAAAACAAATAATACTAGGAGATTTTTTTTCCTCTCAACTTCAACTCCCATCAAAAAGTTTAATAGTTGGGGTGCCTGGGTGGCTCAGTGGGTTAAAGCCTCTGCCTTCAGCTCAGGTCATGATCTCAGGGTCCTGGGATCGAGCCCCACATCGGGCTCTCTGCTTGGCAGGGAGCCCGCTTCCCTTCCTCTCTCTCTCTCTCTGCCTGCCTCTCTGCCTACTTGTGATCTCTGACTGTCAAATAAGTAATAAATAAAATCTTAAAAAAAAGTTTAATAGTAAGATGAGCCTGCATACAGATGGTATATGTTTTTAATCTGTTCAGAGTATTTCATATTTATTGGGTTTAGTGGAACTTTTGTCAGACTAGTAACATGCAGTGCACAGAAGGAATGAGCAGATTAATTGTGTAGATGCTAAGGTGAGAGGACTGTGAAGAGATAGATCGCACTAAGAAGGGGAAACAACAATATCAGGTGACAGCAGCACATACTTTGTATTAATTCTCAAATCATCAATATGATTTATGGAAATATGTAGCTTGCCCTCTTATCCTAGACATCATTTTATTTTAGAACTGTAATTATAATATTTAAATGCTGTTGATAGTCTGGTTTTGCACATGACTGATTTCTATCTTGGCATGATTTTTATAATTCCAACACTCCTTACCGATAATGGATTTGGATTTTTTAAATATTTTTTTAAATGTCCAAATCAGGGGCACCTGGGTGGCTCAGCCATTTAGGCATCTGCCTCCCAGTAAGGTTATGATCCCAGAGTCCTGGGATGGAGCTCCCCACTTGGCAGGGGGTCTGCTTCTCCCTCTGCCTCTCCCCCTACTCATGCCCTCTCTCTCACACTCTATCTCAAATAAATAAAATCTGTGGTGCTTGGGTGGCTCAGTTGTTAATCGACTGCCTTCAGCTCAGGTCATGATCCCAGAGTCCTGGGATCTAGGCCTGCATCGGGCTCTCTGCTCAGCAAGACGCCTGCTTCTCCCACTCCCACTCCCTCTGCTTGTGTTCCCTATCTGGGTATGTCTCTCTCTGTCTGAAATACTATAAAGAAAAGGGAATTAATCAAATGAGTTCATTTATGTAAGAGTAGTATGATATATTACTGAAAAATGGACCCCATGTGACACATATGAAAGAACACAGGACTGCAGAGACAAGGACAATTCAGAGTTGTGTGGCCCTTAACCAGTTTCTCAGCCTCAACCAGTTTCCTCCTCCATAGATGGGAAAAGTAACACAAGTTTTACATACATTTTAATATTATTTCAGAATAAAATAAGAATGATGATGTATTCATTTTGAAATTTGTGAGGCACTACTCAGATGTAAATGTTATACACACAGTATATAACATTATTTTGTTTGTGAAAACAAAAAATATTTTAATTATAATTTTATCAGGTATAACTTACCAAGCCATGAAACTTTCAGAAGTTGATGTCTGGGATATCAGGTTTTTTGTCACTTTTATTCAAATACTGATACCATACTGAAGACATTATAATAAAAAATGGAATGTCATCCTTTATTTTTGAAAGATTGGTATAGGTATAAACTGATCTTAATTGTTTGAAGACTTTACTTGGTAGTGCTCCATAGTTCACTCAAGAATACATGGAGACAGGAAAATCACGGGTCTTACTATTTTTAGTCACTAAAATTCCTTTAAGAATCTAATGAAAGCTAAGGGTCCTCTTCATAGAAAAATATTCCTATCATCTGCGGATAGATTTTGCAAGGAATTTCAAAGGGGTTCATATCCATGGATCCTAGTAAAAACCACATCTTCACCTTCGATTGAAGTATAGTAGACTTAGGAGATTTCAGTAGACTTTAGTGTAATGGTCTCCTCCCTTCCAGATTTCTGTTTTCCAGATTATCATAGCCTTCTCTTAAAGACTATTATAGAACAATATATAGAAGTTTTCCTGCCCAGCTGCACCTCCACCCATTCTGTATTCTATCTAGCATCTGTCTCTTAAACAGTCTTCGTTCCTGCATTCAGCCTACCCCCCCATTGCGTTCCCCAACATTCTCTTTCAGATGTGATTTATTTATTTGAGTGAGAGAGAGTGCATATAAGCAGGGGAAGGGGCAAAGGGCGAGGAGAAGCAGACTCCCACTGAGCAGGGAGACTGATGCGGGGCTCCATCCCAGGACTCTGGGATTCTGACCTGAGGCGAAGGCAGGTGCTTAGCCGACTGAGCCCCCGAGGTATCCCTTTTCCCCAGCATTCTTCATCAGTGCTCACTCCCAGGGGGGGCAGTAAGAGAGGGAAGGGCTCTAAACCAAACTAACAAATACAAAAAGCAGAGGCTCTGGGCAGAAATGGAAACTGCAAGTAGGTAGCAGCAAGGCTGGAATAGTCTGAAAAACCAAACTATTGAGATGTTTACCAATTTACAGTTCTACCAATCCTAAACATCAAACATATGAAATTATTTTTTTAAAGATTTATTTATTTATATATTTAGTGAATTTAGAGAGAGGGAGAGCACAAGAGCAGGAGAGGCAAAAGGAGTGGGAGAGAAAATCTCAAGCAGACTCCGTGCTGAGTGTGGAGCTGGACACAGGGCCTGATCCCAGGACCCTGAGATCATGACCTGAGCTAAAACCCTAAGTCAGACACTTAGTGGACTACACTACCCAGGCACCCCAAATATTTGAAATTCTTTGTACAGGGTTCATTTGTAGACAGCTTTCTATTGAGATTCTCTAAAATTTGACCATTCTCCACCTCTAATAATATAATATGAAAGTGATTTTTAAACCATAAAAGATTAAAACAGTGTAGGGAATATCATGTTGGATTATGACATGATTGGATGTGATGTGAAGAAAAGTTGCACAGCATCACATCCACTGCATGAAATGTCAGCCAGATGGAAGAACAGACCAAAGGTTTTTTTCCTCTTATAGTCCATCTAACAACTGTGTATTTTTCCAACTTTGTAGAATTTTAATTCTCAGATTTTTCTGCTTTTGCAGTACATCCTTAGCCTATTTGAGTCTTAATTTGATGTCATTTCACAAATGGCTCTCGATACTCTGTCTTCAGATACAACCAGCTTACATAAGTCAGCATATGTTCACAACAACCACAACAAAATCCAGGGCAAATATTTAAAAATGCAGACATATTCATAGAATACCAGAAGAGCATGCTCTTATTTTGTAACTTTAGCAACAATTGCTCTAGATCTCTAAAAGTGTTACTGTTAGAAAATGAGAGTAAGGACGTGTAGGTTCTTCATGAGCCAGGTGTAGTCACTATTTTGGAATTTCAAGTTTTATTATCAAATGTTGGTTTAAGTTTTTATATTCTAGTGCCAACATGATCCATGACAATCTTTTCTTTGAGGTAGCTTTAGTTTTTTTATTATTTTAATTTGAGTACTTTTGACACAGTGTTACGCCAGTTTCAGGTGTACAATGTAGTGATTTGACAAGTTTATACATTATGCTGTGCTCACCACAAGTGTGGCTGCCATCTGTTCCATTGCATCGCTATTACAATATCATTGACTGTATTCCTTATGCTGTGCTTTTTATTCCCATAACTTACTCATTCCATAACTGGAGGCCTATACCTCTCTCTCCCCTTTACCCATTTTGCCCAATGCCCCACTCCCTCTCCTCAGTTTTTATATCCCTCCCCTCTGTTCTGATTCTGCTTTTTGTTTGTTTATTCATTTTTTTTTTAGGTTCCATTTATGAGTGGATTCATTTGGTATTTGGCTCTCTCAGTCTGACTTATTTACTTATTTCACTTATCATAATACCTTCTAGGTCCACCCGTGTCATCTCAAATGGCACAGTCTCCTCCTTTTTTATGGATGACAATCTATTTTTAAAATAAAATCTAGGAGAAGGTAGCAAACTACTTAATAATGAATGTGAGGTATTGAATTAGAGTATTATTTTGTGCTTTTAAAAGTATTATTGATATTGCAAGGTGAATTTTTGCAGTAATATTATGATGCTGATAAGCAACATTGATTTTAAGATTTCCACATTTTATAAGCGGAAAACAAAAGGCCCAAATATTTAAGGTGTGGAAATTCTGCTGAAGCAGCTTTAACAGTGAATTAGATTCCCATTAAGTGGTGTTCAGTGAGAGGGGATGTGCATATGCAGGGTTTGAAGAAATTTACAAGAAAGAGAAACGTTTTTCATTCAGAATGCCAACAGGCTTCATTTGGTATCAGAAGCCTGGCTTTCAGTGTTCACTGTGTGAGCTATCATCACCACTCAGGCTTCTCACTTTCTTAAAATGCAGTAATATACTTTTGATAGACAATTCAGAGAAATTAATAGCAAATGATAGAGAAATTGCTCTTTTCTAGGGGGAGAAAAGACATTTGATGCAGAGAAACAATGAGGACATGGCTATGAAATTTAAGGCTACTACCTACTATATTTTCAGTGTATTTTTTATTAAGCTTTCATCTACTTGTGTCAAATTAGAGTCCCTCGTCTTAGCAGATTAAAACCTTTTATGATCCTTTTGATATGGAACTGTTATTTTTCACTTTTCTTTATCTTGCAGACCCACTGATAAATTCTTCAGTTTCTTCAGGCCACGTGTCCTCTTTCAAATTTTAGAACCATTGAATTTTAGAGAAACAGCATTCTAAAGAAAGAAGTTAGAGTGTAATACTGTAGTTTGTCGACATAAAGAAATATATTAGAAAGCAAAATGATCTTGATAGGCTTTGAAGAGAAAGATCTTTGTGGGCATTTAAAACACCAAGGAATTACAAGGCCATGTTGAAGAGCACATTAGTTAAATTGAAGGAGTCGAAGCAAGATACCTTTCATTACTGACATGCCATCTACTGAAAAGAAGTAGAAGTTAGTCCAAAGTAGCTAACAGTGAGCCCTGGATACTAACTTCCCTGAAGCACTGAAATAGGAAGGGGTGGAAGAAAGTTGTGAAAGAAACCCTCAGGGATTCCTCCTTTTTTCCCCTGTGATCCCTTTAATCCTTGAATTGTCAAACCACATGGAAAATAATAGAGCTGTGCAGTTCTGAGACTTAAGTGATATTATCTTTTTAAAAGAAAATATTAGGTCTTTTCACATCTCTGGACAGGAACAGGGCATGCATTTGGTGTAGAAAAGAGTAACCTGGAACAAGAGATGCATGTTATTTTTCGGTTTTAATGTATTATTATCTATGGCTAAGCAGGCTGCACCCAGTAAGAGAAAAAAAAAAAATTACAACCCATATTTTATTATTCTATTATTTTTTATTTATTTTATTATTTATTAATATTTTTTTTCCTTTTTGAAAACAGATGATTCAAAGAGAAGCAGATGTAAAAAGTAAGGTAACCGCCGTGGCGCTTACAGACTCTGTTCACAACGTGTGGCATCAAGAAGCGGGCAAAACGATTCGAGAATGGATGAGAGAGGTGAGATGAGATTTTTTTCAGTGACCAGATGAATGAGTGTGAGCCTTTATCTCTTGCACCCCCACCAATTTATATCATCTCCCGCCCCCAGACTCCCTTTCTCGAGGCAGAACATTTAGCGAGAAGAGAAAAAGTAGACATGGTTGAAATACTAATAGAAAACCCTTCTGAAGAACAAACGTGTTCGGAAAGCCCTTCTCCCTCTTTGGGCATTCTGTAGAATGTTATCTATGCATGCAGTATACGGTAGCAACTTCACTGGAAGAAGGTCATGATCTGTTAGGAGATATTATTCCCTGAGTTTTAATTTTTCCACCAGCCATTTAGCATTGGTTTTGCCCACTGACAAGAAAGAAGCATAAGGTACCATTGGTTCTCATCCTTTCCTTGAAAGGCGATCAGCATGTGCCACTCTTAAGTGGGTTGGCTCAATACTGCCAGGAGCAGGAGAAGTAAAAAGCCGAAACAGTGTTTCGTCAGACTGAACCTGGGGCTCTGAGAAACCCAAGGGCTGGTCATAGTCCAGCCTCAGGCTAAGCTTCTTTTCACCCTTCCAAGGGCTGGTGAGCCTGAAAATGATCATGACTTACTGAACATGCTCCCTTTTTTTTTTTTTTTAAACTATCAGCCCATTATTGCTTTTACTTTGGTTGTAGATGTACAGCGGAAACTTCTTTTTTATTTCTGTTTACCTTTCTGATATTATAAGTAATTGACATCATCCACACCATGCTTTATCAGTTGTTTGGTCAGATCATATATTTCTATAAATGAGAACTAGTTGACCTTCCTGATTTTCTCCCACTCTCTCTTGATAGAATACCCAGATATTTATCCAGCTGGCCTCTCACCATAGGTATGGTGGGTAACTTCTAACCACCCTTACAGTACACTCTAAGGACAAAAGAGTTAATGTTTGGAAAGAGTTTTGAATAAATAGAAGGACTAAGCTGTATAATCCCATAATGGAATAATCATAATATTACCAGTCTGTTTTCACTGTCGTTATTATCCATTAGAAAAGGTACATTCATCATGCAAAAGTCTAGAATGTATTTACTCCAGTCCTCATAATATTATAAATACATAATAAAGGTGGGCTTTTAATCTGTTCTAACATCCTGGTGTTTTCTGACCACGTTGCTTTGCATAGTTTTCCTTTCACAGTTTATCTACATCCTCAAAGGTCTTTTCCAAGGGCCTATTTTTTTTTTTTTTTCAAGAGAAATTTTGCATATTTCCTACCTATACATCTTTCGTGGTTTTTATCTGTCCAAGTGGATATGTAAACAGCTCCCAGCATTATACAAAGTAGTAAGGTTGAATAAATGCATCTTTTCCCCACATATAACCAATATGGAATTTAGTATTTGCCCAAACTAGAAATATCCCGGTTCATCATGTTTGAGTTGGGAATTCTTCATGTCTCATTCCAGGTGGCACATACAGCAAAATTTATTTAGGTTTATGTCTTTTATAAAAATTTGTATTCAAATTCCAGTTAGTTAACATACAGTGTTATATTAGTTTCAGGTGTACCATAGAGTGATTCAGTGTTTCCATACATCATCTGCTGCTCATCATGACAAGTGCCCTCCTTAATCCCCATCACCTGTTTACCCCATTCCCCCCACCGACCTCCCTCTAGTAACCATCAGTTTGTTCTCTGTAGTAGATTTGGTTCTTTACCCTTTGTAACTAAGACTGGACTAATGCCACCTTCAAAAATCAGAATATATTAATTTGTGCATTTTTTTACATTAACTGAAATAGACAATAATTGAATTCCTCTTAATGAAAGCTCTCATTAATTTCTTTGCAAGTATAGCTTTTATAAATATTTTTAATATTATATAATTTTATAAATGACCTACTTCTTGAATAGTTCTTTTATTCCCTCAGTTATGCCTGAGGCATGAAACAGCATGAAGAGTTTTTTATTAGGACATACCAAAATTCAGACCCCCAACTCAATCACTTACCTAACTCTGTAATCTTGGGTACATTGTTTAATCTTTTTGAGATTCATTTTTTTCATCTATGAAATCTAATACTTGCCTTGCAGATATGGTTGGGAAATAACATATGAAAAGAAACAGCATGGGGGTATCCGGATGGCTCAGTCATTAAGCATCTGGCTTCAGCTCAGGTCATGATCCCAGGGTCCTGGGATTGAGCCCTGCATCAGGCTCCCTGCTCATCGAGAAGCCTACTTCTCCCTCTCCCAATCCCCCTGCTTGTGTTCCCTCTCTCACTGTCTCTTTCTCTATCAAATAAATAAGTAAAATCTTCACAAAAAAAGAGGAAACAGAATGGACATGGGCATTGTAAGGAAATTCAATAAATCATAGCTCTCACTGTTGTTACCTTCTTAGCCCCCAAGTAACATAAAATATATTGATTGTATCCTTTTATCTTATGGATGATTTCCATTATTTCTATTTTCAAAATATCTTACCAAAGGGTAGTAATTCAGACCAAGGAGTAGGAAGAACTGGGTTGTGATAACGATTCTAGCTTAGTCATTCACTGGATAAAGGAGTAACTGACAGCTAACATATCCCAGGTACTCTACACTAAGGCTTATTGTCTTGGGAAAGCCATTCCATCATTCTGAGCCTGTTTCTTAATTGTGAGTTAGAGATAATAATTCCTATTCCATCTACTTTGTGAACTATTATGAGAATCAGAGGTGACAACCAAGAAGAAAATCCCTTGAAAAGCAAATGGCGCTTCATAAAAAAATAAAATGCATTGTTATAAAAAAAAAAAAAAAAAAAAAAACACCACTGTGGTATCCCAGAGATAAAAATTAGTAGATTGGGGCACCTGGGTGGCTCAGTGGGTTAAAGCCTCTGCCTTTGGCTCAGGTCATGGTCTCAGGGTCCTGGAATCGAGCCCCACATCGGGCTCTCTGCTCGGCAGGGAGCCTGCTTCCTCCCTCTCTCTCTGCCTGCCTCTCTGCCTACTTGTGATCTCTGTCTGTCAAATAAATAAATAAATCTTTTATAAAAAATAAATTAGTAGATCATCACTGATAGAGCTTTGAAATTATCCCCGCTCAGGGAGCCTCTCTAAAACAAGAAGAGAAAGGGAGACTATGGGAGCCTATGCCAGATATCCTTGTAGGAACTCCCCAAAATGTGGACCCCCAACCCCCATAGAGAATTTAGTGTGGTTTGGCAAGATTAAAATCTAGTGTTTGTTTCCAGAACTTAGGATAAAACTCTGTCCCCTTTTCTTTCCCCATTTTTAATCTCTGTCCACTCTCTAAGACCCCTTGAAATAAAGAAGACAAACAGTCCTGGGTTCAGTAAATAGAAAGATCTGTTGTCTTGAGCAGGAGTATTGGGAGGGGGTTGTGGAAGGGTAACTTGTGTCCCTCAGCGTCCCACTTCCTACCATTGCCTACTCCGGCTTTCATTGGACTCAGCTCAAAATCTGAGATATTTTGCAAATTTGTCAAGAAAAACAATTTAGCTAAACTATAATGTTGTCCATAAAAATAGTAAGTCTGGCTACAGATGAAGCCTCAGTGTTTTGGGCCTCTTAATGATTAGCTCCAATATTTGACCAAACACCACTTCAAACTTGGAAGTCAGACAGGGTTCAGATTGCCCAGTCATTCTTATTATACTGCAAATTTGTAAAACTCCTTTTTGTTCTGTAAGCATATTTAAGTTAATGTGATCAAGGTATTGATGTTAACTATTCATCTACTATAAAAAACTGATGTATTTTTTAAAATGTCAGCAATTAGCAAACAGAAGGTTAAGTACTATATTCTTATATTATTTATATAGTATTAAAAGAACAATCTCTTTAAAAAAAAAAAAAAAAGGAAGGAAGGAAGAAAGAAAGCAAGTCAGAGAAGGCTACTTTTGGCAATTACTCTGAGTGAAAACTACTCCCAAGCAAAAGACCAAGCATACGTACTTCACCATGACTCATGAGGAAAGGTACAAAATAGCCTAAGGCAGATCCTAAGAGACCCGTCCTTCCTCCAACTCCAGGACTGTAAAGTAGATAAGGGTGGACATGCAGGACGTTATGCTAGGTGAAATAAAAAACCAGACACAGAATGAAAAATACCACATGATCACATGATTACATATGGAATCCAAAAAGTTTGAATACATAGAGAATAGAATAGTGGTTACCAGTGGGGTAAATAGGGAGATGTTGGTCAAAGGGTGCAAAGTTGCATTTATGAAGAATGCATAAGTGTAGATGTATGGCATTATGACTATATTCAGTACTGAATTGAATATTGTAAATTGGCCGAGAGAATAGATTGCATGTTCTATCACAGCGCACACACATACACACACACACACACACACACATACAGTAACTATGTGAGGAAATAATTAGTTCGACAGCATTAATCATTTCATGATGTATATGTGTATCAAATCATCATGTTGTACACCTTAAATACATAGTTTTAAAAAAAAAAAGGCTGATTGGGTAAATGTCATTTCCTGACATATCCCTGGCCTCTGAAAGTCTCCAACCAAGCCAGATTTATGGTTCTACATAACTGTTGTGAACCCTTACCCAGCATCATGAGTTCGGAGTGGCAGTACCCAAAATACAACCCAGTAAATCGTAGTTGTTCTTGTCTGAGGACACGATGCCTTCCATTATGAAGCTCTATCTCTAAGGCATTTGTGGATCTCAGACAAATGAAATAAAAATGAGTAAGAGCCTAAATTCAACCAGGACAGCAAATCTATCTCAAAATACCTTATATAGGATTCCTACTATGTATTTTTCTCTCTAAACATAGTACACTAAGTTTTCATCTTCTTATTAAAAATTTTAATCCATTTCATATCTGCACTGAAACATTGTTCACCCTTGGTTCAAAGGTCAAAGAGGGCCACTCAGCACTATGGCCTACAGGCACTTCTAGTCTATGTTAATAGTTCCCAACATTTTGGGTTTCACAAAGAAGACAATTTACAACCACAAAATAACTGTTTAAGTTTGTAATTTCAGAATTAAAAGACCTTTAATTGAGAACACATAACTCTAAGAAACACTATGTAGCACATATTTTGCCCCTCATACCCAGAGAAACTTTAATTCCATTATCCATCCCAAATTCTTGGCTCTGGCCAAGGGCTTCTTTCTGCTTGTGGCTGGGATGAGGCGGGGCTACATCTGAGGCTCAGACATACTCTCTTGATACCTAGGACTGCATGCCTTGCTGTTCGCTCAGGGCATGTGAGAATAAGATCTCCAGGGGTTTGGGACACATTCCAGCATGATTTGACTTTAGGTAGGGCTTTCCTCATCAGCTGCCTCTGTTGCCTTCCTGGACACTATGCCAGTGTTCATCTCAACTGAAGAACTGGGATCGGGGCAGATAGAGTCACTGAGAAGAGGGATAGAATAAACATTAGAGGTGAACCATGAGAGACTATGGACTCTGAAAAACAATCTGAGGGTTTTGAAGGGACGGGGGGTGGGAGGTTGGGATACCAGGTGGTGGGTATTATAGAGGGCACGGATTGCATGGAGCACGGGGTGTGGTGCAAAAATAATGAATACTGTTATGCTGGAAATAAAAAAAAAAAAAAAAACAGAAAGAAATGTGGTTTTTAAACTAGAGAAATGCATCAGAATAGGAAGTTGGATTTGATGCAGTGGAATTTCAGATTAATTTCAGATTAAATTCATGGGTAAGGGCTGTACATCTTTCTCATATTTCTTTCTTTACATGTATTTCTCAGCACATTTATGTTATTCTATTTTGTTATACTCTGTCATGAGGCAAGCATTTTTATCTTGCTCTGCCCTTTTCTCTATATATTTTTCCCAGGGGGATGAAAGTGTTACATACACATGTACACACATGTACATGACACTCATCAAACTTATGATATCAAGCCTTTACAATCCTGCACAGGCACTTTGTCATTCCAGAGAACTTTTGGCCATATTCACCTTAAAGGGTGTTTATTTCTATCCTATTTTTATGGTAAATCAAAGCCTAAACTTCTGCCTAGATAAAAAGTGAAATTTCAGAATCATAAATGTTAACCTATCGTTTGCTTTAAATGTTTGAGTTAAAGGTGACCTGGATAAAATCCATTTTATTCAGCTTTTAAAAGTCAGTGATAACAAGCTAGAAAATGATTAATCGCCAACATATTGTAATGTACCATCATTTTTATTAATACTAGAAATATCGTATAAGACGTAGTTTTACATATGTGAGGTGTAGGTGAGCAGTATTAAGACTGACATATCACCTGGGTAATAGCCGACTTTCATCAGATTTGGAGGTACTACTAGGATGAATAATAATTAAAATATATACCTAATCGCTGCCTGTCTGTCGGTAGTGCTAATTGCTGTCATTGAAAAGACTGAATTATTTAAGAGAAAGAGAGAAAAAGAGAAAGTCATTCTTCATTGACGCTATCTCCCTGTATCATTGGGAGCCTATTTTTAGTACCTATAGAAGTCATGATTTTTGAATTTATTAGGGTCTGTGATGAATGATAAAACAAATCATCCATTTACATATCTTGACACTGCTTTGGAGAATACTTATTTCTTACAAGCAAGTGTCACATTGTATATAAAAGCTGGCTAATTGTGTGCTAATCTTCTGCATTATCTAGAACTCTGTGATGTAGTATTCTATCAATAGTAATATTAATTTTACTTACTTCAAATATATGAAATATCTCTCTGAAATCGTATTTCTTTTATAATTTCTGCTCTCTCACATTGTATAATTTTTGCATTCAACTGCTAATTAAGATTAGGAGTGCAAGTTATAGAATACATATTCACTTTAAACCATCAACCTTTTGTAATACATAAAAATACTAATATTTTCTCCATTTTAAATGTAAAAAGAAAGAAAGCATTTAAGAACATTACTAGATGTTGTGTTTGTTTTCATGGTTTTTTTTTTTTTTCCACACAGTTCAATAGTTTCATTGATCTACTGTTTCTTACAAAAATCTGCCATGCTTTGTGAACTTCAC
The DNA here is from genome assembly GCF_009829155.1 of Mustela erminea. Lineage (NCBI taxonomy): Eukaryota > Metazoa > Chordata > Mammalia > Carnivora > Mustelidae > Mustela > Mustela erminea. The sequence goes on from NC_045616.1 coordinate 47,652,075, forward strand.
TTTCTAATCTCATACAGCAACCCTTCCTTTATGTTATTCCTGCTCTCCCTGGTCCCAGAACAGTAGGGTTGCCTTGACAAATCTATTCAAAAGCCATTCCTCGGCCTTTATTGGTGGGGACTGGGGCCTTTGAAATTCTCTCCTCACTGCAACACAGCTGACATCTTCTTCCAGACAGAATGAATTAAGGAAATACAATAAGACACTTGATCTACCAGTCAAGGATCTTTCCACAGTGAGGACGGATTCCATGGTGCACAACCAGGGCAGCAAGCATCTAAAAATACACAATACATGCTTGTTTACCAGAATAGCAATCAGCGATTTTTCCAACATGATTGATAGGATGATTTCTTTTAAAATAAAATCTGTCTAGAAATGCAGAGTGTGTGTGTGTGTGTGTATGTGTTAGAAATTTTTAAAAAGCCATATGACGTTAATCACATTTTTTAAGCCAGCCTTTAAATACAGATTTTAAATGTATGGAAAGGATATACATTATTTTTATTTCATTTGTCTGAGTGGTAAGTCATCATTATCCTAAAGATTGATTTTCATATTGAAGGCTTTGTGTCCTCAAACACACAGCTACAATTCACTATGTTGTGTTTCTTTTGAACTACTTGATAAAGCCTTCTTTGAACAAGGTTGAAGTAAAAAAGGAAAGAAAGTATGTTTAAGGAGTAACTACAAAATTTATTTCTTCTAGTATTACTGAGACAAAGACTGTAGTTTAAAAAATAAAACTATTCTTTCACATGATCAAATGAATACTTATTTCCATCTTAAAGTTAAAAATGGATGTCCTTTTCTGTTTCCCTTAATTATAATCTTAGCCTTTTCTTATAAACATATCATTGTTCATAGGAGGTTACGTGTCTTCCTAATATCAGCACAGATAATTTGCTGAATTGTCAAAGATAAACTTTTTTCCACAGCCACAGTGGTCATGAATAATACTGTTTATATAAGAAAATCTTTTACAGTGCATGGAAAATAAATTGGATATACTTCTAGTGTCGATTATATAGGATAAATTAATCTCTACAGCCTAAAAAGTTTATCTTGGTTTAAAAATGTTTCAACAGAAAATTGTCTCTCTTGCATTGCAGAATTGTTGTAATTGGGTCTCTAGCTCAGAACCATTAGACACATCAGTGGAATCCATGCTGCCCGATTGTCCCCGAGTCTCAGCAGGTATGTGTTTGATGAGAGATGTATGGGGTTTTTTTAGGGTGAAAAAATATGGTAATGAAATGTGGAATTCTATTTTGTGAATTAAGCATGTTGTTCTGCCTTGAATCCTTGAATGAATTATTGGTAACATACGGCATGGGTCTGATCTGCTACCAGAAATTTGTTGAGTGACTGAAAATAGTAACTAACACATTCAGTGAAGATGAATAGGTGAAGCAATTTGAGAGTAATGTAGACAGTTGCTGCTAAAGCTTTGGGAGACAAGATGTACATAAATAAAAAGTCGATTAAGACAAGGACTAGGTAGCAAAGTAGGATCTCTGAAAATTTGTCTTGCATTGAATACCAACTCAAGGATACAACGGGCAGTCAAGGCTATGAGTTCAGAGAGGTGAGATTGGTGTGGCCGAGAGTCTTTAAAAATATTTTTCACGCAGAAGATTTTGTCTGGACCTTGTGCATATGGTAGGATGTAGATTCTAGAAAGATGTGCAGGACTGACATTTTAGGCAAAAGAAACAGAGCAACGTAAGGAATAAGGGCTGGAATGGATCTGAAAGTGTTCATGGGAAACAAAGGCAAGATGGGCCTGCCTCTTGAAAGAGGGGGAGTGGGGAGTACCTCAGGAAGCAAGTGGGCTTAGGAAGACAGTTGAAGGATGGAATGGCTTTCCAGCCTACAGAGTTTGTACTTCAGTCTCTGATCTCTAGAGAAGAGGAGTTACATTTTTGGCTGCTTTTGGATTTTGGCTTTCACAATTCCCAGCTAGTTTGGATGGTAAACACAGAATGAGCAGTGGTATCTGGTTATGGCTGCAGAACAGAAATGGGCTTGCTTTACCCACAGATGTCAGAGACTGAGCAGAAGTTTTGAGCATGAACTACTCCATACCAAAATCATAGGAGGGGGGCACCTGAATGTCTCAGTGGGTTAAGCCTCTGCCTTCGGTTCAGCTCACGGTCTCAGGGTCCTAGGATCAAGCCCCACATTGGGTTCCCTGCTCAGCAGAGAGCCTGCTTCCCCCGCTTCTCTCTGCCTGCCTGTCTACTTGTGATCTATCTCTCTGTCAAATAAACAAATAAAACCTTTGGGAAAAAAAAAAAAAGAAAAGTCATAGGAGGTAGTTGATCACTAAGCCTTTAGAGTTGCAGACATGTCTACATATTTGAAGGAAATAATTTGGAGAATAGTTCAAATATTAGGTAAAGAACAATTACTGTTAACTATGTTTCATTATCACTAATACCTAAACTTGAACCCAGCTTCACTATCATTATAGCTAAACTTATTAGGTCTTTTGGTTAAGAAACATATATGCTACTCTAAAAATATATATAAATATATTTAAATATATAAATATATACACACATGTGTGTATGTATATGTATTACATATATTATATAACATATATAATACATTACATATACATATATAATATATGTGTATTAAATAATTGATTATTTTTATTAGCAGTAGTTATGCTTTATAAAATCACTGAGAATGCTGAATTAGTGAGTACAGGGTTAGGTTCCTACAAGCTTCTGACCACAATGTTTTCATCAACCAACCAATATATAACCTTGCTTTATGGATTGAATGTCTCTATTTAAAGACACCTTATTTAATAGATATTGTTGATTCACTAACATTGAACTCACAGCCAACAGCACTAACTCACGCCTGAATGAAGCTTGTCTAATACATTTATTTTCTCCGTAAGACACATCAGTCTTCTTAGGAACACTAGTGCTTTGTGCTTAGGTACACTAGACAGAACTTCAGCACTCTACTTGGGGGCCACTTCAAATTGTGATATCACCAAAAAAAAAAACCATAAAAATGTGAAAAACATGGCACTAAATAGTCTGCAAAAAGGACATTTGTTTGCAGTGTGAGAACTAAAACTAGAAGGTGAAGCTTGGCCTTATTTGTCCTTAGAAATGCATGCTAGGGGGGCGCCTGGGTGGCTCACTGGGTTAAGCTGCTGCCTTCGGCTCAGGTCATGATCTCGGGGTCCTGGGATCGAGTCCCGCGTTGGGCTCTCTGCTCAGCAGGGAGTCTGCTTCTCTCTCTCTCTCTCTCTTTCTCTGCCTGCCTCTCTGTCTACTTGTGATCTCTCTGTCCAATAAATAAATAAATAAATCTTTAAAAAAAGAAAAAGAAAAAAAAAGAAATGCATGCTAGGCAACTCTGAATTTTCACCACTCTGCATATGTGCATGTCTGAAAATGACCACAAAAAGTACCCTGAGTATTGATTTTAGGGTTTACAAATAAATTTTAGTCACTAGGTGAATTCACAAATATGGACTCTCTAAGTAAGAGGATCGGCTATATATAGAAAAGGATTTGTTAAAAGGATTTGACCTGGGATTTGACTGTAGCTGGTAAAGCAGGCTCTGTAAGAATGTCGACTTTGCCTCCTGTGCTGGAGCTTGGAACTACAAAGCAGATGTTTGTTAGGGGGAGACGGATGAATGAATTAGACCCCATGACCATGAACTAGAGCCCGTGAGGATGGACTTAAACTCATGTCCATTCTTTTTGTCTCTGTCCTTGGTGGTTGTCCTTGGTTGTCCTATAGAAGCCAGTGTCCTTTGTCGCAGAGCTAACCACATACACCTGGCCCAGGAGTCAGCGATGCTAAAGGGGAATTCAGGGGAAGGCGGGACAGGCGCAGTCCTGACTACTGCCTCGTGCCCCTAGGTGAGCTAGCAGATAAACAACAACATGCATGAGCTAGAAATAGCTACTGCTTTAATTTAACCCTCCAAGTGTCCCACAGAAATTCCCTTTATGTAACATCCTAATCAGAAACACATGGTTTGAAAAAGAATTCTGGGAAATGTATGTAGTTCAACCTAGCCAACCTGACACATTACAGAGCCTCTACAGTTCCCCCCTTGTCAACCTGGCAGTTACATACATCTCCTTAAACCAGCCTCAGTCTACGAAAACATTTATGAAGTCGGCAGTGAAGTCAGTGATACAACTATCCCATGTACAGATGAAAAGCACACTAGCCCTTTCCTAAGAAAAGGATACAAAGTGGGCCTCGGTGTCTCAGTCAGTTAAGCATCTGCCTTCAGCTCAGCTCATGATCCCCAGAGCTTGGGGTTGAGTCCCGCTTTGGGCTCCCTGCTCCAGGGTGAGCCTGCTTCTCCCTCTGCCTCTGCCTCCTTCCCTCTCTCTGTCTCTCATACATAAATAAGGAAAATCTATAAAAAATTTTTAAAAAGTTACAAAACCCCTGTAATGTTCTTGGCTGGTGTCCATTCTTCTCACCTTTTGTATCCTGTAATTTAAATACTGAGAGATAAGGCTAGTTACTGTTGATACATCTTACATGAGATGATAAAGAAATAAAAGAGGAGAGGAAAACTAAAATAATTTAATATATTAAATAATATATAATATTATTTATTATATTATTTTATATTATATTATATTATATTATTTAATATATATTCAAATCAAAATAAGAAAGAAATACCCATAGTATTACATTACTCATTTTTATAAGTGGCCATGTGGTTATAATTGGTATTTACAACTACCCTAATTCTTTATTCCCTTTGTTCTTAACAAGTACCTCAACTGATCCTAGTTTTTGCATGGTGGGCTGACCCATACCTTCATTCCTGAAGCAGCTGGAGGAATGAAGCTATCCTCGCTGAGTTAGATGGTTGTAGTTTTCTATTGACATTAATCACAGGAAGTACTAACAGGTGTCCTTGATGACTTCTTGCATTGCAGACACACTCCTCTTTATCCCCATGGTCTAGTAGCAACTCAATTATCCCTTAGTTATCAAGATCAGTCACTCCCCCAATATAGTAACACTCTTCCACTCCTTGTTAATTCAATGGTATAAGGAGCCCAAAGTGGCAAGATGACAGTCTGAGCTTTTAATTCAATAGAATCATTGTTGTGTCACCTAATAGAAGCATTCCTCCCTATGGAATGAAGACCTTTAGATCAACAGAGCCTAAAATCATAGGAATGGGAGAAAACAGCTTTGCTAGTAGGTCACTGAGGGTAGAAAAAAGAGAAGAAGCCAGTCCCATTTCCATCCCTTCATTCCCAGACCTGGGAGAAATATCACATGTATTAAATGCTGATGTACGGTACATACCATACCCTAGAGTACATTGTCTCAGACCCACAGGGTGTTGTCACCTAAGATAGCATCATAACTGAGTCTTCAGAAAGTTACTTGACCGTTTTATGAAGCCTGCTACTTAAGTAAGGATAATGGGGAACATGTAGGACCAGTGAATGTTGGCAGACTTCAGGCTCTTTCTTACCCTCTTACTTGCTCTCTCTGATGGAAGCCATCTCTGTGTGAGATACTCTGTGCAGAGGACCAGGGGCAAGGAACTGGTGTCTCTGGCCAAGAGTCAGTGAATACCTGAGGCCTGTCTACAGCCCTGTGCATGACCTTGGAAGAGTATCTTCTCCCCCCGATCCACCTTGAGATAAGTGCAACCCCAGCCAACACCTTGATGATGGTGAGACCCTAAGCCAGTCACTCAGTTAAACCACACTCAGACTCCTAACCCAGAGGACCTGTGAGTGCTAAATGTGTATTTTTTAAATCTGCCCAGCTTGCCGGTTATTTATTCCACAGCAGTAAATCATTAATACAGCAAGTTTAAACGTGAACTCTGGTAGTCACTGAAGCCTAAGTAGAAACAACCTTAACTTTTTTGAGGCTAAAGTCTTATAAGGTTCATCTTTGCCCTGATACCTGAGGATTTTGAAGCAACTTTCTAAAAAGGCACTAAAAAGTTTATCGAAGACAATTCATTCCTAGCCTGCTTCCCTGACTGCGTCATTAGACTTGCTGTACATTGTATCAGAGACAAGATACTAAGTTTCTTCTTTATCACATTTTGCTCACTGTATCATTTGATCACTAAGTTTTCTCACTCTGCAGCTTTTCACTGACCAATTTTCTTAGGACAGAATTTGTTACTCCCTGTACCCTTCTATTTCCTATGTGTTTATATTCCAACAAATTTGGCCTAAATCGGAAGGAAATTTTCACATACACTCTCCATCATATATCCATTTATTTCTCTTATATGTATTGGTCATTTATATTATGTCCCAGGTACTATTCTGGAAGTTGGGGACATAGCAGTGAAGAGTAGCTTATCATGACTATCTTTTTTTACCAGGAAAAAAAAAAAAAAAACCTGTTTCTTGGACCTCTACCTACCACTAGTATGTTCTTCCCTTTGAACCTGTCATTGTTAGGTTGCATCAAATGAGAAAAGAGTTGGGGGCAGCACCTCCAGCATTTTCCATACCTACTTATAAAAACTCAACAGTTTTTCAATCAAAATCAATGATATCTCACAAAGAGTTCTTCAAAAATGTTGAATAAGGGATATGGCATGATCAAAATGGGATTTTGAAGATTAATTTAATAAATGGATAAAAGAGAGGAGCAAGAAACTGGAGACAGCAGACTCAGCAGGCTGTGATGATGAAGCAAGTATATGGGGTGGATGGCTTGAGCTGGACTCCTGGCAGTGAGAATGAAGAGGAAAGGGGAGTGAAGAGAAATAGGGCTCGGGAAGAATTCGCACTGCCTGACAGCCAGTAGATTGGACGTGGAAGCCAAGGCAAAGGGAGAAAACAACAAACTGGAGTGAAAAGTAACTGGGGTTATGAAAACATTACCAGAAATATAAGGGAGGCTAGAGAGGGAAATCAGTTAAGGGCAAGAGAGGAGGAAACTGTTCTATGATGTATCTAATTGAGGTGATGGCCGTGGAAGTGATGGCAGGAAGTTCAAATGGAAATAACCAAAGTGTGGTAAAGTGCCTTTGAAACACCTATAATTTTCTGAGCAGAAGTTAGTAATAGATATCCGGACTCTATGTTCAATTTAATGAAGATATTTTTTGCCAGCTTTCTAATTTACTATTTTTCTTAAGTTATAATATGCTTTTATTGTTTGACTAAAGTCTCATGATCGTAGCAGTGAAATTGCCTGTAAAAATACATACTCATTTAATACCATATTTTTCCTTTATTACAAATATGTTTTACTTTATTAAAAAAGATCTGCTGCAGCTCCTAATAGCTTTACTTTATCAATGTTTTATATATATATATATTTTTAAAGCAGGTACAGTAAAATTTTTAAATTATATTTAAAATACCACTGATAATTATTATCAGGGCAGTCGTGTCATTTTTTTTTTGCTTATGAAATATAATTTTTATTTTTTTTTTAAATTTTTTTATTTTTTATAAACATATGTTTTTATCCCCAGGGGTACAGGTCTGTGAATCACCAGGTTTACACACTTCACAGCACTCACCAAAGCATATACCCTCCCCAGTGTCCATAATCCCACCCCCTTCTCCCAAACCCCCTCCCCCCAGCAACCCTCAGTTTGTTTTGTGAGATTAAGAGTCACTTATGGTTTGTCTCCCTCCCAATCCCATCTTGTTTCATTTATTCTTCTCCTACCCACTTAAGCCCCCATGTTGCAAGGATGCGGAGAAAGGGGAACTCTCCTACACTGTTGGTGGGAATGCAAGCTGGTGCAGCCACTCTGGAAAACAGCATGGAGGTTCCTCAAAGTGTTGAAAATAGAACTGCCCTATGACCCAGCAATTGCACTATTGGGTATTTACCCTAAAGATACAAACGTAGTGATCCAAAGGGGCACGTGCACCCGAATGTTTATAGCAGCAATGTCCACAATAGCCAAACTATGGAAAGAACCTAGATGTCCATCAACAGATGAATGGATCAAGAAGATGTGGTATATATACACAATGGAATACTATGCAGCCATCAAAAGTCGTGTCATTTTTATTTTTAAAAGCAGATGTAATACTTGACAACTCCACACTTAGGAATTGGCAGTGTTGTACCCTATACTTAAAGTCTGACTTTTTAGTCATCTTAACATACAGTGAATGATGCGTATTACCATGTCAAGTGACTATTTGCCCTGCATCAGTCTATTGATGGTGTTTTCTACCAGTAAAATCAGCCCATTAAAAACATTGTTATTCAAAGAATTATATAATAGGTTAGTAGGACCTATGTTTATTGTATAACCCACATTCTGTGTTGTTTGTGTGTTGATTATAAAATGGTAACAGCAAATGTCTGCCTCAGTTATCTTCTAGAAATGTTATGAGAACCATTTTTGTAGTATCTGGAGGGCTATTTTGAGTTCATCAGAAAAAAGACACTGTAAAAACCTCATGTGGTACTGTATATTCTTACTAATCATTTCAGAATTTAAGGCTGTCATTTATTTTTAAACTATTATTTTAATCGTATGGGAATGAAAAAGTATTCGCCGACACACTGCCCTTTCCGTTTCCCTGTCTCTATTTTTAAGCAACAAATAAGTTAGTTTTTCATGTTTTCCTGTGTTCTGTGACTCTGATAAGGGTCACAAAATATTACACAGAAACCAGAGACACAGAAAGAGAGAAAATACAGTGAAGAAAGCAGAAGGAAAACTAATAGTAGGAAGAAAAATATAAAGTCAGACATAGAAGTATAGATGCAATAGGCCAAAAGAGACATGGGGTAGCAGTAAGAATGAAATTAGAAATGATCTTCTGTGGCATGCTCCTCCTCAAAAATAGCTAATATAATTTTTGGCTATGTATGAGGAAACATTCCTTAATGGTGAAAGGAAAGCAAAACATGAGTGTTTGACAACAGAGAATGTTACAGAGCACTGTTGTCTTCTGACTTCTTAGAAGTCTGGACACAGCTTGCTTTGGCCGGCTCGTGACTAACAGGCTGCTCTTTGCCAGGTTTTTGTAACAGGGGCTAGGTCTGGGTAAGTGCTACTGCTAAGACTCGTATCCTTTCAAGCCCCTCGGAATGTGCTCCTTACTTGCCTCTCTGGGTATGTATGTCCAGTCTGCGTGCATTCATTCAACAGGTGTTTACCGTGGACCAGACATTGTGCCAGGTCCTGGGGATGTAGCAATGAATTACAACAGATAAATGTCCTTTGTGGACTTACGTTCTAGAAAGGGAGACAAATAAAAAATACGGTAAACAGAGAGAGAGTTTATGATTGTGGGAACTGGTAGGAGAAATAGAAAAGCAGGAAGAGAAGACCTGAAATATGTGGAGGGCCATACAACTTTAGAAGGGTGGCCATGGAGAGGTTCACTGAGAAGATGACATTTCTGGAACATTCTTTCTAGTTCACCTCCCACTATTTTCACCTCTCACTAATAAAGACAGTACTTGCCCATCTGACTTTAGAGATCTTTCCTCAACTCCAGGCTACCTACTGAGCTCTGAAAGCTGCGCCCTTATTCCCTTCCAGCAGTCTCTTGTTCTGGGTCCTTGAAAGCCTCACCTTATGGTCAGATCCATTTTACAAGTACTCCAAGATTTATGGTAACCATAAAGCATGCGTACAAGAAAATCATTAAGGTATTCCACTCTTCCTTGAGCTGTAGCTGTGTACAGAAAGAAAAATAAAACTTACATATACTGCCCTGGGGTTCATCACAGCAAGGTTGCTTATGTCCAGAGGTGAAGGGTCAGAGCCACTCCTGGCTGACCTGAAGGGTGAAGGGGTCGGTATTTTGACATACCTATGACCACTTTGCACCAGGCACACAGGATGGAAGGCCCTGCCTCCTCATAGCTTCATTTTGCCACCTACTGTGAAGGAACTCTCTGAACCTAGATTCACTAAATCTATGTAGTTTAGAGGTGTGGTGCCTGTCAATTTATTTCCTGCTAGAGTTTGTATCATCTTGTATCCATCTATCACACCTTGAGACAGGCTTTTCTCTAATATTTCACTTGACCTAGAACACTTGATATAAATCTGGGCACCTCAAAATTGGAAAGATAACAGCCTAAATGTTAAAAAGAAGAAGAAGGAAAAAAAAAAAAAAAAAGGAAAACGGAGAACCATAGAACCTGTCTTAGGGGTAAAGAATTAAACTTGAAAACTTATAATATTTAGATTATCTCCTCTTGGTTTGGATGTAGAAGAGGGCTGTTGATAACATGTACCTCTCGAGTCCCACTTCCTTACCAGAACAGAAGTGGAAAATTAGTAGCTTCTATGTGAATTTGAGTTGTAGACAACCTGCTAACATAACCCAAATTCTACTTTGCTAAACCAGTGTAGATTAACTGTTTACACTGACTGAACTTAGTGAATATTTGCTAAATATTTACTTCACTTTATTGCTGAAAATATGTCTTGAGGAAATGACACTGAGAAGTTATATCTCTTCTTTGTTAGTGAATAATCATTTGCTTCTAAAGATAGCAATGAGAAATCAACAGTAATTGCTTCTAGATGTGGTGTCATTCAGAGTGTGTAGACAAGCTGAGTTGTCTAATATGTTTTTAGACACAGCTCAAATTAATTAGGTAATTGAAAATCTATACTCTGCCTTTGTAAACAGATCTTTAAGGCATATTAGCATATATGATACTGTAACAGTTTTCACTGCCTAGACTGCTCAAGAACTACAGCATTCCTCTTTTCCATTCAAAGGTTATGTATTCTAATCCTTTAAGTGATGCTTTCATTAACTAAATAATACTTTTCAGGCAGTTTTTGTTCATTACTGTAAAATTGGCCTTGTAGCCGTTATTCACCAATTAGTTTCCCTATCACTGTTCTATGCTGCCTTATAATTATTAGTTAATGTAAGGGATGTGTATTCTAAAAGTTGACCGCCAGAAATTCTTGTGTTTTCAGTGAATCATTCATTGTAATTAGCTAGGATCAGGAACTCCAGGGAAATAACTGATTAAAGAGTCATTTAAAATAGTCTATTTAACTATATATTTATGTACATCACCAATATTTGCCCTGTTTATATATACTTAATCAGATCCAGTATTTTCCTCTGATTTTGATTCTTTCAGTTTTCCAGTAATCACAGTGAATATAACTCATTTCACTTCAGAAATCTCACTTAAAAAAAAAAAAATTAAAAATAGCCACCATGTTTTTTACAGCTTTCTGAACCAATTTGTGAAAATCCTTCGAAGAATTGGCAGTATAGGTGGCAACTCTCCTTTTACTGAGCTAACTCTTCCCTTTAAAGATTAAAAAATATATAATTATTTTTGGAGTACTTTGGGGTAAATAACCAAATAATATGAATTTGTATTTTTACTTGAAAATTATACATTATGAATCAATTTGCAAGAGTTATTACTTATACTATCCCTATAGCAGTGTCTCATGGCTTTTAATGTTAGTCCCGAATTGTTGGAAAAGTAATTCGGGGACCAGCAGTCCCTAAGACAGAAATGTTCATCCTTCTTACTATATATTAAGTATTGATCTCCCTTCCCACGGCTGTCTGTGCTTCACTTGTCCTCTATTTCTCCTTCCTTCTGTCAGTTTGGTCTGGGTCACTGCGCTTGATGGTTCTCTCTGTGTCTGTATATTGACCTCTGCTTCTCCGCCTCTCATCTGGTTTTGTCTCTATGTATGATTCTTTTCTTACAGTTTTTGTCTCCTCTGTCTCCCTGCTTCAGTATCCCCCACCTGGAGACTCGTCTGGCAGCCCGTGGCATCACATCTGCCTCAGCCCACATTCTCTGCCTGCCCCTGCCTGACCTGAGTGGTTTGCCTGAGTCCACTGTCCTTCATTCCTCTTTCACTGTGTGATATGTGCCTCCCCCAAGCCACACAGTCTCTGCTCTTACCCATGCTTTCCCTGTCTGCTTCCATCTGCACCCTCCCTGCCTGCTATGTCTGTCTTGTCAGAGACGGACATCAAGTCACCAATAACAAGTCTGTCTGCTGGCAAAATTACCCTGAAAACATTACCCTTCAGAAAAACTCTCTTGCTTTCTAGAAGTGATTCAGAACCTACAGAAGAAATATTCTTTGGTACCAAGATGAAAATTCAAAGTGAACAATAGGTACCATAAACAGGCCAAATATTTTCGGTTTATAAAATCCCAAGTTGTTAATTAATTAATTAATTAATTAAATTAAAAATGAAACCCCAGGTTGCTCTCAGTTGGTTATCAGTGCTTGGAAAGCAGGGATAATATTTTTTTAAGTTTTTGTTTCCTCATATTTTTAAAAATATAGTCCCTTTTAGTTCTACTTAATGATAAATATGGTTTTATTAAATGATAAATTTTGAGAGATAATTTGTTTGATGGGTGAGTTCAGTTTTTAGGTATTAAGAGTTGATTTAACTTATATGTGATGTCTAAATATTCCTTGAGAATTGGTATGGTATTTCTGTCCGTATTGTTTGTTAGTATCCACTTCAGTCATGTGTATCTAACCCCAAGTATTCAATATGTTATACCACTGAATAAAGAGGTCTTATACCACCTAGTTTACAGATATTTTGAATAATCTTATGGCACAATCCTGGACAGAATTCAGTTGTATTACACAATTTCTTAATTTCTAAGATACTATAGAAGTTACTTTTTGAAAATTTGGGCAAAGTAATAGAAACATGATTTTAAGCTTTGCATAGCAGTGGTCTCTTTAAATGACACTTTTTTAAGAGACCCTAAATTAAAAATTTCTAATAACCATCTAAAATCAATATTGGCTTAGAGATTTTTTTATTTTTAGCGAATGTTTCAGGTATTTTTAAAAAGCAATATGAGTGATTTCAGATTTTCATTTTTATTTCCTTTTACTAAATTGCCTTCAAAGAAATTTAGGGTCTTCTTTCCATTTCAATTTTGTGGCAAAGTAGCCATACCTTTCCTGCTTAGTTTCCAGAGGGAAAGTGATTAAGCTTTTAAAAAGAAATTATTGATTTAAGGCCACACATACAAGTGATTGAATATAACCAATATTTGGGTAAAATTAGTTGGAAATAGTGGGAAAGCTACTTGTGAAACTAGATGATATGTGGTTTGAATTTTATAGTGAAAAGTATAGTCTTCCATAACCTTTGTAGTATAGACTTCCGCAGCACTCGTGTTATAAAAGAACAGTCTCTTAGAGTTACTTGGTTTTGCTTTTCTCCAGAAACAATGTCAAGCATGTAAAATCAGCCTATGTGGTAAAGCTTACATCTCAGAAAACCAAAATTTAGTTATTTGTACCAAATAGTTAATTAATAATTTTAATTAATTTATTTCCCCTAAAATTAAAGCCTAATTTCATGTCTTTCCACAAAGTTGAGTTATTCTCGGTTCTTTTGAGTCCAGAAACTAACTGTAAATATTTGTTCCTTAATTCCACAGAGATTTATTGAGCACTTAATAGGTACTAGGCACTAGTCTACACTCTTAACAGTAGAAAGATTGCTAGAGGAGCTTGTGATCTCCTAGCAAAAAGTCTTCTGTTTGCTGCAAAGATTCTCTTCGTTCGTAAACAGGATGATCATTGAAATAGGTAGTGTGGGGAGAAGAGTTAAGGACATATGGTGAACTCCTTCAGAACCCAAGAGTTTCTCTTAGTTACTGGCATCCTCCTTTATTGACTGGTTCTCCCACTGCTATCAAGAGTTAGTGCATCTTCTGAAACTACCCACCTTCCTTCCATGCTGGCTTTTCACTTCAGATACATGTTTCAAATGAACAAGTTATCATTTCAAACTCTTTTAAGTAAGTCACCACTTACAAGGAAAAACTGTGGTTTTATCATGACTATAGGTAGTTTATATTCTCCTGAATATGTAGGAAAATTAATTCTATAATATGATCAGATGAAGACAAACCATAAGTGACTCTTACTCTCACAAAACAAACTGAGGGTTGCTGAGGGGAGGGGGGTTGGGAGAAGGGGGGTGGGGTTATGGACATTGGGGAGGGTATGTGCTTTGGTGAGTGCTGTGGAGTGTGTAAACCTGGCGATTCACAGACCTGTACCCCTGGGATAAAAACATATGTTTATAAAAAATAAAAAATTTTTTTAAAAATTAAAAAAATAAAAACTTCCAGTTAAAAAAAAAATATATGATCAGATGAATACCTGTAATCACCCTGCCTATAAAATGGGGATAATACTAGTACCACCTCATTGGGGTATGGTCAGAATTAAGTGAAATAATCCTTATTAGACTGTTAAAATTGTCCTGGCATATAGTTAAGACTCAGTAAATATAGGCAGTCTTCATTTTGTATGGTCCCAAATACCTAAATTTCAGTTGCCATACTTTAGTTAAATAACAGCCAATACCCCGATAAACAAGGTTCAGATTTCAGTTACCACAGCATACTAACTGTGAATAATTGCATTAAGTACAAATCTCTATGTAAACAACAGATGTACATGATCAGTGGCCAATCACATCACTTCTTTCAAAATCTTTCACTGACTGATCACTGTATATCTGTTCTCCAGTTCATGCACAGACAGTACTATCTTCGATTTTATAAAAATGAATGATCAAAAAAGACTTGGCCAGCAAAGATGAAAGTGCAGCAAAGAAATGGAATGCTGGAAGTAAAATTCTAAAGTGCTTGTGACGAAAAAGATGAAGATGTCCCAGAAGAAGTCACGGTAGCAAAAAAACACTTCACATGAAATGAACTCTAAGAGATATTTCACGGCATTGCAAGTGCAAAGGATAAAATGGTGGAAGCTCATCCAAACAGGAGCATGAAAATTAGCCAAAGGAGGAAAAGATTTGCTTGAACTCTATCATAAATTATATGAAGGGAAAGCAAACACTATTCAAACTATTTTTGTAGGTTTTTTACAAAGAAATAAAGCATTTTAATTCATAATGTTTCTAATGCTTTAAATTACAGTGTACTAAATATAACTGGTTTTACCATTTCTTCATTCCCCTACTCATTTTTCATAGGGAGTAGAAGGATTTTTTATGTTTTGACAAAAAAAATCTTTAAAGGTCATCAAACAGCCACAGCTTTTCCCATTGATTATCTTGATCACTTTGCATGGTCTCAACTTGCGTGGTCATTTTTATAATCGTTTTATATTGTGCAAAGCAAAGACTTCCTATAATTGTTATTATTATTAGAAATTGTTTTATCCAGCAAATCAAGTACTATGGTTTTAGAGAAATTGCTCATTGCTTTTCAGTAGTTGAGAATTAAAAACTTTCATTTCTCTCCTGCTTCTCTCTTTGTATTTTGTAGACTAAGTCCTGATTCTAGTCATGTGTCATGACTCTTAGAGCCTCCAAATGCATCTTCTGTAGAAATGCAGTATTTATCCTCAGTTTGCTTGTTTTTCAGTATTCAACCTCATTTCTTCATTCTTCTAAATCTTCTAAAATTCCACACTGACCCTTTCCCTTTCATTCTTCTCCTAATGTCCTGTTCTTTCATACTGTCTCTGAAAGATTATCAGTTCTTTAATACATTGTCTTCTTTTCAAAATGGCACCTGCCCTTGAACATATCCTTATGAGAAATATCTTTAAATTCATTGGTTTCTCCCTTATGTTTCATCTACATTTCTGTCAATCATAAAAAAAAACAAAAACAAATGTCTTTCTTGAATTTAAATTATTACAAGAAATTTGATGTAAGCAAAATGTAAAATTCTAGCTGGAAGTTAACCAAGTCAACACTTGGAAATGATGCCATGATTGGCAACAAAATAAAAATCAAAAATAAATGCTGTGCATTTTCACTATATACCTTTTTACACTTCTTATTCAAAAAGATAGTTAAAATTTCATTAAACACATAATGATAATTGAAATCTTGCTTTCAGTTCTCCATTCATAGCTGCTTTGACATAATTGCTTCCTAGAGTTCTGAGGCTCTCAGAAGGTGAAACCATCATCTGCCTGATATTATCTGCACACACATAGGATGGAGAACAGCCTACTGAGAGCTGCAATGAACTCTAAACAAATAAATGTGGATTTGGGATGAGTCTTTTGCTGAGAAGAGGCTGATAGCCTGGTTGTTGTCTTTAAGACCTTTGAAATCATAGTGAGGTGACTTTGAAGAGGATTCACTTTAATAACCTGATTTATTAACTTCACCATGTAAAACTAAGGACTTTGTCAGGTTTAAAATGCTAAAAGGACGGGCGCCTGGGTGGCTCAGTCCGTTAAGCACCCGACTCTTGATTTCGGCTCAGGTCATGGTCGTGGGGTCCTGAGATCGAGCCCAGCATCTGACTCCTTGCTCAAAAGGGAGTCTGCTTAAGAGTCTCTCTCGGGGCACCTGGGTGGCTCAGTCGTTGGGCATCTGCCTTTGGCTCAGGTCCTGATCCCAGGATCCTGGGATCAAGTCCCACATCCGGCTTCCTCCTCAACGGGAAGCCTGCTTCTCCCTCTTCCTCTCCCCCGCTTGTGTTCCCTCTCTTGCTGTGTCTCTCTCTGTCAAATAAATAAATAAAATATTAAAGGAAAAAAAAAAGAGAGTCTCTCTCTCTCCCCCTCTCCTTCTGCCTCTCCCCTGGTGTGCACTCTCTCAAATAAATCTTTAAAAAATAAAATAATAAAATGCTAACAGGAGTTTTTAATTTATATACTGAGATAAAGTTACTGTATTGGAACTTAAAATCTTAAGTCTGGTACTACCTTTACAATTTTCTGTGGTCATTATTGCATTTCATGTTACTGAATATAAATGTTCATTTTTCCAAAAAATGTATGAGTTCCTGTATTTGGCTTACTTTAGCTCATAGTTTCTTAAGGAGAATCCGAGGAAATGCACAGAGGCCCCACATTTGTGATGGTATTGGCACCAATTTCAATTAATTTGGAATCTCTTTAACAAAATAGTAATTGTCACAGCACCTAGAAGACTTACCTCCTGTGAACAGAAATTCTGTTCTATTTCTCATTTACTTCTCTGAGGCCATGTCACCTCCTGAATTAGCAGTTTCATTGGTCATAAGCTGTCATTTCTGTTAGGTGTATTTTACTGTGCAGTATAATGGAAAATTTTTCATTAAACAAATTATGTATCTCCTGCTCTAAAGTGTAAGTGGAGTACAAATTTGAATGTAGAAGACAGTGACTAGAATAATCAATGCAAGAACATCCTTAAAGCTTTTCTTGTGTAACAAGGGCAAACTCAGCTAAAAAGTTTGTTTAAATCCTGCTTGACTTAACAAAAACCTTTACACTTTGTCTATCTAGGACTCTCCATGAATATCCCTGACTCATCACCAGAGCACCTTTTCAGCTCAGCCCTGTTCAGCTCAATTGCTCTTCCTGCCTTATACAGACATTTAAAATTCTTTGAGGCTTCTGGTGAAGGCTGTAGAGTTTTTATGTTTAATATGATTTTATAGCACAGGAAGTTTGTAATTCATGAATATCACAGCTCCACGAAAGATAATGGAAGGACTTTCCCCTAAATACACAAAATCTCTTTGTAGTCTGGCTATGTGGTTGTGTTACATTTGTGTCATGAGCTTTTATTTCCAAGCAGCAGTTCCGTCACCACAGCGTCATTTTTTTTTAAATAACAAAAAGAAGTAACAAGGAAAAGTCCTTCATAATCTTAATCTAAAAAGAAATTCTGTGTTGCCAGCACTATTGCATTCTGGTTTTTTCTCTACATGTTTGAGAAGAGTAAAAACATTACTGTTGGTCACCAATAGCTGTCCTTTCGCCCTGTTCTTGGCCTCTCTTGCAGAACAGTGCTATTAGTTACTTTGTGAATCTATTTCATTGAGCAATAAGTAATTTTTTTTTATTTTTTATTTTTTTTTGCGGTGACTACGTTGATGTGGTTAACTTTTTGCAGGTTATTACAACTTCGGTGTTCTTCATCCATCTCCTTTACCTTCAGGTACCCTTTTCCTTAATTGCTTGACTAATCTTTGATGTCTCACTTTGTCTTACACAGCTTTCTACTTAAAGAAGGATTAACAGTTTCATCATTTTAGTGCATTTTGAGGTAGTTCTCTGTGAACTAAATTGTTGTAAAGTGTGGTGCTGATTCTCTCCCTGGAAGGTGGGAGGCATCTTCCCTTGCTATACTCAGCTGCCATAGTTTTCCTGGATGCTTGACTTGACTTCCTAGACCTAGAGAGAAACCTCCAGTGCCCGGTGTATGGATCTTGTCTCCTGCCTTTGCCTTTTGTCTTGCTCCTAGACTGTTGTGGTTCTTGGGGACCTGCGCCTGCCCTCCAGGTGACAGTGCCTTTATACCCTGATGCCTGGTACGTGCTAAGTTATTAGGATACTTGCAGGGTGGGGAAAAACATGAAATTAGCACCATCTAACCAGCCTTGCCCTCTGCCTAATTTAGCTATCATTCTTAGAACTTCTGGTCTGCTCTGTTGATTTAATTACATGCAAAAAGTTTGTTTTGTTTTGTTTTTGGACCCTCTGCTGGTGAAATGAACTTTCTCATATATTCTTGAACAAAGCCCGCTCTTCTCTCTGGAGCATAAGCAGCTTTGGGAGAGATGCATTTGGAGAGATGAGGAAACAAAGATCACCTTCCTAGCCAGTAAGATAACTGGTCAAAGGGATGGTGGGAGTCAAAGCCCACCTCCTTCACATCCAGGTGGCTTTGTGTGCATACCATACTGAGAATACTATGCATAGCTCGTACGTTAGCACATTCTTTGGCCCATGAGTGCAAAACAAATGGTGTCTGTAATGTTCATAAGTTTCATCTCTCCTAGGCGGTGGAGCCAAGACATGAATCCATCATGGTATTGGCACCAAGATCAATTAATTTGGAATCTCTTTAACAAAGTAGTAATTTGCTGTAAAGACAACTGATTTATCTAAGTGGAAACACAGCAAGTTCAGGGCTGAGGGAGAGCACTGTGGTCCCTAGTGTATGGGCTAAAGTTTCCAAAGAGATGAAACTTGAAGCGAATCCTACAAGAATGTTTATTATTAACTTCGCCTCCACTATTTACTGCTTCTTACCATTAGTGGATCTTGGCAGCTGGTTTTGCTGTCTTAGAATAGAGAATACTTATGGAGAGCCTAATAATATAAATCCTGATGCTTTGGGAGTTTCTGCTTAAAAGTTAACTTCTCTGAATTCCAAAGATCCTAATAATAGAAAACTGTTAACTTCTCTTTGAGCAAGTGTAGCTGTCCTGTTCTCCTGACAGTTTTTCTTCTTCCCCATTTAGATTATAAATACATGGGAGCCTGGGACCATGTGTTTCTTATCCTTACTTTGTAATTCCCTATGGATAAGACTGGCCCGCTTCGTACATTGTAATCTAATCACTTACTAAGAGGTCTCTGTATTTGCTGAAGGTGATGGATTAGCCTTTCAAGCGCCCCAGCCCCAGCAATGCTGGTTGTCTGGGGCATTCCCATCACCTGCCTTCTTCTGATCTCTATTTCTCTTCCAACCCAACTGTGCTCCTGCTTTTTTTCGCTGATCACCCCATTTCCATAGCATATTAAATATACTTTTAAGGAGATGTCAAGACTTCCCTTAAGAATACGGGCTTTTATTTGTGACAGCACATATGCATTAACAGAAGATAGGCATGTTGGCAAATGAAATCTGACCAAATACCAAGAAAGCCTTAATTGAGAGTACCCAAGTTAATTTTAAAACCCACCAAGTTAATATAGCTTTACTTTTTAATTTAGTAAATGGATTTAGCTACTGTTTTAACTCAGTTAATACAGTCTTTCCTCAAGTTCAGTTGAATTCACTTTTTTTTCCAATTCACAAAAATATTTTTATTCAGCTATTGTTTTTAGACAACTAATGAAACTCTTCTCTGCGGTTCTCTTTTGCAAATGGACTAGTTTCAATAAGTGGTGCTTAATTTATGTAATTGCTCTCTTTTATTCTTCTTTGTGATCCACCTTTCATTCTACTTGGCAGACACTGGTTGCTTTGTAATTTTGAAAAAAAAAAAAAAAGTAACACGTAAGTATACCTGGCAAGAATAGATAGCGGCAAAATGATTCTTAAGTGAAATTTTGTATATTGTAAACTGTTTTTCATAGACTGTCATCTTGAAACCTACTTCAAAGCAAATACAGAAGTCTTCTCAGCATTAATGCTGCACCCATTCATTTATTTAACATGAAACAGATATTGATTAAGTTCCTGCTCTGTGCCAGATACAGTTCCAGGTGGTGAGGTTGTGGCATTGAACCAGACAGACAAGATCCTTGCTCTTTGCCAGCACACGTTCTAGCTGGGGCCGAAGTAGAGATGCAGACAGCAGTCACATACACAGCCTGTCCAGATGGCAGCTGCCTTCCCAGTTCTTTCCCCCTTTACCATTGCTTCAAATCCACATCTACACCCTTTTTACCTGTAGTATTGTGCTGAGTTTAGTCTCACACTACTACTACCTCCACCTAGTAAGAGCCGTTTAAGGGCCTCGTTCCAGTACAGGAGAGAAAGAATGGAGAGGCTTCTGGCAGCGTCATGTTTCTTGTTAAGCTGAAACTAAACATGCTGTACTTTCAGAATTGTACAGGTGAGAATTCATTCACTCATTCAGCAAACGTCTATCGAACAGTATGTCAGTCAGGGTTCTATTAGGTCCCAGGCTGTATAGCACCTATATGCCCCTCTACAGTACCTCACACTGTAGGTGGAGGGAGAGAGATGTGAAATAAATAGTTACTGATAAATATTACAATGAAAACATATACTAGTACAAGGGAAGCACCACAGAAGCAGGCACTAACTGTGGCTGGGAATAGGTTTCATCCTAAGGTCACTTCTAAACCTCATCTTACAGGTGGCTGGAAGTAGAACATGCTTCATTTATTCAGGGAATGTTTACTGAACACCTTCTCTGAGCCAAGCACAACTGTAGGTGCCATAGACACAGCAGTGACCTGGACAAAGTCCCTGCTCTCTTAGCAGCAGAGAAACATACAATAAGCATATAGACTAATAATTATATATTAGGTGGTGATACCTATTAATAACCACAAAACAAAGCTTAATAAAGGGAACAGAGAATGGTAAGGGATACTGTTTTAGATCACATGGTTAGAGAAGGCCTCACTAATGAGATGACTTTTGCTGAGAATCCTGAATGAATGAAACCAAAAAGTAAAAGGAAGCCATTCCACATAGAGGGACTAGCATTACTAAAGATGTAATAATCTTGAAAAGCATAGCCTCTTTAGTACAAAGTGGTGAGATATTCTCACTGAGCATGGAGTAAGATGGGGTGCAGGGACTTGGCCAGAGTGTGGTAGAGAGGCTGGGAAAGATGGAAGGAAGGGAAGAAGGGAAGGAGGGAGGAAGAAATGGGAAAGGTCAAGAACAGTTTCTAGGTCTAAACTTGGGTGACTGGATGAGGGATGATGCCATTAAACAACTGAGGGAGCCCTGGAGGAGAGGCAGGTTTAGGAATGCAAATAATGAATTTGATTTGGGGCAATGGGAAATATAGAACTGGATATTAGAAGTCAGGCTAAAATACAGATTTGGCTATTACCAGCATTTCCTGGAAATTTAAGGTTGACAATGACTTCCAGAAGACCGATTTCAGCAGACTTGGGTAGGGCAAAGCCACATCATGGTTTAGTTGGAAAGTGGAAGGGTAAGAGGCTAGGATTGTCCAGCCAAGATCATTGTCTTCCCCCACTTCCCAGAGCCCTCCCTGGAAGCTTTGAAAGGTCACATCTTCTCCCACTCCCTCCTTAACTTTCTCCACTTAAGGCCTAGGATTGGATGCTTGAGCTGGGGATATGATCTCAGATCCTCAGGTTTCTGATGGGAGAAGGGTCAGGGGTAAGGGAGCCTAATACTGGTGAATCGGGTACTGAAAGAAGCATCTTCAGTGGGGAACAGCAGATCAGGCCCATTCTGAGATCTATCGCCGGAGAGGAAGAAGGATGAAATACACAGGTCTCTGTTGTATGTGGAGGCTAGACCAGGAAGCTGAGGTGGGATGCAGAGCAAACAACTGGGAAGGTTGGGAGTCAGGGAGGGAACGGGACATGAATTAGTCAAGAAAACCCCAATGAGAGAATACAGTCTGGCAAAGCATGGGCGTTCAGGGTTGAGGCTAATAGTAAACTGATGGGCACTAGAAGAAATTTAGACAGAGATGCTTAGGTTTCTTAAGGCACAGGAACTGAAGATGTGCAAAGGAGAGGCTGTTGGCAGTACTTGTGAGCACAGTGATAGCAGTGAGGTGGCAGTTAATGACCCGTGGGGTGGTCCCAGCAATAACTGGCATAATAGATATTCAGTAAATATTTATAAAGCCAGAAGGGACTATTCCTCCACAGATAATATGGAGGAAAGGGATGAGATACTAGAGTTCTGAAGAGCTGTTAGTAATGCCTAGGTTCCCTTCTGGGAGAGGATGGGGCTGGTGCCTAAGAGATCCCGGATCCCTTAGAAGTACAAAGCCCGAGAGAGGCTCGTACTACGGAGGGACGTGGTAGCATAGACCAGAGTAGGAAACCTACTCCTTAATCCTGGAGATCCAAGGGATTCCCCGGAAGTCTACCAGATTTCCCCACCACTGCACACTCCTGGACTGTTTCTCTCACCTGCACCTCCAGCTCTGCCCACTGGGGGGCGGGGCTCGAGGACAAGGCTGGTGGCTGCTCTGATGCCTCGAGAGCCATCAGTTCCTACCAGACTCGCTGCTCGGGTGTGGTCTTAGCTTATGGCCGGAAACAGGCCCTCAGACTTCTCCCCACTGCCAGGCAGTAGTAGGGGCGGGCCCAGAGGGCCAATGCCAGTGCGGGTTGGTGCTCCGGTCTGGTTGAGTGCCCAGGCCGTTCCCAGCATGCTGATGATCCGACCAGGGATCAGCCCAGGCCCTGAGGGGTGGGAGGTGCCCCTGGGTCCACAACCCTACGGATTCTACAGTGGGATGGCACCCCACAGGCCCAGGGTCGGAGCTGGTGAGGCTGGGCCCCGGTTCCGGAGCCCCTCGGAGGGCGCCTTCCGGAGACCCTACATGGTCCTGCAATGCACCCCGAGTTTGGTGCTGCCAGAGGACGTCTCGAAGGTAGAGAAAGAGATGGAGCAGCTGGCCAAAGAGCTGAGGCAAAAGAGGATGGCCCTGGGGTATTCACAGGCCGACGTGGGGTTCGCCATGGGGGCTCTTTTTGGAAGAGTGCTTAGCCAGACAACCATCTGCCGCTTCGAGTCCCAGCAGCTCAGCCTCGCCAACATGTGGAAGCTGCGGCCACTACTGAAAATGTGGCTGGAGGAGGTGGACACCAAGAACTTTCTGGGCATACGCAAAATGGAGATGATCCTGCGGCAGGCTCGGAAGCAGAGACGGGCAAGCAGGGAGAATCGCATCCGAAACAACCTGGAGCAACTCTTCTTGCAGTGCCCGAAGCCCACACCCCAGCAAATCAGCTGCATCGCTGAGCAGCTCCGGCTGCAGAAGGAGCTGGTCCAAGTTTGGTTCCATAACCGGATCAAGATGGATCGTCAGCCAACCATTGATTTCTCCCCACTGGCGAATGTGGGGGCAGCCGGGCCTCCTTTCCCAGGGGGACCAGTGTGCTTTCCCCTGGCATCAGGGATCCATTTTGGTGCCCCGCACTACGAAGAGCCCTACTTTATACCCATGTATTCCCCTACCCCTTTCCCTGTGTCAGGGACCTTCCTCTCTGCCCGAGTCAATGCTCAGGGCCACCCCAGGCTTTCAAACTGAGGGGCTGTGCCCTTCTGGGAAGGGTTGAACTGGGAAAATGGGTCCCTGTGATTCATTTCAGGGCTGTTAACATTAAGAGCTCCATTCACTGTCTAAATAAGTTAAGAATACCTAAGGGATGAGTTGGGAGTTGTTTAGGAAATTCCGGGGAGGGAAGTTGAAGTTTATTAATTCCATTGTTTTTACCTACCATTGGTTTTAAGTCACATTACAATACATATATGGTTTCAGATATTTTGTTTCTCTTTTTTTAAATTAATTAGAAATTGTGTCTATTATTCCTTGTGGTTATCAGTAAACATAGGGATTTTTTTTCTTATAAACACAATATTGAGTGAAAACCTCAAGTCACAGAAGATTATTTCAGTACACCATTTCTTTATCAAAAACCAGTAGAACTTTATATAAATACAAACATGGGTTCCAAGATAATAGTAACCTCTGTGGGAAAGTGTGAGGTTGGGATAGGACAGGAGTACACAAAACCTACCCAGAGCCCTTGATAAAATGCAAGAGTTTTCTTGTTCTCCCCGCTTTCGTGAAAAAGGCTTTTGTTTGTTTCTAATTCACCTTCTCATTTAGAGTGCTCAATTTTGTTTGGAGGTCTCAGTCCAGCTCTCCACCTTAAGGAATCCCACTGGTGTATCTCCCAACCTGCCACAGTCACTGTATGTGGAATCCCTTTGTTACTGAGGTTGGCATGCTAGACAGCGCTGGCTCAGCCCCCAGCTCCAGCTTGCTTCTCTGGTTTTCAGCTGTTTGTTTTATTACCTGTTTGTTTTATTTCCCTTATTACTTTTGAACTCAGATATGCTTCTTAGAGAATATCTGCAGTGGTTAAGTCAACATTCCCTGATGGCTGGTCTGGTGGTTCATCCTCTGTCACTTTTCCAGTCTTTTTTATGAAATCGATCTTTTCTAGTTTTCTACTTCTGCAGTGGTGAACTTTGGTTATCATATACTAAATAGAAATAATTAATTTTTCTGTGTTTGTACCTCTGCTGCTGTAAACCTACATGTAATATCGGTTGCTTTATAATTCCATCACTAAATATTATGTCTGAGTTTATGTCTTCTATGTAATTGCTATTCGTGTCAGTTTTTGCTTTCTCTACTTTATTTTTTCTTAATCAGCTTTTACAAAGAATGTATCTATAGGTATTTACAAATAACAAGTCTTTTTTAAAAAATTTTATCTTATTTACTGCTGTTTTTATTTTCTAATTGATGAACTTTTAGCTTTTATTTTTATTAATTGCTTTTTTCTAGTTTCCTCTGGTTTCTTCCAAGTGTATTTTTCCTTCTTATTTTTTTAAGATTTTATTTATTTATTTGACAGAGAGAGAGATCACAAGTAGGCAGAGAGGCAGGCAGAGAGAGAGAGGGAAGCAGGCTCCCCGCTGAGCAGAGAGCCCAGTGTGGGGCTCAATCCCAGGACCCTGAAATCATGACCTGAGCTGAAGGCAGAGACTTAACCCACTGAGCTACCCAGACACCCTATATTTTTCCTTCTTGTCAGTGTTCAAAGATAAAATACTGACAGTGTACATAGGTTAATGAAAATGGAGATAAACTTCACTTACTTAGCTTGAGATTCAGTAGATGACTAATTACTCACTCTTGGACTATCCCACTAAAAGTCCCATACCACCAGTCCCATTTCTTCCTTTTCCTAGACAGCCCTTCTGGACAGCCTTGAAAGGGAGAAGTTTCTGTGGAGAGCAAGGTAGTATTTAACGACAGGATGGATCGTTGTCGTTGTGTCAACATTCAGCTCCTAAAAGCTGTGAGGAGGCTCTGACCCAGGCTGCAGCCCCTGCATAAATGGAGCAATGGTAATGGGCTGTTCATCTCAGGGAACAGCTCCGAGGGTCTGGCTAAGCACCTGCACAGCTGCATTGTTCGCACAGCTGCCGCCCCTCTACTCAGGCAAGCACCACGACATGTCACTGATCAGCCCTCACATAATCTAAAATGAGATTTTTCCATCACTGCTCCTTTGGACTATGAAGAGAAAAAAGGCTAGAACTTGGGGCAACTTTGGCATTTAAAGAATTTCATATTTTTCAAAGATTTAAGATTATGAGCAGAAATCTTAATAATAAAATCCTTCAGAACTGAGAAGGAGCTACCCTTTGGGGTGGGAGAAAACCAACGGTGTGGTGTCAATGCTGAACAGGGTCAAATATACAGAGATCAAGTAACATAAAATCAAACAATATATACCACATCACTAACAAACGTATCCTTGGTACCATTAGTGGACAGTTGGTAGAGGCAGATGTCAAACAATAGTCCAGAGTCTTCCTACTTGCCAGATTTCCCACTAACCTCAATTAAAAACACAAATTCCAACCACTTAAGATCTTCACCATCATTCTGAAATAGTCTTTATCACGTTGCCTTTATCTTGTGTTTTCCTCAGACAAGGCAAGTATTCTTAGCCTGATGATGCTGAGCCCCTTTAGAGTACAGACGCAATAGTGTGTTTGTACATAGGTGCATCTTTACAGATGGGAATGATAGTTTTTATCACATTCTCAAAAGAGACATGACTCTTTGTAGATGTACAGTTTCAGAATTCTAGAAATACATTCCCTTTGGCCACTTCACTTTCAGGAGTTTTCCCTTGACACAGTACTGGTCTAACAAGTAATTTGTAGTTTTCTTTGAATCTGTAGTTTCTGGAAATCTCTAGCTCAGTATAGAATAGAGGACCTGAATCACTTCTTATATAAGTCTTTCAAATTTGGAACAAATGTTGTATTAATTACTGCCTTTATTGTTCTTATACTTTTATCAATCCTTGACACTTTAATTATTTCCTATCATAAAGAACAATTTCTCTTGTTCCCAGAACCTTTCCTGTCTATTGTCTGAGAAGACTTGAAGTGTTAGCATAAGCTCCCTTATTCCAAAACATTATCTTGCTCTTGAAATAGCATCTAAATATTTTCTCTAATTTCACATTTTTGAAATATACATACTATATATCTTTGTTTATTATACTAAAACTATGTCATGGGATTTATTTTTCAGTATAGCCACTTTTGTTTATAGCTTTCTTCCAGAAATCGTCTTGCTTTCTAAACAGTATTAGTTTGGTAGCAGAACCTATTCACAATGAATTTTTTTAGAGTACAAAATTGTATTATCAGTGTAAGCCAGTGTTTTGAAAGTGAAAACTACAGTGCGATTTCAATAAAATCCTAGTGGAATATGAGAGTATTACTTGACAAAGTGATTGTAAACTGAAAGACCAAAACTTAGGAAGATAAGAAAATTTTGAAGAAAAGAGTTAGGGTGGCCTTGTCCTACCAACTGTTATGAAACTACAATAATTTAAACAGTATGGTGGTGCTTAAGGACAAAAATAATGGAAACGAGAATTTGGCTATTCATGAATTGGTACAGTCTTCATGAAAGGCTATTGGTAATTCATATGGGAAGTTTTTTTTTAATATTTTATTTATTTATTTGACAGATCACAAGTAGGCAGAGAGGCAGGCAGAGAGAGGAGGAGGAAGCAGGCTCCCTGCTGAGCAGAGAGTCTGACGTGGGGCTCCATCCCAGGACCCCGAGATCATGACCTGAGCTGAAAGCAGAGGCTTACCCCGAGCCACCCAGGCGCCCCAATATGGGAAGTTTTTAAAATGTGATTTTTCTTTGGCCAATCATTTCTGCTTCAGTGAATTTCTATAAGAAAATAATTGTGTACACAAAAATTTAGCAATAAGGATCATCATTACAGCATTTTTTCAACAATAAGAAATTGTTAAAACCAAATGTTCAACAAAGAGGAAGTAAATGACAAGAAACACCATAATGGTAAAAATTGTGTTATAGAGCTACAGTTTTGACAAAGGTCAGAATAGATTATTGAGTGAGGCAAAAGAGTTTATTAAGCTTTATGATTTTTTTTTAAGGAAAAAGCTATGTTACATACCTTTTGTATGTTACACAAATCTATACATAAACAAGTATCATTGGTGATTTAATTTATAAAAATTTTTTGCTATATATATTACACAGTAAAAATATTTAAGAAGAGCTTCTGAAAGAAGGTGCTAGGAAGGGGCACCTGGGTGGCTCAGTGGGTTAAGCCTCTGCCTTCGGCTCAGGTCATGATCTCAGGGTCCTGGGATCAAGCCCCGTGTCGGGCTCTCTGCTCAGCAGGGAGCCTGCTTCCCCCTCTCTGCTCTGCCTCTCTGCCTACTTATGATCTCTCTCTCTGTCAAATAAATAAATAAAATCTTAAAAAAAAAAAAGAAGGTGCTAGAAAATCTGGGTTTCCTAAAAATACTCATTCTTCAAGTCTTTTTATCTCTAAAATGGTACTTTTTCATTATAAAGCAATATTTTGGAATAATAAATTTGACCTTTTCATTTTTAGTTATAATTTGTAGTTTCTTTAAAAAGAAAAGCAGTTCTCTAAACAGAGGAGTATTGGACTATATCAGTTAGAGAGACATTGCTAAAAATTAGGTGTTTTCTGTTTTTTGTTTTAAATCAGATGCCCATTAATGTTAAAGAGCTGTGGTGTAGCTCAGTGAGTGAAGACACCTGCCATATGTCTGTTTTCCTGCACAACATGGTAATTTACAATTACAATTAGTGTGTTTATATACCTCAGTGGTGTTAACCCATATTTAGAATATAATATAAACCCAAATCATTTTCGTGTTTCTGAATGTTTACTTTTCAATTTTAAAAGCCATTTGAAAATATCAAAATTCTGGTTTTTATCACGGTAGAATCCTCCTTACTTAACATATTTGGAGAAACAGAATGGACATAAATAAGACCTATAGGTTTCTAGGTTTCAAGGCAGGGGCAGTTCCTGTGATTACAGCGTCAGCCAGTTTAAAGATGAACTATCATGAAATGAATCTACCCCAGTTACCCAGTAAAATCCTTAAAACAAAGCATTAGCATTATCATAATTACACCAGTGAAGAGAAGCTTGACAAGAAGCTGTTGAAGAGCCCTTGTGATTTACCTACAGAGCTGTCTTCAGAAAGCAGTGCAGCATGTTGGTCTGTTGGGCTGCTGCCCTGCCATCTTACTTTAGCTAGGAATCCTGCTGTGAATTCTGCTAAAGGCAAAATGAGCTACATGGGCATTGAACTTGGGCTTCTTGGGCTTTTATCCCCCAGTTTCCAACAAAATTATGAAGTACAAACCAACTCCACTTAATACTGTTGACTCTTCTACTGACTGCCTGCCAAATACCTCAGGTTGGAAAAGGAAAAATTGAGGGCTTCCCAAGAATTCACTACATCTCGGATTCAATATTCACTTCTACCACTGTACAACCTGCTCTGTCACATCTTCTCCAAAAGAGTGCCTGTTTAATATTTTAAATAATTTAAAATTTATCTTAGATTATTAATTAATTATTATTAATCAATTATAATTAATTATTAATATATTATTAATAATAATCTTTCTCTCAGGATGCATGATGTAGACCTTCTTTTAGATTTTGATGCAATGACCAGGGTGGTGTATAAGATGCTTCAAGTTGATTTATTATCTTAGAATGGATGATAATGTTCCTAGAACAGCTGTAAAACTTTGAATACTATTGACTGAGTAGTGGACAAATCTTCATACATACCTTTTTATTGAAAAACAGTTTGTTTCAATATACCATTTATTAGTTTGCTAAGGTTGCCGTAACAAGTACTCAACAGTTGGGGAGCTTAAAGAACAGAATTTTTTTTTTTTTTTCATCATTCTGGAGGCTAGAAGGCTGTGAACAAGATGTGGGCAAAGTTGATTCCTTCTCAGGGCTGTGAGGGAGGGATCTATATTAGGCTTATAGATGGTGGCCTTCTCCCTGTGTCTTCCCATTATCTTCCTTGTGTACATATCTGTGTCCAGATATGTTCTTCTCTTAAGAACACCAATCATTGGATTATGGGCCTACCCTGATGATCTCATTTTAACTTAATTGTCACTGTAAATATCTCTAAATAAGGTCACATTTGAGGGTACTGCAGGTTAGGACTTCAATGTATGAATTTTTGTGGGGAAATAGTTCGGCTCTTAGCACCAGCCCAATTAAAATTTCAGCTGGATTTAATTATCATTAACATACTCTGTCAGCAAATATTAATGAATGAATGCCTTTTATAACATGTAGTGTCCTGGGTGCTAAGATGCAGTAGTGACCAAAAACAGGCCCATCCTGACCTTCATGGAGCTTAAAGTATGGTTAGACATCTATATTAAGGAAATAAACATATAATTATAACTCATAATAAATACCATGGGATATCAGGTCAGGGGGTGTCTTAATTTAGATTGATGTTTATAATCCTTTTATAATATGCAAGTATTTCCTCTGATAACATCAGTGTTGATAAATACTCTAAACCAGAGGGACCTACCTGCAGAGAAGTGTGGTCCTATAACCAAGGCAGAGTTTGGGACACAGACATTCCCATATTAAAATCCCAGCTCAGTAACCTATGGTCTGTTTTACTTTGAATGAGTTACTTCTTTCAACCCAGTTTCTCATCTATAGAATCTGTCTAGAATGTGGCTACCCACAAAATATGAGAGAGTTGATAAAAGCATAAAATTAGGTAATATAAAAAGAAACCCCTAGGACTTCCCTTTTATGCAGTAGACACTCAATAATTTGTCTCACCAGGGGCACCTGGGTGGCTCAGTGGATTAAGCATCTGATTCTTGATTTCTCTCAGGTCATGGTCTCAGGGTTGTGAGAAAGAGCCCCACGTCAGACTCCAACTCCATTTGGGCATGGAGTCTGCTTAAGATTCTCTCTTTCCCTCTGCCCCTCCCCTTCTCTCTCCTTCTCTAGAAAGTAATAATTTTTTTTCTCCATTGTGTTGCCACTGTACATTATCTGTGCTTTATTTTTATCTCATAAATCGTTCCTTTGCATCTTAAAAACTTTCCCATAGTAGGTGCTCAATGATTTATAGCCAAAACTGAATAAATAGAAAAAAGAAAAAGTAGAGACAGTAGTCTCAGTTGCCAGAAACCTTACTCTCTGATATTGGGAAATGATTCTCAAAATTTGTTATAATTGGAAAACAGTTATGTAGTCTATTTCCTCAGCTGTCAAGTGACAACTAGGTAAAGGAACAGATGATAGGGTTTTGACTCAAAAGATACAGATGAAGACTTTGAAACCCCTACAGGGTTAAATAATCAAAAGGAATGGTCTCCGAAGTTATTTCCAGTCCATAATAATTGTATGAATCTCCATGAACTAGAACAAAACAGTGCACCACAGATTGAATATGGGGGCTATGAGGAGACAAAGTATAGGGAAGGAGAAAGTAGGGTGACACTGGTCTTCGTACTGTGATTCCCATTTAACCTTTCCTTTCTGATGTGCTGTCTCTCCCAAATGTAGCCCTGTTCTGCCTATATACCTACTATAAGATGTCCACACCCTTTACCTTTTCAGTCCAAAACCTACTGTATTCGTTTGCTGGGGCTGCTGTGGCAAAGTACCACAGATTGGGTGGCTTAAGGAACAGAAATTTATTGTCTCACAGTTCTGGAGACTCAAAGTCTGAGTCTGATCCAGGGATGGGCAGGTTTGGTTCTTTCTGAGGGCTGGAGAATCTGTTTCAGACCTCTCTCCTTGGCTTGTCTCTGCATCCATATTTCCCATTTTTATAAGGAGAGCAGTCATATTGGAATGGGGCCCAACCTAATAATGTCATTTATTTAATTACCTCTGTAGAGGCCCTGTCTCCAAATAAGATCACTTTCTGGGATACTGGGGGTCAAACCTTCAAAATATAAATTTCAGCAGGACATGTTTCAACCCATAGCACCACCACTCCTGGTAGAGAGAAAATGTCAGTGTGAATTGTCGGGGAGGTATAGGAAGGCAAAGAGACTGGTTTATTTTTTTCCTACAAAGGAGTTAAATAAGAGATGATGTGATAGAAAGGAAAGAGCAGTAGCCATAGAGTCAAGTAGTCCCAGATCTGTATCCTGTCTCCAGGCCATTCACTGAAGCAGTATCACCATTCCAAGGCCCCCGTCTCAGGGACGCTTCAGGAAAAGTAGTATTTCTTCCATCCCAACCAGTAACTTTGTGGGCTGAAAAATTACAGTAGCTACTTATTTTTATCTATTTTAGGAGAACAACTGTACTCTTACCAGTGAGTTTGAGAGGTCTTATCTTGGGATGCAAATTGTGGATATTTTTTGCTTCCAGTGCTGGTTGGTTTCAAAGGAAGGGAAGGGAACAGAAGGGGAAGGAGAAGGGTGGGGAAAGGAAGGGAGGGAAGAAGGAAAAAAGGAAGGGAGGGGAGGAGGGAGGGAGGGAAGGAAGAAGGAAGGAGAAAATTTTGGATATTTTGATAAAGATATGATTCTTACTCTCCAAACAAAAAAATTGATATGTGAACCTATTGAGAAAGCCCTGTCACTTTCCACTAAGCATTGTCAGCCACTAATTTCATGAAGCTAATTTAACAGGACAGTCAAGTGACTTGCCTTTAATTTGTTATGATTGTGTAATATTTATGAAAAGCAGAGCTGAAACAGCTGATAGCAAGTATTTAGACACTGATTGTTTTCGTAAATAGTTTTAAGACTACTGCTAAATCTAAGTAGACACCGAGTAAGTTTTCTCAGTACATGAAATGTAAATCATTCTTTCTGTAATAATAAGTCATTAAGTACATGCAAGTACTATAGATTATTACCTCATTTCACACATATTTTTATGGTACTTGTCTGATTGTAAATATGTATTACCTTTGAGATTTTAACTAAAGAGAAGAAGTGGGAAGAGACTTATCATGCAGGAATTTATTGTGTTCTCCTGAAGAGGCAATCACACCAACACCATAGGTAGGAAAGAATATTTTGCTGTTTCTCTGTCACATCATTAGAGTAGTTAATCTAAAGCCATAAATTTTTGTCTTCTGGGCCAAGAAATTTTAAGTAAAATACTAACAAAAATGTTATGCTTTTAAATGAGAAGTGAAAGAATCTTTATCCTTTTTATTTGAGTTTCCAGAAATGGCACACTCCATAAAAAATTGTATCATTTTTATTTTTAAACTGAGTTTCTTGCATTAGTCAGTAAACAATTTATTTGGTGAACATTCTCTGTGCACACAGATACACCATGTGAACATTTAGGAAACAGAAGGTACTTGAATTTGTGAGATTTAAATATTTTCTCACAGTTGATCCAGTGATACTGCAGTTGAAATAAAATCACATATAAATGGAATACCACTTTCTACTAAAAAGCAAGTATAGATTTTCTATCATTGTTTTAATGAGGACAATAACAATTCCATGTATTCAGTAGAACATCTTTTAGATCTTTAGCATGCTTCTGTCCATGTACATTCAAAGACTCACCCGTAAAACTCCATCTGTCCTAATCACAAATATGCATATGCATTTAAATACATTATCTGACCACATATTTTCATAGTCTTGCAAATACTATTAAATTTTGAAAGTATAGATAGAGCAATGATTTCTTGTCTCACTGTTCTAAAAATATGTGCATGAATGTGCTAATATTCATACAAACACATTACATAAAATACGAGCTCTGTAGATCAAAGGTGACAAGTAAAAGATTACAACCAGGGTAGCAGCTTTTGGTCATCTAACCAACTTCCTTGCTGTGGCCCACAAACTCACTCCTGCCCTTCCTCCAGGGTGAACGTTCTCACATTCTCCTAAGCAGTAGCATTATACCTCTGTACTCCCTCAGTGACAGAGTATCTACTAAGCACCTGTTCAGGGGCAAGCACTGAAGATTCAGAATTAGAACAAGGAGCACATAGTCTAAATAGAGGAGAGAAGTGAGGAAGCCAATGATCATCTCACCAGGTGGCCAGTGATAGAGGAATGGGCGAAAGAACAGCACAGAGAAAAGAGCACAGAACTCACTGAGGGATATCTGGGAACATTATGAAGAGCCAGGACAACTTGAGCAGCTGTTATGTGGAGATGACCAAAAGTCAGGAATGACAGAAAAAGTGAAAAGAGTTTGTTTTGACTAAAAATCTAGGCTGTGATTAGTTACTACAATTGAGAGTTAAATGCAGTGGTTAAAATCCTGGCAGCCGTAGCAAATAAGTTACATAGTTCTCAGTACATGAAGATGATTACATGAATCTTCCAGAATGTATTAGGAGAAACACTTTATTTTATTTTTATTTTTATTCCAGTATAGTTCACATACAATATTATATCAGTTTCAGGTGTACCGTATAGTGATTCACCAATTCTATACATCACTCAGGCTTGTCGTAAGTGTACTCTTAATCCCCTCCACCTACTTCACCTGTCTCCCCCACTCACCTCCCCTCTGGTAACCACCAGTTTGTTCTCAGTAGTTAAGAATCTCTTTCTTGGGGGGCACCTGGGTGGCTCAGTCGGTTAAGCATCTATCTTTGGCTCATGTCATGATCCCAGGATCCTGGAACAGAACCCCCATTGGACTCCCTGCTCAGCAGAGAGTCTGTTTCTCCCCCTCCCTCTGCCTGCCACTCCCCTTGCTTGTTCTCACTCTCTCTCTCTCTCTCTCTCTCTCAAATGAATAAACAAAATCTTTTAAAAAACAGTGTTTTTTGGTTTGTCTCTTTCTTCCTTTGTTCATTTTTTTTTGTTTGTTAAATTACACATATGAGTGAAATCATACTGTATTTTTTTTTTCTCTGTTTGGCTTATTTAGCTTAGTGTTACACTCCCTAGCTCCATCTATGTTTTTGCAAATGGCAAGATTTCATTCTTTTTTATAGCTGAATAATATTCCATTGGATGTATATACCACTTCTCTCTTTCTGGTTTCAGGTTCTTATTTAAATTCTAGTTAATTAACATACAGTGCAATATTAGTTTCAGATGTAAAACTTACTGATTGATTACTTGCATATACTTGCTCATCTCAAGTGCCCTCCTTAATCCCCATGACCCATTTAGCCCATCCCCCCTCCCACCTTCCCTCCAGCAACCTTCAGTTTGTTCTCTATAGTTAAGAGTCTGTTTTATGCTTTGCCTCTCTCTATCTTTTCTATCCCCTATGTTCATCTGTTTTGTTTCTTAAATTCCACATACAAGTGAAATTGTCCAGTATTTGTCTTTCTTGACTTATTTTGCTTAACATATTACATTCTTTTTCCATCGACATGATTGCAAATAGGAAGATTTCATTCTTTTTGGTGGCTGCGTAATATTCCATTGTATATATGTACTACCTCTTCTTTATCCATTCATCAGTTGATGGACATTTGGACTTTTCCATAATTTGGCTATTGTTGATAATGCTTCTATAAACAGTGGGGTGGGGCGCCTGGATGGCTCAGTGGGTTAAAGCCTCTGCCTTCGGCTCAGGTCATGATCCCAGGGTCCTGGGATTGAGCCCCACATCAGGCTCTCTGCTCCGCAGGGAGCCTGCTTTCTCCTCTCTCTCTGCCTGCTTGTGATCTCTGTCTGTCAAATAAATAAATAAAATCTTTTAAAACAAAACAAAACAAACAAACAAAAAAAACCAGTGGGGTGCATGTACCCCTTCAAATCTGTATTTTTGTATCCTTTGGGTAAATACATAATACTTCAAATTGCTGGATTATAGGGTGGTTCTATTTTCAACTTTTTGAGGAACCTTCCTACTGTTTTCCAGAGTGGCTGTACCAGTTTGCATTCCCACCAGCAGTGCAAGAGGGTTCCCCTTTCTCCACATCCTCAACAACATCTTTTGTTTCCTATATTCTGTTTTTTGTTTCCTGTATTCTTTATTCTGACAAATGTGAGGTGTTATCTCATTGTTGTTTTGGTTTGCATTTCCCTGATGCTGAATGATGTTGAGCATCTTTTCATGTGTCTCTTGGCCGTCTGGATGTCTTCTTTGGAGAAATGTCTGTTCGTGCCAGTTATAAATAGTGAAAGTTTGACTTCTTCCTTGCTGATTTGGATGCCTTTTATTTCTTTTTGTTGTCTGATTGCTGAGGCTTCAGTACAGACTTCCAGTACTGTGTTATATAACAGTGGTGAGGGTAGACATCCCTGTCTTGTTACTAACCATAGAGGAAAAGCTATCAGTTTTTCCCCATCAACGATATAAGCTGAGGGTCTTTTGTATATGATCTTAATAATGTTAAGGTGTGTTCTCTATCCCTATATCCCTTTCTCTATCCCTCTATCCCTTTATGATGTTGAGGTGTGTCCTCTATCCCTACTCTGTTGAGGGTTTCTAAAGATACAAATTTAGTGATCCAAAGGGGCATGTGCACCCAAATGCTTATAGAAGCAACGTCTACAATAGGCAAACTTTGGAAAGAGCCCAGATGTCAACCAACAGATGAATAATATGGTAATAATAAGATGTGGCATATATATACAATGGAATACTATGCAGCCATCAAAAGAAATGAAATCTTGCCATTTACAATAATGTGGATGAAACTAGAGGGTATCATGCTAAGTGAAATAAGTCAATCAGAGAAAGACAACTATCATATGACCTCTCTAATACGAGGAATTTCAGAGGCAGGGCAGGGGGTCATGAGGGGTAGGGAGGGAAAAAATGAAACAAGATGGGATCAGGAGGGAGACAAACCATAAGAGACTCTTAATCTCATGAAACAAACTCAGGATTGCTCGGGGGTTAGAAGGGTAGAGATAGGGTTGTTGGGTTATAAACATTGGTGAGGGTATGTGCCATGGTGAGTGCTTTGCAGTTTCTAAGCCTGATGATTCACAGATCTGTACACCTGGGTCAAATAATACATTATATGTTAATTAAAAAAAAAAAAAGACAGGGAGAAAAAACACACTAAAACTAAAAAAAATGAGAGAGAGAAGGACTGGATATTGTACTTTCTTAGATGTTTTAACTGCATCTGTTGAGAGGATTATATGTTCTTATCCTTTTTTTTATTAATGTGGTTCATGACTACTGATTTGCATATATTGAACCACCCTTGCAGCCCAGGAATAAATCCTACTTGATCATGGTCAATGATTCTTTTATGTACTGTTAAATTCAGTTTGCTGGTATTTTGTTGAGAATTTTTATATCCATGTGCATCAGAGATAGTGGCCTGTAATTCTCTTTTTTAGTGGGGTCTGTCCAGTTTTGGAATCAAGGTAATGCTGGCCCCATAGAATGAGTTTGGAAGTTTTCCTTCTATTTCTTTCTTTTGGAACAGTTTATGAAAAATAGGTATTAACTCTTCTTTAAATGTTTGGTAAAATTCCCCTTGGAAGCCATCTGGCCCTGGGATTTTTTTGGTGGGAGATTTTTGATTCCTGATTCAGTTTCTTTGCTAGTATGGGTCTGTTCAAATTTTCTATTTCTTCCTGTTTCAGTTTTGGTAGTTTATATGTTTTTAGCAATTTATGCATTTCTTCCAGATTGCCCAACTTGTTGGAATATAACTTTTCATAATATTCCCTTATAGTTGTTTACATTTCTGTGGTGTTGGTTGTAACCTCTCCTCTCATAAATGATTTTATTTATTTGGGTCCTTTCTCTTTTCTTTTTGGTAAGTCTGACTAGGGTCTATCAGTTTTGCTAATTATTTTGAAGAATCAGCTCCTAGTTTCATTTATCTGTTCTATTTTGTTGTTGTTGTTTTTACTTCATTATTGCTGCTCTAATCTTTATTATTTCCCTTCTTCTGCTGCCTTTAGGCTTCATTTGTTGTTCTTTTTCTGGCTCCTTTAGGTGTTAGGTTTTGTGTTGGAGATTTTTCTTGCTGCTTGTAGTAGGCCTCTCTTGCTATATACTTCCCTCCTGGAACCATTTTTTGTTTCATCCCAAAGGTTTTGGACCATCACATTTTCATTTTCATTTCTTTTCCTGTATTTTTTTTCCCTTTAATTTCCTGGTTGACCCCCTCATTACTTAGTAGTGTATTCTTTAACCTCCATGTATTTGTGGTCTTTCCAAATTTTTTTCTCATGGTCGATTTCAAGTTTCATAGTGTGTGGTTAGAAAATATGCATGTATACCATTTC
Source organism: Mustela erminea (assembly GCF_009829155.1). NCBI lineage: Eukaryota > Metazoa > Chordata > Mammalia > Carnivora > Mustelidae > Mustela > Mustela erminea. Next base: position 47,689,773 of record NC_045616.1, read on the forward strand.
TTCTCTGTCAGTGGGAACTTGGGCTGCTTCCTTAATTTGGCTCTTGTAAATAATGCTGCAGTAAACATAATAGTGCATATATCCTTTTGAGTTAGTGTTTTCATATTCTTTGGGTACAAACCCAGGAGTGGAATTACTGGTTCATATGGTAATTCTGCTTTTAATTTTTTGAGGAACTTCCGTATTGCCTTCCACATTGACTACACCAGTTTGCATTCCCACCAACAGTCCATGAGGGTTCTTTTTTCTCCATATCCTCACCAAGAATTGTTTCTTGTGTTTTTGAGTTTAGTCATTCTGACAGATATAAAGTGATATATCATTATGGTTTTGATTTGTGATATTGAGTGATACTGAGCATCTTTTCATGTGTCTTCTCACCATTCAAATGACATTTTTGGAGGAATGTCTGCTCATTTCTTCTGCCCATTTTTAAATTAGATTATTTTGGGGGCTGTTGTGTTTTATAAGTTCTTTATAGATTTTGGATACTAGCCTTTTATCGAACATGTCATTTGCAAATATCTTCTCCCATTCAGTAGGTTGTCTTTTAGTTTTGTTAAATGTTTTGTTTGCTGTGCAGAAGCTTTTTATTTTGATGGTGTCCCAATAGTTTATTTTCGCTTTTGTTTCCCTTCCCTCAGACATACCTGGAAAGATGTTGCTAGAGCTGGTATCAGAGAAATTACTGCCTGTGTTCTCTTCTAGGATTTTTATAGTTTCAGGGCTCACATTTAGGTCTTTAATCCATTTTGAGTTAATTTTTGTGTATGGTGAAAGAAAGTGGTCCAGTTTCATTTTTTTGCATGTATTTGTCCAGTTTTCCCAACACTATTTATTGAAGAGACTTTTTCCCATTGCATGTCCTTGCCTTCTCTGTCAAAGATTAATTTACCATAGAGTCATGGGTTTGTTTCTGGGCTTTCTATACTGTTCTTTTGATCTGTGTGTCTCTTTTTTTGCACTAGTACCATACCGTTCTGAGTTCTGCAGTTTTGTAGTATAACCCAGATTCTGGAATTGTGATTTTCTTTCTCAGGATTTCTTTGGCTGTTTGGGTCTTTGTGGTTCCATATAAATTTTGAGATTGTTTGTTCTAGTTCTGTGAGAAATGCTGTTGGTGTTTTGATAGGGATTGCATTAAATTTGTAGATCATTTTGGGTATTACGGACATTTTAACAATACTTGTTCTTCAAATCCATGAGCATGGAGTATCTTTCCCAGGATATTTTCTTAACATTTAAATTTAAAGATTTATATATCATTCTTGAGGAGACAACGAACAACACAATAGATAAGTTCTTTAATTACAGTGTTATTGTTGATGTTGTTAGTTAAGACAAAAAAATATTCTTTGTATGGCTGGTTTTTATAATGACTGATGACAAATAGCCTAAGTCTTAATGCTGAGATCTGAGCTTCTGAAGGCCTTTCTTCTGGTAACTAGAATAATTTAGTACTAACATAAAGCTTACTAATGGTTTGCCTTGGCACTCCGGATCAGCAAATCTACAGAACTTAATAATCAGCAAATCCACTGATCTATTATTCAGTTGGAGTCAATTGCCTCCACCAGACTTTTGGTAAAAAGCGGTTTCCTTTAAGTTTATTGGAAAGGCACCAAAGACAGTGTGTTAAGTAGTAGCATAGTTTCCTTTGTTTGCCAAAATACATTTGATTAGGAACCCCAGTTGGCTATCTTGGAACACTGTTATACTCTCTCTGCCATGGTACTGATGATCAAATAGGTACCTAAGTTTGCATACCAAACAATTTACTTAAGATAAATAATTAATCCATCTGTGATTTATTCTCATATGAAATAAAAACGATTGCTGTACTCCCATATAGAGTCATTCTTAGAACTTCCCCCAAAAAATCCTCATAAAAATCATGAAAAAGTACTTAGCAAGGCATAAAGAACAATGCAGTGCTTCATAACGGTCTTTATTGTTAAAAAAAAAAAATTCACTTATAGATCTTCAGTTATTATTTAAATCCAGTATTGCTTCCATCCATGAATATTGAAATGTTTTCATTCATACAATAATACTTACAAAACTCCCTAAAATGAATCTTCCGTATCAGTGTAGAATTTGAATACTAAGTTTTTTTGCCCAAATCATGCAGACTCACCAGTTTCAGAGCCATCAATAAACGCATGTGTCTTGACACCCATGCTTTGTCTTTAAAGACCAAGTGACACTTTTTAGCATAAGTTATTTCAGCAGACAAATTTTGTTTTGAAGACAGGCCAGAAATCTATTAGGATGCAACATTGATAGATCTTTTTCTTATGAATATATATTACCTCTGAAAATCCCGAGTGTGTATGATGAAATAGTTGTTTTGAGAGGTCTGCTTAAGGTAGCAGACTCATGTTTGGTACATTCCATTGAGCCGTTGCCTTTTCAGACCCTTACCACCAACAGAGAATAGCCAGAGGTAGCTAGCCTAGTAACTTAAGGTTTCTAAAAGTGAGCTATGGGGGAGTTTAATAAGGATATTTAGAAAGTGGAAGATAAGTAGTCATTCTGAGAACTCAGATATTTTTATTGGAGTTGTTTATAACTCAACTCGAGGTGGAATGTAGCTCACACAAATCATAATGCCAGATGACAGTTATTTTCTAGTCTGTTTTTAAAATGGTTTACTTGTTGAAGTATAAGCAGTATGAAAATTCATTCTGGAAAAGCATTTATTGCCCAATCCTATGGCCTTCTAACCCAAGAAAAATAGCTGCACCTAGCTCCCAATTGTTTATGAGGGGATTGTTTATTCAGGGAATTATCTATAGTAAAACCATCTTTGGCTAGCTTTCCTTTGCTTCCCAGAACATTGCTGTGCCACTTTTCCCCAATACAAAACTCATATGTTTTCACCAAATGCAAGCTACTTTTATTTGTGCCTAGAAAAATATAATCAGGAGAATAAACTTCCTCTCCTCTTCTACTACCCTCCTCTCTTCATTATTTTGAAATATTAAAAAACTAAATGTGAATTATTTTGGATTACTTACCCTTTTTAGAAACTGTTCTAAACATATTAGTAACATTTTTTAAATGCCACTATTAAAATTTACCATATATTTATTTCACAGATTCAGGTACGTACACACAAATTCAAATATGCACATGTGAATATCAGTGTTATATTTTTTAGAAGTTGAAAAGAAGAGACTACAATCTACTCTCTTAAATTACTGTGTTAATATAGACTTTATTCATTATAAGTTGCATCACTCCAATTCAAATTGTTTACAAACAAAAGTGATTTATTGATTCATGTAAATGGAAAAACCCAGGGATAGCTTTACTTCTGGTACTACTAGATATTGGGGCTCAAACTCTGCCATTAAGAATGTCTCCCCAGGGGTGCCTGGGTGGCTCAGTGGTTTAAAGCCTCTGCTTTCGGCTCAGGTCATGATCTCAGGGTCCTGGGATCAAGCCCCGCATCGGTCTCTCTGCTCAGCAGGGAGCCTGCTTCCCCTTCTCTCTCTCTGCCTGCTTGTGATCTCTGCCTGTCAAATAAATAAAATCTTTAAAAAAAAAAAAATCTCTCTCCATCTTCTTCTCTACTTTCCTTTGCCTATTGGCCTCATTCTTTCCTTCCTGAAACAGGGCTTTCTTCACCCAGTACAGGGAGCATAGATAAAAACACATCCATCATCTTTTGTTCAGCGTTATCCCAGAGAAAAGTCTCTAGCATCCAGGTAAGAATGTTAGTGAAAACTTATTGGCCCTGCTTGGATACTATGATGATCCATGAAGTAGCCACTGAAGCCAGAGAGACTAAATAGTAGGACTGGCTGTGACTGGTGAGCCCAGGCTAGCCATGTCTTGAAGGGTTTGGAGCTGAGCATGACATTGTAATTTTTGGTCCGGCAAGGACTATGAATTGAAGAGGAGAGCTTCCCCAAAGAAGGGTTTGGGATATGTCCATCATAGTTGTCCTTGTATCAGTTTCTCTAGTTTCTTGGAAAATGTACATGCCACAGTCAGATGCTTATGTCATCTGATGCAAAGAAAAAAGAAAATGTAGGATAACTAAATATGGGAGGATCCTACATTTTAAACACTTGAACTGATCCATCAGCAGATTGTTTTCCCATTTGTGATTTTGAAATATAGACCTAATTATTCAATGTCCTGGGTCCTTTTGCCGCATTTATCAATTACTTCATGAAACCTGTGGCCCACTATGTGGAGGGCCTATGCAGAAGTATTCATTCCAGCTAGTACTTTGAAGTCCTGGGTGGTCCCCACTCATTTACCCACTTATAGCCTAAGATAGCATAACAGTATCTATACCACAGAACAGTTTGTTTTTTGTTTTTGTTTTTGTTTTTAAGAGTTTGTTTATTTATTTGAAAGAAAGTGTGTGTGTGCCAGTTGCGGGAGGGGCAGAGAGGGAAGGTGAGGAAGAGGGAAAGAATCCCAAGCAAACTCTCACTGAGCACAGAGCCCTATGAAGGACTCAGTCTCACAACCCTGAAATCATGACTTGAGCCAAAAGCAAGAGTCACACTTAACCAACTGAGCCACCTAGGCACCCCACCATCAAACAGTTTTAACACTGCACATACAGAGACTTAGTCTACTAGTTCTTCATATTAATCCTACTTTAGCCATTGTTACAATCAAATTAATCTTTTCAAGGGAGAGCTTATGGTATTGGGGGGTTATTTTCTTCAGTATTTAATTGCTCTCTTGGTTATACTTTATATAGTAGCTATCTTTTAGCACAAAATAAAAGACTATAATACTCTGTTTTATAGCAATTGTTTGAGATTAGCAGAGTCTTACATACTTATGACAAAATTATTTCTTAACTCTCACAAATAAATATATTACACCTTGTTATTTAAATTAAAGTAAAATGTAAAAATTGAGGACCTATCTTGTTGCTCATAAATTATTTTTATATCCAGCCAAATTAATATGCGTTCTTAGAATTTCTTTGCTTTTGTCCTTTTCCCCAGTTCTGCTTTTCTGTTTCTTATTTCACTATTTTATTGTATGCCAGCTTCTTGTCATCTCCCTTAAATCCTTGGTGGAAAAAAGTAAGAATATTAGTTAATCAGTAAGTTACCCAAGCAAACAGAAATTACCGATATATCAGTTGCTCTTTCTCCACTTCTATCCTCAGAGAAGATAGAAAATATATGGCAATGTCCTTTCAATGCTTTATATACAGTAAAATTTATTTAGTATTATATAGTGACTAGATTTCAAAATTAGATTGCTCTCACACACACAAACATATTCATTAAGTATATTGATAGACAGGTCAGTTTATTATAAAATATTGTATTTCACTTATTATAAGATGCAGTTTTAACTGCCTAAGCTACAACTATATCTTGCAGTCAGTATTGTAAGAAAGCATTGGGTTATGGCTTAATGGCATTGTTTTTTCTTTCAGAGTGGTAGATAGAATAATGGCAAATCTTAAAATCAATGGCGTTTTGAATCTGATGACACATAGTACTCCAATTATCATTGTTCACCCCCCCCCCACCAAGAGTTTCATTTACGTGAAAATTCTGTTAATCAGCATCTTTTAAGAAGTCTAGGTTTGTCTTCAAGATTCCCTTTTGTAAAACAAAGTTTATTTTTGTAATGTTAATAGTCAATTCCTGGTGTGTCTATTTTATAAAATCAAAATTTTGTTACCATATTTCATAACTCAGAGCACACTTTGATTAATAGAACCATTCAGCCATCATGTTCACAGTTCTTTTTGTATGTACAAAAACCACTGGTGTCACTTAAATATTAGCAATTTATTTTTAGGGTTGAGGTGTAATTTTATATATTTCATTCAAAGTCAAAACAGTGTAATATTGAGAACCTGCAACTCTTAAATGTGAAACTATTTACATTAATCTTGATAATTCAGTTATGACTCTCTTGCCTTAAGTCTCTTTGGTATGTTTCTGTTCTGATTTAGTGCCTGGTTTAAAGATTAATGTTACAAGGTAATTTACTGCAGCTTCACAGATGGTATTTGAATCTTTGTAAATGGGCTTTGGAATCTGTGCACAATTCCATATAATGTTAGGTTAACATCAGTGTAAATGTTGAACTTAAAACGGTTCTAAAAGATCATGATAGAAATTTTATTATTCGTTTCTTAAAAACCATAAATTTTGAGGGGATTTCAAGGGCTAAGTATTTTTACTTTACTAGCATGGTTAAGATACAACCAGCTCCTTCTATTTGAAATCACCAGCCCCTATATGTTGAAAATAAACATAAAAAATAAATTACCTTGTTTTAAACTGTTCTAAAGTTCTAGTCACAGGAGAAGTTACTGTTCTTATTTTTACAGCTTCCTATATGAAATGCTTTATAGAATCCACAAACACACATTGCTTTTAGTGTCTTTCCTTTGATGTCTATAAAAGACCCATTCAAAACTGGAGGTAAGTGCTCCTAATGTGCACAACAGAATTTGGCTGAAGTTATTTCAAGCTCTTAGAGATAACCTTTCTCTACATGTCTTCTGAGGGAAAAACTGGTACCAACAATACCAGTTAAGCTGTAATTAGTGTAACTAACAACTAGTATGAAAGAGCAGATAGAGGTCATTCTGAAGAATGTAAAGGTATTAGCAGGTTAAGGTTGTAGGGCATCCTATCCTCCGGCTTAATCTGTTGCCCTAGCTGGTGAGATTGGTTGCAGTCATCAGTGCTCTCTGACCCTGAGGTGTTGCTCTCTCATAATTTATTGGTCACATGCCAAGTTCCTCTTTCCTGTCTAGTGAGATGACTTTGGGAATGGCAGATTCATTTTAAAGTTCTTGTTACAAATGTCTGCAGATCTTCAACCTTTTAACATAGATAGAGGTTTACAGATTAATTTGCCTTAATGTGCTTGTCGTCCCAGCCTTAGACTGGATGAAATTGTCATTTTGCTGCTGTACAGAATATGATTTGTTGAGATCATTTAACATGTATTATGAGAGGAACGCTTAAAATCTAACTATTAAATCAGATGTTCTGTAACTGACTCTAATACATACTGAATATTCTGCTTTTTATGGGCCACTTCTTCAAATTTAATTGCCCACCAGTGGCTTTTGTTTATGTTTACAGTCAACTCAGATGCACTTAAAGGATAAGAATTTAACAGAGGAATGACCTTTTGTTTTCATGAGGTGTAGTTAACCCCTCTCTTGTAGTGTCTGGCTTTGGATTCTTTCTCATCTCATTACGTGATACCAACACATAAATGGGAGGAATGCCATATAACTTTAATCGTTCTTTTCCTTTTCCTATTAAAGTCATGCCTGTAAGATTTCTGTATTTCTATACTTTTTTTCTACTTAGAAAAACTAGAATTTTTTGTGGGGTTTTTCAGGGTTTTTTTGGGTGGCTTTTTTGTTTTGTTTTAGGCAGTAGGCAGCTCAAGACAGCAAGCACTATGAAGAGTGAAAAGGAATCATTTTTCCTTTCAATTTTTTGTCACTATCTTGGTCTCAGGTTATCATTGCTATCATATGTAATTATAGATTTTATTAAACTATAGATTATTTATCATCCATGAAGTAAGCTAGGGAAGTTTCCAGTAACTAAAGTTTTATGGTGGGAGGCATTAAACCACATGACCCCAAAGAAAAGAAAAAAAAGAAAAGAACATTTAAAATTCAAGTTATCCCAGATCACGTGAATGTCTAAATACTTAAAGAATGTACTATATGTTGGCTAATTGAACATAATACAGTTTTTAAAAAAGGAATGTGTAGACTTAATCATAGTTCTCATTTAAGTACTACAAGAAATAATTAGGATATATTTTTCCCTTGAGTCCTCTGTCTTAGTGTTTTATATGCATACTTCTAGTGGTTCACAGATAAACCGCTTTTTTTTTTAATTTAGTAATTACGTGTTTGTTCTAACATATATTGGAAAAGGTATGAATAACACATGAAACCCATTGAATGACAGCTTAGGACTAGGCAAAGAGAAAAAGTGAATTGATTTAAAGAAATTTAAAGATATTTTCATAGTTAACAGTGCTTTGTATATATGGCAGAATACATAAAAGTATTATACAAATGAATGAAATGAAGTAAACAATGTTCTGTCTCAATGTGAAATTCTCATATCTTTCCTTCTAGTCAAGAAATCACAAGATACTCGTATCCCTCTATTTCTACATGCTATCTATTGGTTGTCACTTGTTTAATTTATGTATATGTATGTGTGTATGTGGTAGTTTCATCTTTTGTTTCTAAAACCAACCAGCTTCTCTGGACTTTAGTCTCAGGACTAGATGACATCTGAGGTTCCTGCCAGGCAGGGTTATCAGTAGTCAGAAGGTGAAGTTCCTCGTGGTTGGGAATCACTTATGTGTAATTCCATCTAAGCAGTAGTTAGCATAGTGACAATCTCAAATCATCATTAATATGTTTGTTCTTATGAACTGAGTCACATGTTCTAATCACAAATTTAAGAATGTTTTTGCTGGGGATGCCTGGGTGGCTCAGTGGGTTAAGCGTCTGCCTTCGGCTCAGGTCATGATCCCAGGATGCTGGGATCAAGTCCCGCATTGGGCTCCCTGCTCAGCGGGAAGCAGCTTGATTCTTCCTGTGCCTGCTGCTCCCACTGCTTGTGCACTCTCTTACTCTCTGTCTCCCCGACAAATAAATAAATAAAATCTTCAAAGAATAAAAAAGAATGTTTTCGCTTTCCCTTATCCCTGTGTTTGCCCCAAACTAACAACTTTTTCCCTTGACTAACAAGTTTAAGTATTGTATCAATAATTTAACACTGTTTAAAATTAAAGAACAGGCTGATGCTACTTAAAGTTCACACAGACGCCAGTCTTTTCATGCTAGGATTTCTTGAGCAATGACACCAAGGACAATATTGGAAAGTCTTATTTTTTCCCTCTTTCGTACTGTCTTACGATTAACTATGAGAGGAGGACATCAAAGCTGAATTGACTTCAAAGCCTGTAGCACTTACAGGTCCCAGCTGGTACCATACCGAGCCGCTTCTCCCAAGTAGCAGTTCATCTTAGAGCTGCCACACGAGGTTCCACCCCCTTCTTCCCGCCTTCCCCTTTTTCAAACCTATCAAACTATAAACTGCTCCTTCAACCAATCTCAGAAACCAGTCTGGGGGCGGGAGTGGGGAAGGCGCATATTAGCTTAACTTCAAGATTTTCCCATTTCAAAATAGGCCATGTTTATTATTCATTCACTCACTCACTCATTCATTCAACTTTTCCCCAAATTGTGCCTTTTACCACAGGGTCCTGGGCACTGTTCACACTATGTTCTTCACTAGATGTGTTTCAAAAGTCTAATACCCACATGTAGGTAAGATTGTGTATACACCTTCCACTTTAATTAGGCATCACAAAATGAAAAGTTAAAAGAAGAGTCTGGTAGTTGGCCCTGAAAATCACTGAAGTTAAAAGAAATGAAATAAAATATTGGTTGTCCATCAGAATGCCTGAAGTATAATTTTTGGAAACACATGCTTTCTCTAGTGAGAGAAATAGAGTTTTACAGATATACAGTTTCCTGACTATGTGAAAATTAATATTTTAATTAATTTTTAATATTAACTTTAATGTTTGAGCTTGTCCCATACTCATAACCAAGTAGTTACAAAAATATTACACAGGCCAGTTTCTTGAGAACTGTAGAACTAGCATAATCTGAAGATTGGGTTTGTTTGTTTGTTTAAGATTTTATTTATTTATTTATTTAGAGAGGTCATGCAGAGGGTGGGTCAGAGGGAGAGAGAGAATCTCTAGTAGACTTCCCACTTCTGAGCGCAGAGCCCATCACAGAGCTGGATCTCGTGACCCTGAGATCATGACCTGAGCCGAGATCAAGAGTCAGACGCTCAGCTGACTCAGCCATCCAGGCACCCCATCGGTTTTTCTTTTAATAGTCACAGCTCTTGATATCTAGTAGGTAGTGTCCAGATCTTCAAGTTGTGGCACCAAGTAAGTTTTAATGATTCAGCTGTTCTCAAACTCAAATCATAAATGGTGTTCTGAATACTTTATGACAAAGGCTTTGATTGTGGATTATGGACATTAAATAGGCTCAATATAATGATTATATTGTGTCAGACATGGAATGGGCTGCCTTATGAACTAGTGAGCTTTCTGTCTTTTGAAGCATTTGGGTAAAGGCTTGATAGCCACTTTTCGCAAATTTGATAGAAAGAATTCTTACCTTTGGTAGAAATTAGATGAAATAATCTTTGATGTCTATTGCAATCCTTACGTTCTGTGTTTTAAAATTAAAGCATGTGAGGAAATGAAATTGAAAAGTAAGTGATAGCAATAGCATGTGGCTACTGACTGCAGTCCAGTAATTAGATGGATTTTACAAAGAAAGATTCATAAATGGGGGGGCGCCTGGGTGGCTCAGTGGGTTAAGCTGCTGCCTTCGGCTCAGGTCATGATCTCAGGGTCCTGGGATCAAGCCCCGCATCGGGCTCTCTGCTCAGCAGGGAGCCTGCTTCCTCCTCTCTCTCAGCCTGCCTCTCTGCCTACTTGTGATCTCTGTCTGTCAAATAAATAAATAAATAAAATCTTTAAAAAAAAAAGAAATATTCATAAATGGGTATCTTAAAAAGACTTGGAAGGGGAAAGGCACGATGGCCTAGGTGGATAAGACTAAACAACAAAATAATCACTTCTCTTCTAGTGTTGAAGGTTGGGGGAGAAAGAAATCTACTCTAAAATGTTCAGAAAAGTGAGCATAAGAAAAATGAGAAAGGGAGCTTTTATAGAGTGGGAACCCAAATGGATGTTTAGGGTGCTAAAAATAGAAGCCAAGGATTTTATATCTGCATTACTTAAAGGGATAGAACAAAACAGGTAGAAAAATTAGAAGTTCAGATTTTACTGAATTTGAGATGGATAGTAGATGGACTTCTTGACAGGTTCCATTTGCCTTAGGAAGGATATTTAATAAGCACCTTCTGCAAGGTTATAACGTGGCCACAGCAACTTGCAACCAAGATAGCATTTACACACGTTAGAACAAGATCCTGGAGTCACACTAAGATATGGTGAAAAAAGTGCTTTGAAGGTTTAACAGTAGAACCAGAAGGAATATGTTGATTGAAAGTGGTAGAAGTCTTACCTGTAGGAAATGTATCAGTTGATGGTTTCCCCCCAGTTGTGCTTTGAAAAGTATAATAATTGGGGACTACAAAAAGCATAGCATGAGTATAGAATGATGAAAATCACAAACCAGTATTTGGCTTTGGGGCAGATGTTGAACTTCTCTAGATCTCTCATTGTTCTAACATTAGTTAGGAGATAATTTTCATGATCCTTTCTGGCTCTGAGATTCTCTTCTAGAGGCCTAATTCAGATCAAATTAAATACATACTTCGTGGCCTGAGAGTTCAAACACACTTAATGTTTCAGCTTACAACACCTGGTTTACTCTGCCTTGTAGATAATAGTCATGATAGAAAAGTCAGGGTAATTTTGTGAAGTTTCCAACATTTTGACGTATATAAAAATTATGGGGAAATCTCCTGTGTGGACAGATAAGATGTGAAGATACCAGCAACGCTGGAGAAATTAAGTAGTGCTGAGAAAAATGAAGGTGGACCCCTCCATTTGAGTTTAAAGAAATGATTAGATGTATAAAAAAAGGCCTCCAAGAGAGAATCAGCGATGTTGCCTCAAGAGCAGAGAACAGGCATCTATATCAGAAATGAATCTGGAGGTTTCATTTATTGGCAATAAAACGATAGGGAAATCTCATTAACACATAGATGTTTTCTAGTGAAAGTAGAAAGGTACTACCAAAGAGTCTTTAGAGAGATGAGAAGAAGCTAGAAAGTATAAAATCTACAAAGATGAAAAATGTGGAAAAATAATTTGAATTGCCATTTAAACCTAAAATCAGTAACATGTTAAGGTGGTTTTACTCCCCAGAAGCAAAATGTTTACCTCTTACTTAATTTTTTGCTGTTGTTCAAACAATTAAGTGCTTTCCAAAAATGTTAATTCTGTCATTTCCTGGGAATAGATTATGTATATATTAGGGCCACACAACTAACTGGCCACTGTATTTGACTATTAGTTGTGGTTGCAGATTTTAAAGAGTCTACTTTAATACACAAATTATGATTTGTATGCCTTGGTATAATGTTTTTCCCCCAAGCTCTGGTATTCTGGGTTTCCTGAATATCCATATAAAAACATTACTATTCTGAGCCACATTACATCCTCTATTTTGAAATAAGAATATGAATTACAATTGAGTCTTGAACAATAGGTGTTTGAACTTCATAGGTACATATATACATGTATTTTTTACATAAAAAGAGTATACTACTATAAATGCATTTCTTTCCCTTATGATTTTTTAGTAACTTTTTTCTTCTCTAGCTTATTATATTGTAAGAATACACTATGTAATACATTTAACATACAAAATATGTGTCGCTCACTGTTTCTGTTATCAGTAAGACTTCCGGTCAACAGTAGGCTATTCGTAAGTTTTGGGGAAGTCAAAAGTTACATGCAGATTTTCAACTGTGCAGGAGAATGGTACCCCTAACCCATATGTTGTTCAAGAGTCAACTATATATGGAAATGATCATTTATAACAACATTAGTATTATTTAACACTTAAGATCATTATATTGTTATTTTCTGGTTGGGAACTTTATGCCTATCCTCTTTCAAATGGTATATTTATCTTCAAATGAAGATTATTTTCTAAACAACACATTAATTTGCAAGTTAGAAATAAGTGTAATTGTCTGAATGTGTTTTCTGTAACAGTTTATACTTTCAGTACTGATCACTGACATGCTCTCCCCGGCTCAGTGCCATTAATTCATTCACTACTGCTTTTGGAATGAAAAGAAATTACCAAAGAATTTTTCATATGTGAATTTCTCTGTGGATTGTTGAGCCTTCTTATTTTTCTATGTGTTTGGCATTTTTTATGATTCCTAAAGCTAATTCTCTCCTTAACAACAACAACAACAACAAAAAACCACACTGTGGCAACAGTTCTGAATCCTTTGGCTGAAGTCCAAGTTCCTGGTTGTTTTGCCACACTTAGTTCCACATCACTGAGTTAAGAAGGCAGGAGAGGCACTGCTCTGTGCTGACCCGTTGGTCGTGACCACTCCTACTTCATTCTCAACATTTTCCTACTAATCTCCTTCTACTTCTGCAGTAGTAAAAGAAGACGTAAAAATCTAGAATCAATTAACCAATGCAGTCTCTAGGGATCCATTGGGATTTTTTTTTTTCCTTAAAATGTTATAATTTAAAGCAGTTGCTCAATAGATAAGATCTCATCCTGTGTTTCACATGTGAAAAGAGACATTCAAAAAAAGTCTCCAAAACCTAAATTAAATACATATATCAAGCTATTACCATAAATAGTATATATTTCTTTGGTCTACAGAATTTACTTTAGCCTTTATTTAAAAAAAAAACTGCCTCATGAATGGCTGATTGTACTGTGCACATTGAAGCAGAAATGCCAGAATCCTCTAAATAAATTGTTATTATGGAATAAGGTGGAACTTCAGCTCTGAATTTATATAATTCATTCCATTGTAGATTTTTTTTCATTGAAGAATACATTTCTCTGCCATAAATTGCACTGAATATGAACAGCAGAGTCATTTGAGGTTCATTGAAAATATAGGAGAACATCATGTTTCCTGTCCTTTTGTTAAACTTGGCATATTGATTTTTTTTTGCACAGCTTGCAGCACAGAAATGTGATATACAGCTATGGCAAGACAAGCTAACCACATGTGAATTTGTTAAGTACTGCTGGATTAGCAGAAATTGTCTGACTGTGCAAATAGCAAGATTTGACTTCTCCGGGAACTCTTTATGACTTAATCAATTAAAATAACAAGTTTTTATTTTATTGCCCAGAATAAATCATTAGCAAAATTCATTTTATCCCGATCACTCATTTGTAGGATGTTTACATTCATTTTGTTTATGTGTTTCAAGCAAAGTAATAAATATGTAGGATTTGAACTGAAAGTTCATAGTCAAATGTAAAAAAGACAAAGATGTAACAAGTGTTACTTATTGTTTTAATAATGATTCACAAATTTTGTTAAGAATGAGATTCTAGATTTTTATTTACATTTGCCATTCCTCTCTTTTTTAATATCTCTTTAGTGTTCATGCTTTTGTTCTCTTTAGGCTCAAAGGCAGCAAGGATTTGGATTTGTCTAATTCGTCTTACTGCATTTAAATATAGAACCATGTGGAAAAGGAGTCTGTGAACTAGGGCTCATTGCTCTTCTCCTTATCTTATGAAACCCCCTCCTTAAGTTTGTCCATTATACAGTTCACCTTGCCTGACTTCAAAGAGTAGAGATGGAGGCAGGAGGAGCGATAACTCAGCAGAGTGGGTTAGCCATGGTTTCTCAGAAATGCCAGTGCTTTATCTATCAGGTTTATAAGGTTCTCTGAGTTCTCTTGGAAGCAGATAAACCATTGTGTGGTTTTCTGTAGAACAAAGCTGACAGTCTGTCTACAGCTGGGAGACATCCTTAATATCATGTATAAGTGATCATGTTGTCACCTGCCTTTTAGGAAGACACTTTTTGTATAACATCTCAATCTCCCCAAATTTGGATTTCTTTTATCAACATTTTTTATCAGCCTTTTTTTTTTTTTTTCAAAATTTGCTGTACTTCTCTCATTACTTTTAAACAGGTAGATATCTTATGAGATTGCATGCCAAATTTATTAGAAACAAGTCTTTTTAAATTATCTGGTAAAAGCACAAAGCATGAGTTGTTCGCTTAATAAAAAGGGGGGGGGGAGGGTCAGAGAAAAGAAGAAAGTGCCACTGGTTTGTGTTAGGTGACACTGTGCCCTGCTTGTCTAATTTGATTACACAGAGCCCCTGAAGCCTCAGGCAAAGCTGATTTTAGCTATAATCAGCTTCTTAACCTTTTGAGAACTAACGTAAACACTACCTAGCAGTGGTTAATTATGTTGCTCTGCTACATACTACAAAGTGCAAAGGTAAAAGTGTAGAACTACAGTAACACATGTTGTGACAAAATTTAACAAGATGACTTAAGGGGATTGCAGCAGAATGCAGTTATGTATTTGTGATAAAGTTTAAATTAATAAAGAGATGTAAGGGTACTTTAAAAAAAATGGTAAGCTCTAGTTTCTGCTGACGTTTTATCATAAGTGCTGAACATTCATGTACTGCCTTTTCCGTTTTCCTGTCCTCACATTTGTACTTTTCTCTGAAATCCTCTTTTGATTATACATATATGTATTAGAAATACAAGTATATTCTTACAGTGTCATTCTTTCATTTTCAGAGTAAACAGAAGTGGTTGCAATATTCATATATGTAGAATAAAATCCTCTTGGTTCGTTTTTATAGATAGTAAAAATTCATTAGGGGAAGAATGGAATTTCTTTATAGTTAAACGTGATATTGTGGTTACATGGGCAAGAACTAAGTTTTTGATTTAAAGCAGGAGCTCTTGATGCAAGAATCTGATGTGTCATATGGGAAATTAATATGTAAGATGATTTTACTGTCTGTGCTTGGTGTAACTCTAGGATAGTGATGTGACTAATGGGGTAGAGAACCATAAAGATTGACTAATGTACTTATCAAGGCTATCTCTTCAGTCTTATTTGCGGGGAAAACTCTGCTAGGAATATTCTCCTGAGCAAGGGTTGCAGGTGACCAGGAGAATATACGGAGCCATAAGCCATACCCCATATTCCAAACCTCTGTACCAGCAATTTCACTTGAAATTTCATGCCTTGAATAAATTCTGACGGGTAGGATCTTAATGCTCCCCAGGGACACACATTATAATCAGTTACTCTGTGTGGAATTAACTTAAAATGGAGTGGGAGGGGAACGTTTGGACTAAAGATGAACTATTTTCTTTTTAAATCCAAGGTCAGTTTCTCATAAATAATATGAATATGCTACATGCTTACAGTACACCGTATAGTTTATGTTGTGCTTATAGTAAGCTTAAAAACCATATGTAAAGAAATAGACCTAAGATGTGAAGGCTGTGGCCTTTCACAGTTTTGGGTTTTGTGTGTGTGTGTGTTTAAGATTTTACGCATCTCTTTGGCAGAGAGAGAGATCACAAGTAGGCAGAGAGGCAGGGGCGGGAGGGGGGGTGGGGGGGTGGTGGCAGGCTTCCCGCTGAGTAGAGAGCCGAAGCAGGCTCAATCCCAGGACCCTGAGATCATGACCTCAGCCAAAGGCAGAGGCTTAACCCACTGAGCCACCCAGGCTCTGAGGCACTGAGTAGCATTTGCTGGGCAGCCCAGCCAGCTCCTTTGGGTAAACGGCCTCATGGTGAATAAAGGTGGCCTCATTCATAAGTAACTTAAATTCGTTAACCTAAGAGCCACCCAGAAGGAGTTCAGTAAGTTTTGCAGCCACATATGATACTGTGGGATAAGTGAAGCCAGAGACCAGATAACTGGACACTTTGGGCCCCTCAGTTTTAACTGATCCATTTTCTCTGGTTTGTAATCAGCTTATTGAAGGAAACTATTTTATAAACATCCCCAGGGCCACCAGGGTGGCTCAGTCAGTTAAGCGTCTGACTTCATTCAGGTCATCCTCTCGGGGTCCTGGGATTGAGCCGCATATTGGGCTCCCTCAGCAAGGAGTCTGCCTCTCTTTTGCCCTCTGCCCCTCTCCCTGCTTTGCCCTCTCTCCTCTCTCTCTCTCTCAAATAAATTAATAAATAAAATCCTAAAAAAAAAAATCAACATCCCCATTGCTGCAACTATAGGTGTTTTTCAGATGATACGCTTTTTATGATATGGCACATCCTACACAAGTATGATGCTTGTTGAGTCTTCTGGTGTGGATGGAGGAGACTGCTCAAGGCTGGAAGGTTCAGGCACAACTGCTGCAGCTGCTCCTGGTCCCCTTGGCTGCCCCGCATACTGAAGCATCACTGTCTCTGCACGCCTATAACCCACTGAGGACCCACCATGGGCTGGGGGGTGGCTGATTTAGAGGCACAAACTCATTACATCTTATGAGATCCTCTTTTAGGAGGACGTATAGGAGAAATCCTTTCCAGAACTGTGTTTTTCCCCAAATAATTATTTCTCTTTATCTTAACGGTCAATGAAAATCTTATAGTATGTTATTCCAGTGGTTCCCAGACTTTGCTCCATAGAGCATTACTTAAGTAACCAGGGCCTCTCTCCTATTACAATACAATCACAGTGTCTAGGGTGGGAGCCACACATCAGCCTTTTTGAAAGATTCCCCCAGGTAATTCCCAGTGGTTTCCCAAGTTTGGGAACCACTGACATACCCATTTATTCCCCTCCTAGCCTTCGCCATTGGGAGGCGTAAGCCTAAATTTGCATCGCATCAGTAGCAACTCAGTAGGACTAAACACATCCATTCATTATTTTCTTACCCATTTTTGCTTTTGCCTTGACTTCTTCAAGGGCCTTCATATAATTTTATAGTGTATTTATTTTTTTAATATCATTAGTGAAGTACCATTAACATACTATAAAATAACTTCATCGTAAATACACAATTGAATCATTTTTAGCGAATTTGTGATTGTGCAGTCATCACCACAATCCAATTTTAGAATATTTCCGTCACCCCAGAAAGTTTATTTGGGTCTATTTGTTGCTTCCACCTACAGCCCCAGACAACTAGTGGTCTACTGTCTCCATATATTTGCCTTCAATATAAATATCGTATAAAAGGAATCAAACAATATGTGGTCTTTTGTAATGATATTGTGAGTAGAAGTCTTAATGTCATTTTCAAATTATTTATTGCTAGTATAAGAATTAAAACTGACTTTTACAAATTGATTTTGTGTTCTTCAACCTAGATAAAACTTATTAGTTCTAGAATTTTTCTTAGAACCCAACGCAGGGCTTGAACTCAGGACCCTGAGATCATGACCTGAGCTGAGATCAAGAGTTGGATGCTTAACTGACTGAGCCACCCAGGCACCCCTAGAATTTTCTAATACAGGAGGATATCATCCATGAATAAAGACAGTTTACATCTTTCCAAAATTCATGCCATTAATTTCTTTTCTTGCTTTACTACACTTGCTATAACCTCCTATACTATATTTAATAGGAGTGGTAAGAAAAGCTGTAGGTTTTTTTGATTGTTTTAAGGACCATTGTTGCTGCTGTTTTTTGTTTGTTCATTTGTTTTTGTTTCATTTTGTTTTGTTTGTAATAGAAACTTGTCTGAACTTAATCTGCAGAATCTGTCTCCCCTTCAGTATATACATGCTGATACCTGGATTTTTTTTATTCTTATTTTTGTTTTATATTAGACTTGCTTCTTAGAGATGGACCCTTTGCTGCATAGTTTAATGGTCATAGTTTTGTGCTGAGTCATCCCAAGCCAGTAAGGCTCTGTGGATAGTTGAGTGTGTGAGTTGCAAAGTGTATTCAAAGTTCATGCAGTTTTCAAGTCTTCCCCCAACTTTTATTTTCAACAAGGCTTTCCTGGGACTTCTGTGCCAGCACTCAGCTTTCCAGAAAGAAGGGATGTGCCAGGGATTAAATCTGGTCTCTTGATGGCTTTCTCACTTCTAGGATCTCCCTCTCAGATCTCTAGCTAGTCCACTGGTCTGTTGCTAACCCCAAGTGAGATCACAACTTCAATTTGGCAGGGCCATAGGTTCTTGAGGTTAATTCCCCACCAAGTTTTCTTTATTTGCTGATAATACCACTGCACAGGAGCTTTTCTCCTACTCCAAATCGAAGTCAGGCCCTGTAGCAGCAAAGCTGTGGGTTTTCGTAGCCAGTCCCACCCTGGAAGCATTACTCTCCATTCCGAGCTGCCCGCCACAGATCGTCACTGTTCTGACCTGTAGTTCAGCAGTTTTTCAGGAAGAAACACTTCGGTTGATTGAAATGCCTTTGGTTGATTTCTGGAGTGCTGAGATGGTTGTACTTGACAATTCTGTTGACTTTTATAGCTGTATCGAGATTTGCCAGCCTCTTCACCTGCCATCACTGGAAATCCTGCCTGGGTTCTTTTTTGTAAACCAAAACCCTTTTTGGATCCAGGTGAAACAGTCAATACATAATTGCAGAATAAGGTAAAATATAAAAGTAAAGCAAGGATAAAGGAAATATAAAAATAGGAATCTAAATTCCTGTGGAGCAACAATAATTTTTAACTCCTCTGACAGATTTTCCAGTGTGCCTAGGAATGGAAGTTGTCTTGATCTTTCAGTAGAGTTCTACTCTGTCAGAAGGTACAAAAATCCAAGTCACCCTTGTCATTGAGGTGCAAAATAAATGGGCGAAAAGTAAAAGAGGTATGTATCAGACCAAAAAAAAAAAAAAAATATATATATATATATATATATATATATATATAGCAAGTTGGATCAGTGTGACCCTGGGATCCTTTTTGTTTCATTTTATTTTGTTTTCTCCTAAAGGTCAGATTCCAACACTTGTACAACTTTAGACTGTAGGAATGCTTTGGAAAATGTGCAGTGATAAAACTGCCAGATTGAAGGTTTCTTAAGTGCTACTGTCCAAAATCACTAGGCATGCTTGAAACTAGTAATTCTTGTCAGAATATACACTCTCAGTGTGTGACTTTTATCTGCAGGTGGCAGAGCATATGTTTTAGCACCAAAAAGTGTAAGGTGGCAGAGAGAGGATATTTAATGTGTTGTAACCTATTTTTATTTTTAATTTTTTTTTCTTACAGCTGATTAGTTCCGGTCAAAAGCAGGCTAACTAAATAGTTTCAGATCTTCAGGGCTATGTTTTACATTAGGGGAAAAATGTTTCTAAATATAATTGTGTCATTTGTTTTTATTTAACACGTGAATCAAGGTTATTGGACCAGCATTTCCCATAAAAGAAAAATACAGTGGCATTTTAGGTAACTGAAGTCCAGAGACTGAGCTCTTCTCTTCAAATGAATTTTCTGATTAAATTATAATTAACTCCTTAAAAACGGTCACCTTCGTTTTTATCCTTATTATAACAATTCATTTTCCTGCTATAGAGAATAGTTACTTAGGTAGAGCTAGCAATTATAGATAGCAAGCAAATATCAGTTAGCTTTTCCTGACTGATGAAGTTCTTATTACATAATTCAAAGTTATTTTTCTATGCATTAATCATAATTAAGACCTTAGCTAAGGGCAAGAGTTACAAGTTCAAAACCCGGCTTATTGGTGGAATGAAGGAGGGCAAGCATAGCATTGTCAGATTTTCCAATTTTCTCAAAAAAGCCAGACGTCCGTATATTTATTTGAAATCTCTCAAGTTTTAAGCGTTACAACTAAGTTAAATTTTAAAACTATGATATGGGTTGAATAACATAACTACCATCCAAATCACGCCCCCATGGGCAGCCGGTTTGCGACCTCCATTTAGGAAGAATAGTCATAGCCCGTTCTGACCACAGCCTCAGCCTGATTTCCTGTCATGTATCCCAGGCTCACAAAAGAATGTGTATATAATGTGCTCCCCAAATGGTTATCTTCATTGTTTTATTGTAGAATTCTGAGGTAGTATGTTTTAGTTGAAAATGTACTGAACTAGGCATCCAAAAACCTTGACCTGTAGTTAATAATATTCCTTAAGCCCTTCCTATGCTGGCCAGGCCCTGGTCTAAGCACTTTAGATGTGATCACTCATTTGATTCTATTTCTGGTTTTGCCTTTTTAAAGTTTTATAATGTTAGGTCAATCATTTAACTTCTGTAGATCTCTTTTCTTCAAAACTTGTGAGATTGGAGATACATGACTAAAGTAGACAATCTGTAAGAACTCTTTCAACATGAAAATTCTTTCATTTGGAGAATATGAGGTTATTTCAATGACACAAAAATAAATTGTCAAGTAGACTATAATGTTAATTTGTATGAGTTTATGGTACGTTACCACATATAACTCAATAAAGTGCATGTGTATAATCTTCAGTTCACTTACATTCCTGCAACAAGTATCACACTGTGGAAATTTCAATTAATTTGAGAAAGAATTATAGTGCCCACTGACCATGGGATTAAAAAGGCCTGAACCCCTATGCTAAAGGAGCTTAGAATCTCAGTGAGGCAGTACGTCATGCAACTAAAATTTAAATTAGAGCAGAAAGTAAGTACCCAGACGAGGGTGACACACAGAAGGGCTCTAAGTATTCCAGGGCTAGAAGAATGGATGTATGAATATGTGTGGCATGTCTGTTGGAGATGAGGCTTGAAAAAGGGGAATGATTTGAATTAGAAGATGTGGAGGATCATTTAAAGGAGAAAAATATCTCAAAGTTAAAAATTAGAATGTTACCACACCAAAGAAGTGGAAGGCCCATTGCCCTTATAATGCTTACAGAATAGTGAGAAATTTTACATAAAAGCCAGGTAATTGTTATAATGCTTTTTCTAACTTTTACTCTTAGGAAGGTTGATGACTGTAAGGAAGAATGTATCCCAATACAACTCTTGCAACTTGACAGAAAGCACAAATACTTGAAGTGCAGTTGTTAAATAAAGTATTTTGTTTGCAGCTAACTCTCAAATGGTTCAGGAAAATAATATATATAAAAGCAATGTAGCACATGCAGCAAATGTGGTAATTATTGAATCTGATGGAAGAATGTATGGATGGTTATTGTACTATCACAACTCTTCTAGGTTTAATTTTTTTTTTTTCCAATAAAAGTTGGGGAAGGAATAAGAGAGTGGAGAAAAGATTGAAGAAAAAGTTCTCCAAATAAGGATTAAAGAATAAATCTAGAGGCGCCTGGTTGGCTTAGTCGGTTAAGAGTCTAACTCTTGATTTTGTCTTAGGTAATGATCTCAGGGTCCTGGGATCGAGCCCCACGTCCAGCTCCTCACTCATCAGGGAGTCTACTTAAGAATTCTCCCTCTCCCTCTGTCCCCCTCTTGATTGCATGCCCTCTTTCTCTCTCAAATAAATAAATCTTAAAAAAAAAAAAAGAATAAATCTAGCAAACACCTAGAATTGAACCATCATGGAAATAAAGAATCTTTTTGGTATAGCTAGATTGCTAAACAAAAATAATTGTACCCTTAAATGCTTATATTAAAAAAGAATGAATGCTAAAAATTAATGCATTTTTAATTAAGAAGTTAAATATACTACAAAATACATTTAAAAATCAAGTTTGATATAGCAGTTACAGTTTAGACATATAATTAAATACTTTATGGATATTTGGTAAACTTACTTCACTTCACATTTCTCAAATCTGAACAAGTAGATCTTGCATTGTGTCTGTAGGCAGAAAAAAATACTTTTGCACATCAAGAAGAGTAAGTTTTGGGGCACCTGACTGGCTCAGGTGGAAGAGCACGCAACTCTTGATCTTGGGGTTATGAGTTAAGCCCCATATTAAGTGGAGATATTACTTAAATAAATAAACCTTTTTTAAAAAAGAAGGGCAAGTATAAAGCAGTAAACACTTTATTTATTGAAAATTAAATCTCTACATTTTGTTAAGATTTTGTTCACTTATCTAAAACAAAGCAGAGTCGCTTAGCTTCCATTGAATTTTGAGCAAAGTAAGTTTAGTCCCCATTTGTCCTTGTCTTGTTTTGCCAGAATTATAAATATATCTATAATAATATTCTTAACTAACCAGATGATTGAATAATTTCCCACTTCAGTGAGACACAACCTAATCAAACAGACAGAAATTTCATGAGTTTAAAAAAAGCACCTATAGTAATATCCAACTTCTAGTTTCAGAAGGAATTTGTTTCACTAATGTCTTTGTTCACCAGAATTGAAGTAAGTAAAATAAAAAAGAATTCTGTCCACATTTTAAAATTGAAGTAAAATTCACCACGGTAACCATTTTAAAGTCTACAATTCAGTGACCCTACAGTACATTCACAATTTTGTGTAACCATCACTACTATCTCATTCCAGAAAATATTCATCACTCCAAAAAGAAACACCATGTCCATTAGACAGGCACTGTCACTTTTACCTTCCCCCCAGCTCCTGGCAACCACTGATCTGCTTTTGTCTGTATAGATTTGCTATTCTGGACATTTCATATAAGTACAGTCATACAATGTGTATCTGCTTCTGTCTGGCTTCGTGCATTTAGCATAATGTTTTCAAGGTTGACCCATGCTATGGCCATGTATCAGTTCACCATTCCTTTTGATTGCCTGATAATATTCTCTTGTATAAATATACCACATTTTGCTTATCCATTCCTCGATTAGTGGACATCTGAATTGTTTCTACTTTTTAGAAATTATGAATAATGCTGCTATGAATATTCATGTACGAATTTTTGTTTGAACACCTCTTTTCCGTTCTCTCGGTTATATATCTAGGAGAATTGCTGGGTCATTTAGTAATTTTATATTTAACTTTTTGAAAAATCACCAAACTGGTTTTTTTCTGGCCACGTTTTTAACGTAGACCTATAAGGCCAGTTGGTGGGGAAGAGAACCTTATAAAGTGAGAACTTCCAAAGTCCCCTCCAGAATTTAGCAGTAATGTCAATTACAGAGCAATCTGAGTCGAGCTCTCTATTTTGACATTGGTAAGCATTCCTCTGCCACCTGAATTGAGTTTTCACTGGAGGGCTTTTAGTCTATGCTCTCGGAGTGCTAGTTGAGTAATTGAAGAAATTGAAGAATGGTTGGAGATGTGTAACTAGAGTCGGAGCTTTTGCAGTGTTTTTTCCCTAATCTTTGTCTTCAGTTAAAGAGAACAAATGCTTTACCTTTCAATTTAGAAGTATAATAATCTGGAAGTTTCAGACCTTCATCTGATATGCTTTAAAGTAGTTTTAAATGAGGGTAGTCTTCTTAGTGCTCAATAACTGTTTTAAATTTTCTAGCATGTCCCTGAAGAAAAAAATCAACAAATCTCCACGAGAATCCATGCCAGAATATTTCTCAACTTCTAGCCCTTTGTATTTAGAAGGTTTGCATTACTAACATTTCTGAGAAGTTTAAGAACTTCTTGAGAAACTACAATATTGGACTTTTTTAAAAACTCAGTGTTTTACATATATGCTTTGAGGTGCTGGCCTATGGTTAGCTTCCCCCTTGGAGCTGAAATATTTTATACTTGGAATTAAGCCAAATCTCTGACTTGCATGCTTTCAACTTATGTTGCCTGCATCCAAGTCCTGGCATTTGAATGGTCTTTTTCCTTCTTCTGACTACTTTCTAACTTGAAGAAAAATAACACTTTCCTTTTAAGACTTGACTCTCTCCCCTCTTCACCCATAAGCAGATGTCTTCATACTATATGTACCTGCAATGCTATGAGGAGAGAGAATATCTTATTTTCCAACTCAGGAGGATTACCCTTAAATACCCTCTAGCCTGGGAATCTCCAGAAGAACTGCAGGGAATTCCAGAAACCTTTTGAAATTCTGTGCTGAATAGGAGTTCTCTAGTGGGGAATCATAGCTTGTATCATATTCTCAAACTGGTATATGATCCCCAAAAAGTGAATATCTGGTAGTTCTAACAATGCCTGGAAACAAAAGGGACACACTTGGATGGTGTGTGATCAAGCCATGAATATTTTTCAGACTTTCAACTGCAGAGTCAAAGCAATACCAGTGCGAACTGGCAAGAATCAGTGGTGCGAGGTTTGTAAGGTCACACTGCAAGTCACATTGCTTACTTGAGCAGAAATAATCCCTTTTGCATACTGGCTTTCCCCGTCATCTTATACTTACAGAACTTGTCATTTTTAGAAGTAGGAACAGACCTTTAAGAAAACTTACCATTCCCTTTAATATTTTGCCAATCCTCAATTATATGCATGTCTCTTAGCAGGTGTCCTGCACCTTCCTTAAAGCTATTTTGTGGCCCTCACTACAACAAGATGCTACTGAAAGTGGCGGAAGAGCTTAGTTCATTGCTTCTGGACCTTGGATAGTCCTAGGAGATCTCATCCAAAGCCCACCAGCTTTATAACCTCTGAGCTACTGATAGACCATGGGGGCTTCAGTGGATGATCTAGTGGAGCTGCTGACAGGAAGCTGTTCTCAAGGGTCTATCAAGAGTAGATGCTTATGATGCTGAAACTGGTTTCTGGGAATGAATCAAGGTGGCTGGGACTGTTAGGGCACTGAAAGTACCAGACTCCTTGCAGAGACAGAAGAGCCAGAGGTAAGGGCAGACAGAAGAGTGTAATGCTATTATCCCTGCTCACACTGGAATGTCACCTTCTACCCTGAGGCCTCCAGTACTTGTACAGAGTATCTTCGCCCGCTGCCAAAGTATTTCTTTTGACTATTTGATCATATTGTTCGGTTGTCTGAAATAGTTTTACCTTCCATCTGCCCTTTACTGATCTCCAAAAACCACCTGTGGTCCCACATAAATATCGAAACATCTTTCTTCAGTTTTAGTTTCTGCACTGTGGTCCTTATAAACAGATTCCAATTCTTTAAGCCAAGTTACCAAAGAGAGCATCTTCCGGGGGGGAAAAAAATAGTAAGAACCACAAAGGATTGTTAGCTAATTATTTTAACTGATGTGTGAGGGAAGAAGACAGCTGACATTGTTTGCACACCTGCTGTGTCCCGTTCACTTTCTGTGTATGGTCTCATCTACCCCTCATGATACATCTTTGTGGTGACTCTTAGATATTTTTTACAGATGAAGAAACCAAAGTTCACATAGTTTGTAAGTGAGAAAGGTGGAATTCTGTTCCAGATCTGATAGGTCTGAGCTGCACTGCTTCCCCTCCATCCACCAGAGACAAACAGCAGCAGAGGCATTTCCTGAAGGTTTGTGGTGGCAGTAGCTTCATGGGAGAGGGCCAGGGGATTTGTTTTCAAGCTGCCCTGTGCGTTTACAAGTATATTGTCAGGGCACCTAGGTGGCTTGGCCGGCTAAGCATCTGACTTCGGCTCAGGTTGCTATCTCAGGGTCTTGGGACCGAGCCACACGTTGGGCTCCCTGCTCAGTGGGAGTCTTTTCTTCTCTCCCTCTGCTACTGCCCCTGCTTTTGCATGTGCTTGCATTCTCTCTCTCAAATAAATAAATAAAATCAATCTTTAAGAATATATATATATATATATAGAGAGAGAGAGAGAGAGAGAGCGTGCGCGAATGTGTGTAGGGTAATTTGGGGGGTAACTAATCTAATTTATAATGACACTAAAGTCCCCGGACATTTGCAAGTTTGTCCTTGGTGCTTCCCCCAAAAGACTATATGGGACTGATTAGAATGGAAATGAAATAAACAGCTAATAAATAGGTCATTTTTAATTTCTAGTCTTTGCTTAAATTATTTTTGTTTTTCTTTATTGCAGTGAAATGTCACAAATAAAAATCCAGAGATTTTATTACAATTTTAATATGGTGGAAGGTAGAGCAAACATGGTGAAAAAAATCCAAGAGGAATATTAATAATTAAATAATGAAAAGGTTAAATTAACTTGAAAATGTCCTTAAACTTAGACAAAAATATGTACTACAGATACGGGTCTGGATCCCCTTTGATACTTACTTCTGGGAATCCCAAGTAGTAAAAGGAGCATATTAAGAAGGAAACCTTAGAATAGCACTGGATTGAAAGTTAATAGAATCTAAGTCTTAACCCCACTCTGCCCCTACCCAACCCAACCCCATTCCACTAGCAGTTCTGGCTCATTCCTTCCCTCATTCAAAAAATATGTTTGATTCCTATATGTCAAACACTATTCTAGATGCTAGAGATTTGGCAGGAAAAAGGATAAACAATATTCCTGTTGCATCAAGCTTAAATTTTAGAAGAGAAAATAGACAAGAGGTAGGCAAATTATATAGATAAATGTATATAACTCTCTTTATATATCCTGCTATATTCTGTAGAATGTTATACATAATGTTTATATTTATAGAAAAGTTTTATAAAACAGGGCACCTGAGTGGTACAGTTGGTTAAGATTGGGATTCTTGGTTTTGGCTCCGGTTGTGATCTTGGGGTCATGACATTGAGCCCTAAGGGGCTCTCCACTTAGTGGGGAGTCTGCTTGAGACTTTCTCTCCCTCTCCTGCCCCTCCCCCAGTGCACTTACCCACTCTCACCTGCTCTCTCAAATAAATCTTTTTTTTACAAAAGTGCTACAATACAGGGCACCTGGGTGGCTCAGTGGGTTAAGCCTCTGCCTTCGACTCTGGTCATGGTCTCAGGGTCCTCGGATCAAGCCCCATATAGGGCTCTCTGAATAGCAGGGAGCCTGCTTCCCCCTCCCTCTCTCTCTTCCTGCCTCTCTGCCTACTTGTGATCTCTCTCTCTCTGTCAAATAAATAAATAAAATCTTAAGAAAAAAAGTGCTACAATAATATAAAATGTTTTATAGACAGTGGTGTTAAGATAAAAATTAAGTAGGCTAAAGGGTGAGACAGTGCAGGTAGTGTAGTAATACAGAGCTATACTTTTTTTTTTAAGACTTGTTTATTTATTTGTTTGAGAGAAAGAGTACATGTACACACCTGTGCAAGAGGGAGGTGAAGGGGAAGGGAGAGACAAGCAGACTGTGCACTGAGTGCAGAGCTGCACTGGGGGCCCACACTGGGCTTGACATGGGCCTCGGTCTCACCACTCTCAGATCCTGACCTGAGCCAAAACCAAGAGCTGGTCACTTAGCTGGCTGTGCCACCCAGGTGCCCCAAGTGTACTATAGGTGGGGTGGTCAGGAAAGCCCTCTGAGAAGCTCTTTGCCACTGAAGGGGACTCAGTCTCTTTATACCTAAAATGAGAGCATTGCAAGGTTATCACTAAATGACTGCAAAATTCTGTGCTTTCTGTAAGGGACACATCTTTGGGTCAAATAATCTTTTATATGTATAAATTATGGTCTTTGTTGTCCATTGATCTCAAAGTATAATAAGAATGTTCATTGATTCCCAAGGTTAATTCCATGTTACATTCGGGGAATTTACACGGAGAGTTAAATGCCTTCCCAAAGGTTGCATAGTAGTAAAAGAAGGATTAGAGCTCTCAATTCCTGCCATTCTCAGTGTGAGAATTCCATCGCACGATACAATATAATAAGAAGTGGAATTGAAATGTCAAAGCAGTTCAAAGTACATTAAAGATGTGTAAGCTATGATGGACTAAAATATTTACAAATAAGGAATTGGATAAGTATATCCCACTGCACTCATTTATGGGAGGCAAGTAAGCCATGTGATATGCTTTGAACCAGTAAAATAGCAAATCCCCCCCAAGAAAATCTATAATTTTAATCAAAAGTTTGTTTCAGTCATTGAGATTCTGTTATTGCTGCTTACAAACATTAAAGTCAATCAAAACATCAGTAGCTTTGCAAGATCAATATTTTTAATATGTTTGCATTGCAGTACTGCAGATTTTTGGCTAATGGATCGCACCCATATTGATTTCCATGGGAAATGTTAGTCTGATACTGAAATAATTAAAAAAAAAACACAGGGATTATTGGTTTGGAATTTTGAAAGAGATAGAAGTATAAAAATTGGTTATTGACTAAATTGCTTGGGGTGAGTGAACCTTGGGCACTTGCAATAAACTTGTAGCACTCAGTCATTACTGAATACTACCTTAGTCCCTTAAACTGAAAATCGATCAATAACTTATTATAACAATGCAAATTGTGGTGAAATAACAGACTAGCATGTAAGAATCACATTTTATCAAAAAGATATGCATAAGCATTTGTATGGGCGTATTGAAAACATCTACTAAAACTTAGTGACTGATTATAACTAAGATTTCTGCTGAAGATCGTTTGAGTAGCATTTTTAAAGAGACAAACTGCTACAAAATAACAGTAAAAAGAAGCATACAATTATCATCGAATGAACAATAATGAAAGTGGGAACACTACAACATGTCAACTGACAGTTACTGTTATTTTGATTCAGAGCAAAATTACAATTGCTACTCTGTTCTCAAAGCATTGGAATGATGTATGCAAGCATTAGAGTAGATACAAACTCATTCCCCACAATATGAATCTAACACACATTACGTATCTCTTGCTTTTTAGCCTTTAGTTAGGAAAAGTCATATTTTCATCCAGAAAGTTTATTCTGTTCTTTCATTTGGTTATCATTATAAATTTATGAATCCTTTGCCTCTCAAAGGCAATCTCTGTTTTAAAGAGAACATTTTTTAATGTTTCAATATAGGTTCAGACTGGTGTAATAGTACTTACAAGTAGCATTTATGTATTTTGTTGCATATTTTTATTTACTTAATTTTTTAAATTGTGTTATTTCTATATTGTAGAAACATTTATGTGCTTTGAGATTAAAAGATAAAACTGAAAATTAGCTATCACCACTGTTAATTTTTGTTGTGTTCTCTATGCGCATAGTCAATTTTTTTTAATAATAAGTTGAGCTCTCTTTATAAAGAAGAGAGTGATCATGATTCCTCTCACTGCATGAGTTGCTAAAATCATATAGTACATGGTCAGTCCTTTTCACTTTGGTGTTAATCTTTGCTCACTATTTTTGCCCAATGTCTTCCATCCTCTTCTGACTTCTACTTATCTTTTATCATTGTAACTAGCATTACCCCCAAATTCTGTTGATAAAATCTTTTTTTTTCCTTTTCAGTTTGAAATTTATATCTGAGTGAGACACATCTGTATCTCCCCCATCATTTAACTGTTAGGACATTGTGTTTTGATGGATCCAGCCTTCAGAATGATTTATGAGACATGAAGTTTCACTGTTTCTAATGTTATGTACATCATACCTGAAAATAATCAGGTTATACAGTAAAGATATTTACATGTAAACTGTATAAATATTCATTCAGTTTGCACTAAATCATTGAATGGCTTTCTGCCATAGATATTATTAGAAAAATTATCCTTTACGTGGCCATTAAAATGATGGGATTCTAATTCCCTAGCCTGCCATTTCCACATTTTTCCTATACAATTGCTCTTCCTATTGTTTTTCTAAGAATTCCAGTTGGAATTTTTATCACTTATCATTGTCACAAAATGTAATTTCTTCAACAGATAGGATTTGTGCAGTCCCAAGTTACACTTTACAGTTGTCTAACTAGTCAGGGAGCTGGGCATGATGAAAATGGGGAATCATCAGCTCTTAGGAATCAAGCCAAGCAAATACATAGTTCTGTAAGTTTCTATAGCCCACTTTCACACCCACATGTACATCTGCTCAGAGCCCTTCTAGATTTTTCTTCTAGGTCACTAGGCGCAACTTCTACTCAGAATGGGTACCATCTAACAACTATCCGGAAGAAGTCACGTAATTTGTGATTTGGTCCAAAACATCTGACTCCTCACTGTGAAGATATTTAAATTTTATTTTCATGGAACCTCGTCATTTGACAACATCCATTGCATCCAATGGAGAACACTCAAATTAAAAGAGGTTATTCTCCATTTATTAAGAATGTCAGAAGACAGAAGGAAAAAGGATTCCAAGAGCTGCTTCTAGTGCAAACTTTTTATATGAATGGGCCGGCGAATCCCAATGTCAGAAGTTCATACCACAGTATGAACAAGATGACTTGACTTTAATTTGTAGACAAAACAGACTTATTTCATTCTAGATCATGCTGATAAAAACTCATTCTGTAGTCACACTATTTAGATAGTCCATACCAAGCATTACTTATAAGCAGCTGGAAAATACCCAGAGGTATTTATTCATTAATAAATTCTTTTACAGGCATGCTGCTCATAGAGTGTGCAAGATAGTGGTTATGAGCATAGACTCTGGAGCCATACCATCTGAGTTGATGTCCTTTCTCTGCCACTTTCTGTCTCAGTGACCTTGGACAAGTTGCTTAGCCCCTCTAGATTTTCATCCCTTCATAGGGTGTTGTGAGGATTAAATACATGTGAAGCATTTATTACTTGACTCTGTTCTTATATCTATGCTGTTGGAAGCAGAAATGAAAGATGTTCAGTCTCCAGTAGCTTTCTCTCTAAAGTCCCATTCCTATAGTCTGGGAGAGGGTCTTCTATCCTCTGTCCCCATGGCTCCCTGTACCACCCTTAGAAGTGTATATTACTTGTATAGTATCTATTTACTTGTCCCGCCCACCACCATTAAAGTGTAAAGCTTCAAGAGGACAAAAACTGTATCTGTCTTTTCATCATTATCACTTCAATGCCTA
Organism: Mustela erminea; assembly: GCF_009829155.1. NCBI lineage: Eukaryota > Metazoa > Chordata > Mammalia > Carnivora > Mustelidae > Mustela > Mustela erminea. The sequence goes on from NC_045616.1 coordinate 47,720,894, forward strand.
GCATATGGTTTGTACTCTATAAATAATTATTAGGTCACTGTTAAATGGAATGTAATACAAGAAGTATCACAAATGTTAGAATATTCATCCCTAGTTTTGCTTTGACTATGCTACCATCCTGGTTTCTGCAGAGACTGACATACAATGAGTGATTGATTTCAACTTCTTTGCACTGGCCTCTGCCTAGAATGTTTTACCCTTAGATATGCACAGAGCCCACCCCATCATCTCCCTTAGGTCTTTATTTACATGTCACTTCAGTTCCTTTCCTGATTACATCATCTAAAAATTGCATTATCTCTCCTTTCTCTGTTCTGTTATATATCAGGTAGGATTTATGTTAGGCCAGCCCCTCATGGATTGAGTGATTTGTTATGTTTATGTTTTGTTATTGGCCTCCCCTACATCTTACTGGAATGTAAACTTTGTTGGTTTTGTTCACATGTATCTCCAAGCATCTGGAACGGTGCCTGGCACAAAGTAGGCAGGCACTTTTAAAATACCTGTTTAAAAAATAATAATAATAAGTAAATAAAATAAAAATAAAATACCTGCTTAATTAATAACTACAGTGCATTCGTGCTACCAGTTTAGAAATAAGTGGAAGCAAAATTACTGTTCAAGGATAATCAACAAAGAATTAGAAACAAGCTGGGGTGCCCGGGTGGCTCAGTGGGTTAAGCCTCTGCCTTTGACTCAGGTCCTGATCCCAGAGTCCAGGGATCAAGCCCCACATTGGGCTCTCTGCTCAGCAGGGAGCCTGCTTCCCCACCCTCTCTCTCTGCCTGTCTCTCTGTCTACTTGTGATCTCTGTCTGTCAAATAAATAATAAAAATTTTTAAAAATCTTTAAAAAAAAAAAGAATTAGAAACAAGAAACCTTGAGTTCCAACTTGAGCTCACTCATTTGTGCTTTTGACTGTGCTAAATATATATACTTCACCTCCCTGAGTCCTTAAATCCATCCTCCAAATTCTAAAAATCATCCTTACCAAAATATTCCCCCCAGCAGAGACCCTGAGGAATGTATTGCAACTAATTTCATAAAATAATATACATCTGAGGTTATATCTTTAAAGTAATAGGGGATTCCAGTATTGGAGGCATTGTTTTAAATGATTAAGCCTTAAAGCAAACTGGTTCTTTAAGTATGTGAATATGAACTTTCCATAGAACATGAATGAGAATCTGAGAGATTTTAATTAGGAGTAATTAAAATACCTATATTAAAATATGTTTCATTCTACCAGCTTAGTAGGGGTTTTATTTTAATAAAAAGTTTATTTTTTACATGTTACAGCATAAAATGCTACCTTGCACCAGTATCAGCAGGGAAAATGTGGCATGCTGAAGTAATACAAAACAATGTGATTTATAAATTAATTCCCTGCATTATTTTTTTAAGCATTTTTTTCATTAAGATTAAACTTTCATTTGGGTGTTTAATTGAATTCATTATGAAGACATCCCAAAAGCAAAAAACTTGAACAAAAAAAATATATAGAAAGTAGAAAGGAGTTCTATGTAAGGCACGTATTAAGGAATAGAGACTCTGTGACATGCACAAGGTGAGATTTTCATTCGGCTAGCTGTTTATAGGATTATTTACCTACATAAATGATATGTTAGGGGTGCCTGGGTGACTCAGTGGGTTAAAGCCTCTGCCTTCGTCTCAGGTCATGATCCCAGGGTCCTGGGATCAAGCCCCGCATCGGGCTCTCTGCTCAGCAGGGAGTCTGCTTCCCTTCCTCTTTCTCTGTCTCTCTGCCTACTTGTGATCTCTGTCTGTCAAATAAATAAATAAAATCTTTAAAAAATATTAATAATAAATGATATGTTATAAAATGACTTAAATAAGCTTACAGTAATAAGAAGGAAAGTCTTGGGGCACCTCGGTGGCACCATCGGTTGAGCAACCGAGTCTTGGTTTGGGTTCAGGTCGTGATCTCAGGGTTGTGGCACTGAGCTACACATTGGGCTCTACGCTCAGTACAAAGTCTGTTGCGATTCTCTCTCCCTCTCCCTCTGCCCCTCCTGCTCATGCGTGTGCTCTCTCTGTCTTTAAAATAAATAACTAAATCTAAAAAGAAATCAGAAGTAAAGTTTTAAAAAATTTTAAGAAGGCAAGTGATTGGTTGCTTGGATAAGCAAGAAGGCCAGACATTGTATACCAAAACAAGGTAATTCCCAAGTCTTTGTAAAGGGGAAAGATATGCAGAAAATATTAAAACCCAAAGGAAGAGCAAACAAATGAGAGAATCAGTAGTTATTAAGATAAATGAAATGAAGCTTTCTCATAGACTAAGATTTGAAAAGAGGGTTTACATAAATGAGTAAGAACTAAATAAATATGAAAAAAGAGAGATGGGTGATCCTTTTACTCAACATGACAGGAGTATCTAACCAAACTTCAAAATCTTTTTTTTTTTTAAACATGGGGATTGAACTCACAACACCGACATCAAGACTGAATTGAGATTAAGAGTCAGATGCTTAACCAACTGAGCCACCCAGGTGCCCCACACTTGTCTTTTTTTTTTTTTTTTTTAAGTTATTATTTATTTATTTGTCATAGAGAGCAAGAAAGAGAGCACAAGCAGGAGGAGAGTGGCAAGCAGAGGGAAACGTCCTGGCTGAGCAAGGAGCCCAGTGGACTCCATCTCAGGACCCTGGGATCATGACCTGAGCCAACGGCAGATGCTTAACCTACTGAGCCACCCAGGCATCCCCCAAACTTGTCTTTTTATTTTTTTTTTAAGATTTTATTTATTTATTTGACAGGGATCACAAGTAGGCAGAGAGGCAGTCAGAGAGAGAAGAGGAAGCAGGCTCCCTGCAGAGCAGAGAGCCCAATGCAGGGCTTGATCCCAGGACCCTGGGACGAAGGCAGAGGCCTTAACCCACTGAGCCACACAGGTGCCCCCCCAGACTTGTCTTTTTAAATGAGAGTGATATGAAGAGAGAAGAGCCATGAGCATGGCAGGCATTATGGTATTTTTATTCAGGTTTTCCCCACCAAAACCAAAAACCAAAAACCAAAAAAAAAAACCCTCTCCCTTTTCTTATCATTGCATTCCCTATATCAGTCTCTCTATGCCAGTGGTAAGATAGAAATATTACCTAGAATGAGTAACATATTGAAATAATGACATCCCCATCCATGCAACAATATTTACTGATCATTTACTGCATATGCAGTATATATTCTGCTGGTAGAAGCATAAAGGACAGTAGAAAGGAGATAAAAATCCATAAATTTAATAATTCAAGGAGAAAGGAATAAGGATCACAAGGGAAATACTGGTAGAAAGTAATAGAGAAATTTGGAAGAGGGTGTGATTCTTTTTTTTTTTAAGATTTTATTTAAGATTTTATTTTATTTATTTAAGAGAGAGAAATGAGTGAGAGAGAGAGAATGAGAGCAGAGGAGTCAGTGGGAGAAACAGACTCCCTGGTGAGCAGGGAGCCTGATGTGGGACTTGATCCTGGGACTCCAGGATCATGACCTGATCTGAACAGTTGCCCAACCAACTGAACCACCCAGGCACCCCAGAGGGTGTGATTCTAATTACAAGTTCCAACAGGACATTCAGGGATTGAAGACAAGAAATCCATTAAGCTGAACTTTGAGAGATGGGTAGTTCATAAAGAGTTCTAGAAGGAAGAAGAATTTTTCAACTAGGATTGTCAGCATGAGCAAGAAGTAGAAGTATAGAATATGTTACATAATCATTGACAGTAGCAAGAAGGGAGTTTCCTAGGCACATGGTGAGTGTAAATGAAGAATAAGAAAAAAAAAAGTTGTAGGTAGAAAGGGCATCTGACAGAGAACATTAAATGGTAGGCTAAGGAGGGGTTTTGTGAGTTTATGTGTGTGTGTGTATGTTTCTTTAAGCACTGGGATCAGAAGTTTGTGAGGGAAGAAATAAACTATCAGCACTATACTTCAGAAAAAGTAATCCAACAGCTATGAGTAAAAACATATTAAGGAAAGGCTGAAGATAGAGAGTATGCAATCCAAAGGTTCCTGCAAAAGGTAATAGGCCTAAGTGCTGGTGATGAGAGTGGAAGAGAAGATAGAATCCAAAGACTTACCGACATAGAATCCATGGGACTTGGCCACGAGAGTCATCTTCAGTTTTTCTCAAAATAGGTCAGTTAGTTATGTAGTAGAATCACGGAAAGAATGGGACTCAAAACAGGGAGGTTTTAGGGGAGGTTCAGGAAAGACTTCATGTATGGGAGATGTTTGGAAGTCAAGATACTACAGTGGTAAGCCAAGAGCAGCTTTAATCCACTGGGCATTGGAGAGGTTGATAAAGAATGAATAGAAATTGAGTGGGACACCTGGGTGGCTCAGTTAGTTAAGAATGAATAGAATTGAGACTTGGAATTAAACTACTTAAATTCAAACTTCATATATTTTTAAGTTGTTTTCAGGATTCAGATGATCTTGCCCTCTTCCAAGATTACTAAACCTTTAGAAAATTTTCCTCTGGAAGCAAATGATTAGTTTTGCAAGTCAAAAGGAGGTGACATAGACTGAGGCAAGAAAAAGGTGGTAACATAGATTGGAAGATGGTTAATATGGGCATAATCTAATTTTGATGGGGAATATGTAGAGTAGATGTAAACCTAAGTCTTGACAGTTTCTTCTGATTGGGTACCATGGTGACAACATTCCAACTGTGTCCATTTTGTAATAAATGCTGCCAGTTGTAATCTATGTATTACTACACAATAATAATCAGTCTGATATGTTTGCACTAACTTTTTGACTCCATGTTCCCCTCCAACATAACCTTTCTTAGGAGGTTAAACATAACTTGGTCTGTTTGTTGTTTACACAGTAGTTTTGTACCTTCTTCCACCCAGGAAGTAAGTGCATTTGAAGGAGGGATAGGCTTTTGAAAAGCCCCCTTAAGCATTCAACTTTTTTTATGATTTTGAAAATGAAGAGAAAAAAAGAAAATATTAAATCAAGAAAAAAAGTCAGGCTGTTACATTGGCTCATGAGGGTCTTTGTTCTTCAGTCACCTAAACCACTTCCAAGTAATTCTCAAAAAGTCTTCATGACTTTATGCAGTCTCAGATTTCTATCACTTCTGGTGTTCTAGTGATCTATGTCTGCATAAAAAACCAGCCAAAAACTCAGTGGCCTAAAACAACAATTTAGTATCTTTCATGGTTTCATAGGTTGACTGAGCTTAGCTGGGAGGTTCTTGCCTAGGATCTCTCATAGAGTTACAGTCAGATTCCAAGTGGGACTGGACTCACGGGAAGGGTCAGTGAGCTGGACACCTCAAGTGACTCATTGACATGGCTGGCAGTCAGTGCTAGTTATTGGCTGGAAATTCAGATCAGGCTGAGCACTGCACATTACCTCTCCATATATTGGGCTTAAACCATTATGTGCTGAGTTCTAAGAGGGAGAGTCTAAAGAACATATAAAAACTTGGAATCATAGAGAGTAACTACAAAACATATGACTTAACCTCAAAAGTCAGGCAGCATCATTTCCACCATATTCTGTGTTTAAAAACAAAGTCATGAAGTCAACTCACATTCAGATGGAGGAGGCTATTTAAAGACATTAATACCATGAAACATGGCTTATGGTGATGATGGACAGGGGCTGGGGAGAGAAAGTCTCTTTGGGAACTAGCCACTACACACAGTAAAACAATAAAGAAGGATTATCAGGGGGAAAATAGACCAGTATCCAGTAGGTATGGGTATTACTCAATGATGTTTCTGGTGAAATTGATGGTACTTATTAACTCCCTTCCTTTTAGAGAAGTTACTCGTGTTTCATTCAATTCTGATTTCAGATTCTAGATCTCTTTTCCTAGTTTCATTTCTTTAAAGATCCTCAGGTCCTTTATCAGTAGACCTAAATCCTAAATGTCTCTCCAGAGGTAGCCAGATATGATAACATATGAAACACTTCTCATATTATATTGTTCTCCTTACCCCTTTGTCTCTGGTCCTTACAAGACATAGGCAAGGGCCCATTTTATCTTCAAGGGGTATCCAGCTATTATTAATGTAAGTACTGTATGCTTGTCACAGGCAGCACAAAGAAGCATATGCCTGCTTCTACTGTTAAGGTACAGACAAAACAAAAGAGGAGAAAAAGGCCTGTATTGGTTAAGGTAAAGCTAAGCTGCTCTGACAAGAGGACCATAGCTATATAAAGGATAGAGAAGTTTATTTCTCTCACACATAGCACTCTAAGGTGGGCATTTTAGATGGGCACATGGCTCTACCCCACACAGCTATGTTCACGGACCAGATCCCTTCCATTCTGTTTCTCTGCCATCACATAGGTGGTATTGTTACCTGCATGGTCACAGCTGGGCTGCGTGTTCATCACTATTCAGGATCACAAGAAGAGGGCTATGAGAATATACCCACTTCCTTAAGGAACTGGCCAAAAATGACACCAATCAACCCCACATTCATTGCTTTGGGAAAGACTCTGTCAAGTGACCACACGTAACTGCAAGGAAGGCTAGGAAACACAATGTATTGAGCATTTATGTGCTTTGTTATAATCGTTTAAGCCATGGTTTTCATGAACAGTTAGCAGTCTCCACGACGACATGTAAATAAATTATTACAGAGCAACATGCTCAGTATTACACTAGAAAAACATACAGAGTGCTAGGAATGCACAGGGGAGAATCACCTACTTGAGTGTTTAGAGATGGTTTTCACAGGAAGTAAAATTTGAACTGTTTCCAGAAGTAAAGGCTTAAGAAAAATAGGGCATTCTGTGCCCCCCCCCAAATAAGATCATATGCCCAGGTATAGAATACAGAACAGTGTAACAGATTCAGGGAATGGGAGAAACTTTAGTATGGCTGAGCACAGGAGCCAATGAGATGAAGTGATATAGGAAATGAGGTAACCCCACAAGATAGAGGGCTTTCTGCTAAGGCATAGCTTTGATTTTTATCCTCTTGGGATAATGGGAGCCCTCAGAAGTTTGTAAGTTGGGACTAGCATGATCAGAGTGATGGTTATGGTGTGAGGATAGACTGGAGGAGAAGAGATTAAACAAGAGGAGGCTTGTTGAGAGTAAATTCAGGGGTATGTAATGAGAATTAAATCAGAGTGGTTATGATGGAGGTGTAGGAAGAAGGAATGAATTGCTTGGCAACAGAGACAACAACTTGCTGCTTGGATAGAAGGCTTGAGAAAGAGAGATGAGTGCTTCCTACTTTTGTAAGGTGGATAGTTGGTGACACCATTAACCAATACAAGTCCAAGAGGAGAAAAAGTTTCCTAGAAAAGGATTTTTCACTGGTTGTAATTTTGGGTATCTGCCAGATATCCACATTTCTGACCCATTTTTGCTGTGTTTGGCAGTAAGGGAAAGAGCACAGGGTGAGTCTGTGGACTAGCTTGACTCCAGATAAAGAGCTTTATTTTTTAATTATGCAAACAGACATCTAGGAAAATGCTGTGTCTTAGCACTATGGGGAACCACTTTGGCCTTGTCTAGTCTGTGACAGTAAGACTTTCAATCATCACCCCTTTTACAGTGCCAGCAGTAAACACTCAGTGCTATGGCTTTTGACACAATACTCTTCCACTAAAGTTCAACCACTCTGCACCTGCCATGTGCCAGATTCTGTTCTTAGGGCCAAGGATACAACTCTTATACAACAAACAGAGTATCTGCTCTCAAAAAGCTAAGGCCTGAAAAATGTAGCAGTTGTTTCTGATCGGGTAGGGTATAATTATAAGTAGTGGGAAAAGGTGGAGGCACATAAAATAGTTTTCTAGGTTCAAGGCAAGACAAAAGGAAGAGAATACACAATACATTTGAAAACTTAAGTCTGATATTGCTAGAGAGTAGAATAGTAAGTAAAAAGACATCAGGCTGGAGAGAGAAGCAGGAACCAGATTATAGAGAGCCTTCCCAACCTTGTAAAAGAACTTGGAAAGAAGTATTCTTAAAAAGAGAATATAATATGATTCAATTTGCATATTCAGTGAATATTCTAACTCTTATAAGGAGAATACTTTAGAGGTGACAAGACTAAAGCGAGACTAGTTAGGTTTTGATGACCCGAGTGAGGCAGTAGAGATGGAGAAAAGATTTTGATATGAAGAGTCAGCAGGACCTGAATTGTTGGGTGGTCAGATAGAAAACATCAAGGTTGACAGCCGAGTTTTTGGTGTGGCTAATTGTATGGATGTTCTATCATCAACAGAGAAAATGAAGACAGGAAGAGAAGCTGTCTGTTGGGGGAATGATGAGTTTACTTTTGACATGCTGAGTTTGTGGTGCCTATAAAACTTCCAAACAGAAATGAACAGTAAGCTGTTAGATATACTGACTGAAGCTCAAAAGATTTGCAAGTGGTAGGACTGATGAAGCCACCTTAGGAGGACATGTTCAGTGAAAAGCAAACATTTGGTGGCTTTGCCCAAGACCCCTGAGGCTCTACAAAGAAAGAGCCACCAGAGAACCAAGGAAAAGGTCAGAGAAATGAAAGCCAGGAGAAGAGAATGCTCTGAGTCAGAGGGTTGGTCAGCAGTGTCAAACACTCTTAAATGTCTAAGGGATACTGAAAAAGTTAAAGTGTGAATCATTATTTTGATCACTGCTAATCTAGAAAAAAAAAAAACAAATCTGTGTTTATTTGATAAGCAGGAAGGTTGAACATATTTTTATATAAAATTGGCCATTTAATGGTAAGTGCTGTGAAGTGTGTAAACCTGGTGATTCACAGACCTGTACCCCTGGGGATAAAAATATAAACATATAATGATATGTTTATAAAAAAAATTTTTTAATTTTAATTTTAAAAATTGGCCATTTATTTTTATCTTCTAAATTACTGGATATTTTTTCCATTGAATCTTTGTCATTTCCCTACTAATTTGTAGTTCTCTATAAATGATGGGTAATAATCCTTTTTATTATATGTAATGGATTTTTGCCCAATTTGCCTTTTATCTTTTCATTTTACTTATAGAGTGGATTGGGGTTTTTTTAATCCATACCGAAGTTTTTAATATTTCTGGAAGCAAAAATGTCAATCATTTTTTCTGTAGTTTCTGGTCATATTGTTGTGCCTCAAGTCCCACTCCATAATTATACACAAATTCTCTTTTATTTTCTTGTAGTGCCTTTATGATTTTTTTTCAACCTCTAAGTCATCACATCTGGAGAGTTATCTAGGATTACAGATTGTATGGCTGAACAGTGCTGAGGGCCCAGTCGTGGTTGATGATGATTCGTTTATAGGGTTAACAATCTGTTAGCCAGAGAGAAGCCAGTCATCTGGGTTCATCCAACACTGGAGTTTTCCAGGCAACTGCATTTAATGGACAATGGGTCAAGGCAGTTTAGAAAAACATATTGAAATGTTGGACATAGACTCTAAGCCATTAAGGAGGAAAGTAAAAACAGAAAAAGGCTGATTAGGGAACGGGAGGACGAATGGACTGGAAACCCTAATAGGATACTTTTTTAAGGTTGGAAAAGGGAATTATTTTAGTAAGATGTTTAAAAAGGAGGTTGTGATCAAACCAGGGTAATATCTAAACTGTTATTTCTCCAGAAAAGTGATGTGATGACCAGTTAAAAATTAAGAATGGTTAGTTGAAGTGGCGTAGAGGAGAAGGTCACTGAAGATCAAAGATGGTGAGGTCAGAGTATTGGATAGATTATGCATGTCGGTGTTAAGAGTCTCCCAACTTGGGTGAAGTTAGGTGAGAGTACAGTGAAGAAAATCATCCTTTGAACATCTGGGTCTTGTCTCACCAACACCTTTGGCAGTTAGTCTTTTTTTACCTTTAAGAGACTCATCGTCAGTTGCTAAAGAATAAGAAGTCAGAGTTTATATTAAAAGTCAGTGCCAAAGTCAAAATCAGAACCATCTGCCTTTTTTGCTTCTGGGGAAATATTCTTTTGTGGGGAGGTTTGTTTGTTTTGTTTTGTTTTTTGTTTTTGATTTTTTTTTTGCATGGAGAACCAACAGATAATGTATGTAAAACCCTTAGCTCAGTGCCGGACATATATTAGTAGTCAGTCCGTTATGGTAATTATTATTATTATATTAGAGGGAGATGATTTACATGTGTTTCAAAATTGGTGTTGGTTGGGGCACCTGGAAGCCTCAAACAATTAAGCATCTGACTTGTTCTCAGGTTGCAATCTCGGGGTCCTGGGATCAGGCCCCTCCCTGGGCTCCCCATTCACCAGGGAGTCTGTTTCTCCCTTGCCTTCTCCCTCTGCTCCTCCCCCACTCATGCCCACTCTCTCTCAAATAAGTAAGAAAAATCTTCAAAAAGTATTTTTAAATAATAAATAATAAAATAAAATTGGTGTTTGTTTAGTATTCCTTTCAAATTTAAGGTCTGGAATTTCAGCAACCCTGAACCGGTATAAAAACGACCAAGTAGTTTCAGCATGTGCTTGTTTCTGGAACCCCCAGGAAGGTTGGGAATGCATCTGAGAAGCAATTAGAACCCCATTTTCAAGCCTGGGGAAAGTAAAAAGAGGCAAAGAAAGGAAGAAGCAACTAGAAGGAAGTTTTTGTATTTTAGATGGAGAACAAATACTTGGTTTTCTTTCCTCTCATCTTGGCACCTTGGCTTATTCGGATTCCTGAGCTGCACCCCAAGAGATCAGAAGTAAATACTGGGTGAGGTTCAAGTGTCTGCATTTTCAACAAGTACTCCTGGTTAGTCTGCATTTCTTTTTTCTGTCCATTTGTGGGAGATGGTATGAGGAAGAGGGTAAAGGTATATGGATATTTTATAAGTTTTTTAAATTTTATTTTCAGTCTGGAAAATACAGTGGAAACAAAATAATTGCACAAAGAATGCACATAGATAGAAGAATCTAAGATTAACCGTTGTGTAGGTCTCCTTTCCTTCTTTTCTTCACCCAGTTAAAATATACTCTGTTGCTCTTGTCTTAATAATTAAAAAAAAAAACCTAAACTCTGTGCTGCTGAAGTTTATATTCATTTCTATAAATTAAAAAGGAGAATAAAAGCCCTAAGTATAATAAGACTGCTCTATAATCTGATAGCACCCTTCCATAGCGAAGTTCAAAATAAATTAGAAAACTTTTCAGTACTATTCGATATAAGGCATTTCTGATGAGAAATATTCTGAGTACAAGATCTAGAATGATTTAAGCCAAGGACTAAATAAATACTTCAAAGCCACAGAATCTGAGATTTAGTTTGTTGTCCACTCATGATGAGGTAGTACACAGAAGCATAACTTTTAGTTGCTATTTACCCGGTTTTCACATTAGTTTGAAGTTAGCAAGTAAAGAAGTAATGATTCTCACTGTGACACCTCAGTGTGTAGCAACACGGCAAGAAATATAAATGCTGCAAACTGGATTTGTTAAGATAACATAGTTAAGTACTATGAGAATTCTAATATCTACCCATTCAATAACCTATGTTCACTTTTTTTCAAATTTTACCTTATGTGACTTGGTTGCTAAGTAGGGTTTTGGGGTTTCTCTTAGTATAAATGAAACAAACCTCTGTGCTAGGCATTACAAGAAGTTCCAAAGGGAATTAAAGGTACACCTATGGTATAAAGACTGGAGAATGGCTGAGACTTTGTGATTAGATCTCCAAACAGCTGGTTCAAGTAAGAGTGAGTAATTCAATCACCCGAACTTGTAGAGTCTTTTTTTTTTTTTTTTTCACTGCTATCTGTCTGCATCTTGCCTAAAAGTGTACTAAGGGTAATCAGGCCTATTTGTGTATGCAAATTCAGCCGTACTTCGTTGATTCACTTCTTCATTTAACAAATATTTACTGAGCACATGCTACATGCTTGGAACAGGAGATAAGTGGCGAATGAGACAAATGAAGAAGGTAATGATGTTGATGATGATAATAGCAGCTAATGTGTATTGAATGCTCCCTGTGTGCAAGTATTTATGTGAATTAATCCTCACAATAACTGTAGGAGGCAGATTCTATTACTGTTTCATTTTGCAGGTGAGGAAGCAGGTTTACAGAGGTCTCAGAGCTAATAAATAGCGCAACCAAAATTCAGACACTACATGTTTGAATCCAAGGACCAGATTTTTAACTAGTAAACTATCAGGTATCTATTCCTTTTCCTCATGGAGCATATATTCTAGCAATTCATTTACTTAACACATATGTGTCATCTGTTATGTGCCAGGTGTTGTCGTAGGCCTGGGGCACAGTGATGAAGAGACCAATGGGATCATTTGCTGTCATGACTTGTATCTTCCAAGTCCTTTAATAAGTGTTACAAAAAGGAAGAAAGTAGACACATATTAACACAAGCAATAAGCATAATGACATTTATAAGAATTACAAAACTATTGAATAGAGTGCAATGTGTTAATAAATACTGTACATTCATATATTCAGGAAGGGCAATGTTATTTTTATACTTGAATAGTTCATTTCACTCCTGGCTGAAACTGTGTATCTTACTTAAAAAAAAAAACTCTTTGCTTGATCAAAACTTACTCAAGAGTTGCTTCTTTCAGTTATTAAAAGGGGAAAACTTATATCTAAAAATGCAAACATGGGACACTGGGTGGCTCAGTTGGTTAAGCTGCTGCCTTCGGCTCAGGTCATGATCCCCAGGTCCTGGGATCAAGTCCCACATCGGGCTCCTTGCTGAGTGGGGAGCCTGCTTCTCTCTCTGCCTCTGCCTGCTTGTGCTCTCGCTCTCTCTCTCTCTAACAAATAAATAAAATCTTTTTTAAAAAAATAAATAAATGCAAACGTTTCATGAGGTGAGAAGTCATTAAGGCCATGTGTCGCTTGGTGATAAATTTTTCCAAATTTCAGAATAATTTATCATTGAAATGCTAAATACTACTGTACAACACTGATTTTTTCATTGGGCAAGACCAAATGAATTTTGAAAAATGAAAAAAAGTTTCACTATAGTCTAAAATTTCTTAATTTCAAACTACTGCTAAGTAGTTTGTGAATTTATCTAATTAATTTGTTAATTATAATTGATGACCTTTTAAAATGTTATTGGATCAGCCTTTTTATTTAAAATTTCTTCATTCATTAACCTGGGTTAAGGCCTCTGCCTTCGGCTTGGGTCATGATCCCAGGGTCCTGGGATCGAGCCCCACGTCGGGCTCTCTGCTCAGCAGGGAGACTGCATCCCTTCCTCTCTCTCTCTCTCTCTCTCTGTCTGCCTGCCTCTCTACCTAATTGTGATCTCTGTCAAATAAATAAATAAAACCTTTTAAAAAAATAAAAATAAAATTTCTTCATTGGGGTAGAAATCTTTTTTGGAAACAAAACTATTCTTTCATTGGTAATAAGCCGAAGCTATTTAAGAGTATTTAAATTAAGAAAGACTAGAGTTTTAGGGGTGCCTGGGTGGCTCAGGTCGTTAAACGTCTGCCTTGATCCCAGGGTGCTGAGATCAGGCTCCACATTGGGCTCCTTGCTGTGGGGGGTGGGCGGGATTGCTTCTCTGTGTCCTTCACCCTCTCCTTCACGCTGCCCTTCCCCCTACTTATGCGCATTCTCTCTCTCAAAGTAAATAAAATCTTAAAAAGAAAGACTAGAGTTTTAATATTAGGTAGGGTTTTAATATTTAATAACTATTTCAATTATATTTTAGGATGTCTTTACATATAAAGGTTGTAAATGAGTATTCAGTCCTCTGGTGTAGGTCCTCTTCTTTTCTGTGGTTTTTGCTTTGTCATAAATGTCACCATTACCGTCATTTTAAATGAGATTACATAGAAGAGTGTGCGCCAAATTTGGCACACAAGGCTTATTCCTGGACTCACTGAGCTTTTGCAAATGTAGCCAAACGACATAAAAACTTATAAATGATAAATACAAATAAAAAGAGATTATAACAGTTTTATAAAAAACAATTCTGATAACAGGGTCAGAGGCTGGATACTGTGTTCATTTATGGAGATGGTAAAGCCTGAGCAGAATTTTGTCAGAGAAGTTATTGATAATTTTGTGAAGAGAGGAAGGCATTCTAGGCAAAGAAAAGTAGTGGGATCCAATACAGAAAGAGCTTGGTAAATCTAGTGATATTTTGACTGGAGTTTGTTCAAGGAAATTGTGAGATATAAAGTTAAAGTGGAACGTACAGGCAGCATCCTGAAGATCTAGAGTTTGAACTTAAATTTATAGACCATGAAGAGTCATTGAAAGTTTTTGAACGGATAACATGATAAAGGCAACATTTTAGGAGGATTAACTAGCCAGTGCATGTGTAAAATAGGTTGGTGGGATATCACAGGCGTCCGGGGGTAGTGTTACCCAAACATTGCCTCTTGGAATAGTAATTTTGAGATATAGAGATAGTGATGAAAGCTCCTTTTGGAGGTATTTCTTTTCTCAATGAAAGAAAGGAAACGTTGCATATTAAATTTTCCTCTTGGAATTACAATGCACATTAACACATTAAAGGCCTCTACCAAAGAAGCCCATAATTTCACATACTTATTTGCACATAAAAGGCCATTATTCGTTGTTCATTACCTATCTATTCATAAACATATCGTGTTCCACTGAAATCACTTTCAATATTTAGAAATTTTGATCTTATCAAATACCTACTTATTAAGAAGTCCATCTAAGAAATAATAATAGTAGAGGGGAAAAATGAAATTCAGATAATTTTTAGAAAGAAACTTTGACATTAGTTAGTCCAGACCTTAACTTTAATCCTGATAATCAGAAACTAAATGTCACCTTTGACTGTGATGCCTTTCTAGTCAAATTAAGTATTACCTTAATGATATCTCTGGGCTGGTCCTCTCCCTGACTAAATCATAAAACACCGAAGAATAAGATTAAGCCATGTATTATCATCTTTATAATCTCTACGTCTGGCTCATAGCAGGTGGCGGCAAAATACTTGTTGAAAATTGAAAGTGATGAGAAAACTGGAGAGTTTGCGACTTGCCCGTGGCCACACAAATGGTAGCAGCATACATTGAAAATAAATGAATTCCAAGAATTATGTATAAAATATTAGCTGTGGGAGTGGTAAAGAAACTTGGAAATGGGAGACCTAGTACATTCCAGATAGAACTGTAATACTTACTAGCAGCATGATCTTGATCAAGTCACTTAACCTCTCTGGGCCTCTATTTCCTCATCTAAGATCCAGCTCAGGAATATAGGGAGATCCCCATTTTCTATTACTAAAAATAATCAAAAGTTAACTGGATGTTTTATTTTCTCTTACAATGGAAATATATTCTTATGAGGGACTGCATTTAAATACAGAAAACCTCTTAAGGATTTACTTCTTTATATTTGTACTTATATAATATTCCTGATTTCTCAACTTTTTCTATTTTCTTCTTTTACCCTTTTTTCAAGGTTTATCAAAGATCATGGAATCTTTAAAAGTGTACCAGTGTGTATGCTTATGTAATATTAGGACTGAAAATTTTAAATCTTAAAATGTGAAAGCTCCAGTTGTCAGAAGATCATAAAGTCTTTACTTTTAAGGACTGTTAAAAATCACCTTCTGTGAGATCTCAGCTTTGGGATTTTTTCTGACATTTCAAGACTTAAATTTGAAAGTGTAGAATCTCTATAAATACAACATTACCACAAGCCCAAAAAAGTCAAGAAATTCAAAAGGTTAGATTCTTACTAACTCCTCTCCCACATTATGCTCTAAATTGAGTTATGCTTCTTAGAGTTAAATACGTAATCAGGAATACTTGATGTGAAATACAATTTAAATTATGACATATTAAGCTTTTCTCTTTGAATTTTGGGAAATAAAATTGTATATGTAAATCATGCAATATCACATTTTTTGTATGTGCCCTTAAGGCTTTTTTATGTTTTCTTCACATAGTCCCCTCATTTACAACTTTATCTTGCTGTGGACTAACCATATGGGAAATCCACTATTTTAAACTTAAGCTATTTTTGTGGTGTTACTGCATAAGAAAATGCCTTTAGAATGGAAAAATTATATATTTTTTACCAGATTATATAAATAAAAATTAATTTTTTTCTAGTGGTCATTTTTTGGTTCAGTTCAAAGTATATAATTTTTAATCCATAAATATCTCTAGTAAATCCCCATTGCCATGGCCAAGTGAAATGGAAGATAATAAAGGAGAAGTGCCATGAGACCTGGCCATTTTCAACGTGTTGAAGATTTAAAATTATGTGTAATTTACATGAGACATATAAATGAAAGGATAGACTTCACTATGATTTTTTTTTTTTTTGCTTTAAAAATAGGGTATTTCTCTCTTGCAGCAGCATCTCACATCTCATACATATGTGCATATTTAGTTTTCTGTGTAGCATTCGGTCCCAAGAACACTAATTATAATTTTAAATTATCAATAAGATATCGGCTTAAAGTACAGTGGATGTTAAATTTCATGTATCTTTTAAGATTCCCTGTGTAAAAGCAACTACTTTTTGTCTTTATTTTCATTTTTAAAATATTCTTGTGAACTTTCAGGCACTTCTCTTTTGCCTTTTAAAAGTTAAAAACACTCTTGGGGCGCCTGGGTGGCTCAGTGGGTTAAAGCCTCTGTCTTCGGCTCAGGTCATGATCTCAGGTTCCTGGGGATTGAGCTCTCTGCTCAGTGGGGAGCCTGCTTCCCCCTCTCTCTCTGCCTGCCTCTCTGCCTACTTGCGATCTCTGTCTGTCAAATCAATAAATAAAATCTTAAAAAAAAAAAAACACTCTTTGAATTTGTAGTGTGCAAAGAGTAGGTTGTTTTTATGGCTAAAAAGATATTACTGATGATACTTCGGCTAGGCAACAAGGGTACAAGGGAAAAACCAACACATGGCCCTCAGTTCACATTCAACCACCTAAAAGTGTTTCTCTGAAGCCCATGTTGGAAATAGGTACAGAATAGTTTGCCATTGATTTGCTGTTATGCCACTATACTTATTTATCAAAAAGCCTAGATTACACTGCATTTAAGTTTTTGCTTGTTTATTTTTCGTCTTTGAGATAGCTCTGCCCACCTTGATTGTGGTTGCCCCAGCCAAAGTTTGCCAAACAATAGTTCCCCAGAAGTCCTGTTACTGTCCTCTGATTTCCTGATTTTTACATTTTTCTTCTTTTCAGAGGTTAAACGGGATGCTCTAATTTTGTTGTCTTTCATAAATATGAAAACACAGTGTGACAGAGGCAATCGTGTTGAAACTTCTGAGAAACTAACATGTTATTTCTGTAGCAGGTTCAGTTTGGGGAACCATATACAAAAGTTAACACTTCTCAGTAAAATATCATTGTCTGGGGTTTGGTGCCGTAGCAGAGCATCTGTGTAACAGCCAGCTCCCCAAAGTATATTCTGCTTTATGTATAATGGGGTTATTTTAGGAAATGGCTCTTTTGGCCCAAGATGTGCTACCCTCTCAAATCATCTTGGGTCCCTTTAAGTGCTTTCAGTGTGCTTTGCAATCATTTTCATTCATTATCCATTCAGTTGTTTCATCATTGCTCTCTGCTACACATTGACATCCGGCTACACAGTAGGTAAGAGGTAGAGGTAGGACTGAAAACCCCAGGACAGGGAACAAGGCCCAGTTTGGTCTCTTCTTGGCTAAATTCCATTTTGGACAGCTCTTTGTTTTTCTTTGATGTGTGGCGTTTAATTGCTTATCTCTAAACATAAGGCTCAATTGGTGGGAGCTTGTGTGGGGAAAGCCATTTGCCCTTTCCTGAATTAAAAAAACTGAACGTCATTAACAGTTTATTTTCCACAGAGAACCATGCTGTAAGTGTGTACCAAAAAAAAAAAAAAAGTTATTTTCCACTGCCCAGTTTTGCCCATGCTAGTCCCAGATTTATGTCATGACCTCACAATAGCCTCTCGTGCCCGCCTGGCTGCAAAGCTTGATTATTTTGTAATTTGATCTTCGTGGGGATTCCAGCCGAGCTTTCCGTTTGCTCGTGGGCAGCAGAATGTGGCAGCATGCCTGCTCACTTGCCTGAACCGCTATGATCAGATTACGCCTTCTCAGCATTTCTCGCATTGGCTGCCTGTGAAGTTCAGAGAAGCCTGAAGTAGAGACGGAATAGGAACTATTAGAGAGCTCGTGGAATCTTGGTCTCCTATGTGTCTCCTGTTAACAGAATCAGAAAATCACTCCACACTGAAGCTCTCTAGCTGTACAATTTTGTGAAGTGAACTTTTTTGTGCTATGCAATTTCCAGAAACCATTTTCTCAACGTTAATGTTATTTTTAGAGTTATCAGTTGGGTTTTAGCTTTCACCTTTTAGACATTTCCATAACATGTTCAGGATCTTCATAAAAGATGAGAAGATTCTACTTTTCGGTATTTGTTGTTAACAACAAATCATTACAAGACATCACCGTTAGCAAAGTACTCTTCTCTCTATATTTTTCTTTCAGCCAAATATTTATAGAATGATGATACCTGTCAGCATCTTCATGAGAGAGCATGACTGCATCCTCTCGACGTGGTGGGAGAACACAGTGTCCAACCTGGCACTGTGACATGATGTGGAAAATTCAAAACTCATTCTGCTTCCCCTTTTAACTGAGCACCAAGGATGTGAGGCTCTCCCTGATGCACTGAGATACAGTGGTGATCTAGATACATAGTCCCTGCCCTCCTGAGATCACTAGTTCAGTCTTGGAAGTAAAAGCTCTTACATGGTGGACATATGTGGATGCTTTTCAAAATTGTTTTAGAATGATTTCAGATTTTGTGAAAAGTGAAGCAGAGAAACTGAGAGTTGGAAATTTCATTTCTTAGAGGTCCTTTCTTGTGGAATCCTCTCCATGGTATTTGTTCATGGGAGTGAACAAAATACACAATTCATGTTTCATTGTTCAGAAATGAAGAAATCATGATTATGGGTTAAGAAATAATCTAAATTCCACTCAAAGCTCGATTAAACAGTTTTTGTTTTCTGACACCATCATTCATACGTTCAGTGGACCAGCAAGAAAGCTTGGAAAATGAAGCATAAACAATGTGATGCCAGTTTGCTTTAAAATCCCTAATATATGTTTTGTAAACAAAGCTTAGAAAACTTCATACTCTACTAATTAAATAACAAGAAAGATTTTATGAACACACGAAAAGCCAGAATTTAAAATGCCTTCAGGGGAACAGGTGCTGTAATGACATCACTGTGTGTCACACAGCTTTTTTTTTTTTCTTGATACTTACATTTGGTCATAATGGAAAGAAATTGATTCCAAATGTGTTTTCTTGACCTCCTTCTCCATTCATGTTAGTGCCTAACCTTAAATGATGTTTCTACAATCTCGGTTGTATTTACAGTAATTATATGCATAATGTAGCATATTATTGTCCGGACTTCCTGTTTAATCAGTACAGAGCTTCTTACAAGTGCAGCTGAAAAGGGCAAACAAAATTAAAGCTTTATATACCAAAACAAGTTTGATTTGCTAAGCTCCCAGCATTCCAAAGTACACAAATTTGTTCCACTAAGTTTTCCGATGGCTTGCAGATGGGCAATGATTAATCAGAGAGCTAACTGTGAAGTAGTTTGCAATTAAACTGGAAAGCTCTGAAGCATGCTAATTGAATCAGAAAATTAGAGACACTGAACAGTAATTGGCTATTTCTCATGCAGCAGGTGCCAGGCCACTCATCTGTGGAACAAGGTATTTAAGGCACATTAGCACTAGTAAAAATACTTCTTGATATGGAACAGTTAGATTTTCTGCTCATTTTCACCATGGATGTCAAAACATACAGCTGTGCTATCTGGTACTTGCAATTCATGTTTGAAGAATTTAAGTTAGGTAAACATATGGGAGAGAAGTGCTGGGCAACCTCTAAGTGCACAGGAAACATTTTCAAAGTGAAACCTAAAATGAGGGGCTGAGGTTTTGTTTTTTCAACCCAATCACTTTTGCTTTCTTATGGTACAAATTTAGAAGTTGGATTTTCTGTTTAGTGTTAGTTTAAGGCAACAACAGTATAAATCTAGTACTGCTGTGAGCTTACTAGATACATAAAGCCGATTCATATCATGTCTCAGCATGAGTTTATATCTTCTAATTAGTACCACCATTTTATAGAGCGAGCACATGCTATGAAAGTTTGTTCACCATGCCAATAGGGACCGGGACACATAGTTTTTCTTCAGTGGAATGATCTGCCGTAGGATCGTGAACAACTGTAACCCAACCAGTGGGTAACCAGGCAAGAATGGGATTTAATAAGTTCAGTTGTAGAGACTTTTTTTTAAAAATAATTATCATTTTCATAATATCAAGGGTGGGGCATATGACTTCTGTTTCCCTTTGCTTTAATTAGAGTTGAGTATTGTTATTAAAAGGGAAAAACATAAAGGAAAATAAAAACATTCTAATTTATACTGTGTCGGGAAGCAGAATATTACAATATTCACATGCTAATCATATCACTTAGCAGATGACTGCAGAAAATAGTGAGTTTGAACCAAGAGACATAAATTATAAATTGCAGTAGTGCATAGGGGATATGTTATAACTGTGTCTCATTTAAATTGAGACAGGGAGTTTTCTCTGCACAAATAATGTTCCTTCATTAAGTTTTAAAGTCTCTTTTATAATGTTTTGTTAAGAACCTTTGGCACCATGTTACCAAAACAGGTTTTAAGTGGAACACGCAGGTTTTCAAAGCAAAACACACTACATGCAAACATATACTTCATGTCTTTAAGCTATAGAATTTTTTTTTCTAAGTTTAAGCGAAAGCTCCTCTTTGGTAGGCCTCCTCCCCCACCCCCCCCCAATAAGCCACGTACATTTTACATTCTTTAGTTTGAAAGCAGTTCTGAAACATTTACATGATCAATGTCTTTTGCTTGAGGGATAAAGTTTGCTCTTCCATGGACAAGTGAGAACATATTGATCATTTTATTCTATTTGCTATTTCTAAATTCAATATACCTCTTGAGTCGATAAGCGAGATCGAGAGCATATTCTTTTTTGTGTGTGCCTGGTTGTAGCTTGTTCTCAAGATCCAAGATACATTTTTGATTAATCACGAATGCTCTGAGGTCATGGAGAGCAAATGTGTTTGTGGAGTGTCAGCTGATGCTGTCAGATAAATGTCTTAAGCTTAGCCAGGGTTCATGCCCCAGCTTTAGGCTGTGCCAAATGTCTCCCCTTGTTGAGGAAGATAACAGCTACACTGGAGGCGACTGAGCTGTTTGTTCACTGAAGGGGCTGACCTTGCCATATGGGGCTACAGTCAGGTGGAGAAGGAGTGTAGATGTTTTAATTGAAACTTTACAAATTTAAACTTGTCATTTGATCAGAAGATCTTGGTGTCCACTAATTTACATTCTGGCCTCTATATCTTGTCTGATTATAACTACGTTTCTTCAGTAATTCAGATTAGTCTACTCAGGATGAGTAATTTCTCCAATATTGTTCTCAGTGTATTCTGAGACTATTTTGGCACTACCAGTGTGTTATTAAAATACTGCAAAAGCATGAAAATGCTTATTAGATAAAAGGAATATATTTTTCTTTGGATATATGTAGTAGAAATTATTCTTGCTCTGTGTTCTGGGTTTTGTTGTTGTTGTTGTTGTTGTTGTTTTGTTTTGTTTTTCCCTTCAAATCCACAAAATAAAAATATGGTCTGGGCAAAGGGAGGTCACTTGTGTTAATGACCCTTGTCCATGTACCCTCTTATCTTCAGAGGACTCATTTAATCACATTTACCCCCACTTACAGTAATTTGTCTTCTTTTACTAGACAGAGTCTATAAATAGGAAATAATGACAAACCTAAACTAACACCTGGAGAATGCTTTGTACTGAGGCTTTCTCTATTTGAGACTAAAGGCAATCAGATTGATCATATGGTGATGCATAAATAAATGAACTCTCTGTGGGCTATTTGTGGGCATTTGCTGCAAAATACCTTTTTAAAAAAAGTGCCTTTCTTCCATTTTACCCAGTCTGTTCTTTTCTCCAAAGAAGCTGGTCTACTTTTCTTTCCTCTCAGTAAGTTCATACTGCCATGGGTATATCATCAGTGCTAATTAGACAAAATAATGCTGTTTAAAAAAAAAGGAAGAAATAACACATCTGTCATGAACTCCCACCAGATCTCTTGGAAATGAGACATTTTAAATATTTTATGCTGAACACAAAATATCTTGAGGAAATGGTTTTATATTCTGTATCCCAAAACAAAACCATCAATGTCAGAGAATAGTGCTCCTTGAAAACATTCCATTTTATTTTCTTTAAAATTCCTTCACACTGGAAATGTAGTTCTCCTGTCTATGTATTCCCAGATTGTAAACTGGAAAACTTAATGGCATTGGAGGAAATGAAAGATATTCTTTTAATTTTGGAAACCTTTTCTTTATCAGATAATACTAGAGAAGTGTTACATTTCAGTATCTAGAGACAAATATGTTTCATGTGTATTGATATTAGGGAACAAAATGAATTTTGTTTTGATTTGGTTTGGTTTTTGCAGTTACTAACATGACAGACAGACCTAGTAGAAATGAAAAAGACTAAGGATAACTTCCATAGTCAAACATTAAGCTTCTGATAATGTGACTAAAAGAGTCAAATCAGCTTGTGATTTTCTATAGTTTTCTTAATTCTATAAAGATTAATAATAGCTAATGCCCAGATGGCCCTTGCAAATCCTAGTTTAAGTATAAATAAGATTTTTTAATTCTCTTATCTTCAAATTTAAGCCCAGTTTAGTTCTGTACTAAATTTTGTGGTCATTGTTTTTTAAAGTATTCCTTATCCATTATCCTTGTTTTTTCTTCTGTTCCTCATTATCTTAAGAAATGCTTTCTAATGTACTGAATATCAGTGATGCATACAATGTTTTTGTCACTCCTTTTTATATATTTTTTAAAGATCTTAATTTATTTATCTGACAGAGAGAGATCACAAGTAGGCAGAGAGGCAGGCCGAGGGAGAGGGGGAAGCAGGCTCCCCACTGAGCAGAGAGCCCGATGTGGGCTCGATCCCAGGAACCTAAGATCATAACCAGAGCCGAAGGCAGAGGTTTAACCCACTGAGCCCCCCAGGCACTCCTGTCACTCCTTTTTCTGAAACCACTGTCTAAAAATGCAGTTGATCCTTCTGTTCCTGTTGTTCCTTGACCCATCATTTTGTTTGTTTTTAATTTCAGTTAGCCAACATATAGTACATCATTGGTTTCAGATGTAGTGTTCACTAATTTATTGTATAACACCCAGAGCTCATCACATCATTTAAAAAATAGTGAACATTGTCATGCCCAAGAACCAGGAAAAGACATGGAATGGTTTGATTTTTCATATGTAAACCTATTATACTATTTAGAAGACCAGTAATTGATAATGACATAATAAAATATTTATTTAAGATTTTAGAGGTATTCTCAACATGACTTAGACCCACCTGTGGAAGGGAACAGTAAAATAAGCTGATGCTGAGCAAGACTCACTTTGCCTTTTCTTCAAAATTACTGTCTCCTTAGCCATTGTTTGCTCCTGTGCCTGTACTTACCAGATCTTTCCACTGAAATCATGAGCTTCATTATATCTCTGCCATTTCTATTTTTCTTCATACTGCATTAGGTCTTGATTCTTTTCTAAGATAGTTCTTTCCTCCCATTTAAAATTGAAGTTTAAATGATCATTGATTCGAGCTATCAAGCAGTAAGTCTAAAAATTTAGAGAGTCCATATGTTAAAGAGGTATTTTGGGGGGATTATTGAGTGGCTCCATCAGTGGCTTTGACGGAGTGAGCCACTGAGTGGCTCAGGTCATGATCTTGGGTTTATGAGATCAAGCCCCACACTGAGCACAGAGTCTGCTTGAGATTCTCTCTCCCTCTTCCTCTGCCCCTCTTGCTCATGCTCTCTCTCTCATTCTAGAATAACTAACTATTAAAAATAATTAAATAAGTAAAGAGTATTTTCCTCAGCTTTAATCTCTTATTCAGTATAAGCTTGTTTGAAAAATTGCAGTGTCACCTGAAAACTTCTGGAAAGAAATGCCCACTACATTTCCAAAAATTGTTTCTATAAACCAAAGTTTGCTTTATTTTTTAATACTACACAAAGTCTGATTGTATTTTCAGTTTCTGATTAGACTTGTAAATCCTACTTTTTATTAATCAGATAGGGGATGGCTTCAGTTATACATAAAGATTTTTGAGGAGATGAGTCCTTTTAAGGAGATGAGCTCCTATTATTTGCCATTCAAAACAGATTCTCAATTAACATTGTAATTCTACTTTAGTTTACTTTATCATCCAAAATTACTTTTTTACATTTGAATGTTTTTTTTATTCTTTACTTAATAAAAAAATGCTGGGGTTTCTATTTCTCTATTATGATTCTTTATGTTCTATACTTTTTAGTTGACTACAAAACTAATAGTAAAATCATTAGTGACAATTATTACCGAGTAACAATTGACATAACAGTAATGATGACAGTCCATATTTATTTTCTTAGACTGATTTGGCTTCCTCAAGATTCTGGAGGGTTTGAAATTAGCAGTGTCCTGTCAGATAAAATCTATGCAAAGTGTCTTTTTTTAAGGGTTTATAATGCTTCCCATACTAACTAGTAAAACAATTCATCATTTTCAAATGTATAATCAGTGTCAGCATTTTGTGTATCACAATGAAAGTCTTCAAACAGTGGCATTCAGGATGCTCCTGTGAGGAACCAAAAGAAAATCACTTTCCTCTTGTAAAGCACTTTTACAAAACCACAAGTAAGAAAAAACATTAGTACAATTATTTTAAATAGGACAACAGTAAATGAAAGTAATGTGGAACTTTTCAGCATTGTGAAGTGTACAGTCACAATTTCATTCTTACATATATACAGAAGCCTGTAGTACTTGAGAAAGCCTGTCCCTTCCTAAACTCATAGTTTTTACACATTTAGAAATATAAGACAAATTATGTTTATAATCTTACATTACTCATTATACATAACTAAATACAACAAATAGAGAATGAAATAGTACTTTAAATTGTTCCTGTGGATATTCATTTTGTGGGATTTAAAATAATTGCATTTTTCCTATACTTCATGACATTGAGAGCATTTCTAAGTACAACTAACACACAGTATGTGGCCTTGAATTACACTAAGTATATTTCCTGGACCCTCAAAAAGGCCGCTGAATTTACATCAGCCATGAAGATCCACAGATTTACTCTACACAGACCAGGGAAACAGAAAGGAACAGAAAGAAGGTGTGTTTTGCTGCAGTACATAGAGCAAGGAGGGGACAAAGGCAAGAACTAGGTTATTCAGGAACTTGTAGACCTAGAGTCTGAATTTCTTTTTTAATCTAAGTACAGCAGGATGCCCTTGGAGGTTCTCGAGTTGGAAAGGGAGAGGATCTAATTTATAGAGGGAAAATGGATTGGTAGGGTAGCAGGACTATAAGCAGCTGCTTCATTTGGAAGCTGTTGCAGTAGCCCAGGCAGGAGATTACAGTGGCTTGAATGATGGTAGCAGTAGAGATAGGAAGATGTGCCCAACATGCCTTCATCCTTTAGATACAGGAAGTGAGGGGATAGGAAGGATGAAGGATGGTTCCTAGATTTTTGGCTTGAGCATCTGGCCAGTGTCATTGACTGAGAGGAGGAAGTGCTAGGAGAGGAATAGGTTTGGGAAGGAAATCTGCAAGTCATATTTTGACATTGAACCACGCTGTGTTTATACCTTTAAACACTTATTTAAGGAACTATTCTAGGGATCAGAGAGAGGTTTCATGACAAGAAAGAAAAACAGCAAATGCATGACTTTCAGATTTTTTTTTTTCACCACCACATGGGACTTGTAATGTGAACTAGAAGTTCTTTGACCAGAATATAGAATCTGTAAAACTCATCATTGACTACCGTAGGCTGTGTCCGCCCTCCAACTTCACCACTTCTAACCAATGCAGATTTCACGCAGAGGAACAGAGCCACTGCTGGCTACTGTGACGGGCAGTTTCTCAATAGCCCCAACAATGAACACGTAATTCGAAAGCGAGTTCTCCCTCTGATTGCTCGGTTAGAGAATTTTAATAACATTTTATTAAGAATTCATAGCTTAGGGACGCCTGGGTGGCTCAGTTGGTTGGACGACTGCCTTCGGCTCAGGTCATGATCCTGGAGTTCCGGGATCGAGTCCCACATCGGGCTCCCAGCTCCATGGAGAGTCTGCTTCGCTCTCTGACCTTCTCCTCGCTCAGGCTCTCTCTCACTGTCTCTCTCTTAAATAAATAAATAAAATCTTAAAAAAAAAAAAAGAATTCATAGCTTAATGTTGCCTTATAAATGTAGAAACTCTGTTTTATAATAAAACTCCTTTTCCCATTCACTAAGTAACCCTTAGCAAAAACAGGTTTTTTTTTTCTAGTCAGCCCCATTCAGACTTGGAAAAAAAATTTCTCATACCTTTTGGCAGTCAATTATGAAGAAGAGAGGTTCCCAGTTCTATGACCATAGTTTGCCTTCAGTTGTTGAGTTTTATCACCTTTTTAAGAGATAACTTTTTGTGTGTGCTTGGTATTTTGTTCATGTGTTCACAACTCTAAGAAGCAAGGATATTTGCTTTGGCAGAATGGTTTTTAGTTTCATTTTTTATGTTGATAGCCCAGCAACAATAAGGAAAACCAGATTTGGTGCTTTACTTCAAAAGATGCAAATTAAGATGACTTTGAGAGTTATAGTCCTATCAAGTTAATTCAGATACTTCAGAAAGTACCAGTATTATCCCAAATCATTATTGAAACATTTGAGGATCACAAATTTCTCTGCAATTATCAGCTTGGTTGTGTGAACATCAAACTATAGACCAGTCCAGTTTCCCCCATGGCAGATCGACAGACCTGGTAGATTGAGTAGATGCGATGTCTGCATTATATATTGATGCTAACAAAGCTATCCATTGTCTCTTTCATCGTCTGATGATCAATAAGTAGAGAACAGGATGAATGATAAGACAGGGAGGGAAGACTTTGATAAGAAGGTGGTCTTACCAAATGTAATGATGCTGAAGAACAAAATACATCATGAATTGAGGTTGGGGACTATCCCTAGGTTTATATATACATGCCATCCCCTGTTCTAAAACTAAAAAACAAAACAAAACAAAACAAAAAACCCAAATAACAAAAAAATCACAAACTATTAAGTAACAGCTTAAATGCATGAATGAAGTTGATTCAAATTTATACTTTCTTTTCTGTCTGGCTTTGTTTTGTGCTTTGGGAAGCTCCTGCTTTCTTCCCCCATGGTGTTTTTTAAAAGTTTCTGTCAACAAACTGAGGGTTGCTGGGGGGAAGGGGGACAGGGTGAGGTCACAGGGTGATGGACATTGAGGAGGGTATGTGATATAATGAGCACTGGGTATTATATAAGACTGATGAATCACAGACCTGTACCCTTTAAATGAATAATACATTATATGTTTATTTTTAAAAGTAAGTACATTCTAAACCCAAGGAAAAAGTTTCTGTCAGCCACAGTCTATCCCTGTTCTCTTGTTTTCCTTATGGGGAGAGGCACCTGCTTTGCTTTAGCAGTTCATAGTCCTTTAAGTCTTACAAATAAAATAACATCAAGTCAACACGTGTTTTTGTACCACTTTTCAAATTAGAGTAATTTTTTCTTAACCAACATTTTTTTAAAAAAGCAAAAGTAAATCTACTTGTGAGAAACCAATATAAAGAGAAATTTAGTGGCTGATGTTATTCATCAAACATTTCATAAATTTAAGTATACAATCATGGGCATTCTAATTTAGTATTTCTGTGCTTCTCCCTTACCAACCAAACCTTAGGTCTTTGAAGTCACTAAAAGTGACATTTCAGGCTGTCATGTCTGGTGGTCATGACATTCGTTTTGAGCTGTTGTATGAATTTACCTTTGCATTGGCTTAACATAAGAACGATTATCACTAGGCAAATTGTGACTTGACTTTCAAAATATATCCTGAAAAGTCCTCAACACTAGGCATCTCTCAAGAGGTTTTTTTGTTGTTTTTTATAAGGTACCTCTTTATCGACCCAACTCCATATTTTCTACCCCATCCCCACCCCCAACTCCTGGCAACTTAACCACTTTTTCTTCTTTTTTTCTTAAGACTCCACATATAAGTGATACCATGCAGTTTAGCTTTCTCCAACCAGTTTATTTCACTTAGCATAATGCCCTCCAGGTTCATCCATGTTGTTACAAATGACATGATTTCCTTCTTTTCTAAAGCTAAATACTATTGTGCTGTATACATATGACCATATCTTCTTGATGTATTTGTCTGTTTGTGGGCACTCAAATTGTTTCTATGCCTTGGCTGTCGTGAATAATGTTGCAGTGAACAGGGGAGTGCAGATAACTTTCCAAAATAATGGTTTCCAGTCTTCCCACCACCATTTATTGAAAAGGCTATCCCTTTGCCATTGTATATTCATGGTTATTTTGTCAAAAATCAGCTAACATATATCCATGAGCTTATTTGTGGGCTTTCTATTCTGGTCCACTGATCTCTATGTCTTCTTTTCTATGCCAGTACCATACTGTTTTGAATCTGATAGGTTTGTAATATACTTAGAAATCAGCAAGTGTGATGCTTCCAGCTTGTTCTTTTTCAGGTTTGCATGGGCTATTCGGTCTTTTTGGTTCCATACAGCATTTAAGATTGTTTCTTCTATTTCTGTGGAAAATGCCATTGCTATTTTGATAGGAATTGTATTAAATCTATAGATTGCTTTGGGTAGTGTGGACATTTTTACAACAGAAGTATTCTAATTCATGAACATGATTTTTTAAATTTATTTTTGTCTTCTTCAGTTTCTTTCATCAGTGTCTCACTATACAGCGCTTTCGCCTTCCTGGTTAAATTTTATTCCTACGTATTTTATTCCTTTTGATGCTATTGTAAATGAGGTTTTTTAAAAACTTTTTCTCTTCTGATAGTTTGTTGTTAATGTATAGAAACACAACTAACTTTTTGTGTATTGATTTTGTATCCTGCAGCTTCACTGAATTCAGTATTTTTAGTTTGGTGGGGGGGTTTTGGTGGAATCTTTACGGTTTTCTATGTATCCTGTCATGTCATCTGAAAATAGATTTACTTTGCAATTTGGATGACTTCTATATCTTTTCTTCTTTGCCTAAGTAATCTGGCACTTCAGTACTATGTTGACTAAAGTCACAAGAATGGGCATCTTTGTCTTGTTCTTGATCTTATAGGAAAAGGTTTCAGCATATCTGAAACATGGAGTATGATAATAGCTATAGGCTTGTCCTATATGGCCTTTGTTATGTTGGAGAACCTTCCCTCTATACCCATTTTGTTGAGAGCTCTCAAAAAATATTCCGATGGCTAACACTCTCTTAGACAGTGTAAGAGGTCGTAGGTACCTAAAAATGGGAGGTATGATTCTTACCCATTCGGAGCTTTCACGTTAAGGAAAATGCTAATTTTGACTTCAGAAAAACTACTAAACAACCAGACTGTAGGGAAATTAATAGGTTATCAAGAAGAGAGGTGGTGCAAAAGAGCGTTTCAACCTCAAGGAGAAAAGAGCTGAGGAAAGCAGTTGAAGGGGTTTAAAAAAAAAAAAAACTCATAGTCTAAACCATAGAGAGAAGAAACTAATATAAAAAACCTACTCACTGCCAGGATTTTTGACATGTGCAACTCATCACCAGGAACTGATACGACTTAATCCCATCACACTTATTATTTTTGGCATTGTCTTAGAGCATGGATTGTGGCGTGGAGTTTATACTTCCATTTCTACACTCTACAGGAATAAAAATTCAAAATTTCATTTTATGAGCCATAAATTTTACCACATTTCCTATACTGACAACTCATGAAAAAAACTTATTTTTAAGATTTTGGCCTATCACTGTGTGTTGAGACTCCATTTGCGTCGCAGTATTTACTGACGGTCTTCTATGTACAAGTACCATGCTAAGACTGGAACTTTTAAGCCAGAAGTTCCTGAACATGAGTTGTAAACCAAATTTGAAGAAAACCAGGGATATACATTGTTGAGTCGGAAACCATTCCAGGGCACAGGTGGAATGTGGCAAACACAAAGCTGGAGAAGTGGCAACAAGGGAATAAAACTGAATTGTATTGATTTATTTAGTACCTTGATTAGGTAGTACCTGTCATTTGCTGGAAGATTATATCATCGTCTTTGGAATGGCCTATTAACACTAATTTAATAATAGACTTCCATTCCACTGTTAAATGAGCCAGGACAAGTATTGTTCATTATTATGTTTCTCTAAAAAAGGCTCTAGCAATATTTTGCTAGTTTAATAAGTTTGTAAAAGTTGACCTAAGCACCAAGGGGTCTGGGTTGAATAAAAATGCTTTTTTTTCCCCTTTATAAGTTCTGTGGTATAAAATGTGTACCCTATTTTTAATGAACAAGCTTTCTTTAATCATCCTGTTTTATTTTTCATTATCAAAGTGGGCAACAAAACATCTATATGTCATTCGCTTGAATAACTATATATGGTGTGCCTGGGTGGCTCAGTGAGGTAAGCCTCTGCCTTTGACTCAGGTCATGGTCTCAGGGTCCTGGGATCGAATGCCGCATCGGGCTCTCTGCTCGGCAGGGAGCCTGCTTCCCCCTTTCTCTCTGTCTGCCTCCCTGCCTACTTGTGATCTCTCTCTCTCTCTCTGTCAAATAAATAAATAAATAAATCTTAAAAAAGAAAAAATAAAAGAAAGAACTATATGTACTCTGAATAAGATCCAGATGCAGAAGACCTGTGAGTGTACATGTATTCAAATAAAGGCTGAAGTCTTTAAAGATATCCGCTCAGGTATCTTATGTAATCTTCTATCAGGATTGTATCTCCATTTCAGTTTGTATGACACTACCTGTTTTGAATAGGATAAAGACTCATTGTTACTGTCAGGCCTATTTTCAAACTAAATATTCATCCAGTCCTTTGTGGCTGCCATTTTTATCACACATTTAGAACGGCTTCCCTTTGCCGATCTGCCATCTTCCTGCAAATCACTGTTTCACTTGTATGATTTCTAGTGAGACAAGCTTAGACCTGGCTGCCTTTCTCTCAGTAACAGAGAAAAGAAATGTCTCTGGTGCTTATGCTGCAAAGAAAGTTGATTCATGTGTAAATTATCATTTGGCCTTTATTTGCTTGGCCTGTGGAGAGTACACATGCAGATAAAAGGTTCAGTGGGTCAGGGCTCAGTATGTGCGGGTTTCTCCGGTGGCTACAATGACAGCATTAGAATTGTTGTCGCAGATTATCAGACACACTGTGATGTCTTATCATTATTTATTTGCAGTGTTCTGTGTAAAATAAACCCAAACACCATAGGTGCTTCTGTAATAATAGGATACCATGTACCTGTCCACCATTTGTTCTGTTGGCTCACATCCTAAATAAGAAAAACTGGTTTGTGTTTTTCTTCAAGTTGGAACTGGTGTCTTACTGTTTCTGCCATCGATGTTTCTGGCTCCAGTCTATCCTTTTTCTTCTACCTCATGTTTTCATTTCTTCAAACTTGGATGTTGTCCACGTTGTTAAGAAGCATGGATAATATCTTTGTAACACATCCTATTAATCCAGGTAGATGTAAAGTGCTGTTAGGGTACGTATAACTGCTTCTAGGCACGATGCAGAAATTGGATAGTTGCAGAAACTGCAAAATCTGTTCTCTGTGACTCAGTTCATTTTCTTTTAAAAAAAAATTGCTTACCATGCTCATTATTATCTTCACTATTAAAGGAGGTAAACAGAGGTTTAGGGTTTCCTTTTCTTTGTTAGCCACATATCAACCCTCTAGATGTACAGCTAAAATGAATTTATATGGTAGATCCTTGTGTGTGTGTAAAAAATACTAAGAACTGCGTTAATAAATCCCAAAATGATATGATGCCTTCAGTCTATTCTTATTATGTAAGTTTTATGTGTCAGAAGGGTAGATACAGAGGTATATCTAGATATAAAGAAGGGTAGATATAGAGCTGATATATCTGTTTCTACAGCTTTTATTTATTTGTGTAATCATATTATGTATACATGTTTTCATATTATGATCCATGTGATTTTTTAAAGTATGTTAAAAAACCAAGAGAATATATTTTATAACACCTACATTACTAAATTGATGTTTATCAGAACATTATTGATTCATAGTCCCTTTGGTAAGCTTTCCTCTATTACAGCAAAATTAAATGAGTTTCAAATAATGCAGTTAGCATTATAAAATACTGCCTTCATTTTTTTAAAAGTTATCTTTGCTGTTGAAGAAATTATGTCTGGAACCAGATTCCGTGCACTTGGACAAAAAGGTATGATTTTTCATTGCAACTTTTGCCATTCCATTAGGGAAACAATCCACTGTTTTGAGGACGCAGATAATTAACCATATGTTAAATTGCCTTTAGTTCCTTGTCACCAAGGCCTGAACAGCAGCAGGCTGATCTCTCCTACCTTCTCCTTTCACTTTCTGTTCCACGTTCCACCACCAGGGCCCAACTGAGCTGTGGAAGGAGGACAGTCCCACTCTGTTCTTGGACAAGTTTTTCCCGGCACAGTCCATCCCCCAGCCTCCCTTGCATTGAACAGGGGAGAGATTGGGATATGTGAAACCTACTTATTCCTTCCCCTTGACCAGTTAAAAACCACTTCTTGTTCTCTCCTAATTTTCTTTCTCATCTCCTTCGAGGTGATGAATGATATGATAAATTCACCGAGTTTAGGCCAAATGGAAAATGAAAAACCAGGAGATTTCCTTGCGGGGGAAGGGGTACCACTGGTTCAGTTACCTTACCTTTGTCCAGCGTGGTAACTTTATAGGAGAGCGAGTATTTTTAGCCTCTAAAAACTGTTTGGCGCAGATAACCTGTTTTATCTCTTGTGTGACTAGTGTTTATAGTTTTGTTTTAACCGGGAGAAAGAATGGAGAAAACACAGTTGAGGAAAATAGAGGAGAGTGGCTGAAAGAATAAGAGAATAGCGGTAAAACTCAAAAGATGAAGTTATCGTGTGTAGACTTGATTAATCTCACCTATCTACCCAGTGATACACTATGAGGCTGTGCGAAAAGAGACAATAATTATATCAGGACCATCATCTCAGTGCTCCTGGCATGCACACAGAGTTGTAAGGAAGTCATATAATTTTGTTTGTACATTTGTATAATTGATGTCTTGCTACAGATAACTTAGTTAGGTATGTATAAATACATTTCATGTATATGTGTATGGTATACAGCATACAAGTAAAACACTTGAGTGTAAGTATGAACAGTTGTGACAATTTTCCTAAGAATATATCGTATGCATCTGTGTTGAGATAGGCATGCTATAATTATGACAATTAAAGACATTTAAAGGTAGCAAACAGATTTGTTTTTATATATAATAATTTATTTACCCTGGTAGCTGAACTCAACACAGTATCTCCTTTTTAGCTTACTTTTATCCATGAGGGGATAATGTGTTTAATTAAGCCCTCTTGTCTACAAGCAGTAGAGACCCACTCAGCTAGCTTGGATTGAATTTATAGTTTGTCTCCTAAAGAAGATTCGTAGAGAGAATATAAGAACTGAACTCTGTACTGAAATTGTAATTTAAGCCATTTAGACTTTTTAATGTTGTTCTAATGTGAAAGGAACAGACTAAGAGTTACTGTGAAGGTACTCATCATCTTATCACTGGAAAGTCATTGACAATATTGCTGTTCAAAGCACCTACTCTTGCTACTTGTCTCTCATGAGACATATATTTCTCTAGAGGAATCTGTTTCTCTGTCATGCTCCTAGGCACTATATATGGACCAGCTTCTTCCTTTTGCTCACTTTCTGCCCACTCAGAACTTTGGCGAATGAATAGCCTTTGAGTCTCTCCAGTTCTAACTTGACTTCAGCTGCAGACCCCTGACATTACCTTGGTTTCTTCCTTCAGATTCGTAAGAAAATTATTGTTTTTACATCTCCGTGCATCAGGTCATAGAGGACGGTCCTGTTACTTGGTGGCACTTAGTACAGTATCCATCCCAGGCTCAGTCAGCTGTGGATGGAAGGTGCAGGGTTATATGATTAAAAAAAAAAAAAAAAGACACCCCTGCTTCTATCCTTTGAAACAGGTCTGTAATCAATATAGTTTTGCTACAGAGGGTAGTTGGTGAGCAGATACCATCACTGACACCTCGTGTGTGTGTGTGTGTACATATATAAAGCATGTGCTATATATTACACAGGTTAACTCCCTGATACAGATGCTATGAACCAAACTATTAATGTGATCCATTGCTTAAATGTCACTCCTCAAGGAAGTCTCAGTCTACAATCTCTGAGTGCTCCTGCCATATGCTCCCATTATACTCTGTGTTTCGTCACCATTATAAAACTTATCAGTGTTATTATAATTGCTTAATGCGTCCCTCCTCTGATAAACTCTAAGTCTGTGAAAGGAGGGACCATATCTTTCCTACTCACTATTCTGTCCCTGTATCTAGCCCAGTTCCTGGCTTATAACCGTATCCAAATGTTTAAGTTATTTGATTAATAAATGCCTTAAACCTCTAGTAATCAAGAGGTTTGAATTAGAAGTTTAGTAATCATCCAAAAACCAACTCCTCTTCCTAAATGTCCCCCATTTCTGACAGTGACAGTATCGGTATTTATCACACAGGTACTAATTCATCCCTCTCAACATCATCAAGGCAGTTTTCTTAGTCCTTTCTTTCTCTTTTATCTGTAAGTTTTTCTCCATTGCCGTTGCCAACTGTCTCAGTTGAGGTCTTCTTCACCTCCACCTACCTGGTCTCCTGGGCTCTAAGCTCTCACCCTCTATATATCCTACATAGCTTCCTAAAAAGCAGCTTTTTACACCTCTTTCTCTGTGAGAAAAACTTGGTTGGCTTCACTTCTGCCCAAAGAATGAAATCCAAATTCTTAAGTCCTTCACTTACTTGTTCTTGCAGAATCTCTGACTGCGTTTTCTAGTGCTGTCCTACATGAGCTCTTTCATTCTATCCAACCGAGTCTACTTCTCTCCAAATACATTCTGAGCATCTCCAGCCACCCCGGTCCACTTTCTTCCTCCTTCCGCGGTACTTAACTGTGACTCTTCTTTCAAAACCCACCTCCAGTTCTGCATTCTTCAGAAAGTTGTCCCTACACCCAGTCCTCAGTAATCACTTCTTTTTCTGAAGTTAGAGGACTTATGGGGCGGCTGGGTAGCTCAGTCGGTTAAAGCCTCTGCCTTTGGCTCAGATCATGATCCCAGGATCCTGGGATCGAGCCCCACATTGTGCTAGGCAGGGAGCCTGCTTCCTCCTCTCTCTCTCTGCGTGCTTCTTTGCCTACTTGTGATCTCTGTCTATCAAATAAATAAATAATCTTTTAAGTTAGAGGACTTACTATCTCTGCCATTCAGCTGCCCTTTACCATAGGCCACCTGACAATATTGGGGTGTTTTTAATAGGTACAGTATGACAGTGAGGATTGTGAACTGCAGTCAGACTACCTAGGTTCAAATCCTGCCTCCACAAAGTTAACATCTGGGTAAACTGAGCAAGTTGCCCAACCCCAGTAAACTTGAGCTCCGTCGTCTCTGAAATGGGAACGGGAACAGCACTTTCCTGTTGTGAGAGTTCAACGCAGCAGAACATCTGAAGCGTGGTGAGTGCTCAATAAATGTTTCTTAAAAAATTATTTGCTCATTATTGATGAGCTATTTTTAAATACCTGTGATGTGCTAGACCCTGCCCTATGTAGAAATGGTATAAAGGGATTAAGATAACAACCTCTGCTAGCAAAGAAGTCACTTCTTCCCTATCTCCCAGTTAGACTCCAAGCCCCTTGCAGTCACCTTCACATAATCCATACATCCTTACTAATAATTTGCTATCCTCGAAAACCCTGTGCCAGGCACAGGGAATTACAGAGAGGCGTAATATAAAGTCCATGACATGTTAACTACACGGGAATTAAATTTAAAAATTAGAAGCCCATGATCTTCAAGACCATTTTAGCTAAAGTCCCTGTCATTGTGCTTTTGCACATGGTGAGAGCTCAATGAATGTTTACTGGCATCAAAGAGCATGGCAGTGATGATGCAGACTCTAGAGCACCACAATTTCTAGCCTCTTTTTAGAGCTGTTAACTTTATTTGGCTTCTTCTTGTCTTCATTTTCCACTGAATGAATGCCAGGAAGTCATTTTCAATTTTTTTCTGTCTGATCAAGGCTTAGATAATGTCTGCTGCTTTTGGTAGCTAAATATCCCCCAAACTCCGTTTCATGCTTCAGTGAGAAGATATTATGGTATTGCCAATGGAAACCACTTCACATTTGGGCAACATCATGATGTCTAAGTGGCTCCGATTCAAGTTTCAGTATAGATTCTGGTTCCTGCACATTTGCTGTCAAAAACCACTTTATAGGAGCCAAACTGTGGAACGCTTCCAAGTGTTAGGCACTATTAGAAGTACCATTAAAGTACTGCAGAGCTTCAAAAGATTATGAAATCCTGATTTTTTAACATAATATGTTCTATGGTACATTAATGGAATTTCAATGAGTCCCTTGTTTCTGTCATGGGTCTAAAAGTGATTAATACCCCCCCATTTTTGTACTACTACAGGTTTAGAAACCACTCTGAGTTGAAACTTCTGAAATAATTATATACTATTTTATACAACTGTGGATAGATAGAACAATTCTTATTTTCAAATGTAAATATAAAATAAAACTTCAAGAAAACTTAATTTATTTTTTTTAATTTATGCTGTACAGTTTAGTCCCCTCCCCGAGCCCTGTCCCTCTTTACTTCCTTGGTCAGCCTGCAGAGAGTAAGACTTGTATAAGACAATGATTAAAGTGAGGATTTTTGTAATATCAAAAACTACTTAGAGACAAAGATAATTGTCCATCAGCCTATGGTATGATAATTATATTAATTCAGCATACAATTTATCTCTAGCTTCTTTACCATCAAGGCAGAAAAGGAAATAATAACTGACAAAAAATCTTCTTCACTGGAAAAGCTAAAAGCATATACACTCTTCGGAAAAGATAGTTTCCTTGCAATAAGTAACAAAGAAATCATCACATATTTACTTGTAAATGAGCAATTATTTATGGGATTATTTTAGTGTCTCCTTCCTCCACTAGATGGTAAACTCCCTGAAGTCAGTGACCACATTGGTTTTGTTAATCCCCATAACCCCAGCTCCTAGAAAAAATAGTGGTTGAAATTGAAACGAAATGAAATCATGTGGGTTCTTACCCAAGAAAGACTGACTAACATAATGGGACATATAATCCGTGAATGTATTTATAGGAAGTCCAGTTAGCATTCCTTATACTGTTGATTTTTTTTAATATTTATTTTCATTTTTTGAGCTTTTTTGAGGTAGAGCTTTAAAGTGTGCATTATAATGAACTGATATACATAGTGAAAGGATTTCTCCCATCTAGTTAATTAACATATCCATCACCTTGAATATTTATTTTGTGTGTGTGTGTGAGAATATTTATGTTCTACTTTCAGCAAATGTTATTTACATAATACATTCTTTTTAACTATAGTCACCATGTTATACATTAGATCCTCAGACCTTATTCATCCTATAGTTGAAAGTTTGTATCCTTTTACCAGCCTCTCTCTATAGCCAGCAACCCCAGCCCCTGGCAACCACTTTTTTTCTCTCTGTTTCTAGGGGTTTGACGTTTTGGTTTTTTTTGTTTTGTTTTGTTTTGTTTCTACATATGTGATACTGGGCAGTATTTGTCTTCTCCTGTCTGACTTACTTCTTATAATGCCCTTAAAGTCCATTCAGATTGTTACTAATGGCCAGATTTCCTTCCTTCTCATGGCTAAATGATATTCCCCTGTGTGTGTGTGTGTGTATATATTTTTATCTATTCATCCTTCGATGGACACCTAGTTTATTTCCCTATCTTGGCTATTGTGAACAGTGTTGCAATGATCATGGGAGTGAAGATATCTCTTCAATATCCTACTTTCATTTCCCTTGGATTGATACTCAGAACTGTGATTGCTGGGTCACTTTGTAATTCTGTTTTTAATTTCTTGAGGACCTTCCATACCGTTTTCCGTAGAGGCTATACCAATTTACATTCCTTCCAACAATACATAAGGCTTTCGTTTTTTCCACATCCTGGCCAACAATTTATCTCTTGTCTTTTTAATGATAGCCATTCTAACAGGTGCGATGTATTATCTCATTGTGGTTTTGATTTGCATTTCCCTGTTGAGCATCTCTTCATGACACCTAATTATCACATACATAATCTGCAAATATTTTCCTTCATTTCATAGTTGCCTTTTCATTTTGTTGATGGTTTGTTTTGTCTTTGTTTTTTATTTTGTTGTTCTTTTTTGCTGTACACATGTTTTCACTTTGATATGGTTGCACTTGTTTATTTTTGCTTTTCATACCTTTGCTTTGGTAAAGCTAAAAATCATTGCCAACACCAGTTTCAAGGAGTTTACCCTCTATGTCTTCTTCCAAAAGTTTTTACAGTTTCAGGTCTTATGTTCAAGTCTTTAATCCATTTTAAGTTGATTTTGGGGTTTGGTATAAGATAGGGATCTAGTTTCATTCTTTTGCATGTAGCTGTCCAGTTTTCCCAATACCATTAACTGAAGAGACCTTCTTTTTCTCATTTTATATTCTTAGTTCCTTTGTCAAAAATTTTCATCCAGGGATGCGTGGATGGCTCACTTGGTTAAGCAGCTGCCTTTGGCTCAGGTCATGATCCCAGCGTCCTGGGATCAAGTCCCACATCGGGCTCCTTGCTCGGTGGGGAGCCTCCTTCTCCCTCTGCCTCTGCCTGCCATTCTGTCTGCCTGTGCTTGCTCTCTCTCCCAATCTCTCTCTGATAAATAAATAAAATCTTTTAAAAAATTTTTTTTCATCCATTCATGATTTTATTTCTGGGTTCTCTGTTCTGTTCTAATGATCTGTGTATCTGTCATTTTGCCAATACCACGCTGTTTTTACCATTTTAAGTTTGTAATATAGTTTAAAATTGGGAAGTACGGTACCTCCAGCTTTGTTAATCTTACTTAATGTTGCTTTGGCTATTCAGAACCTTTAGTAGTTCCATATAAATTTTAGGATTGTTTATTCTAGTTCTGTGAAAAATGCCTTGGGAATTTTGATGGGGATTACATTGCATCTGTAGATTGTTTGAAAAGTATGAAAATTTTAACAATATTTTTCCTCGAATCTGTGAACACGGAATATCTTTCCATTTACTTATATCTTCAGTTTCTTTCATCAGTGTCCTATTTGCAGTGTATAGTTCTTTTCCCTCCTTCATTAAATTTACTACTAAATATTTTATTCTTTTTTTTTTGATGGGATTAAAAATAGGATAATTTCCTTACTTTCTCTTACTGATACGGTTCCCTTTTTTATTGATGACCAATAAAAGCCTATGAGGAGAGAATAGAGGAAAAATAAAATGCAATAAAGTTAATGCCTGTAATATAACATTAAATCATGATTCAATGATGAGACTCATATAGAAGATTGAATTAATTTTTATCATAATTTACTATAACTTTACTATAAGCAAAAATGGCCATTCACCCTTCACAGAGAAAAACATTATATGGGTCCTCATGCTTATCTAATGTAGATAATAGCCATTTATTTATTTACTAAAAATCTCTGAAGAAGTAAGAAGCATCATTTTAAAGAAAACAGTACATATTGTGTAGCAAATGTTACTGTTGTTTTTAGCAGAAGGGTCTCTATATTATTTGACTTTACTGAAGGTACCGTGTAGTACAAATAGTCTCTCAATTTAATTAGAAGGTTTGTAATGCAATGTCATTTTCATTATAGGCAGAATTTATGCATCCAAATATAACTTCCCATATAACATTGAAATTTCATTTTAATTCCATTTACCATAAAGTACAACCTGGAAAAAAGCAGGGATGTCTTGGATCCCCTCCAAGGGGGCATTGGTGCTGTAATCTCAAGATTGGGCCCTGTGGCTTGTTTTCCTCTATATACCCACTACCCATCAATGTCTGACATATAGGCACTTAGAAAATGTTTGGACTAAACAATGGTATAATTTTTTGTTTTGTTTTCTTTCTCTTTTTTGTCCTCATGTGAGTGATTATTGAAGGGCTTAAAGCTGCATGCCTGAACAAATTTCAAAAAGTCTGCCATAGTGTTGTGGGTAGTGTTGGTTTTCGTTTCTTAGATGGACACAAAAGAAAAATATGTAGGCTGTTGCATTTTTATTTGTTTCTTTTAAAATCTTTTTAAATGTGAAAATATGTTAAAGATCAAAATAATGAACAGTGTCTTATTTCTTCTTTTTACCATACTTTTCCAAAATAAATGTGAATAGTGCATGACTCCTTAAAATTATTTCTGTGGAATAGATATAGCTCCTTTTAATGAGAGTCCTATTAATACAAAAGCCATGAAGAAGGAGCAAATTCCATTTTTAACCAAATATACAGTTAAAATTATGTTTCTTATATTTCCAGAAGCTTTTAACAGTCATATTTTTTATGATCATTTTACTCAAAGGATTGAGTTCCTGAGAATAGTAGACCTCTCAACAGATTAGAAGAAAAACCTGTATTATCTTGTCATTTTAGTATTTGGAACCTAGCACCTGTATTTTTTTTGAAAAGCATTTAAAGAATTTTTGAATTATTTTGTATTTTTTCATAATAGTATATTCTTTTCTCTGGAAAAACAACGTTTGAAGTTAAGTACTTACCTCAAGAAAATGTCTGTGTTTCTTTTTTTTTTTTTCATTTATTTATTTATTTATTTGCCAGAGAGAGAGCACAAACAGAGGAAATGACAGGCAGAGGGAGAGAAAGAAGCAGGCTCCCGTTGAGCAGAGAGCCCGATGTGGGACTCGATCCCAGGACCCTGGGACCATGACCTGAGCTGAAGGCAGAGACTTAACCCTCTGAGCCACCCAGGTGCCCCTCATTTTTAATTCAATTCAGAATTGACTGAGCTCTCAACAATTTCAGAAGACTTTACCAGTCAGTTGGTCAGTCAGTCAATAAATGTTTAGTACACACTTAGTATGTGCCAGGCAATGTTCTAGACACTGCGATGGGACACAGCAGTAGACACAGCAAAGTTCCTGACCTGAGGGAGATTACATTTTAGTCGAAGCATATGGACAATTAATAAGCAAGCCAAAAAAAAAAAAAAAGCTAGTAAATAACAAAACAAACAAATAAATGATTTCAGTTGCTAGTTAAGTGTTGTGTTATGACAAACATTTAAGATGACAGTGGGTTGAAGAGTGACTGGGCAGGAAGTGAGAGAG
Organism: Mustela erminea; assembly: GCF_009829155.1. Classification (NCBI taxonomy): domain Eukaryota; kingdom Metazoa; phylum Chordata; class Mammalia; order Carnivora; family Mustelidae; genus Mustela; species Mustela erminea. The sequence continues at coordinate 47,762,210 of NC_045616.1, forward strand.
CAGCGTGACTCTCCTTGAACTAATTGTTCTCCCCGTTTGAGGCTACTTGGTTCTGTTACCACTACTGCCCACCATTGAACTATTTGAGAACAACATGCTTTCTTTGTACCACAGAGCAATATAATATCACCTACAGAGTCATTTTCTGTGGGAGAAGTGAATGCAAATACACTAGTCCCACCACACTCCTTGCCCTTTCTCTTGTGCAGTGCTCACCGGATGTAAAAGATGAAACTTCCCACCTGTTCTCTACCTCCAGCTACACAATGTGGTATTCCCTAAGACATGCAAGGAGAATCAGATGCTAGGCAGAAAGAAAACAAAAACCAGGTGTTCACTCTAGGCATTAAATAGAAATATTTGATGGTGACACCATGTTTAAATGGATAAAAGAGAGAACATTAAGTTTTCTGTTACCAGTAAATTCTGACTGTCAAGCTGATCTGTAATTTGGTTCAGATCAGTTTATACTTTATATATTTTATACATGTATATCCCTACATATATGAATGTATATAATATATACCTGTAATCATTTATATGCAAATGATATTAACCAAAAAACAAGCTCTTGGAATATATCTAGAGAGTAAAGAACATAAAAATCTAATATTTCTGGCATGGAAGTTCCTCAAAAGTTAAAAATAGAAGTACCTTATGATCCAGCAATGGCACTACTGGGTATTTACCCAAAAAATACAAGAACACTGATTCAAAGGGATACATGCAGCCCTATGTTTATAGCAGCATTATTTACAGTAGCCACGATATGAAAGCAACCCAAGTGTCCATCAGTTGATGAATGAATAAAGAAGATGTGGTATATATATATATACAGTGGAATATTTTTCAGCTATAAAAAGGAATGAAGTCTTGGCATTTACAACAACATGGATGGAGCTGGAGAGTATAATGCTAAGCAAAATAAGTCAGTCAAAGAAAGACAAATATGGGGTGCCTGGGTGGCTCTGCTTCCAACTTGGGTCGTGATCCCGGGGTCCTAGGATCGAGCCCCGCATTGGGCTCTCTGCTCAGCAGGGAGCCTGCTTCCTCCTCTCTCTCTGCGTGTCTCTCTGCCTATTTGTGAAACAAGAGAAGGCACCTGGGTGACTCAGTCAGTTAAGCATCTAACTCTTGATTTGGGCTCAGGTCATGATCTCAGGGTCGTGAGATCAAGCCCCACATCAGGCTGTACACTGGGCTTGGAGCCTGCTTGGGATTCTCTTTCTCCTACTTCCTCTCTCTTTCCCCTCCCTAGCTCACACTCTCTCACTCTCTCGGTCTCTAAAAAACAAAGTAAACAATTAAAGAAAAAAAATGAGAGAGAGAGAGAAAATAAGAAACAGACTCTTAATTATAGAGAAGAAACTGATGGTTACCAGAGGGTAGGTGGTCAGGGGAATGGGTGGAATAGGTCAGAGGATTAAGGAGGGCCCTTGTCATGATGAGCACAGGGTGATGTATGGAAGTGTGGAATCACTGTATCGTACACCTGAAACTAATACAAGCTGTATGTTAACTAACTGGGATTAAAATAAGAACTTTTTTAAAACCTTCTTATCTGAATATTAGTTTTTCAGATTAGTATTTCCATTCAGTATTAATATTAATGGAAATTATTATTTCTGTTTGGAGGGTACTTTAGAATGTATAAAATATTTCCACATATTCATTTCATGGGGTCTTCAAGAACAATAATGTGAAATAGGTACTATTATTATCTTCATTTTATATGTGAAGAAACTGAGACTCAGCCTAGAGATTTGCACAGAATCATAAAGCCGGAAAGTGTTAGAACTAGGTGTCTGGGAGCTATGTCTGTGAGGCCGCTGTGTTTTCCACTATACTACAGCTACAAATAGACAGTTTCAGGAGGAAGCAAACACAAAAAGTAGTCAGAAAGTTGATGGGATTGTGATTCTGATGCTATGGCTAACACATGAGTGAGAAAGTCATCAACATTGTCTTTTAATAACAGAAGGCTATAGGGATAGAGAACAGAAAAATGGATCTCAGATTCAGCTTGAAGATTAATGAATGATTTTTATTTTTTTTTAAAGATTTTATTTATTTTTTTATTTGACAGAGAGAGAGATCACAAGTAGGCAGAGAGGCAGGCAGAGAGAGAGAGGAGGAAGCAGGCTCCCCACTGAGCAGAGAGCCCGATGCGGGGCTCAGTCCCAGGACCCTGAGATCATGACCTGAGCTGAAGGCAGAGGCTTTAACCCACTGAGCCACCCAGGCGCCCCTAATCAATGATTTTTAAAAGCAAAGTTTCTAAACAGCAAAGTGACTATGATGAAAGTTTTGCACTTATCAAGGAAGGACTGATTTTTTCTTTTTTAAAGGAGGGTCCTCATGCCAAGAGCACGTTCAAGTAATTCTGAGAACACATTGGCATTAGCAGTTCAGCGGGTAGTCGAGATGAGTAATAAGTTTGGGGAAGCGTGAGGATGCTAAAAGGAATGAAGACAACACAGTAGAAATATAATGATACCAAAGAAAGGAAAAATACATTTCTCATGTGATGTTCCAAACACTAAGCTTTCTAAAGTAGAAAGTACATTTCTGTAATCTCTTGGGGAAGGAAGTATGGACACAAGGAAGGGAAGGTAATGTCAAGCAAAGAGAGACAGACATCATAGCAAATGCTTCCCCAGCCCTCTCTGCTACTTATTATTATTATTATTAGTGACTGAATGAACACAGAAAGGACCATAGGCTTCACCACAGGACACCTCCAGATTTTTGCTCTTACATGAAGCCCTTGCTGTGGTCACAGCACAACACAGAAAGCTGCTCAGAATCATTCATTTTCCTTTTTTTTTTTCCCCTGTTTTCTTATTTTCTGAATGACACTAGATATATGCTTTTCAAGGACAAAACCAGAAATGTCTCATTCACACCTAGCACAGTGCCTAGCATATAGGAACAACTCCATAAATTTTTATTGAACTGAACTAAACTATCCTAAAATGCAGAATCAGGAGACCCTGAGTCACTCACTCTCAGATACTCAACAAAAGCCAAAAACCTGAGTTTGAATCTAGACACTGCTACTTGCCAATTCGGTTACTTTGGGCAGTTTGCAGTGTTACCTCTCCAAGTCTCAGTTTCCACATCCATGATTTAGAAGAACATGGTTAGTTTCTGCCCTACTAACCACACTGGTTTATTAGAGGATAGAATCTGAAAGTACTTGTGAAGATAAACCAGAAGTTACCAAGTGCTATACAAAAAAAAAAAAAAAAGGTGTCTTTAAAAAAATAATAATTAAAAAATAAAATAAAAAGGGTCTTTTTCCTGTGGAAACAATAGTGCCAAAATGTTTCCATGGTTAGCAGATTTTTTGGTCAAACCTAAATGCTGGATTCCAGAAAGGTAAGCAGGCCTCTTATGAGCAGGTCTTCTCAATATCTTACACTTAGAAGTTAGTATTGTCAAAGTAGGAGAAAGGGGTAAAATGGGGATGAATGTCTTTTTTTTTTTTTTTTTTTTTTTTTTTTTTTTTGTATAATCAAAAGAAAACCTCCTGGGGCACCTGGGTGGCTCATTGGGTTAAAGCCTCTGCCTCTGGCTCAGGTCCTGATCCCACCGGGGTCCTGGGATCAAGCCCCACATCAGGCTCTCTGCTCAGTGGGGAGCCTGCTTTCCTCTCTCTCTGCCTGCCTCTCTGCCTACTTGTGATCTCTGTCTGTCAAATAAATAAGTAAAAATCTTTAAAAAGAAAGAAAGAAGGCCTCCAGTTCATGTAAGTCGTACCAAAACATTCCAGCAATACTAGTCACCCTCCTTCTTCAGGCAGGACCACATGGCAGGTACAAACTGCACTAAACGTTTGTCATCTTCAGAGCTCATCATAAATTGCAAAGTAGGTCTTATTGCTATTAGTTCCATTCTTACAGATGAAGGAGAGACTACAGAATGTGCCCAAGGTTACAGCTTATAAATGGGATTTTACTATTAAGGAAATGCGCGCTGAGAAACAAGTGACTTAGAACAGTATTTGCTCTTTTTTACTTTTCTCTTTTTTTTTTTCAGCCTGCTCCAACTCTAGCTGATACTGTATTTCCTCTAGACCATAATTTTCCAAAGTGTGTTTTGTGAAATAGAAGTCCAGAAAACGGTCCCAAGAAAACTCATTGGCCAAATATGTTTGGGAGATAGTGCACATTGAAATCCTCCCTTGTGGGGTGCCTGGCTGGCTCAGTGGGTGGAGTATGCGACTCTTAAACTTGGGGTTGTAAGTTTGAGCCCCATGTTAGGTGTAGAGATTACTTTAAAAAAATCTTTTTAAAAAAGAAAGAAAGAAAGAAAGAAATCCTCCTTTCTGTATGCCACAGTGCACACTAGCACACTGATACCTCCTAGCAAGGCTGCAATAAGGACCTTTCCTTTGAACATAACCTTCAATCAACAGCTGTTGGTAGCCCACAAAGCCAGCGGTCCACAGAATTAACTTTAAGAAAAGTTAAATGTTGAATAAGCTGAACAGTGAATGCAGTAATTATTATGCCAGTCATTATGCCACTACGCCAAGAGACATGGAACACAATCCTCTCCATAAAATATATGTATAATTATTGGAAATATACAATCTGATAATTTTCCTAAATGTGTTCAACCAATTTCCTAGAGATCCTTCAAAATAATTCTTTCTGAACTGTGACAGCAACTGATATTATAATGAAAGATAACAGAAATTCAGGTCATTTTTTTCATGTAAGAAATTGTACTGTAATAAATGATTGAATTTATTTCAAGGTACTGAAAATTATCATCCCAATTACTAAATATTAGTTTAAATTGGTGATTTTAAACCAATGTAATAAGCATTTCTACTTGGAGGAGAAGCCAGTAATAGTCAAAACTACTTTCCATTTCCTCTTCTAAAACCAGAAGAATGAAGAATATTAATTCATTTAGTCCTATCAGACTAGGGTTCTCCAATTACTTAGAGTTATTTAAAACTTTTGAGTGAGGCCAGTTTGGTCCCAGACTGTATTTGAACTTCAAATACCTTTTGAATCAACTCAAATTAAAAATACTACATTTTCTCCTTTTATTCTTGGAAAACATTAGGTACATTGCCTGTTTTTGTTACTTCATTGTCATATATTTTCTTAAAATGTCAGAGTTTAAATTATTATTATATGCCCATTAGTTCTGCTGCCTTGGGATGTAATGACTCATATTAGGAGTCTATGTAATAAAAAGGGTTGGTGAGTTTTTACTGAACTGTCCTTTTGGGACTATAATTTTTAACATTCTCTGGAAGCTTCGCAAATCCTTCAGTGATAAAGTGCACATACAGTACTGTCTTTATCATTGACAAGTTGTTAAGAACCAGAACTGTCTCTTACCTGTAAATGTTGAACATAACACCAGGTTGATCTGACATATTCCTTACTTAGAGAGTCACCAGGAATACATGATTAGAATGTCACCATCTTATAACCAAATAAGGTGATTCTGTAATCTTATTAATAGTAATTTTAGGTTTTCTCTGCAGGTTAGTAGATGAGTTCGTCTTTTTGAGGTAGAGTTACCAAACACTATCCAATTAATACAGACATATTCTTTTGCTAAATTTTAAATCATTGAGAACTATGGAAGAAGAAAAAGGGCAGTGTAGACTAATGAGCTATATAATCTATCTCCATAGATTTTTTTTTTTACTTGTTCTTAAACTTCACGTAAATGCCATTTAGAGCATGTACTTTTTTGTGTTTGGCTTCTTTTACCTGAGATTCATCCAGATTGATATTTATATCACTAGGTCATTCATTTTAATTACTAAGTAGTATCCACTTTATGCATGTATCACAATTTTTACACCCTCCTGTTGATGGACATCTGGGCTGTGTCTAATTTTTTACATTATAAATAAAGCTTTTTTTAAAGATTTTATTTATTTATTTTGAAAGAGAGAGAGAGAGAGATCACAAGTAGGCAGAGAAGTAGGCTCCCCGCTGAGCAGAGAGCCTGATGTGGGGCTCGACCCCAGGGACCCTGAGATCATGACCTGAGCCGAAGGCAGAGGCTTAACCCACTGAGCCACCCAGGCACCCCTATGAATAAAGCTTCTATGAACATTTTCTTAAATGCCTTTTTGTAGTCATTTGTTTTCTTATCTATTGGATCAATAGCTAATAATACGAGTGCTAAGTCATGATGTAGATATATATATATATTTTTTATTAAAATCTACCAAACATTTTTAGCAAAGTGACTATACCATTTTGTAATCCTATGAGAGCTCTAGTTGAGTTGCGGCACATCCTCACCAACATTTGTGTCGTAGCTTTTCTAATTTTAGTTTGAGTTGGAATAACTAACCCATTTAAATTTCATGTAGCTATTAATATCATTATTTATGTCTCCCCTATTTGTCCAGGTTTTCTTGTTCTTTTATTTTTTTTATTTTAATTGCTCTAAAAGTCATTTTAGTACGCCTTTTTGTGTTATTTTTAATAGTTGCTCTAGGGATTAAGTGTTGATCTGTGCATCCTTACCATAGTCTACTTAGAATTAATATTGTACATTTTCATATAAAATGTAAGGAGCTTACAACACTGTAATTCCATTTATCCTTCTATCCTTGTATTGTTGTTGTCATGTATTTTATTTTATTTTAAAGTTTTATTTATTTAAGTAATCTCTACACCCAACATGGGGCTGAAACTCACGACCTTGAGATCAGGAGTCACATGCCCCTGTTGGCATATATTTTAAATCCATGTACCCTAAAACCATAAAATACATTGTTATAATTTTTTCATTAAAGATTCTACCGTAATAATAAATAAATAAATAAATAAATAAGATTTTATTGTATATTTTTTAATTAATGGAAGAAAAAATGGTCTTTGTTTTTGCCCTTACGTTTACCATTTCCATTATTGGGCATATGTTGTAGATTAAAGTTTTATCTGGTGTTCTTTCCCTCTAGCCTACAGAACTTCCTCTGGGTTGTATATCTTCTAGTGCAGGTCTGCTGACCACAAATTCTCCCTTTTATCACTTACCTGAAAATGTCTTTATTTCACCTTTTTTTTTTACATTTTAATTCCAGCGTAATTAACATTATTTCACTTTAATTTTTTAATAGTTGTGAAAGGTTTATTTTTTTAATTTTTTTATTATGTTCAGTTAGCCACTGTATAATAGTACATCATTAGTTTTTGATGTAGTGTTCAATAATTCATGAGTTGCAATTAACACCCAGTGCTCATCACAACATGTGCCTCCTTAATACTCATCACCCAGCTACCCTATAGTCCCCTTCTCTCTGAAACCCTCAGATTGTTTCCCCAGATTCCTAGTCTCTCACTGTTCGTCTCCCTCTGATTTCTCCCACTTCAGTTTTCCCCTCCCTTCCTCTATGCCTTCCTCCATGCTATTCCTTATGTTCCACAAATGAGTGAAACCATATTATAATTGTGTTTCTCTGCCTGATCACTTTAATTTTTAAGACTTTTTTCCTGTTTGGAAATAGAGTTCTGGGTTGATGAGGTTTTGTTTTTTTTTTTTTCTTTCAGTTTTTTAAAGTTGTCATTTCATTGTCTTCTGACTTCCCTTGTTAGTGATGAGAAATCAACAGTCCTCTGTATCATTATTCTGCTATATATATATTGTGTGTTTTTTACTGCTGCTCCTTGCAAGATTTTTTTTTATCTTTGAGTAGTAGTAGTCTTATTATGTATGATGTGTCTATGTGCTTTTAATTCTGTATATCCTATTCAGCATTTGGTGGACTTCTTTGATTCATAAATTAATGTTTTTCACCTAATTTGGTATTCATGGATATTATTAATTCAAATGTTTTTCCTTCCCTATTCCCTTTTTCTTCTCCTCTGGGACTCCAATTGCACAAAAATTAAGTGGCTTTATGTTGTCTCACAGGTCACCCAGGCTTTGTTTCTTCCTTTTTTTTTTTTTTAAACCATCTTTTTTCTTTCTGATCTTCGGCTTGGATGATTCCTGTTGATGAGTTTTCAAGTTCACTGAAGCTTTCTTCTGCTTTCTCCAGTTGGGTATTAGTCCATCCAGTGAATTTTCCTTTCAGATATTATATGTTACAGTTCTGGTATTTTTACTTGGCTTTTTTCCTAAGTTTTTGATTTGTTTGCTAAAATATCTTTCACTCATTAGAGCTGTTTCTTTACGTTCTTGAACATATTTACAATAGTTGCTTTAAAGTTTTGGTTTGCTAATTCCAAAGTCTGGGTCATCTTTAAGTCCATTTCCATTGTTCTGTCCCACAACCCCCACCCCTTCACTTTGGATCAAAGTTTGTGCTTTTTTTTAATTTTTTTTCTTGCGTATCTAGTAAGTTTTTATTATATGGACATTATGGTATGAGTTGTTGGGTTTTTAGATTCCGTCAATGACTGAATTTCTTCAGATGTGATTTTGTACTTTCTTATGGTGAGTTTTCCCCTTAGTTTTAGGGTAAACCCTTAGACCTAGCACATTATCCTTACTCTTCCTGGGTTTCACAGTGGAAAGACCAAGTCTTAATCCAGCTTCTCTAATCTGACGAGACTCAAACTCTCTAAACTTTCTCTTTCGTGGTGTGCAACAGCTTAAATCTCTGTTCGTCTTATTCAACTTCAGTTGCAGTCTTCTCCCTGCAAATACAGTTCAGAATTCACCTGAAAAACTGGAAGTTATTTGTACACAGATTTTGAATTTCCCCCTCTGGTTGACTCCTTCTTTTTACCTCCCAGGAATTTACATTCCTGGTTTCTAGCTGTTCTGGTATCCCCAACTCCATCTCTGGACACTTCAAGCCAATAACTGCAGCCTTTTGTTTGGATTTTTTTTTTTTTTTTTTTTTTTTTTTAGCGTAACAGTATTCATTGTTTTTGCATCACACCCAGTGCTCCATGCAATACGTGCCCTCTGCAATACCCACCACCTTGTTCCCCCAACCTCCCACCCCCCGCCCCTTCAAGACCCTCAGGTTGTTTTTCAGAGTCCATATTCTCTCATGTTCACTCCCCTTCCAATTTCCCTCAGCTCCCTTCTCCTCTCCATCTCCCCATGTCCTCCATGCTATTTGTTATGCTCCACAAATAAGTGAAACCATATATAAGTGACTACCCTCTACCTTACAGAAAGAATTTTTTTGGGTGAAGAGCTACCCAACTATTTGAAAGGTTTAATCTCCTTCAGTTTCTATCTGCTTTAGGTTGGTCTTCAATGCCATCAAATAGCTGTATGTTGGAATTTGTCCAGAGTTTATCATTGTTATGGTTAACTGATTACTAGAATAAGAACCCTCAGTATGATACTTCTTAATGTATTTGTATTGAAATATGGTTAATTTTTATATTCTTTAAGTAATATATTTTATAAACCAACAATTATGTATGCTTATATATAGAAAAAAATGTCTGAAATAATATATTCCAGTTTGTTATTTTGTTATTTCTGGTTAGTAGGATTGCTGGTAATTTCCGTGGTTTTTTTTGTTTGTTTGTTTGTTTGTTTGTTCTTACTTATTTGTGTTTTCTACTTTTTTCTACGACAAACATTGGTTAAACAGTAAAATCCTTTTTTTGCTCTCCTAGGCAAATGGTTTATTTATCATTACTCTATATAGTATTTATTATGATTCTTTGTAATCTTTGATACATTTAATATTACAATCTCACTAGATTAAGTGTGTGAAATCCTAGCAGTGTATCTATATGGCAAACATTTCATTTTCTAGGCTTTTAGGGATACAGAAATTGGGACAAATCAAAGTCAAATGGCTTATCTAGAATTTCATGCATATTGATAGAGTAGCCAGAAATAGATCTTAAATTTTAAGTCCCTCAGTTCAGCTGTGTAAACTATTTCTAGGACATTAGCAACAATGTATGCAGTTAATTCCATATTTTCTAATGCATATGAAAGAAAATCGTCATAGTTGACTATAAGCCTCAAACATTTTAGAAACTTGACTTAGTCACTGATTTCAGTCTCCTCTCCATCAAATAAATATTTTACTCGATTTCCTAGCTAATAGAATACTTGACTGATTTTTTAATTTTTAATTCAGATAACCTTCCAAAAGCTAACAAGAAAATCCTAGGAAGGCATGCCTTGAAATAGGAATTTTCTTCTTTTTGAATTGCAAGCTAATTTATAAAACGGAATCACATGGATATTTGATATCCAAATGGATATTTGTTACAAACTGGTAGATAATCAGGAATATTTTAATCATATTCTTGTGTTTTTATGCAGATAATTGATGAAAAAAATATCAGACCTTAATAATGGAATTAGTGTTGTCATTCTAAAGTTTCAAATTAAAACCAAATGAAACTGTCTTTTTAAACATCTGTAAAAATGGATGGAAATAAAAGGAAATAATTATTAAACCTTCATAGTTTTCATTCTGTGATCCTGGACTAGATTCTGTACTAGACAGTAAAAGTGCCGTATGGACAACTGGCAAAATTGGCAAACAAATGGTAGAGTAAAAAAGTATCCTATAAATGTAAAATCTGAATGTGATAACTGTAGTTGCATAGGAAAATTTCATTGTTGGTAGCAAATACATACTAAAAGGCATGTTATTAGCATGCCTCTCAAATAGTTCAGAAAAAAATTATATTTGTGTATATGCATGTGTATGTATATATACAAAGTGGAAGAGTAAATAATGAAAACAAATACGATAGATATTTTTAAAAATGGAAATCTGAGTTAAAGTTATTTAGGAGCCAGTCTTATTATTTTTGTGACTCTGAAGTTATTTTTAAAGCAAAGTTTATTTTTAAATTTAATACTTCTGGGTTCATTTTCTTAGCATACATGCAAATAAGTGCTTTTTATTTCTCAATCAAAAACATCAGAATCATATCACTAAACATAATTTATCACTAAATTTTATGATACTTTAAATAAAAGAAAATTTGGAACTTGAACTGCTAACCAAAAGAATATCTCCATGTTTGAATTTACTTGCAAAATAGTGATGGTCTTAGGAACGTAGAAATAGAGAAAAAATACTGACTGAATAGAAAAATTTTTATTAAGAACAACATAGTTACAAATGAATTTTATTTCCAAAGTTGTTTTAAATGATAATTGTTCATAAAAATATCCACTCAAATTGTGTATGTTTTCTACCATATGTAACACTGTAATTAAGCATCTGTCAACATTTCTAGCGGTTTTAAATTTGTATAGTCTTGCTCTGGGGCCTAAAACTTCACTACTTAAATGGTTTAACCAGAGACTTCATTAAAAAGCAAGATTTTTTTTCTTTCTTTTTGATAGGTTATTGAATAATACAAGAATGACTGTCACTATATAGATTAAGAAATATGAAGATTATTTTTTCCCCTTGTGAAAATCTAAAATAGTTTTAATCCCCAAGTTTTAATTTGCCTTGTGAGATTAGTCCAGTCACTTTTAGGGTAATTTTTCAGTAGTCATCTGAGAGCAAATGCTCGTCTTCCCTCAGTCAAGACACATCCAGGGTGCTTTTTTAGCAAAAAAGATAATGATACGGGGGCGCCTGGGTGGCTCAGTGCGTTAAGCCGCTGCCTTCAGCTCAGGTCATGATCTCAGGGTCCTGGGATCGAGCCCCGCATCGGGCTCTCTGCTCAGCAGGGAGCCTGCTTCCTCCTCTCTCTGTGCCTGCCTCTCTGCCTGCTTGTCATCTCTCTCTGTCAAATAAATAAATAAAATCTTTAAAAAAAAAAAAAAAAAGATAATGATACGGATATAATGAAAGAACAGATACACAGATTTTTTAAACATACTGGGCTAACCTATGACATTAGTAGTTATTTCTCTATTGAATTAGCTGTTTCCATAGCATACCACTGTGGCATGGGTCATCATTTTATTTGGTGACATGGCTCCTATGTTAACTTCTCTGTTTAACACCCACCTTAAAAAATCTAACCAGGAAAACTGGGCCTAGGGTGCCTGGGTGGCTCAGTCGTTAAGCGTCTGCCACGGCTCAGGTCATGATTCCTGACCTAAATAAATAAAATCTTTAAAAAGAAAAAGAAAACTGGGTCTTATAGCAAGTTTTCATCTGGCTTTAAAAGATTAAATTCATGAGGCAATGAGGAAAGGAGAAGAATGTTGATGGAAATTAAATAGAAAAATGCATTAAATGTTTGCATTCTTTTTTGCCGGTGGTATACTGGTTACCTACTGGTAAGAAGGTGCTTCTAGTTTGGGCTATTCTCTTGCTGAAGCTTCCACATATTCTAGTCTTATTCCCCTCTGGTCAACAGAGGGTAATTATGAATGTTCCTGAACCCTTTACAGGATCCAGTCTGTACTATGATATGTAGAGAATATTTATCCTATAAAACTAGGTGAATCATTTAGCATTCAAACCCATTCTTTGATCTAGTTGAGCTTACCAGCTCAGGAAAAGAGTATGAAAATGGAAAAAAGAATCTTGAACCCAAATGTCTTCTTAAAGTCTGCATTGGCATACCAGCAATACTCTCCTTTTCCCACTTAACCTAGTGAAACAAGAAGTAACGCTGTAGGGCTCATTACTTTAAGAATAAAGTAAGGGATAGCTACCTTAAACTGGAATCAGTTACCCTGTGTTGTAGGCCTTAATAGTCTGGCATTTGGACTCCACTCTTTCAGTGGATATTTATGCAGAGGCTTTTAGGTGTCAGGCATGGCCCTAGGCAATAGGAATAAAGGGTGAACAAAACGAAGTCCCTACCTTTGTAGAGCTTATGTTCTTATTTACTGGCACTGTGACCTTTCGCAAGCACCGTAACCTCTTCAGACTGCACCAGCACAAGGGCAGCACCATCTGCTTTGCAAAAATTATTCCCAGGTTTACATGAACTAGTGTGATAAGGTGCATAGTCCGGTGCCAGGAACACAGGAAACAGTTAATTTTAATTTTTACTTTTTTTTTAAAGATTTATTTATGTATTTGAGTGAGAGAGAGAGAGAACAAGAGAGAGGGAGAGAGAATCGGAAACAGACTCTGTGCTGAGCTCAGAGACGGAGCTGGGTCTTGATTCCACAACCAGGAGATCATGACCTGAGCCAAAACTGAGAGTCAGATGCTTAACTGACTGTGCCACCCAGGCACTCCTTAACTTTTGTTTCTTAATGATGATAATAGTTACTAGGAATACATATTACAACCATACTACAACTTTAAACCTCCTAGCTTAAAAATGAATTTTTAAAATCCTCCACATTCTGTGGGCTTTTTTTTTTTTTTTAAGTACTAGGTCCAGCATGGGTCTTGAACTCATGACCCTGAGACCAAGAGTTGCATGTTCCACTGACTGAGCCAGCCAGGGCACCCCTCTATGGGTTATTTATTAGTAATGATATGTAGCTACAGTAATACCTAAGCTGAAAGTTTTACAGATGTGCTCTCCCACATAGGACCTTTATATTTACTTATTCATCCGTTAAAATGAAATGAGTGTTTTTTTGTTGGTTTTTTGTTTTTTGTTTGTTTGTTTGTTTGTTTGAGCAAATCTTGGCCTTTTCTTCCCCACAGGCACTCCCTTAGCCCCTATTTCTTGTAGAGGAAATATCTGTTCGGGCACCTAACCTAGTTGGACTTCATAACCTCTGGGATAGCTATAAAAGCATATTGATGACCCCAAAATAGCAAACATAATGTCGTCCAAGTTCTAGTAAGGAAATTAAAGTATTACCAGACAGCATGAGGGCACTTCAAGACTTGGAGGTTGAAGGTAACAACCTCAGACTTTCTGTTGTTCAAATCTTACTGGGCAAAAATATAGATAATACAATTATCAAAAAAATAATGGAGTTGTATAAAGGAGATACAGTCCATCCATTCCTTTAGATGGGATTAATTTTTCTCTTGAACAAGCCAGACTATTACAGACTATCAGGTCACCTGAAACACATTATTTCCATGTCCTCTGGGTGATTTCTCCCAAGTTGCTCTGTAGTGTTGTAGCATAAGTCTTGCACTAAGGACATAAGTGTAAAAACAGCTATTCTTCATACCTGGTTTGCTTTTACCACCTAGGTACAGTGCATCGTCATCTGCTGTATAACCTTCTTTGTATTGGTTAATAGGAAGTTCAGTCAAATTTTGGTCGTCGTCCATCAGTTGTACATGTCTTTATGCTAGTTGGCCTCATGTATTCATCTCGCCTTCTCCCTGCCTTTATCCTGTTTTTCTAACTCCTTTTACTCTTCATTCCTTTTTCTTCTCTTCTGCTATAACCTATATATACAAGTCATCTCAGACGCTTTTTTCAATAACAGATGTGGATAAGTAACTATTAAACAAGCAAAAGTAACTCTGCTACTATTTTCTTACATAATGACACTATTAAAATTTTTCACTATTAAATCACTATAAAGGCATATAACTTTTAACCTCTCTTTTCACAATTTGTAAATGTATTTTTCTAGTATATGGGTTATAGCATTCTTTATTAATGGGACTCCTAACACACTTTTGTCTTGATAATGTAGGTTTTCCTTCATTTGCAACTTCTTTTAAAAAGGGAAGTTTTCCTGTCTTCATTTTTCTACTAATGGATATAAATTATTGACCCAGAAGCTTTGAAATCTGACTAACTAAAGACATCTTATTTTCAATAATCAGCATCTTTCTTTTTTACTGTGTGGATTAATCCTCCACCTTTGTTAACCTTGCAAGTGGATCCACGGGCTTTTTCATCAGTATGACTTTTTAAATTTTGTCTGTGGAATAGAAGTAAAATAATAGATTCTCTCCATGTATCAATGATACCCAAAGGATAGATTTGATATTCTTTGGGAAATAATGCCTAGCCATTGCTACTTTAACAAGATCCAAGTAATAATTCTCACCCTGATTTTAAAATACTTGGGGGAGGAGGAGCCTGGGCGACTCAGTCAGTTAAGCACCCAACTCTTGATTTTGGCTCAGGACATGATCTCAGGATCCTAGTCTTGAGCCCATTCACTGTGGAGTCTGCTTAGGATTCTCTCTTCTGCTCTCTCTGCCCCTCCCCCAGCTCAGACTCTATATATAAAATAAATAAATAAAATATTTAAATAAGTAAATATTGGGAGGGGCGGAGCCTGGGTGGCTCAAACAGTTAAGCATCTGCCTTCAGCTCAGGTCATGATCCCAGATCCTGAGATCGAGCCCCACATCAGGTTCCCAGCTCAGTGGGAAGCCTGCTTCTCCCTCTCCCACTCACCCTCCTTGTGTTCGCTCTCTTGCTGTGTCTTGCTCTGTCAAATAAATAAATAAAATCTTAAAAAAAAAAAAGTAAATACTGGGGGAAAGGACTTTCAATTATATTTATAATTAAATTTATAATGTTACTTAGAGCCAATATACAAAACAAAGAAGTGGGAATAATATGTACTTGTCAAATTCTGTAACACATGTAAAATATATTCTCCATCCATTACAGCATCTCACACCTCAATTAAAAGTATCTACAAACCCAGGGGCTCCTGGGTGCCTCATTCAGCCAAGTATCCAACTCTTGATTTTGGCTCAGATCATGATCTCAGGGTCCTGCTTCACTGGGCATGGAGCCTGCTAAGATTCTCTCTGTCCCTTTCCCCCTCCTCTCTCTCTCTCTCTTTCTCTCTCTGAAAGAAAGAAAGAAAGAAAGAAAGAAAGAAAGAAAGAAAGAAAGAAAGAAAAGAAAAGAAAGAGGGGAGAGAAAAGAAAAGAAAACAAAAGAGAAAGTTTTTACAAACCCAGAAGTAAATTTAATTCCTCAGAAGCTCCATGAGCAATAATGAAAGATTTCAGCCTCAAAGTCTTCTGGACAGTTGCACAAAAATCTATATGGAAAGCCCAGTTAGAGTTTTAAATATTTTTAGGATAAAGTTCAGTATAAGTACAGTACGGATTATAATTATAAATAATCTTCATAACTCTTTCTAGTAATCATTAAGCCATATCTTGTTCTATTCAATCTTTATTGTAAATCAGTCCCTAGTGGAACTTATTTTAAGTGCTCATGAATTTTCCCTATCCTGATTATCTGAAATATAATGTGGTATTTAGTAATCAGTCCTGTCTAATATGTTTCCATGTCATTTTCTAAACTAGTCCATAGTAGGAATTTACTATGTTTATTTATTTGTGAATATATATATTTAACTAAAATCAGTGCATCTTTATCTTAATAGAAGATGTCATTCTTTATGTATTAATCCTGTTGTGCCAAGAAGTTCAGGATCCTCTAAAGATTCCTCCCATGTGCAAGGCAGTGGCATCCTGGGATTTTTTTTCCTTAGATACTCAGAGAGGAAATCTTTGGGGAAGAGAACTAGTAAGGAAATTAAGGTATTACCAGACAGCGTGAGGGCAACTCTAGACTTGGAGGTTGTTGAAGGTAACAAAAATAGTCTATTTCTACATTACTAACTAGGATGAAAAGAAATCACATTGTTAGGAACATAAATGACACTCTAGAAGCTGTCAGTGTCTGTTTTAAGGTAAGAGAAAGCTTTCATGACCAACAGTCAGTAACTAGATGACATGACCTGACAGAGCTAGGTCTTTTTTAAGTCTAACATCAAGAAATCAATGAAAATAGAAAATGTTGTCATTTCATGCCAGCTTTATATTATTAATAATAATTTGCCTTATGTGATATTTTACTCATCTCAGTAGTTAGTGGTATAAATATATTTGAGGCTATTTTAAAAGTTTTCCTTAATTTATAACTGGAGGAAATAAAAGCTATAAGAATAAGAAAAGAATGAAGTTTTTCACATATGTTATGATCATTTATATAGAATATTCAAAATCTATAGATAAATCTTTTGGATTAAATGTATAACTTAGCAAGGTTGCTGGATACAAAATCATTATACAAAAGTCAATTGTATTTCTATATGCCAACAACAAGTATTTAAAGGTCTATTTATAGTAGTATCACCAAATATGCAGTACTAAAAAGTAAAACTAAGACATATATCATGTTTGAAGATTCAGTCACTCAGCATAGTAAAGATGTTATTTCTCTTCAGATTGATGTACAGGCTTAACATAATTCCTGTCAAAATCCCAGCAAGATTTTTTTGTAGATATAAACTTCTAGAATCCCCAAAACCACTGTCACTTCTGGTACCAGTTGCAACTTGGTGTCCCTAAGACTACCTTCAGGTTTGATCATTTGCCAGAAATACAGAACTCACTGAAAGCTGTTCTACTCACAGTGAGTCTAGTATAGCAGAAGGAGGGTACGTATTAAAATCAGACGAGGAAGAGACATGTAAGGCACAGTGTGGGAAAGTTCCAAGGATGAGTTCCCAGTGGGCCTCTTCAAGTCAAGTCACAAACAGTGCTGTCTTCTTTTAGCAACAGTGTGTGAGAAGACACACAGAGTATTGCAAATCAGGGAAGCTCACCTAAGCCTTGGTGTCCAAGTTTTTCCTGGAACTTGGTTATATTGACATGGTTGACCATCTGGTGGTACAATGACTCTGGAAAATAGTGGGCAGTTTCTTTAAAAACTGAACTTGTAACTAATATATAGCATGTGCACTCTTGAGCATTTATCCCAGAAAAATGAATATTATTGCACATAAAAATTTGTCCATGAATGTTTATAGCAGCTTTATTCATAATAACCCCAAAACTGGAAACAACCCAGAACAGTTAAACAAACTGTATTATATCCATACCATGGAATACTACTCAGCAATATAAAGGAACAATTTCTTGATACAAAACAATCTGGCTAAATCTCCAAAGAACCAAGATGAGTGAAAAAGCCAATCCCAAAATATTATATACTGTATAATTCCATGCATATAACTTCCTTGAAGTGACAAAATTATAGAAATGCAGAACAGATTAGTGAGGGAGGGGCCGGCAGAGAAGTGACCAGGGCTGTAAAAGACTAGAAAAAAACTAGACCACTCTCATATTATATTATGGTGTTTCGTCAATACTACTATTGACGAAAAGTATAAAAGGGGCACTGAATGAATCTGTTATTTCTTACAAGTGTTTATGAATCTGATTATCTCAAAATTATCTCAAAATAAAAAGCATACTTAATAGTTTAATTAATCTAAAAATGAAGTTCAGATTCTCTATGGAGAAAATGATAAAGCCTCATTAAGAAGCATAAAAAATGATCTAAATAAGTGGCAAAATATATAATGGTCATTGATTGGAAGACTCAGTATTGTAAATATATCAGTTCTCCCCAAATTGGACTATACGCTTTATCATAATTCCAAATATTTTAAGTGACTTGGACAATCTATAATGATTACTTTACTGTGTCCTCTTTCCTCTCTGCTTTCTTCCTCCTTCTGTTGGCTGCAAAACAAACGTATCTGCTTTTCAAAGACTGACAAAACAATACAAAGGATGGCATGGTTACAAAGTTCATATAGTAGTTTATCTATGTATTCTGAATACCAGTAGCACTTTGCTTTCCCAAATTCACAAGTTTTTACTGCCATGATCTTCTGTATGACTCCTTTTCTCTAATTTCTGAAGCATTACCCCCCACCACCAAAGAATATGGAGATAAAGCAAGATATTTTTCATACATGAAATAACTAAACAGAACAAATAGATGACAGTACAGTATACACTATATAAAAATACCAAAACATAAAGGGAGTAGCTGCTATGGGGCAAAGCTAACCAAAGACAGCTTATTAGAGGAATAAATATTGAACTGGATCTTAAAGCAATCAGACATACATCTTCTGAAATATTTTACTATTTCAGTGTCCTATTAATTTGTAAATACTGACTATATATGTGCAAAATGTCTGTGTGCCTTTGGCCTGTTACAACCTCTCTTAACTTTAGATTTCTTACCTATGAAATAAAACTGTTGGATAAAATTTTATCCAGAGTCCTTTCCACGTCTTTACTTTTATATTTGGTATGTTTCTATCTGCATCTAAATTTAGATCAAGCCAACTACATCTTGGGAATACAAGCTCTCGAATAATTACAGTTAAAATTTTCTAAGAGTTCTCAGTTCTGACACTTATCTAAACCCCTTTTTGATGCTGGCAAATTGTATTTACTAGATAAGCACAACATTTTAGCTAAAGAGATCTGGAAGATACTTGAGTATTTGTCAGTGCTTATCAACTAGTCGCTAATGGACTGTGGATCATCACCTCATCAGTTTTTTGAAGAGAGCAAGAAAAACATTGTAACTTCCTTCAGCTTTTAGTTATAGAGTGTCCAACTGTCATTATATTCCAATTTTAAAGGAATTTCTTTCTTAACTCCAAAAGCTAACATATACTTCAACATAAGGTATATTTATCAATCTGCATTAAAAATGAGTGAAGTTTGACCGCAGCCTCTTCAGAACTTTACAATGATAATTTCTTCTCTGGCTGAACTTCAGAATCACAGATGTCCAGTCTGTGAGATTCTGAAAAGTTTTTAAAAATGTCAGTTGAGCAGGGGATACTTACAGAAGAATTGGGAAATAAACTGAGAAAAGAAGCCTGGAGCCAGATAATAGAAAACTTCAAGGAGTTTCTACTTGATTTAATAGGTTATGGAGACTGTTGGATATTTTTGAACAGAGAAAGAGGCATATGACACAAATGATACTTTAGAGTTTTTCATCTGGTAGCAAGTCAGGTACAAAATAAAGGAGAGGTTGAAGGCAATGAAATGAGTTAGGAGAAAGTTTCAAAAACCTAAATGATGGATCATTAAATCTAGAGTGATAACAGAGGGACTGGAAAGGGAGAGGAGATTGGAAAAACTTTGCTGTCAAGATTTGGTAACTGGATCAGAAGATCACCAACAAGGGAGGAGGAAAAATGAAAGATGGCCGAGAGGCTTTGAGCTGGAGTAGTTAAGAGAATGTTGTGTCCATTCATAGAAATGAAGAACTCAGTGGAAATGCCTGCATGGAGAGTAAGCCCAGCATTTTCCTCTGGACTGCTTGCAGAAATGCAATGCTGTGACAGCATATTCTCCCTCCCAGTACCTTCCCACCACACACAACAGTACTTCTAAGGGCTGAGAAAGCAGAGGTATCAGCATAAATCACAAGGGCAAAATTGTTAGGGAAATGCTTTTTGTAGTTCAACTCCGTTTTGTATTCAGTTCTTGGAAATATTATTTTATTAGTCTCTTTCAACTCTTACTGCATATTACTATTACTATATCATTAATTTATTTATGTGAACTAGCAGTAAGGGGATTTTATACTCCGAAGTGTGTAGAAGAGTGTGCCCCGGAGAATACTCTAGAGGTGGGTGGAGTCGATAAATGCAATCAGGATGAATGTAGTCCTTCATTCGAACTCCCCATAATCCATTCACCATTCACTTATCACCCTGTATTTTTTTTTTATAACACAAGTCAGATTTCATTCTCCTCTGCTCAAAACTCTGCAAACAGCCCCTTCACTGCACTTGGAATAAAATCCAAACCTTTCACTATGGCCTTCGATACCTCCTATGGGTTGGGAGCTGCCCAAGTGGTCTTCTACCACTTCCCCCTGACCCACAGTGCTCCAGCACTCTAGTGTTTCAGTTCCTCAACTGTGAGAAGCCCTTTCCTCCTCAGAACCCCTGCTCCTGCTCCCGCTCCTCCAGAACTCTCTCGGCCGCTGCACTCTGCCCCCAGACCTTTGTCTGCCTTGCCATTCAGGTCTCAAGTCAGAAGTCTTCACCCCTTCTAAATTGATGACTGTCTCCCTTCATCCCACCTCATATGCCTTCCTCTTCTCTTCACATCCCCTTGTGGTGTTTTCTGCACAGTGTTCTGACTCTCAGAAATGGTCATGTTCGCTGGTTTACTTGTTTATTATCTACCGTCTGCACTAGCATGAATTCTGTAAGAGTGGGGCATTTTGACATCATGTCCACCACTGCGTCCTCAGCCCCAAGAAATAGTCCCTGACAAACAATAAATACATGTACGAATGTATAAATTAATCAGTCACAGAATCTCTGGAAAAACTGTCTGTCCACAAAATATATTATTATTTAGGGACTCCTGGGTGGGCTCAGCGGGTTAAAGCCTCTGCCTTCAGCTCAGGTCATGATCCCAGGGTCCTGGGATCGAGCCCCGCATCGGGCTCTGCTTCCCCCCCCCCCTGCCTACTTGTGATCTCTGTCTGCCAAATAAATAAATAAAATCTTTAAAAATGTATATTATTTAGAGTAGACTCCATGATTGAGAGAGGAGGACCACAAAAGAATATTTCAACTAGTAAATGGTTTGGTTTGGTTTGGTTTGGTTTGACTTTGAAATAAGGGAAGTATTTTGCAGTTCATTCCCGTTCTCCCTCACTTCCTCCACTCTCCCTAGCTCCTCCCCTTCCCCCCCCCCCATACCTGCAGAGTGAAACTAGCAGCTGTAAGTCATAGGTATCTTCTAGTAACAGACAGAAAAGCCAGGAGAAAGGGAAGCCTGACAAGATACCTGTCAGGTGGTACCAGCCCTGTTTGGCAGAGTGTTGTTTTAAAATGGAGTCCAGGGGTGGCTCAGTGGGTTAAAGCCTCTGCCTTCCACTGAGGTCATAATCTCAGGGTCCTGGGATCGAGCCCCAAGCCCTGCATCAGGCTCTCTGCTCTGCGGGGAGCCTGCTTCCCTTCCTCGCTCTCTGCCTGCCTCTTTGCCTGCTTGTGATCTCTGTCTGCCAAATATATAAATAAAACCTTTTAAAAAATAAAATAAAATAAAATAAAATAAAATGGAGTCCAGAAAATAGATAGAGAAAGAGAGAAATAAAGAAAGAAAGAAAATAAAAGGAAGGAAAGAAGGACTCCAGTAAAGCTCTTCGCTGATGATTGTGTTAGGAATAGAATTAGGAACCTGTACTTAACAGAAATAACTATATTTTTGGTTCTGTGCATTCCTTTGTTCAGGGCTCTATTCTCTTACAATCCCTTAGGAAAGTTACTTTGGAAAATGACAAAGGTAAACTGGTAAAAGGGAGCATTTGCCACACCTACATTCAAATTTTAAAAGGAAACAGTATCCCTGGAGGTCAGGCCTTATGGCAATAGTAGGAGTAGTACATGGGACAAGAATTAAAACCAAAGAAAGCACTTCTACACCAGCTATCTGGGTTTGATAGGCAATTGAAGCAATAAAAATATATTTATTCATTTTTTATTGGTTAGGCAGTTGATTGGAAATAGAGGTCTTCTAGGTGTAATGCCAGAGAACCACAGCTACTGCAGGCTGTCTGCTCTGCCTAAGAGTAAGTCGGCTGCCCAGAGTTGTTTCCTGGGTCTTAAGATGTCCTGTGCCATACCCACCCCCCACTTCACCCTCCACCCCACCTCCAGCTCCTCTTCCAAAGATGAGAGATCTAGAAAAGAAGCTGAAGGAAAGAACAGGATGCCCAGAAGCTGCAAGTGACTCAAAAGTTTCTACCACTGAGTTTCTGTCTTTGTTTCAGCCTGTCTCTTATTTCTGGTTAAGCTTGACAACTTGCCTTCAGGCCTCAACTATTTCAGCTTTAACCAGTATTGCATTTTCAATACAATGGAAAGAGATTGCCTCTTTCTTACACAATTTAACAAGACAATGCAACATGTTTAGTAAGCTACTCTGTCTTTCCATCACACAGTCACAGTGAACAGTCCACCCCACTCCATTTACCATCCCCCAGCAGTGGCTGAGTCTCACACTTCCGGTTTCTAACTTGGGAGAGTCTCCATTAGGAGCCCTTCTCTGTCCAAATATTGGTAAGTTGTGGGGGGGAGGGGTGGTTAATGATGTTCTCCTTAGAAGCTCTAGAATTCATTTTAAAATGAATTTTAGTAGTTACGTTTTATTTCTTTTTAGAAGGCACATTATTTTTCAGTGCTCTGATATTTCTCTAATTCTTTATAACTCTCTAAAAATAACTGCTGGTGAGCTCATAAGTTCATTAGTTAATCCCAGTGGGACTCAATAATGCATATTACAGACCTCTTGATTTTTATAAATTAGATTTTCTCAAGAATTCCCTTACCTGTTATTATCAACATAGCTATATTGACAGGGTCTTCATTACTTCCTAATTGCCCATATTCCTTTTTCTTGTTAAAGATCAATTTTTAAAATCAAACCTTGTCATTTTGAAGGTATCATAGACATGTTATCTTGTTAATATTAATGTTTCATATCTTTCTAGGTTTTTTTCCTCTTCCCCTTTATCTTAGGAAACAAAATTGTTTCATTACCCATTGCTTTAAAAAGGAAAACTTTTTGTGTGTGAGGGAGGGAATTGGAGATTGTCAGTGAGAGAATGGGGATCACATGCTAGTTTCCCATGCCCCAAAACAAAGACATAAAAATTATGTTTTGTATTCAATAGTGACTCTGTCAACAGTTACATTCCCTATTCCAAACCAGACCGTAAAATGTAAATTATGCATAGATTGTTGAAATTATTCCATGACCTTTTGGTCTAGGACCATGTAAAATAAGGCGACAAGCAATAATTAGAATAGCAAATAGTTGACCAAGAAATTCTTCTAAATTATCTCTTTGGTGAGAACTTAGACTGTCCATTATTATATTAGTAAACCTCATCTCTGGCAAATTGTATGTGTGTGTGTAGTGTCTGTGTCTGCAGTGTGTGTGTGTGTGTGTGTGTGTGTGTAATATCACTTGAAGGATGATTATTTGCTTTCCCAGACATTTCTTCACTTTATTAAAAGATTCGTTGAAGAGGTAAATAACCCACTTCTTCCTTTAAAGAAATTCTATTTACAGAAATTCTATTTACATATAAGTTTTTAAGACATCTACAGCGTAAAATGAGGTACAGCTTCAGACTAGTCTACATCTGCCAAAGTAAACATCAGGATTTTGGCTGCTAACTTACTAGCATATTTTGGCATAGTTTTTGCCCAAAAAAAATGTAAGCACTAAGATCAAGTGAAGAGGAGTGTGGACAAGGCAGACTTGTAAGAAACACTTGGATTGAAGTCATCACAGGGAATAGACAGGACAGAAGATACAGCAATGTTTTCTTCTCTCTTATCCTATTCTTTGAGCATTCCACTCTCAGTGCTATTTCCAACCATTTTTTCTTTAATTTCTAAATGCTAGTATATAAATGTAGCCTCCCTCTTTCTCAGTTCCATTACAAGACACTTTTTTCAAAATATATAGTCTTTGGGGAAAACAAATGACACATTTTAGCAATTTGATCTTTCTCATATGATATACAGTCTCATACTTCATACTTTAAGTTTCTGATCCCTTTGACCATTTATGCTATCTTTATGACTTTGAAATTCGCTACAGTTCATTTTTTTTTAAACAGGTATAGGTAAAGAATAAATATTCAATATAGTATTTTTTTTAAATATTTTATTTATTTATTTATTTATTTGACAGATAGAAATCACAAGTAGTCGGAGAGGCAGGCAGAGAAAGAGAGAGGGAAGCAGGCTCCCTGCTGAACAGAGAGCCCGATGCAGGACTCGATCACAGGACCCTGAGATCATGACCTGAGCCAAAGGCAGCGGCTTAACCCACTGAGCCACCCAGGCGCCCTCAATGTAGTATTTTATGGAGGATCTCCTGTCCCTACCTTTTGGTTATTTCGCAGTGAATAACATCATTGACAAACAATATGTATGGAAGAAACATTAAGAGAAATAAAAGGCATTCTCTGTGCTGTATAGGCTAAAAGAGATAGAGTGGAGTTCAGATTATAGGGAAAATTAATCTATAATATAATTTTTAAAAGAATTAACTATTCATTTTGATTTAAGATGACACTGATCATCTAAATACCTCCCATTAAAACAAATGTTACACAGTACTTTTATTATCTTGAAATTAATTCTAAAGATAACATGATCCACCTACTTAGAAGATAGCTAAATTATTATAATGCTCTAGTTAACACATAGAAGGAATAAAAGAAAAGTAACTCATAACAAAAATAATATGCATATCAACATTTTAAGTGCTCTAGAAACTCTACATAAGAAGGCATAATAACAGTAGTCAGTTACTTAGTCCTGTACATAAAATCACCACGGATTCAACAGCTACAAATGCGGGCTGATGCGGGTGTGCTTATTGGTGACTCAACTTTCATGGGCAGTGATACCATCAGTGATGAGATTTTTTTCATAGGGTAAACCATTCTTGGTAATTATATAAACCACTCTTGCTTATTAATATTTTGAACAACATAAAGTACAAAATCCCTTCCATTTACATGGTAGTCGGATTCCTAGAAAATTCTGTGTATGTTCAAATGATGCCAAAAGTACTTTGAGAGTATTTGTTAAACACATCTAAATTCTAATCCCATATAATTATAAACAGAGTTTTCAACTACATGAATAGCTGGTGGAACGTTTGCAAACGATGTGGGGTGCACCTGGGTGTCTCAGTTGGTTAAGCATCTGCCTTTGGCTTAGGTCATGATCCCAGTGTCCTGGCATTGAGCCCCATGTGGGGTTCTCTGTTCAGTGGGGTGAGTCTGCTTGCTTCTCCCTCTCCCTCTCCCTCTCCCTCCCCACCCCAGCTCGCTCTCTCAAATAAATAAATAAAATCTTTAAAACAAAGAAAGGGAGGGAAGAAGGGAAGGAAGGAGGGAGGGGAGGAGGGAGGAAGGAAGATGTGTGGGGTGCAAGACAATTCTTCATTGTGCTCTACTGCCTTGCAAACTGCAGGATTTCCAGCTTCCCTGGTCTTCTTCTAAATGCCAATAGTTCTTACCAACCATCCTGACCACCAAAAATATCACTATAAATTTCCTAAATGCCCCAGAAGCCACTACCATGCCCATTAAGAATCACTTATTGAGACTGAACAAAGGCACTTTTTTGTAATGAAACACTGAGACCGTGTACTTTTTATTTTGATACTGAATTGATTCCGTGGATTAGGAAACTGAATTTGCCCCCAAAGTGAATTATCCAGAAAGAGCAAGACTGCCAATCTCAGAAAGATACAAAAAGCTTCCCCTATGAACATGGTGGGTGTTTAATATGGGAAACCCTTTACTCCTATATGGGAACCTCTCTAGATTAAGAAAGTGGGGGTCTGAAAGTGAAAACAAGTTCATTGTCCCTAAAAAGAGGAGCTTTTGATTAGGATAAAGTTGTCCTAAAGGAAAAACTAAAAATCATGTTTATATCCTTCAAGTAACATGGTTAGTTTTGTTATTTTGAATGATTTTCCATATTACCTACACATCATTGCAGTTTATCAATAAATGGATGCTTTTTTGACTAGCCTGAATTTTCCACTTTTATGGGTTAGTGCTTCTGTCCTGATTGAATCATTTCTCCTTAAATGGTGTATTTTTTAACTACTAGAAAGCTGCTCTCAAAAGTTTCCATAATCTAAGCATTGCTATGGGTAGATATTCATATTAATTTGTAAATATTTTCATTGAACTTTGGCTCTGACTTTTTGAAAAGGATCTCCAGACATGTTCTTGAAATGTATATGTGTAGCCCCAGGTGGATATGCAATTACCTAATTTCCAACTGCTATTTTAATAAAATTATTAAAAACCTATTTCAAGGGCGCCTGGGTGGCTCAGTGGGTTAAGCCTCTGCCTTCGGCTCAGGTCATGATCTCAGGGTCCTGGGATAGAGTCCCGCATCTGGCTCTCTGCTCAGCAGGGAGCCAGCTTCCCTCTCTCTCTCTCTCTGCCTGCCTCTCTGCCTACTTGTGATCGCTGTTAAATAAATAAATAAAATCTTTAAAAAAAAACTTATTTCAAAAAAATTCTAAAAAGCCATTTTTTATATAAAATATTCACTTTACTACTCCTTAATTAAGGAAGAATTCTCCTACCCCTACTCGGTTCTCTGTAGTTCAGTTTCTAACCCACTTTGCTTATTACCTTTACTCCCACCGATTTCCCTCCCTGTGACAGAGCACACATTCTCATTATTTATACTCTTAAATTGCAGGGGTAAATGTTGAGAGCCAGTGCAGGTACTCAGTTATCTCAGGGACTTTGGTCTTTTCAACCCAGGACTAATCAAGCAGAGAGTCATCATAAGCTAAATCTAAAAAGCTTTTGTAGTGATTTTATCACCAGGGAAATTTGTTCATCCTTCAGAAAGATTGTCACCAGGAAAGAAAAAAATAAAGGAGTTAAAATTGCTTCAGACCATTGACTCCTTGGGTCCCTCTAGATTCCTAGATTGAATTGGTTTTCAAGGGGTGGGAGGAATTATGAGAAGAATTCCCTGAGAAAGCTTACAAATTGATCATAGCCTTGGTAACACTAGTTAGTGTAAGTGTGATCACTATGGAGGAAATGCCAAATCAGTCTGGAAGCATGGGAAATGAGAAAGGAAAAGAAGACAATTAACACCTTTCTTTCTTTCTTTCTTTCTTTCTTTCTTTCTTTCTTTCTTTCTTTCTTTTCTTATTGTTTTTGGGGATGTGTGCTGCCATGTAGTATGCATCTGAGAATAGTCTTTCAAAAGGAAGAAATACAATTGGTTTTGAAGTATCTTATTATTATAAGTGCAGTTAGTTATTGAAATGAAACTAGATTTGCAAGCACCATAGAAATAGGAACAGGAATTTCATAAACCTATCTAGAAACTAGGCCCCTTTCAAATATACCCAAAGTAGGTTTGTCTGAGCATATCTAGAACTGCTTACTTGGGCTTGGAGAATATGAATGCCTCCAAATTCAAAAGAATTCTTTAAGATTGTCAAATGAATAAATCAGTGAAAAATATAATAATAAATACCTGGGTGTTACATATATATTAAAGAACTTAAAAGTTTGCACACTTATTGATGAGGGCAGGCATATATATATATAATTTTTCCCCCAAAAATTCTATGAAGACTTGTCAAAATCAAGTCAGGCACTTTAGGATTTGCCAGGATAAACCTATACTAATCTCTCTCTCCCAATGAGTAACATTGAAATTTGCCCCAAATGGGTAAGCAAATGACCTCATTTTTTAATCTGAATACAGTAGTGTTGGAAGATATTTCTCAGGATATGACTTCAACACTAGATCATAGTTCCCAGGGCAGGTTCATAAGGCCAAATTGCAGAGGAGAAGAGGATAGAAAGCATCCTTGTGAGGGCACCAATTAAGAGAGGGGTTCTCTGGTAGGGCCAGCTCCCACATTTTAGTCCCATGCACAGACTGTAGCTTTCTGCTGTCTGGTCGACTGCAGCCATAGCATCCTTATTGTTGTAACTCCCAGATTGTGATACTGTCACAAAACTGTTGCTAGGCAACAAATGTGGTTACCAGGTCTCAGCGAATAGCTGAAGGGGAAAGCAAAGTGTTGCACCATTGTAGAGTAACCATAGCAATGACCTACTATTACAGACTAAAGAATTATCATTAACAATGTTAAAGTATCAGACAGAGGCCCTGAATCCCAAGACTTCCAGGCAGTATCTCTCTGCATAATTGAGTGATCTAGGAAGTGATTTCAACTGTTTCAAAGCTATTCACTCATTATTTCTATGGTAGAGTCTTCGTTATTATTTTTATTTTTTAATTAAAAAATTGTTTTGAAGAGACTGGCAAAATGATATGTTATCACAAGGAGTCGAAAGCGATTAATATCCTCAACTGTTCTTATGACTACATCACTGGTTTTTTTGCGGGGGGGGGGGATTTTTTGTTTGTCTGCTTGTTTTGTTTTTTGCCTATGTTAAACTGAAGGGAGGTTTGACTTGAAAAGCACCGTACATCAACAGAAAGAAGCTGTGGTAAAATAAAATAACCCTGTAAAGTGACAAACTAAACCTGTATTTTCTAAGTTGAATTCCTCCTGACAAAATAGGAGGCCTAGATGCTCTTTTTGTACTCACTGCTTGGAAAGACTTTTTTAGCTTTTCTAAAACTGGCCCCTAAAATCTTTTAAAATGTAGCCTCCTAGGACAGTTCTAGGCACAGTCTTTTAAAAAAAATCTGAACCTTCCTGAAGCATCCCATGTAATTTGGTCGCGGTGACCTCGCTGAGACAAATTATGTCTAACGGCACAGCTTCCGAGAGAGGCAAGAAAAATCCGATTTGTTTTATTCTCTTGGGAAGCGGAGAAACGTGGGTGCTCCGGGATGAGTGAAGATGCCAGATTCCGCGCGCAGGGGAAACCAATCCCCGCGCGCGCGCGCGAAGCCTGGGGAAGTGGGTGGTTTCGAAGCGGGAGAGGGAGTGGCCCTTCCCTCCGAGCGCCTCGATTGGCCCGGAGGGGCTGAGGCCCTGGGGCGGCCTGGCCGCGCCTCGGGCACCCCGCGGGGGGTGTCCCAGCCGCGTCCTCCCCCTCAGGGGCGGGAAGGGGCCTCGGGCGCGAGGCTGCGGAGGTCTCCGGCGGGCCCGGGGACCGCGGGCGGAGATGCGCAGCGAGCGGACGTAGACAGCCCTCGGCCGCGGGGGCAGAGGGAACCCTCGGGCGCAGGTGTGGCCTGGAGGGGCCGCGCCCAGGGGCCTGCAGACGCGCGCCGGTGGCGGAGCGGGCGCCGGAGCGCGGGGGACGGGGGCTCCGAGGGCGGGGCTCGGGCTCCCGGGGCGGAAGGCGGGCGGCCTGTGCCTTGGCACCGAGCGAGGCCACCTCGTAACCGAATCTGTGTGTTTTGCAGGCACCGACCGTCACGAGCTAACTTCCTGGAAGAGCTTCCCGTCCATTTTCAAATTCTTTACCGAAGCCTCTGAGGCAAAGACCAGTTCCCTCAAGCCGGCTCTGACGCGGCGCTCCCACAGAATAAAGCACGAAGAGCTGTAAGAGGAGAACGAGCGAGACGGGGGAGGGGAAGCCAAGGCACCACACTCGAGCATGCATCCACACGTCTCCTAACTGCTTGTTGTCGGCGAGCAGACTCCCAGCCCCTCATTAGATTGTTTTCTTCCTAGAGCACAGGGTCGTGATATATACATCTAAATAGCGTTTTGCATTATTTCTAGATGAGTGCAACTGTCAAAGCAATATGGGTTCACTGGTCGTGCTTCCTGCGGGCTGAGCTCGGGCTTCGCGCTGCCCGTCAGCGCGCAGATTAAGGCTGACAGCGCCCTGCCCGGCGCGGCCGGCGCGCCTCTAATTGCCCTGACGGAGCCCGCGCGGGCGCTGCGGGGCGAGCGGCGTCTGCGCGGTCCTACCGCCCGCTGCAGCGCAGCCGCCGCTTGCACCGGCCCCCGGCCCCCCTCGATCATGTCCGCTTTTTCCTCCGAACAGAAGCAAACTTTTATTCTAGATTTCAAACTTACATTTTAGGTTTTCGCCGAAGAGCTTCTTACGCCTCTTTTTTTTTTCCCCCCTAATTAAAAGGAAGTTCCCCACAAACCTCCTCAGAAAAGCCAAATTTAAATTCAGAACGTGAATGCCGTGATGTACTATGTCGCCTTGGGAGTGCAAATTGTTCTCTAACAATCTATTTTCATTTCAAGACCTAAAGAAAAACTTTGCATAAAAAATCTATAAAGTACCCATTACACATTACCGCTGAAAACCCTTGCCATTTGAATACGAGGTTTTACACAAGTCTCTAATTTCAGACGAGATTGTTTAAACCAAAACGTAATGATGCGCAAATCTTTTAAGGGTGAAAGGTCCCATTTCCAACAGAATTTCCAACTTTATCATTAGAACTGACTTTACTTTTTAAATGTATAGTGTGTGTTGAGTGGCATTGTAATTCAGATCGCACACTTGTTTTGCTTTTTAAATCCTAATGTGGAGAAAGTTTGTTGTTGTTGTTCATAACCCTAACCAGAACGACTGTCCTGAGCTTTCATGGAGTTAGACCCTGTTCGGGATGGTATTTATTGTCATCAGGAAGATGAACCTGTGTGCTGTTCCACCTTTTCCTTGTGAAAGGCCAAGTGGGGCTCAAATGATTCTTTTAGGTTTCTGCTCCCACAGAAAGCGAAAGAAAGACCTGGTGTGAAAGATTTTCTTCTCTCAATACAGTGGCATAATTTTTAGTAGTCCCATTTCCTCTCTAGGGTTTTGCCCTACAGTTTCTACAGTTACTTTAATCCTGCTAATATCTGGCCAACACTGTGAAATACAAGAGGTAAAATAAGTTAAGATTTTGCTGACTTTTAAATTCAAATATTAAATCTTAACATTATCAATTTTTAATTACTTGAATTTAATTACCTAGTAAAGATTCTGTTTCTAGCAGATGAGGGTCTGAATTTAATATTTTTTCATCCTTTTTTAAAGTATATGCAACAATATGCCTGCCTTATTTGAGGACATGATAAAATGTACCCAAAATGACTTAGAACTGTCTGACGTCTCAGAAAAAAATAACTTAAAATAACCACCTCATGGATAAAATGTTTTTATATTATGAACCGATTTCAGCAAGTTTTAAAACTGGTAATATCTGTGTTTGGTATATAAGTACATTAATTTGTTCTTATAGTTTTAATGATGGCAAATTAAAGTGATCTTTTTTCAGTGGTCATATATACATATCTTTTGATATTATTTTAGCAGAAACAACACAGGAAAAATCAAAACGTCATTTTATCCACACCTGGATAATTTAATATGTGTAACTCCAACAACGTCAAGCATGTTGGTCTGCAATCTTTTCTGTTTTAGAAGCAAAGGTGAACTGTATACAATAATGGTACCTTCCTTTGAGAGGATTTGAAAATTGATGTGGATTGAATATATTTTTCAAAGTGTTATAAATTGTGTGGTGTTTTGACTATATGAAAGTATTCACAGAAAAACTAATTTTATTGCTTTTTTCTACCCAGCACTTGTGTAGTGCTAAATTTATGATGCTTATGCACCTGAATTAGAGCAAAGTAAATGGGCTCAGCTTAGACACCAAATCACTCTTATTCCTTCTCTTCGGTTTTCTCACTTCTCCTTTTGAAAACCTTTACTTGCAACTAGAGTGAATCACTGTTTAATTGCCTTTAATACTTTAAAACTACTGGGTTGTTAGCCTTGTTTAACCATCTATAGAGGGCTATTTGCAAACTTAAGTTGTGCAAATGTAATTTCTACTTGTGGATCTGAGCTGCAGCAGCCGGGAGAGAGCTAGGCTAACCATCCGAGACCGCCAACTGATAAGTGATAAGATTCCTCGTAATGTACGATTTTTTTTTTAACCTGTTGATTATGTGTCTGTTGGTATAAATGTAGTAATATCCTCCACCTCAATTTTCTTGGAGTAACAACAATCAGTTGGTAGGAGCCCGCCTGCTTGGAGGTGACAAGTGTTAACAGTATTTCTGCTCTGATCTTCTAACCATTTTGGTTTCTTTAGACAGGTTTTTAGGAGAGTAGAGGCTTAAAGTTAGGATGTAGACTTTTTAAAAAATTATATACTCAGTTCTTAGAGCAATGGAATGGGAAGCAAGGAGCTGTTGATAAATCTGAGATTCAAAATACTGGCTTTAGAACTTTAAAAAGGTATCTAAACATGCAGCCGTTAAAAGTTTTCATGGATATTTGAAGGGGGGAGAAAATCTATTTGTAATAATTGTTGTTTTCTCAAGTTTCTGCCTTGTGCTTCGACCTAGATTGCATTATTGTTTATACAAAAAGAAAAAAAAAGTAAAGCACAGGAGTTTCATATATATTATATATTTCTGTTTACCATTTTAAAATAAAAACAATTTTCCCAACAAGCAGCGGCGTATTATTCTTGCTCAGAGGTTCATTTATTTGTGTACAGTACAGAGGTTAATAAAAGCAGAAACTTAAAAAGAATGAAGGAACAGCATTCATCAGTATTTTAAACTGTATAGTTGCTTTTATTACTATTACTGTTGCTGTAAGGTAACATCCTAACTTCACTTGAACACTTAACTGTTTGGCTTGGACCTTTCACAAAGCCAACATTTTTTTTTTTTATAAGCCAACATTTTTTTAAGGTGTTTGTTTTTAATATCTGAAATATCCTTAGCTACAGAGAAATTTGAACCCATTGTTAATATACTGTAAAGAAATGTGCTTTCCAAAGGAATCTGGTGACATTACATTGCTCCCAAGTCCCTATATAGGTCCATGATGTGTTACATCTAATCTGAAAATATCGTGTTTACATTTTTTTACAGCTTTTCCTTCTTAACTCCTTTGAGAGAGTTTGGATGACAAAATATGTTAACTATATTATCAGGGCTAATAAGTTAAATTTTTTTCACATGTTTCTCTGGATTACCTGGAGTCCCAATCCAAACACATGTGTGTCTCCTGTTAAATCATAGTTTATAACTGTAAACTGACAGGTTCCTGTGATTCATTTAAGAAAGATTACTATCGCAGAAAGTCTAAAAATGACTCAAAAACTTTCCCCATGCTTCTATAGGGGAAAATGTCTTTAAATAAATGTGAGATATTCTCATCTTTGAAAATATGGGTGGCAAAAAAAAAGGGGGGATAATAGTGGTGGTTATTTTATGATTACTTATTAGGGGCTGTAATAATATAAAATAAAAGACTCCAGGAGGTACTCCCTTTCAAAAATTGAATACTTTCCTTCCTTCCTTCCTTGTATAGAGTGACTGAGTGGGAGTCTCTTGAATTGTTCGTCTTCCTTTTATCTAATATTCTATTAATCTCCAAAAAGATCAGTTTGAGTCTGGGAAAGGGTTTTTAATCAACACTTCACAGAGCTTAAAGCTACCCTACCTAAAGCGTCAGCTTTGTTAGGCGGTTTTAGATTTAAAGCATTGCAACTGTCATGCACTGTACTAAAAGTAAAGAATGTACACCAAGTGGAAGATGTTGAAAAGAGGGAAATAGCACAAAGTCGATTAACGGAGATTCGAGAATAGAAGTAGCCATCAAAGCATTCCAACGTTTATCTCGAAATCTATGTAGAGTTAAAAAAAAAAAAAAAGCAACAATGATAGTTTTAAACCTCACACTTAGGAGGGATGAATGTTGATTTAATTGATTCATTTGGATCAATGTTTTTAAAGTTTCACACCACTGATCTTTCATGTAGTGATGTCTTTAGCAGTCAGTGGTCTGACATGAGCCTTCTCAGATTTCATCAGTGGGGCTCTCCATGACATCTAAAATTATGCAACAGCCTATGCAGTGGTAACTTTGGAATTGGGAGACCTCGATGCCAAAGAGCATGGTTAGATTGAAGAACTCTTGTTAATTCTTAGCACAAAGGTTTTAGAGAGTAGTAATTGTAAATGAACCATAAAGGTTAAAGTCACCAAATATTATATACTGGGCTTTAATTGCTAGATAGGAGAAAGTCGTCCTGAAAGTTTGACCATTAAGTGGATACCATGCAGAGACCAGTATTTTTCCCTTCAATGTAAAAACTTGAAAATGGAAATTTGACTTAATCCATGAGGCCTTCCAGGCAACTTTTCCCAGCCCTTTGCCTTGAGATTTATGAGCAGCATTTCACTATATTCTTTGTATTGTTGGGTTGAGTTCTGTTTGAACCAGAGATGAAACATGTTTCTAGAAAGAAATCCAGGGAGGACTTGCATCTTTCTTTCTAGATCATTCAGCTTTTCTTCCTTGGCCATTACATAGGGTAATATGGGAGACTGTCATAGGTAAAATAATGTTGAACTGTACTTTGTAACCAGCCTGCAGTACCAATACAAAGAATCTGAAATGAAAAGACAACCAACACCCCAAGAATGATATGTCTCTTTTTAAAGTTTACAATTTGAATAATGAACTTGGATAGAAACTTGGCAGGAAAACAAACCATGGCACCATCACATCACCAACCATTTTCACTTTTCTGTCCAATTTCAGAGTGCATGTGTTTGTGAGTATTTCACTAGATCAGTGACAGCTCTTTATTTGCATAATTATATGCTCTGGTCTGAAGAGAAAACTAACCCCCAAATTTCATGGGTCACCAAACTGCAACAATCAATGTTTTATCACGTATGCTAAGCAAAATCTAAGAAGCTATATGAAGTTTCTTGGGGAGTTTTTACTCCTCGGAAAATTAAAGAGTTTTCCTCTTCTGAATAGATTCAAAATCTTTCCGAGTTCTTTGTAACTGAATTCTGTTTGAAGGCAAAACTAGAGATTAACATGTAGATCTGGATCTTAGACTCACTAGTATTACTTCAAAGTGGCTTAAGAAGAGCAGCATTTTTGGAACACTAAACTTTTAAATTCTAAGTACTGTCCATGCTATGAGGAAAAAAATTATTGGTCAGATTATGAAGAGTCAAAATGAAGTCTGCATTAACTACAATTGACCATAAAGTTGATTTCCTTCTTTGAGATAACTCAGGGTTTTTTAAAATAAGACCTAATAGGGAAAAAATGTATATATGCATATATGTGTGCGTGTATACATCACACATGTGCATATACACACCCATCCAAGGGGTACGTATACCCATCCTACCAGAAATAAACATTATTTACAGTATGTGTAAGTCTTTGCAGTGCCTGCTACATAGTAGGGACTCAATGTATGTTGGTTACCAGGATTGTTTGTAAACCTGTTCTAAATAAATTTATGTTCAAATTCTTGAAGGCATTGTAATAAATATTTTTAAATGCCTCAAGTTCATTGGTGTCTGTAAATTCTGTTTGTATGTAATGTGTATTTGTGTGTAAGGTTGGCTTTATTTCATTAAAGAAAAATTGATTTAAACTGTTGGTGTCTAGTTTGTAGGCAGTCTGCCAGACTTGAAATACAATAGATCATAGAGACACATGCAGAGAGTGACTGTTTGTTCTGGAGTTATTAAAATTCTGGAAGAATATGTCTTTACCTAGGCACTTAAGGAATATACCAGGTGCATTATTTAATCCTACTGCAAAAGGACTTAGGTATGAATTTCACTACTAAAAGCATATAATGCATTGCCTTTTATTTGAAGTGATCTGTTTGTAATAATATATTAACAGTTTCATTATTAGGCAATTTACTGCCATCAAGAAAAACATTAGGAAAAAAAGAGACACTGAGGGAAAAAGTTTAAGAATTACATAGCTTAGAAGTATTTTCTTCTTTATCTTGAACAAAGATGAGAGATCTTTAGGTCAGGCATTAGAAATTTCCTAAAATATTCCTATTATTTCAAGTGAACAACTAACTTTTCCCAAGTTTTTAATCAACGTTGAATTACAAATGAATAACATTTTCTTTTTCTTTTAGTCTGAAATCTTAAACATCTGCTTATCAGGATCACTGTCCACAATCACCACATCTCACCTTCTTACTGCCTTACTGAAATGTTCACCTGCTTATACTCCCTCTGCTCCACCCCCATCATCTACCTCCCCAGAGATTGCTGTTTGGTGAAGGTCGTGGATTCCTCGAGGTGAAAATTCCTCGTAACTGAATCTGTAAAAACAAATAAATAAAGTTTAGCATTTTTTATCAAACAAAATGAGTTGGTGGGCACATGGGTTAACGCTACTGTCTAAGCACTAAAGACTGAAAAAATAAAGCATAGAATCCTCCTAGATTACTGTTTAAAGATTTATAGATTGAGAATCTATATGCCTCTGAGTTAGATTACTTAGCATTTTATTTTTTAAGGTATAAACTCTCCAAAGGAAAATAAAAGACAATACCATGTACCTAATTACTTTTTCTCCCTTCTTTTTGACCTTTGAGGAACCTTGCTGTGTATGAGTTTCAGATAGGGCTCTCAGTTTTCTGCTCTGCCTGGGACACAGAGAAATCTGTTATTTCCCTCTGAATTCCACACATGCAGGGATTGACTGTGTAGCTGAAAGGCCTGGATTTCTTTCTTTTTATCATTTCATTTATTTTTGCTCAAGTACCACCTAATCCCCTTGTGAGTGAAAATTTCTGATCCAGTTCATCTTCATGTACCTCCAAATAATTTTCCAAAGGCTTATTTTCTTGTTTCTTTAACCATAATTAAATAAATGGTTTTTTTCCAAGAAATGTTTACACTTTCTCTAGGTACTTAGATAATCAGGATTTATCAATTGAAGAAATACTGATAGTGTGCTGTGGTGGTTTTGGTTTTTTTTGTTGTTGTTGTTTTGTTTTGTTTTTTTTTTTTGGTTTTTAGGTCCCCCCCCTTTTCCTTTGCCTCAGTAAATTACTTAATATCATCCCCTGGAATAACCAGCTCTAAAAATAACCCTAGCACAGAGTGTCATGGTTTGGCTTTCATACAGTTTCGAAAGAAAAACCATTAAAATTGCATTGATCTCACAAATATTGATCTAGTGCTTGATATCAAATATCAAATGAGATGCTGTCAGTTGCTGCTGATCATTGTGTCAGCTGTTTGAATTTTTGTCCTTTTCCTTCTTCATTGTCACATGGATTCAAGTTGCTGAAGCTAGTAAGATTTTCATGATTAACACAATTAAGATAATTTTTCTCTGTTTTTCATATTTCTGGTTTGACCAAGCACAGGTAATAGTTTGCCTGAAATTTTGTTATGTAATTTCATATAATTGTAGATACATAGATATACACTCTTTTGTTTTTTAAAAACCATATATTTTATACACGGGTGTAACAGGATATATTTTTAGAATTGTGTGTGTGTGTGTGTGTGTGTTTTACAAAGTGTGACTCACCTACTAAGTAGGTTATGTTTCCATTTAGTTCTTTATCCCCATTTTGAAATAATTTCTGTCTGCATCCTACTTTCTTCCTGGCCACCTGTCTTTTAAGAAATCAAATTTGTTTTAAGAGCATGAATTTTTTAGAGTACGATTTTAGAACTTAGAATGAAATCTTGGCCATTTCAAAGGTACACACACGCACACACACCACAATAGGTAAATTGCTCTTGTTATTCTTACTGACAAAAATATAACTGCAGCATTTGGGCAGCGTGGAGTTTGTAGAATTATTAAAGTGAAATTGGGTCTAAATAGTTTTAATACTTTCTCAATACATCCATGTTACCTAACAGGCTAAGTCATGTTCTGCTTTTATAGCCTATCAAATCTGAAAATAGCTAAGTGCCTTTGGATATGTTTAAAGTCTCAAATCACCCTTTTTCTTCTCTCCTTCCTCTCTACTTTGTACGTCAAAAATTGGTGATTACATTACTTTGAAATATGGAACATTTTAAGGAGAAGACCTCCCTATAATGACCAGTTAACGCTGCTGACTAAACAGTACCGACTGGGAGATCGAGCAGGGCACTCCTAGAGTACTGTTTAAATTATACAGCCGCATGCGTGTTTTTCACATTCGAGGGAATTAAAAAATCTCCTGCCGCATGAGTTGTTGGTTTATCTTCCCCTTTTCACACCTGATCTTGGTTTGGGTACTGCGAAGGGAAGCCGCTTTCCTCCCAGCACCATGGACAGCGCCCAGCGCGCCCCCTTCCCTCTCCCCTCCGCCAGAACCCCGAAGTTCCGGCCCTAGCCTGATTCCTCTCTCCGACCACTCCCTCGCCATAGGAAACTGGCTCTTGAAATCTTAGGATCTGAGCCCTAAGCGACAATGAGTTTAAAAAAGTATACAGTTCGTGGGTGGAGAATCTTGCTTGCTCCGTGCCCGGTGTTAATCAGAGTGCCCCAGAACTGACACACCATTTCCCTGCTCCCCGAATTTGCATCTACTTCATGAGAAAAGCAGCGCCACTCTCAGTCATTTTGGTGGTAGAAATGTCACCCCCACAACTATTCTTTGCCTTACTTTTCACCACCACCCTTTAGCGGGCCAGCTGCATAGAGGCTCCAGTTTAAGAACTCTACTATGAGCACATTTTCTTGGGGCTAGTGATCTCAGAAACGAGAGACTTGTGTTCCAGGAAATGTGCATCCAGACCCACGGGGGCCCTTGGTCCCCACGGCTCTGCCTGTGGCTGATGCTGTCGGATCGGTCGTATGCGCCCAGGTACTAGTTAATTACCGCCCCGGGGGAGGTGGCTGTGCAGCGGGGCGCCCGGCCCGCGGCGCGCTAAAGAGCCTGACAGCAACTTATTTGACAGCACTAAAAAGGGGGCGCGTCTGGCTCAGTACCCACCACAACCTCTTCTACTTGCAGACCTCAACTCCAAGCTCCAAATGTCAGCGTATCTTCCTGTTTGGCTTGCTTGCTTGTTTGCTTGCTTGCTTTTCTTTTCTTTTCTTTTTTTTCTTTTCTTTCTTTTTCTTTTCTTTCTTTTTTTTTTTTTTTTTTACTGTCGCGTTAAGCAAAGTACAAGAACTGAAAACCACTTCCGTGAGGCGTCTTTTTCCTTGCCTGGTCTCCCTAGCAACACTTAAGTCACCACTCCTAAGACAACACTAGTTTTTAAGGATTTCAAATTGCACCTTGGCTTTATTGAAACTCGTCTCACTTGTTGGGCTTTGAGTAAAATCTCTTCCCTCCCACTGGAATCCCATTCTAGTCATCTACTACTCTCTTGAACTGACTTTGAGGACGAAAATGATACGGTTAGAGCAGGTGAGAGGGCCAAAAGCAAACTCGTATTAAATATTGATTGTACAAATATGCTTTCAAACCAACTTAATCCATACTTTACCAGAAAGGGCCAACAAAGAAAAGTATTTTAAGTGGTTTTTCCCCTATAAAATAGCCTCGATAAACCGCTTTCAAAATTGCTTTTGTAGAGTAACACGGATTATAATACATTGCAAGATAAAATTATTCTCTACCTGGCATGCTATTACAGTGAAAATTTTCCTTCAATTCCTCAGTATAGTAGCAATGTAGCTTCAACACACTCTGTTTTCCTATCCCTTAAAAACATACAAATATTTTATTAAATATTTCACAGGTTAACAATATAAGACTGTTTTTTCACACAGCGCTGCTTACACAAAGTTTTCCCCTCTTTTTTTAGTGTGCAAAATCACTGCTGGGTTCTGTCCAAAGATAATTTTCCCTCATAGTTTGGTCTTTCTTGCGCTCTCAAGAGTCGTTTTGCCCAGATATTAAGGTAAGTCTGTGTTACTAGAGAAACCCAGCCATGCTGTGAGCTATTTAAACTGCGGGTGCCACCCTCCTACGAAAACTGGGGAGAACTTGGGTTGACAAAGTTTAGCAGCTGAAGTGCGCAGGGTAGCGAAGGGGACCTGTTGAATAATCGCGACCTGGAGACTTGCGGATTCTGGATCTGAACCCTCAAGTGAAATATCTCCATAATGTTTGCATATCTTTGGCTGATATATTTTGGGGGAGTTCATTCCACAAACTGAACTCCCATCTTTGGATAAATGAAATATTTCATTCTCGCCTTCCTAAGGTTCAGGAGCAAGAAAAAGAGAATCTGGTGCAGGGAAGGACGAGGGGCTTTCCTTTGTTGGTGCAGGAAACTTGTGGAGATTTGGGGTGGGATATACAACACTGAACTCCTGGGTGTCTACCATTTGTTCCTTCAGTCTGGGTGTTGGGGAATGTCCCTCCTTCACTGGGTATTTCCCTTTTGACTTGGGGAATGGGATAGCTAAGATCTCTATCAGGTATTTATTACTTTTTAAAAAACATGTATTCTTGACAAAGTTTCAGAATGGCTTTTCTGGGTGATTCTAAGTAAATCAGAAACTCCCAAATTTGGCTGGATATTTCAGTACCACAATGCCAGAGAAAAATATGGAGAAAAGTAGTATAAGAAGTTCATCTCAACAATAAATAAATAAAAACTGCAATGATTAGGTCCCCCTAGAAGGAGCTTCTTCAACGATGTTTGTTTACCACCTGTATGTGTTCGATGACATTTTAAACTTTTACAGCACAGAGAGCATCCCCCTAGTTTTCTCCAAGCTTTTCTCTTAATTCCAGTCCTACTCTTCTGTAGGACTGCTGCTGTCCTGTCCATTTCTCCCCTTTCAAAATCTTTTAAAGTAAGTTTTCTTGTCTCCTATCCATTTGTCAATGTCAAATACACACTGCCTATTTAGTTAAAGAAAAGTGTGTATTTCATATGTTATAAAAGAACAGCCTTCTTTATTTGGTTTCTTGGAAATCAATAATCTCTTAAACACTTGCCAAGACCCCTTGGGGAAGGGAGAAATGTAAACAATAACTACCAAACTTCAACATGACAATATCGGTTAAAATCTGCAGGATGATCATTTGAATGCGGGGAGGTAGTAGGGAACGACTTCGGACTCCGCGATTACACAGGAAGGGAGCCGAGGTGCCTGATGGCTGTCTCCATCCTCTGCAACTTACCCAAGGAGCCAGATACTTTGAAAAGTCGGGAGTTAATTCTAAATTTCCTTACAAGACACCTTAGTAGCCAGAATGGTCTTCAAATAATTTAGCTGGGCAATGGCTGGATAACCACAGGGACAGTTAACCCCAGTAAAAGAAATACCAGGATTCAGTCTTTCCTGATATTATTGAAGGGTCTGATAACACTTCTTTATTTTGTCTCATGCTGTTAAAAAAAAAATAAAACAAAAAACAAAAAACACCTACTCCTCTGGCGAATGAAACTTCCAGGGAATTTGAAAATAAATCGTCAGTTTAATTTCTGCCTTTTAAAGTTAGTATGTATGCGAGGAAATAGAGCATTAAAACAACTGAGTTACACATTAGCTATCTAGCATTTTCACATTAGAAGGAAGAATACACCTCGTTTCCAACTTAGCCAACTTTTAAAACTATATGTGTTCCCGGAAAATAAAACCTGATTGGATTAAATTTCCAGGAGATTCTAAATTAAGCTCTCGAGAAGATAACAAAGTATATGAAATCTCTTGAGTAAACAGTTGGGAGGGATTTATGAGCATTTGAGGATCTGGTGATCCATTGGAAGCACAACTCACTCAAATTTGAATTTTCATGATCAACTTTCAACCCTGAGAAACAAGAGCCATTTGCTTAACTTAATCTGAAACATATGTTTGCAGCAGTAGCAGGTTTTTGGTGTGTGGCTGGGGCTGATCAAGTTGTAAATTTTCCGCTTTAGGTTTTCAGCGCCTGCTAGTTTCAGCCTAACACCTAGAGAGAGACTTTGCGGGGTTCTTCACCAAAGCAGCCAAGGTTTGATAAAAGGTTTCCAAACCACACAGCTCTGAGTGTTATTGATTTTCCCAAAGGTGGAACATTTCCATACAAGTTAGTTCTCTAAATCCTAACAGCAAGTAAGAAGTTAAACTCTCTTTTGTTAAAGTGTTTGCAAGATGTCTATATAGAGGATTGGGGTTTTTCTTTTCTTTTTTTTTTTTTTCCATTTGCCTTCCTCACCTGCATCCTTGTCTTTAAGGGACACACACTAGTGTGAGAGCGGTGCGTGCTGTGAAAGTGACATCTTCATTCGACAAAACAATATGCAATTCTTTGTGGCTCATCTTAATTTTTTCCCATCAGAAACTTAGAACTATTGATTTTTCTGTCTCTTTGTGCTTCAACACAAAGGAGTTTTGAAAAGTGTTTTGAATATCTGAGAAGATTCACTAGTGTTTGAAATAAATACACATTAGAATCCATAAATCACCCTTCCTGTGAAACAAGCTTTGGGTAGGCTTTTATTACCAATATTAAAACACATCTTCTGTGGGTATAAATTTCAGTATTTGGGTTTTAAACAAATTCTGATACTTTTAAAAATCAATTAATGGTATACCACAAAGGATAAATAAAAGTAATAAGTTCCCTAAGATCAGCTTAATTCATCTTGCAATGGCAATGCGGGTAGTAATGGTAAAGTGGGAGGTGGACTCTAGTGGTCAACCTCAAGGATTGTAAATATCCATCCAGACCTGCTGATTTATCTTCTTCCTGAAAACCTCAGTCAGATTACTGGAGGAAAAGTTACTCAAGTGCTTTCTGAAATGCATCACAAAGAGTAATTGAGCCATAAATATGCCCTAAATTCAGGTACAGAGTTTCACTGAATTTTATTATTACACAGATTAAGATGGGTAACTCCCACCTGAACGCTATTTAATCAAAAAGTGAACAAGGGTGTCAAAAAACAAGGGCAATAATAACATTGCTGGCACTGTGCTAATCAAATACCCACAACTAGTTGAGAACAACGGTGCTAAGACGCCGCTTTAATTCTGAAATGGAATGTCCTGAGACACCGAGCGCCATCTAGCAAGCAAAGTTAGAATCAAAGAGCGCCTGAGTCAAGCACAGAGCACAGAGACCAGGGAATTGGGAGGCAAAGAGGGATTTGGAGATGTACTTGCTGCGACTTAACCATGGGCCCAGTGTCACCTGAGCCCAGCTCTACCTGCTGTCTTTGACTCTTCGCCCCACCAGCCAGTTCAAACAAACTAACTACTGAGGTGAGACAGACCCTTTCTGCCTCAAGCTAAGGCTAAAGGACAGCTCCTCACAGGGTTGCTTATTGTCTTTAATTAGAACAAGCGGCCTTTCCGTTCCCACTCCCCCCGCCCCAAAACCAGCCCAGTGTCTAACTAATTCTGCACCTTCCTATCCAGATGGGGACAAAGAGCAGTGCCCGAAGGGCTCACCTTGGGCTGACACGACTCCCAGGGCTTCAACGCAGAGGAAAGCACATCGCTGGGAAAACCTAGCAGGATTTGAGAAGTCATTCTGAGTTTACAAGGCTTGCCCAGACGTCTCCTGACAGGCAATCTGAGCTATCTCTGAGTGGCATAAGACACAGATTTACTTAACATGCCACGGATGGACATGGGAGCTGAATGCTGCCTTCTAAATATAAATAGTATAACTTCAGTCTTCTCCAGGCAACCGGGTCTTTGATAGTTCCTTTGGCTGAAGAAAAGTCAAAGGTAGCTAGGATGCTGCCAAACATGCCTGTTAGTTTGTAGCTTGAGGGGAAAGACAGCACTTTTTCCATTTTTTAAGGGTTAAATGATGTTACCTAATTATATAAAAATTCTCTGTAACTGGGCTAACAAGATGAATCTTCTGAGATTGTGATATGAAGAAAGTAAAGAATAAGGAAGAATCTACTGGGTTCTGTATAGCAAGAACCCAATATTTTTCTTTTAAGTCAGTCGATCTGAATTCAAAAGATCAAGAGGGCTCATCTCAGTAATGCGTCTGCTTTCTAAAGTACTTCTGTTGAGCCTTTCCTGAATTTTACTCGAAGATTGGGAGTGGACGGACAGAAATCCAATGTACATATACACTAATCTTAAACTCTCCTAATTTCCTGCTATTGATGATTGCCTTTGTAATAACTCATTGATTCACACTGTTCTTAGAATATAGAGCAGGAGCTTAGGTTTCCTATTGTTCTGGCCCCTGCCCCAACCCCACACATACAATTTTTTCCCAGTGAAGTGTTTTCTAAAAAACAACCACCAACAACAACAACCAGCCACAAAAGAAAGAAAGATAGATAGAAAGAAATCTTAGAAAATGACTATGACAATATTCCAGTTGAGTTTTAAATGCTAGTCCAC
This sequence comes from Mustela erminea, assembly GCF_009829155.1. NCBI lineage: Eukaryota > Metazoa > Chordata > Mammalia > Carnivora > Mustelidae > Mustela > Mustela erminea. Next base: position 47,806,366 of record NC_045616.1, read on the forward strand.
TCCCAGGTTTACTTCTCAATTAAAACAGGCATAATAGATATGAAATAACACATCTCTTTATTTTTCTACTATGCTATTTACTGTGCAAAACAGCCATATTGAGAATAAAGGAACCATTTGATAAGAATATGTTCAATGTGTTCATTAAAATATCTCCACAGGTATTTACAGGGGAAAAAAAAAAACAGACGAAAATCATAACCCCTCCTCCAACAAACCTAAGCCAATAAAGAAAGGATCTGGGAGCTTAATCCACAATTTCCAAAACATCTAAAACATTTCCACAAAAACTTCGATGCCTCCTGATGCCTGAAAACATATGTAAGGATCTCAGGATGGCAAGTGGATACAATTCACACTGCCTCTTCTTCCTCTATGAAGTTCAGAGAAGTTCCCAGGCCAGTCTTGCCTCAGCTCACAATAAAAATTTAACTTTTTTGGGGGGGGGGGTGTCTTGTTAAATAGCACATTTCTCCCATCAAGGTCTTCTTAAACACTGAACCTTCTCCTAGACAGGGTACCCAGCTGTTTAATTTAACATTGATTTATTGCTTTTAAAAGTAAATTTACACACATGCCAGCAGCGCTCCGTTTTGTTTCCCCAGACTCTGAGATTTATTTTCTACTTAGCGCTTGTCTGACAAAACAATGTCCTTTAACTTTATTACACATCGATGAGGAAATCTGTCTTATTTTTGCTTGGATTTATTGCTGTGTTGCTTGTGGGGACTTTTGTGATCCAGAAAGGCTGAGGTCCAAAAATAAATAGAAAATTAAACAGAGCTGATCACAAAATAATAGTCAAAACCTAGAATATGGCCCAGCATCTACCAACCTGCTGGGGGTTGCCGGGACCAGGGGGAAGAAGCTCCCTTAGTGAGTACGGTTACTCAGGAAGAAAACAAATCACTTAAATGGGCAGGTAGCATTTGAAAGTGAAGTAGCCAAATCTGAGTCCTGTAAAATATCCAAGTTCTTGGTTCAAATGTATTTGGAATTATAGGGCCGGGAGGTGCCTCTGCATGACTTCCCACCCATGGCCGCCTTACCTCCGTGAAGAACTCCCAATTACCACAAGTTCGTGATGACTGAGCCCAAGGGAATTAAGATGGACTTTGAAGCAGCTTTTACGGTACACTTCATCTACATTTGGGTTTTCTTTAGTTCTCATTAAAAGGGCCACTTTCTTCTTTTCATTGATATACTGTCTTTGTGTCCTTCATTTCACACTCTTTTAAAAAGTTCTCTCATCAGATCAAGTGCAAAAAGGAGGGATGACATAATAACCATCATAAGCATGATAACAACAACAAACAACTGGTACTGTGGGTTTAAAGCTTTTTAAAAAGAAAGTTTTCTCCTCTCTGAGGCATGGCCCTTCAACAATTAAAAAAAAAAAAAGCTAGGGTTGAGAATGGACATAATAAAAGTGTTTCTAAGGTTCAATTATAAATACAGGCAGGCTTCAAAAATTCGTGTGTGTGAGAGATGAGCTGTCCTCTCCCAACCTGATTTTTCACAGAGGCATCTAATAATCACCTTCGAGGTGTTCAAACAAGGACACTATCCCTTTTCTAGGGAGAAGTAAGGATGTGACAGGTTTTGTTACTGGGGCGAGGGAGAACTTTGCAAAGTATTGCCTTTCTTTCCCTCACAAATACACCATCTTTGACTGAAGACCTCTGCCTGAGAGCGTGACTCCTCTGCTGTCTCAGTCAGTCTGGGCAGTGAGTCCACAAAAACCTGTTAAAATGTTTCAGCCATTTTTCCCAACCCCAAAAGATGTTTAAAAGTTAACAGAACATTCTTTCTCCTGAAACGCATCAAGACCCGTTTGCACACTCACTTCCTACCTACAAAGAGAAAGAAAGGAAAGGAAAAGGAAGGAAAAGAGGGGGAAAAAAGAAAGATCTCCGTGTTAAAAAGGGGAGGAGTGGGAGTAACTGCGAAACCTTGAAAATTCTCCTATTCATATTAGGGTTTTTTTTTTCTTTCTTTCTTTCTTTTTTTTTTTTTTCCCCCTCTCCCTTTCCTTGTTTGCCCTTTGAAAAGGAGTCCTGTCACTCAGAAAGGAGCTGTTTCTTCAACCTCCTCCCCATCCACCCACCAGCCGGCCCCCCTCAGCCTCCCAGCCTGGCCCCGGCCCACCCCGCGGCCCTCCCCGCACACACAGTTCCTTCCAAGTGCTTTTCAAGTAAGAGCTGGAGATGAGAGGTGCGGCTTCTCCAACGCAGAGCCAGACAAGTACTTCTCTTCCCGGCAGAGCGCGGCCCGGGCGCAGCCAGCCCGAGGCGGCCGCTGCTTTTTATGTCAAGAAGCCACCAGGCACCCCGGGCTGGCCGCCCCTCCCCGCGGCGGGCCCGCAACGCGGCGCTCGAGCCGTCACGTGCCCGCGCCCCGCGCCCCACGGAGCCCTTTGTTAGCCCCGCGGGCCCACGCGCGGCCGCCGCGGCTGCAGGGTGCCGGCGCGCCGAGGCTCCGAGCTGACCGCGGGGCCGGCCCGGCTTTGCCTCGGCTCGCCGGGACAGCCCCGAAACACCTTGGGCGGACGCCCCGAGCGCTTGGCACATTGAGATTCCCAGCGCTTTGGGGGAAACGGATCCGGGCCACCCCCTATGTTTCAAACCAAAGGCACAAAGGGGGGCGAGAGGCCCAAGGAGGGCGCGCCTCCGCACAGGGGAGTAACCACTGGGCTGACTTCCCTCCTCCTTTCCATTACGCCTCACCAGTTTCTCGTCTTTTTTTCTCTTATCCTCTGCCACGCTCAGAGGCTCGGTGGGTGGGAGTGTGTGTGTGTGTGTGTGTGTGTGTGTGTGTGTGTAAATGTGTGTGTGCGTGTGTGCAGTTAGGTGGAAATTTCACAAGAATATGTTCTACACTTATAAACTTGCCAGGATGGGGGAGTATGCTCTCCAGTAAATGCACTGGTGGGAGAGTTTAAGCGACTTATTTGGGAGGAAATAGGGGGTCAGATTTGGTCTAAGTGGAACATCTGCAAAACATTCAAGCAGCTTATTCAACAAAGAATCTAGCCATTTATTGTAGAAATAATAAAAAGCCACTAATGATTATGGTTCCCACCCCTTCCCCCAAAAGGCCAAATCCTAATGAAATAATTCAAAGGTAGGCCTCATTTCCTAATAGTGGAATTAAACAACAACAAAAAAGAGCCCAACTAAACTTTCCAGCTCTGCTTTCTTAAGGGCCTGGGAACCTTGCTGAGAAATTAGGTAAATAAAAGGCGGGCTGGAATTTCTGTTGAGCTCAGGCTGCAGTGCCCCGACTTGCACATAGTTGTGCTTTGATACACAATTAAATTACAGTAAATTCCTCCTTAAATAATAAAATTTGGAAGACTCTTCAGGATTCGAAGATGTCTGGGGTTAAGTAGCTTTTAAACCGTCAGTTTTCAAATGGTTTGTGCAATGAATAGCTACCTTTAAATCCTAAAACCATTATAAATATGCTATACATCTGGGTGCCAGTTTATCTCTCCATATTTCTTTTTAAAATGAGGGAAGCATTCATAAAAAGCTACTTGGCACACTTTATTTTAGGAAAGCAGATGTTAATTTTTTCACGTATCATTTTATGACCAAGTACATGTGTAACGTTGGAAAGCATCCAGAACGCCTCTATTATTTGCTAAATGACTGTTAGTTGAGGCATATTATTCTCAGCCTAACCATGGTATAGGTTATATCAATAAAGTAAACATCTGTGATTTTTTTTTTTTTAACCAGGGGAAGGGGGTATAAAGAGTTACTATAAACGAGGGGGGAAAAAAGAGTTTGGGCAGGAAGAGCACACCTGCGTTGTAGCAAATAGGATATTTATATTGTTCGGTGCAAAAACAAAGTCCCTCAGTCGGGCACTCGGGGATATTTACATGGCGGGAGATAAAGTTGAAAGCCTTTCCTGGCGTGCCAAATGGGATTCTCCCTGTGGCCTTCTGCGTCGCAAGATAACAGGTACTGAGCGCTCCTGGCGGCGTCGGGCCTTTGCCCGCCGCACTCCCCTCCCCCGCAAGCCAGCCCCAGGCCCAGCCCGGGTTGAGCCAGGCGCTCAGGCTCTAGGAATTCCCAGGCACGGCGGAAATTTCAGCGGGGTTCCCAGCCTAGAAATATGCTCGGGAAGCGTCCTCATTTGCCCTGCGTCGCTCGAGGACGCCGGCGCCCAGGATGAGCCAGTGGCGTGATAATTAATGGAATACAATATTTATGGTCCGATGTATTGACTCTGAGGCAAGCGCGCCGTGTAGACAGTCCGTGGGGGTCTGACAAACAGGAGGTGAGTGAACAAACGTAATGACCAGAGTATTTATGTCTATCCGGTTTACTCACTTAAACCCGAGGTATGGAACATCATGATAAATATTAATATCCACCTAGACAGCTCCACCGTCCTCCTAAGCTCTCCCTTCCTGAATGCTGCCCTTTACAAAAAGGCCAGAGAGGAGGTTTTTAACATAAAATGCTGCAAATATGAAAAATAGGTCACCAATAAAATTGGTCTCAGCATGGAGCGTAATTGCAACAAAGTGCCGCCGAGTAAAACCGAGGAGTGAGCTGGCTGGGGCAGCACAGTCGCGAACCATCTGGTGTGTATTAAAAGTGGTGCTGTAAATATTGCTGAGAGCTAATGCATTATGGGCTTCTATAAGTGCACAGGGCCTGCAAGCTTTCCATATGTTAGAATATGTAGATCGGGCGAGCGTAGAGAAAGGTGTCCTATCAATTATAGGCTTCTAAAGCATGGTTTTGCCCCCTCTTTGTGGGATTTTGGTCCCAGAGTGTAGAATATTCATTCTCAATGTCTCCTTCCCACCCCCTCCCTTTCCCTCTTCTCTCCGCTCGCTCTTTCTCTTTTTCTCCAGCTCTTTCTCCCAGCTCGCTCTTTCCATCTCCTCCTCCTCCCTCCCTTCTCTCCAAGGGGATAGGACGGGCTTTGCTGACGTCACTTCACATCAGTAAAAGAGAGTAACTGTTTCAGAGAGAGGGAGGAAAAAAATTCATCTGTTTTCCATCAGTGCTAAAGTTTTGCCTTTTTAATAGAAAGGAGCTGCCCAGCCTGAGTACTCCTTCTGTTTTGAAGCTTTTGGGGTGGGGTGGGGGGGTCAAAGACATTGGGAGGTGCTCCTCATCCTGTGAGCTGAATCTTCCTATCAGTGGCTCTGATGCCAGAATCAGTTCAAATAGATGAAACTACTTAAAATAAGATGTAAAGATGATGTCTTCTAGAAGCTGCACATCCACACCTACTAGGCAACTTTTGCCAAGGAGGGTGGAGGGCTTCTGGTTCCAAGGCACTTCTGCTCTGAGTCCTGGAACTTCTTCCCTACTCTCCCGTTCCTCTCTTCATAATTCCACCCCCCACATACCGAAACCGCCACACGCAGCACAGCTAATAATTTTCCTGCTGTCACATTACTTTTCTGGGGAAATCAGAGTCCTCCTTTTCCTGACGATACCCCACATTTAAGAGTGTACTCTAATTACCCCCTCCTGTCCTCTGAGGTTCCCCCCCCCTCCCGTGTCCCTTGTGTACAGCTCCAGGTCTGTACGCAAATCCAGCACTCGGAAAGTGCTTCACATTGTCCCACAGAGATCATTTTCTGTCTCCCCAAACGGTCCTCACCTCTTTCATTCTCCCTGTTCCGAGTCATTCTCCCCTTCCCCTTCTTTCCTGCCCACCTCGCCCTCTGGTGCACACACCAGGACAAACCGCCAGCACTTCCAGTGTGGATAAACCTGCTGCGAGTGACAACCCAAGTTCAATCAGCAAATAAATAAAACTCTTACTTTTTTTTTTTGGCTGCCGGCTGCATTCCCCCTCTGGCCGTTGCCTCCTTTAGTTATAGGAGCTATATTTCTTCCCTGGGAGACATTCGAGGGGATTTTTAGTTGGAAACTCGTTTCTGCTGAGTTATTTTGGAGCCAGGACCAGTGAGTGAGTGGCCCATACCCACAGGCTTTGAGTGAAGTGCAGATTGAGACATATCGAGTTCCTCTAAAAGGATCATTTCATGTGGGAGGTTGGACACAAAGTTTGCACTCGTGACTGGCATTCCAGTGAGAGACATGCATATTTTAAAACAACAAAGCAAGCAAGAAAGAAGGCTTAGGGGAGGGGGGGGACTTGGAAAGAAGTTACTAAGTGACAAACATCTGTCAACATGGGATAATTTGTACACTCCGATGTAAAACTATCTGCCTCATTTGATGGAGTTCAAGGCGCAGGATCTAGGAGAGCAGTAGATAAGTATTTATCCCTATGAGAGGTACTTAACTAAGACACTTTTCCCAAAATAGGTGTAAGGTGATTAAAACTGTACGAATGAGGATAACCTTAAATGTTTCTTAGAATAGCGGAGGCCTCTAAAATTGCTCATTTCTGACAGTTCACACAAAATTAGACCCCATTTCATTTTGAAAGATGTACTTTACTTCAACAGCGGACTGATGAAGTAATAAACAGAACACTTATTATAGAAAATCAAATGAATTTTGTCATAACAAAAACAAAACCAAGCAGAAAAAAGAAGAGAAACAAAAATCTCAAACCACCCCTGGTTGCTATGTTCTAGAAATCTTTAAAAGTACCAGCTTTACATGTGTATGTGAGCCAAACACATAAACATCCACCTCTCTGCATGTCAACAAGGAGAAATGGCAAAATATTTTCAGAGAATTTTCTCTCTCATTTAAGCTTGGAGTTTCAACAAACATACTACACTTTAAGAGAAGAAAGCAAAAAAAAAAAAAAAAAAAACCAACTTCCTTCTTTAGGAGGGAAGTTTTTAAAAGCAGAGTGAAAGATCAGGCAAGATCCTGAAACGTCTCTTTATACCCTGAATCTCCATCAACCACATGGAAGTTCAGGCTCTAGCTTCCACCGAGAAATCTTTTTCTCCTCCAGATCTGAAGACAAAAGGAGAGGAGGCCTGGTGGTGAGCGGGATATCTCTGTTAGTTGTCAGCGCAGGTCCATGGGTTAGGAATGCTAATGAGCCTCTTGGCCAGCTGAAGACTTGGTTCTCTCTCGCACACCCTGACGCTCACACACACTCGGGCTCCTGCGTGCCGACTGACAAGCACACAGACAGAGCCTCGTGCTCGATCCTGTCTCTCTCCTTTTTCCTCTGAGCCCAGAGATCGATCGCTGACCCCACTGTTGGGCCAACGCTTTATTTATCTGGCTGCGCAATGATATTATCAGCCTTAAACGTTATATACAGCAAATGTCCTCCTAAATCAACACAATAGGATAGCTTGCAGAGCCCAGCCTGGTCTGTCTTAAAGAAATCCCTGGCTATCTCTCTTCTCCTTCTCCCTCTCCCCTTCCTCACAGACACCCCTTCTCCCTTCCACCTCCACGACTACCGATTTTTATACAATGGACTTGGGGATTTGATCCCTCGCTTTCAGCTTGGTTAGGAGGAGGCCTTAGCAGACTAGGAGATGGATAGACACCATTATCCACCCATCACTGTGATCTCCATCAGGGGTTCCCTTGTCAGCAGGATCCAACTGCCTAGACCCACTCTATTCACATGACCCGGATTTCTCAAAATTGGGGTAGAAGAGAAGGCGAGGGGTGGAGAATCGAGTGTGCAACCTTGCACCGTGTTAATTGTTTTCTTTCCTCTCAATTACATTCATAAACCTATTTTCTGCATTGCATGTTATTTCTTTGTGCTTCAAAATTGAAACCACGTGCAGCCTTCTTCCCTCCGCACACACAATAAATGCCCTGCCCCCCTCCCCCAACCCATCACACAACTATTTACATCTTGGTTACTCACTCCGCGCTCCGGCCCAGCCTGGGAGAAGAAATTGGCCCCATGGGATTAGGTGAGGCTTTGTAAAAGCATCTCTCAAATCCGTATCTCGGGACCCCATCTGGGAGAGAGGCTCCGGGACTCCCCTCCGGGGCCTCCTCCCACCCCTTCCTCGCACAGGTGGTTGCGGCTTACTCTGGGAGAGCTAGCAGGGAGGACATCCAGAGAGAAAGGCAGCTTCGCAGTGTCCCGCCGGGCCCACCCGCTGAGCACCCCTCGCCCTGGCCCTTTCCGCCCGCCCGCGGGGGGTCAGCGGTGGCCGCCAGCGCGCTTCAGCTGCCCCCTGGTCCCTGCTGCCCTGCGCCCCGCAGAAACCCCCCGCAGGGACCGGCCGCTCCCTGGGGAGCATTCTAGACCCAGGTCCTCCCAGGCAAAGAAGTCCCACCAAAAATAAATAAATAAACCCCCAAGGGGGGGAGGGGGAGCTGGAAAATGGATTCGCTGACAAGGAGAGATAATAAATGAGAGGCGCTTTCAGATAGATATCTCAGACGTGAAATTGCGCCCAGCTGGTTGTGTAAGCAAACAAATAGTTTCATGTTAGGAACTCTCAACTTGTGGCCTGATGAATAGAACACGACAGAGGTAAATGGGTCTTTAACTCATTTAGGAATACAACTCTTTGGCTTTCCAAGTGAAAGGCCCGGTGACGCGGCGGATCCCGAGCAGGCCCTCTGACAAGAGTTTTATTAGTTTCCACTTGTGTCTCCCTGCCTACCCTCCTCACTCTCCTTCATGGTTTTCCATTTGAAGAGACATTCAGGTGATTTGTTCTGGAGAATCCAGCAGTTTACGGGAGGGGATTCCCACACCACAGGAGATGTAAGGACTGCCTATAAGCTGGGGAGGAGGATTTTTTTTAAAAAATAAACTTTCTGCACCAAGCAGAGGAGCTCAGGTGGGCTTGGATGGAAGGAGGCTCCATATCCCTAGTGTCGCTGACCTCCAGGCTGGGCGATGGGGCCTCCGGAAGCTCACCCAGGCCCTTGGCGGCTGCCGGAGAGACCGCGAGCCTGAACCAGCGTCAGGGGGTAGAGTCCCGGAAACCCAAGGCTTTTCTGGGGGCCAGGAGGCACGCCCACCCCCAGCCCCCCTCCCCCCGGGCTTCCCCCAGGCCTGGTCGCAGTTTGGGGTGTGCTTGTGGAGGCAGAGGCCACATTTTAACTCCCTCAGGCCACTCTTTGTCCCCAGGCTGCGGATGAGGCACTGTCCTGCCCTAGAAATTCCCAGAGGAGAGTGCGTCCTAAGATGGCTTTTTTGATGTTTTCAGAAAAGCTTGTGGCTAAAGTAGTTTAAACTGACTTCAAAGTCCTCAAAGTTCTCAGTCGCCCAGCAAGTGTTTGGGTTAGAAAGGGGAGCTTTGACTTTCATATGTCTCAGGTAATTTTGAGAGGGAAGTCACCTTGTGTGGGCCGCTCTCCGACAGTTATGGTGTATTTCCTCCGGCCTTGGGGACCTGTCAGTTCTATCCCACCCAGTTAGCCCAATCCTGTTCTCCCAACTCCTTAGGGCTGCTATGCCTCTGCAGGCCAAGGCAGGGCTGCACACCCTAAGGTGACCGTGGAGCCCACATCTGGCGGCAGCCTCACACCCGAGTTCCACGGCTCCCCCTGGTGCTTGGCTCTAAAGCGGGCTCATTGCTCAGGGGCCCCTGGGCGGCCACCAGGCAGAGGAGGCTTCCACCTATTCCGTGTTGCCTTCTGTCCAGTGGCTTCCAGGGTCCGAGGGGAGGCAGGGCACTGAGCGGGGGCAGCCTGGCCACTACTGGGGCTGCCCTTCTGCGCAGCAAGGAGGCCTTGGGACAGCTCCGGCCCTTAGCTCCTGGGCCGAGGACACGGGTCGGGCCAGCCAGGGAGCCTTGAGAATGCTCAGGGAGCAGAGGGGGCTCTTCCGGGCTGATGGAAGGCTTAACCCGTGGCTTTCGTACTGCAGTCTGGGCTTGGAAAGCTGCTGATAGCGTGAGAGCAGATTTGTGGGTCCGACCTCGCGCTCTGAGAGGGAAGAGCCACCGAACTCAGGCAGCCTGTCTCACCCTGTGGGAGCACCCACAGAACCTCTGAGTTCTCTGGGGAGCCTCTGTCCCTCTGCTTGAGACCCACAGAGACCTCCGAAGACGAGTGAATGTAATGCTACCAAGGACACAGCACAGGAAAAACCCAGTGCCTGCAGCCCCCAGCCAGGTCCCCTGAGCATAGGAGCGAAGCCCCTTCTCCCTCTCTGTTCCGCTCAGTTCCAGGGCCTCCTGGTTCTCTCTTGGAGCCTGCAAGGGAGTCCGTGAAGCCATACAGAAGGAAGGCCTGCTCTTCTCCCTATGTTGTGCTGGTCGGCTCCGGGCTTAGGCCCAGGCTTAGAAAGGTCGCAGGGTTCCTCAGGCCATGGGCAATGCCCCCGGCCCAGTCCCGCAAGAGACAAGTAACCATGGTCACCTCCCTCCCGACCCAGGAACAAGTGCCTCATACATCCCAGGTCTTGGCTTCTGGAAGGGTCCCCACACTGGGCACCTTGTGCTTGGGCCTCCATATTGAAATTAATTGAAAAATACGTTTCCGACCTACAAAAATGTTTATCTATTTTCATCAGAGGGATCACACTGTAATGAATAGATTTACATCTCATTTCAAGAAAGACAGCAAAGATCAGTGAGCACTTGGAGGCAGCTCTTCTCCCCTCCCCCTCAGCGCCTGGCTGTAGCCTACCCCACCCCAAACCACACATTCCCTGAACCAGCATACCTAGAGGGCTCTCCAAGACTTTCTGGGAGGTGGTCGGGAGTGAAATATGAACTCTTCCCTTGCCCTTCGGGCCTTGGGCGCTCACTCTACAGGGAAGTCAGCCTAGGCCCAAAGACATTGCCCCTGGGTGTCGTGGAAAGGGTAAGGCCCAGGGTGGGATGGAACCCAGGTGAAGGCAGGAAGTCCCCTCAGTGCCCCACGCACCACGCACTGTACCCACCCTGCCTCCCCAAGGCTCAGGCCGGTGGCAGGTGGATCTGCGGGGGTTTCTCCACAGAGAGCGTGGCATTGCCCCCTCAGTGCACTGCACCTAGAATATTAAAACCTGAGGCGGCTTGGAGCTTGTTAATACGTTTTTAAAGGAGTGGGGGAACCTGGAGATTTCCGGACAGCAAATGAAAGCAAAACTTCGTCAATGACTTCTGAAAGTGAAGCTCTTGCCTCATCCAAGGCCTGTTTGGGGATGAGGGGTGGGAGAAGTGGTAAGAGGTGTTATTTCAAAAGATCTGGCTTTATTAATACATTAGGAAAAAAACTCCCTTGGTAGTATGTGTTCTCACACTGCTGACTAGAATTCTATAAAACATTCATGCTCCAAAAGCTGTAACAGAGAGCAGCCCCCTATGCACACCCAAAGCGAGGCCTCAGCGGCAGGTTTCTGCCCTGGAGGGGCCATGAGAACCCAAACACTGCTCCTGGAAAGAACCTGCTCTAGCCTTGCTCACCTACTCCCAAGTTCCGGGTCCACGCCCATAAGTGCCATGGGGGTGGGGTGGGGTTGGGGGGGTGGGCTCCCTTCACCCAGCTGAGCTCCAGAGCCCTCCAGGGAACCCTGTCACGGGGTCAGGAGGGAAGAGTAAAAACCCTAGCCAACTCTGCAATGGACCGTAAGGGGGAGTAAAAGTAGGTTTGACAGCGTTGAGGTCCTAACTCTCTCGCAGAGCAGGGGAGAGATCTAAGGTCCACTTACAGGCCAAGAGACTTCTGAGCAGCCCTCCCCTGCCCTTGACGCCCACATCAGCTCTCCACACCTCTCTGCAGCCTTGCCAGTCAGGCAAGTTCCCACCTGCAGTCAATGAAGCAGGTGGTCCCCAGACCCAGCCCCACTTGCAACCAAGCCTACCCCAGTCCCAGTTTATGTCCGTCCGTGCAGGGCACCAACCATCCACAAGCTCATAAGAGCTTCTGGGAACGCCCAAGATGCCCTGTCCTCTCCCTGCCCACCCCAGCCCACACAGAGCCTGACCCTCCGCATTTACAAAACCAAGGCAGTGGCTTGGTTTTAGGAAATAAACCTAAACCGCTTAATAATGGACCTTAAAAGTTTCCACCTTCACCTCCCCATTCTAATAATAATTGGAGTGGAAATTAATTGGCGGGTTCTCTTGCACTTAAGACATCTGTCAAGTAACCAGACACGTGGGTTTTGCTAAATTCTTTTATTTTTTGTTTAAATTTTCACTTCAATTTTAATTCTTGAAGAACAGCCTCGACAACATATATCGCACTCATTATAAGAAGCAAAGGGTTATATCAAAAATTATTAGTATAGAATCACAGGAAATCTGGTTTGGAACCAGAAAAAAATACAAAACAGATATAGATACATAGACACAGGACAATTTTTTTATAATTATTTGGAAAATGTTATTTTCCCCTAATTCTTGTTTCCTTTTTTTATGTGCATACGATGTTTAAATTTTACAAAAAAATGAAAATAAAGACTAGTATTTTACAAAATGAATAACAATGTTTGGGGCGTGTGTGTGTGTTTCTACATAGAATTCAGTCCACTTCCATGTGTTGTTTTCTGTACAGAATATATCCACATCCGTCCACAATAAATCCTGGAAGGTCCATTAGTCTCCTTCTGTTTTATTAAAATTTTCATGGTCCTCTCTTCCAATTTTTTTTTTCCTTTTCTCACCAGACACAAGGTCCTTTTTCTTTCCTTTCCAACATGTTCACAGATCTGATCCTAAAGAGAGTCTCTTTTTCTCCTGGTTTGCAGCTCGGGTTGCATTTCTGCAGGGTGGGCTGCTCCTGTCGGCCCGGCCCACCTCCCCCCTGCCTGGCTGCACCCTGCAACAGCCGCCTGATGTCCCCGCAGCTTTGGAGTCCATGGCCCCCGCCGGTCCAGTGAGTCTCTAGGGGGGCGGGGGCAGGTGGGGAGCGCCCAAGGTCTAGGAGCACTGGATGGACATGTAAGGCCAGTTGAAGCTGCTCCCAGACAGTAACATATCCCGGATGAGAGTTTCGATGGGGGTTTTACCTACCAAACGAACGAAGAAGAGCTGCTCGATGACCGAGGAGGACACGGTGCGCAGGGAGGGCAGTCGCAGTAGGAGTTTGCCGAAGCGGCTGGGCTGGTTAGGGTACTGGCTCCGCACGTACTCCTCCAGTGCGCACTGAGACTTCTCCTGCAGGCTCTCGATGTGGGCGGCGTCGGACAGGCCACAGGCATCTGCCCGTGCGGCCACAAGAAGGGCAGAAGAGGGGAGGGGACACACAGGTTAGTGAACAGCAAAGGCACAAACAAACCCTCAGAAATATTTTTAAGTTGATAAGAGGGAAGAAAGGAAATCGAAGGGAAAAGGGAAAAAAATCCTCTTCTCTATACCTCCCCATTCCTTCTTCACCATTCCCTCCTCTCTGCCCCCAACACCAATAAAAATAAATCACACCCCCACCAAGCCTAGGGGAGCAGGAGACGGAAGCACACACGGGCAGAGAGGCAGCAACCTCTCCAGTCCCTTTGTTTTTTCCTCTTTCACCTTTGGATTAAATAATGTACGATGTTGGAGCCATGTTTGCTGTGCGGAGCAACCTGTCCTCCGCCTGGAGGGGAGCATCGTTCCTCTGTGCTCATTAAAGGGAGGACTTTTGCCCCTTTTGCCCCTGATTTTGGGGTGTTCAGAAGCCCTGAAGAAATACGTGGCTTTGGGGCAGTTTTTACAGGCTTCTTGGAGTCCTCCCTCTCAAACCCAAATGACCCCAACCAAAATCTTCAAGGAGAACCTAGACTGTCTAGTGAATAAACACCTGGGAGGGGTAAGGAATCATGGGCTGGCAGTGCGTGGACTCAGATCGAGCCCATGCTTTAGCAATACGGGATTTGAGATCCGCTATCTATGCGACCAAGAACTCTGCAGAAAGCCTCGGTGAGGGTGTACACTTCTATCTGTGCTTTTGATCAAGTAATTGAAAATTGGTCACATCTCTGTAAGCTGTATAATAATCAGAAGGAATATGGCTCAGTTACCCCAGGCTGTGGAAAGGAGACATCTTCAACGATCAGACACAAAGCTGGGGTGGAGGCAGCTGCTGTTGCTGCTTCCAAACTGGGAGGTGGGGAGTTGAGTGGGGGAACTGGGGAGATAGGCTTCCTGTCAGAGGACCAAGGGGGAAAAAGGCACTTACACACAATGACAGCATCTTAAAACCTGTGTGTTTATCTCATATCAACCAAGGCTCTTCATGGTCTCCTAAAAATATTTCAAGACAGTAGTTTATACTATATAAACTAACTAAAGGCAAAGAAACGGAAGAGAAGGTGGAATCAGAAGAATGAAGTGAAAGCTTCCTCTCTTAGTTCAAACACCCATGTTATTTCTTATATTAATAATAAATATTTAAAATACAGAAAGATCACAGAGGAGCCCTTAGCCAGTCAGGAGGTTGACTAGAGATCAAAGGCAGAGTCGCTAATATATAGATCTGGGGAGAAATTCATGCATGGCGATGCCCCCGAAAGGACATTATATAATTGTGAGTGGGCAAGTGTGACCCCAAGAAGTCCTACCAAATGATTCAAAGTGAAACCCGTGTCTGCTGAGTTTCTGAGCTTTATGTCTTTGTATTTCAAGAACTGGGATTTACAAAGCACTCTAACACATTCATCTACAAGGCAATGGCCTTGAGCAAAAATACAAATAAAACTAGTGCTAATTCAAGGACTTCTAAGGGGGGGGGTCTCCTTTGACCCTGGATCCAGAATGCGTTCCTCTCAGATGTCTAATTACTCCCGCCAGCCACCCGGGTGCATCCACACTGGCCTGACCTGGGAAGCCAGTGAGATTTTATGGCTAGCAGGGCGAGGCAGGGGCACTTTAGGGCTCCACTACTCAGGGGAGGGGAAGCTGAGGTCTGCCCTTGGCCTTACTTGCTAACCTGGCCCTGCTGACTGGCCACCACGCACACTCATATTTACATATATCTTGCTTTACATGCATTATCTGCCCATTATGGCACAGGATCCCTTTCAGCCTCAGACAATGTAGTATGAAAAGGACCCACTGATACCCCAGCAGATTTTTTTTAAAGACCCATATGGCATCCCCTCAGGTCTGTAAAATATTTATCTGATATGCACAATTAGGGCCCCCGGAGTGCAACGACACTAGCCTTCTCCCAGCTAGGCCAGTCCAAGGGAGAGAAGCCGGGGAAGGGCTTGCCTGGGCCCTGGGCTGGCTGCTTGGATTTCTTTCCTCCTTTGAAGGCAGAATGCCTGCAGCGGGGGCCTGGCTGCCAGGTGCCAGCCGGACAGCTCTGTGGCCTCCCTCCAGCAGGAGTCCCACTTCAGGTCTGGATTCCCACTCTAGATATCCATCCCCACTCTGGATATTCCTGCAACAGGAGTCCCCCAACTATGGACAGAGAGTATGAGCTCTCAAGTCGATTGGGTGACTGTGGCAGCAAAGCGAGGTGAGCAGGGGGTGTAATGAAGTACATATTTACATTCCATGAGATATACCCGAGATCAGAAAAGGAGGAAGAATATACAGAATTCATGCCCCACTTTTTATGTGGTAGTGTCAATGCAGGAACCTTCAATATTTCTTCTATAGTATATGGAAAAGAAATTATGTAAATAAATAACCATTACTGCTCAGGCCCTCCCGGCTTAGCCTTTGTAGTGCAGAGAATGTATTTCATGGTGTGCATTCAAAAGAGTTTAGTGTTCAGGAAATATAGATGTAATCAGCTGCCATAACTAGAAATCAAAGTTATTATTGTGCTGAAAATGGATTTATTGTATTTATGTTAACTAGATGGCTCCTTTCAGAGGAGGTCCCATTTATTTGAGGGAATATTTAGGTGTATGAATTAATGAATTTTTTAAAAAAGTAAGTTCAGGTCATGACCTAGTCCTTGGATGCTTTCCAGAATATTAAGGATTAAGCATACCATCCGGAGGCCAAATGTGAAAACCACCGCAGGGAACCCCCGTGCCAGCTTCAAATACTTAGCCGGAGCAAACCTCGTTGGACAATATGTCTAAAACTGTCTTTTCCATCATTCAAAGTTTGCTTAAAAGTTGGATGACTTTGAGAAGGCTTCCCATGAATTCCCTTCTGGCTAGCAATCAAAACAAGTTTAGTCAAAAGTGGAAATGTGTTGTATGGAGAAGGGGGGTGAATTACTACTGACAGCTCCATTTCCATTTTCAGATATTCTGTTTGCAATTTTCTAACAAAATAATGTTATTGTTCACTTCTCAGCCTCCCCTGCACCTTGAAGATGTAGTTGGGAAACTTCTCCGGGAAAACTTTTTTAAAAAGGAACACTTTTCACGGGGATGTTTTAGGATGGAAAGTTGAAAGAAAGGCATGAATAATTCCACCATCTTCCCTGCGGCCAGCACAGCCCATGCCTCTCTCTGGGAAAGGGCAGGAGATCAGAAAAGTCAAGGGAGTTCAAAGAACCTAAGTAGGGGACACGGGAAAGGGAGGAAAGACCTTTCCTGAGAAGACCTCTGTCCAGCTCCAAGTCACATTTCTGCTTCAAGACACCTCACTGGATGAGATTTTAAAACCCCAGCTTCCCCGACACTGGCTTGCTTCCTGATTAATTTGGCTAAAGAGCCGGGTAGTCGAGAGCCAGCCAGGCCCCAGGCCTGCCAGAGCGAAAGCAGCCCGGTCGCTGCTTCCCAGGCTCTTTGTCACTTTTGAAAAACACGTTTCCATCAAGAAGACTTATTAAGATAAAATGCATTCAAACACTGAGGAGGCTATTCAATAAATCTTCCATTTGTTTTAAGGTTTGCACTTTATCCTCTTGCAAAGAATAACTCCCTCTCCCACGAGCAGACCTGCATTTGCACTGAAAGTAAAAGGGGGGCAGTCCAAGTCCACGGCTCTGGCCACCCTGCATACAAATGAGATGCTCTTGTCTAAATAAATTATCTGCTGTTCAGATCGATATTAATACTACATTTGCTACATTACAATATTGTGCAAATTTAAGAGTCATTTTAATACAATGTAAATACGATTCTTCACGCATGAAAGCCAGGAAATATTGATAGATTATACCATTGCTTACTGTTCAACAAGGCCTTGGGAAAAGGGTTTTGCCATCTCTGCTCGGGAATGGTTTTAATTTGGCCTTTGGAGGTCCTGGCTCTAGGATAGATTTATTAGGATGGTTTATTTGTTCTCTGAATGGAGGAATTAAAAACAATAGTGCCAATAATGGGACTAAAACTGCAGCTAACCCTACTCACAGTGGGCAAGGCCCCGGGACCCAATCTGAGCAGCTCTGTTCCCCCACCAGCCTCCTTTCTGGCTTTGTTTATATTTCCCCCCATTACCTGCTGTCCCGGGTGTTTATATGTTTCCCTCTTGCAGGTTACAATAATAAAAAGCGGGCACTGTTCTCAGAGGCTCTGACTAGAGCCTTCAAAGGCAACGTTAATGCACTTTCCTGGAAGTTAATTTGAACCATCTATCATAAGAGAAATTGTTAACATGCATGTTACCACCACCTACATTTAATTTGATATTTTTAAGGCACTCTGTTAAATTTCCAATGTTCGTGTGTTTTGCGTGGATAGGAAATTTATCTCTGGGGCGGGAATCCTCCCATACTTGCGGGTTCTACAGTATTCCTTTTGTTTTTTATCTTTCTTGTTTAGATTGAATCCGTTTTTTACGACCCTCAATAACCTCAGCAACTGCAAACATGAATGGTTTCCGATAAGGGAAAATCAGGCAGCAATAAAGCGGGATTATTTATGATTTATTTGCGCGTATTCTTCTCTTTCCACCTCTGTGTGTGTCTCTCTGTGTCGGGAAACACATCCAGGGAGCGTGCCACACAGAGGAGAAAGCCACATTCCCACGTTCTCTTCTTTCCCTCTCCTCCCCCAGAAACACTAAACGCTGGCGCACACCACACGCACACACATGCACACCGCACACACGCGCAGCCAGACCGTCCCCACGCCCCCCCCAACCCCTGCACACACACAAGACGCGCACCCGCCGCAGCCGCCGCCGCCGCCGCCCCGCGTGGGGGTCCGGGCCCCCAGGCCGGGCCGCCCGCCGCCCGCCTCCCAGCCGCCTCGGCTCCCGCACCGCCGCGCTCCCAAGATGGCAGCGGCGCCTCGGGCCGTGTCCGGGCGCTGGGGCCGCAAGTCCCCGCCAGACCGCAGGTCGGGCTCGGGCCGGCGGGGCCCGCGCGGCGACGCGGCGTAGGAGGCCGGGCCGGGCGGAGCGCGGCCTGCAGGCGTCCCCGGCGCGGCCTGCCCTCCCGGCGACCACAGCCTCACCTGACGTGAACAGCACGATGGCTTTGAGGCAGCTGTACTCGGCCGAGTCGACGTGCAGCGCCTTGAGCTTCTCCACCTGCTCCTGGAAGATGCGGATGTGGTCCATGAAGGCCACGACGCGGTCGGCGGACATGGGCGAGGCGTGCAGGCCGGCGGCGGCCAGCAGCGGCGCCACGTGCAGCGGCATGGAGCACTGGGCCGCGTTGAGCACGAACAGCTCGCTCCAGGTGAGGCGCAGCAGGGACACTTGGTCGGTGATCTGCAGATCCGGGAAGAAGGGGATGTTTCGGGCCCACTCGACGGCGCTGAAGAGCAGGCGCGCGGCCAGCTCGCAGATGTTCTCGATGCCCATGATGTTGTTGGGCTGCATGCATTGGCTGCCGTAGCGCGACGTGGGGTAGGGTTCCGCGCGCAGCAGCAGCGAGATGTAGCCGGACAGGTAGCAGTGGCCGTTGAGGGGGTCCCCGTTGGTGAGTGCGTACTGGCCTGGATTGGGTTGGGTTGGAGGCATTCTTCCTCGCTGAACCGCTGACAAAAAGAAAGAGAGAAAAGAGGCAATGTGCATCCAGGGGGCTTGCGAACATCGGCGCGCCGCAGCGCACCCGACACAATGCGGAGCCTCTTCCTACAGCCACACGCGCCCGGCGCATCTTCTCTCGCGCTCGCTCTCACTCACAGCCCACACCGGGAGGAAATCAGGGGTGAGGGCCTCCAGCTCCGCGGCTCAATATGCCCAGCCATCGCCTGCGCCCCTGGCCACCCTAGCCCTGCCAGAACTAGGCCTGATCTCAGGGCCCCCAGCCCGGCATGGCCAAGAAAGTGCCACCCAACCCCTCCACCACCAAGGTGTAACACACCGGTTAATGAAATCCCACTCACCCCTCCAGAAGGAAACAAATCAGAGTAAAACAGAAACAAACAAAAAAGAACAGGCGAAATCAGAGGAAGGTTGTGGTTCTAGGCAAACGCCTAGCGCCTCTTCATTTGCGAGCAAGCAGTGTTTTGCTCAAAATGTTTCCATATTCTCTCAAAATGCTATAGAATTATCCTTAAAATAGATACAAGTTACATAACCATTTACAACTTTTGAATAGAAAACAAGTATCCTGCACCCCTCCCCTGCCCCCTCCTCCCCTTCGCCCCACACAAAGTTCACTGTTAAAAGCAACAGAAAATTGAAAAATTTCAAGAAAAAGTAGAACTTACAGTAGCCAAACATTATTGAAAAAGTGGGAAATATAATTAATGTCTGTCCTGTGAGGTGCCACTGCAACCTGCAGCCAGCTTTTACCCAGTGAATGCACGAGCTTGCAACTGCAAAAACACTGGATTCATTAACCATCTGAATGCAAAACGTAAGCATGCTTTGAGTTCTTAAAGCTGACCAAAGTTTTTTTTTTTTTTTAATGTGTATGTTTTACTTCAACAGTGCCAGCGTTTTAAATTGCCATGTAAACAAAGACAACTTTAGGAAAAGTTAGGGCTACTGAACTCTCCCCCCAACAAATTAATATAGATATGTCCATGTACACATAGCTGTCTTATTTCAGGTTGTGCACTATTTTCTTAAATTTGCTTTGATTCTAATTTTAATGCAAGTCCCAATGCAATTTAAGCTCTTGAAACATAACAGCTAGAATACTTTTTTTTCTAATTATAGTTTTGAACTTGGCAGTTATTTTTCAATTAAATGAGAGCACAATTCAGTTTTTTTTTTTTTTTCAGATGCCTACAAAAATCTCCCTGGAGCTAGAAATGAAGTCGTCATATTTGCCTGCTCCTTGAGATCTGAAGGAATTCAATTTCTTTTCTTGTGGCATATAAAATATAATTTTAAAGTCAATTACAAGAAGGAGTAATCTGCATTCTGCAAAATTGACTGGTTCGCTAATTTGACTATAAGACATCTTTAATGATTGTCAGGAGATAAACTTTAACTATAAACGGCTAAATATATTTATAAGAAAAGTGCTGCATCTCTTGCCACATGAACATGAAGCATATCTAAATACAACATCAAAAGTTGTGTTAAAAGAAACCAAACCCATACAACACAGGGATTAAATGAAGTGGAAGCTCATGCCAGCTGCAGTCTATGCATTATAGCCAAATCAGAAGGATCGGTAAATGCCGTTGTAAATTGTAATTTGTATGCAGTATTTAAGCAGAGGGTGGAGTTTGATGAAGAAATAAAACGAGTATCATGCTTTTAAAAAAATGACACAACTATGAAAGGACGGTTCAGTCACAAACTTTCCTTTCAAAGTAGAGGGGTGAAAACAAGGCCACAGCTCTGGAGGAGGCGGCCCCAGCTCGGTGAAGAGGAGAGGGAACCAGTGAACAGGCCAGAAGCCCCCCTTCCCCCCTAATTAGACCTACAAGTGCAATAAATCTCACTCCTCTTTTTCCAAGCTAAGCTTCCAAAAGGATGATGCAGCAATGAATCTATGGTTCAGGGTACTCCAGTCCCCAGCCCTCCCCAATTTTAAATAAAGGGTATGAAGAGGTGGAGGGGAAAGTGGAATGAAAAACACAGAAGAGTTTTCTGGGGGAAATCAGCACCCCTCCCCAAGTTCATGCCAGCACAGCCCCCAAGCATCCTCACGCACACGCGGGAAAGAGACACACACCGAGCACATCCAAGACAGAGGAAGTAAGGGATTTTAAGCCACAGCTCACGATCCCAGGGACACAATCCTGAGCAGGCAGCAGGAGGGGTGGAGGAGCCAGGGAGAGGAGCGCAGGCCGGGAGGGGGAGGCAGCGGCAGCGAGCTTGGTTGGGGGGGGGTGACGCCGGGGGAGGAAGGCAGCGGGGACAGGGGAAGCTGGGACGGGGCCGGGACCGCAGGAGCTCCAGCCCCATACAGCAGCCACCCCCGCGAGAGAAAGAAAGAGGGTCGGGGAGGCGGGCGAAGCTCAGGGAAAGAAGCAGAGAAGAAATATTCACCTTCCCGCCTCATGCCCACTTTGAGGCACTTCTTGAGGCGGCAGTATTGGCACTGGTTGCGGTGGTGCTGGTCGATGGGACAGTTCCTGTTGGCACGGCATGTGTAAGTTAAGTTCCTGCGGACGCTCCTCTTGAAGAAACTTTTGCAGCCCTCGCAGGTGAATTGGCCGTAGTGCTTGCCGCTCGACTTGTCCCCGCACACCACGCACTCGATGTGCTGCTGGCTCTGGCCCGAGCCGGGCGGGCCCTGGCCCTTGTCCCCTGCCGTGCCGGGGGTGGCGGGCGCTCCGGGCTGGCCCGGGGTCTGCGGCGTGTGCGGCGCACCCGAGCCCGCCTGCTGCTGCTGCTCGCCGCCGCCGCCGCCGCCGCCGCGGGCCGCTTGCGCTGCGGGGTTGGGGCCGCCGGGGTTGCCCCCGGCCACGTCGTCCTGCGGATCTCGCCAGCTGCTAACTACCATTGCCATATCTTTGGGCCCGGGGAGCGCTGGGGGGAGCCGAGCTGCTCGCCGAGGGCCGCGGGGCGCGCGAGCGCGCTGGGAGGGGAAGGGGAAGGGGAAGGGGGGAGGGGGAGGGGGCGGGGGGCCCGCCGGGCGCCCCGGGGTCGCGGGAGCCGAGCCCGAGCCGGGCACCGGCCGCTGCCTCCGCCGCCGCCGCCGCTGCCGCCGCTACTGCCTCGGCCGCCCCGCTGCTGCTGCGCGCCCGCCCGCCCTGCTGGCGTTTTGTTGTGGTTCCTGCTGTTTTCTTTCTCTCTTTTTGCAGCCCCCCCAGGCTCTCTGGCTCCCCCCCCAACACCCCTGCTCCCCTCGCCCGCTCCCCCCGCTCTCCGATCCTGGGGGGGCCACGCTCTCCTTCCCCCCCCTCCCCACCCCCCCCCACCGAGCAAGCTCCCTTCTCTCGCTTTTTTCTTCTTCCCCAAGTTGCAAAATCAGAAATGGCACAGGCGGCAGCCGGGAGCGGCGCGGGGCGCAGCGCCGGGGGCGGCGGGCATGGGCCACGGCGCGCGCACACACTCGCCCTCCGCCTCGCCCGCACCCCCGCGCACACACACACTCTCACACACACTCGCTCACCCGCGCCGGGCGCCCGCCCGCCCGCCGGCCGCTCCGGCTACACGCTGCGCGCCGGCTGAGCCGACATAGAGGAAGCCGGCGAGGGCGGCGGCGGCGGCGGCGGAGGCGGAGGAGGCGGAGGAGGAGGAGGAGGAGGAGGAGGAGGAGGAGGAGGTCGCGGCTGCAGGCGCCGCTGGAGTCGCCGCCTCAGCTGCAGCGGCGAGCGCCGCTGGAGGAGCCGGGGCCCGGGCGGGAGTCCGAGCTGGAGTCGGGGCCGCAGCCGGAGCGCGAGCCCGGGTCGGGGCCGCCCGCGCCGCCGCCGCTGTCCCGGCGGGAGCCCTCGCTGGGCTCGGGATTGAGGGGAGCGCGGTGAGCCGAGCAGGGCGCGGGGCGAGGCTGCCGGCGGTGATCAGGGCGCGTTGGTGTCGGGGGGCCAGGTCCAGGGCTGGACGCAGCCAGCCATTCAGGAAGGCAGCGCTGGAGAGAGGGAGGCAGCCGGCGAGGAGGATCACACACTTTGCTCTTTTTGTTGTGCCGGTGGCGCCGGGCTCTCGCTGCCTTCTTCTTTCGGGAGGTGACGGAGAGGGAGAAAAATACGAGATAATTCACGCCGGCGACGAAATCACAGCGAAATCGAAAAAATAAAAATCAGAAGAAAAAGAATTGCAATAAAAAAAAAAAGCGAGAGACATCCAAAGTAGGTCGAATAAATAATCCTCTTCTTTTCCTCTTTCTTGCTCCTTCTTCTGCTTCTTCTGCTATAACACACAGAGCTAGTTAAAAAAACCCTGGAGATCGCCCAAAAATGTTCTTTTTTTAGTATTTTAAATAAGTGCTCTTCAGCCGGGAACCAACACCCTCCCTCCAAAAAAAATCATATATGTATAAAATAACGATAAGAAGAATACGAAGGGGGTGCCTCCTCCTCCTCCTCCTTTTTTTTTTTTTTTTTTTTAAGTTTAGCCCTCTCTCTTCTGCAGGAATGGAGCAAAAGACAAGGAGGAGGGAGAAAAAGAGAAAGAAGAGGAATACAAGGGAAACAACTAATAGAATATGTAAGAAAAGAAAAGGGAGAGAGGAGAGAAGGGAAGAGAAGAGAGAGAAAGAGATTGAGAGAGACTGAGAGAGAGAGGCGGAGGAGAAGAGAGAGACAGAGAAGAGAGAGAGAGGAGAGAGAGAGAGAGAGAGAGACCCCAAAATTGAATGCGTTTAAACGGGAGGACTCGCAGAGCAATGTTTCCGAAAGGGGGATCTGCGCGAATGTCTGTATATAGTGAACTTTGACACTACTATTGAAACTGACACGTTTCTATGGAGATCGCTGCCTTATATGGAGCTCGTGTCAAGGAGCCAAGAGAAGGGCTGCTGGCAACTGATAATCAAAGGCGACTGACTGGTCAGAGCCCTGAATCGGGGGGGAGAGAAAATGGGAGTCTAAGGTTAGCCAAGCCTCCAGCACGCCATTGGTTGGAGAGCCCCTCCCCCCTCCTCTTTTTCTTTCTTTCTTTTTTTTTCCCCCTCCCTCTTAGCTACCTACTGACGGGGATGGTGAGGGGAGGAGGAGGGAAAGTGAGGGAGGGGGGTGTGCTTCTGACAAGCGCAATTTACATTGAGATCGCCCTGCGCTGCTATTTACTCTGAGACCTGATTAGTATGGGTCGTCTATGGTCACACACACACACACACACACACACGCACCCGAACACTAGAGGGGGAAGGGATGGCGAGGGGGAGAATGCCTAGTAATGGGTGAAAGAGAATTAGAAGGAAATTATTTTGATTTCTTCTGAAAAGTTTTTAAAATTAGGTTTTATGAGCGTGAGGAGAGTGTCGTTGAAAATGTTAGAAAAAATTTTAATGAGAAATAAACTCTTACGATTTTAATGATTCACGAAATATGCTGGGTTGGAATTGTTTTCTTCGTTCACATATAAGCATAATCCAAGTGTGGATTCTGCTCTTTTTATATCCTTTAAGAAACAAGGTAAGGACTCCCCGTTTTGGCCCAAAGTATACATTGCTTTTAAAGGTTTAATTATGACAAAACACACTCCTGAAATATGCAGCTATTGCCACAAAATCAATCTGAATCAACGGCTCCTATTCATCCCATGATGATTTTAAAAATAAACTTTACAATCAATCCGATTTTTCCTTCTTTCTTTTTTCCTCTTTGGTATTCGCAGGCTGTTCCAAACTTCAAACAACGCTTAAATAATTACTGATAAAACAGTAGTAAGTCCTCATATGGGGGGGAACAGTTAGTGCGGTCAAGTCGGAGTCCCAGGAAAAGAGGAAAGGGGCGAGCGACTGACAAGGGAAAATGGGAGATGGGGAGAGGTGGAGAGGGGGGAGTGGGGAGAGGAGGGTGGGGGGAGCGGCAGGGGAGAGGGAGGAGAGCGGGAGAGAGGGAGAGAGGGAGAGAGGGAGGGAGGGAGGCAGAGGGAAAGAGACGGAGAGACAGAAAGAAGAAGAGGGAGAGACTGAGAGAGGGAGAGACGGGGAGAAAGAGGGAGATGGGGAGGGAGGGAGAGAGGAAGGGAGGTTAGGGGAGAGAGAGAGAGAATGAGAGCAAGCAAGAGACCCCCATTCCCGAAGGCGATTGGTCGTGGGAGGAGGGGCGGGCAGGAGGAGCGGTCCTGCCGCGGGGCCTGCAGGAATCGCTGGCTCCGGCTGCCACCTAGCGGACGGGAGCCGCGCCCGGGAGGCGCACAGCCGGGTCTCTCCTCCCCTCCCCGCAGGCAGCCTGCGCCTTTTCTCCAAACGGAGACAGCACTTTGAAAATTCTTTCAATGGATTTTTTTCCTTGAAAGATCGTACTGGGGAAAATGATACTTCTATTAGTTACATATTCTCCAATAGCACACTCGCACCCCCCTCGTTTTGAGATCGCTCCCTAGGCAGGCTCAGGCGGGCGCGGAGCTGTGCGGAGTGACAAAGCTGCCGCGGCAGCCGCTGGGGGTGGGAGCCCCGCTCGCCCGCCCGCCCCTCGACTCGGGAGAGCGTAAAAGTTTGTCTCAGCTCCAGCATCCCGATCCTCAACACGCCCTCAGGTAAAGGTGGGTGTAAATGGCCACGCTGTATTGACAGAGGTAGGGTCTGTTTTTTAATACTCGTTCTCACTTTAAATTTCACCAGGGAGGGGTTTGGGAAGCGCTGCGTGTTTGGGGTGCGTTTTGCGCTTCCCCGGTCTCTCCAGCCTACAAGTCGGGAGTCAGCGACCGCTTAGTGACTAGCGACGATTTTAAAGAGCAGAATAAAGAGCCTTTTCCGTGTCTGCCCCACAGCCCCTCCAGCTCAAATAATGGAGAGACAGTCAATGCACTCTGCAAGCGGCGGCCCATTGTACGCAGCTGACGGAGAGGAGGCGACTGGGGCAGGCAGGGGCTCCTTGCCCTCGGCCCCCTCCCCAAATAAACGCTCTCACGTCTCCTGGTCAATTAAAATGGGGGAAATGAACACGATTAAAAGACCAAAAAAAAAAAAAAGGGGGGGGGAGAAAGAAAGAAAGAGAAGAAAAGATTTAAAAGAGAAAGGAAAAAGAGAACAAGCTTTCTATATATAAATTCTAAATTTTACTCCCCATATAGTACAGAGGCAGGCAGTCGAGGGCAGAGGAAGCAGGCAGAGAGAGGGAGACAAGGAGAAGGAAAGAGAACGTGGAGAGAGACGGAGCGAGTGGAAGAGGAGGCGAAAGCGAGCGCCAGGGAACCGGAGGCCCGCCGGACGCCGGGTCTGCGGGCCCAGCCACCCTCGGACCCTGGACCGTGAGTCGTGGGCACCAGAAGCGAGACTTGGCTAAGTCCTTCCCCACCAGGCAAGTAACGCAATGATTATCGTTTCTTTTGAACTCGGGGCTGGCAGCGCGGACAGGTAGGGAGGTTGGCTCTCTTGGCCTCTGCAGGCCAGGGTCGGAGTCCAGGCAACCAGGGCGGGATGAGGAGAACTTTCCGCGGGGCCTGCACAGGAGCTACCCTCACCCGGCCTCTGTCCCGCCACGGCGCGGAGGCAGGGACCGCGGCCACCGCGCCCTCCTAGAGCTGAGGATCGTGTCAGCCAAGCGTCAGTCCAAATTCAAAACAGGTCTCCCCACCCCCATCCTCTACCCTCTACCCCCGCACCCCCCCTCCAACCAGTGGGCGACGGATGCCGGGCCTCCAGCCCTGTGGCAGAGGAGGGGCGGGCGTTTAACACGCGCGCAGCGGTCCCGCTGGTGCAGAGCCCGAACCGCAGTGGAACCGGATGCTGAGCCTGGCTGGGCTGGCCCTGTTGCCCGCGCCTAGCCTGGCTCGGGCCAGAGCCTTACGAGCTCGGCTCCTGCCGCCCACCTGCGGGCGCCGTGTGTAACGGGATCCCCTAATGTAACGCGATCGATGGCTGCCTCTTTGATGTGGGCGATAATGTCAGCGGATTAAAAGGGACACCAAGCCGCTCTCCCCAGTGGAGAACCCGGGGCGGCGGCGGCGACAGAGCATCAGATCTCCCGCCCCGCAGCCCCGGCATACTTCTCGCGCCGCTGCACGGGGGCTGGGGCAGGGAGGGGTCACCTCCCTGGGGTGGGGACGGGGGGGGTGTGTGTGTGAAAGGAAGAGCCTCAATTAAAACCTACAAGAGCGCTTTCCTCTGAGCTGGGCAGGGGCGCGCGTTTGCGTCAGAGGGCGCGCAGGGCTGGCGCAGGGGGCGGGGGTAATCGACGCCGGGGGCCGCGCCCCGGGGCTAGAAGGTCTAGAGAGTCAGCCAGCCGCGCAAGGCTGGCCTCGGTCCGGCCACGCAGGCAGGAGGGAAGGCAGGGTGCGCGGATGAGCCGAGACTTCCCGGGAAGGGCGGAACCTATTCGCCCTCACTGTGGGCTCTTTCCGCTAGCCCCCACCCTGAGCTTCCAAATTTGAGAGACCCTGGGGGTGGGGACAGTTGGGGCCCTCGAGGCTTCAGGCGAAGCCACCCGCTCCTCCAGAAGGAAGGGAAGAAGGGATGCTGCACCGGCCCTAGTCTAGAAGATGGGGGCTGTTGGCGGTGGCGCCCACAGCAGTGGAAACTCTCGGCTTTTCGGAGCAGGGGACAGATAGCCCCTCCGCCCGTCCTGTGTGCTACATTTCTGTCTCAAGAGGGGGCAGGCAGGAAGAAACTGAGTTTTTTCGAGGAGAAGTGCTGTCCTCCTCTGGGACTCCTCTAGCGCAAGCGGAGCTCAGGTCGCTGTTCTTCTTACGGACCTTGTGTTCCCTACCGCGTTTGCACACTCTGTGGATGTGCCTCCACTTGGGCTTACAGCCTCGGCCCTAGCAAAATGGCTTCCATGGAGCGACGGGGGCGGGGGGGTCAGCTCAGGTCCATGGGCAGTTCTGCTTTCTCTCTGTGAGGCTGTCCTTTGTTACTGGTTCAACTTGGCACACTGATCCTGGGGCCTTATGCACCCCACACTCAACCAGGACATAAGATATCTGTTGTTGGGGTAGAACAGAAAAATGATCGCATTTTGTGGGAACATGTAGGTCCCCCAACTGATAGTCCACCCAAGTGTCTGGGCACACTTAGCTTCAGGAGAAGAAAACACAGTTGCAGGATCCACCGTTATTTCACTCCTCTTCTCCAGATCTCTTTCCCTCCTTTCTCACCTCAGCCCTTCACCTTGGTTGCTAGGTCTAATATGTGCACGTGGCATTCGAACCTAGGCCCACTGTGGCCCTTGCCTCAATACCCTACTTGAGACTGCCATTCCAGTGGCCATATATACTGGGTCCTCTCCAAGGTCTCTTTCTCCTGGTGAGGCCCATCCAGGTATGGGAAAAGGCTCACCAGGTTCTAGGCTCCCCAGCTTCCTTTCGGAAGGCTACCTGTGACAGTCTGGTTCCCACAAGACTATTCAGTGCACACACTCTCCAGTGTCCTTCCCCTAAGAGATGAGAAGTTACCCCTCGGCGTGGGAAGGAGGATTTGGGCTGTAAGCTTACAATTTCCTTTGTGGTTTGCTAGCATTGTGGCTCAGCCTTAATTACTTTTTAAGAGAGCTTCCACACAACACTTGATCTCTCCTAGCTGGATAGCCAGTAAACAGTTATGACCTGGGGGAGAAGGAGAGAAGCAGAGTTTGGTGGCTGCATATACTTCATTGACTTGCATTCCTGGCCCCAGAATCTGGATCCAAGCAGACTTTCTAGGCGATTAACATCCTCCTACCCTAAATCTTTCTTTCCAGGTAGGCCGAATCATTCTTCATTAATCCTATGACCTTTTTGATATTGGTATTTTACTCTTCCAGAACTCACCAGACCATTCATTTTGGCTTTTTGGTAAATCTCACTAAACAAAGGTGGCCTTGTGAGAACATTTTCTACACCTAGTACAAGGGTGATGAGACCCTACAAATGACCAGAAATATGTAGAAAGTTATCTCCTATACCTTTCCCCTACCCCTTAAATTGTTACAAGTGATATTTTCCTGTTTAGAGAGACAAGAGCACAGAAATAACCCTGTTTTATCACACCCATCTGGAGAGATGAACATGCCAGCACTCACTGAGAGAAAGGTCAGTTCTTCGGCTCTTACTGCAGACCTTTCCCAAAGAGCTTGTTTTAAAGGTGCCGAATCAATTAGTCTCCCTTGGCATGAGATTAAGCCCAGGAAGAACACAGTTGAAGAAGATATATTTAAAATGGTCTTTAGAATGGTACTTTGAAGAAGAGGGTGGAGAGAGGCACAGGAATGCCTGCCCAATGTTTCATGATTATTAAGAAGTCAAAATGAAAACCCAAACAAACAAACAAAGGCCCCTGCCTGTGTCAGAAATCCCTCCTCACAAGACTGAACTCAGTCTGTATTGTGGCTGCCCAGTTGTAAAAAGTTCTGCCTTTGTTAAAATGAAAACAAGGATGGAAAGGCCAAATCGGGAGCTGGGCTTCTGCTGGACTGCCTGCTTTTAGCCTGTCCATGAGTTGAACCGTGGATCAGGAGGCTTGGATATTCACTATCCTTCTAGTAGGCATTTTTTCTTTGTCACCTTTGGGTCAAAACACCCAGAGATAAGTGCTTTACCTTAGAAAACGGTTTAGTTTCCATCACAAACCAGCCATTTAAAGTACGTGTTTTGGAAGGAGAGATAAGGGAAGCAGTTTCCCCTTTCCGCTTGGGCCTCTAGTTGGAGGGCCGGGACTCGCCACGGGAGGATGGCAGGAGAGCAATTGCTGACCTTTGGATGCAAATCCAAGCCTTTTATCGGAGGAAAAGTGACAATCATCCCTAGCACACTAGAGAAGCCAAGGCCAAATATTTACTTTTTGTAAAAATCAAGCCTTAGCTATCTAAATGCATTTATGCAAAAGAAGGAAAGAACTGGAGACTTTCATGCTGCAGAGTGTATTTCTTTATTTTAAATGCTGGGCTGGAATGAAGAATAACTGCGCGGTTCTTTTTCCTGGGGGAAAATGGGTTGTGTTTGGATGAAAAGTTGGAATTTTGAAATGACTTAGAAGCTTGTTAAAGTTCCCTGACAATACAATCTGCTAAACCATATAATAATTTCTCTTAATAGTTACCTGTCAGGGCACCTATTTCTTATACTGCAGGATTAGCCCTTCAGAGTAGATCTGAGTTGTAACTGATTCAAGTCAGAATAAACATATTAATGTTTAATTCCTTAATGTCACTTTCTGAATGGCCTATAAAATAAACTAGTGAAAAAGTGTTGACTCACAAAGCCAGCAGATCTGTTGATAACTATGGTCATATTACAATAGTATTTACCTATTAGAAGTTTGGTCTAGATAATAAAGCTAACATTAACTTCTAAATTTTCAGTGGAAAGATATGTTTATTACAGTGTCCTCCATCAGTGAGGGAGGGTTAGGTAAAGTTTAAATGAAAAAGTATGAGCGAGGTACACACCACTGATACAAACCACATGGGGCAGTAAATAATAATGCCCTCTGTTATGCTATGTATATTTTATTTACCTGTTTCAGAGGTGAATAATAAACCCAGCCCAACTATGGGAGGAGTTAATAAAGCATTCGGAAAGCATGATCTAACAAACTTGAGGATAGTTCTGTTTTATTGTTAACCCTTTGCAGGAAATCTTCTGAAGCTGAAAAGAAAAAGGAAAGGGCTTTTGTGTTAGTTGATCCTTGGCTATTCTAGGGCTCAGGTTGGTGTGAAAGGGACGAGGAGGTCACTTGAAATCTCCTTTTATCTGCTCTTATTTTCTCTATGGATCAGCAACTTTGAATAGACACCATCTAATCGCTCTTAATGGAAAGAAGCTATAGGACCAGTGAAATGCCTTTACTCCAGAAGTGAATCTATGTGTGTGGATAGTAAGCTGAGGTTACATAGGACGACATTTCTGCACACTTGTGCTTAAAGATTTTTCAGAGTGCATGGATATATACATAAAAGTTTCTTTGACACTCTGGGGGAAAGGTTTGGGTGGTTATTTTGCCTTCACACACCCACACCCACACCCACATGAGGATTCTCTACCAAGTCCTGGTGATTTTTTCAGCTGACTCTTCCTTCAGCTTTTTCTTGCCCCCGCACTCTGAGATGTCATATTGAAGTCCCCCCAAAGAAAGCAAATAATTGAGAGCTCGATGGACAGCTTTTTAGTGAAAATATCTTATTTCCTTTCTGTTTTTAACTGGAAGTCACACTAATGGGAGGATTTCTTTTCAGAGGGTAGAGACTGTATGACAGGTGAGAGGAGATGGGGTAAAGCAAGACCATTGTTTTCAATTTCTCCCCAGAATTTTTTCTTTTCAGTCTTTCTTGGAATTAAATTGGTTAAAACACAATAAATAAGTGGAAAACAAGAGCCTGACATTAGGCAATTTAAAAGTTTTTCTTGCTATAGATACATACCTCCAAACCTTTGAAACTGAACAACTGATTGCAATTTGCTTTGAAATTAGAATTATTTTAGTTAAGTTTTTTATGCTAACTAAAATACCACTTAATTTGTCTTCCTTAAGGATTACAGTTGCTTTAAAAAGGAGAAACCAGTCCACAGCTGAAGTATAAATGACTACCCAGAAAAGGACATTTGATTTCTAAGACTGAAAACACTGGACTTTACCTCCTAAGAAGCTCTCTGCACTCCCTGCCTCCCCCTATGTTCTTTCCAGTAAAATTCGCATTTCTCCCAGAGCCTGGGTCACTTTGCTGTAAATTCCTGTAAAGGAATACATGGTTACCAGGGCTACAAGTTCCCATCTCAACCTGCCAGTCTCCCTGCCCCCTGTTACACACTGCAGAGACCCTTCGCTGTCAGATCTGGGACCTTGAACCCCTCCTCTCTACCCTAGTCTATAGGAGATCGAAGTTCCAAAGTTTGAGGTTGGGAGGGAGAGGATTAATCCTCTTTAACTCCTCTCCTTTACCGTCCTCAGTTCTGAACCCCAACAGATCCGTTTCCTGGTGTTTCCTGGTGAATAGGAGGGTAGGAGCCGCCCTGTCTAATAAAGATTAAATTAAGTAGAAGAATCCCAGCCGCTGGATATTTGGAAGCTCCGGTGGGGCGTCAAACTGACGTTTAACACATTTTTTCCACTCACTGTGCACAAGTATTGGATTCATTGGGCTTAACTTTAGAAAGGAAAGAAGAAAAAGGATAAGGAAGGAAAAGAAAAGAAAAAAGAAAGAAAGGAAAAAGTCAAGGAGAAAGCCCAGTATCAAGGGTGAAGTGACTTCATGTTCAGAGATGCTGAAGGCAAGAGCAGGGCTTCCTGACTTTTCTAGTCTTTTCTTTCTCTGAATTACTCCAAGAACTGGAAGCTCCCTCTCCTCATTGGGGGCGCTGAATTTTGCTGTTTTGGTGGGTTTGAGTCCATATTTATCTATTGAGGACAGTTTGGTAGCTCAGGGTCAGGACTGGGTGTGCGGGAGGAAAGGTGAGCTCAGGATCTAGTTGCCTCTTCTATGCTTACTTTTAACCAAGGTTTTGGTAACACACACTGAGCACTTTTTACTACCCAGTAGGAGAAACAATGGCTTTTCTGTCTGCCTTGTTCAGCCAACTGGACACTGACCTTGAAGCTGAAGCAGCCAGGCACTTCCTCCTCTGGGAATTATTCTGGCCCCAAAATACTGGCCTCTCACTCCCACCTGCTTCTCTAGTTCCAGGGTGCAGTCTGGAGGGGCAAAAGGCAAGTCCCTTCGTGCCAGTGCCTCGTTCCTGCAAATACAACACTGAATAAATTAACCTCAAACCAGCTAGTTGGGGTGTAGTAGTTTAGCAGGACTAATTGCAGACAATGGAGCTGAAATGACTTTTCCAATTAGCTGCTGGTTGGAGTTTAGTTGGAGGAACTGTCAGCTCCAACGATGGGTAATTGCTTTATTGCTCACAAAACTATCATCTATTTAGAACATATGTGCTAATTACTCTGGATGGGCGTCGAAAAAGAGACCATAAATCTAATAGCACTTAAAAAAGTCTATGGTGCTTGTAAGCAACCCCAGCCCAGGTTGGGGTGATGGATGGCTGTCTTTCAGAAAGGCGAGGGTTTGGACTGGCGGCACCAACGGGATGCTCTGGTCAAATCGCGTGCCTGAGAGCCAGGGACCAGCGCAGCTGTGCCGACGTTATAAATCACTGTCGTCAGAACTAGTCCCCTCTTTCTCCGCGCACTTTTTTTTTTTTTTCATTTTCGCAAAAGATTACTTTAGAAATCTTTTAATGGGATTATGCTCGGAAATTAATCTCCTTTAGCCTTGGCTAAATTTATTGTGGTCACTGTCGGGAGGAAAGCTCTGCAACTGCAGTGAGGGCCACGTCCCCTATTCCCTCCTAACTTCAGCCCTCGGGGCCTCCCAGCTGCGCGCGACAGCCTTGCCCCAAGTCCTGGGGAGTGATTGGGGCTGAGAAAGAGTGGAAAAACACGTCTGTGCGGAAGCCCGCGGCGGTCCCTAGTGAACCCCTTTGTCCTAAATGCGACGTTTCTATACCGGGTTTCCTATTTCCATATCTAGCATCCCTATACAACACTGCGCCTTCCTCCACAAGGGGGTCTGCTACAAGGAGGAAGGAGGCTACAGTGGCGGGAAGAGGAGGTGAGGTTTGCCGGAGGACGGCTGCCAGCCAAACTCATTATTTTGTCCTCTTGTCTTCCACGCCCCTCTTCCGGCGGGGGAGCTCCGGCTTTGCTAACATTCTCCACTTTACTTCTCTGCGCAAAAACGCAAGGCTCGTATTTCGGCGCTTTCCCTGGCACAACTCTGGACACACTTCCCCCTGACGTGCACAACGCTTGAGGTCCGAGAGCTAGGGCCCTCCCGGTTCTTCCAGGCTCCACGCAGTAGCGCAACGTAGGGTGGGGATCCCGCTTCCAGTCCCGCAGCTGCGAGTGCTTAGCGTGGTCCAGCGCCGCTCGGGCAGCTGCTGAACCTGCGGGGCTGGCCCCGCCGGCCCTTTATCTCTGCGGGCGATGACAACATCTGCCTGAAATGGTATACCTACTTCTGCAGCTCAATTTAGTTCTCAAAAGCAGCCCTCGGAGGTGTGGTTAATTGATGGGGATAAAGGCGTAATGTCCTGACAGGGAGACGCCAGTGATCCTTTAACATACTTTTAAAAGAACCACCACCACCCCAAACATCGGCGAGTCATTGCTAGGTGGGAGTTTAAGGCGTGGATCTGGATGCAGGAAAAGCGGCGCTTGTGCTGTTTGTATTTAGAGGCTTCAGTAAGGGGTGGGCCCTGGCTTTCAGGGTGGGGCACCTGGGAGCCACTAGGGCGCGGAGCTCCGGCTGTCAAGGGGTTGTCGCGTGGCCCCAAAGAGCGGGGCGTGACAAGGAGCCGGGAGAGCCCAGGATGACAAATGACCGGACCGAAAGGCGGGTGTGGGAGAGGAGCGCCTCGGCCGCTACTCCCTGGGCTCTGTCACTGTATCAGCCCTTCCTCTGCGCCGGACTGGGTCCCCATAGGGCAAGCAGTTTGTTTTGCCCTCTCTAGAGTTACTCCTCGTTCAGCATGAGCGAAGTGGTCGAGTGGCCGAGTTCGGGGGTTACTCGTGGTTCCGCTGTCAGAACCACCTGAGAGGGACCCCAGGACCAAGAGAAAAAGACAAATGCCGCTGTGTGTGTGTGTGTGTGTGTGTGTGTGTGTGGCTCCAAACCGCAGAGCCAAAGCACGTGGCCATATTTTTGCCGGGTTTGCCCAGAGCCCTGGGGTCGGGCGTCCCGGGATTTAGCCGCGCTGGGTCCCGCCGCCGGGTCGGAGCAGTTCTTGCTTAGCACCTTTACCAGACTTCTGCCCACCACTCTCTTCCCAGCACCTTGCTTTTCTCTTTGCTCAGTTCTAGTTTAATCTCCAGAGGGTCAAAGGATTGTATTACACAGAGCCAGCCAACTTAGGTTCCCTCTAGGCGCTAGAATGAATAAATAAATAAATAAATAAATAAATAAAAAATAAAAAAATCAGATCGCCATTTCCATTTGCGAGGGGGAACGCCCTTCAGGTGCGGGCGGCTGTGCCCCTAGCAGATTTTGCGAGTATCTTGTTTTACTCTTTGGAGAAGGATAACCTTGATGATGCAGGTTTGAGCTCCCTCTGGAATCGGAAGGAGAAACAACTCCAATTATTGTCCAGATTTCATTATATTGAGAGATCGCAGGTGTTTCGGCGACTGCTATTGTCTGCCTTCCTCCCTGAGCCCACATACGAGGGATGAAAGAGTCCCAGGAAAGTTAATTTCCCCAAACCCTCTTGCGGAGAAGGCGTACGTTGTCACCGGCGAAGCTCTGGGGTCAAAGATGTGAAGAAATGTAATTAAGAGTCCCAACTCCCAGAGTGTGCCTGTCTCGTTATGGTTCTGTGCTTCCACCGTGACTGTCCACCCTCATCCGGTGTAGTTCTGCCCTCTGTGAGGTCTAGGAAGCGAAGGCTCACTGTCGCTTGGCTGTGGACCCCCCAACCCTCGCCCTTCCGTCTTCCCGAGCAGGGGAGGACTCCAAGGCCGTGGTGTCCAAGATCCTTGGGCGCCTCAGAGCCAGAGACAGGGTCCCGGGTGCAGGTTCACGCCCCGGCCGGCCACCCTCGCTCAGGAGCTCCCTGCCCAGGATCAGGCGGCAAGTCCCTGAGGCTTTCCTGAAGGCCTGCTGCCTCTGGACTGCCAGGGTCGTGAATTGCCTGTGGCGGCCTCTTGGCGGCCTCTTGTCGGCCCAAGCCCTAGGATCAGCGTGGGCCCTGAGCGGTGTGGGCCCTGAGGGCGGCCAGGAGGCTTACGGCCCAAGGCCGCGCCATGCACGTCTCAGTCAAGGGCCCTTACTCCCGTGTGTCTCCTCACATTTTCTCACCCCACAAGGGCTCTCCCTTGCGAACGAATCCTGCCCTCTGCGAACCTGGCTCCCTAGTGGGGCCCCGGGGCCCCTCCCATTGCCTCCCTCGAAGCCCGGGATCCCTGGCCCTGACTACCGGCCCGGCCGGAGCAGTTCCCGGAAGCGAGGCCCACATCCGGGCACGAAGCCTCGCTCGCAGGATTGGCTTCCGGCCGTTCGACGCAAGCGTGTCGCTCCGCGCCGCGAGGGTCCCGGTTCGTGGGATCTGCGCGCCAGGACCTCGCGGTAGGGCAGGGGTCGCGCTCTCGCCCGTGCTGAAGGGCCTTACCCCCGGAGCTGGCCCGAGTGACAAAGTCCTGGGCCTGCGCGGGGTAAGATTTGAGAAAGGAAACCAGGCTCGACCGGCGAGGCGCACGCAGGCTTCGGAACCCCAGGCCCACGCCCTCGGTCGGCGCTGGCAGTTCGTATCCCGGGGTCGGCGCAGCCCACTTCTTGGGATGGGCCAGAGGGAGTGTGAGCCGGCGTTGGGCCCAACTTTGTGAAGTTCAGAGACTCACCGTCGAAAGAGACCGCCTTGGCAGTCGTCCCCATTACGCCTTTTTTTTTTTGCCCTTCCCTGCCTCGAGCGCCCTGAGCCTTTGCCGTGTTCCGGAGCTCCGCGGCTGTCTGACAGCCGGCCCTGCCTTGGGCACCTAGTCCTCTTCAGGTGTTGGGCTGAGAGGGGTAAGGAGCGATGCTCGGGGCGCGGCCAGGACACCTCAAACCCGGTTTTCTAGTTTAAGGAGGAGCTCGGCCTTAAAAAGCTGAAAAGTCAATGGGAGTTAACTTTGTGGCCTTTGGTATTTTTGAAAACAGCTACTACAAGGCGGGAACTGTACGGAAAAAGCGTTGTGTAGTTCATTTTAAAAAAACAAAACAAAACAAAACACAACAACTTTGGGGAACCGTATCTGGAGAGCTTTCCTAGGGATTGTTTTATAATCTCGCACATTAGAGAGTTGGTATGTATCTTGCCATCAGTACGCTGAATAGTATGTTCCTTCAGACAGGGATTGAGAAACGGAAATACCACCACCGTCCAGCCAAACCTGTGAGGACTGATTGCAGGGGAACTGGTGCTCCAGATGTTGCACTAGAGGCGCTGCGAGTGTGAGCAGGTAATGTGGAGAAGAGTGACATTGTTAACAGAAAGTATCTAATTAACAGTGACTTCATTTGATTGGAAGGATGAAAAAGCCTTTTTAAATCAATCCAGATTCACTGGCCTAAGCTCAGCCAATTTATGAATATGGAGCCTGACTGGGCTCTGCTTTCTTTCAAAGATGTCATCTTAGGGGTAATAGCATAGGTGAAGTCATTTGGTTACACTGTGGAAACTTTTATAGTGCCTTCCTTGGGAATTTAATTCAGTGCTTCTTCATTTTATTAGGAACAGACTGACTCCATCAACTCTGTTCTCCCTGTTTAGAGGCAGGACTGCTTGAAGCAATTAGGTTCACCAATTAGCATAGTTTTACTGACCCCAGCAGCAGCACCACTCCTTAGATTATCCATTTCTTCAAAGTCAGGGAAAAGCTGGAGGACAACATGCTTCCCAGGTGTCTACGTTGGGAAAATAAGCCCACAAGCAGGGTAGCACAGCGGTGCAAAAAGCTTTCTAATAGTCCCCAAGTGTTTCAGCAACTTTGGTGGATTTTTCTCCTCTTTTCTGATTCTGGATCTTGTAATACCTCCTTACTTTCACATAGCCTTTAAAGCCTGTCTCCTTTGGTTGTATTTTGGCAGAGCTGCTTTTGAGAAAGTGAGTTTTCTCCCTTCTTTTATGTACACCTGCCTTCTAATGATGCTGTAGACAGTGTTAGGGTCCAGAGAGAAAAATCACTGAAGGCTCCTTTAAGGTCTGTTAGGTGACAAGGTAAGGGCTCAGGTCTTCGGGTGTGTGTGTGTATATGTGTGTGTGCATGCATGTGTATGTTCTTGCATGTGTACATGCCTCAGAACCTATGAGGAGAGGCCAGAGGGTGAAAACTGGGAGATAAATCATCACTTTCCCTAATTTTGAAGGTGTACCTGCAAGGCTTTGCTGCAGTCTCTTCACAGTAACGACAATCAGTTGGCGGCCAACATCTTTAGTAAAAGCAAATGTCTGGAGCTCCAAGCAGACTGGGAAAGAAGGGGCTTTGCTCTTGCCACTGCCATATGTAGTGCAGGGATTACATTTACATAGCTATTGTCTCTCTTTCCCCTAAAATATATATTCCTTTGTAAGATTTTACTAGATTGAATTGCTGACAGTTCATCAGTAGCAGCAACAATGTAATATCCTAACCTTATTAAATCAATAAATACTAGATCCATGTATTGAATTAAAAATGTATCAGCATGGCCAAGAATTGCAATCATATGGCCTTGGACTGCAGAATCGAAGATGCCACTCAAAAACTGACGAGGTAGCATTTATTTAACCTTTTTCTATTTTGCATCTGTGATTAGGTATTCTGGGTTCTAACATTTCAGGGACCATTGTGACAGGTTTTTTGGTTTTGTTTTGTATATTTCTTGGAAATTCTTTTCTTTCACATCTCACATTTAACCACAAAAATGATACATGTTTAACAATAGTAAAATATTGTGGCTTTATCGTTCTTGTCCTTAGTTTTCATCTAGGGAATATAATTCCACTCAGAATGCATTACTCTAGTAAGACATACTCAGGTGTGTAAGTTTCTACATAGGCATGAGTGAATTTAGATGTTCTTTTGTATGTGTAAATAAATATACTCTGTGTGAATGTATTGCTGTACATTGATATAAGTTTATTTTTTGAAAAGAAACCACTTTTGATTTTATCTTTCAGCATTGTCGATGATATTAAAAGCTAAAGAACTTTATTATTTCAAAACAAGTTATTTATAGTCTGATTTGCTGTTGGTGCTTCTGTGGCTGGAGATGAAATTAAAATTTGCAAGTCTTTAAACTTAACAGAATACTTAGAAAGTTACATATATTGTGAATGGTTCCATGTTATGTGTGAAAAAAATACTTCACATGCGGTTTACCAGGAATTGGTCAATTAAGTTGTAGATTAGTGGCTGAATTTTAGAGTTAGTCCCTACTGAAAACAAGGAATGTGTTTAACACCTGGAATTTTAATGGAAAAAGTAATATTACTCTAGCCAGGTATTTGTTTATACTGATTAATGATGCTAATTATTTAAAAACATTCATCCCCTTTTGATGTCAGCTAGCATATTTGTGGTACTGAATTCTGAAGATAAAGTCATTGGGCCTTGGGTTCACTATGCTGTGAAAGAAAAAAATCTTTATTTGACAAAATAGGCAATCAACTGAAATCTATCCTCTTTAAATAAACTGATTCCTCAGTATTTTCCCAGTGTTGGTGTAAGTTGTTGTCTGTGATGTCCCCCAGGGCTCTTTCCTCTGCTCTCTGATTTGGTATATAAAAGCAGCTCTGAATGATGGATTACTGTGTCATTGCAGCCTGCAAAGGATTAATTTGTTTCATTGATTTCTCTTTAGGCAGATTGCCAGAATTTGCTGCTTCCCACCTTTCCTCAAGACTTCTAGAAGTAATAGACAGTTAGCCTAAGACAAATCAGCTTTTTTTTGTAAAAATAGAATCATGAAACCAGGAATCCTAATAAGAACTTTGGCAAACTTTTTATTGGCATATTGGGAAGAGCAATTAATAGGCTACTTTATCTGGTTTAGAAATAGTTTTAATTGAAAAATTTCTTTGACTTGGTGACTTAAAACACTTCATATTAATAGTTCCTAAGTAAGTATTTATAATATTTTTACCACAAAAATTTTCTCAAATTTGTAAGTATCTTATTTAACTCAGAAAAAAATGTGTTTATGAGATTGACGGACACTTTTCTTTGTATGCCAGATTTTAGGATCAAATAATATGGCAATATAACTTTAAATCAATTTATTAGTAAATATGTATAGGATTATTTGATGCAAAGATTTTTAGAAACCTTGGAGAAGGACATAGAGTATTAGAGCACAGAAAGAGAATTGTTTAACTGTTTGATAAAAATATAGCTTTGTGATTAAAAGACTGGTGTCTGCTCATAATAACTTAAAAAAGTTAAAAATGACATTTTGTACATATTTCTGCTTTTTCCTCCAAGCATTTACATGTTTTGCTTATACATATATAGATAGATACCACTTTGTATCCTGCTTTTTTCAGTTGACATTATACAGTGAAAAATTTCCTGTATAATTAAAATTATTATTGAAGTCATTTATTTTGACTAAGGTTTTAACATGTATATTTTAGTTACTCATTGTTCTACCATTGGAGAGTTAGATTTCTAATTTTCCATTATTGTAAATAAAGTTATGATGAATGACATTTTAAATAAATCTTACTCGTCCCTCTGATTATTTCCTTATAATATATTATTACAAAAGAATTTACTTGGGAGGGTATAGACTTTTTTTAAGGTTCTTGATGCTGATTGCCAGATTGTTTTCCGCAAAGGTTCTTCCAGTTTATACTGGTACTGTTTAAAAAATTTCTGTGTAGAGGCAGCAGCATTCTAATTTATGTTACACGAGCAAAGAAAACAGAACAACACTCTTTCCTTGTCTTCTGAAAGCAGTGGCAGCATTTTGCATGTACTTAGTCTCTCAGAAGTATTTTCTCATCTGCAGATGTGAAATAGGCTGGTTATACAATCTATTTGTTTCCCTTCTGTAGTGCTGAAAATTATATTGATTTAATGATCTCAAGTTATACTTTTTATGCAATTAGTTGTGTAGTAAAAACTAATATTGTCATGTGCTAATGTCTTTTTTCCTCTATTGTGCTATGATAGTAGTCCATGCAATATCAGCAAGTTTATGCTTTTCCTGTGCTTTGCTGAAGAGAAAAAGGAACATCTGTTTCCATTATATATCTGCATCATAATGATAACAATTAAATAGCTTTTATGGTAGTATACAGTAAATATATTTTGCTGAATGACCTATACTTTCTTGTTGGAAAATTTCGGAGATTTCAGAGACACTTAGTTTTTACAGGTAGGTTCTGTGTAGAGGTTTACAAAGGCCTCTGGTTACTTTAGGTAAATCACTGCAGTCTCAGTATAAACAAACAAAGAACCCTGAGGATTATACTCTAGGCTATCAGATGTGACTCTTGAAAGTAGTTTTCTTAGGCAGATGTTTAGAGTACAAATTATTAGGAACCTCAGTATTCTTAAGTGGCTTAATCATGCTGCTAATAATAGTTTTGTTTTTTGTGCTGTTTGTGTACTTTTAATGTTTTACCAAGCTGGAAATTGGAAATAGTTGTGTGTGTGTGTGTATGCTAACACCTATATAAACATTTACAGCCTAGCACTCTTTTTTTTCCCATATATTGGGGGATCACAGTGATATTTACCTTTTAAGCTCATCAGGAGGATGTTTGAAACCCATGCACTATTTCCATTGACCTTTAATGTTCCCAAGAAATGTTTTCATTTATTTCATTCAGTTTTTGGTTAAAGATGTTTTAGTGGTTACTTAAAAAAATGATCAGAAAGTATTTCAGACAAAATGTGCTATATAAAGAAAAACAAACAGTTTTGTACTCAGGACTCAGTTTGAGAAATAAAATGTTACCAGTGCAACTGAACCTCTTCCTGATCATATTCCCTTAGGACGACAACCTCTTCTTTCTCTTCTTCTTCTTCTTTTTCTGTTTTTAAGATTTTACTTATTTATTTGACAGAGAGATAAAGCCGCAGAGGGCAAGTGAGGTGGGGGGATGGCAGAGGCAGAGGGAGAAGCAGGCTCTCCACTAAGCAGGGAGTCCATTGTGGGGCTTGACATGTAGCTCTATCCCAGCAGTCCTCCCAGGATCATGACCTGAGCGGAAGACAGATGCTTGACTGACCCAGCCACATAGGCACCCACCCTTAAGGCTTTTTGAAAAGATAATCAGCATCCTAAATTTGGTGATTATCTTTTTTGCCTTTTATGTATTTTCTCTAACATGTCAAAAAGCTTGACATAGTGATTTGTCCTTTCAGATAAATTTTTAAGTGTTGGACCTGAAGACTGTTGGAAACTTTTTTTTATCTAATCACCTGTCGGTGGTTATGTTTCTCTGCTTTACTGTCCTCATCTGTGAAGTTGTGTATAGATCCACATGTTCTTTGATGTCCTTTAGCCGTAATTAAAGTTTTTTGATAACCTCTTATTTTCCATATGAAATAAAATAGAACAAAAAGAAGACAAAGACTCAGAGAAGTTTAAGTAACTTACCCAAGACCATATAGTAAATCCAGAGCTAAGGATAAAGCTCAGTTCTCCTGACTTTGGTTCAAAGCACTCTTTTCTTCAGTCCACATTGTCATCTTTGAGTACTGGCTGAGTGACCACTGTGGTAGCTTGTAATTAAAGACCATCTACAGGCTTGTATAACTTTGTGATTGTGTATGCCAG
This sequence comes from Mustela erminea, assembly GCF_009829155.1. Lineage (NCBI taxonomy): Eukaryota > Metazoa > Chordata > Mammalia > Carnivora > Mustelidae > Mustela > Mustela erminea. The sequence continues at coordinate 47,848,219 of NC_045616.1, forward strand.
AGAGACTTTTCTCTTAGAATATTTTTTTTCTGTAGGGAAAAACACTGTAGGCTTATCAGCCTGAAAGCTACTTATAGAATGAGAAGACTGTATGTGTCCTGCAGAGCCTGTAATTTTCTTCTTTATTTTCTGCACTTTCCTGGAAAAAATGGCAGTTTGGTACAATGACGCTTTCTATAGGTTTCTTACCATGTGATCAGTTTTCTGATCTCTCATGGTAACTGGAACAGGACAATAGGGATGGACACAAATTTGAGGGTCTCTTTACATGTACGTGTATCTATTCAATATATTTTGGCAGTCAAGATTTTGACAAAAAAAATTTTTTTGTAACTTATACTATGGTCAAATCACATGTGACTTTCTATTTGAGAATGAGTTTGTTTCTTGTTTCTATTTAGCAACCAACTTACCAGAGCACTGAAATGAGAATAGCACAAATAGAATAATGTGGAAACATGTTTTTAAAATCTCTTTGGAGAAAAACCCTATTCTAAAAACGGCAACCTAGAATTACATGCATGTAGGTTCTCTTTCAGGTTTTTACTCTAACAAATTTAATTCATTCTTAGTTGAGATGAGTAAGCTTGAGTCATAATATTCACACAGTGCCATGCCTCTCCTATGAAAAAATATCAATATAACTAGAGATGGAGTTAATGTATCCTATTGTAAAACTATCTTTTCCCAAGTTTGTTGCCTCAAAACCAAAAATTTTGTTTAATAAATTATTTGCTTCCTTCTATAAATATATACTAGGAAACTTGTGGTAGTAGTAATCATTCTTTTAAGGAAAGATGAAGCTACTAATAGTAGCTTTGTCAGTGCTATAAATATTCTCAAGATAGTTGTGTTTTAACAAGCAACCCAGGTAACACATTTTTCTCTATTTTAGGTCAATTATCTTACGTATTCAGCAGCTTCTGGTAGGAAATTTTCCCTAGCATATTAGCGTGGGGAGGAGAGACCCAGTGTAATCAGATACCAACATTCAGTACACCTTTTATTTAACATTGCTTTATTTGCTAATACTCACTAGATATGATTTCTTTAATTTCTATAACATTTCTGTCTGGAGACAAAGCTGTGTGTGTTTGTGTCTGTGTGTTTGTCTGCCTGCCTGCCTATGTGTAAATATTTCAAAGGTATTTCTTGTCTAGTTGAAAGTTCTGGTGAACATCTGTAATGTGTAATATGAGGAATTTTAAATTTCCCCTTATTGCTTTAGCAAGTAGATGAAACTCAATAGGAAAGGTGTGGGTAGGGGAAATTAGCCCCTGACTAACTTATTTTCTCTATGTCTGTAATATGAATTTGGACTGTATTGGTGAGAATATGGAATCTTAACCACCAAACCAGCAATGTTAAAAGCAGAGAGACCTCAATGAGAGACAACAATATATAGCCTATATATATTATTTTACTCTCTTAGTTATATATTATCTCTTTTAAGAAAGGTGATGTGTTATTTACAGCAACATCTGAATATGGTTAAAAAAGTGTGTGTGTGTGTTTGTTTGTGTAGTGTATTTTTTTTGCCATATATATTACCAGGATTATAGGTGCTTAAATGTCTGCATTGTTTCTACTCAGTCCCTAATGACTTCACTTCAGACCAAGTGGAGATTATTTCAAAACTAGTGTTGGCTATGTATTTTCTGTTGACACAGCCAATACATAATTTCATGATGTATTTTTCAGTGGGTAAAAGGGTAGAATTTTCTTCTACTGATGTTAGATTTACATGTTGTAAAACTTTGTTCATGGCCTGTTTTGAAATCCCAGCTGTTTAGGATTTTCTTATTATTTGATTCTTATGAGAATTTTGTTACTGTTGTACTTATTGTTCTTGAGGTATAGATAGTTAACATCTATTTATTGAGTTCTTGTCATGCTTACTGCATATGAGGTAGGTAAAACGATAGTCATTGGCCTTCAGGGGAATAATTATTTATATGGTCTTTTGCCCATAATTTAACAGATTATATTTTCCTAATATAATATATTTGTGATTTTTAAAATACTCCTACAAGAAGACTTTAAGAGGAAAAGAAAATATATTTAGTTTTCCATTGCTGTTATTTACCTTTTGAAAAAATTCTTAGAATTGTAATTTGGGATTGGGGTGCCTGGGTGGCTTAGCCAGTTAAGTGTCTGCCTTTGGCTCAGGTCATGATCCTAGGGCTCTGGGATAGAGCCCCATGTCAGGTTCCCTGCTCAGTGGGGAATCTGCTTCTCCCTCTGCCATTCCCTTTGGCTGTGCTTTCTCACTCTTGCTCTCTCAAATAAATAAATAAAATCTTTTAAAAAATTTTAACTTAGGGTCACCAAAATAATATTAATGTAGTATCTTGAATAAATTGGATGTGGCATTTACTAACTTTAAATCAGTTTTTTTTTTTTAAAGATTTTGTTTATTTGAGAGAGAGGGAGTGAGAGAGCATGAGCTTTGGGGGCTGGGGGGGGGGGGGAGAAGTGGGAGAGGGAAAAGCAGACTCCCTTTTGAGCAGGGAGCCTGATGTGGGGCTCCGTCCCAGGATCCTGGAATCATGAGCCAAAGGTAGACGCCTAACGGATCAAGCCACCCAGGTGCCCCTAAATAGTTTGGTTTTTTAAAAGTATAAGATATAAGAATTTTTCCTAGTACTCAATCTTGTTTAAGTATGCCAATCTAATTATCTCTCTCTAAATAAAAAATTAATTGCCTGTTTCTGAAAAGCAGCCTTTGTGCTGCCTTTTTTTTTTTTTTTAAAGATTTTATTTATTTATTAGAATGAGAGATAGAGAGATAGAGAGAGAGAGAGAACATGAGAAGCGGGAGAGTCAGAGGGAGACACAGACTCCCTGCTGAGCAGGGAGCCTCAGGCTGGGATTCCATCCAGGGACTACAGGATTATGACCTGAGCCTTAACCAACTCAGCCACCCACCCAGGTGCCCCTTTGTGCTGCTTTTTAGCAAGAAGCACGTTCATTTTTTAAAAATTTAACTAACAAAGTACATTTAACTTAAAGTTAGGAATTAAACTAAGTGTGAAGACCAACATGTTTTCAAAAATATTTAGAAAAATAGCTGTGTTTGGTCTTGACTCCCCTTTAGCCTTGATGGTAAGATCATTGAATTTTAGCACTGAACCTTTTTTTTTGAACCTTTTTTATAGCATTACACATGAGCATGTTTTTATAGCTCACCAAAGCTTATTAAAAGATGCTGAGAATAATTACTATTTGCCTGTCAAACAAGGAGAAGCGGGTTGTTGATATATTTGCTAACACATTTGACCAAGGTAGATAGCTGTTTTTGAAAAAGGATGAACAAAAATACCCCTCTTCTCCATATAATATTTGTAGTTTTTTTGGACTTAGTTATGTAGCTTCTTTTATCTCACTATATATAGATGCAGATGTAAGTTTCAGTTTATTATTATTGCAATAAAAGTCAAAGTATAATTTATATTTGTGTAGAGTATTCACATGAGGTAACAAGGTCCTTTTGAATTTTGGAGATTGATTGGGTTTTGCATTATTTATACATTATACATTTCTCAAAACAAATACACAAATTCCAAAATTTATTCAGTTATTTTTATTTAGTTACATTTTTGAGATGTGTATTTTATAAGATTTATATTTTAAAAAAGACAAAAACATCAGTAATACCTGGTAGAAGATTACATTGTATTATGCTATACTATTAGATTCAGTCTCATGTCAGTCTAAGTTGTAAAGGTAGTTGTTTTGGACTGGCTGGAACTTAGTGATCTGAAAGAATAAGGGAGTGATATTATAGAGCTTTGAAAGCAACATACCAACTGATATTTGTGACAGAAACAAAAGTCACCAAGATCATATTTATATTATTTATATTTATATTTATATTATTAGTATATTAAGCATATACTAATATGTTTAAATGTGTTTTGGATTTTTAAAATTTTTAAATGATTTTATTTATTTTTTTGCCAGAGAGAGAGAGAGAGAGAGCAAGCGCACAAGCAGGGGGAGTGGAAGGGAGAGGGAGAAACAGGCTGTCCACTGAGCAGGGAGCCGGATGCAGGGCTCAGTCCCGGGACCCAGGGATCATGACCTGAGCTGAAGGCAGATGCTAGGCCAATTGAGCCACCTAGACATCCTGTGTTCTGAATTTTAACAAATAGTTTTAAAATTCTGAAAATCCTGTATTTTAAGGAACTAGTCAAAGACTATATTTTTATATATAGTGTATATGATGGAGAGTTTTGTTCTTACATAAGCTTGCCTAATAGTTATCCTACCCTAGAGAATTGTAAAAAATCCTTAATTTATGAGTTTTACTTTTTATATAGATGATAAAACCTTCTTATTGTATGCTTGGCATATTATATATAGTATTTAATCAGTTTATGTAAGATGTAAAATTCTCATTTTACTGGTGAATTTGAGGCTCAAATGTGGTTAAGTAACTTGCACAGTCAAGTCACATAGAAGATGAGTAACACAGCAAGGATTTGAAGTGAAGTATGTGTCACTTCAGAGCCCATGACTGATCTATGCTGATTTCACTGCTTCTTATCAAGTAACTGATTATATTACCTTTTGATTATAAGGGTCAGATTGTATTCTGACAGGCACATAAAAAAGCGCAGAGCAACTCTTTTACAAAACAAAGGAAATCTATATACATTTCATGGTATTTTTATGTCTCAGTAGCTATAGAATAATATTCTCTCCGTTTGATTATATGCTGTTTTATGTTGAAACTCTGTCCTTAGAATTTTTTGACACTAGGATGGCTTAGGTATAAATACCACCCTTGCAGGCAGATTGAAAAAGGAATAGCAAGAAAGTTTATTATTTCTTTTTTGTAGTCTTTCTTCGGAATGTTTTTGTCTTTAGTGACTTCCAGGGGAAAAAAAATCATGGTTTCCCTTAGTAGGTGTATTATTTTGCTAGGGCTGCTGTACCAAAGTACCACAAAAGGGGTAGTGTAAGCAACAGACATTTATTGTTGTTTAGTTCTGGAGTCTTGAAGTCCAATATCAGGGTGTCATCAGCATTGGTTCCTTCCAGTGGCTGTGAGGAAGATACTCTGTTTCATGCCTCTCTCCTAGCTTGTGGTTTATTGGAATCTTTGGTGTACCTTGTCTTGTAGCAGCATCATCCTGATCCCTGCCTTCATCTTCATGAGGTGACCTCCGTGTGTGTGTTTCTGTCTCCATGTCCAGATTTTCCTTTATAAACACACCAGTCATACTGGATTAGAGCCTACCCTTATGACCTCATCTTAGTTTGAACATCTGCAATGACTGTCTTTCCAAATAAGGTCACATTCAGAGGTACTGAAAGTTAGGACTTCAGTATATTTTTGAAGGGACATAATTCAACTCATTAATGGTAGGCAAATTTTTTCTGAGATGATAGATTTGAAAGCTCTCTAGTAGTGGTTATATACATAAATTTGCAATTGGTCAGTTCATTGGTGTAATTATATGCATGGATACCCATAAATGAGTCATGTCTGAATATTTGTTTTGGAATAGGACTGATTTTGCTCTAATATTCTTGTAAAAAAGCCACATGAAGAACAGACTGGAGAACGATTTAGAAAGGCTTTCAATAAATGATGTGATTGAGTGTCACAGTGTATGGGGCAGATAATGAGCTTTTGATAATTCATTTACAAAATTAGTATAGCTTGTGGTATGAAGTTGGAATTTAGATAGACATTCAGAACAAGAGGGTGTTACAGAAACAGAGAGGATACGGGTTTAGGTTCTAATGTAGGAGAAAGTATTTTATGTATAATGGGCCATGGTGGTGAAGGGAGGCTTTGAGTCACTTATGTGGTGAAGGAATCTCTGGCTTTTTAGGGTTAATGCCGGGTCTAGCTTTTAAGTTTCAAAGAATCGCTCTAGGATTTATTTATTTATTTATTTTAAAGATTTTATTTATTTATTTGACAGAAAGGGAGAGAGAGATCACAAGTAGGCAGAGAAGCAGGCAGAGGGAGAGGGGGAAGCAGGCTCCCTGCTGAGCAGAGAGCCCGATGCGGGGCTCGATCCCAGGACCCTGAGACCATGACCTGAGCCGAAGGCAGAGGCTTAACCCACTGAGCCACCTAGGTGCCCCTCGGATTTATTTTTAATTTTGCCATGTAGAAAATTTGAAATATATGATGAACAAGAAGAAAAACGTGACTTGTATCCCCATTACCCAGAACTACTTGCTATTAATATTTTGACATCTTGATAGAATTCTTATGAATTTTCTGCCATGATTTTTGATTGAGATTGTACTAGATAACAGTTTTCTAAAATAAATCAGCACCTGGAGTCTCTAAATATCTATCTGAATTTGAGACCCATTGGGTAATAGACCTAATGACCATTGATGATGAATCGGGTCACCATAATTCCATAAACCATTAGGTCAAGACAGTTTTGTCTCATGTGATTTGGTCCTGTGCCTCAGTCTTGTCCTTCCTCCTGTCTTTCACAATACTGCCAGGATCTTTTTAAGGATTACATCACTCTCCTGGCTTACCTCCTTCAATCAGACATAGGTCCAGCTATTTAGCATTAGAGGCATCTTTGTGACCTTCTCATGCCTCTTTCTTCTCAATTGCTACTCTCCAAAAAGCTTCCTGAAGTTCCAGAATATTGTGTATTCTTTTGAACCTCTATAATTTTTACTTCCCTCCATTGAGAATATCCTTTTTCTTTTTGTCTATCTATCCAGCAGCTGCTAATTTCCTTAATATTTTACGTGACATTTCTTCTCTAAAGCCTTTGTTCTAAGCCAGTTTTCCCTTTCTTTGATTACCTGTAGCACTTTTTGGAGAACTTGCTATAAACTGATTATAGGGTATCCTAGTGACTGATTTCTGTCTTTATCTTTCTTCCTCCTCTTTCTCTGTTTGCCTCTCTGACTACTTGTGATCTCTCTGTCTCTGTCAAGTAGATAAATAAAATCTTAAAAAAAAAAAGTTTGTACTTAAATTATAGTTGTTAACCTAGAGTGTAATATTACTGTCAGGAGTAGAATTTAGTGATTCATTACTTACCTATAACACCCAGCGCTCATCACAAGTGCCCTCCTTAATACCCATCACCCATTTAACTTATCCTCCCTCCCCCACCTTCCCTCCAGAAACGCTCAATTTATTCCCTGTGGTTGAGAGTCTTACGATTTACCTCTCTTTTTCCCTTATCTTTTTCTTCTTTTATCTTCATCTGTTCTATTTCTTAAGTTCCACACGAGTAAAATCATACTGTATTTGTCTTTCTCTGACTTATTTTACTTAGCATAACACATTCTAGCTCCATCCACATTGTTGCAAATGTAAGATTTCATTCTTTTTAATGGCTGGTAATACTCCATTGTATGCATATGCCACAACTTTTTATCCATTTATTAGTCAGTGGACAGTTGGACTCTATCCCTAATTTAGCTATTGTTGATAATGCTGCTGTAAACATTGGGGTAGATTTGCCCCTTCAAATCAGTATTTTTGTATTCTTTGGGTAAATACATAGTAATGCAATTGCTGGGTCATACGATAGTTATATTTTTAACTTTGAGGAACCTCTACTGTTTTCCGGAGTGGGTGCACCAGTTTCTATTCCCACCGACCATGTAAGATGGTTTCCCTTTCTGCGTCCTCGTGAATGTCTGTTGTTTCCTATGTTTTTCATTTTAGCCATTCAGACATGTGTGAGGTGGTATCTCATCATAGTTTTTTTTTTAAAAAAAAGATTTTATTTATTTATTTGACAGAGAGAGAGATCACAAGTAGGCAGAGAGGCAGGCGGAGAGAGAGAGAGGGAGAAGCAGGCTCCCTGCTGAGCAGAGAGCCCGATGCAGGGCTCGATCCCAGGACCCTGGGATCATGACCTGAGCCGAAGGCAGAGGCTTTAACCCACTGAGCCACCCAGGTGCCCCCTCATCATAGTTTTGATTTGTATTTCTCTGATGATGAGTGATGTTGAATGTCTGTTCAATGTATCTGTTAGTCATCTGTATGTCTTCTTTGGAGAAATGTCTGTTCATGTCTTCTGCCCATTTCTTAACTGGATTATTTTTTCTTTGAGTATTGAGTTTGATAAGTTCTTTTTTTTTCTTTTAGGATATTATTTACTTATTTGACAGAGAGAGAGAGAGAGGTGTGGCAGGCAGAGTGAGAGGCATACTGCTCCCTGAGCAGGGAACCTGATGCGGGGCTTGATCCCAGGACCCTGAGATCATGACCTGAGCAGAAGGCAGATGCTTAACCAACTGAGCCACCTTTTGGTTACTAAGCCTTTATCAGATACGTCATTTGCAAATATCTTCTCCCATTCTACAGGTTGCCTTTTGGTTCTGTTGATTGTTTCCTTCACTGTGCAGAAGTTTTTTTTTTTTTTTTATCTTAATGAAGTCCTAATTCACTTTTGCTTTTGTTTCCCTTGCCTCAGGAGATGTATCTCCTAAGAAGTTGCTAGACCCAATGTCAAAGAGGTTGCTACCTGTGTTTCTATAGGATTTTGATGGTTTCCTGTCTCATATTTAGGTCTTTAATCCATATATGGTATAAGAAAGTGGTCCAGTTTCATTCTTCTGCATGTTGCTGTCTAACCATTTGTTGAAGAGACTGTCTTTTTCCCATTGGATATTCTTTCCAGCTTTGTTGAAGATTAGTTGATTGTAGAGTTGAGGGTCCATTTCTGGGTTCTTTGTTCTGTTCCATTGATCAATCTATCTGCTTTTGTGCTAGTACCAAAGTGTCTTGATTACTGCAGCTTTGTGATATAACTTGAATTGTGATGCCTCCAACTTTGCTTTTCTCTTTCAAGATTTCTTTGGGTATCTGGTGTTTTTTTTGGTTCCTTACAAATTTTAGGAATGTTTGTTCAAGCTCAGTGAAAAATGACGGTGGTGTTTTGATAGGGATTGCATTAAATGTGTAGATTGCTTTGGATAATATGGACATTTTAGCAATATTTATTCTTCCAATCCCTGACCATAGAATATCTTTCTATTTCTTTGTGTCACCTTCAATTACTTTTTAAAAAAATTTTTTTATAAAGATTTTATTTATTTTGACAGACAGAGATCACAAGTAGGCAGAGAGGCAGGCGGGGTGGGGGGAGCAGACTCCCCGCTGAGCAGAGAGCCCGATGTGGGGCTCGATCCCAGGACCCCGAGATCATGACCTGAGCCAAAGGCTTTAACTACAGAGCTTTGACCCACCCAGCCACGCAGGCACCCTGCCTTCAATTACTTTAATCAATGTTTTGTAATTTTCAGAGTACACCACCTTTATCTTTCTTAATAGATTGAGTTACTTAAGGGCAAGGATCATGTGCTATTTATGCTAGTATCTGTAGCACTTAGCATGGTACCTAGATAGATGTTTGAGGAAAATGTTTGCTAAATAAATAGTCTTATCTTTTCATCTATGACTGTTTTGCCAATAATAGTAAATATAGCTATAATAAGGGATAGTTTTTGGAGTGACAGGTAAGGGAGTAAGTTGACTAGTTCATATCAACTTATCAGTTACTAAGTATTTGCAATTTGTAAGTTATTCTGCTGGGCATTGTGGAAATGGGAAACTAAAATGAAGAGGAACTTCACGAGTTTGCAGCCTAGGAGAGGACTTCCAATTTTGGTGAGTTGGTAGGGAATTATGGTAAGAAATAGAGTGAAAAGTTGTTAAGGGGAATAACCCATTGAAACAGAATTGTGACTGGAAACATTTGTATAGTGCCTTTAAATTAACAAAGTTTATTTGTTTACAGGTGACAGTCGGCTTCCATTATGAGTTGTAGCAGATGTTCTCAACATTTCTTTTGAAACTTCCTTATATTTCCTTGAATGAGGAGCCCCAGAGCCTCATCCCTGTGGTAGCTACCATGCTTTGGTATGATGCTGTGCCTTTCTACTTCATCATTCCTGTTTTAGCAGAGGTCTAGGTTAGAATTTAACTGTTTCTTATTGCAAACGATTATGTAGAAATGGAAGTGGAATGTGTTTCAATTATACTGATATGGTGATTTCTTTGAGATTATTGATGATGCCTTGTTATTCTTATACCTGTTCACAGAACCCCCAAATAGTTAGTGCCTTACTCATCATAGATACTTAATTGTGATTTTGTTTGAATTGTATCTAGTTATAAATAGTTCCTTGCTGATTTTTAATAGATATTAATCCAATTTTTATTCCCTTAAATGATAAAGAAGCACATAGCATCAACTTTACTTCTACTTAAAAACTGTGTCTTCACGTAATGTTTAACCAGCTTCTCAACACTTATGGAGGAGATTCAGCTGGCAATTGATAAAATTCTACATCAGGAATATTTAACTACAAACCTCTGTCTGTATTAACATGAATAAACACTGTAGCTAGTAATTATTTTTCTCCATAAAAAATGGAAGTATTTTTCAGAATTCTGGAAAATGTCAAAGTAATTTTGGCTGTAGTCATACTGCGTATAATGTTATTGAGAATGTTGCTAACATTAACAAAAAATATTCCGTAATTTCCTCAGTTATTGCTACTTGTGATGAGGGATGTAAAGTTGGCATGCTTTCGTGTTCTGAGCATTTTCATTATACACTTTTGATTTTACCTTTGTTTTAGGTAAGATAGCTGAGAACATTTTTACTTAGGGATAGAGGTCAGGCTCTATTTGTATTTTTTTTAGGTCAGTGATATATAGAATATAGTGAATGTATTAGAGTAAATACATTCACAGTTTTGTATGTAAGTATTATAGCATTTATATGTTTCTTTGACCTTATTTTTAGTTGACTAAAACATAGTGATTTGGGACCAAGGCGTAGGTTTCATTTATACATTAACAATTTTATTTTATTATTTTCTGTGACCACTGGTATCACTCATCTTGCAGATGTAAGCTGCTGTTCACCAGGGAGGTTTGACAAGAGAATTGGCCACGTGAGCAAGTTCATCTCCATTGTGGAAAAACAACTTGAATCTCATCTCTTTCGAAGGTGAGTTAGTGTCATCTTCACACAGGAAGGATCATGCTAGAGTTCCTTGACGTTTTCAGGGTTATCAAACAATGGTTTGGTTTGAACTTTGTTTTATGGGATGTTGAACCATCAGGCTTTATTACTTGATTGTAAAGATTCACATAGAAATCAACCTGACAATGAAAAGGGATGGAAGTAATAATTTGATGTTTATGAATATACCTGAAAGTAGTTTGGGTACCCTTTCTTCCTCCCTCCCTTGTTCCCTTCCTTTCTTTTAAATGTTTATTTATGGGGCACCTGGGTAGCTCAGTAGTTAAGTGTCTGCCTTCAGCTCAGGTCATGACTCCAAGGTCCTGGGATCTAGTCTTGCATCAGGCTCCCTGCTCCGTGGGTGGCCTGCTTCTCCCTCTCCCACTCCCCCTGCTTGTGTTTCTTCTTTTGCTGGCTCTCTGACAAATAAAAAAATCTTTTAAAAAATAGTTTTTAAAAAATTTTAGGTGATTTTACTGCCTCTTTCTTACAGTATGGGGCTTGAACTCATGATCCTGAGATCGAAAGTCACATGCTCTTCCAAGTGAGCCAGCCATGCACCCCAATTGGGGGATTCTTTCTCATCTCTGTTCTTATTTACATATAATACATTGCTAGCGGGCACCTGGGTGGCTCAGTGGGTTAAGCCTCTGCCTTCAGCTCAAGTCATGATCTCAGGGTCCTGGGTTCTAGCCCCACATTGGGCTCTCTGCTCAGCAGGGAGCCTGCTTCCCCTCTCTCTGCCTGCCTCTCGGTCTACTTGTGATCTCTCTGTCAAATAGATAAGTAAATTAAAAAAAATAATACATTGCTAGCAAGTTACAATTCGTGACTTTTATTTGAATATTGATTACAGCAAAATCACTTATGAAATACATTTATTTTAAAATATATTATGAATTTCAGGAAATTCAAAGACCAAATAATGTATCTAAAAACAGAAAGTATCTTTACATTGATTCTGCAGTTATATAAAATTTCCTGAACTAAACTACAGGTTGCTATTAGATACCCTACTACTTCTTGTAATAATATTAAACATGTGTAGCCATCCACTATATTTCTGGGACAGCAAACCTGTGGCAAGCATTGCTGTTTAGTATATAATAATAATAATAATAATAATAAAAATAATAAATAATATTAATATATAAGTTTGCTAGAGGCTGAGACCCTTGTTCTGGGGGATTATTTACGTATGCTTATAAAACAGGTAGGCTAAAATGCTGGTATTAGCTCTCTAACAGATGTGTAACAAAGTGTGAAATATTACTTTGATCATCATTGAGGAAAGCCAGATCCATAAATTGTGTAGACATTATGGATTTTTGTTGTTGTTGTTACAAACAGAAACCACTGAAGGACTTTAGGATGCAGATTGTGTTGTCTTTAGCATACATGCAAGGTCTTTTGTTAGTTGGCCATTGCATATTGCTTGGGTCTGCTTGAGACTCCCCCCTCCTACTCCTGTGCTCTCATGCTCTCTCTCTCTCTCTCTCTAAAATAAATAAATAAATATTACCCCCTCCCCCACCAAAAAACCCCTGAATAGCTTGTAGTTACACTACCATGATTAGGTATTCAGCACTTTTGCCTGCATTAATATTTTCCTTCTTACCATTATGATTTTTTTTTTCTTGTTCCTATTTAGTACCAACTTTTCATTCAACATTCAGGTTCATTACTGTTTGAAGGCTTTCCTAACTACTGACCTCTATCATTGAATTTTATCTTCTTTGAGCTTTTCTAGTATGTACTTCTATTCTAGAAGCTTATATCTTATATTTATATACCTTTATATTTGTACTTATGTACTTATATGCCTCTTTCTTACTAGACTGAGGTTTCTTTTCTTTTCTTTTTTAGGATTTTATTTATTTGTTTGACAGAGAGAGAGACAGTGAGAGAGGGACACAAGCAGGGGGAGTGGGAGAGGGAGAAGCAGGCTTCCCCCTGAGCAGTGAGCCCGATGTGGGGCCTGCTCCTAGAATTCTGGATTCATGACCTGAGCGGAAGGCAGATGCCTGGGAGCCACCCAGGCATCCCTAGGCTGTAGATTTCTTAATGGCAAGTACAAAGGCTATGTGTCTAATTCATTTTTATGTCCTTAGTTTCTAGCACAATACCTGGTACATATAGATGCTTATACGCATTTGTTAAAGGAATGAATAAACAAATGGTTAAATTATAAAGGAAAGAAGAGATTATCCTCACAGTTGGTGTGATAATGGTAATAAAGTGCATTCCAAGGTGGAGTGCTACTACACTTATCAGGGAATATTCAGTGTTAAAAACAGTATCTTTTCTGAGGTCTCATGGTGATCACACTAGCTTCTTAGAGTCAGTTTTGTGTACATCTGGAGTTTGGTTATCTTGAACAACTAACCATTCATTATTGAAAATTTACCCACAAAATTCCAATAGTTGAATTTCTTAATGAATTATATCTATCTATTTTTAAAGATTTTATGGATTTATTTGAGAGAGAGAGAGAGAGAGAGAGCATGAATGGGGAGAGTTCAGAGGGAGAAGCAACTTCTTGCCCAGTAGGGAGCCTGATGTGGGACTTGATCCCAGAACTCCAGGATCATGAACTGAGCTGAAGGCAGTTGCTTATCCAACTGAGCCACCCAGGCTCCCCCATGAATAATATATTTTAATAATTAGTATTTTAGGTCTTGACTTAAGGATTCTGTCACTTCCTTTAAGAAGATCCACATATGTTTTGCTATTATAATCAGTCTAAAGTTTGAAAAGGACCCTTCTACTTGAAAATGATGAAAAATATGTCAAGGAATGACCCTACTTGTGTGCCTGGGTGGCTCAGTTGGTTAAGCAGCTGCCTTCAGCTCAGATTATGATCCCAGGGTCCTGGCATCGAGCCCCGCATTGGGCTCCTTGCATGGCGGGAGGCCTGCTTCTCCCTCTCCTTCTGCCTGCCGCTCTGCCTACTTGTAGTCTATCTCTCTGTCAAATAAATGAATAAAATGTTTTAAAAAAATGAGTTCCATTTGTTTTGCAACTGTAACTCTTATGTTATGGAATCCTGATTTTAAAAGATTATAATGGCCAGTATTATCAGAATGCCAAATTCTAACATAGGTTAGTAATTTTGCATTTAGGAAAACACTAATGGGTATGCCTGGGTGGCTCAGTCTGTTAAGCATCTGCCTTTGGGTTGGGTCATGATCCCAGGGTCCAGGGATCATGTCCTGCGTTGGGCTCCTTGGTCATCGGGGAGCTGGCTTCTCCCTCTGCCTACTCTGCCTGCCACTACCCCTGCCTGTACTCGCTGTCTGACAAATAAATAAAATCTTAAAAAAAAAAGATGAAGTATCATATTAGTCCTTTAGTAATATGCCAAACTTTAAGTTGGTTTATATTTGTTTATTTATAATTTAATATGATTAGTTAGAGGTCGAATGTTCTTTGGTCATCAGCTTACATTAGTTTTAACTAAGGAAATACTGTACTATGAAGATATTAAATGGAAGCTTAAGGCTTCAGTTATTAACTATATTCTGTTAAGTGAGTTTCTTTGTTTTAGACTATATAAAACAACTTAAGGAAATATACTGAATTAAAATTTGCTATGCTGAAATAGCATATTCACTAAATAATTGAAATAAAATGAGGGGAATTCCAAGGGGTTTGAACAAAATGAAAATTTCTTTGCTCAAGCTCTAAACAGTAAGACTTTCAATTTTGTGGGAAGACATTTAATACTCTGGTCATTCAACTTGTATATCCTTTAGCCTATTTAATAGTCAAAAACTTGTAAGTAAATATGTGTGCTGCTGAGAAGCAGTGATCAAAAATGGCAATAAAAGTCACGTAATGAAATAAGAATACTAAAAAAATCCAGGGATTTTACTGTAGCTCATTATTCACTACCTTTCTGGCAGTCTTCATGATTACAAATCACTTGATTGACTAACTAGACATTCTCAAAGTGAATTATGAATCAGGTTCATTTTTTCTGTTTGATAGTTGGCACATGCTGTAACTCTTAACGCTTTGTGATATATCAAATTCTTATAACAGTTATAAGAGATCTAATCAGTTCTTTATTTTGGGAAAACTATATTGCCTTTTCAAAAAATGAAATGCAGTTGCTAACATTTTAACAACACAATGTAGTAGATTACCCTACTTTTGTATCTCAAGGTATAACTCACAGTGATGACATTATTTTTCAGATTAAGATAAATCTGTAGACTGATTTTCCATCTGACAGAAAACTCCCATTGATATCAGTTCTATAGGCTTCTTGAGCAGTTGCCTGTGCCTAGGTTACAAAAACAGTTGCATATTTTCCCCTTAATATTTAAAAATGTATGATGAAGGAATTATACACTTTTAACATTTTTCTTTGAAGGAAATGCAGTTTTTCCTAAATACCTAATTTGTAATGAGGCTATGATGTTGCATACTTTAAAATGTGGAACATTTTTTAAAAAAGATTTTATTCATTTATTTATTTGTCAAAGAGAGAGAGAGAGAGAGAGAGCGAGCGAGCGCACGCAAGAGCACAAGCAGGCAGAGGCAGAGAAGCAGACTCCCTGCTGAGCAAGGAGTCCAATGCAGGACTTCATCCCAGGACCCTGGAATCATGACCTGAGCCAAAGGCAGATGCTTAACGCACTGAGCCACCCAGGTGTCCCTAAAATGTGGAACATTTTAATGGTTAGTAATAGAAAGGGTCTCTTTTTGAGTTGGGAAAATGGTCCATAGTGAACTGAATCTTGATCTTTCCATTCGTTAAACTTAATCAGGGAGGTAAATTCTGCTTTCAAATGCATTCTCTTCTCTTTTGACTTCATAAAAATTCTTTATGCATTACTTCACTGGCATTTGAGTGGCAGAAAATTCCTGTAGTACAACTGCATTTATTCCAATTCTATCCACTCAAGCAACTGAAAATAAAGTGTGTTCTTTAATGTGATATATTCAAAATTTGAGAATCTTGCACAAAATTCAGTCATTTCCTTAGCAAAAGTGAGGTTCCTTCACTGAAAATTGTTAGGCATGGGAATATAGAGCCCCATTTGTTTAACAGTGTTGTTATGAGGTCCTCTTACCAATAAAAAAATTATATATGTAATTTTTTTACATAGGTAAAAAATAATTCTTTGTTGTGAAGGCAAAGTCATCAAAGTTAGTGGAAGCTTTGCATATGTAACAGTCACAGAATTCTACTGCCATACTTTCTCCCTATGTCAGCTTTCCAGTACCTTTAACTTACATTCTTTGTTTTCTTTTATGAATAAAATTTGTTTATATTATAACTAAAAATTGTTTTGTGGCTATTCAGTTGTAAAAATAGTTTTATTGTCCTTCCATTGTCTTTAAAAATATTTTACAAAATTTTTTTGAATGATACCCATCTACTATATTAATTTATATGAAAAATGTAGAATAGCAATATGTAATCACACATAATTCTAGAAACACAATTATAAGCTTCTATTTTAATGTTTTCTCTTTAAAATTGTCTAAAGTTTTTGAATTTATGATTTGGCTACCTTGAAATTTAATTTTTAATTCCCAAACCATTAATTATGTGCTTAGTAGTTAAAATTGCTATTAAACATCTTTTATGGGATTAAAATTTTATTTCTGATTAGGCAGTGAATTATATATATAATCAATTATTACATCCATTTAAAAATTATGACCAAAAGATTAATCCTCCATAGATGTTTTTAGCAATATTAACCATGCTGGTAGAATTGGAATTAAGGAATAAGAAATGAAGAGACAGAGGATCTATTTATTAATTACAGAAAAATCTTTAAGTCTTTTATAACTTCAGTAGATTTTGTGAAATGAACATAAACTAAACTGGGGTCATAAAATGCTGCCATTTTCCAGGCCAGCTCTATGCTTTTTACTTCTTTGACATAGCTATACATTTGGAATCTAGCAGCATTATTTCTTCACACGGATTGAGGTGGCAATGTATGATAAAATGGGCTTTCGTTGCTGTGACTGGGCAATAGGACTTGGGAATAGAAGATGAGGGTAGAAAGGAGGAGACAAAAAATAGGTTTTCAGAAATGTACTGAATTTAAAATAATTTTTTATGTTTAAATAGAAGAAATTGCTAGGTTGTCTCCATTTTGTGATGTACAACCTGATTGCGTCCCTTAATTGCTTCCTTTGAACAATTTAACTTTAGGACAGTCATTGTGAGAGGGAATGGGAATGTCTGGAGGTTATGGAAAAACTGAAGGAAAATATTCAAGAAGGAATTTCTGGTATATGTCTTTCTCAGTAAGTGCATAAAAGGGCTAAGATGTCCAGTATAAATAAAATCAGCCAAAAGCTTGTGTTCCACGATTTATATTTTAACCCTTGATATTTATTCTCCCTCCCTTACCCCACAAAATATACATGACAATAAAATGAGCACTTTTGTAGCATGGTTCATGTGTCTCAGGTTATATAAATATATTGCATTTCTCAATGTCAACATTACATTGTTGAATCTATGCTAGTTTCTGTGTTAAAAATGACATTTTCTGTTTTGGTGATATAAAGTGAGTTTTTAAATAGGATTGGAGGGGCACCTGGCTGGCTCAGTTGATAGAGCCTGCAACTCTTGATCTCAGTACTGTGATTTTGAGACCCATGTTGGGTGTAGATATTATTTAAAAATAAAATCTTTAAAGATAAAGAAATAACTACTATTGGGTATTTTTGGTGAAATCCTTCATTTGCCTGGATTAGATAAGCTATTTCTCTTAGGCATATGCTAAAGGGTGGAACTATAGATTTCTAGGTATGTAGTACACAATTATCATATCTTAGTTTTTATTGCATGAATGCAATTATAATATCTTAGTTTTCACTACTAGTGTGGTATAAGTACAGTTCTATATGATTTCAGTTGTCTGTGTTATTGATGTTATGGATAATCTTTAAAGAATTCTGTTTTAGAGTCTTTTTAATTGAATTTAATGATACATAGTTTTGATTCTGAGAAATCTTTATATTCTTATACACAAGGCTCAAAGGACATGAATGTTAAATGTGTTAGATGTTGGTTGGGATCTTAATCTAGGAGTGAAATCAAAGAAAAGGAATTTGTTTTAGTTAAAATTAAAGGTTGAAAGCAATAGTATCACTTGGTGTGTTCTACATTTTATGTGTTTTTAGTACTTTAAAGACTCAAAAAACATCATTCACTTTTGTTGGCATATCAGTCAGGGTTCACCAGATAAACAGAACCAATAAGATACATGTCCCATATACATATACACAGGTATATTCATGATTTAAGAAAGTGGTCACCCACTTGTGACTGGCAAGTCTAAATTCTGCAGGGCAGGCTGGAAACCTAGGAGGTAATGCTGTAGGCTGGAGGCCAAATATCTTCTTGTCCATGACCATCTGGTTTTGCTCTTAAAGCCTTCAACTTAAGAGATGAGCCCCACCAATATTTTTGAGGATAATGTCTGTTCTTTAAAGTCAACTGATGGTAGATGGTAGCAACTTCTACAGAATACTTTCATAACTACACATGGATTAGTGTTTCATTAAATGACTGGGTACCATATAAAGTATAACCAAGTTGACATATAAAATTAAACATCACAATTGGCCTTTTAAAAAAATATTTATGTCATAAGTCACAAAAATGCCTGGGGTCACACTATCAAACTATTACCACAGAACACATTAGACAACAACCCTGAAGTGAAAAATTTTAAATTCCAGAGATAGTAGCTGATAGCCATTTGCTTATTAAGAATTATTTATTGAGTGTTCTTTAAGAGCTAGTATTGGAAAAGAACAATATGGACTCTGCTTTCACAAATACTGATTATTGTCAATACTTAAGAAAGAGAAAAAAGGGGCACCTGGGTGGCTCAGTGGGTTAAAGCCTCTGCCTTCGGCTCAGGTCATGATCCCAGGGTCCTGGGATTGAGCCCCACATCGGGCTCTCTGCTCAGCGGGGAGCTTGCTTCCTCCTCTCTCTGACTGCCTCTCTGCCTACTTGTAATCTCTGTCTGTCAAATAAATAAATAAAATCTTTAAAAAAATAAATGGTTGTTAACCCAAAGACAAACCCATTTATTAAAAGCCCATTTTACTGGCTTGCCTTATGTAAACTTTTTTTTTAAACATAATCTTTCTATTTCAAGGTCTAAAATTGTCAACTTTCTCTTTAATTAAATGATTTATATTACTTTGAAACTGTTTTTTAGAGATTTACAAGATCAGTTTTGGAAATTTTTCTTAATTTTAGTTCATTGGTACTGTGGAATTGTCTATTTTTAAGGCACCGTGTCCTGCTGGGCTACCAGGGTTGGTGAAGGATCTCAAGATGGCTGGGCGAAAACTTGCTTTAAAGGCCATTGATTGGGTAGCTTTTGGGGAGATCATACCCCACAACCTAAAGGTCCTTGTTAACTCCCTGAAATCCCATAATGAGACCTTTACCTCCATGTTGGCTGCTGTACCTGAGAATCTACCTGCTACTGACTGGACTTACTGCAAAGCCAGTTTGGTAAAGGCTGCCTTGGTAGATGACTTTGAGAAAAAGGTTTAATGCCTGGAAGGTTCCTGTGCCAGAGGACAAATAGACTGTTCAGGTGGATGCTGAACAAAAAGAAGATGTGAAAAGTTGTGTTGAGTTTTTGTCTCTCTCAAAGGCTAGGACTGAGGTATATGAAAAAAGAGCTGGAGAAGACGAAGAACATAGTTCCATTTGATCATCTAGTTCCATTTGATCAGATGATTGTTGAGGACCTGAATGAAGTCTTCCCAGAAACCAAATTAGACAAGAAGAAATATCCCTATTGGCCTCACAAGCCAATTCAAAATTTATAAACTTGAGTTGGTGAGAAAGCTGTGGCCTTGTATTACAGACACTGGACATTAAAAATAATTATATGGTAATTAAAAAAAAGCACCATGTCCTTTGATCTAGAAGTAGAAACTCTAGTCTGTATCAGTTTTGACTGACCTTATGCTTATTGATTATGTGCCATAGTAATAATAAAAATTCTTTTAAAGTTAACTAATTCAGTCATAGTTGTGTTTTAGAGATCAGGAAACCGATGTGCAGAGAGGTTAAGTGACTTGCCCATGGTATTACAAGCAATAAGTGATGGAACAGGATTCAAACTTTATTCAGACGCTTTTTGAATCTGTAGCCTGTAGTGTTTTCCGACCTTACTCAGCTTGTCTTTGTATGAAACTTAGTAAGGTTACTGGATCTTTTGGGATAACCTGTGTAATTATGTATTCCTTAATATATAAGGGTCCATGTTAGTTTTCATTGTAATTTAGGGCTTATTTAATAAAGTTTTTTGTCTTCCATAGTGTGTATAACTTTTGCCAAATGATTAAAATATGTCATTTCCCCTTTTGTCTTGGTTGCCCATAAATTCGCGGTTAATATTAATACTCACTTGTAGTAGTTTTCTCATTTGTGGTTTCTCATGTAATTATGTCCTGTGTTTCTTCATTTAGTTGCTAAGCTCTTCCCTTAGTTTTAAATTAACCTGCCTTATAACAATATTTTAAATTATAAATCACCACAGTCTTTTAAAGATTCTAGATAGACAAAAATGAATGTAAAATATTTATTATTTTATAATCTGATTGCTTTGTTTTGTTCACTGATGTGTCCAAGTTCCTAAAACAGCAGATAACACAGAGTAAATATTAGTGAATGAGTGGATTGAATTAATCTCTTTCTCTTAGACATCTAGCTGATTCCAAGTAGAATAAATTTATTCATACTTAATGTATTTACAGATGTGGTAGACTTTGCTGTTTTACTTTACATCTTCTATTTGACGTGTTTTTCCATTTTACTGTCCTTTCTTTCTTTGGATTGATATCATGATTAATTTTATGTGTCTGCTTCACTGGGCTGAAAGGGTACCCAGCTACCTGGTCAAAAACTCTTTGGTCAGACATCCGAAGTGTGTCCATAAGGGTGTTTCTGGATGTGAGATTACCGTTTGAATCGGTAGACTGAGTAAAGCAGATTGCTCTCCCAATATGGGTGAGCCTCATCTAATCTGTTGAAGATCTGCATAGAACTGAAACATTTAACTTTTCCTAGGTCTCATTCCAGTTGGCTTTTAGACAAGAAATAGACTTGGCTCTCCTGGTTCTCACGTCTTTGGGTTTGGATTGGAACTACTCCATCAGTTCTCTCTTGAGTCTCCAGTTAACTGACTGCAGCTCTTGGGACTTTCAGCCTCCATAATTTCATGAATCAACATATACATCCATCCTATTGGTTTTAGTTCTGTTTCTCTGGATATCCCCAAGTAATACGATTGATAATTTAACAGTTTTCCATTTTCCCCCTAATTTAAAAGTTCTACAGTCTGTTTCTGTTCATTTAATGGTTCTAGAAATAATAATAAACATAATGATCATAGCCTAAAGTTAATCACTACATTTAACCTCCTTTTGAATAGTATTTTAACCCCATTTCTTTTGGATAGTATTTTAACGCCATTTCTTCTGCTCCTGACACATTGTTATTGTGCTTTGTATAGTTTTAACCTCTGAGATTTTACTGTTACTATTTTTTATATTTTATATTTATATACAAATACATATTTGGCACTGTATTTGCTGTTGTTTCTTGCATGTTGAATCTTGTATCTGGAATACATTCCTGCTCCTACTAGTATTTTTTGAACATTTCTTCTGGAGACTTTCTGCTGATGACCCACTCTGTTTTATTGTTTTAAGGAAGTTGTTTTGTTAATTCTTTAACCACATTTTGCTGGGTATAAAATTCAGGATTAGGAATAATTTTTGTCATTATATTTAAGGTCTCATTCTGCTGTTTTCTGGGTTTCACTGTTTTAGTGATGTTATTTATTGATCTGACCCTCATATGTACACACATGAATATATGTATTTATGTATATATTAGCTTTGGGGCATATTTTGTATATCATGTAATTCACCCATTTCAATTATATAATTCAGTGATTTTTTTTTTTTAAGTAAATTTAGCAGTTTTGTGTAGCCATCACCATTGATTAATTTTAGAACATTTCTATCACTCTGATAAGAAACCTCATGTCAGGGGCACCTGGGGGGCTCAGTGGGTTAAGGCCTCTGCCTTCGGCTCAGGTCATGATCCCAGGGTCCTGTGATTGAACCCTGAATCGGGCTCTCTGCTCAGCAGTGAGCCTGCTTCCTCCCTCTTTCTCTGCCTACTTGTGATCTCTGTCTGTCAAATAAATAAATAAAATCTTAAAAAAAAAAGAAACCATGTCCATTAACTGTTAATCCCCATCCCCCCTTATCCCAGATAGCACTAATCTGTTTTTTTTTCTTTAGATTTTCCTATTCTGGAAATTTCATATAAATCAAGTCATAGAATACGTGATTTTACTACTAGTAGGAATATAAAATGATGCAAAAACTTTGGATAACAATCTAGAAGTCTCTTGTAAAAAGTAAAAAACAAATTTGTTAGGTGACTGGTAGTTCTATTCTTAGGTATCTACACAAAAGAGATAAAACATATGCAAAGATTTACACATGATTTCTTTTAGCAGCATTATTCATATTCATAGTCAAAACCTGAAAAAATCTAAATGTTCAACAGCTGATGAATGGAGAGACAAAATGTGGTATATCCATATAGTAGAATACTACTCATCAATAGAAAGAAGAAATTACTAATACATGCTTTAACATACATGAACCTCAAAAATATTATGCTAAATGAAAGAATGCCGTCTTTGGCTCAGGTCATGATCCCAGGGTCCTGGGACTGAGCCCCATGTTGGACTCCCTGCTCAGCAGGGAGCCTGCTTCTTCTTCTCCCTCTGCCTGCTGCTCTGTCTGCTTGTGCTTTTCCTCTGTCAAGTAAATAAATAAAATCTCAGAAAAAAACAAAAGTTTTAGCTCTAACATTTAGCTCTGATCTATTTTTAAAAATATTTATTCGTTCGAGAGAGAGATGGAGACAGAGCACAAGCAGGGGGAGAGGCAGAAGGAGAGGGAGAAGCAGACTCCTGCTGAGCTGGGAACTCGACATGGGGCTCTATTCCAGGATGTGGAGATCATGACAAGCTGAAGGCAGACACCCAGTCATCTGAGCCATCCAGGTGCTCTGTGCTCTGATCTATTTTCTGTTGATTTATATATATATATAGTATGAGATAAAGGTCTGACTTCATCTTTTGACTTATGGATAACTAGTTTTCCTAGTACCATTCATTAAAAAGACTGTCCCTTCCCTCTGAATTTCCTTTACACCTTTGTTGAAAATCATTTCACCATAAGTATAATTTATTTCTGTACTCACTTCTATTCTAGTGATTTCCAGGTCTGTCTGTTGCTAGTACTATATAGTATTGATAGCAACTAAAGTAGTTTTATATTAAATTTTGAAATTAGAAAGTATAAGTTGTCCAGCTTTGCTTTTCTTTGTCAAAATTATTTTGGTATTCTCTGTGAATTTTTTTTTTAAGGTTTTATTGATTACTTGTCAGAGAGAGAGAGAGAGAGAGAGCACACAAGCAGAGGGAACAGCAGGCAGAGGGAGAAGCAGGGTCCTTGCTGAGCAAGGGATCTGATGCGGGACTCGATCCTGGGACCCTGGATCATGACCTGAGCCGAAGGCAGACGTTAACCGAGTGAGCCACCTGGTGTCCCTCTCTATGAATTCAATACAAATTTTGCAATTTTATATAATTTGCAATTCTATATAAATTTTAGGATTATTTTGCCAATTTCTTCCAAAAGGCTGCTGAAGTTTTGGTAGGGATTGTGTTGAATATATGAATCGACCTGGGGAGTATTGCTGTTGTAACACTCTCGAACTTTCTATTTCACAAACTTGACATGTGACCTTCTTTTGACAGTAACCTTCATTTTTCTTCCTTCCACTGTGGTTGCTTTTATGGTCTTGCTCTTTCCTTTTAGATCTAAGTAATTTCATGTGATGTCTTTAAGTGTGGATTTCTTTTTATTTATACTGTTTGGGAAGTTTTGGCTTCTTGATTATGTGAATTGGTGTCTTTGATCAGTTCCGGACATTTTGTTGATCTCTTCAAGTACTGTTTTTATAAATCTGAAATAGTGTCAATTCAAAGATGCACCATTTATGCACCACCAAAGGAGAAAAAATGTTACTAATACCTTAATAGTAGTATTAAGTGGGAACACCTGGGTGGCTCAGTTGTTTCAGCATCTGACTCTTGGTTTTGGGGGTGGTAAGATGGAGTCCCATGTCAGGTTTTGTGCTCAGCAGGGAGTGTGTTTGAGATCCTCTCCCTCTGCCCCTCCCCCTGATCTCTCGCTCTCTTGCTTGCATGCTCTCTCTCTTGCTCTCTCTCTCTCTCTTTTTAAGGATTTTACTTTTTTATTTGATAGAGAGCGAGCACACAAGCAAAGGAAGTGACAAGGGAGAGAGAGAAGCAGGCTCCCTGCTGAGCAAGGAGCCTGATGCGGGGCTCAAACCTGAGCCACCCATGCACCCCTTTCTCTCTCTTAAATAAATAAATCTTAAAAAAATATTATATGATGTATGAATTGGTCATACTGACCCTCATTGCTTAGAAATTTGTCACTTTCCCAAAGGACTGGCAAACATTTTTTCATTTGCATTACTTTGTGCCTAGTTTTTTTTTTTTTTTTAACTGTATCTTTGTTAGAAAGCATAGCAGTTTCATATATTTGTATCTTACTTCCTGTAAGTAATTAGTTACTGCTTTTTCAAGATGTTCAGGTCAGTTCTGACTTCTGTAACAGAATCCCATAAACTGGGTGACTTAAATGACCAACATTTATTTCACAGTTCTGAAGTCTGGGAAGACCTAGATGAAGGTGCTGACAGACTCAGTGTCTGGTGAGGATTTTGTTGCTGATTTGCAGATGGTTACCTTCTTGTTATATTCTCACATGGTGGGGAGAGAGATCATCTCTCTCATGTCTTTTCTTGAAAGGGCACTAATCCCATTCTTCAGTTTCACTCCCAAGACCTAATTACCTCCCAAAGGCTCTACCTCTAAATACCTTCAATCTGGGATAAGGACTTAAACATATGAACGTTGAAGGGACACAAGTATTTTTTTTTTTTTAAAGATTTTATTTATTTATTTGACAGAGAGAGATCACAGGTAGGAAGAGAGGCAGGCAGAGAGAGAGAGGAGGAAGCAGGCTCCCTGCTGAGCAGAGAGCCCGATGTGGGACTCGATCCCAGGACCCTGAGATCATGACCTGAGCCGAAGGCAGCAGCTTAACCCACTGAGCCACCCAGGCGCCCCGGGACACAAGTATTTAGCCCGTAGTACAAGAATATAATGATTACTCATTTATGGCCAATATTTGAGTTACAAATATTTGCTTCACTAAGGTCAGGTTGTATGTCTGTGTATACACATTAGCTTCTAAATAGTTTTCCTGAAGTATATTATATATTGCAATAATTTTTAAAAAATGTTTATTTATTTATTTGACAGACAGAGATCACAAGTAGGCAGAGAGGCAGCCAGGGGGGTTGGGGTGGGGAAGCAGGTTCCCTGCTGAGCAGAAAACCTGATGCAGTGCTTGATCCCAGGGCCCTGAGATCACAACCTGAACAGAAGGCAGAGGCTTTAACCCACTGAGCTCGGGTCATAATCCCAAGGTCCTGGGACTGAGTCCTGTATCACGCTCGTTGTTCAGTGAGGAGCCTCTTCATCCCTCTGCCCGCAGCTCCTCCTGCTTGTGTGCTCTGTGTCTCTCTGCCAAATAAATAAAATCTTACAAAAATCCACTTGTCTGTTGAACGGCATCTTGGCTCTTTCCACAGTTTGGTGATTGTGGGCATTGCTTTTATGAACATTGAGGCACATATGGCCCTTCTTTTCACTACATCTGTATCTTTGGGTAAATATACCCAGTAGTGCAATTGCAGGGTCATAGGGTAACTCTATTTTCAATTTCTTAAGGAATCTCCATACTGTTTTCCAAAGTGGCTATACCAACTTGCATTCCCACCAATAGTGTAAGAGGGTTCCCCTTTCTCCACATCTTCACCAACACTTGTTGTTTACTGTCTTGTTAATTTTGGCCGTTCTAACTGGTGTCAGGTGATATCTCAATGTGGTTTTGATTTGAATCTCCCTGATGGCTAATAACGATGAACATTTTTTCATGTGTCTGTTAGCCATTTGTATGTCTTCTTTGGAGAAGGTCTGTTCATGTCTTCTGCCCATTTTTTGACATGATTATCTGTTTTTTGAGTGTTGTGTTTAAGGAGTTCTTTATAGATATTGGACATTAGCCCTTTGTCTGTAGTGTCATTTGTGAATATCTTCTCCCATTCCGTGGGTTGCCTCTTTGTTTTGTTGACTATTTCCTTTGCTGTGCAGAAGCTTTTGATCTTGATGAAGTCCCAAAGATTCATTTTTGCTTTTGTTTCTTTGCCTTTGGAGACATGTCTTGAAAGAAGTTGCTGTGGCCGATGTCGAAGAGGTTACTGCCTATATTCTCCTCTAGGATTTTGATAGATTCCTGCCTCATGTTGAGGTCTTTTATCCATTTCGAGTAATATTTGTGTATGGTGTAAAAGAATGGTTGAGTTTCATGCTTCTACACATAGATGTCCAATTTTCACAGCACCATGTATTGAAGAGACTGTCTTTTTTCCACTGGATATTTTTTCTTTCTTTGTTGAAGATTATTTGACCATAGAGTTGCAGGTCCATATCTGGACTCTACTCTGTTCTACTGGTCTATTTGTCTGTTTTTGTGCCAGTACCATGCTGTTTGGTGATCACAGCTTTGTAGTAAAGCTTGAAATCAGGCAACGTGATGCCCCCAGTTTTGTTTTTTTCAAGATTTCCTTAGCAATTCGGGGTCTTTTCTGGTTCCATACAAATTTTAGGATTGTTTGTTCCAGCACTTTGAAAAATGTTGGTGGAATTTTGATCGGGATGGCATTGAAAGTATAGATTGCTCTGGGCAGTATAGACATTTTAACAATGTTTATAATGGAATATTATGCCTCCATCAGAAAGGATGAATACCCAGTTTTTGCATCAACATGGAGAGTACTGGAAGAGATTATGCTGAGTGAAATAAGTCAAGCAGAGAGAGTCAACTATCTTATGGTTTCACTTACTTGTGGAGCATAAGGAATAACATGGAGGACATTAGGAGAAGGAAAAGAAAAGTGAACTGGGGGAAATCAGAGGGGGAGATGAAGCATGAGAGACTGTGGACTCTGAGAAACAAACTGGGGGTTTTGGAGGGGGTGTTGCAGGGATGGGTGAGCCTAGTGGTGGGTATTAAGGAGGGCACATATTGCATGGAGCACTGGGTGTGGTACAAAAACAATGAATCTTGGAACACTAATAAAATAAAATAAAATAAAACCCTCTACTTTCTTAGCATAGCAGATCTCATGTATACAATAGAGTATTATTTTTTATATTTATTTCAGTTCAATTAGCCAACATATAGTACATCATTAGTTTTTGATGTAGTGTTCAGTGATTCATTAGTTGCATATAATACCCAGTACTCAACACATCACATGCACTCCTTAATACCCATTACCCTGTAACCCCATGCCCCCACCCGTCTCCCATTCTGCAGCCCTCAGTTTGTTTCCCAGAGTCAGGAGAGTCTGTCATGGTTTGTCTCCCTCTCTGATTCCTTCCCATTCAGTTTTCCCTCCCTTCCCCTATGATCCTCTGTGCTAATTCTTGTGTTCCACGTATGAGTGAAACCATATGTTAATTTTATTTCTCTGATTGACTTATTTCATTTAGCATAATCCCCTCCAGTTCCATCCATGTCAATGTAAATGGTAGGTATTCATCCTTCCTGATGGCTGAGTAATATTCCATTGAATATATGAACCATATCTTTATCTATAAATTAATCTGCTGAAGGACATCTTGGCTCCTTCCACAGTTTGGCTATTGTGGAAACACAATACAGTATCATTAACTATAATGGTGTACATTAGATTTTCAGAATTTATTAATCTTATAACTGAAAGTTCATACCCTGTGATCAACATCTCCTTATTTCCCCACCCTCACCCTTGGCAACCATAGTTCTACTCTCTAGTCTATGAGTTGGACATTTTAGAGTCCATGTAAAAATGAGATTATATAGTGTTTTCTTTGTCTGACTTATTTTACTTAGCACAGTGTCCTCTAGGTTTATCCATATTTGCAAATGACAGAAGTTCCTTTTTGATGGCTAGATAATATTCCAATGGTATACACATAGCACACTTTAAAAAAAAAAAGATTTTATTTTTTATTTGACAGACAGAGATTACAAGTAGGCAGAGAGGCAGGTAGAGAGAGAGGAAGGGAAGCATGCTTCCTGCTGAGCAGAGAGCCTGATGCAGGGCTTGATCCCAGGACCTTGAGATCATGACCTGAGCCAAAGGCAGCGGCTTAACCCACTGAGCCACCTAGGTGCCTCTGTAGCACACTTTTTTTTTTTTAAGGATTTTATTTATTTATTTGACAGACAGAGATCACAAGTAGGCAGAGAGGCAGGCAGAGAGGGAAGAGGAAGCAGGCTCCCTGCTGAGCAGAGAGCCCGATGCGGGGCTCGATCTCAGGACCCTGAGATCATGACCTGAGCTGAAGGCAACGGCTTAACTCACTGAGCCACCCAGGTGCCCACGTAGCACACTTTTTAATCCATTTATATTTGATGGACTCTTGGATTGTTTCCATATCTTGGCTTTTGTAATTATGCTGTAGTGAAGATGGGGGTGCAGATATCTCTTTGAGATAATGATTTTATTTCCTTTGGGTATATACCCAGATGTAGGATTGCTGGATTGATGGCAGTTTATGTGTGTGTGTGTGTGTGTGTGTTTAAGTAAACCCTACCCCTAATACCAAGAGTTATGTGCTTTACCATCGAAGATAGTCCAGCACCCCACTTGTGGTAGTTCTGTTTTTGATTCTTGAGGAACCTCCATACTTTTCCCATAATACCTCTATCAATTTCTATTTCAATATATATTCTCTTTTCTACATACCCTTGCCAAAACTTGTCATCTTTTTGATAATAACCATCCTGACAGGTATGAGATGCTATTTCCTTATGATTTTGATTTGCTTTTCCCAGTTAGTGATAATGAGTATTTTTATATACTTGTTGGCCATTTCAAAGAATGTGTATTTAAACCCTTTGCTTATGTTTTTAAAATATTTTATTTATTCATTAGAGAGAGAGAGTATGAACAGGGGAGAAAGGCAGAGACAGAGGAGAAAGCAGACTCCCCACCAAGCGGGAAGCCTGATGTGGGACTCAGTCCCAGGACCCTGGGATCATGACCTGAGTCGAAGGCAAATGCCTAACCATCTAAGCTACCTAGATGCCCCCCACCTTTGCCCATTTTTAAACCAGGTTATTTGTTTTTACGCTGTGTGTTATTTACTTATTTTTTTGATACTAATCTCATCAGATACATCATTTGCAAATATTGAATTTTAACACTCATTTTCCTTTTGAAATTCCATTTGATTTTTTCCCTAATCTGCTTTTTCACTTCTTGTCATTTCCTTGACCTGTGGATATTCTTAGGCATGCCATCCATTTACTATTAAATGTAGTAAGCGTACTTTTATAATCTGTATCTGATAATTCTAATATTTAAAGTCTTAATGGTCTCTTGCTGTTGTTTTTCATTTATGTAGGCTTTTGTCCCCTGTTGCTTTGTTTCCTTGTATTCTTGGTTCTTTCTCATTGCCTTTGCAAAATTATTTGGAGAGTCTTGGTGGCTTAGAGTAAAGCTGCCTTTCTATAGAGAGGACGTGCATTTACTTTTACCAAAGAATCTAGGACCATTTCAAGAAAAATCACAGCTTGAGTTGTTCTCGTCATCATTCAAGGTAAGGAGAACCTGGTCAGGAAATCCCCATAAAGTTCAGCCTATGGCCAAAGATTTTCAGTAACGGTAGAGTAGGGGTTTTATGGTTTCAGGCCTTACATTAAATCTTTAATCCATTTCAACCTAATTTTTGTGGGTGATGTAAGATAGTAGTCTAGTTTTATATTTTTGCATGTGGCTGTCCAGTTTTCCTAGCACCATTTACTGAGGGGCCTAGCTTTTCTCCTTTCTATATTCTTGGTTCCTTTGTTACAGATTAATTGACCATGTGTGTGTGGGTTTATTTCTGGATTCTTTATTCTGTTCTGTTCATCTGTGAGTCTTTTTCTTTCTTTTTTTTTTTTAAGATTTTATTTATTTGTCAGATAGAGAGAGAGCACAAGCAGGGGGAGTGACGGGCAGAGGGAGAAGCAGGCTTCATGCTGAGCAAGGAGCCAATGTGGGACTCCATCCCAGAGCCCTGGGATCATGACCAGAGCCAAAGGCAGATGCTTAACCAATTGAGCCACCCAAGTGTCCCTATGTGTCTGTTTTTGTGCTGTAATCATACTGATCTGATTTCTATAATATTGTAATATAATTTGGAATCAGGGATTGTGATGCCTATAGCTCTTTTCTTTCTCACAATTGCTTGGTTATTTGGGATCTTTTATGGTTTTATACAAATTTTAGGATTGTTTGTGGATTGATTATTTACCATTGGGATTTTTATAGGAATAGCATTGAATCTGTTGATTGTTTTGGGGCAATATGGACATTTTAACAGTATTAACTCTTTCAGTCCATAATGATGAATATCTTTCCATTTATTTGTGTCTTCTTTTATTCCTTTCATCAGTGTTTTAAAGTTTTCCGTGTAGAGGGCTTTCACTTCCTTGGTTAAATTTATTCTTTTTAATGCAATTGTAAAGTGATTGTTTTCTTAATTTCTTTTTCTGAGAGTTCGTTATTAGTACCTGCAACAGATATTTGTATATTGATTTTTATATCCCGTAGCTTTACTGAATTTGCTGATTAGTTCCAACAATTTTTTGGTGGAGTCTTTAGGGTTTTCCTGTGTTTAAAATCATGTTTTCTCGGGGCCTGGGTGGCTCAGTTGGTTAAGCATCTGCCTTCAGCTTGGGTCGTGAACCCTGGGTCCTGAGCTTGAGCCCTGCATTGGGCTCCCTTCTTGGAGTGAACCTACTTTTCTGCTTTTTCCTCTCCCTCTGCCTGCTGCTTCCCCTGCTATGCTCTGTCTCTCTCTGTGTCATGTAAAGAAATAAAATCTTAAAAAAAAAATAAAATCTTGTTTTCTATGAATAGTGACAGTTTTACTTCTTCCTTTTCAATTTGGATGCTTCTTATTTGTTTTACTTGCCTCATTGCTGTGGCTAGGTTTTCCAATATTATCTTGACTAAAAGTGGGGAGAGTGGGTATTCTTGTCTTGTTCTTGATCTCAGGATAAAGTATATAATGTCAGCTGTGGACTTTAAGTGTATGACCTTTATTATGTTGAAGTACATTTACTCTATACTCACTTTGTTGAGAATTTTTTATTAATCATAAAAGGATGTTGAATTTGTTAAATTTTTTTTCTGCACCTCTTGAGTTGATCATGTGATTTTTAACTTTCAATTTGTTAATGTGGTGTATCGTGCTGATTGATTTGCAGATGTTGATATATCCTTGCCTCCCTGGAATAAATTCTAGTTGATCGTGGTGTATTATTCTTTTAATGTATTTTTCAACTTGGTTTGTTAATATTTCATTCAAAATTTTTGCATCTGTCTTGATCAGGATATTAGCCTGCAATTTTTTTGTGGTGTCCTTGTGAGGTTTTGTTACCAGGGTAATGCTAGCCTTGTGAAATGAGTTTGGAAATGTTCCCTCCTCTTTAGTTTTTTGGAAGAGTTTGAAAAGTGTAGGTATTAAATCTTTAAGTGTTTCCTAGAATTCACCAGTGAAGCTCTCTGGTCCTGGACTTTTTTTTTTGGGAAGTTATGATTATTCAGTATGCTTAGTAGTAGTGATTGGTCTATTTACATTTTTATTTCTAAATCATTAAATCTTGGAAGATTGTGTTTCTTGAAATTTATGCATTTCAGTTGTACAGTTTGTTGGCATGTAACTATTTATAGTAGGTTTCTTATGATCTTTTGTATTTCTGTGGTATCATTGTAATTTCTTTCATGTCTGATTTTATTTATTTGAGCCATTTCTCTTTTTTTCTTGGTGAATCTGCTAAAGATTTGTCATTTTCTTTATCATTTTGTAGAAACAACTCAATTTCACAGATCTCTTCTATTGTCTTTTCAGTCTCTATTGCTTTTATTTCATTTCTGATGCTCGCTATTTGTTTTCTTCCAACTTTGGGCATCATTCGTCTTTTTTCTAGTTCCTTTAGGTATAAAGTTAGATTGTTTGTATGAGATCATGTGATCTAGCCTGGAGAATATTTATGTGCATTTGAGAAGAATGTGTATTCTGCTGTTTTTAGATGGCATATAATATATATATCAAGTCCCTCTGATCTGATGTGTTGATGTTTCCTTACGAATTTTCTGTTTCAGTGAGCAATCTATTGATGTAAGTGAGGTATTAAAGTCCCTTGCTATTATTGTATTGCTGTCATTATGTCCCTTTGGGTGTGTTAAATTTTGCTTTATATATTTAGGTACTCCTTTTATAGGTGCATAGTTACAAACCTTATATCCTCTTGTGTGATTAACCCCTTTATCATTATATAATGCTCTTCTTTTTCCTTTTATATAGTCTTTGTTTTAAAGACTAGTTTATCTGATATAACTACTCCAGCTTTTTTTTTTTTTTTTGGATTTCTGTTTGTGTGGAACTTTTTTCATCCCTTCACTTTCACTCTGTGTGTGTCCTTATATTGGAAGTGAGTCTATTGTAGGCAGTGTACAGTTTGGTCTTTTTTTATTCGTTCAACCACTCTGTGTCTTTTAAAATTTTATTTATTTATTTATTTAATATTTAAGGTAACGTATACTGTATTATTTGCCCTCGGGTACAGGTCTGTGAATCATCAGGCTTACACATTTCACAGCATTCACCATAGCACATACCCTCCCCAATGCCCATAACCCAGCCACTCTATCCCTACCCTCCCACCCCCAGCAACCCTCAGTTTGTTTTGTGAGATTAAGGATCTCTTATGGTTTGCCTTTTCCCAATCCCATCTTGTTTCATTTTT
This sequence comes from Mustela erminea, assembly GCF_009829155.1. Taxonomy (NCBI): domain Eukaryota; kingdom Metazoa; phylum Chordata; class Mammalia; order Carnivora; family Mustelidae; genus Mustela; species Mustela erminea. The sequence continues at coordinate 47,881,263 of NC_045616.1, forward strand.
TCCTTCCTTACCCCCCATGAAACCTCGCCCTGTCTCTCAAATTCCTCATATCAGAGAGATCATATGATAATTGTCTTTCCTGATTAACTTATTTCGCTAAGCACAATACCCTCTAGTTCCCTCCACGTCATTGCAAATGGCAAGATTTCATTTCTTTTGATGGCTGAATAGTATTCCATTATGTATACATACCACATATTCTTTATCCATTCCTCTGTTGATGGACATCTAGGTTATTTCCATAGTTTGGCCATTGTGAATATTGGGGTGCATGTGCCCCTTTGGATCACTACATTTGTATCTTTAGGGTAAATATCAGTAGTGCAATTGCTGGGTCATAATGTAGCTCTATTTTCAGCTTTTTGAGGAACCTCCATGCTGTTTTCCAGAGTGGCTGCATTCCATCAACAATGTAGAAGGGTTCCCTTTCTCCACCTCTAGGCAATGGTTCTATGATGCTGTGGCTGAGGTGGAAGAAGTTGCTGCCAATATTGAGGATTTTGATGGATTCCTGTATCACTTTGAGGTCTTTGATCCATTTTGAGTCTCCTTTTGTGTATGGTGTAAGAAAATGATCCAGTTTCATTCTTCTGCATGTGGCTGTCCAATCTTCCCAACACCATTTGTTGAAGAGACTGTCTTTTTTCCATTGGACATTCTTTCCTGCTTTGTAGAATATTACTTGACCATAGAGTTGAGGGTCTATTTCTGGACTCTCTATTCTGTTCCATTAATCTGTGTGTCTGTTTTTGTGCCAGTACCATGCTGTCTTGATGATTACAACTTTGAAATAGAGCTTGACATCTGGAATTGTGATGCCACCAACTTTGGCTTTCCTCTGGCTATTCAGGGTCTTTTCGGTTCCATATTAATTTTAGGATTATTTTTCCCATTTCTTTGAAAAAATTGATGGTATTTTAAGGGATTGCATTAAATATGTAGATTGTTTTAGGTAGCATAGATATTTTCTCAATATTTGTTCTTCCAATCCATGAGCATGAAATGTTTTTCCATTTCTTTGTGTCTTCTTCTATTTCTTTCATGAGTACTTTATAGTTTTATGAGTACAGATTCTTTGCTTCTTTGGTTAGGTTTATTTCTAGGTATCGTATGGTTTTGGGTGCAGTTGTAAATGGGATCAACTCCTTAATGTCTCTTTCTTCTGTCTGGCTGGGGGTGTATAGAAATGCAACTGATATCTATGCATTGATTTTATATCCTGACACTTTATTGAATTCCTGTACGAGTTTTAGTGGTTCTGGTGCGGAGTCTTTGCAGTTTTCCACATAAAGTATCATTTCCTCTGCAAAGAGTGAGAGTTTGACTTCTTTTTTGCTGATTTGGATGCCTTTAATTTCTTTTTGTGGTTTGATTGCTGAGGCTAGCACTGCTAGTACTATGTTGAATAGCATAGTGGACATCCCTGCCATGTTCCTGACCTTAGGGGTAAAGGTATCAATTTTTCCCCATTAAGAATGATATTCGCTGTGGGTTTTTAATAGGTGGCTTTGATGGTATTGAGGTATGTATCCTCTATCCCTACACTTTGAAAAATTTTGATCAAGAAAGGATGTTGTACTTTGTCAAATGCTTTTACAGCATCTATTGAGAATATCATATGGTTCTTGTTCTTTCTTTTATTAATGTGTTGTATAACATTGATTGATTTGTGGATGTTGAACCAACCTTGCAGCCCAGGAATTAATCCCACTTGGTCGTGGTGAAAAATCTTTTTAATGTACTGTTGGGTCCTATTGGCTAGTATTTTGGTGCGAATTTTCACATCCATGTTCATCAAGAATATTGGTCTGTAATTCTCCTTTATGATGGGGTCTTATCTGGTTTTGGAATTAAGGTAATGCTGGCCTCATAAAATGAGTTTGAAAGTTTTCCTTCCATTTCTACTTTTTGGAACACTTTCAGGAAAATAGGTATTAATTATTCTTTAAATGTTTGGAAAAATTCCCTTGGGAAGCTGTCTGGCCTTGGGCTCTTGTTTGTTGGCAGGTTTTTGATGACTGCTTCAATCTCCTTACTGGTTATGGGTCTGATCAGGTGTTCAGTTTTGGTAGTTAATATGTCTCTAGGAATGCATCCGTTTCTTCCAGATTGTCAAACTTGCTGGCATATAGTTGCTCATAATAATATGTTCTTATAATTGTTTGTATTTCTTTTGTGTTTGTGATCTCTTGTCTTCCATGATTTTATTAATTTGGGCTCTTTCTCTTTTCTTTTTGAAATGTCTGGCCAGGGGTTTATCAATCTTATTAATTCTTTCAAAGAACCAGCTCCTAGTTTCTTTGATTTGTTCTACTGTTCTTTTGGTTTCTATTTCATTGATTTCTGCTCTGATCTGTATGATTTCTCTTTTCCTATTGGGCTTAGGCTTTCTTTGCTATTCTTTCTCTAACTCTTTTAGGTATAGAATTAAGTTGTGTACTTGGGACCTTTCTTGTTACTTGAGAAAGGCTTGTACTGCTATATATTTTCCTCTCAGGACTGCCTTTGTTGTGTCCCACAGATTTTGAATTGTTGTATTTTCATTATCATTTGTTTCCATGATTTTTTTCAATTCTTCTTTAATTTCCCGGTTGACCCATTCATTCTTTAGAAGGATGCTGTTTAGTCTTCATGTATTTGGGTTCTTTCCAAATTTCCTCTTGTGATTGAGTTCTAGCTTCAGAGCATGGTGGTCTGAAAATAAGCAGGGAATGATCCCAATCTTTTGATACCGGTTGAGACCTGACTTAGGACCCAGGATGTGATCTATTCTGGAGAATGTTCCATGTGCACTAGAGAAGAATGTGTATTCTGTTGCTTTGGGATGGAATGTTCTGAATATATCTGTGACAAAGACCCCAGAAAAATATACTCTAATGAAATTAGAAGAGACCTGAAACTGGGGGGAGAAGAAAGTGGGAAAAAAAATTATACATATAATTTTTTTTTTTTTTTAGACTGGTGAATAGAACAGAGCCACCCACTTGATTTTGGTTATATTCTGGTCTCTTAGAAGAAAATACCTCCCAAAATTCTAAGGAAAGAAAAACTATATATATATAAAAACTATATATATATACACAAAAATAAGGGTAAACATGATAAAAGAATGGAATATGACTGTAAAGATGAAAAGTAAAAAAGGTTCTGAAAAAGGAATTGATAAGATAAGTTGTTTGGGAAAAGAGAAAAAAAGAGGAGAGAATGTGACCAGGCTGAAGACTAGAACAAAGCCATGTGCTAGATTTAGGGTATATTTTGATCTTTTAGAAGAAATTGTATCCCAAATTTTTAAAGAGAAAAACCCTACGTGTATACCAAAAATAAGGTTAAATAAAATGAAGCTATACAATATGACTATAACCATGAAAATTTAAAAGATTTTTTTAAAAAGGTATTGATAAGAAAATAGTTAAAAAATGTTAAAATAGGAAAGATGAAAAGTTAAAAAAACAGAATAAGAAAAAAATGAAACTAAAAAAATTTAACTTTGAAAGACTAAAGGATCATGGGGAAAAAGCCATGAATTTTATATGTTGCTGTTTGTATCTCGAGTTCTGCAGTTCTTACTATCAGTGAACTGGTCTTGGCTAGATGTTCTTGCTGTTCTTTGGGGGAGGGGCCTCTTGTGGTGATTCTCAAATGTCTTTGCCTGAGGTGGAATTGCACTGCTATTTCCAGGGGCCAGGCTAAGTAATCCACTTGGGTTTGCTCTTGATATCTTTTGTTCCCTGAACACTTTTGGTACCACTTAGGAGGATAGAAATGAGGATGGCAGCCTTCAAATCTCTGGCCTGGAGGAACTGAGCACTCAGGGCCCCACTTCTCAGTGAGCCCTCAGAGAAAAGCAGTCAGTCCCTCCCATCTCCCTGGTCTTGGACCGCACTGAGCTCACCCAGCCTGTGACTGAACATTTTTATTTCTGCTACACAGCCCTATTTGGGGTTTCCAAACCCAGCAGATTCTGCCACCTGCTCCTGCGCTGCTCCTCCCAGAGTAGGAAGGAGGGTATCTCTCCGCATGTGCCACTTGTGGATTCCCTGCTCAGAGAGCAGTTGCCCAAGTGTGCCTTGGATAACAGTTTAAGGTAACCCTGAGATGAGAGCGCACTCTTCGACTCTGTCTCTGTGGTCGGCTTCCCTGCTCCAAAACCTGGGAGCTCTGCCATACTCAGATACCCCAGTCTTTCTGTGACACCGCAGGTCTTGAGACCACACTGTCCCTGTGATGGCTCCATCTCCCATAGCCTCTGGAGCAACATCCCTCAGTGGAGCAGACTTCTAAAAGTTCATATTTTGTGCTCCACTGCTTTCTTACTTGCTGGTAGCCAGACCTTCCCGCTCAGTCTGCCTTCCTGTTGCTTTGTATTCACTTCTCCACACATCTTATCTTCCGGAATGTGGTCAATTTTCTGTTCCTAGAATTGCTACTCTTTTCTTCTATCTCCTGTGAAGTATGTAGGTATTCAGAATGGTTGATAACTATCTAGCTAAACTCCTGGGACCTGATGATATTTCAGTCTCCTACTCCTCCACCATCTTGCTTCTTTCCCCCACTCTTTGTCTTTTGTCTTTTTTTTTTTTTTTTAAAGATTTTATTTATTTAATTGACAGACAGAGATCACAAGTATGCAGAGAGAAAGGGCGAAGCAGGCTCCCTGCTGAGCAGAGAGCCCAATGTGGGGCTCGATCCCAGGACCCCAGGACCATGACCCTAGCTGAAGGCAGAGGCTTTAACCCACTGAGCCAACCAACATCCCTATACTTTCATATTCTTAATACTGGGTTAATACCCTTTCTTGTAAGGCTGGTTTAGTAGTGATGATGTTTTTAGGTTTTTTTTAAAATCTTGAATATTCTTTATCTCTTTTTTCAATTCTGAATGAAAGCCTTGTTGGGTAATGTATTCTTTTTTTTTTTTTTTTTTTCCTTTTACCACTTTGAATATATCATGTCACTCCCTTCTGGCCTGCAAAATTTCTTTCAAAAATCTGCTGATAGTCTTATGAGGATTCCCTTATATGTGACAGTTGTTTTCTTTTGCTGCCTTTAAGATTCTCTGTCTTTAATTATTGACAGTTTAATTATGATGTCTTGCTGTGGATATTTTTGGTTCCTGTCATTTGGAATTTCTACACTTCCTTGATCTGAATGTTGGTTTCTTTCCCCTGGCTTTGGGAAATTTTCAGCCACTATTTCTTCAAATAAGTTTTCTGCTCTTTTCTCTCTCTCCTTTCTTTCTGGGACTCCTATAAAATGAATGTTATTTTATGCAATATTGTCCTATTGGTCCTTTAAACTACCTTTACTTTTAAAAAATTTTTTATCTTTCTGTGGCTGAGTTTCACTGCTTGTCTTCGAGCTCAGTGATCATTTCTGCTCTGATCTAGTTTACTGTTGTAAATTTTGGTTCAGTTATTATATTCTGCAGCTCTATGACTTATTTTTGGTATTTTCTTATATTTTGTATTTCTTTGTTGATGTTCTTACCATGTTCATCCAGTCTCCCTTTAGTTGAGCATCTTTGTGACTATTACTTTGAATTTTATCATATATATTATCTGTTTAATTAAGGTTTTTTTTTTCAAGGTTTTATCTTGTTCTTTCATTTGCTATATAATCCTGTCACCTCTGGGAAACACTCTGGATTCATTGCTGTGTATTAGGCAAAACATCTACCTCTTCTAGTCTGGAAGGATGGGCCTTGTGTTGGAGATAAACCTTACCTTTTAACCTTGCTATAGCTCTGGTTGTCTTTCAGACCTTTGTGATTATCTAAGCAACTTGATTTATACCTGATAGGTCAAGGTGTGCCAGGAAGCGTCAGTGTTCCAAAGGGAGGGATCTCAGTCAGCACCTATAGTCAGGCTGATTGGAAACCAGACCCTCAGGCAGCAGCTTTTTAAAGTATGCAAATATATAGTGTCATTTGTGGAATTTAAATCTTGCTGGCTTCCAGATAAAGTGATGTGGAGGGAACCTCTGGGTGGCAGTTGCAAAAACTGGGACTTCAGATGAATCTGTAAGCTCCTTTTTGGGAGGTACTTTAGAGCTGTATCAAGGCTGAAGGAGACTATGTGGATGGCATCCCCCTGCTTATGTTCCCTAAACTGCTCTGTAGCCTCCAAATTTGTGGCAAACCTGAAGTCTGCCCCTCAGGCTGAAGCTCCAGGAAAGGTAAATAGGCCTTTTTCACAGGAGGACTGGGGTGTGTGTCTGTGCAGTGCCCTGGGGGGGGCAGTAACCTGCCAATAACTGTCTCTGACCATTTCAGTTCCATGGAGCCCAGAGATGAAACCCATCCTGGCCACCAGAACCAGGTGATCATGGAGTGTCTCCTGTGTGTACTATATAGGCCAGTTGGCTTTAGCAAAGCATTGGGAGAACGTAGGGTCAGCATGTACCCCCTGGCTTTTGCAGGGCAGCAGGAAGCGCTGGATTGAGATGTGCTCACTGACTTTTGCAAGTTAGAATTACCGTTTTTGGGCTTGCAGCCCAAAACTTTGTCCTTCTAACTTGTAGCACCTTTGTCCCTGGATATCCTCAACAGGCCTCTCCTCCTCTGACAGATAATTTAAGATAGGCAAATGAATTTCCTTTACCTAGAGTCTAGATACTTTTCAAATTGCTGCTTTTGTATTGGTCCCCCTTGAGGAGTAAGTCTCTCCATAAGCTCTTTTAGAGCAGAATCTGTAGAGCAGTTCCCTACATCTCTTTGGGTCTCCTGGATGTGAACCCTGTTGGTTTACAAAAGCCAGACCTTATGGAAGCTTATCTCTCTTGTAGGTCTCAAGGTTGGGGTGCCTTATATGGAGAGTGATGATCCCCTAACTCCTTAGGGAGAAGCTCAGGATTTGTGAGATCTCTCCTGATTGTGGGTCACCAACTTGATTGGGGGGTGGCTTGGTGAGATAGTATCTTTACCTTTTAACCATCTTGATGTGGCCTTTTTACCATTTGTTGTGAAGGAGCTGTTAAACTGCTTTTCAGTTCTCTTTCAGAGGGAATTATTCCAAATGTAGCTATAAATCCATCTTGTACTTCCTTTGGAGAAAATTAATTTAATCAAGTGACTTCTTTTTATTTAAAAAAATTATTTATTTATTTAAAGAGAGAACGCACGAGCTGTAGCTGGTGCAGGGGCGAGGTGTGGGGGAGAGGGAGAGGATCTCAACCAGACTCGCTGAGCATGGAGCCCACTGTGAGTCTTGATCTCATGACCCTGAGATCATTACCTGAGCTGAAACCAAGAGTCAGACACTTAAGATAGAGGCACCCAGGTGCCCCTAATCAAGTAATTTTTTTAGGTAAATGCCTAATCTGAAGGTAAAGGCTGACTAGGACTGGAGTTTTGAAAACACATAAATAAATAAAAGATTGAGTGATTCTTGTTGTGTACTTACACATTTTGCAGTGTAATCGTTGAGAATAACTTATAATATTAAGGTTAAAAATTTATGCTTTTTCTTTCTTCTATGTAGGCATGATTTATACCACTTGTAGTTTATGATGATTGCTTTCACGTTTTGTATGTTACTACTTTGAAGTGTACAACATAAAAGTGAATTAAATAATTGATGATTTCTACGCAGCCCACCACTGATTTCAGCCAGTCAAAATGTTGCAGTTTGGCTTAATTAAGTAGTATGAGACCCATGGTTTCTGTGACAGCTCAATGTCAGTTGACCTGGATATGTCCTGCCAAACTGTTCCTGTGGAATAAATAGGCTGTTTGTAAACAGGATGACTAAGCATTCTCTCATTAGATTTTAAATTTACGAAGTACAAGGCACCTGGATAAAAGGTCAAATGTGAAAGGTTATATACACACACAGAGATGAAACCCATCCTGGCCACCAGAACCAGGTGATCATGGAGTGTCTCCTGTGTGTACTATATAGGCCAGTTGGCTTTAGCAAAGCATTGGGAGAACGTAGGGTCAGCATGTACCCCCTGGCTTTTTGCAGGGCAGCAGGAAGCACTGGATTGAGATGTGCTCACTGACTTTTGCAAGTTAGAATTACCGTTTTTGGGTTTGCTTTTCCCTTTCCCTCTGCTCTTCCCCTGATGGTGCATACACTCTTCCTCACATAAACAAACAAACAAACAAATAAATAAAGTATTAAAAAAATAAAATTTAAAATTCTCCAAATCAGACAGATCCTTTGATCTAAATTAAAAGTGTAGGTATTAGTTTGTTTTCATACCTTGGCTATTATGAGTAATGTTGTAAAGAACATGGGAGTTTAGATACTTTGAAATCCTGTTTTCATTTCCTTTGGCTGTGTACCCAGAAGTGTGATTGCTGAATCATGTGTAGTTCTACTTTTAATTTTTTGAGGAACCTTCATATTGTTCTCCATAGTGGCTGCACGAGCTTACTTTTCCACCAACAGTACACAGGGCTTTCCTTTCTCCTTGCCAATATTTTTGTTATCTCTTTTCTTTTTGATGGTAGCCACTTTAACAGGCTGTGGGGTGATATCTCTTTGTGGTTTGATTTGCATTATCTTGATGACTGGAGATATTGAGCATCTTTTCATGTACCTGCTGGTCATTTGCCTGACTCTGGAAAAAGGTCTCTTCAGTTCCTCTGCCAATTTTTAATCAGATAGTTTCTGTTTTTGTTTGCTATTGAGTTGTATGATCTTTTAATATATTTTTAATATTAATCCCTTATAAAATGTATGATTTGCAAATATTATTTCCCATTCTATGGGCTTCCTTTTCATTTTGTTGATGGTTTCCTTTATTGTGCAGAAGGTTTTTAGTTTGATGTAGTTCCACTTGTTGCTTTTCTTGCCTTTGATCTTGGTATCAAAACCAAAGAAATTATTACCAAGACTACTGTCAAGGAGTTTGCTCCCTATGTTATTTTCTAGAACTTCCATTGTTTCAAGTCTTACAATGAAGTCATTAATCTATTTTAAGTTGATTTTTGTGTATGGTGTAAGATGGGGGTCTAGTTTCATTCTTTGTAAGTGACTGTCCACTTTTACCAACACCATTTTTTGAAGAGACTTTCCTTTCCCATTGTATATTTTTGGTTTATTTCTTGTAAATTAGTTGACTATATGTGAGTGGGCTTATTTCTGTGTTCTCTATTTTGTTCCACTGATTCATATTTCTGTTTTTGTGTCAGAACCATACTGTTTTTTATTACTGTAGCTTTGTATTCAGGACTAGAGTTTGACATCAGGAAATGTGATGAGTCCAGCTTTGTTTGTTCTCAGGTTTGTTATGGCTATTCAGGGTTTTTTGTGGTTCTACACAAATTTTAGGATTTTTCATTCTATCTTTGAAAAATGGCTTTGGAATTTTGATAATGACTGAACTGGATCTGTTGATTGCTTTCATAAGTAGTATGGACATTTTAACAATCATAATTCTTCCAATCCATGAACACAGAGTATTTTTCCATTTATTTGTGTCTTCTTAGTTTTTATCAGTAGTGTCTTATGGCTTACAGGGTACAATTCTTTCACTTCCTTGGTTAAATTTATTCCTAGGTATTTTTTTTTTTTGATGCAGTTGTAAAAGTGACTATTTTTTTTTTATCTTTCCAATATAAAAATTTAATGCATAGAAACTCAACTGATTTTTGTAAATTGATTTTGTGTCCTGTGACTTTATGGAATTTATTGATTAATTCTAACAGATTTTTGGTAGAGTTTTTAGGGCTTTCTATATGTAATTTCATGTCATCTACAAATAGAAAGAGTTTTACTTCTTCCTTTCCAATATGAATGCTTTTGCCCCGACTTGATCTTGCCTAATTTCTTTGGCTAGAACTTCCAGTACAATGTGAATAAAAGTTGCAGGAGTGGGCATCCTTATCTTTTTCTTGACCTTAGAGGAAAAGATTTTAGTTTTTTACCATTGAACGTGATAGTATCTCTCTTGTCATATATGACCTTTATTATGTTGAGGTATGTTCTCTCTATATGCAGTTTGTGAAAATTTTTATCGTGAATGGATATTGAATTTTTCAGTGTTTTTTTTTTGCATATATTGAGGTGATCATATGATTTTTATCCTTCATTTTGTTAATGTTGTGTATCACACTGATTGATTTGCACACACTGAATCATTCTTGAATCTCTGGAATAAATTCTAGTTGATCATGGTGTATGATACTTTGAATGTATTGTTAAATTTGATTTACTAGTATTTTCTTGAGGATTTTTGCATTTGTGCTCATCAGAGATGTTGGCTATAATTTTATTTTCTCATAATGTCTTTGTCTAAGTTTTGGTGTCAGGGTAGTGATGGCCTCATAAAATGAATTTGTAAGTGGTAGAGTTTTTAGAAGTTTTCGACTAGGACAGTATTCTTTTTTTTTTTTTTTTTTGGTGGTAAAATTTACCAGTGAAGGTGTCTGCTTCTGGACATTTTTTGTTGTTGTTGTTGTTGTTTTTAAAAGATTTATTTATTTATTTGAGAGAGAGAGAGAGAGAAATCACAAGTAGGCAGAGAGGCAGGCAGAGAGAGAGAGAGGGGAGGAAGCCTGCTTCCTGCGGAGCAGAGAGCCCGATGCAGGCCTCGATCCCAGGACCCTGGGATCATGACCTGAGCCAAAGGCAGAGGCTTTAACCCACTGAGCCACCCAGGCCCCTTTTTGTTGTTGTTTTGATGACTGAATCAATCCATTTACTAGCAATTTGTTTGTTCAGATATTCTGTTTCTTTGTGATTCATTCTTGGTCAGCTGTGCATTTCTAGGAGTTTATTCATCTCTTCTAAGTTTTTTGTTTTTTTGGCATATAATTATATATAATAGTTTCTTAGGATCTTTTGTATTTGTGTGGTATGAGTTGCAGTGTCTCCTCTTTCATTCTGATTTTATTTGTTTGGAGCCCTCTTTTTTCTCGGTAAATCTAGCTAAAGGTCTGTCTGTTTTGTATATCTTTTCAAGAAATTAGCTCATGGTTTCACTGATCTTTTCTATTTTCTTTTTAGCCCCTCTTTCATCTATTTCCTCTCTGATCTTTGTTATTTCCTTTCTCCTACTAACTTTGGACTTAGTTTATTGTTCTTTTCTTGTTTCTTGAGTTGTAAAGTTAATTTGTATATTTGGTCTACTTCATGGTGTCATGTCCCTTAAGCTCTCTTACTCTTTTTCATTCTTTTCCCCTTTTTGTCCTCCAGCTGGATGAATGTGAATACGCCACCCTTAAGTTCACTGATTCTTTCTTCTACTCTATCTAGTTTGATGTTGAACCCCTGAATTGAATTTTTTGGCTTAGTTATTATATTTTTCAGCTTTGTGGTAATCTGTTTAAATACTGTCTTATTTTTATGCCCCAAGTTTTTACTTAAAATTACGTTAGTTAATATATATAGTGTAATAATGGTTTCAGGAGTAGAATTTAGTGATTCATTACTTACATATAACATCCACTGCTCACCACAAGTGTCCTCCTTTATGCCCATCACCTATTTTGCCCATCCCCCCACCCACCTCCCCTCCAGCAACCCTCAGTTTGTTCTCTATAGTTGAGAGTCTTTCATGGTTTGCCGCGCTCTCTCTCTCTCTCTCTTTTGGTTTTACTATTATTTATGACAAATATCCCACATCTGTGATCTCCTCCTGTCAGAAGTTCTTCAAAATGATGCCATCAGCCTTGGCCAGTTGGAGGATGGAGTCATCAGACTCAACCATCCTGCGAATGACCCCACAATAGTGTAGGTTTTGAACTGGCTGTTGAGCCTATCACCTTGTCATCCTTGGGCACATTCATCTGGATGGACATGTGGTCCTTGGTGCCAATGATGCTTTTGCTGGTGTAGCATTTCCACGGCATAGACAGGTCCATGAACTCACTGGCATCATTCTACATGTCAAGGGCGACCTACTGTCACTACTGTTAGTGCAAGCACAGAAAGTCTCTCTCTGTTTTTATCTTATTTTATTTTTCTTTTTTTCCCCCTGTTCATCTGTTTTTTCCTTAAATTCCACACATGAGTGGAATCATATGGTATTTGTCTTTCTCTGACTTATTTTGCCTAGCATAATACTGTCTAGTTCCATTCATGCTCTTGCAAATGGCAAGATTTCATTCTTTTTGATGGCTGAGTAATACTGCATTGTATATATATGCCACATCTTCTTTATCCATTCATCAGTTGAGGGACACTTGGACTCTTTCCATAGTTTGACTCTTGTTGATAATGCTGCTGTAAACATTGGGGTGCATGTACCCCTTCGAATCTGTATTGTTTGTATCCTTTGTATCCTTTGGGTAAATACCTAGTAGTGAATTGTTGGGTCAAGGGTTCCATTTTTAACTTTTTGAAGAAACTCCATACTCTTTTCTATAGTATCTGCACCAGTTTGCATTCCCACCAACAGTGCCGGATGTTTCCCCTTTCTCAGCATCCTCACCAACACCTGTTGTTTTTTGTGTTATTCATTTTAGCCATTCTGACTGGTGTGAGGTGGTATCTCATCATGGTTTTGATTTTTATTTCCCTGATGATGAGTGATGTTGAGCATCTTTTCATCTGTCTGTTGGCCATCTGGACCTTTGGAAAAATGTTCATGTCTTCTGCCCATTTCTCAACTGGATTGTTTGTTTTTTGGGTCTTGAGTTTGCTAAGTTATTTATAGATCTTGGATACTAACTCTTTATCAGATATGTCATTTGCAAATATCTTTTCCCATTCCATAGGCTGCCTTTTAGTTTTTTTTAGTTTTGGTGCAGTTGCAAATGGGATTGATTCCTTGATTTCTTTTTTGGCTGCTTCATTATTGGTGTATAGGAATGCAACAGGTTTGTATATGTTGCTTTTATATCCTATATGCTAAATTCATATATCAGTTCTAGTAGTTTTTTGGTGAAGTCTTTAAGGTTTTCTTCTTTCTTCTTTCTTTCTTTCTTTCTTTCTTTCTTTCTTTCTTTCTTTCTTTCAGGAGAGAGAGAATGGGAGAAGGGTAGAAGGGGAGGGGGAGAGAGAATCCCAAGCAGGCTTCACACCTAGCATGGATCCTGATGCAGGGTTCAGTCTCATGATCCTAAGATAATGACCTGGACCGAAATCCAGAGTTGGATGGTAAACTGACTGAGCCACCCAGGTGTCCCGTCTCTCAAGTTTTCCATATAAAGTATCATATCATCTGCCAAGAGTTAAAGTTTGACTTCTTCCTTGCCAATTTGGATGGCTTTTTTTTTTTTTCTTTTTGTTTTCTGACTGCTGAGGCTAGGACTTCCAGTACTATGTTGAACAAGAGTGGTGAGAGTGGACATCCCTGTTGTGTTCCTGACCTTGTGAATTATTTAACTGTGTGTCTTTTGTATATGGCCTACATATGAAGTATTGTAACATTCTATCCCTACTTTCTTGAAGGTTTTTATCAATAAAGGATTTCTGCATCTATTGGGAGGTTCATATGGTTCTTGCCCTTTCTTTTGTTAATGTGGTGTATTACGTTGATTGAATACTTTCTTATATTTTCTGTCTCTTTGTTGAAATTCTCATTTTGTTTAAGCATTATGCTTGGGAACTCAGTGAGGATCTTTATGACTGTTATTTTTAACTCTTTCTTGAGTAGATAACTCATCTCTGTTTTGTAATCCTCTTTTTTGTGAGGTTTTTTTTTGAACACATTATTTTCTTCAGTTTCCTTGGTTTTCTTTATTGGATTGCAACACTTAATAAAACAGCCCCCTCTCCCAGTCTTGACAGAGTGGTCTTGTGTAAGAAAGGAACCTTACTATTCACCTTGTCTCTCAAATCTTTCTGATTGTTTAATCTACCTTATTTGTTCTTTGTTGTTCCGAATAGTAGAGGGAGTGCCAAGACCTGTTTCCGTGTGGTATTGCTGTGTACTTTTCAGCTAGTTTTTGGATATCTTTCAGAGTAAATTGCCTTATGTATAGTTGGATATTAGTTGAGTCCATTGGAGTTGATGAGTTCAGGGTCCACCTATGTTGCCATTTTAGACCAGAAGCAAGTTTAATACAGAATTTAGAGTAAGGACGTCATCTATATGATACACAGCTGGTATCCTACCTTGCTTTTAGCTCTGTCCAGGCCATTTCTTCTGTAGCAAAGCTTTTTAGTTTTTTAATTATTATTTTTTGGTGTTCATCAGTGGACATACACACAATGGAATATTATTCAATCATGAGAAATAAGGAAATCCTTTGATTTGTGACAACATGGACCTTCAAGGCATTATGTTTTATGAAATAAACCTGACAAAGAAAGACACACAGTGCATGGTATCACTTACATGTAGAATTAAAAATTAAAAAAGAACAAACCCAAACTTTAAACTCCTAGAAACCAAGAGTAGCAGAGGCTTGGAGGTGGGGGAAATAGAAGTTGGTAAAAAGGCCCAAATTTTCAGCTATAAGATGTATAATGCCTAAGATCTAATGCAAAACAATGAGCATAATTGGTAACACTTAAGAAAAGGTAAAGATACTGGAATCTCGATTCCATTCTGTCAGTTATGTGTTCTTTGATTTAGTTTTGGCCGAACTATTTAATGATTTGTGTCACAGTTTTTAATTTGTGAAGTGAATGTAAGGCTAATGTAGGGACATGCTGAGCCAGTTTATGTAAAAGAACTTTGTAAACTTCAAAGCCCACTATAAAGCTTGCCTACTGGTTTTGCTAAGTATGAAAGTTGTGAATATTGGTACAAAATCAAGGAAAATAATTTTCCCCTCTTTCTACAAAATCACAATTTACTATATATATTTGATTTTATTTATTTGAGCGAGAGAGCACACAAGTGGAGGGGGCAGAGGGAGAGGGAGAAGCAGACTCCCCACTGAGCAAGGAACCTGATACAGGGCTTGATTCCAGAACCCTGGGATAATGACCTGAGCAGAAGGGAGACACTTAACCAACTAAACCACCCAGGTGCTCCTATTTTTTATATTTTATATTAACAGATCCACATAAATAAAAATGAAGGTAGAAGTTTTAACAAAGTATTTCTAAATTCAGAGCTAGGATTCCTGTATCCTCAAAATCTCTATAACATGAGTTAATTTCTTGTTGAAAATGAGTCATCATTTTATTAAATAATTCACCTGTGATCACTTTGGCCTTGACCTCCCAGGAAAAGAGAAGTAGACAGTTGTAGGTTCTTTGAAGTGAATAAATTATGAAGGGGGAAAAAGAGGATTTTTCTGGTACAGTCTCTGTTTTTCTGGTACAGTCCTGTCAGTTAAGATAATTGCCAAATTCACTTTTTTTTTATAATCTAAGTGTTACTGAATCAGTTGTGTTAATCTTTTTTTAAACTTCTCGATGTCTTCACCTTTCTTCTAGTATATATATATGTTGGCATTTGGTCCCTTTCAGCATCAGTGTAGTTACCAGTAACTTTTTTTTTTTTTTTTTAAAGATTTTGTTTCTTTATTTGACAGAGAGAGAGATCACAAGTAAGCAGAGAGGCAGGCAGAGAGAGAGGGGAAAGCAGGCTCCCCCCTGAGTAGAGAGCCCGATGTGGGGCTCGATCCCAGGACTCTGAGATCATGACCTGAGCCGAAGGCAGAGGCTTAACCCCCTGAGCCACCCAGGCGCCCCTAGTTACCAGTAACTTTGGTGAGCCTCCTACCTTTAATATAGGATTGCTTTAGGAAATTTTATTTCTTTCTTATTTCTCCAGCAATAATAACAGCACATTTATCAACTGTTATTTGCATTATGTGAGAAATAATTTTTAGCATTAATACTACAGGCTAGCCAGACTATGCTGAAGACCACGCAGTATATATACATATGCCCATACACATGAATACATACATATAATTTTCTTCTTCTTTATCATTCATATTCCATGTTGAATTGTACTACGCCAAAAATAAGAATTGTCCTTCATACTCTTCATTCTTTTAAAGAGATAGAATTAGTTATATCTTCACTATGTAAACTCATAAATAAAGGATAGAACATTGGAAATTCATACTGTTGGATTTTTCCTCTGGGGTATTTAGAGGATACAAATGTAAAAGATTTATAAGTGTTAACATCTCATCTGTTTATTGATGAAGTATTGTGACATTTCCAGATGCTTGATTTTGCAATTTATATTCTTATTTTGGTCAAAGAATTATAAAAGTCATAACTTTTTTCCCCCTTTGGACTGGGAAAATGTAGGAGCTTTTTTTTTTTTTTAAAGATTTTATTTATTTATTTGACAGAGATCACAAGTAGGCAGAGAGGCAGGCAGAGAGAGAGAGAGAGGGAAGCAGGCTCCCCGCTGAGCAGAGAGCCCAATGTGGGGCTCAGTCCCAGAACCCTGAGACCATGACCCGAGCCAAAGGCAGAGGCTTAACCCACTGAGCCACCCAGGTTCCCCTGTAGTAGCTTTATTTTACCACAAAAGTAGAGTACTGTATTAATCTGGTGTTTTGGTTATGACCACCATTTACATTTTGCTCATTTAAACAATTTCCTTTGTTTTTGATGGACTATGAGAACTTACTTGTACTCCTCAGAGTCTCCATAACATCTGGTGCAAATTCACTTAAGAATGGGCTGTGTTACCCTTGAAAATTTTCTTGAAGTTCATGGGTTAAGAATAAGTCCTAGATTAAACAGTTCCTAATTTAGATGAAGGTATTCTTTATTTAGTAGAATTAACCTGCATATCTTCTTGTTGGATGAAAAAGGAGAATATTAATACAATTAAATTATTTTTTGTTTGATCTTATTAAGATTTCACTTATTAGTCTACTTGTTAGGAACTTTCCTTTGGATAACTGAGCATGGTAAGTATGTGAAAATGAGACTATCAATTTGACAACTTTTTCAAGTGTATTTGGCATTCTTTTATTTAGAAAAAGGAAAATATGTACGTGTTCATTAACAAAAAAGTGGAGACTAACCAAAACAAATCTATATCCAGTCTTAAACTATGCAGAAGAAACAACTAACAACTAAAATTTTAAATAATCTGTATATTTGAGCTTGTGTAAACTGTTATAATAATATGTATATATATATGGTTAAGTTTTTAAATAAGGAGACCACATCTTTTCTATGTGTTTCACATGAATTTAATAGGATCTGTGTAGGACTATAAATAATAAATGTGAATTTGCCTCTTGAAAACCTTATGATTCTTAACCTTGAGGCTTTAGGTACAGTAATGCTCAATTTGTCGTTCTATAAATAAGAGTTTTTAAAACCTCATCTGGGAGAAATGTCAACTTGTACATAGTCATCACTCATGAGTAATATTCTAGAAATTGTTAGTTTAGACTTCTTAAATGTTATTTTAAAGATTATATTATTTGAAAGAGAGTGAGTGATTGAGAGAGCACAAGTGTGGGGGAGGGGTAGAGGGAGAGGGAGAAGAAAACTCCCTGCTGAGCAGGGACCCTGATGAGGGTCTTTATCCCAGGACCCTGGAATCATGACCTGAGCTGAAGACAGACGCTTAACTGACTAAGCCATTAGGCATCCTGACTTCTTAAATGTTTTTTAGTCTAATTTTTCAAATAGTATATTGTATTTAAAGTTGTCTGTTGAACAAACTATGTAGTAGCAGTTGTAGAATCCTTTTTTGTAAAAAAGATCACACATTTCTTGTAGTCAAGTTGGATATTTTCCTTTATGTCTGTCATTAAGAATTATTGGTCAATAGCAACAGAAATGGAGTTTTAAGTTGCATGTCTAAACAGAAAGCATTGTTTCAGAGGGTCTTCCTTTGAAAATTTTAATATACATTTATGTATACTTTCATATTCTTTTTTTTTTTAAGATTATTTATTTATTTATTTGTCAGAGAGGGAGAGGGAGAGAGAGCGAGCACAAGCAGACAGAATGGCAGGCAGAGGCAGAGGGAGAAGCAGGATCCCTGCAGAGCAAGGAGCCCAATGTGGGACTCGATCCCAGGGCGTTGGGATCATGACCTGAGCCGAAGGCAGCTGCTTAACCAACTGAGCCACCCAGGCGCCCCTACTTTCATATTCTTTTTAAAAAATTTTTTTATCTATTTCAGAGAGAGAGAGAGCACACAAGCATGAGTATGGGGAGGGCAGGAGGAAGAAACAGACTCCCCACTCAGTAGGGAGCCCAATGTGGGGCCTGATCCCAGGACTCAGGGATCATGACCTGAGCCAAAGGCAGATGCTTAACTGACTGAGCCATTCAGGTGCCCCTACTTTCATATTCTTTAGTGGGTAGACTAACAAGTAATTTATTACCAAAATATACAGTCTCAAAATAGAAATTAAGGGTCCTCTCAGCATCATAAAGTGTGGGCAGTTTTTTAAAAATAATTTTTTATTTTTTTATTGACATATAATATATTATTAGCCCCAGGGTACAGGTCTGTGAATCACCAGGTTTACACACTTCACAGCACTCACCATAGCACATATGTTCCCCAATGTCCATAACCCAGCCACCTTCTCCATACTCCCTCCCCCCAGCAACCATCAGTTTGTTTTGTGAGATTAAGAGTCTCTTATGGTTTGTCTCCCTCCTGATCCCATCTTGTTTCATTTATTCCTTTCCTACCTTTCAACCACCCCATGTTGCCTCTCAACTTCCTCATATCAGGGAGATCATATGATAAATGTCTTTCTCTGATTGGCTTATTTTGCTCAGCATAATACCCTCCGGTTCCATCTATGTTGTCACAAATGGCAAGATTTCATTTCTTTTGATGGCTGCATAGTATTCCATTGTATATATATATCACATCTTCTTGATCCATTCATCTGTTGATGGACATCTAGGTTCTTTCCATTGTTTGGCTATTGTGGACATCGCTGCTATAAACATTCAGGTGCACATGCCCCTTTGGATCATTACATTTGTATCTTTAGGGTAAATACCCAGTAGTGTGGTTGCTAGGTCATAGGGTAGCTCTATTTTCAGCTTTTTATTTTTTTTTAAAGATTTTTATTTATTTATTTGACAGATCACAAGTAGGCAGAGAGAGACAGAGAGAGAGAGAGGAGGAAGCAGGCTCCCAACTGAGCAGAGAGCCCGATGCAGGGCTTGATCCCAGGACCCTGGGATCATGACCTGAGCCAAAGGCAGAGGCTTTAACCCACTGAGCTACCCAGGCACCCCTATTTTCAGCTTTTTGAGGAGCCTCCATGCTGTTTTCCAGAGTGGTTGCACCAGCTTGCATTCAAGTGTGGGCAGTTTTTTGAGTATATCTTTATTTCCATACTTTTGACTGTTAGTGTAGATATATATCTTCAGGTTTTACATTTTAGTGACTTACATAGCGAACTCACATTATACATTCACCTCAAGATTTGGCCAAAGAAAAAAATTAAAATATTCTATTCAATCAATCTGTGCTGGGAGTGAATGTGAAATGTAAATCTTCTGTTCCTGTTGGTTTCAGCTCTTTTACATATGCTAGGCTGAGTGTGTGTGTGTGTATATCTATCTATGTATCTATCTATCTTTATATTATATATACACATGCACATATATGTATACAGGTATATTTAACATATATATGTATTCTAATACAATATGAATGCAAGCCAACTAATTCATCTGGTATTCAACTAAAGAAAAAATGATAATTGGCTGTGAGAGGAAGTATGTTGGTCTTCAATGTGTGTTGTGCAAAAGGATTTTGACTATATGCAGATTTTTCTTATGTGTTGACTTTAGATCTTTATCCCTGAGAAAAAGGTAATTTAACTAGTGTTTTTTGTTTGTTTGTTTGTTTAATTTATAGTTTTGAATAGCCTGGTAAACTGTTTTAACCTACTTTAACTCTACTTTAATAGATTCCTGCACCACTCTGTATCATGATTTCTCAGATATATCTTGTAGGAGACCTGAAGAAGCATAATATTGTGGGTTAAATTGTCAGCTTTGATGTTGATCCTCTTTAGGCACAGACCAGTGTATTTATTGCTAGTAGTACCCTATATTTTTGTGTGGATGTTTTGTTTTCTTTTTTATATAGTGTCCCAAATACTTACAACACACGATCATTTTAACTTTTCCTGTCATGTAATTGATACTAAATATTTGAAGAGTGTATGAAAAACCATGTTATAGATATAATGGTTCCCATTTTAATTATGAAGAAACTGAAGTACAGATGAAGGCAAATGTATTTTCTTGGTTGACAAATTCTAGGTTCATATTCCATTTCTGAGATTACATGATCTTTGGAAAATCCTTTTTAGTCTCTTTTTTCTCAGTTGTAAAATGGGGATTTAGGGTTTTTAGGAGGGTTGAATGAAATCATCTAGGTGAAAATGTTTTGAACTGTAAATTTTCATACAAATACAAAGCCAGTATTATAGTATTCTACTATATTATTAATTGTAAAGGCATTACTTTAGTAATATAATGGAAGAGAACAGCTCAGTGCTCTTCTGTTTCCACACAACCTCAGGTCTAGAGACATTAAGTCTATTTATTACTAGCTTGGCATCACATTACTAATATTTATCATAAATGCAGTTTTGCAGAACTCTTACTACCATGAGCTCAAACTTTAGAGGTCATTTTATGCTTGTAATATATTGTAGAAGTCCTTTGAATGAATGTTTCTTTTCTTTTTTTCTCCCAATTCAAATTTATTCAGGTATGTAAACTATAAAAACAGTTATATAATAGGTTACCCATATGGTTTCATTCTTCCTGCTTTAATCTGGTGTTTCCCAGAATATGGAATAGTCTTGGTTACCAGTTTATTTCATTCATCTCTTCTGAGAAAAAGAATATAAACTCATTTAGTTATGACATGTAAGTTTTATGGCATGAGTATATGAAATTATCTAATTATTGTTGCCCAGTAATATTCTAAATCTGTAAGAAAAATGCCCACTTCATATTTCTTAAGTTTGTTTCCCTTCCTGATGTGATTTTTGAGGATATTCTGGAGTTACTTACCTCTTTTTTTTTTTTTTGTCTTAAATATCTAATTCAGTGTACTTTGAAACAGTGGGGATTACAGTCTGAACCCTGCAGTAAACAAGTCAGCTAACAAAAATTAAACCACCACAGGAGAAAATGTGAAATGGAAGTATGTAATCAAATAAATGGGAAGAAGGTTTGAGAAGGATTGTAGAAGACTAACAGGAGATATTACTAGTGTGTTTCTTACTTGGTGGTTGTTTTCTTTCAGGAAAAATCTTATCAGCTGGAGAGTTGCTCTTTTCTTTGAAGTAAGCTCTGGTTTCTCTGAAATCAGATTTTGTATTCCCCAGGCTCCACTCTGCTATGCCAGCGCAAACATACATTAACAGCTGTACAACACTTTAAAGAGTTAGCAAGAAGGTATCAAGCAATTACTTATTCTGTCTTAGACCTTTAGAAGTTTTTAAAAAAATCCTAGAGTTAGAGGGAGAAGAAAAATAAGACAGTCTAAATAAACGTCATGGAAAAATATAAAATGATAATGTAAATTATTTGAAAAGATTGCATTCTATCAGTGAGAGATTCAGGAAAATACTTCTGTTGTTTTTATAAACAAATGACATGATGGTTTCTTTTTCTAGTTTGGTAGATAGATGCTATTCTAGCGATTCTTTTGTTAACTGGTACATTGTATAGTAAAATAATTCTGAATAAAATGGTGAGATCTCTTTGATGATGTGAAGGGCTCAGATTATTCTTTTCTAGTTTCCAAACTTCAGAGAGGTATACTGCTGGTTTAATATCTAGCATTTCAAGTATCTCTAACTTTTTATTACTGTTTGCAGTCCAGTGAAAGATTGGAGTCAGAACATCTGGGTTACAGTCCTGGCTTTTCTACTTAAAGTTTTCTACTTACTAGTTGTCTGTGACAACTCATTTAACTTCTTTTGCCTTTGGTGTCCTCATTTGTAAAATAGGGCTAATAATACTAGCCCATATAACTTATAAGCTTACTATCTAGCTTAAGTGAGAATTTATGTGAAAATGTCTTTAAGTTGTAAAGTGCTGTTAGGTATACCACTTAAAATACTTTCTTTAGAATGAGAAGAGGTATAAAGGAAAAAGGAAAAATTCAAGTTGTTATTATTTCTGTTTACTAACATTTATTTGAGAGATAATAATTATAATCTTTATTAGGTAGGGTGAGAATACTCCAGAAAGGCATACTACTTTGTCTATTGTCAATAGATGATTAGAGAGAAGTTTAATATAAGCTATAGGTTTTAGATCATGTATATTCTTATATTTGAAATTGATTTCAGCTCTAGAATCTTGTAGTCTTTTTGATTTTTTGTTTACCTCCACACCACGTTTGAGAATAATTTGAGTGTCTGTGTAGTTGTGTGCAGTGTATTTACATGTAATGCATATATATATATTGTGTCTGGTTCAACCAAAATACTGCAACAGGCATGTGAAGAGATAATTCCTTTGAAGGAGAAAACTTCACTTATTCATTAATTTTTGTGTTGTTTTTTGTGCCAGGTACAAGTTAATTGTCCTGGCTGCAATATTTGACTACATTAATTTTGAAAAGTTGGCTGTCACTTTGTTGATTGCATGATTATTGGTCTCTGTTCATATTATGAGCCAATTCAACAGATCCTCAAAATCTATACTGGATGTAGGTATTATTAATGATGCATTCCAGGGGCACCTGGGTGGCTCAGTGGGTTAAAGCCTCTGCCTTCAGCTCAGGTCATGATCCCAGGGTCCTGGGATTGAGCCCTGCATCGGGCTCTCTGTTTAGCAGGGAGGCTGCCTCCTCCACGCACCGCCCCCCCACCCCCAGCCTACTTGTGATCTCTGTCTGTCAAATAAATAAATAAATAAATAAAATCTTTTTTTAAAAAAAGGATGCATTCCATTTTCAGCTTATTACCTTAAATTTATACATTGAAGAGACAAAATTGGTATATAAAAGAGATAAAAATGGTGTATTTCTTAGATGTACAGCTGCAATTTGAGGAATGTCTTCTGGTGTTATGTTCACAGTCAGTCACCAAGTTTTGAGGCCCAATAGCAAACAGAAGAGATTTTCTAAAAGTGAAAGAAGCAATCAGTCTTTTGTTCTTACTATTGTTCATTCATTAACACATACTTATTGATCACTTGCACTAAGACAGTGTGGCAGATGCTGAGAATAAATTAGGAGTAAATTATAATCTAGGGGAGAACATGAACATTAATCAAATAATTTCAGAATTAAATTAAAACACTTATCCATACTAAGGAGAGGAATGTGGTTTTGTGAGAAAAGACAACAGTTGAGAGAAATAGAAAAAGTAATAAGTATATATTTGAATGATAAAAATAAATGGGAAATTACCCTATATAATCAATAACATTATGTTTATCTTATATATTACAGACTTCTAGTGGTGAGAGTTTTTATAAAATTATAGATGGAAGTAATTTTCCACTGGTAAGATATACTTAAACAATTTGAAGTAATAAGGAATTATATAAAATAGTTTATGAAAGTTATGTTAAATATAAAAACTGGACCATCAGAGTAAAACCTCATGGTTTTATTTTATATGCTTGCAATTGGTGGAGTAAATCTGTATACTAAATTATCTCTTTACATGTGTCACTTTCTGTGCATGCTGTTTCTTTGCCTTGAAATGTGGGAAAATACACTTCAGAAAGGTAGCCAAAAATTCTTTTCCTAAGATATTAATGTAGGCATTAAGAATTTATATTATTTTTTCATTGATGTTTTTACTCTTTGAAATTTAACCTTATAAAGGGAACTCACTAGTTTTACTTTAATTTTTCAGTTTTGCTTTGTTACATGAACTAATCATATTGCTGTTTGAATTCAGAACTTAAAAGAAATTTGAAAAACTAAAAATATTTTGTTTTATAAAATATTTCTTTTTGTTTTTTTTGATCACAGCTTAAATTTAAGCTTAAAATTCATTAAAGTTAATTACTTAGCATTTTTGATTGGTATTTATACTGTTATGTAATGTTAATTGATCTGTTTCCATGTTTAATTCAAGATATCAGGCGCAAGAAGCCCCAGCTAAAATATTTCCTGTGCTTAAATGAAATAAAAGAGATATTTTAGTAACATTTAAGTTCTTACTGATTAGTGAATGGCAGGTAATTTACACATAATTTTTATATGCTCTCATATGCTTTATATGCTCTCAGTGTTTCCTAAGTTTGCAGGGAAATTGGCCAGATTTTATGACACTATCTCTCACTTCATTACTCAAATAAATTTCATTTTTTAATGGGTACTGGGAGGTAAAAATTACTTGGTAGGTTGGAAACCGGAAGAAGAAAAATGTGTGTCTTTGAGTTTTATATTATAATTATGAGGATAGTGCCCTTATGTTCATTTTTCTCCTGTCTTGTTTGGCAGTTTTTAATTTAGATTTTTCAAAAAGTAACAAATTTTTGCATGTTTGCTATTTGGAATAGAATACTTAATATTAGATGTTACTAGAAATACCAAGTTGAAATACTTTTTCCTCTCTTCTCTTTCAATCCTTGGCCTTAAAAGAAGTGTTCCTTTAAGTAGCCCTGTATTTAACAACCAGCAATGTTATCCTGGCTTTGACTATATAATAGAATATGAAAGGAAGTTGAATGTTTCAAACTACATTGTAATTTTATATTCAAACACACGGTAATCTTATCTGTTAACTCCTGGTTTATGGTGGTCTCCATGACGGTTAACTATTATAATTAGGATTAATGAACCATAAAGTACTCCCCCCCACTTTGAGTAGTGGGTATTCTGTTCCCTAATTTTCAGTCGTACTCCAAGCTTGAATTTTCCCCTACGCTATTTTTAGGGTATGCATTTCTTGGTTGTAATCATTATCAACTTTACACGATGTGGCCAGATCATTCCCTTAATATTTAGTAAGAATACTGCCTGCCCCGCATCAAGGTTGGGAAGTTAATTTCAGGAGTATTTCAGGAGTATTTATGTTAAGCTCTGTACATATTTTATGAAAGGCAATAGAAATCAGAAGTGTCTTAATAATTTTGCCACAAAATGAATTAGAAAGTAAGAGATGATTATCAACATTTCCTGCCTTTTGTACAAATCCAAAATAACTTCAAAGTCTCACCATTTAATCATAGTCATGCTGCTTACTCAGAACAGATCATAAACAGTTAAACTTCTCTTCTTTGCTCTGGATGTTTCTGTAACACACTTTATGATGTAACTAAAAGTTGTGTGCATGAATAGCAAAGGAGACCCAATTCTTCCACATTCCTTGGGTACATGATGACGTGGGTAGATTATTGAACAAATTGAGATCTCAGGTTAATGTTACACATGTGAGTAGTTGTTTTTGCCTTTCTTAATAGGATCTTCAATATTTTTGTAAAATGAGGCATAAATATTCATTAGAACTATGTATAAATTTTACATTTTTATGAATTAAAAACATTTATGTGAGCAAAGATGCAGTTTGTATAGAGAATCACATTCTGTTGAGGATCTTGTGTTATCCACAAGAAAATTAAGAACCTATTAGAAGAGCTTCCAGCTTTCAAAAATGAGGTTCTTTGAGAGCCATGCATCACTGTCCAGCTGATCATATATTTAATCCTCTGTTTTTCCATCTATTTGGTGGACAATGAGACAGCAGTAAAGGAATTTGGATTTCAGGTGTGCAGGTTTGATACAAAGGAGTAATTATTCTAAACAACTTATTAAGTATGTATGTAAAAGGAGAAATGAAACTCAAAGAAAAGTTCCCATCTTAAAAAAATTGACAGTGAATGCCGAGATTTTCTGGGTCATCCTGTACAAATGAGAAATTTGGTGAAAGAATGCAGAAAGTTAATACAAACCGGTATTAGAAAGTTAATATGAACTGCCTCAACCCCTGGTCCAGTGATATCTTTGCTATTTTATTTAATATACTTTTAATACTTCTAATTAATCTATAAGATAAACACATGGTCATATCCATTTGGTATATTTAGAACCTAAATAAAATAACACATTTTTGAAATTTCATTTTGG
Source organism: Mustela erminea (assembly GCF_009829155.1). NCBI lineage: Eukaryota > Metazoa > Chordata > Mammalia > Carnivora > Mustelidae > Mustela > Mustela erminea. The sequence continues at coordinate 47,907,140 of NC_045616.1, forward strand.
ACCTTTGAAAATTACTTGTAAAAATCAAGTTAGAAACTAGGCAAGTATGCTGTGTCACTGTTTTTGCTGTGTTGTGTGCTTTTCTCAATATTATATGTATATATTCATTGAGACTGTATGTATGAGAGTTGATCACCTGCGTTTAGATCTATAGGTATGACAAAGATTTAAATACGGTTTACTTTCAAAAAGTTATTTAAAATTTTAAATTAATAAATACTTCAAAGAAATGAAAATGAAACACTTAAAATAGGAAATATTAGAAAAAGTAAATTGGAAAATATTTCAAACATACTGAATAAACAGATTAGTCCATTTTAACAAACAGTATTTTGACATATTTGTTTTATATGTTTTAGTGTTTTAAAGAAATGAAAGATCCCAGAGACTGTCACATTCCATTCCCACCTACATCACTTCTCTAGGAGTAACCACTATCCTGAAGTTGGTGTGTATTCTTCCTCAAAGTTTTTATATTTCCATGCATGTATGTACCCATAAATCATATAGACCCGTTCTGCCAATATGGTAGCTACCAGCCACATTTGGTTCTTTAAATTTAAATCAATTAAAATAAAATACATTTAGTTTCTTGGAATACTAGCTGCATTACAACTGTTTAATATTCATGTGTGGCTTAGCCTACTGTATTGGATGGTGCAGATATAGAACATCTTCATCACTGTGGAAAAGTTCACATATAAAGCATTGTTTGCATGTTTTAAATTTCATACGAATGATACACTATTGATATTCATATTCTAGAGCACATTTTTTCACTTAGTATTGTGTTTTTCACATTTGTCTGTAGTGACACAGGGATTTATGGACATTTAGATCATTTCCAATTTTTAATTGTTGTGCTCGCTTCGGCAGCACATATACCAATTTTTAATTGTTAAAATCATGCTGAGGTGAGCACTTTTATGCACGTTTCTTTACACATATGTGTGAAAATTTTTTTAGGGTATGCATTTCTTGGTTGTAATCATTATCAACTTTACATGATATGGCCAAATCAGTCGCTAAAGTAGCTGTATCAGTTTATTCCTCAACCAGCAGTATGTAAGATTTCCTTTTCTTTACATACTTGGTGATACTTAGACCATAGACTATATATAATGTCAAATGTTATTTTGTTTTAATTTGCATTTACCTAACATTTAGTGAAGATGAGCAACCTTTCATATGTTTATTGGCCATTTAGGATTTCTTTTCTGTGAATTGCCTATTTCTGTTTCCTTTTTGTTATTGTTGTTTTTCTTTTTGATTTAGAAGTTCTTTATAAAAATTCATTTTTGTTTGTATGCATTATAAATTTGTCCCATTTTGTATCTTGTCTTTTTCCTTGTTTATGGTGTCTTGTTATATAGAAGTTTAAAAACTTACTGTGTAAAAAATTTTAGCCTTTTACGTTGATGCTTGTACTTTTTTGGTATCTTGTTTAAACAAGCTTTTCCTTAGTTGATCCCATATGGCTGATTTACTGTTTTTTCCCCTAAAAGTGTTATAATTTTGCTTTCTAGATTTAGGTTTTAAAATCACCTGGGATTTACTTTGTGAGCCAGTGATCTAAATTTTTTCCCATATGTGTAAGTAATTTTCTCAGGATCATTTTTTAAAATAATTTTTCCTTTTCCCAATGATTTGTATTAACAGCTTTTTTATTCATCAAATAGTCATACGTAGATGCATTTGTTTCTGGGTTCTCCATTCTGTGTGGTTGATTTGTTTATCTTTGTGTATCTTATGTCATCTGAATTATAAGTGCTTTATAATGTAATGAAGGCTGTTTAAGGTAAGTCTTGCCACCTTGTCCATGTTCTTGGAAGATTTCCTATTTTTAGTATCTTCTCTCACAAGTGAATTATAAGGTCCTGTTGTCAGGTACTGTTAAAAACCCTCATGGGGTTTTTGGAATTGAATTAATAGAGTTAATTTAGTACGAATAGACATTTTCATGAAACTTAGTATTCCTGTCTACCAACATAGTACATCTTCCCGTTCATTTGTGTTTGCATTTATGCCTCACAATAAAGTTTTATAATTTCCTTTATAGGGGTCTTAATCTGATTTTATTAGACATACTTTTAGGTACATTATGATTTTCTTTCTATTGCTAATGAGATCTTCTATTACATTTCTACTTGGTTATTATTTATACATAGGAATTCTATTAATTATTTTTATAGTGATCTTGTATCCAATAACCCTTTTTGAACTCTCTTACTAGTTTTGGCAATTTGTAGAATCTCTGGGATCTTTTATGTAATGTTATTTGAAAATAATGACTTTTTTTTTCAGTCCTTATGCTTTTAAAACTTTTTTTTTTTTTTTTTTGCTTTTAAAACTTTTAAAGTTGGTTAGCATTTCCTGTACCTAAGAAGGGTTGAATACAAGCAGTATGTAGTAACAAACATTTTCACCTTGTTTCTAACTTTTAAGTAAATGCTTTAAAAATTTTCCCATTAAATATCAGGTTAGGGGAATTTCCTTGTATTCTTAACTTGCTAAGAGATTCTTAATAAAAGGTGACAAATAGATGTTGAATTTTTTTCCTGCATCTTTTTAAAAGATAATATGAGTTTTCTTTTATATGTTGTGGCAAATTAAAATTAATTATTCATTGAGTTCTTGGGATAAGACTTACTTGATCATGTTGTAGTTTATATAGATATATTTATGTATTATGTGTGTATACATATATAGATATGTAAATTAGGTATATAGACATATAGACAAATTGGTTTTTTAAATTGATTAAATTTGGTATATATAAATATATATATATATGTTTTTTAAAGATTTTATTTATTTATTTGACAAACAGAGATCACAAGTAGGCAGAGAGGCAGGCAGAGAGAGAGAGGGGGAAGCAGGCTCCCCGCTAAACAGAGAGCCCAATGCGGGGCTCAATCCCAGGACCCTGAGATCATGACCTGAGCCGAAGGCAGAGGCTTAACTACTGAGCCACCCAGGCGCCCCTAAATTTGCTTATGTTTTGTGTAGTGTTTCTTTTATTGATGTTAGTAAATTTGAATGTCCTATTGTGTTTTCTGACACACTTTTTGTCATTTTGAGCATTAAGATTACACTGGCTTTATAAAATGGGTTGAAGAGCTTTCTCTATTGTTTCTATTCTTTGGAATATCTTATTTAAAATAAGGGTTATCTTTTTTTTCTTTTTTAAGATTTGGTAATACTTGTCTATAAACAACAGACTTGGCCTGATGCTTTCCTGTAGATAGATATTTGGCTGCTGATTTAATTTTTTGATGCTTATGAATATATTCAGGTTTTCAATATTCTTCTTGAGTCAGATTTCAGTTATTTATACAGAATGTCCCAAAAGTCTTAGTGCAGTTTTCAATTTGAATGACTTAAAGGGTATAAATGCCACAGACTTGTGTAATTATTTGGAAGTTTATTTAAATTTCTTTTTAAAAGTTTTATGGTTTTTGAATCATAAATTAAAAAATTTTTAGTTAGTGTTTTCCATCTTTAGTCCCAGGAACTGAAACAAAATACTGTAATTAAACATTTACTGTTAAACTTCTCTATAGATTTTTAGACCTTTTTTTTCTTGTGCAATTTATTGAACAGATCAGTTTATTAATCTCTAAATTTTCCCTTTGTGTTGGAGATTGTGAAGACCACCCCCAGGCTCATTGATTCACTAGGAGGACTCATAGGATTCAGCATATAGTTAAATAGTTAGTTATACTCTAGGCTGTGGTTTATTATAGCAAAAGGATACAAGGTAGTATCAAGAGAGGGGAAAGGAGAATAGGACAAAGTCTGGAGGAATCCAGGCATGAGTCTCTGAGTCTTTTCCTTGTGCAGTTATACAGTTTATACTTAATTCCCTCAGAAATGAGTTGTGACAACTATGTGAAATATTTAAAAGGAAAGCTCATTAGAGATTCAGTGCCCAGGGTTTTTTTGGAGGGTTGTGTAGGCATCTTTTGCCTGGCATGTACCAAAATTCTAGACTTGTAGAAGGAGAGCACATGTCAAGCCTAAACTACAGTGTCCGCTGTACAAACAGGGTAGGCACATTGAGCAGTCTTACCAGTTCTGGGATTGGTGGGAACTCTGGTGAAACACAAATTCCCGGACACCAGCCAAAGGCCAGTCTTGCAAACAGACTTTTCTAAGGATAGCAGTTTCTAAGGATAGCAGTCTTGCTATGTTAACTCCTTTTTGTACATCTACATTCAGGATTTTGTTAATTGTTTCTGAGGTGTCATTAAATGTGTTACTCTGTGTCATTTCCCTGTAAACCAGGTGTACTTAGATCTAGAGGCTTACGCAGGTTTGATTTATTTTGGCAAGAATATTTCATAGGTAATATTGTATACATTCTTTTGTATCACACCAGGAGGCATGTAACATGTGGTTGCTCTTTTTGTGTGTGTGATGTTAAGCTTGATCAGTAGTTTCAGGTATTGTCAGCCTGCGCTGTACATTAAGTTCCTCTCTGCTAATTTTAGTTCCTCTTTGCCTAATGGTTTTAGCATTTGTTGGTGATCACTGCCCAGATTCATCCTGCCATTCAGAGTTGTAAAATTTAACTTTGTTTTTTATATATAATTGCCCTCATCAACAGTTTAGTTTTTCTGAGGTATAGTTAATGAAGAAAAGACAGGAAAAAATGCATGATTTTTTTCCCCTTTTATTTACTAGTTTTCAGAAAATGAAGTTGGGGGCACCTGGGTGGCTCAGTTGGTTGCGCCACTGCTTTCGGCTCAGGTCCTAGAGTCCTGGGATTGAGTCCAATATCGGGCTTCGCCTGCTCTTTAGGGAGCCTGCTTCTTCCTCTGCTGCCTGCCACTCCCCCTGCTTGTGCACTCTCTCACTCTCTCTTTCAAATAAATAAATAAAATCTTAAAAAAAAAAGAATACTAAGTTGTTTCTCTGGCATCCTGCAAAAGCAATTATGAACATTGATTTTTTATTATTGCCATGAACATATGGATTTTTAACACATTTACTATTTTAACCCACTGGTATTATCTTTTTCCCAAGATTGTCCCATCTTTTCCCATCTCTTTAAGTTACCTACTGAGCTCTTTTGATACAATACTATCAGCTTTTGATAACTTTTTTGTTTTCTGGTACAGCAAGATATTTCAGGCTCATATTGTCTGTTTTCTACCTTAGAACTGGGATCAGTTTCTACTCTAGTTCCTTTTAGTGCAAAAATTATTTTTAGAGACCACAGTTTAGATGATGGGGTGCTGAGTGGTCTGGATTTGTTACCGTTTCTAGGCCCTTTTAGTGGAAATATGAACAGCTAGGACATACAACTTTTTTTTTTTTTTTTAAAGAAAATTGCTTCGTAGGTATAGCCTCATATTTCCATTTCAAATTTGGAAATACAAGGGTTTTTAACTTTTCTTCATTTTGTACTTATAGTTTTTTTCTTTTATGTTGAAAATGTTGGTTCCTGGTGGCCTTAATATAATTAATTGCTCTTGCTATATTATTATCAGTATACCAACACCAATGCCATTATCAATAATATGGTTACTGAAATAGTTTACAACTTCATTGTAGTTCTTTTGGTTTTTGTTGTATATCCCACTGATGATTTGTAATCAGATTACTCTGTTTCTAAGTCACTCAAAATAATTGTTTTTGGGGCACCTGGGTGGCTAAGTGGGTTAGAGCCTCTGCCTTCGGCTTAGGTCGTGATCCCAGTGTCCTGGGATCAAGCCCCGCATTGGGCTCTCTGCTTGGCGAGGAGCCTCCTTCCTCCTCCTCTCTCTCTCTCTGCCTGCCTCTCTGCCTACTTGTGGTTTCTGTCTGTCAGGTAAATAAAATCTTTAAAAAAATTGTTTTTATGTGTTTATCTTATTTAAAAAAATTAAAAAAAATTTACTTGACAAAGAGAAAGAGCACAAGTAGGCAGAGAGGCAGACAGAGAGAGAGGGGGAAGCAGGCTCCCTGCCGAGCAGAGATCCTGATGTGGGACTCCATCCCAGGACCCTGAGATCATAACCTGAGCTGAAGACAGAGGCCTAACCCACTGAGCCATCCAGGTGCCCCCTATGTGTTTATTAAAACCATTGACTTGATACATGGATTAGTTTGACTTGATACATGGATTAGTTTCTTTGATTTTACTTTCAAATTTGGGGGAGCACTTTTAAAATTCTTGGTTCAATTTTGTTTTATAATTAATCAGATATTTACAATTTCATATTAAAAATCTAGAAAATAAGATAAATCTGGAAAATGTGGCTTCTGTCCTTCCTTCTGCCCTCTTTTTTCTTTCCCACGATGAATAATTCAGTTAGCTTTTGATTGATATCTTTTTTTTTAATGGAGCTAAATGTATGTGTCTATGTTTTTGTTTCCTTTGTTAGATAAATACATGCATACTATTCACACTGTTCAGCACCCAGCTTTTTTCATTTAATATTTCCTGAATATCATACCATAATAGTATGTAAAATTCCTTATTAGGATCTGATTTTTATCTGCCATGGGATTACTGTACTATGTGTGTAATGTAAATTCAGACCTCAAACCCATCTTCAGGTTTTGTTCTTTCATGGGAAACTTTTTTCCTACATAGAGCTTTTGGCAGAGAGCCAGCTTCCTTGCTTCTCTTCTGGGGTTGTGAGCAGAGATTTTGTTTTTGTTTTTAATACTCTTTTTTATTGAGTAAGCAGTCTTTTGATTATCTGAACTTTTTACTTGGGTATCCCAGTTATTTCATTCTAACCCCTACTTGGGTGGGCCCTATACCATGTATTCTGTCACTACATATGGACCTTAAAACCTTAGCTACTGGCTCTTAAACTGTTTCTACTCTGTACTCCTCTAAGTTGTCATGCTCTCAGCTTTGACTCTTGTTAACTCTGGCTTTGAGTTCTGTTTTTGGAGCCTGGACATTTCTGAGCTATGTATTAATTTTTTTGGTTCTATTTTTTCCACCATTGGGGGTGTGTGTGTGTGTGTGTGTGTGTGTGTGTGTGTGTGTGTTTGGAGCAGGAGAAATTCACTTTGTCATGTTCCCAGAAGTAGATGGACAGCATTTATTTTCTGTCACTAATGTCTGTCATCCCTTTTTTGTAATTAACTGGCTGAAGGAATAACAAGCACAATTCACAAATATGAAATAAGTTTTTACAACGTATCTTATGACTAACATTATGGCATTTCCTACCAAACCGTCCCCCCTTTTTCTTGCCTGAAAAGATTATTGATCTTTATTATAGGTGCTTTTTAGTACATTCTCTTCCTTTTTATCTTTTCTCTTTTACTTGTTTTCCTCTTTCTTCATCTCCCTCTAAATTGAAGAAAAATCTTTGTTGAGAATCCAGGTCAACTAATCTTAGTGCTTTTTTCAAAAAGGCAATAAGTGAGGTCAGAAGCTTTTATGCAATATTATGGTGAATATAAATTATTTTTAGTAAAATAGAAAAAAATGACCTAAGTATAATTTGTGTTCAAGTGCAGATTCTTGATTCAGGGTATTTTTTAAGTCATTGAAGAGGCTTTATCCAATGACATTCATTCCTGTTTGATTTTATGTCTTTGTTTCACTTGTGCTCTAACTTGTGTCCTCCTTGTTGCTTTCTTTTTTTTTTTTTTTTTTAAAAGATTTATTTATTTATTTATTTGACAGAGAGAGATCACAAGTAGACGGAGAGGCAAGCAGAGAGAGAGAGAGAGGGAAGCAGGCTCCCTGCCGAGCAGAGAGCCCGATGCGGGGCTCGATCCCAGGACCCTGAGATCATGACCTGAGCTGAAGGCAGCGGCTTAACCCACTGAGCCACCCAGGCGCCCTCCTTGTTGCTTTCTTTTATATTCCTTTATTTGCAGTGCAGGTGTTTCATTAAAACTGTATCAGATATTGGAATGCCACAGAGAAACTTTTCTATTTCATACATTCACCTAGATATTTTGCTGTACATTTTTGCACATTAAAATATAGAGGCAATATTAATATGCAGTAAACAGCTTAGAAATGTACAAGTCATTCAGATCACTTAAAGAGGTTTGTAGCTTTCAGAGAAATTCTCCTTTGGAGATGACATATTTACTTAGAACTTCGATTAGATGTAGGAATTTTGCAAAAGTATTGGAAAATTGTTTCTACCATTTTTGAGTTTCTTGTGATAAAAATAATAGTAATCTCATTCCTACCTGTTTTTGTTAGCTTTTAACTCCTATTATGTATAATATTTTAACCAGAGTGAAAAATAATGCAAGAAAGACTTAAATCTTTCTTTAGACTACTTTAAGTGGCTCTAAGGAAAGTTAACTTTCAGGGTATCTTAAAAGATATTATCTTTATGGGTTTTTGTTGTTGTTGTTATAAGATTTATTTGTAAAGAAACTTTAAATCATAATACTTCTGCAATTCTTTTTAAAAAGAATGCTTAGAAAATCCAGTAGAAAAATGGCACATGGTATTTAAAAATCTGTGCATTGATCAGCAAATATAAAAGTGCAATGTTTTCTAACTGACCCTTGATTCAAATTATATGAAATCATGCAGTGTATACATTTGCTGACATGTTTAGTGAAAATATGAGGGATATGAGGGAGCTAATAAGAATCTTAACTTTTTTTTTTTTTTTGGTATTTCAGGCTTGGCATTTGTTTTCATTTTCTTCATATAATCATTATGTCATTTGTATCAAGGTTTTATCAACTTAGATTTATAAATATGTATTACATTAAATGTATTTGAGTATAGTATATACATTTGAATATGAATTCATATGTTGGGACAATAAAACACACACCAACTAATAAGTAAAAATGATTCAACAAGATAACAATCCAAAGTCTTGTAGTTGTCACTGTTCCACAGTGATGTGGAATGAAGAAAAAAATTTCCATTTTCCATCTAATTAAATTTACCAAAGCAGTATCTTTCAGTCACATGTTTAAAACAGGAGTATGTCTTTTCTCAGAACCTGTAAACCATGTAGTTGAAAGATTGACAGCTCTGTGAAGAGGACACAACCTTATATTTGGTTTCAGGCAGCCAGAGTTTTAATTACAGCTCTGGTGATGAGAATGGGGTTTCACACAGCAACCTAAACAGATAGCGTCATAACTCCATTGCTATCCATGTTGCTTCCTGCTTCAGCATTTTTCATATATGTCCTACACATTGGATTGATAGAAACTCAACCAAAAAACTTGGTTTTGAGTTACCTGGTATCTGTCAGTCTGTGATAATGACTACTATGAATCACTGAAACATGTGGAAGAATTTTATCTTTCCAAAAAAGTACTCTACTGAATATATTACAAAAATTTAGGAAAGAGCTACATTTTAGAAGTACACTGATTTGGACAGAATATTTCAGAGTCATTGGGTTTCTTCTCATGTAATTTTTTCTGTATGTAAGCTGCCTTACTAAAAATTGGCGCCATTTAATGAAGCTATGTGTATTCACAGTAAAGAGGAAGCTAACTAAAGCAAACACTTAGAAAGTGACCTATGTACATGCATACTGCATATCCTTTTTTTTCTGGCAAGGAAATGACTGTCTCTGTCATGCATCTAGGGATCTTGAATCCTTATAAAAAAGGGATCAAAATCAGGAGAAAAGTTGTTGTGCTTTGAGATATCTAAGATGAATACTCACTTAATACAAAAAGAAGAGTATCACAAAAATCACGGTATGTAACTTAAGAGTGGGAGCAATTATTTATATGACAAAGCCAGAAAGACATTTAAAAAACCCTTCTAGGGGTGCCTCGGTGGCTCAGTGCATTAAGCATCTGCCTTCAGCTCAGGTCATGATCCCCAGGTACTGGGCTCCCTGCTCAGTGTAGAGCCTGCTCCTCCTTCTCTCTTTGCCACTCCCCCTCCTTATGACTGCACTCTTTCTTTCTCTCAAATAAATAAAATCTTAAAAAAAAACCCCAAAACCTTATATTTCCATTTTCAACTCATGAACAAATGAATGTAGCAAATATGTTTATTTTTATTTTATTTAAAGATTTTATTTAGGGGGAGGGGAGAAGGGCAGAGGCCAAGAGAAGAGCAGACTCCCCACTGATCAGAGAGCCTGTTGCTGGGGCTTGATTCTAGGACGCTGGGATCATGACCTAAGCTGAAGGCAAAGGTTTAACCCACTGAGCCACCTGGGTGCTCCAACATGTTTCTTTTAAATATAATGCATATATTAAGAGGATGCTGTACTATTTTTATATAGTCAAGGTAGAGAGACATAGTAGAGAAAGAAGGGAAAGCAGCAGAAGTGCTTGAATAAGAGCAATTTTGACAACAATGGGGCTTTTTCCTATAAAGACCCAAGACATTCCATGTTCCCATTTCTGCTTTTCTGGTTGAATAGACTTTTTGCAAAAATATATTTTCCTGGACTCTAAAATTTATAGGGTGGGCTTAGCTAGCATTGACAACACAGCAATTTCTTATTTTCACAGACAAGCCTGCTTGATCAAAGCAAGACATAAACAGAATGCCTTGCTAATTTTTTATATAAATACAAAATGAAATGTGAGTTTTGTGTTTATTTCATATTACTGTCTATAAATGAATAAAGGAATTCAAAGTTTCTTTTTGTGTGTTTCACTTTGATTTTATTAACTTTTAGGATACCTAATAATGATATTTAGAAAAGAGATACTTAATCTTGGAGAAATAATTCATTTTTTTCAGCATGAGGATATTGAATTTTTTTATAGTCAGATCATAGTCATGTTGTTAGCAATAATACAGTTTATCTTCTATAACAATTTTGAGAAATGTATGCTGTATTTGGTTTATAGTGCCTCAAAACATTTTTTTAACATTTTAATTTAACTTTTAGTTAAATTTAACTTTTAGTTAAATTTTGTCTTTCTCTAACTGACTTATTTCACATATCATAATTCTCTAGCTTCATCCATGTCATTGCAAATGGCAAGATTTCATTCTTTATTATGGCTGAGTAATATTCCTGTGTGTGTTTGTGTGTGTGTGTGTGTGTGTGTGTATACACCATATCTTTTTTATCCATTCATCGATTGATGGACAATGGACTGTTTCCATAATTTGGCTATGTAGATAATGCTGTTATAAACATCAGGGTGCATGTATCCCTTTGAATTAGTATGTTTGTATCCTTTGGGTAAATACCTAGTAGTATTGCTGGATCATAGGGTAGTTCTGTTTTTAATTTTCTGGGGAACCTTCATACTGTTTTCCAGAGTGGCTGCACTGGTCTGCATTCTCACCAACAGTGCAAGAGGGTTCCCCTTTCTCCTCATCTTTGCCAACACATGTTTGTTTCTTGTGTTGTTGATTTTAGCCATTCTGACAGGTGTGAGGTGATATATTATTGTACTTTTTTTACTTGGTTTTAAAGTTGTAAAATAGGGGCGCCTGGGTGGTTCAGTTGTTAAGCATCTGCCTTTAGCTCAGGTCATGATCCCAGGGTCCTGGAACTGAGCCCAACATTGGGCTCTCTGCTCAAGTGGGAAACCTGCTTCTCCCTCTGCCTGCCACTCCTCCTGTTTGTGTTCCTTCTCTCATTGTGTGTCTCTCACTGTCAAATAAATAAATAAAATCTTAAAAAAAAAAGTTGTAAAATTCAGAAAATTTGTTTGAGAGGAGCATTTCTAAAGTAATTTATAACTAGTTGAGTAAGTAGTGTTTTGAAATAAATTTATTTTCTCTTAAAAATTACATGTCCAGTAATAGCCATATTTATATATACAATTATACCTTATTATAAAATTTTACATGGTACAAATATTTATATATTAAAGATTAAAAACCTTAGGAATATATTTTCCCCCTAAATAGAATGAAAAGGTAAGCATTAAGATTCTTAACATCTCTTACCTTACGTGGTCTTGATCAGGCCTAAGTTCTGTCCCTTGGTGAAAAGTCTGTAAACGTTTACATTTCATTACAGAAGCTGTATACTTTAAAGGATTACATCTTAGAATTTTGGAGAGGTCCTCATTCTGTTTGCATTTTCCTTATGTACTTGACTTTATTTTTTCACTTTAAAATAACTGTAGTTTAATGCTAGGTTTGGATGTATAATTGTGTTTTTCCTTTTCTTAATAAGAAAAGACAAAAACGAAGCATTAGAGAAGAGATTAAAATAGAAGAAACTTAAGTACTGAGAAAAGCCTCCTATATGAAACCCCGTGGTGACTGTAGATTAAATCCATGTAAATACAATATCACTACTTAAAAAATGCATGGTGTTTTAAAGTATCAAAGAAAACCATACTGAAACTTATAAGCAGTTATTTAAGAAGACCATACAATATGTGACCTTTTGTGTCTGGTTTCTTTCACTTAGTGTAATGTTTTTGAGATTCATCCAAGTTGTAGAATGTGTCAGTTCTTTATTCCTTTTTATGGCTAAATATACATACACACAATGCATAACATACTCCAGTTTGTTTATGCATTTATGCGCTGATTGGCATGTGGACTCTTTTTATCTTTTTACTGTTGTGAATAATGCTACTATAAACAATCATGTACAAGTTTCTGTTTTCATGTTTTTTAGGTATATACTTAGAAGCAGAATTTCTAAGCCATGTGACTATTGTGTGTTTAATTTTTTGAGGAATAGCCAAATTGTTTTCCATAGCAGTTGAACCATTTTGCATTCCCACCAGTAACATACAAGGGGTCCTATTTCTCTACATCCTTGCCAACACTTGTCATTTTTATTAATTTATTCTTTGATTAAAGCTATCTTCTTAAGTGGATGTGAAATGTTTTTTCATCATGTATTTCTTCAATGACTAGAGATATTGAAAATCTTTTCATGTGCTTATTGGCTATTTTTATATCTTCTTTGGAGAAACTGTGAGGTCCCTTGTCCACTTTTTATTTGGGTTTGTTTGTCTATGTGTTGAATTATAAGGGTTCTTTATATATTTTCATTACTAATCCTTTATCAGATATATGATTTGCAGAATTTTTCTCCATTCTTTAGGTTTTCCCTTGGCATTCTTGATAGTGTTCTTTAATGAACAAAAAAGATTATAATTTTTATGAAGTCCCATTTGTCTTTCACTTTTACTGCTCATGTTTTGGTGTGAAATCTGTGAATCAGTTGCCAAATTTGAGGTTGTGAAGATTACCTCTGGTTTTTTTTTCTTATAATTTTAAAGTTTAAGCTTTTACATTTAGGCCATTTATTTGAGTTAATATTTGTATAAGAAGTGAGGTACGGATCCAACTTCATTATTTGTGTGTGGTTATTTATTTACCATTTGTTAGAAAGTGTTCTTTCCCTATTGAATGGTCTTGTCAAAAATCAATGGGTTATGGATGATTGAGTTTACTTCTAGCTCTCAATTCTGTTCTGTTTGTCTCTATTTCTGTCCTTAGGTCAATACTGCACTGTTTTTGTTAGGGTAGGTTTGTGGTACATTTTGAAATTGGGAAATGTGAGTTTTTCAGCTACATCTTACTTTCTGAATATTGTTTTGGCTACTCAGAGTACCTTGTAGCTCCATATAAATTTGAGGAATTTATTTCTCTTTCTGGATTATTGTTATCTTAACCATATTCAGTTTTCTAGTTCGTGAACATGGGATGTATTTCCATTTATTTAGGGCAGCTTTAATTCCTTTCAGCAATGCTTTATAGTTTTCGATGTAAGTATTTCACTTTGTTGGCTAAATTTATTCCCCAGTATTTTATTCTTTTGAATGCTATAGGAGATGAAATTGTTTTCTTAATTTCCAGGTAGAAACACAACGAACTGTGTTATCTTGTACCCTGCAACTTTACTGAATTCATCTATTAGCTCTAGTAGGTTTTTTTGTGTGTGGATGTGTGTGTGTAGATTCTGTGGGATTTTGTGTATATAGAATCATATCATTTACAAGCAGAAATTAGATACATCTTATTTTTTTTCCTTGACTAATTGCTCTGGCTAGAATATCCAATACAATGTTGAATAGCAGTGGTGAAAGCTTGAATTTTTGTTGTGTTCTTGATCTTTGGGGGAAAGCTTTCATTCTTTCACTAGTTAAGTATAATATTAACTATGGTTTTTTTTTTAAATAAATTCCCTTTACTGTGTTGAGTAAATTCCCCTTTATCCTAGTTTTTGGGAAGTTTTTATCATGAGAATCGTTAAAAATTTGTCAGATGCTTTTTTGGGCCTGTATTGAGGTGATCATGTAGTTTTTTTTTTTTTTTTTTAAATTCTGTTAGTGTGGTATGCATTTCATTGATTTCCATATATTGAACTGCCATTGCATTCCTGATTTATATCCTGCTTGGTGATGGTGTATACGCTTTATTTTTTAAATTTTTAAAATTTATGTAGGCTGCAGGCCCAGCATGGAGCCCAGCATGGGGCTTGAACTCGTGACCCTGTGCTCAAGACCTGAGGTGAGACCAAGAGTTGGATGCTTAACTGACTGAGCCACCCACGTGCTCTGATGGTGTATAATCTTAAAAATGTGCTCTTGGGGGACGCCTGGGTGGCTTAGTTGTTAAGTGTCTGCTTTTGGCTCAGGTCATGATCTCAGGGTCCTGGGATAGAGCCCGGCATTGAGCTCCCTGCTCAGCAGGAAGCCTGCTTCTCCCTTTTCCACTCCCCCCTCTTGTATTCCCTCTCTCACTGTCTCTGTCTCTTTCATATAAATAAATAAATTCTTTAAAGAAAAATGTGCTCTTGGAACTTGTGTGGTAGTATTTTGTTGAGGAATTTTGTATATATTCTTAAGAGATATTGGTCTATAGTTTTCTTATGGTATCTTTGTCTGGGTTTGGTATCAGGTTAATGCAGACCTTATGAAATGTGTTAGAAAGAGGTCCCTCTCTGTTTTTTTGGAAGAGTTTAAGAAAGACTGTTGTTGGGGCGCCTGGGTGGCTCAGTGGGTTAAGCCGCTGCCTTCAGCTCACGTCATGATCTCAGGGTCCTGGGATCGAGTCCCACATCAGGCTCTCTGCTCAGCAGAGGGCCTGCTTCCCTTCCTCTCTCTCTGCCTGCCTCTCTGCCTACTTGTGATCTCTCTCTGTCAAATAAATAAATAAAATCTTAAAAAAAAAAAAAAAGAAAGAAAGACTGTTGTTGGGGCACCTGGGAGGCTCAGTCAGTTAGGTGTCTGTCTTTGGCTCAGGTCATGATCTCTGGGTCCTGGGATGGAGCCCTACTTCGGTCTCCTGCAGGAAAAAAAAGAAGAAGAAGAAGTAGAAGAAGAAGAAGAAGGAATGTTGTTAATTCTTCTTTTAGGGATTGATAGAATTCACTACTAAAACCATATGGTCCTGACTTCTCTTTTGTTAGGCTATTTTTATTAATTGACTCAGTCTATTGTTACTGGTCTGTTAAGATTTTTTACTTTTTGAGTTAGTCTTGGAATTTCCTAGGTATTCATACATTTCATCTAGATTGTCCAATTTCTTGGTATAAAATTGTTCATAGTATTTTCTTATAGTCCTTTTAATTTCTATAAAGTTGAACTACAGTTCCTCAAATGTATATGAAATTGCAGGAGACTTCCAGTAGCCAAAACAATATTGAAAAAATAAATGTATGTCCCTGCCTTCATCTCTTATTTCAGTTATTTGCAGTTTTTTTCTTAGTTTAGCTGAAGGTTTCTCATTTTTGTTTTTGAAAACTGACCTTTGGTTTTATTGATTCCTTCTATTGCTTTTCTCTTCTCTATTTTGTTTCTCTTGAATATAATCTTTATTATTTCTTTCCCTCTCTCAGCTTTGGGTTTTGTTTGTTCTTTTTCTAGTTCCTTAAGGTGTGAAATTGGGTTGTTGACATGATGTATTTTTTAAATGGAGGTGTTTACAACTAAATTTTCCACAGAACACTTCTTTTGCTGCCCCCCTATAGGTTTTGGTATGTCGTGTTTTTTTATTTTTTATTTTTATTTTTAAAAGATTTTTATTTATTTATTGACACAGAGAGAGGGGGAGAGAGATAGGGGGAGAGATGGAGAGAGAGGGAGAAAACAAGCATAGGCAGGGGGAATGGCAGGCAGGGGAGAAGCAGGCTCCTCTCTCAGCAAGAAGCCTGATGTGGGGCTCAGTCCCAGGATCCTGACCTGAGCTGAAGGCAGTGGCTTAACCAACTGAGCCACCCAGTGCTCCAGTATGTTGCGTTTTCATTTTCATTTATCTCAAAGTATTGTTTTGTGTCTCCTAGTGATTCTTATTTGATCTACTGGTTGCTTAAAAGTATGTTGTTTGATGTCCAGGTGTTTGAGTTTTCCAGTTTTTCTTCTGCTATTGATTTCTAGCTTCATTCCATTTTGGTCAGAGAAGATACTTTGAATGACTTTGATTATTTTTTAAATTTTAAAATTGTTTTATTATGTGACATATGGTTTATTCTAGAAAGTGTTCCAATGCATTTGAGAAGAATAGATATTCTGCCATTGGTGGATAGAGTGTTTTATACATGTCTTTTAGGTCTAGTTGGGTTTATAGTATTATTCAAGTCCTTTATTTCCTTACTAATTTTCTCTCTATGTATTCTATCCATTTTTGAAGTGGACTGTTGAAGTTTCCAACTATTACTACATACTGTATTTCTCCTTTCAATTATGTCACTGTGTTTGCCTCATATATTTTGAGACTTTGTTGATTCATGTGTATCTGTTTATAATTAAAAAAATTTATTAAAGTATAATTAACAGTATTATATTAGTTTCAGGTGTACAGTATAATGATTCAACAATTCTATACATTACTCAGTGTTCATCATGATAAATATACTCTTTTTTTTTTAAGATTTTATTTATTTGACAGACAGAGATCACAAGTAGGCAGAGAGGCAGCAGAGAGAGAGGAAGGGAAGCAGGCTCCCTGCTGAGCAGAGAGCCCGATGTGGGGCTTGATCCCAGGACCCTGGGATCATGACCTGAGTTGAAGGCAGAGGCTTTAACCTACTGAGCCACTCAGGTGCCCCAATAAATGTACACTTAATACCCTTTATCCCTCCAGTTCCACCAACCACCTTCCCCCTGGCAACCACAGTTTATGCTCTATATTTAAGAGTCTTTTTTCATCTCTTTTTTTCTTTGTTTTGTTATTGAAATTCCACATATGGGTGAAGTTATATAGTATTTGTTTTTGTCTGTCTGAGTTATTTCACTTAGCATTGTATCCCCTAAGTCCATCCATATTGTTGCAAATGGCAAAAAAAACCAAACCAAAACAAACAAACAAAAAAAAACTCATTCTTTTTCATGGCCAAATAATATTCCATTGTATGTATACACCACATCTTCTTTATCCATTCAACTATCTCTGCATACTTGGGTTGCTTCACTATCTTGTCTATTGTAAACAATACTGTAGTAAACATAGGGGTGCACATATCTTTTTGAATTAATGGTTTTGTATTCTTTGGGTAAATATCAAGTAGTGGAATTACTGGATCATATGGTAATTTTATTTTTATTTTGTTGAGAAACCTCTATACTGTTTTCCATAGTTGCTGCACCAGTTTGCATTCCCATGAACAGTGCATCAGGATTTCTTTTTCTCCATATCCTCACCACAGATATTTATAATTGTTATACCTTTGTGATGAGTTGACCCTTTGTCACTATAAAATGTCTTTCTCTGTCTCTTGCAACAGTTTTTGATGTAAAATCCATTTTTCTCATATTAATATTGTGAACGGGGCTCCCTTTTTGTTACTATTGGCATGTAATACCTTTTTCTTTCTTTTCAGTTTCAACCTGTGTTTATGAGTCTCTTATATACAGTTTATAGTTGTGTCGTATTTTTAAAAAATTCATTCTACTAATAGTTGTCTATTATTTTTTCAATTTTTTATTTAACTTCTAGTTAGTTAATATACGTGCAGTGTTGGTTTCAGGAGTAGAATTCAGTTATTCATCACTTATATACAACACCCAGTTGTATAAGGGCTCATCATATCAAGTGTCCTCCTTAATACCCATCACACATCTAGCCCTTCCCCCCACCTCCCTCTTTTACCTATTTGTTTTCTATTTCTAATACTCTCTTACAGTTTGTCTCCTCTCTTCCCCCCACCATATGTTCATCTGTTATTGTTTCTTAAATTCCACGTATGAGTGAAATCATATGGTATTTGTCTTTCTCTGACTTATTTCACTTAGCATAACATATTCTCGTTCTATCCATGTTGTTTTGAATGGCAAGGTCTCACTCTTTTTGATGGTTGAATAATATTCCATCATGTATATATATCACACTTTTATCCATTCACCAGTTGATGGACATTTGGGCTCTTTACATAGTTTGGCTATTGTTGATAATGCTGAATAGCTGTCTTTTAATTGATGAGTTTAACCCTTAACTTTTTTTTTTTTAAAGATTTTATTTATTTATTTGAGAGAGAAACAGTGAGAGAGAACATGAGCGAGGAGAAGGTCAGAGGGAGAAGCAGACTCCCCATGGAGCTGGGAGCCCGATGTGGGACTCGATCCCGGGACTCCAGGATCATGACCTGAGCTGAAGGCAGTCGTCCAACCAACTGAGCAACCCAGGCGCCCAACCCTTAACTTTTATAGTCATTATTTGTTATAAAGGACTTATTTCTGCCATTGTGCTATTTTTCTATGTGTCATGTCTTTTTTTGTTCCTCACAGTCCTCAAGTGCTGCCTTCTTTTGTGTTTGATGGATTTTTTCTAGTATACCATTTAGAGTCCCTCTTCATTAAAATTTTTTTATTTGAGTATAGCTGATACACAGTGTTACATTGGTTCAAGTATATTTATTTCTTTTTATGTATGGTTTTAGTTATTTTTTTTAGTGGCTACTAGGAATTACAGTTAACATCATAAAAATTTATAAAAATTTTATTTGAATTGATACCTGCTAGCTTCAGTTGAATGCATTAACTCTATTCCTTTCTAGCTTTATCCTCTCCTTTATGTTGTTATTGTCACAAATTACATCTTTATGCATTGTGTGCCCATTAACATAGATTTATAATTATTATTTAGTACAAGTCTTTTAAATGATATAGGAAATAAAAAGAGTTGTATATAAAAAAAGCAGTAATACTATGTTTTATATTACCTAGGTAGTTACCTTTATCAGTGATCTTTATTTCTTTGTATGGCTTTAACTTGCTGTCTATTATCCTTTAATTTCAGCCTGAAGTACTTCCATTAGCATTACTTATAGAGAACATCTTCTACTAGTGAATTCCTTTAGCTTTTGTTTATCTGGGAATGTTGTAATTTCTTTTTCATTTTTGAAGCATTGTTTTGCTGAATACAGAATTCCTGGTTGACATTTTTTTCCCCTTTCAATTCTTTAAATATATGTCTTCTTGTCATTTGGCCTTCATCTTTTCTGATAAGAAAAAGGCCATTAATTTTTCTTGAGAATGCCTTGTATATGATGAATTGCTTATCTCTTGTTGCTTCAAGATTCTTTGTCCTTCCACAAGTTGATAATAATGTGGTGTGGATTTCTTTGTCTCCTTAGAGTTTGTTGAGATTCTTGGATGTGTATAGTCATATCTTTTATCAAACTTGGGAAGCTTTTGGACAATATTTCTTCAAAAAATTTTTTTCTGCTCCTTTTTCCTTCTCTTTTCCTGGGACTCCCATAATGTATATATTGATATGTTGATGGTGTCCCATAGGTCTCTTAGGCCCTGTTCATTTTGCTTTGTTTTTATTTTTCTCCCCAGACTAGGCAATTATAATTGCTCTGTTTTCAGATGTGATGATTCTTTCTTTTGCTTGCTTATATTTGCTGTTGAGTGCCTCTCATGAAATTTTTGTTTTAACTTTTGTACTTTTTAGCTCCATAATTTCTACTTTGATCTTTTTAATAATTTCTCTTTGTTGATATTCCTTATTTGTTTATACCATACTTTTCCTAATTTACTTTGGTTCATTGTCCATGGCTTTCTTCAGCTCATTGAGCATATTTAAAGTAGCAAATTCAAGTATTTGCATACTAAGTTCAGTGTTGGGCTTTTTTAGGATGATATCTGTCAATTTCTTTTTTTTCCTATGAATGAGTAATATTTTTCCATTTGTGTGCTTTATAATTTTCTTGTTGATATTTGGACATTTTGAATATTGTAGTGTAATTCTAGAAATAAAATTCTTCCTTATGCACCAAAGATTGCTATTGTTACTTGATGAAGGCTGCAGTCCTTCGTTCATTTGTTTATTGATTTTTCCACATTGTTTTTGCAGATTGTATTTCTTGTCATGTGTGGTCACAGAAGTCTGTATTCTGTTACCTCTGTGGTCAGCCACTGACCTGATATTTCCTTAAATACCTCGATACAGGGAGGGGAAAAAAATTTGAATTTGGTTATTATGTCTCTGTGACTTCCTTCAGTGATGCAAGCAAAGCAACCTGATAGGTTGACTCAATGACCAGGGCTCTGTGTTGGCCTCCAGTGAACTGCCATGTAGATCAAAACACAGACTTTTAGTTTTTAGAGAAGAAGGTCTTTAGTGTCTGCCCTGATGCCAGAAAGCTGCATCAGGAATTTTGGCTGTTGTCCCCCTGGTTACTTTTGGCAGGGCTTATGGATTGTAGCTGCTATGTGTAATGCCGAAATTTACTAAAACTTAGTTTTTTCTTCATTAGGTACTCCCCTGGATGCTACAAGTGTTAACTAGACTCCAGAGTTATGAAATAGTTGTTTCTAACAAGTTTTTGTTTTTGTTTTTACCAGCTTGTAGTTGTTTTGGTGGAGGGACTGATTCTAGAGCTTCGTACTCAGTCATCGTCCATGATACCACTCCCTGCTGTGTTCATTTTAAAAATGTTCCTGTTTGGACAAAAAGTTTTATGGTCACCTATCGGTAAGTAAATGACAAGAGCAAGAAAAAGAGATGAAAAGAAGTTCTTATGGCAAGTATAAGCCATGAGGCTCATCAGTAAATATTTATTGACTGCTCAAAGAAGATAAGTTGTCAGATGATTGCTCCAGGTTTTTCTTAGTTTTAGTTCTATATAGTTTTTGCCTATTAGGAAGTTTTTATACAAGTCTAGCATGGGTACAGTGAATGCCTTTGTTAGGATTGACCAATAACCTTGATTTTTATCACGAGTTTGGATACCGAGTATTATATCATGTAAATTAAGAGGTGGAATCTTTGGAACAGCTGTATCTCTTGTTCCTGACATGGGTGCCATATTGTCTGTCTTTTTACTTGATCCTCTTCTCAAATCTGTAGGTGGATTGTGAGCAATTGCTTTATGGCTGTGTGCAGTCTCTAGGCTGTATGTTATATAGGCCTACTATAGACAATGCTCTTTAATTGGGCAGAAAAGTTGCCACACTGGCTTCCCTCCAATTTCAGAAAGCTGAGAACATGATGTTACTGCAGCAGTTTGTCAATGCCAGCTAAAGGAGCAATATCCTGGGATTGAAAATCAAACTAGGGGCTCCAAATGGTGAGAAAGACCACTGCATTTTGATTATTGAGTTTGAACATATTTATAATCATATGGAGGTGCTTTTTTGAACATGGATTGATATGTATTTACTCATTCTGGAAATTTACTAGACTTCACCTGATTTTTAGAGTCCCCATTAAAGTTTTTGGTAACTACTTGGAAAAGAAGAATAGAGTACCTTTGGAAAAAATGGTTTCCATGAGAGATCTTACATCGTCTGGCTGGCTGACTGTCTCTCTATCATGCATATGTTCAGAATGCTATAAGTGATAGCAAATTTAATGTTTTTTTTTTTTTTAAGATTTTATTTACTTGACAGAGACAGAGAGATCACAAGTAGTCAGAGAGGCAGCAGAGAAAGGGGGGGAAGCAGGCTCCCCGCTGAGCAGAGAGCCCGATGTGGGGCTCGATCCCAGGACCCTGAGATCATGACCTGAGCCGAAGGCAGAGGCCTAAACCACTGAGCCACCCAGGCGCCCCAAATTTAATATTTTTAAAATAGTGAATAAAAGTGGAAAAGTGAAAATGACTTGTTTACCTTTTTTTGTTTTGTATTTTAACATGCATAAATTAATGTTAGTGAACTTAAGTAAAATAATTTCCTATTTCTCTTAAGTAGCCACATTTTGTAGTTGAATTTTAAACTGTACAAAGGGAGTTGTGATGGAACTACCATTAGAATATCAGCTGTATCTTAATAAAGGACTGCATATAGTATCTTGATAGTATTAAAACTTCTTTAAAATATTTTTAATTATAATTAAAATGTCTGAGTTTTAGTCATCTACAAAACAAAATAGTTTTAATCTTTTCCGTAGTTTTCCATGTGATTTCAGTGCTGTGCATATTAGTATTGGTACTTGAGTTTTATATTACTTTTGCTAGCATTAAAATTGTTAATACCGTAGCTTTGTAATGCATATTTGAATATTTTAATTATGTTTCTATAAACAGCTTTGCTAATGTTATATTTTCCGTGAATATGATGGGCCTTCTGTTAGTGCTGGCATTTAAACAATTTTGCTTTCTATTTTCCTGTTACATATACAATGCAAAATATTCCCACCTGAGATTTCCCCAAAATTTCACTTGGAAAACAGAACAAATTTGAAGGATATTTTCTGTATGTTGCTCAAATCAAGCTTTGCTTTGAATCAAGCCAAATGATGAAAACATAGTCCAGCCTTCTTTCTAGCAAAATGCAATTACCTCTAAGGCCTATAGTAAAAAGACCAACTAATTGAGAACACTTGTCTTTGTTTTCAGTTAGCAAAAATTCTTAATAACAATGTCCATTTTCTAAATTCAAAAAGGTGTTTTTTTTTTAAAATAAATTAAAAGTTGGGAGCTCTAAAAATTAAAGCATATGCAGGTTACTCTCTTTCTCAAGGGGACGTATACTACTGCTGTGCTCGTGTGAAGTAATAATGAGATACCATAAGCAAACAGTAGATGATTCATGTCAGATGGTTCTTCAATAATGTTAGGGGGGAAAAAGCAGCTGATGTATGGGATATTGAAGGCAGATTAAGTTGTTAATGTATATTAGTATATTCTTAATTTCCTTTTAATTGAAAAAGACATATTGACTTTAATTAGAACCATTTCACAGGAACTGTCAATTAGCACATGTCAAACTAGTTAATTCAGAACAGAATTCTTTTAATTAGGGTCTGCTTTCCTTTAACTATGGGGCCAATGAAATCAGCCTTTCCTTATCTAGATTTTAAATGTCTCTAAGACATATAATACAAATGTAGACTCTTATCTATTATTAGAAGCCCATATGGATAACATTAAAATGATGATGCTGGCATTGTTCATGCAGCACAAATCAGAGTCCCTTTATGACTGTTAGAAAAAAAATGACTTTGAACAAAGACTGTTTTAAATACCAGATTTATCCTACTTTAAAGAGACTACAAAATTTATGACATGCATGTTCACATTTAAAGTATTATTTAATACGTCTGCTCAAATAAATGGGCCTATTCAAACGTTTTGTGTGTTCTATCAGCCGAAGACACATAAAACATTGTCAAGCCATACAGCAACATTTTTTCCTTAAATGAACTGTAATCAAAAAGGGAAAACAGACTGAATGATTTTTTTTTGCATGACATAAAAATAGCATTGTTAACTTTCATTGCATCCAAAGATTTAATATGACTAGTTGATACGGTGACTAAACCACTAGTGGTGAGCTAATATGATCTTAGTAATCAGGCAGTGTAAAATCTGAAACTTGGCTTTTTCTTAATGTACTGTTGTGGAATTGGAACATATTAAGTTACATTTGGCATGAGGATGAGCATGTACAGTGAGCTTGGTGGAGCCAGGCTGTATGGTGTTAACCTACAAAATCGGTATACTCAATATTCAAAGATTTTTTAAAAAAAGATTTATGTATTTATTTTAGAGAGAGAGAGAGAGCAGGTGTGGGGCAGGGGCAGAGGGAGAGAATCCTCAAGCAGAGGATGGAGCCCAACACAGGGCTTGACTCACCACCCATGAGATTGTGACTTGAGCCAAAACCAAGGGTTGATGCTTAACCCACTGAGCCACCTAAGCTCCCCAAAAGAAGATTTTAAGTGGTGTATAAAGGAAAATTAATGTGAAATGTAGCTTACTTTATCATGTGAGATTTAACCACTATTTTTCTGAGAGTAAGCAAGGATTACAGGAATTAATAAAGCAGAGTATTTAATAAGCTAATGTTTGGATTCCAAAGAGAATTATCTAGTATGTACACTCATATTTGTTCATTTGTGGTAGGTGCATTTAACTTAATGATAACCATATCTAAAATGTGCTATAGTATAACTATCAGTAGGTGCATTTGTGGCAGTGAATTAAATGGAGAACTGTAGTAATCTGCTTTTGGTTAACAGGCCAGACAACAAGAGCAGTAAACCAAAAGGTGAAAAAAATGCAGCCAAAAAACCCCTTTTCTTCCAGAGTTGATGTCTTTCTTCTGAACGGTTCTTAGAGGTACCTCAGCTCTCTGCTTACTGTGTGTTTGAGAGACACAGCTTACATTTAGCAATTCCATATTTTGTTTCAATCTGTAGCTTTTAACTTTTTTTGGTGCCATATAGTCACTTGAGTCTGTGATTAAAGATAAATGGGCAGAGGCATACATGCACTCAATGTTCAGGGTGGGAAATTTTTTAAAAAAAGATTTTATTTGTTAATTTGACGGAGAAACAGTGACAGAGGGAACACAAGCAGGGGGAGTGGGAGAGGGAGAAGCAGGTGACCCACTGAGCTGGGAGCCCCATGCAGGTCTCAAGGACCCTGGGATCCTGACCTGAGCCGAAGGCAGATGCCTAATGACCAAGCCACCCAGGTGCTCCCAGGGTGGGAAATCTTAATAAAAAATAATTTGGTATAGCCTGTGAAGGATGAAACCTCAGTTGTACTTGACTACTTGTAGTGTCACAGGCACTGTGCTTGGTCTGGGAATGTAACAATGAGTAAGATGAGCTACCTTAACATCTGAGTAACTGTGACAAGTTATTTAAACATTTTCAGAAATTACTATGTGGCTTTTTTTTTTTTTTTTTAAACTTACTTTCTGAACCGGTTAAAAATTGGCCTATATTTACAAATCTTACACAAGTTTTAAATGTGACAAGATTGACAATTTTACATAAAAATTGCCTGGAAAATAAGTTATTAAAACAGTAGATGAGACTAATTTTATAAGTTTAATTCAACAGATTTTATTAATTATTTCCATCTTAATTATAATTTTATCTTGGTTAATAATCTAGGTGATATTAAATAATACTACAATATTGGTCCATATTTTTCTATTTATTCACTTAAATTATATAATTTATTATTATTTATGAAGAAGACATAAGGCATACTGATAAAATTTTTATGAGTTGGTCTTATTTAAACTTTAAACTGTACAAATAATCTTGGGTGTGCTGGTAATTAATTTCTTGATTATCCATGAGTCACTTATCCATTCTGTGCCAGAGTTTAAATTTGAACACACTTTTGAGAAATATCAACACATCCAGAATCTGTTATTTCACTAGATACTCTTAATTCTTTGTATCTTCAGAGGGGTAATCTTTGGGGTATGTGAGCATGCACACATTTAATCTTATTTAAGGGTCTACTGTAGTGTTTGCTGCTGAATATATATGTATAAAGTATACATACTTGGTGTGCTTTAGTCCCACTGTGCTCCTTGATTGTCTATAGCAGTTTAAATTGCTTTGTCTATTTCAGCATATGTGAAGTTGACCTTCGGTGCATTCATCAATGACAAAAATTTTGACTTTGGAAATTTACAGGTGACATGAGCCTTAACTTGGTTTAATGATCTAAATGGTATAGATGGTGTAGATTTTATATATTGGTAAAAATAGGCAAAAATTATTCAGAGCATATGTTTGTGAACCAAAAAAATACCAATTTAACTCTGACTTTGTTAGCAGCATTTTAACAGATTATTTAAATTACTAGGAGCTATTATTTCAAATAGTCTTATGCAAATAGGAAAATTATAGAAATCGCTGGAATGCTTTATGTAAAGGAAAGTAGTTTACAGATTAAAATTTTTAATTGTTGGATTTTGGGGCACCTGGGTGGCTCAGTGGGTTAAAGCCTCTGCTTTCGGCTCACGTCATGATCTCAGGGTCCTGGGATTAAGCCCCACATCGGGTTCTCTGGTCAGCAGGGAGCCTGCTTCCCCCCTCTCTCTCTGCCTGCCTCTCTGCCTACTTGTGATCTCTGTGTGTCAAATAAATAAATAAAATATTTAAAAAGAATTTTTAATTGTTGGATTTTAAGAGTTAAATGGAAATTTTCTTAATTATTTCATCAACTTATAGATCCTTAATCAATATGGCATTGACTAAATGCACCACCCTGATGTGGTATTTCTTTCTCCATATGATAGTAACTATTCCCACCCCTACAACCTCTGGCATACACACATCTTTTCTATCTAATGATCAATAGTTGTTTAACATATTAATTATATATTATATTATAATTTAGTAAATTAAATTTTTTATATCTTGAGTGAAAGCATATTCATGTATCTTTTGCAAATTGACAGGGAAATATTTACATATATATATATATATAGAGAGAGAGAGAGAGAGAGAGAGTGTCACCTATTCTCCATTTGGTTCAGTACCGCCAAATATTTATTAAACACCTCTTGTTTTCAGAAACAATTAATATTAGGCATTATCTTGTTGAATGTTAGTTAAAATGTTTATTTGCCTTTCACTTGACTATGTAGAATTTGGTAAAAACTAGTAATTTTCAATAAACTACAAGTTGCCTTTTTCAAAATTATTTAGTGTTTCATAGCTGAAATATTTTCAAGACTTATGCAGGATGAACAATCCCACCATTATAGTTACTTCCTTTCACTGATATTATTAGGGGTTCTGGCATATGGAAAAGCTGGGTTCAAATTCCAGTATCAGCATTTATTACCTTAGTAAACTTAGATAAATAGCCTAACTTCTGAGGTTCAGTTACCTCCTCTAATAAACAGGGATAATAATACCTACTTTGTAAGGTTGTGTGGATTAAATGGAGTCTATAAGGGGTTTAGTGTCTTGTTTCTTACATACTCAATAAATACTGGATCCTATCCCTTTCTCAGTTTTGTTGTACTATTTGCCTGTACTGAGAAATGCAGTGTTTTATTGTACTAATTGCCTCTACTAAAAGAAATTTGTTAAATAAATTTACCCCTAGATGGAAAAACAAATTGTTAACATGAATGCTCTACTATTTTGATAGTTAATAGGTATTAACAGGGGAAGGGTTATCTCTGTCCTTGGTGCTTCTAGTGAAGCCAACTAATGATGACAGTCATCTAGTTAGGACAAGGAGTCCTTTCTTCACCATTTATGTGAAATATTTTATGACTATCAATGAAATCCCTTTTAACAAAAACAATTTGTTTATAATAGTTCAATATAGAATATTCAGATATTCTTTTTTTTCTTCAGTAAGCTGTGTGCCCAATGTGGGACTTGAAGTCATGACCCCAAGATCAAGAGTTGCATGCTGTACTGACTGAGCCAGCTTGCCACTCCCAAATATTCCTGAATAGCAATATTAGCTTCTAAAAAGGTAAAAAAATAAATAAAATAGCCCATAATTGTACCAGCTAGAGGAAATCACTGTAAATATTTTGGTGCACTTTCTGTGTATGTGCTGAGAATTTTATTAGGTCATTACATTTTATTCATAATTATGATTTAAATGGCTGCACAGTATTCATTTTTTAAACTAAGTTCTTTTTGAAGTTTGCATTTTTTCCTGCCCCAATAAGTAAATTTAATATGTACATCAATCTCTCTCTCTCTCTCTCTCTCTATATATATATATATATATATATGAACTTTATATGCATTTCTTATTTTTTCTTTAGGACAATTCTTAGGAGTAGAATTATTGGTCAAAGAAAATTAACACTAATATTTGATATATATTAACCCAAGTTGTTTTCTAGAGAAGTGTCAATTTATACTCCCACTACCCCCAAATATGACTTTCTGACAAAAGAATGAATTGCTTTTTGAATATACAGTTTGGCTAGATGTAATGTCAGTTGATTAATGTATAGTTTTTGGTTAATTGATTATTGCCTAATTAATTCAGTTTGGCATTAATTTAGGAAGAGGCCGGATAACATTTTAATGACCCATGTGATCTCACCAGAAATTTACTGAAGATAGCATTTAATTTAAAGTAATATTTAAAGTAACATTTGGTGTAAGTGGTAGCTGGTATGCCAATTTGACTTAGTCATATTTTGATTTTTATGTGTTATGAAGTCTCTTTGGGGCTAATTTCTGTAGCAATCTTTGGAGGAAAATGAGATTTTTCTAATGTGCAATTAAAGTATTTGCATTATTGGCGATATATAGAGAGAAACTTAAGGATAAAAGTCAGCTCATTTTGTTTTGTAGTAAAATCAGAAATAGGAGAAATATGCTAACATGATAATATCTAATGAGGGAAATGTTCCATGCAGATGTCTGTTTTTCTATTAATCCCTGAAATGACTCTCTGCTTTTATTTATATGGGTAATATCAGACACAAGCATGTTACTAAGACTATATAGCTACTTACAAGAAAAGATAAGCACAATATGAGTTTAAAATTTTACTAAATTCTGCTTTAAAGGTGATTTAAATCTTAGATAATGTAGGATTTGAGATTTCAACAAAGATATAGTGTCTGTATATGCTACTTCTGAGAGTTACTTAGGTATTTTTCTCTAGTTTAGCTGCATTTACCACGCTTGTTTAACATAGGGAAGTGAGAATGGGTCCTGTATGATGGATCTTCTATGGAAACAGAGAAATATAATTTTACTTAGTTATTTTTTAAGCCTCTATCTAGGCATACTGCAACCAATATTATTATTTTTTGAATAGTATACAGATAAAGTCATAAGATCTCAAGCTAACAAAAAGGGCATGTGGAAGGAAAGAGAAATTAGTTTTTGTTTTCTCTGTTGTCAGTAGGAATTTTCATGTTTTCTTTGTACATTGGACACCTTTTTGTGTTCATTGTACTACACTGATAGCATTGTTGCATTTCATTAACACCAACTTAGTGAAAATGAAAGAAAGAATATTTTTCTGCTCTTACTATTCTAGATTTCTGTTCTGTAAATACTTAACCTTTTATAGTTATGAGTTATTTCAGAATAGAAATGCTTTTAGGACATGTATTTTGTTTTAAGCTAGATTAGGCTGCTAAATAAAGTAACTTTGGACCTTTCCTGTCACAGTTGGTAAATATGTTGTGGTAATACAGACAAATACAGTTGTTATATTCTGCACTTGTCATTTTCTCTATTGAACACATGTCAGTGAAGGCACAGCTTTTGTAAGGACTAGGGAGAGACATATACAGAAATGATCACCCTTTTGTAATAGCATTCAGTATTGGAACTCACAAAAGCAAGTAATAAAGTCACACTGCTAGCTACACATATTTTATACTTACTCTGTCAGATTTGATAATATTTTAGACTTGAATGTGCAATGAGAGAGAGAGGGAGTGTGGGTTTGGGGATTTAGATGACATAGGGAAAGATGTAGAGGAGAATAATGCTCTAGGTATTTGATTTTTAATTTGTAGAATTAACTTTTTTTCCTCTTAAGCCTTGAACTTATGGTTTTAATTGAAGTTAATTTAAGCATAGTTACCAAAATAGTGAAATAAATAATTTATGACTTGATATCTTATTTGTTATTAAATATATTGATTAGCTATAAGTAGGACATCATGTAGTTTATAAATCTTAATGCTTTGTCATTTGTGAATATACTAATATTAAAAAAAATAAACCCATTCTCCCTGCTTGGATTTTTCTTTGCTCTGGAGGATTAATGGGCAAAACATGAACTTCATTATGAATTTCTCCTAAAATCTTGATTTACAGTTTACTTTCTCAAGACTCAGTTTGAATTACAGGGATCATGTTCTAGCTGTAACCTCTTATGGGAGGTTTTCAAATGAGTAAGTTGACTTTCTGGGATAAGAAATTTTGGGAGGTATTTGAAATTAATAGATGCTATTATGTTGGCTGCTGCTAAAGTGTTAGAGTTTATTCTTCAAAAAGTCCAGTTGAATGCCAGTGTCATTTGGTGAGGTGTGGGAATATACAATCATTTATAAGCCTGATGGTACTGTTTTGTCAGTTTTCTCTTCTCTTCTCTTTTCTTCTTTTCTTTCTTTTCTCCTCTTCCTTCTCCCCCTCCACATCCTCCCCACTCCCTCCTCCCTGTCCTCCTCCTCCCCTCCTCCTCCTTTATTTATTTTTATTATAGTTTTATTTATTTTAATAAAATTTTAATGAATAAAATTATTTAACAAAAATTTAATAAAATTAAAATTAATAAATTTTAAAATAAATAAACAAAATTTATAATATTAATTTATAATATAAATAAAAATTATTTTATTATAGTTTATTATGTGAAAAATATGAAGAATAAGCTATATTACTATAGTTTATTCTTCAAAAAGTTCAGTTGAATGCCAGTGTCATTTAGTGAGGTGTGGGAGTCATTTATAAGCCTGATGGTACTCTTTTGTCAGTTTTCTCTTCTCTTTTCCCTTCCCTTCTCTGCTCTTCTTTTCTTTCTTTTCTCCCCCTCCTCCTTCTCTCCTCCCTCCTTCTCTTCCTCCTTCTTCTTCTTCTTCCTCTTCAACATTAATAGGCACCAAGATCAACTTAAAAAAGGTAATTTCAGGCTTAGGATTTTAGCAAATGTCATGAGTTTTTTGATGGAGTGTAAGGATAAAAGTCAAAGATGTTGATTGTTTTTTGTAAAACATGGTGCCTATAGTTAACAATATGATAGTTGAACTTTAAAATATGTTAAGAGGATAGATCTCATGTTAAGTGTTCTTAGAACAAAAACAAAGACACAAGAGAAATACTAGGAAAGTTTTGGAGATAATACATACGTTTATAGTAACTTGACAGTGGCGATGGTAAGGGTGC
Source organism: Mustela erminea (assembly GCF_009829155.1). Classification (NCBI taxonomy): domain Eukaryota; kingdom Metazoa; phylum Chordata; class Mammalia; order Carnivora; family Mustelidae; genus Mustela; species Mustela erminea. The sequence goes on from NC_045616.1 coordinate 47,938,023, forward strand.
ATGTGTATGTCCAAACCCATCACAATGCATACATTAAATATGTGCAATTTTAATATATCAATTATACCTCAATAAAGATAAGTAATGCATGTTGATTGTATTTTAGAGATATATTCTGGAGAAGGTAGAGAAGAAAATTAAACAGATGAAGTCATAAAGCATTCAGTTCTTGATGTAAGAGTTTGTTAAAGCGAATGGCTTTATGATTCTGTTTTAGTCTGTTGCCTTCATGATGGGTGTGAGACTGCTGATAATGATGTTGGTGTTCTTGGCATTTAAAGGAATATCAAATATATTCTTAATAGTTTCTCATTACAGAACATTTATTCTGCTGAGGCTGATTCATAGGAGGAGAAACTCAGAGTGTAATCTACAAGTGAAAAACACTTTATGACAGAGGAAGCAAAAGAGGAGGAGGTAAAGAGAGTAGACACTGAGAGTAAACTTTAGAGAAAGGAAGATGAGGGAGAATAGGTGGGATTAAAAAAAGAGGTTTTTTTCCTTTCTGTTTAGGCCTCGACCAACTGCAGCCTGGCTTCCTTTTGCATCCATCCTGCCAGTCATCCTCAAACTACTGAAAAACTAATTCTGGTGCTAATCCAGTTCCTCCAGCCTTTAACCTTTTCTAGCCACAGGTATTCTAGGTTCATATGGCTACCATAACTATTACTGTTCTTTGTATTCCTCATTCCATTGTCATTATTTGAAACCTTTTTTGAATATTCAAATATTCCCACGTAGTTAACTAAACAGATTCACTTCCATGATAATTCATTGTTATGCCAGTCATTGTTTATGCCAGGCACATTCTAGGCTCTAGATGTGTAACAGTTAATGAGATGAAGTCTCAGTTCTTATCAAGCTTACATTAAAACAGGTAAGTATATATTTGATTTGCTGTGGGGAGAACAAAAAAGCAAGTAAAGGGGATAGAGAGTAATGGACTATACTACTTCAGAAAGCGTTGTTAGAGAAGTTTTCTCTCTGGAGGTGATATTTAAGCAGAAGTCTGCATGATGTGAGGGAACAAGTTATATGAGTTTTACAGCAGTACGCACCTGGCAGCAGGATGAGACAAGTGCATAGTCGTAGGTTTGAGGTCTTCAAAGGTCAGCAAGGAGCACAGTGGATGAATGGGGAGGGGTAGGAAATGAGGTTAAAGAGTTAGGCAGAGGCAAATAATGAAAAGGCTGATAGACCAAAGAAAAGTTTGTGGATTTTAAGAGTGATGGCAAATCATCACTTGTCTGAATTGCTAGGATTAATTTGCAACAGGATAGATCTCAGTATTAATCATGTTTAATCAGACAATGTGTGCTTAAATTTCTAAGAATATATTGAAGGGATAATTAAAAGCCTTGTCTTTTATTTTAAAACACATACTTTCTAATTATTTTCTGGAAATTAAAGGACTGTGTGTGTGGTCATTTTAGAAAAATTAGAAATGCAATTTTTAAAAATGATTTTATTTATTTGACAGAGAGAGATCACAAGTAGGCAGAGAGGCAGGCAGAGAGAGAGGGGGAAGCAGGCTCCTTGCTGAGCAGAGAGCCCAATGCAGGGCTTGATCCCAGGACCGTGAGACCATGACCTGAGCCAAGGCAGAGGCTTAACCCACTGAGCCACACAGGTGCCCCAGAAATGCAATTTTAAAAAACCCAAACACTCACACACTGTGACAACCTCTCTGCTTCCACCTTGTTAATGTCTCAGATAAACACGTTCCCTAATGTTAAAAATGGTTTCTGGTGGTACTATTATTGTATTTATTTAAATAGTTCCAGAATGAGTAAGTTTTGCTCATTTTGTTTAGTGTTACCAATCATATACACTTGCCCTAAGATAATTTATTACTTGCAAAATGAATTTGGGAAAGTTAATAAATGTGTTTGATAATTCAGTCAGTCTGTCTAGTGAAATTGTTAATAGAGGTCATCTGAAGAGTTTAGTTCTCTAGTCTTTTGAGTAATAGTGATTTGAAGTCTTATGCTCTGATAGTCTAACTTTAGGGCATATTACCAAATACAGTATTTGGTGTAATTTATCCAAAGAAAGAAAATAAAATGCTTCCCCCTTCCCTTGATAACCTCCCTGCTTACAACAGATGGTAGACGTACATCTGTCTACAATGTCAGATATTCAAGGGATATACTTTTTGTATTTTTTTGAAACTCAAGTTTCTATTTTGAACTTCTGTTCTGCCTAGGTGACTGAAATTTTAATCTTAACTAGAGGTCTCTTACTTTTTCCATTTTTTTTTTTACCTCTGTTAATTCTTGGATGGGAGTGGTGGGCCAAACTAGACATCTTCATCTTTTCACAGTGGTGGCATTTGTAGAAATGCCCATCCTTTCATTTTATTTCTGAAGTTATGGGTCATCATAATAGGTTGCTGCTCTTTCCTCATTCTCATCCACAAGGTAATAGCTGGTAAAGCAACTCTTCTTAGAATTTCCATGCAATTGATAACATTGTAATCTTTCTGTGGTCCCCAAACTCCACTAACATATGGAGAATTCTGTGAGACTGCCCCCTGTCTAAGCTTTGCTGGGCTGGAGTGGGGCCCGGGAAATTCTGAGGATAATATCTTGTTTGCCTTTTACAGTATCCCTTTCAGTTCTGTGGGATCTTCCTACCTTCCTGAGTCCATACCTAGGAAGCAGGCCACAAATTGCCTCTGTTCTCTTGTAAGAACAGTTGTCTAAAGCCATTCCTTTGATTCTTTTCCCCATTCAGGGAATCTTCATCAAGTTTAGAGTGAGGAAGTCTTGTTTTTCTTTGTTTTGTTTTTAGAGTGCTTTGAATTTCTTTTCTGTGCCAAATACTGCAAAAACATAGGCTGACTTTGACCCAGAGGAGTGCATATTACTTGGGAAGTATTTCAAAAATTGGGAAAATTCACATAGAAATCTGAATTTCCAGATTTTTGGGTGTGGGTAGAAAGAATGATCTGGCAACACTGGATCCACATTTCTATATGCTAAAAATCAGTTGGAGCTATATAGTGGCTCCTTAACAGGCTTGCTCATTCCAATCCCCACATTCCCTTTTTTGTTTGGGAAGCATATGTTCTGAGTCCTTCCTATTTTTCTCAAAGTCAAGGATTTTGAAATTTATAGGTTAGGAAAAAGACTCCTTTTTTCTCCTTTCCGCTGCCACTGCTTTTCCTGAGGCAAGGTGAGCCTAGCTACTGCTCAAGTGGAGGAAAAAATTAACTAGTATTTAAAAACTGTTAAACCCCACTACAAGGTATTATCAGAATTTTATTTTACTTATTGAAAAATGTCAAGTTGATTTTTAAAATTGAGCTTTATTGAGGTATAAATTATATAAAGTTCACCAATTTTAAAGATGTAATCCAAACTGTTTTCCAAAGGGATTGTATCATTTTACATTCCCACTAGCGATGTATGAAAGTTCACCTGCTCTACAGTCTTTTTATTATTTAATGTTATTAGTGTTTTAATTTTAGCCACATATAGTGGGTATGTTGTATCTAGTTACATGTCATTGTGGTTTTAATTTGCATTTTCCTTATGATTAAGGATGTTGAGCTTCTTTTCATGTGCTTATATTCCATTTGTAGTATTTTTTTGAGAAGTGTCTGTTTAAATCTTTGGTCTATTTTAGGGAATTGAGTTCTTAACCTTACTTTTGAATTATAAGAACTCTTAACTATTATGGATTAAAATCCTTTATCAGATTAATCTTTTGCAAATATTTTCTCCCATTTTTTTAACAGTCTTTTGAAAAGTAAAATTTACTTCTTTAATTTTTACTTCTGATAAAAGCCAGTTTGCTGATTCTCTTTTTTTATAGTTCATGTCTTTTGTGTCCTATCATAAGAATTTGACTGAGGGTCACAAAGATTTTCTCATATATTTTCTTCAAGAAATTTTATAATTTTTGCTCTTATATTTATGTCTGCAGTCCACTTTGGGTTAATTTTTATATAAAGTGTGAGGTGTAAGGATAGAGTTTCATTTTTTTACACGTGAATATGTAGTTGTTCCAGCACTCTTTGTTAAAGAGACCACTCCTTCCTCATTGTGTTAATTTGATGCATTTGTTGAAAATTGGCAGATCATAGATATATATTAATTTATATTCTGTACTATTGATCTATATGTCTTTCTTTTAGTATCAGACCATCTTTGTTATGATAGCTTAAATGTAAGTCTTGAAATAAGATAGTCTAAGTCCTCTGACTTTGTGGGCTTTTTCCCCCCTTTTTTCAAGATTCTTTTTGTATTTTCATATAAATTGCAATCAAAAAATTTTTTAAAAAGTAATCAGCAACAACAACAACAAAGAAAAAAAACAAATAATCTCTATCCCCTCAACCCACAACCCCAAAGATCAAGAGTCGCACGTTCTACTGACTGAGTCAGCCAGGTGTCTCTTTCATATAAATTTTTAAAATAAGCATGCCAATTATTATAAAAAGCCTTACCTAGGGTTTGAGTAGAATTGTATAAAATCTATAGATTTGTTTGGGGAGAATTGGATCGTCTCCATAAACATGGTATACCTCTTCAGATGTGCAGATCTTTAATCTTGATCAGCAGTGTTTTATAGTTTTCATTGTACAGATCTTGCACCCATTTTTTAAAACTTACTCCCAATTACTTCCAGTTTTTTAATTGATTTTTTTAAAAGATTTTATTTGAGAGAGAGAGGGAGAGTCAGTGAGAAAGAGGGAGTGCGTATGCCCATATGGGGGGTGGCAGAGAGAGGGGGAGAAGCAGACTCCCCTCTGAGCAGGGACTACCCTCCCCCCAAGCCCAGGACTGTGGGTTTATGACCTGAGCCCAAGGCCAATGCTTAGCCTTAACCTACTGAGCCACTCAAGCACCTGTTTTGCTGCTATTGTTAAATGGTACTGCTTTTTGAATTTCAGTTTCCAGTTGTTTGAGGTATGTAGAAATAAAGTTGATTTTACATATTGACTTTGAATCCCAGTCTTTTTTTCATATGTATGACTTTAGTAGTAGGTTTTCTTTTTTTTCTGGGTTTTTTTTTTTTTTTTTTTTTTTTTTTTTTGGTGTGTTATCAGGTTGAGGAAGTTCCTTTTTTTTTTTTTTTTTTTTTTGAGGAAGTTCCTTTTTATTTCTGGTTTCCTGAGAATTTATTGTAAATGGGTGTTGTATTTTGTCAAATTTTTTTTCCATCTTTTGAGATGATCACATGTATATTGTCAGTATAGTGAGTTATGTTTTTTCAAAAGTTAAATTTTACGTTTCTGAAACAGATACTTTTTCTGTATTTTTTGAGATTCTGTTTTTTCATCTCTGTGTGTTTTTTTTCAGTTAATATGATTGATGAATTACATTGACTGATTTTGAATGTTAAACCAACGTTGCTTTTGTGGGATAAATTCCATTTGATCATTAGGTATTATCCTTTTTTATATTGTGGGATTCACTTTGCTAAAATTCTGTTAAGGAGTTTTGCATTTCTTATTCATGATGAATACTGGGTTTTGGTTTCCTTGCAATATCATTGCTTGGATTCTTAGAATGAGTTGGGAAGTATTTCCTTTGCTTTCATTTTCTGGAAGAGTTTGTGGAGAGTTAATAACATTTCTACCTTAAATGTTTGATAGAACTCCTCACTGAGGCCATATGGACCCAGGATATTCTTTGCAGCAAGTTTTTTTTTAGAAAAAAATTTTTTTTAAAGATTGTATTTATTTATTTGAGAGAGAATGAGTGAGTGAGAGAGAGCATGAGAGAGGAGAAGGTCAGAGGGAGAAGCAGACTCCCTAAGGAGCTGGGAGCCGGATGCAGGACTCAATCCTGGAAGTTAGGGATCATGACCTGAGCCCAAAGGCAGTTGCTCAACCAACTGAACCACCCAGGCATCCCACTTTGTGGCAAGTTTTTAAAAGGTGTAGGAGTACTAAGTTTTGATAATTTGTATCTTCCATGGAATCTGTTCATTTCATCTGAGTTCTCAAACTTACTGACATAGAGTAATCTATGATTTTTTTCTTAGTATTGTTTTAAAGTCTGTAATATCTATGGTGATTTACCCTTTTCTATTTCTGTTATTGGTAATTTGTATCTTCTCTTTTTTCCTTGACTAGTCTAGCTAGTTTTATCATTTTTATCAATCTTTTGAAGACCTAGCTTTTTATTTTATTGGGTTTTCTTTATCATTAGAACTCCTTCTGTTTTATGGCTTTCTACTCTTTATTGTTTTTTTCCTTCTGCTCTTTTTTTTATTTAATTTGCTCTTTATTTTTCTTTCTCTTAAAGTGGAAGGTATTCCAAATATATTATTGTATTTGATTTATAGTTTTGATTCTGTTGCAGGCAGAGAACTTAACTTTGCATATTAATTCTTTTAAATTTATTGAAACCTTTTTTTGGTCCAGTTTATGGGATGTTTTGGTGAGTATTTCATATGTACTTCAAAAGAATGTATTTTTGAGGGGCATTGAAATCTCTAGCTATAATTGCAAAGTTGTCTAATTTTTTCAAGTTTATTAATTTTGCTTCATGTTTTTAAATGCTGTTATTAGGTGCATACACCTTTAATATTGTTTTGTGTTCTTGCAGTAATCCTTCATCATCACAAAATGTTTATTTTTATCCTTGGTCATAAGCCTTGATCTGAAGTCTGCTGATCTGATATCAATACAGACTTGTCAGCTTTCTTTTGAATAGTGTTTATATGGTATATCTATTCCACTTTTTACTTTTGAACTCTATGTGTCTTTATATTTCAAGTAGATTTTCAATTTTTTTCCTTCCTTAATTTAAACCCAGTCTGGCAACCTCTAATTTAATTATTGATATGGTTGTAAATATATCATCTTTCTATTTTTTTCTGTTTGTCTCATCCTCTCTTTCATTGATTTATTAGTTACCTACCTTTTTGGTTTAAAGTTCTAGTGATTACTGTGAGCTTAAAATATATTTCTTTAAGTCGTCAGAATTCACCTGTAAATAATATTATACCATTTCACATTTATGGTTAGAACTTCACAACAATGCTATTGTCATATATTTAGCTTACTATTATTTTATAAATCCTATAATACATGTAATTGCTTTGATTTAAATAATCAATTATTTTGAAGGAGATTAAAAAATATGAAAAAGTGTCAATTATTTTTACTTACGTATTTACATTTCTGATACTTCCCATTCCTTTTTGTAAAATTACATTTCCCTCTGATATCACTTCTTTAGGATGAAGGGCTTACTTTAGCATTTCTTATACTGCCAGTTTTCTAGCATTGATTATTTACCTGTCTATCAAGGGTCTTTATTTTGCCCTTATTTTTTTTGAAGATATTTCTTCTGGGTACAGAATTCATTTTTGGGTTTGTTTTTATTTTCAGTATTTTAAAGTTGGCAATCCATTGTCTTGTGGTTTGCCTAGTTTTTGATGAGAAGTTCTTCATCATTCTTATCTTTATTCTTCTGCACAAAATGTCTTTTCTCTCTCTTTCTCTGGCTGCTTTTCAGACTTCCTCTTTATTTCTTGTTTCTGACATCTTGATTATGTTGTGGTTTGTAATGATCACTTGGGTTTTTGTTTGTTTGTTTGCTTTTTAGGTTTATTCTGCTCAGGATTTCTTGAGTTTTATCTGTGGATTTGTATTTTTCACCAAATTTAGAAAATTTGTGGTGATTATTTAAAAATATTTTTCATTTTCCTCTGGGATTAAATTACACATATATTAGTCTGCTTATTTTCCTATAGGTAACTGAATCTCCATTCATTTTCTTGAGGTCTTTTTCTGTTTGTGCTTCACTTAGGATAGTTTTGCTGTCTTCAATTTTCCTGGAGTTTTTTTGTTGTTTTGTTTTTGTTTTTTGGTGATATTTATTCAGTGATCTATTACTGATCTATCCTACCCAGCATACTTTCATTTCAGACTTTATAACTTTCATTTCTAGAATTTGAGTTTTTAAAAAAGTATCTTATATCTTTCTTCTATATGTTCATGTTTTCCACTACATTCTTGAACATAATGAATATATGATAGTTGTTTTAATCTACCTTTCTCCATCACTATTATTCTGTTGATTTTTTTTTCCCTCTAGGTTTCTGTGGATTGCTTTTTATCTGGTTATGGGCCATATTTTCCTACTTCTTTAATCTTATTGATCAGATGCCAGACATAATGTATTTTATGTTCCTGGTTGCTGGATTTTGTTATATTCTTTAAAGAATGTTGGATTTTGTGCTGGCATGCAGTTAAATTACTCAGGATCAGTTTCATACTTCTGTGGTTCACTTTTCAACTTAATTACAGTTTCCAGAGAAGCCTTTAGTCTAGTTGTTAGTCTCACTAACTTAAATTTGCTAAGTTACTCTCAGTGCAAAAGCTATTGATACTTCATGTGTTAAGTTGTCTCTCCACACTGGCCTTTATGAGCTATTCTTAGCTTAATGTGACTGTGGGAATTATTTGATGTGTTATTTTTGGTGTTTCTTTTCTTTGCCTTGGGGAATTTGACTTTATGCATATGCAGATAAGTATTCAGCCAAAGATTCGAGGAGATCCTCTGTACATCTTCAGAGCTCTCCTTCTTTCTTTTTTTTTTTAATTTTAAAAAAATAATATATAATGTATTATTTGCTCCAGGGGTATATAGGTCTGTGAATCATCAGGCTTGCACACTTCACAGCACTGAACATAGTATATACCCTCCCCAAAGTCCATAACCCAACCACCTTCTCCATACCGCCCCCTCCCTGGCAACCCTTAGTTTGTTTTGTGAGAATAAGAGTCTCTTATGGTTTGTCTCCCTCCTGATCCCATCTTGTTTCATTTTTTCCTTCCCTACCCCCCAAACCTCCCACTTTGCCTCTCAAATTCCTCATATCAGGGAGATCATATTTTAATTGTCTTTCTCTGATTGACTTATTTTGCTCAGCATACCCTCTAGTTCCATCCATGTTGTTGCAAATGGCAAGATTTCATTTCTTTTGATGATTGCATGGTATTCCATTGTGTGTGTGTGTGTGTGTGTGTGGGTGTGTGTGTGTTTGTGTGTGTACGTATGTGTATATCACATCTTCTTTATCCATTCATCTGTTGATGGACATCTAGGTTCTTTCCATAGTTTGGCTATTGTGGACATTGCTGCTATAAACCTTTGGGTGCACGTGCCCCTTCGGATCACTACATTTGTAACTTTATGGTAAATACCCAGGAGTGCAATTGCTGGGTCATAGGGTAGTTCTATTTTCAACTTTTTGAGGAACCTCCATGCTGTTTTCCAGAGTGACTGCACCAGCTTGCCTTCCCACCCACAGTGTAGGAGGGTTCCCCTTTCTCCGTATTCTCGCCAGCATCTGTTGTTACCTGACTTTTTAATTTTAGCCTTTCTGACTGGTGTGAGGTGGTATCTCATTGTGGTTTTGATTTGTATTTCCCTGATGCTAATGATGTGGAGCACTTTTTCATGTCTGCTGGCCATCTGGATGTCTTCTTTGTAGAAATGTCTGTTTATGTCCTCTGCTTATTTCTTGATTGGGTTATTTGTTCTTTGGGGTTTGAGTTTGATAAGTTCTTTATAGATTTTGGATCTTAGCCCTTTATGTGATATGTTGTTTGCAAATATCTTCTCCCAGAGCTCTCTTTCCTTTTAGCTGCCTCCTGCCCCACAGATTCTAGCTGGGTCAGATTACCCAGATGCCTTTCTATCTCTTAAACTAACTACTGAAGGCCGTGTTTGTATTCCCTCTCTCTGCTTTTATACCTGGAACATGCTTCCAGGCAGTGAGGGCAACTCGAGGGCTCAACAAGTTTGTTTTCCTTCTTTCAGTGATTGTGGCTCTATGCTGTGTGTTACCCACTTTCTGAAAACTTGTTTTATATATTTTATTTAGTTTTCTTCTAATTTATGATTAAAGGGTAATTTCGATAGCAGTAAATTCTTCATGGGTGGAAGTGAAAGTCCTTGTCAAATTGTTCTAGGAGTTTTGATAATGTTCTTCAAAAGTAACTATGTTATCATTTTTTATACTTTTTATAAAAGTATCTATGAATTTTAATAAAGTTTTAATGTATTCCGTACTGTAATATAGTTAATTGCTTGAAAACAGTATATTTTTAAATAAGAACAGTTTTTAGTTATCTTTATAATTGAGCATAAGACATGGTATGGATTATATAAAACATTAGGTAATTTTAAATTAATTTCCAGGAATCTTTGGAATGCATTATATGATTTTTTTTGAAATTCAGAACCAATCTTTATTTTTCATTTTTTTATATATACATATACATATATATAATTATGGTATGTTACCGTACAGTACGTCATTGGTTTTTGATGTAGTGTTCCAAGATTTATTATTTATATATAATACCCAGTGCTCCATGCCATCAGTAAAATTACCTTTCAATTGTGTAAATACATGTTAGTAAAGTCCCTTCAGAAACTTCAGCCATAAGTAGAGGACTCACTGCCCTCAAGTGTGCTTAATCATGTTAAAATTATATATTGATTAAGTTAATATTTAAATTACTTTGTATTGGCTGAGCACACCACATAGGTAGGTAAAAGGGAAGTATGATTCTGAAGTGTGTTCAATGGTAAGGAGAAGCCAATTTAGAAGTAAAATTTGTTGTAGTCAGAATCAAGAAATGATTATATTTCATACTTTTAATTCACCAAGAATACTGTGCTGTCAGTTTTCTTCAGAAACCTTCTAAAAAACTTTTGTAAATTAAATTTACATAGTCTTCTTAATATGGTTGCCAGGTTGTCAACATTATGTTAATCAACTCAGATTTGTTCCTGTTTTGTTAAAATGGAATAATTGGTGATTTTGTCTTAACTAGGAATTTTCTTTTTCTTGTTTGTATTTGTATCTTTTTATATTTTAAGTTTTTATTTTAAGTTACTATTTTAATTACAGGTACTTAATAAATAGTTTTATATTAGTTTCAGGTGTATATAACATAGTGATTCTATACTTTCAGACATCATCCTGTGCTTATCTTCTGTATGGCTGAGAAATATTCCATTGTGTATATGTGTGTACACACACTGTATCTTCTTTATCCATTCATCAATTGGTAGACAGTTGGGCTTCTTTCATATTGTAAATAATGCTTCTATAAATATAAGGGTGCATGTGTCCCTTTGAGTTAGTATTCTTGCATCTTTGGGTAGATACCCAGTAGTGCCATTGCTGGATCATAAGGTAGTTATGTTTTTAACTTTTTGGGGAACTTCCATACAATTTCCCACAATGGCTACCCCAGTTTGCATTCCTACCAACAGTGTATGGGTTTTCCTCTTTGTCCACATCCTTGCTAACACCTGTTGTTTCTTACGTTGTTGAGTTTAGCCATTCTGAGAAGTAGGAGGTGATATCTCATTGTGGTTTTGATGTACATTTATTTCCCTGATAAGAGATGGTAAACATCTTTTCTTGTGTGTTTGGCTAACTAGGAGTATTTTTTTTAAATAACTGGACTATCATCTTCTGAAAATATTTGGTAGATTATTACAGTCACTAGTGACAGATACAGGTAGAAGATCATAAATGCAGTCACTTCCTTAGTGTTAGAAACCACAAGAATCAGCTTTACAAATTGTTTTACAAAACATAGTATTCTACAGTATGTTAAGAGGTTTGTTAAAAGAGTTCCATTGTTAAGTAAGTTTGGGAAACATTGCTTCCTAGATTTCTCTCTAGGTTCTGGGAAATCTTACAGTCAAACCCGTTTGATTTTGTTTGATTCAACATTTCCCACAGTTATTTGACTACCGTTCCTAATCACTTTCTATCCATGAACACCTCTTTACACCTCTTGAGATACTACATCTCTTGAGAACACAATTTTGGAAATGCTGCCATGAGGGTGGTGCTGTATCTTGTTCAGTTACATTGTAGCTGTATCTGGACCTGTGGAGTTATAACAAATGTTAAAGAAAATTGGTTGACAGTTTGGAAATATTTTGCTAGCTGAAGGCTTTGAGCCAAGTTAGTAATTTTGAAGTACAGGTTTTCTGAGCAACTTTCTCTCTTCAAAATAAGAATGTTTCAAATTTATAAAACCAAACCTCATAAGGCATCTTAGAGAAAAACCACCTTTTATAAACTTTTGATGAACAAAGTATAAATGATAAACACATAAAATAAATTGCTTTTGAAGTATACCTAGAGCATATAAATTTTGAGAAATGGATTAAGATAAACTTTGACCAAATGTGTTTTGGGTTTTGCTAAATTCAGACATTAAAAAGTTTAGGATATGTATTTTCCTTACAAAAAGTCATCCATTCCTAAATTAAAATTCCAGAAGAGAGTTATGTAAAATGAACATTTGTATTTAGAATGTGCTTCACAGATCTTTTAAAAAAATTTTTTAAAAAGATTTATTCATTTATTTTAGAGAGAGGCAGGGAACGGACACAAGGAGAGAGAGAGAGAAACTCAAGCAGACTCCCCAATGAGCATGGAGCCTGATATGTGCCTTGATCTCATGACCCTGAGATCATGACCTGACCTGAAACCAAGAGTCAGATACTCAACTAACTGAGCCACCCAGGTGCCCCAGCTTCACAGATCTTGGTATGCTGCAAAGCAAGTTTTTTGAGATTACTAGTCTACTCACAACACTTTTGATGGTCTATCAAAATTATCTGCTGAAATTTCAGCTTGGACCACTAATCTCCAAAAAATATAGACATGATATTTTGTCTTTTATTTATTTTTGTTGATGAACAGGGAAGGGTCTTGAAAAAGTTGTTTCCTTTAGGTGCCTCCCACTCCAGCAATTTCATATTTGGTCTTAGTATACTCCAATAGGTAAACTCCGATAGGTATTTCTTTGTTTCTTTGTTTCTTTATTTCTTTGTTTATGCACAACAATAACCAGTAATGCCAGCAGGCCTCTGGAAGCAGAATTTCTTAGATTGTGTTTACTTTGCTGGATTCAAAGCAATAGAGCAGAAAATACCTAATTCTCTAGAAACACTTGCTCTTGTTTTTTGCTAAGTGTAAGATTTATAATAAAATTATCATAATGTGATGAGATTTATAATAAATTGTAATTGATTAGTTTCAATAATCATAGTACCTTGCTATTATCTCTCAAGTAAAGGTGAAGAAATGTTAGGCTTAATAAACACATTAGGAAGGGCGCCTGGGTGGCTCACTGGGTTAAAGCCTCTGCCTTTGGCTCGGTCATGATCCCGGGGTCCTGGGATCAAGCCCCACTTCGGGCTCTCTGGTCAGCAGGGAGCTTGCTTCCCGTCCCCTCTCTCTCTCTGCCTGCCTCTCTGCCTACTTGTGATCTCTGTCTGTCAAGTAAATAAATAAAATCTTTAAAAAAAAAAAACCACATTAGGAGGTGACCATTAAGAAAATATAGTTAATGAATGGTTTGGTGTTACTATTTTATAAGGTTAGAACACATTTCCTACTGATTTATTATAGTAACAAAGGAGAAAAGTAAGGTAATCTACATTGTGGCTGTATCCAGGTCTTAACAATTATACCAAATATATGGAGGGTTAGTTGAAAGGAAGAGAATATTTTGGTAAATATAGACTCTTCAGATTTAATAAGAGCTTTTGGCATGGCCTACTTTATTATGCTTACACGAAATGAGGGTGATCTAGCTTTACGATAATCCATTATTTTCAAGAAGCCCTGGGTAAATTTTACTATGTTATGAATATACTTGTTTACATATTATAGTTTCAGGAGGTACTAATTCTTATGTTGAATCCTAGTTTTCTAGTATATGGAATTGTTCACTTATATATTTTGTATAAGTAGTTTTTAAAATCCTAATTTTTTTATTCATCTTTGTAGCAGCAATAAAAAAGTTTTTACAGAATATATTTGTGTATATGAGAGTCCTTTCTATACTTTTCTACTTGATAGAACTGTTTGTTGTCAGCTGCCTGCCTGCTGTGTTGGCTAATATTATGTGTCAACTTGACTGGGTCACAAGGTACCCAGATATGTGGTCAAACATTATTCTGGATGTGTCTGTGAAGGTTTCTTTGGATGAGATTAACATTTGAATTGTTAGACTGGGTAAAGAAGATTACTGTGTTGGTTTTTTTTTTTTTTTTAAAGAATAACAAAATTGATAAACTGTTAGCCAGACTCATCAAAAAAAAAAAAAAAAAAGGGAGGACTCAAACTAGACTCATCAAAAAAAGACGAGAGGACTCAACTGAAGAATAACAAAATTGATAAACTGTTAGCCAGACTCAACAAAAAAAAGAAGAGAGGACTCAGAAATGAAGGAGGATGAATAACAACTGACACCACAGATAAATAAAAAGGATTACAAGAGAATGTTAAGAAAAATTATATGCCAACAAATTGGACAACGTAGAAGAAATGGATGAATTCCTAGAAACATTACCTTCCAAAACTGAATCAGGAAAAAAGATAGTTTTATCATTCCATTGCTAATAATCACTGATTATTAGCAATGGAATTGAATCAGTAATCAAAAAACTCCCAGCAAACAAATTCCAAGATTAGATAGCTACATAGGTGAATTTATTCAAGCATTTAAAGGAGATAGTTTAGTAGTTTGTCCTTCTCAAACTATTACCAACAGTTAAAGATGAAGCAAAGCTTCCAAATTTCTTCTGTGAGGCCCTTGTTACCCTAAATAAAGACACTACAAATAAAGACACTACAAAAACACAAAACAAAACTCAGGCTAATACCAATGAACATAGATGCAAAAATCAGAATATGAGCAAACCAAATGCAACAATCCATTAAAAAAATATGCATCACAATCATATGGGATTTTTTCCAGAAGTAAAGTCATATTCAATATTCACAAGTCAATGTGATATATTACATCAATAAGAAAAAGGATAGAAACCATATAATCATATCAGTAGAAGCAGAAAAAACACTTGATAAAGTACAACATCAGTTAATGATTAAAAACTCTCAACAAAGTAAGTTTGGAAGGAATGTATATCAACATAATAAAGACCATATATGAAAAACTCACAACTAACATTATAGTCAGTGGTGAAAAACAAAGAGCTTTTCCTCTAAGGTGAGGAACAAGACAAAGATGTCTACACACACCACTTTTATTCAACATAGTACTAGAAGTCCTAGCCATAGCAATCAGACAAGAAAAAAGTAATAAAAGGCATGAAGATTGGTAAGGAAGAAGTAAAACTGTCACTATTTGTAGATGACATTATACTATTGTAGAAAACCTTAAAGACACCACCAAAAATCTCCTAGAAATGTTAAATGAGTTCAGTCAAGCAGTAGAATACAAATTAGTAGCTGTAAATCTTTTGCACTTCTATAAACTCAAAATGAATTAACAGAAGGAGAAATTAGGAAAACAATCCCAGTTACATTTGCAGCAAAAATATTAAAATATCTAGGAATAAATTTAACCAAGGAGGTGAAACATCTGTACTCTAAAAACTAAAATATCAATGAAAGAAATTGAAGATGGCACAAATAAATGGAAAGATATTCCATTCTCAGGGTTTGGAAGAACCAATATTGTGACAATGTCCATGCTACCAAAAGCAATCTATAGAGCTAATGCAATCCTTATAAAAAATCAACATTTTTCACAGAACTAGAACAAATTATTCTAAAATTTGAATGGAACCACAAAAGACCCTGAATAGCCAAGGCAATCTTGAGAAAGAGGAACAAAGTCAGAGGGACCACAGTTCCAGATTTCAAGATAGTATATAGACAGCTATAGTAACTGAAACAATATGGTGGTGCACCTGGGTGGCTCCATCCATTAAGCATCTGCCTTTGGCTCTGGTTATGATCTTGGGGTCCTGGGGTCAAGCACTGTGTCAGGGTCCATACTCAGTGGGATTCTGCTTCTCCCCACTGCCTTTGTGCGCACGTGCTCTCTCTCTCAAATAAATATATGAAATACTAAAAAAAATCCCAGTATGGTACTGGCATGAAAATAGACACCTAAATCAATGGAACAGAATAGAGAGTCCAGAAACAAACCCAAGATTGTATAGTCAATCTATGACAAAGTAAGCAAGAATATGCAGTGGGAATCAAATAGTCTCTTCGACAAATGGTGTTGAAAAAACTGGACAGCTACACACAAAAGAGTGAAAGTGGACCACTGACTTATACCATACACACACACACACAAAAAACCCTCAAAATGAATTAAATACTTAAATATAAGACCTGATACTGTAAAATCTTAGAAGACAGCACAGGCAGTATTTTCTCTGACATTGGCTGTAGCAAGGTTTTTCTAGTTATGTTTCCTGAGGCAACTATCACATGATCTCCCTGATATGAGGAAGTGGTGATGCAACATGGGGGCTTAAGTGGGTAGGAGAAGAATCAATGAAACAAGATGGGATTTGAGGGAGTCAAACCATAAGTGACTCTTAATCTTACAAAACAAACTGAGGGTTGCTGGGGGGAGGGGCGTTGGGAGAAGGAGGGGTGGGGTTATGGACATTGGGGAGGGTATGTGCTTTGGTGAGTGCTGTGAAGTGTGTAAACCTGGAGATTCACAGACCTGTACCCCTGGGGATAAAAATACATGTATATAAAAAAATAAAAAAATTAAAAAAAAAAAAAGCAAAAATAAACTGTTCAGACTACATCAAAATAATAAGCTTCTGAAGAACAAAGGAAACAATCAACAAAACTAAAAAGAGAACATACTGAATGGGAGAAGATATTTTTAAATGTCATATTCAAAAAAGGGTTAGTATCCAAAATATTTAAAGAACTTATACAACTCAACACCCAAAGAAACCAATTAATCCAATTAAAAATGGTCAGAAGGTGCCTGGGTATATCAGTCAGTTAAGCAACTGACTCTTGATTTGGCTCAGGTCATGATCTCAGGTTCGTGGGATTGAGACTTGAGCTGGGCTTTGCACTCTCAGTGGGGAGTCTGAGACCCTCTCTCTCTCCTCTACCTTCTCTCCCTACTCATGTGCACTCTCTCTCTCAAATAAATAAATGGTTAAAAAAAAATGAGCAGAACACATAAACAAATGTTTCTCCAAAGAAGACATACAGATGGCCAACAGACGTGTGAAAAGACATTCAACATCACTAATCATCATTGCATCATTGACTAACACAAGTCAAAAATGAGATATCACCTCACACCTATCAGAAAGGCTAAAATCAGAGGCGACTGGGTGGCTCAGTTGGTTAAACATCTATCTTTGGCTCAGTTCATGATGCCAGAGTCCTGGGATCTAGCCCTGCATTGGGCTCCCTGCTCAACAGGGAGCTTGCTTCTCCCTGTCCTTCTGTTGCTCCCTTTACTTGCATTCTCTCTCTCTCTCTCTCTCTCTCTCTCTCCCCCCGCCTCTCTCTCTCTTTCTCTCTCTCTCTCTCTCTCTCTCTGTTAAATAAATAAATAAATACAACTGATCTTAAAACAAAAGGCTAAAATCAGAAACACAAGAAAGAACAAGTGTTGGTAAGGTTGTGGAAAAAAAGGAACCCTCATGTACTGTCGGTGGGAATGCAAACTGGAACAAATATTGCAGAAAACAATACAGAGGTTCCTCAAAAAACTGAAAATAATATTACCATATGATCCAGTAATCCCACTAATTGGTGTTTACACAAAGAATATAAAAGCACTAATTTGAAAAGATATATGCACCTCTATGTTCATGGCAGCATTATTTACAATAACCAATATGCAGCAGCAACTCAAGTGTTCATTGACAGATATGAATGTATAAAGGTGTGTGTACATATGTATATACATATATATATATGTATATATAACGATGGAATATTAGCCATAAAGTTAAATTTAGCCATTTGTAGCAACATGAATGGATTTGGAGGATATAATGCTAAATAAAATAAGTCAGAGAGAGACAAAACCAAATGAATTCCTTCATGTGGAATTTAGGAAACAAAAGCCATGAATAAACAAAGGAAAAAAAAGAGAGAAAACAGACTCCTAAGTATAGGGAACAAATATGGTTGTCAGAGGGTAGGTGGGTGGAGGTATGGGTGAAATAGAGAAAGGGGATTAAGAGTACACGTCTCTTGATGAGCACTGAGTAATGTATAGAATTATTGAATCACTATATTGTACTCCTGAAATTAGTATAATACTGTATGGTAATTAGACTTGAATAAGAAAAAGATTGCTCTCCCCAATTTAGGTGGGCCTCATCTAATCAGCTGAAGGTGTGAGTAGAACAAAAAAGTTTGTAAGAAGGATTTCTTCTGCTTGAATACTTAAGCTGGCACATAGATCTTTTGGGTCTCAAACCTGCTGGCTTTCAGACTAGCCTTTCTGGTTCTTAGGCCTTTGGACTTGGATTGTAACTACACTATTGGCTCTCCTGGGTCCAGATCTTGGGACCTTTCAGCTTCTATAATCACATGAGTCAATTCATTATTTTAAGTGTTTTTTTTTTTTTTTTTAAATTTCTCATTTAGTGGTTCTGTTTTTTGGAGAAACTGGACTAAAGTATCTGCTTTCCTGTCTATTTGATTAAGCCTAGAATAGAGCTATGCAAGTAGTATATTTATGCCATCAGGTTGTTATTAGAGTTGAGTTTTGTGAGAGCTGGAGGAAGGTGTAGTAGGAGAAGGAGAGAGAACCTTAAGCAGGCTCCACTGCCAGCATGGAGCCTGACATGGGGCTTAATCTCATGACCTTGAGATCATGACCTGAATCAAAATCAAGAGTTGGGTGTTTAACCACCTGAGCCACCCAAGCGCATATTATTTTGTGTAACCATCCCTATCATTACTTTTAGTCATATGCCATCACTATTGAGGATAGATGAAGAGAAACGGTCATGAGATTAGTCGTTTTCTTTGTGAAACTGAATATACTGCATTTAATAACAGTTTTAGGTATACTGAAAACCATTAAAATACTCTTAAATTTTTTTTCAACTTATGAAAACAATTTTGGTCTGTCTTGTCAGGTGATCTTGGAACTCTATGAACAGAAAGCCAAGGAGGATTATTTGGTTTATTAATGTTCTAAAAGGAGGTGGTGTTTTATCTTAGAGGTTGTAGTGAAATCTCTGTAGTAGGTGGGGGTCAGCAAACTTTTTCTGTAAAGGGCCAGATAGTAAATATTTTAGGTTTTACGGGATATATGGTCTCTGTTTTAACTCTGTCATTAATCTTTCTGGTATTTAACTCTGTCATTATAGCACAGAAGTAGTCATAGGCAACATATAAGCATAGGATTGTGGCTGTGTTCCAATAAAACTTTATTTATAAAAACAGATGGTGAGCAGATTTGTCCTGCAGGTTTTAGTTTGCTAACCCCTGTTATAAAGAACCTTACAAAAATTACCAGTACTATTTATTGAGCACTAATAGCATAGTGGGTAATATTAATGGCATACTGCATTGTTATTTAATCTTCACAACAAAGAGGAAGCTGAGGCTCAGAAAATTTTTAAATTTCTACTCCAAGATCACATAGCAAGTCGCTTAGTCATTACTGGAACACATATTTATCTCTAAATGTGATGCTATTCTTAATACAAAGGAAAAAACTTTGTGAATTTAAGAATTTTGCTTTTTATACTCTACAAGAACCAGGTTGGTTAAAATATAAAGTTCAGCAGCAGTGATCTTACTGGAAATCATTTTATAGCTGATGGTTCAGATATTGGCCAAGAAAACACTGAAAATTTAAATTGGTATAACCAGTTTCCATGTTCCCTGTTTCTCTCTCAGCTATTCATACTGTTGGGATCATAGGCATTCTTGAAATCTGCCATGGTGTACCAATTGCCTTAAAGGTCTCTCCTTTTTTACTTTGTTGGAGGCCACATTGGTTGTTCTGGACAAGGTCTTAGAAGAAAGCTTAACAGCATTCTAAATTTCTCTTCTTAAACTTCAAAACCAGAGGCCAGAAATACCTCAACTCTTTGGAGAGGATAGGGCGCAAGGATGAGGATATTTGATCCTAAAAAGTTGATGAAGAAATTGTCCATTTTGAGCTGTCATCTTACCTTTATTGCCTTAGTGCTTCTAAGATTTGTAAGAGACTATACTAAAAATGCATTTTCTCTTTTCTCATCAAAACTTCTGAAAGCCCTGAAAATGTAAGCCTAAGAGTGGGAGGGCAGTTGAAATTATGCAAAATATCAATGATATGGCATGTCAGTGTATATGAGTATGTGGTAGGAGATAAGAAAAGCTCTACAATCTAAATTCTTCTCCTCCTTTTTTTTTTTTTTTAACAACTACAGTTCTCTTTCTGATTTTTAAAAGCCTAATCCAATTATTTATTTATTTATGCTAAACAAATTATTTACTACTTATATGTGCCAGGCATGAGGCCACCATTGAGGATACAATAATGAGTCTGAAACACCATCTTCAAGGAGAGTACCATCTAGTTGGAGAGATAAATAAGTATATAGATAATTTAAGTACTGTGTATTAAATGCTAAAACATGAGTAGGCACACAGGGAAGACATCTAATCCTACTTTGGGAGTTAAAGAATGCTGCTTGGAAGAGATAAAATCTAAACTAAGTCATAAAGAAGAGGAGTTAAGCCAGGCAAAAAGCCAGGATGAAGCTCATCTGAATTTCCCCCAGCCCAATCAACATAATTTACCTGAATCAAGTGTGAACATCAGGCATTTCAAAAAGGAGGCCTCTTTATTGAGTGCCATGAATCAAAAAGAAAAGATAAATGTGAAACCAATTACCCATCCAAAGCTTAGTCACGGGAAGCCAATATTTGCTTATAGCCTGAACATCCTCTTCATCAGAATAAATGTTCCTGGCAACCAATAAATACTAAAAATAATTATAAGACATAACAAAGGTGAGGAAATTTGTATATAAGCCAGAAAGATCATTGTTTCAAAACTTCCATAGTTTATTAGAAATTATAAGGGATAGCTATGGCATAGAGAGCACATAAAGAATGAAAATAAACTTCATTAAAAGTTTAATAATGGATATATCAAAATGAAGAGCAGTAATGCTTATACAAATGATTTTATGTATAGAACCTGTGGCTTTTGGGCAATTTGGAAAATAATAAAATGAAAAATGACTTTTTATGAAGAAGGGTAATATAATAGGAGTAAAAAGCACAAAATTATTATAAAAATGATCCTTTCTTAGAGATTAGGAAAAATTAAAAAAAGACATTAAATGGAATATGGTCTGTAATTTTAATCTTTGTGGGCATGGTATGAAAGTAGGTACAACTAAAGAAGGAAAGCATGTTGACAAAATGAACTATGTACATAGTGTATAAACAGGGTGCTTCCTAAAGTTGTCACAGAAAAGGAGTGAAACATCAGCCATGGTTGGAGTAAAGGAGGAGAAGAGATAATTTAATGACAACTTATATAGTTATAACTCTCTAAGATATTATAAGAAGAGCAGCCAAATCTAGTGCTCAAGAACAGGAGGTGGTTGGCTGAAACTCAGGAAGAAGTGTTAATCTAATTGGGGTAGACTTGGATAGCTGCACCAGGTACCCTGTGTCCCAGGTATTACCTGTTGCTGTCTACAGAATTCAGACATGGAGGGGCCAATGGTCTGCTGGCCTTTAGGACATTCTGTATGTTAATAATCATTGTCATCCTTTGACAATATGCAACAAATATAGAAATGTTGGTATTTCCATAGAATTAATGACCACATCTGTCTCTTGATTTGTGTTTTCATTTAAATCATCAGGTCTAGTGATGATTTCTCAGCCACATATTTTATTAAAAGGATTGGCTGTCAAGAAATGAGCAGAAGGCTTGAACAGACATTTCTCCAAAGAAGACCTACATATGGTTAACAGATACATGAAAAAATGCTCAATATCACTTGGCATCAGGGAAATACAAGTCAAACCACAATGAAATACCACTTCATACCTGTCAGAAAGGCTAACATGAACAACTCGAAAAAACAGGTGTTGGCAAGGATGCAGAGAAAGGGGAATCCATTTGCACTGTTGGTAGGAATTCGAATTGGTTGGTACAGCCACTCTGGAAAACAGTATGGAGGGTCCTCAAAAAGTTAAAAATAGAACTACCCTACAATTCAGCAACTGCACTAGTAGGTATTTATCCGAAGGACACAAAAATCGTGATTTGAAGGCACACATGCACTCCAATGTTTATAGCAGCAGTGTCCACAATAACTAAAATGCGTAAAAAGCCCAGATATCCATCAGCAGGTGAATGGATAAAGAAGAGGTGGTATGCATATACAATGGAATATTACCCAGTCATCAAAAAGAATGAAATCCTGTCATGTGCAATGACATGGTTGGAACTAGAGGGTATTATGCTAAGTGAAATAAGCCAGAGAAAGACAAATACCATATGATTCCACTCATTTGTGGAATTTAAGAAATGTAACAGATGAACATAGGGGAAGGAAAGGAAAAATAAGATAAAAACAGGGAGGCAAACCATAAGAGACACTTAACTATAGGAAACAAACTGAGGATTGATAGAGGGGAAGTGGATGGGGGGATGGGGTAATTGGGTGATGGACATTCAGGAGGGTACTTGATATAATGAGCACTGGGTGTTATATGCAACTGATGAATCAATAAATTCTATCCCTGAAACTAATGATACACTATATGTTAACTAAATTGAACTTAAATGAAAAATTTAAAAAAAAAAGGTTGTATCTGATGTTTTTGATTCTTGTAATGGACTGGATTTTAAACACTGGACACAGTTCTTCCCAGTGAAAAGCACAGGTATTCTAACAAGTAATAATAACAAATCAGATGTATTTTTATTTTGTAAAATAGTATGCATACATATAGTACCCATGCAAAGACCCAGAATATAAAGCTGATTTAACAACAACCAAATTTTAGTAGAATTTACTTGATCATTATATCTTCCTTTTTGGCTGAAATATGGTATCTTAAAGATCAAATTACTCATTCTGGGAACAAAGACTTTTGAAAGCTGTCAGCTAACTGACAGTTATGAGCATTTATTTCAGATTTATAAAACATATTAATCAAACTTGTTCACAACATGTTGGTCCAAAGAGGTTTATTTTATTTTTGAGAGATACTTTGAATAACTGAAGAGCACTGGTAACATGAATACAAAGCTGCATTTTTTTTTTTTTTACTTCAAAATGAATAAATACTTTTCTCAGCCTTAAAGAATGAAGCATACTGCAGGAATCTGTTTATTACAAGACTATTTGCAAAAGACCTGTGCGCCATTCATTGAACCTTGAAAAACACTTGAAAATATGGGTTGCATTTGCAAACTTCAGTGTATGACATGGAAAGCTGGCAAGCTGCCTGGCTTCTACTTAAAGGATTGTCATTCTGGGAAAAATAAATTTCTCTAACTAGACAAAAGTCAATGTTTTCATGTTTTACTGCAATCAAACTGATAGAGCTGACAATTTAATGTCTCAACACTTAAAATATCTGTGGATAATCAGTTACCTCAATCAATCATAAACACAAATCCTTCTATTTTCGAAGCTTGTGTGTCTGTGCCTGAGATGTAAAACAGTTTGGAGAGCCCCTTCCCCCACAACACCTCATCATCTATCCCCCACCATTTTCCCAATATTCCTGATTTGTCTTTAGCTATGC
The DNA here is from genome assembly GCF_009829155.1 of Mustela erminea. Classification (NCBI taxonomy): domain Eukaryota; kingdom Metazoa; phylum Chordata; class Mammalia; order Carnivora; family Mustelidae; genus Mustela; species Mustela erminea. The sequence goes on from NC_045616.1 coordinate 47,961,582, forward strand.
AGATATTTATACACAGTATGCATCTGGAAATAACTTTTAACAACTCAAGTGTGATCAAATTTAGAAACTTTTCTTTCACTGTCCTGTTTTATTTAATTTTTATGTGTAGTTTATAGACTGTATGCCTGTCAGAAAAATGTGGAAGTGTGCTGGCATTCGGCTGAAGACATCATCATTATGAGTGGAAAAAAAAAATGCTCAAGGCTTTTTCAAAGCGGTGCTGAAACATACATTTCCTTTCTCTGACTCCAGGGGATGCTGGTAGCTACCCCCGAACAGACCTGTGTTCTGGGGTCAAATGGTGGTGTGCTGGCCCCTCAGGAAATCCTGGCAAGCACACTGAATGGCTCACGTCTGGAAACTAATCATAATGATGATGGTGATAAAGCAGGGGAGGCACTGACAACAACTTAAAAAGTTGCCCGAGGAACTGGATTCCAGGTTGCTCTACATTTGGCAGAGCTGACAGGTTCAGTTCACTAAGCTTTGGTATTGATAATGACGGGAAACTTCAGACAGTTTTAGAAATCTGTTTCTATTAAGGTATGCCATGGTGTTTCTGCAACTCAAGAACAAGTTTACTGGGACATACCATTTTTCTTTCAACATGGTAAGCATTGATGGGAGCAGTTTTACATTTCTAACAGATAATTACTCTGAACACTCAATAAGCCAAATTCCTTGTTTGAAGTATTCTTTTATATATTCTTTGTGTATGGTTTATATGTAGGTATTTGTATATATAGACATATACATTCACCACCACTGCTTCCTTTTTGTTTCTTTGATTATTTGGGGGCTTTGCAATCAAACTAAGCAGAATCTTAGGACCCTTGGGGCAGCATCTTTTAGTTCCCCGTCAGGCTACGTTGCAAAACAATCCATCTTGCTCTTGCTCTCACTTGGCGGAAGTGCCACGACACGAATTGTGCAGTGCTTTGCTCTTGCCATGAAGCCTGGGTGACAAAAGTTTTTACAAGAAGCTGACTGTATTTGGGGTTATGAATATGCAATGACTCTCATTAGTATTGAAGCGCCAGAGCAGGGGCTGACATCCCCCGCCACTTTGAGCTGCTGCAGAATCAGCTAATGAATTGTCTTGCTCTTTCACGCGCACAGTCTGCTGTTGTGGCTCCTGAGTTCCAAGGGGAGTTGCCCAGTTTGTGAAGACCATTGACTACAGAAATTAATTGTCAAGAACTACTCTTGATTTTGTGAAATAATGTTTAGACAGTGCTTAGATTGTCAAAACAGAACAGTGCTGAACTTTGCATTAGGTAATATCATGAATAGGAAAATTTAGAAAGAGACACAAAAATGTATATATGTTCTTCTATTCACCACTGTGTATAGATAAGCTTCCATCTGGATCACCATACAGTAAGTGTATCGATGTATAGGTGAGATCAAAGCCATAGAAAGCTGACTTTCTTTTGGTTTGTCTATTATCCTTCTAAATAGAACAAACAGATGATAGAAAATTTCCAAAATGAATAGGTTTGAAACACAAAGCTATTCCATCAACTCTTTACCATATTCTTTTTCGTTTTTATTCCTTGTTCTCTGCCAAACATTTTGCAGCTCATACACATACCATCTTTCATGAATATGTTACTGATAAGGATATGTTTCTAGCCACTGATTAAGATATCTGAGCTGATTTGTAGTGTGTAAGAAGATGCAAAAGTGCGCAGAAACCATTTAGAGCAGTCCCTTTTCAGTAGCATAAATTAAATGTGTTTTTCCACACCCCTCCTCCCTTGAAATTTCCTCTCAACTAACAGAGAACTTCTGTGGGTTGCTGCAGATTGTAAAGGATGGATTGAATTGAGTTGGATAGTATATGCTAAAAGGTAAGGGATATGTTGTAAGCTGTGCAAATAAGGCAGCGAAAAAAGAGTAAGTCTTTACATTAGGTGCTTGCTCTACAGTCACTTATCTGAGATGTAAAAGCATCCCTTGCAAGGAAGCAGACACATTATTTTTGTAGAGCTTTAGAGGGTAGTGTTATTGTAATATTTGTTTGACCCATTGCTGGAAACAAAAAACCAAAACCCAAGAACATATGAACCTAAGAGTACCAAGTATGAGTATAGATTAACATGAATGCAGTCTGACAAAAGTGGCCCAACTATCATATGTCAAACACTTGTTACCTTTTCTGGCCTTAATAACTGCACATGACTAAGAACAAATCAGTGATAAAATCTCAAGAAAGATGAAACCAGTCTGAGCCTTTGCAAAGACCATCAGTCATTCTACAGACCTGTGATATTATTCAAGTAATCCTTGGTTTCCTATTTAATGGATGTAATACAGTTTCTACTCCTACATCAAAATTACCAAGGGACATTTTTAAAAAAAATTGGACATATCTTAGAACCAATGAGATCTGATCACATAACAATGAATTGAATTATTCATTTGCATTCTAAATGTGCATTCTTATACTTCACTATCAGCATAGGTCTTAAAACTCAGTAGTTTTTTTTTTTTTTTAATATTTTATTTATTTATTTGACAGAGAGCGAGCGAGAGAGGGAACACAAGCACAGGGAGTGGGAGAGGGAGAAGCAGGCTTCCCGAAGAGCATGGAGCCCAATGCGGGGGTGAGCCGCAAGGCAGACACTTAACAACTGAGCCACCCAAGCACCCCAAAACTTAGTGTTCTAAAGTACCTGTATGTAAGGACCTTTATAATTACAAGAATTTCCTTATTTCTCTGTGCCATTTTCTTAGGTGTTCAAACATTTTAAATCAAAAGGCAGAAGGTCTACCTGGGTACATTAAAATAATCAAATTCCATATTCAACTCATATAGAATACACGAAGATATTAAAATGTTAAAGTGGAAACAGATTAGTTGAAATAATTATATCCAAGCATAGAGTATTCAGATTTAATGGAAATATTAACCAATATCTGTTACTATGAATATGAGAATCATAAGTGAAAATATTTTAGTTTTAATTGCAACTATGGTAGTTTTGATTTGGCTCTGTAATTAGCATCTGCATTCTAGACTTTGTGACTGCTGTGAAAACATTATTTATGGAAGGTTTATCCAAATATAATTTGGTGCTTGTTGTTTTTATCAAATGTTGAAGTCTAATGAAATAAAATGCAAAAACTTGTGCTTCTGAGAGCAGTGCTGACAATCATTTATCATACCTTCTTTTCTATACACAACCACAATACAGTCAGAACAGCAGGCAAGGCAATATGTTAGGTTGTTTCTGTTCATGTTATGTTAAGCTATCCTGCTACATACCTGCAATAGAATTTGGGCACTTACAAGAGAACAGTAAATATACGTATGAATTTTGGCTATCATTTGATTCCTCTTTCTACATTCTGCAGCATACTCACCATAATTAACATTCTGATACAGTTTTATGAATTGGACCAAGAGTTGGAGTTATTCTACAGGAGACCAAGCACAAGGAAATTAGAGACGCATGCTTGCTCCAGTTTGTTGCCTCCCACCCCCGCCTCGTATCTTCCACCCTCCCTCACATAGATTCACCTTGCAGTGGGGAAGGAAAGGAGAATTAGAGAGCTGTTCAACCTTTGATGAGCTTACCTAAAATATTGCCAGCAGAAGCTATTTAAATTTGAACATACATGTAATTTTCAACATTATATGTAGGTTGTGTGCTTTATGGTTTAGTATTATTTTCATTTTGATTTCCAGGTGGATGGGGGTACCATAATTTTTCAGTCTTTAAGGTCTCTAGAGGTCTTGATCTGAACTTGAGTGACAATGAATTTACCATCACCAAATGCTTACACATTTTCTTGTCAGTCATAAATTAACATTTGTTGTGTATAAGCAGGGTGCTGGGAGTGGGGAGAAGTGGATTAGGAAAATACAGAAAGTAGAATCCCAGGTATCAGGAGGTTTACCGTGTAGCTAGTTTGAAAGATTGCAGGAGAAATGATGGGAGATTCATTTACAGGGCTAGGTGTCAACAAATGTAGATTGTTTTAGTGACTAGTTCTAAGTATGTGTTTCAGAGCTGCCACTGAGATATGAGAATATGCTCAGGAGGGGTAGGTGTAGAGACATCTTTTTTTTTTATTTATTTTTATTTTTTTTATTTTTTTATTTTTTTAATTTCCAGCATAACAGTATTCATTATTTTTGCACAACACCCCGTGCTCCATGCAATCCGTGCCCTCTATAATACCCACCACCTGGTACCCCAACCTCCCACCCCCCGTCCCTTCAAAACCCTCAGATTGTTTTTCAGAGTCCATAGTCTCTCATGGTTCACCTCCCCTTCCAATTTCCCCCAACTCCCTTCTCCACTCTAAGTCCCCATGTCCTCCATGCTATTTGTTATGCTCCACAAATAAGTGAAACCATATGATAATTGACTCTCTCTGCTTGACTTATTTCACTCAGCATAATCTCTTCCAGTCCCGTCCATGTTGCTACAAAAGTTGGGTATTCATCCTTTCTGATGGAGGCATAATACTCTATCCCCAGGGGTACAGGTCTGTGAATCACCAGGTTTACACACTTCACAGCACTCACCAAAGCACATACCCTCCCCAATGTCCATAATCCCACCCCCTTCTCCCAAACCCCCTCCCGGTGTAGAGACATCTTAAAGGAGTAAAGTTCTTGTGTGGATTTTGGAAGTTGAAAGATATTATTAAAATGTATGAAATTTGGCTTTACTTTGAAATAACTTCAGTGTAACTAAAACTCACTTCATATTGGTTTCAGTGGTAACATTTCCTTTGAAAGTGATACAATTTAAAGCTTGGAATTATGTGTTTGTCATGCACTTTATTTTTCTCACAAAAAATTATATCCTTAGGGACGGGGGCGCCTGGGTGGCTCAGTGGGTTAAAGCCTCTGCCTTCGGCTCAGGTCATGATCTCAGGGTCCTGGGATCGAGCCTCACATTGGGGCTCTCTGCTCAGCAAGGAGCCTGCTTCCTCTTCTCTCTCTCTCTCTGCCTGCTCTCTGCCTACTTGTGATCTCTGTCTGTCAAAATAAATAAATAAACCTTAAAAAAATATATATCCTTAGGGAGAAAAAAAAAACTTGTTAACTATAACTACCTATTTATTTATTTATTATTGTGTTGTGTTAGTCACCGTACAGTACATCATTAGTTTTTGATGTAGTGTTCCGTGATTCATTGTTAGCATATAACACCCAGTGCTTCATGCAATCCTTGCCATCCTTAAAACCCATCATCAGGCTGACCCATCCCCCTAGCCCCCACCCTTCCAAAACTCTCCTTTTTAAACTACTTTTAAATGTAATAACTAGAAGAGTGAGGGAATATTAATTAAAAGATTACTATAACGTCATTTTGAACGACCCCTTTTCTTCCTTAGCTTTTCCCCCCAGTAATCTTACTTAAATAGATATGTAAATGTTGATTGCATATTCCTGTTTCACAAGAGATATTCATTATAAACCTTGGGGAGTGGGAAACAGTCCTTGATTGGATCCTTGTAAAGTGATCTAACTGTCTAATACTAGCCACAGTTCTTGCTCTCAGTAACACTGTGGAATTATTGACTATCCCTTACTTGTACACTCCTCTTCCCTCAATCCCACTCTCCTCAGATGTTAATGAAGGAAGTTTGAGGTTCCCCCTCCCAGGTGATTTGCTTTGCTTAGAGGAGACCCTGGGGTTTGATGTGTGTTAGGTATGTGGTAGGCAGTCTGCTAGGTGCTTTACATAATTTTTTGCAACACAGATAACTGGATGTAAAAGAGTGGTGCAGAGAAATGTAATAAATTAATTATCAGGATCACACAAGTGGCCAGGTTTTGAGTCCTAGTGTTTCAAACTCCACAAAGCCTATGTTGTTTGCACTACAGCAAAACATTTTAAGACCTAGAATACTCTATGCTGAAAGTTCAGGCTTTTGTGCCAGTTGCACAAGAAAAATTCTTCTGGCTGGAAGCATTGCCCTTCAAATTAGATGAGATGGATCTAATTAATCCTACTAACTCATAAGATAGTTGCACCTTAAATTGTTTAAATGTAGGCTTATTTGAAGGAGATTTTAATTTTTGTTTTGAATTTATTCAATTAAATTCAATTTAATGAGCACTTACTGAATGCGTGTTCTTTGCCAGTCACTGTGCTAGTGGTACAAAGACTGTCTATATAGGGAGACATTTTAACATCATAACACAATTCACTGGATGCTATAATAGAGGCATATGCTAGGGATCATGGGAGCATAGGAGGGAATAATTAATTTGAGGAAAGATGTTAGTAAATGCTGTATTTGGGGAGAACCTTGAAGGACAAGAAATAAAAATTTGCCAGAAAGACAAAAGGAGGTTGATAGTTCATTTCAGGTAATGGGAACAGCATGAGCATATGTGTGAATATGCCTGCATGTCTGGGATATCGAAAGAGGGGTAGATAGTAACAATGGTCAATGACTTCTTACCTTTTCTGCATCCAGCTCCTGGCAATGTGGTATTGAAGGTTCTTCCATGAAGAACTGGAGTCTGTTTCCCCATCACTGCATTTGCTTGACCATGTGACTTATTTTGGCTGAGGGACATTAGCAAATATGCAGCCAATAAAGACCTGAAAAGTGCTTATGCACTAGGGATTCTGTGCTTGGAAGCCTGAGTCTACACTGTGATTGAGCCCAGGTTATCTTGCTGGAGGATAAAGTGGCCACCTGCAGGAAATGGAGGTTCTGGCTGACATCTCCTAACCACTAGAGATGTGAGTGAGATCATCTTGGACCATGTAGCTGATCCATCATTTGACAATAGACACATGGGAGAATCCACAGGGAATCTGTTGTCAGCCCAGATGGAATGACCCAGCTTAAATGCATAATTATGAACTAAAAATGTTATTTTAGCCACTAGGTTTCGAGTGTTTTGCTGTGCAACAAAGCTGATATACAGAGAGTCTGAATAGCGCAGGGCATGTGGGAAGAGGCAGTGGCTGAAGATGAAGGATGTGTGGCATTTGCAACATCATGTTGAGTAGTTTAGATCTATTTTGTAGGACCAGACCTCCCAAACTTCATTGATGAATATACCACTTTTATCTCTTTAAAAATATTTGCATGCTCCCTGAACTAGATTTTTATTTAAATTGTCTGATTTTTATACCAAAATTTATCTTAAAAGCAAACCTAATATTTAGATCCCAGTTTGATGTGTTACTTCTCCTTTTCTAAAACTTAAAATTTATAAATATTTAAAACATTGTGTGCTATCAAAAATAATCTTGTATATTGTGAGTGCTGCATTCAGATTATCTACTTTAGTAAGTATGAATCAGGAGCATGTGGAAAATAATTTGAAGTAGAGAAGCTGCAGTTGGGAGGAATGAGAAGGCTACTGCAGAAGGCCAAGTAGGGTATGGCATGTGGTAGACAGACTTAAGATGTGTTCTGGAAGAGAAAGGACGTGGTGACAGATTTGATGTATGTGGGGTGGGAATAGGGAGTGTGAAGTATCCACTGAATGGGTACTATTAAGAACGGGAAGAGAAAAAAAGATAATAGGATGTTGTGCTGAGTTTGAGTTAGTAGATCATTTGAAAACAAATCCAAGTATTTGTATATGTGGGTGTGAACTTAAAATGTTATTTTTGAAATCATCAGCATATAGTTGATAAGTAGTTGAAGTCACAGAAGTAGGTAAGATCAAGAGGATGTATTTAGGAAGTGTTTAGTACAGAGATCTTCAGCTTTTCTTTTCATCCCCAAACTCTTAAGACATGTGATTTATTCCAGCTAGAAATAGCGAGTATGTTCATATAGGTGAAGATTCTCAAATGGGGGTAGAAAGCATCATAAAATTTGAAAAAATGAAAAATGTCTTCCAGGTGATTTTTTTTTCAATTGTATTAGTTAGTCACCATACAGTATGCCATTATTTTCTGATGTAGTATTCCATGATTCGTTGTCCTCCATACAATCCTGTCACCAGGCTGACCCATCCCCCCACCCCCCATCCCCTCCAAACCCTTGGTTTGTTTCTCGGAGTTCATAATCTCTCATGGTTCATCTCCCCCTCTGATTCCCCCACCCCTTCATTTTCCCCTTCCTTCTCCTAATGTCCTCCATGCTATTCTCTATGTTCCCCAAATAGGTGAAACCATATAATAATTTCTCTGCTTGACTTATTTCACTTGGGATAATCTCTTCCAGTCCCATCCATGTTGATGCAAAAGTTGGGTATTCATCCTTTCTGATGGCCCAATAATATTCAATTGCATATGGACCACATCTTCTTTATCCATTCTTCTCTTGAAGGGTATCTTGGCTCTTTCCACATTTTGGCTGTTGTGGATATTGCTGCTATGAACATTGGGGTGCATATGGCCCTTCTTTTCACTACATCTGTATCTTTGGGGTAAGTACCCAGTAGTGCAATTGCCGGGTCATATGGTAGTTCTATTTTTAATTTTTTGAGGATCCTCCACACTGTTTTCCAAAGTGGCTGTACCAATTTGCATTCCCACCTATGGTGTAAGAAGGTTCCTCTCCAACATTTGTTGTTTCTTGTCTTGTCAATTTTTACCATTCTAACTGGTATCTCAGTGTGGTTTTAATTTGAATCTTCCTGATGGCTAATCATGATGAATATTTTTTCATGTGTCTGCTAGCCATTTGTGTATCTTCATTGGAGAAGTGTGTGTTCATGTCTTCTGTCCATTTCTTGACTTGATTATCTGTTTTTTGGGTGTTGAGTTTGAAAAGTTCTTTATAGATCTTGGATATCAGTCCATGCTCTGTAGTGTCATTTGTGAATATCTTCTCCCATTCTGTGGGTTGCCTCTTTGATTTGCTGACTATTTCCTTTGTTGTGCAGAAGATTTTCATCTTGATGAAGTCCCAAAAGTTTGTTTTCGCTTTTATTTCTCTTGCCTTTGGAGACATATCTTGAAAGAAGTTGCTGTGGCTGTTGTCGAAGAGGTTCTCCTCTAGGATTTTGATGGATTCCTATCTAGTCTTTTATCCATTTTGAATTTATCTTTGTATATGGTATAAGAGAATGGTTGAGTTTCATTCTTCTATATATAGCTGTCCAATTTTCCCAGCAGCATTTATTGAACAGTCTCTTCAATAAATGCTGCTGGGACAAGGCTGTCCTGCCTTGTTGAATATTATTTGAATTGAGGGTCCATATATGGGCTCTATCCTATTCCATTGTTGTGTCTGTTTTTGTGCCAGTGCCAGTACCATGCTGTCTTGGTGATCACAGTTTTATAATGTAGCTTGAAGTCAGGCAACATGATGCCCCCCAGCTTTTTTTTTTTTTTTTCCTTCAACATTTTCATGGCAATTCAGGGTCTTTTCTGGTTCCATACAAATTTTAGGATTGTTTGTTCCTGCAGTTTGAAAAATGCCATTGGTATTTTGATCAAGATGGTGATGAAAGTGTAGATTGCTCTGGGCAGCATAGACATTTTAACAATGTTTATTCTTCCAATCCATGAGCATGGAATGTTTTTTCCATCTTTTTGTGTCTTCTTCAATTTCTTTCATTAGTGTTCTGTAGTTCCTAGAGTATAGATCTTTTACCTCCTTGAAAGGTTAGGTTTATTCGAAGGTATCTTATGGTGTTTGGTGCTATTGTAAATGAAATTGATTCTCTAATTTCTCTTTCTACAGTTACATTGTTTGTGTAGAAGAAAGCAACTGATTTCTTTGCATTGATTTTGCATCCTGCCATATTGCTGAATTGCTGTATGAGTTCTAGTAATTTGGGGGTGGAGTTTTTGGGTTTTCTACATAAAGTATGTCATCTGCGAAGAGAGAGGGTTTGAATTCTTCTTTGCCAATTTGAACACATTTTATTTTTATTTTTTGTGTGTGTGTCTGATGGCTGTTTCTAGGATTTCTAGTACTATGTTGAACAATATTTGTGAGAGTGGGCATTTTTGTCATGTTCCTGATCTTAAGGGAAAGGCTCTCAGCTTTTTCCCATTGAGACTGATATTCACTGTGAGTTTTTCATAGATGGATTTTATGAAATTGAGGAATGTCCCATTATCCCTATACTATGAAGAGTTTTAATCAGGACAGGATGCTGTATTTTGTCAAAGGCTTTTTTCTGTATCAGTTGAGAGGACCATGTGGTTCTTCTTTCTCCTCTTATTAATGTGTTCTATCACACTGACTGATTTGGGAGTGTTGAACCACCTTACGTCTCAGGGATAAATCCCACCTGGTTGTGATGGATAATCTTTTTAATGTTTTAATGTACTGTTGAATCCTATTAGCTAGAATCTTGTTGAGAATCTTGGCATCCATATTCATCAGGGATATTGGTCTGAAATTCTCCTTTTTGAAGGGGTCTTTGCCTAGATTTGGGATTAGGGTAATGCTGGCCTCATAGAAAGAGTCTGGAAGTTTTCCTTCTGTTTCTTTTCTTTTCTTTCTTTCTTTCTTTCTTTTTTTTTTTTTGAAACTGCTTCAGGAGAATAGGTATTATTTCTTCTTTGAATGTTTGGTAGAATTCCCCCAAGGAATCCATCAGGTCCTGGACTCTTGTTTTTTGGGAGGATTTTGGTCACTGCTTTAATCTTGTTACTGGTTATTGGTCTATTCAGGTTGTTAGTTTCTTCCTGTTTCAGTCTCGGTAATTTTTAGTTTCCAGGAATGCATCCATTTCTTCTAGGTTGCTTAACTTATTGGCATATAATTGTTAATAATAATTTCTGATGATTGTTTCTATTTCTTTGGTGTTAGTCATGACCTCTCCCCTTTCATTCATAATTTTATTTTATTTTATTTTTAATTTTTAATTTTTTATAAACATATATTTTTATCCCCAGGGGTACAGGTCTGTGAATCACCAGGTTTACACACTTCACAGCACTCACCAAAGCACATACCCTCCCCAATGTCCATAATCCCACCCCCTTCTCCCAAAACCCCTCCCCCCAGCAACCCTCAGTTTGTTTTGTGAGATTAAGAGTCACTTATGGTTTGTCATTCATAATTTTATTAATTTGGGTCCTTTCTCATTCTTTTGGATAAGTTTGACCAGTGGTTTATCAATATTATTAATTCTTTCAAAGAACCAGCTTTTAGTTTCATTGATGTGTTCTGGTGTATATTTCCCAGGTGATTTTCATATACTACCTTTTTTACCCCTTGTTGATTTAAAGTGACATGAGGACAAGGCTGAGGAAGAGGAATTAGTAAAAAGGGATAATGGTCTGAGAGATCTGCCTCTTTAAGAGGGAGAGAACTCTTACAGAAGTGAAGGAACTTTAAGATGAAGGGGTGAGCCATGATACTAAATTCTTCAGAGAAATCCAATATAATGAGGATTATTCTTTAATCAAAACTGATTCATCAAAGTGTAGTATTGGCATATAATAGGAGCACAGTAAATGTTTGGGTGAATGATTTATGTAGAAGATTTTTATGTTCAAAACATTCCATGATCCTTGAACATTCAAGTCAGAGAGAATTTGTAATTGCAATGTTTTGGCATTTAAAATCAATGTAGATTTAAGAATACTTTGTTTCTCTGTCTATGGTCATTTTCTGAGAAGAGTTCTCACTTGGGCACCATAGTTGTGATGGTAGGGCAAAGCAATGTTTGAGCTTGTTTCCTTCTTTCCTTTTCTTTTTTCTTTCTTCTTTCTTTCTTTCTTTTTTTTTTTTTTTAAGATTTATTTATTTATTTGACAGAGAGAGATTACAAGTAGGCAGAGAGGCAGGCAGAGAGAGAGAGGAGGAAGCAGGCTCCCTGCTGAGCAGAGAGCCCGATGCGGGACTTGATCCCAGGACCCTGAGATCATGACCTGAGCCGAAGGCAGCGGCTTAACCCACTGAGCCACCCAGGCGCCCCCTTTCTTTCTTTCTTTCTTTCTTTCTTTCTTTCTTTCTTTCTTTCTTTCTTCCTTTCTTCCTTTCATTTTATTTGAGAGAGAGAGTGCAAGTAGGGGGAGGGGCAAAGAGAGAGGGAGAAGCAGGCTTCCCAGTGAGCATGGAGCCTGTTGTGGGGCTTGATCCCAGGACCCTGGGATGATGACCTGAGCTGAAGGCAGATGCTTAACCCACTGAGCCACCCAGACACTCAAGCTTGTTTTCAAGAGATGAGAGTCAACATCCTTGTTATGACCACTTGACATTTGGGCCTCCTCACCTTTGCCACCCATGGTTTCCATTATGATGATTTGGGGTGATGGAATGAATATCTGTGATTAGCAGAACTGGAATGTCATTAGCCTATCTTGTTTTTATTTTATTACTATCTCAGTAATTTTTACAGTCATATCATCTTTTAAAATGATTGTTAGTATTTTTTAAATGACATACAGGCTTTCCCTGCATCTCAGGAAAGGCCCTAGATGGGGGCAGCAGTTTCCTCAGACCATGATTCAGTGCCTGTGCATCCTGCTTAGAGCATGCTCGGCGGCACACACTGGTTTGACATCTGGCAGTCACGATTCCTGTGAGATTGGCTTCCCTGCAAACGTGCCCTGAAAGCATCCCTGCTGTGCCCCTTCTGTCCAAGTGTAAACACATCCAGGAAATGAACAAATAAAGACCCAACTTTTCTGGAAGGAATCAGGATCCCCTTACCCAGCTGGAATCCTGGGGTTTGGTGTCCAGCTTCAAGAAATTTGACTAGCCATTTGGGTAGAGGCTGTTGTCTTGTGGTACCTTTGTCCCTTTCTGCTTCTAAACCCCCATGTGCTGTCCACAGCCTCTGTTCTAAGTCTTCCACCTGAGGAAGTTTGCTTCAGGATCTTTAAAATATGAAATAGAGGTCATCTTTCATTGTGGATTCATTAGTGCAGCTGGATTTAGTTATTTACAGTTGTAAATTTGGCATTGCATTTGCCTGGATAGGGGACTCATTTCAAACTAATTGAAGCAGTCTAAAGCTAAACCTAAAAATAATTAAATATTCATTTCCAGTTCTTTTCCTATGAAGATAAAAATATTAAAATGATCAAAATATGCATATAACAAGGAAGTTAAAATATCAGGATAAAAGAGGGAATCCTTTTTTTCACTTTTCCCTTACTGTCTTCCCAGTTCCATTTTTGCTCCAGCCTAATGGAATGCATTTTAAGTAAAAATACATGCACACTTTGTTTTTATTATCTGCCTGCCACCACCAACATCAGCTTAGCCCCTTTCAGATCCACTTCCAGGAAGCACAGACTTGAAAACTCTTCCCCGTAGTTTCGTCTGGACTGGCTGCCATTCTGCAGCATTCACTGGATCCAGTTGCTGGAGTAGAGGAAGCCGAGAGGTGAGCAAGTGAGCAGTAGTGAACACTTTGCTGAGTGAGTCCATTGGCCCTGTGTGAAAGGATGTAGGTGAGCCAGAAACTAATGGGAAAATAGGGGTCTTCACTAATTTTGATATGGGGACATCTTCTTTTGCATGTCAGGGTATTTGAATATTTGGCCAACAGCTGGCTGGGCTCTGGGAGAGTGCCTCTTGATTCGCCTTGTCAGATGTTCAAAGATAAAACGAGGCAGCCAGCACGCCAGCACATAGCTCATAGCCTTGCCGTCAGTTTTGAATTTAGATTTGAATTGTGATATCAATGTCATGGTAGCACATGCTTTGAGAAAGTACTTATAGAGAATAATTGAAAGATTCAGTGTGAAGCTTCTGCAAGCCATAATTTAAAGTCCCAGAAGCTTCCATATTACTTTCACCATTAAAATTTAAGGTGACAGAAGCCCAATTATGTATGGTTATTTTCTTAAATAAAATCGTATTTCTACCCCAAGTGAAAGATTCATTGCTGCCCACTAATCTCTGTCAGGAGAACCAATCTCAGTTGCATCTAGTGTCAGTAAGGAAAATGGTTCATGTTATCCCGGGGACAGTGAAGCGACACTGCAGAAGCAGAACTGGAAGCCCTCTGTGGAGGAGCTGGACTTGAGGAGGCTGATTTGCATCTGGTGACAGTTTCCTCACTTAACCCAGTGCAGTATGACTTTAATAGCAGTAGAGAAGCCCAAGGAGGGAGCTGTAGCACACACTTGGCAGAACCTGAATGACCTCAAAAACTGTTGACAAGGGGGCAGCTGGTTGTAAAGCCAAATCACATAGAGGAATGGAGACTTGGAACATAGCTTTAAACCCTGATTTAAAAAAAAAAATAACTTTGGGGCCTATTGAAAGATACACAGCCTTTCTTTCTTTTATTAGCTCACAGAAATCAGTTTACCAGAAACCTGTTAACCAGCAGAATCTGTTTGCCAGAATTTCTATGGCCACTGACACCATGGCATGCAAACGGATCAGTGGGAATATAGAAACATTTCCAGTGCAGGGATTTTAGTTTCTTTCAGTCAAAAGCATGGAGCCAGACTTTTAGACTATGAATCCTTCCACTGATTTCGTCTTCTTTTGGTTTGATTTTACTTTATGCTGCACTGTGATTTGGGAAATAGGTTGTAATGGTAGCCAGAATTGCGATGAAAAATTTCACAGGGTCAGTCAAGCTTAAACCCACTGTTCTTTATGAAAAACTTTATTCCTTAGGGTTCCCAGGGACAAGGGAACATGTGAATCAACTAATATTATGATGCACACTGTTGAATGATAAAGAGAGTATCTATCTAACTATATTTATATATTGCTTAGATAGCAATGTCTTATAACCAATAAATCAATTTCTCAGAAGTTTCACAGTATGATAAAACATTTACAAGTGGCTCTTGGTTCTGCTAAGTTTTGTCAGGACTTTAACACAACCAGGCCCTGTGGCACCTTGCAAGTTTAATTTTTGTTGCTTGGCGTTAGCCCTAGATTCTTTTTATCCTTTTACAAAACCGGTACCATGCTGTGCAGTCAACTTCCCTTCCTTCATCTCTGCCTCAAATCACTGTGGTTTTTCCTGTTCCTTTCCTTTTATTCATGTCTCAGTAAGAATTCACTTCACTTGTGTCCATGATTCTGTCACTGTGCTTAGACTCTTGCTATAAATGATTTTGCCTCTTCTGCTTTATATATTTGACATTTTGTTGGCCTCTTCCTCAAAAAGAAGAAAGAAAAATCCTTCCCTGTATTCCCTACTCTATTTTCTTTCTCTTTTCCTGATTTCTTTCTTGCCTTTGCTTCCTTACCATTCACTCTTTAACCTGTTGTAGTCTAGATTTAGCCACCATAGATACTACTTTGTCAAAGACTGGACTCTTCACTCTGCCCGAGAGAGAGAGAGAGGCTTACCTAATTGGTAAATTTGGAGTGAGGAAGTGGTCCAACTTGCCAACTGCCACCCTCCTTCTGTTCGGAGAAGGGCCTCCCTACCAGGAGCCTTCATTCCACCTGAGGCTGGGAGCCCACCCCAGCCCAGCTCTGTGGAGATGGACAAATTCTGTAGTGAAGACAGCTAGGCTTGTTTGGCTTTAACCCCCTCTATTCTGGTCTCAGTCAGTAATAGTGGGTATATTCTAGTTTCTCATCTGTTTATTTTTGTATTACATCTTAATTTGTTTACAACCCAGGAGAAGAAGAGAGTTTTGATTTGGGGGAATTGCTTAGAAACCTAAATAAATAAAAAATAGTGTGTACAAATAGAAAGTTCATCTTCTTTCCCAATCTCATTTGACAGAGGCTTGGTCTCTCTTTCTGTTTCCGTACCTTTGAGGACAGGAAAAAAGTTGCTGTCTGTAAGCAATTGATCTTTGACTCCCAGCTTCTACAACTATGAGAAATACATGTCTGTTGTTCCAGTCACCCAATCTATAACATTTTGTTATAACAGCCCAAGCTGATGAATTCTTCCCATTTTTTCTATGCATATGCAAATGTATGTATTAAGTATATGATAGAAATACTTTTACTTGAGTATCATGTAACAGAAGTATGCATAGCTATATATTTATGCCTATATCTCTCTAAAACAGATAGTTTCATTTTATATAGTCTCCCTCTATATACCTTTATTTGTATACATACACCGTTGTATTTTTTCCAAAAATAGTAACAGATTACACATTTTGCTCTATACCTTCCTTTTTCCACTAACACATTTTTATGTAAGTGGAAACCTGTATTATTATTTTTAATGTCTGCACAGTGTTCTGTAGTTTAAGTGGTCTATAATAAACCATTCCTCAGCTGCTGGCCATTTAGGTCCTTTCACACTTTTGAGATTATACACAGTCTTGTAGTGAACATGGTACTCTTTTTATTTTTGTGAACTTGTGCTAGTATTTCTGTAGAAAAGAGTCCTAGAACTGGAATTTCTGGCTATCTCATAAGATTTAATTGGTTAGTAGTGATCAGAGACTCAGGATGGGAAGGATTCTGAGAGAGCTCAGAGTTTATCCTACACTCCCAGGAAGGATGTTGTTTTCTTGCTTTGACTTTGAAAAGTTTTAGAGAATGAGACTCCATATTCTCTTCATTAATGCCTTCCAGTGACTTGAAATTGAAATAGACTGTAAAAGAAATAGTCATAGTTATAATGCTCTGGCCAAGAGAATTGAAAGTGAAAGTGAAAGACTGAATCCTAAGGTAATACTTTGGTGAGCTTGTTTTGCAAACCAACCAAGCAATATAAGATAGAGGATTATCAGAGTTATGGCATTCACAGATATTTGGATTAATTTCCATTCATGTGGTAGGAAGTTTATACTTTCATATACTTCATGTAGTGTAGCAATGGGAGATTAGTTCACTCTAGGTGTCCAAGAATGCAAACCTACCCTTCAAGATGGCTCTCAGCACACTGACCCCCGTTAGCCTTGACTGTCACCAGGAAGCATGTGACCTATTGAGTCTAACTAAACTACAAATGATCTTAAATCGGATTCCACCACCCACCTCAGTGCATCAGGCCCGGAAGAATAAGTGGTCTGTCTTTCACCGGGATTATTTTGCTTCCATCCCAAGGCTATTTCGTTTGCCTTGGGAGAGGCTTGTAACAGTTTATTTACAAGCTGACCTAAAGAAAAGAAAAGAAAAAACAAAACAAAATATGATGCAACCAGAAAGTGCTATGGGTTACTGCCTGCTTCAAGTAGCTTCCTCCAAAGCAGGTAGGACTTATCTGGAATCTTTGCAACACTGTGATGATCTAGGTGGGAAAATTCCATGTATTAAGGACTTGGCTCTCAGAGCAGACATGTGCTTGACTGTCACAACTTGTACACTTTTCCTATTCATGGTGCACACGGCAGCAGGTCATTAGAAACAAGTGCAGTGTGAGTAGCAAAGATGACCGTATTAAACTTCCAGGAATTTTCACTGAATGTGCACATTTATACAACACTGCAGAAAGGACTAGGGCAGCCTGGCTATGTTAGATCATTTCCCTGCTCACCAAAGAGATTTGAAATGGACTTTTAATTATTATTGCCGATTTGCTATGGCTATATTCCTTAATATGAACATCTGATTAGGATTAATTTTCCTTAATTGATGAATAGGGCACTTAAAATTGAAGAGTTGAATTTGTTGTTACATATCAGCATATGTATGTACTGTATTGTTGTGCTGGCATATGTACTATGACTTTTTGCTGAAGTACAAATTACAGACACTTCTTATCTGTTTTACTTGTAAGGTCACTGTTCTTCCTTCCTTCACCTTTGTGTGGCTTTTTACCTCTGTTAATGGAGATAGAAGAGAGCTAAGTGACTATTAAACTCTTTTCTATATACCGTAAAATCCATTAACGTGGACCTCACAAAATCTGGAGTTTATGATAATGAGAGCAGAGCTGGGTTAAAGTTTATTTTTGCATTGTCTCTGAATTAAAGCTTTGCTGAGATAATAAATAGTATTAAATACAATTAAAGAGGGATGGCACTATTGTTTTTTAAAGCGAAATTTTCAAGCATGCTAGAGAAAGGCCTTGCAAGTGTGGTGATGAGGTCGTGTGGGAAAAGGCATAGTGCAAGGACGGTGCCACTTTCTATCTATGTGACCTTGAGCAAATTACTAGGCTTTTCTGGGTATCTTTTCCCTCACGTGTAAAATGGAGGTGGTTTACCTAATTTATGGGGCTGCTATGAGGGTTAGATTGAATGTACAGAAAGTGTCTCGTGTGAAGTACGTATTTCATAAATGGCAGGTAATAACTATCGACCTAATATAATTGGTGAGCTAATTTCAAACACTTCTCATTTTTTCACTAAAGCAGCATTCTTCCACAATTTAGAGTTTTGTTAACCTAATCTGAAATAGCGCTCTATTATTGTTATTATTGATGGAAGGAAACACCCAGCGTTCTGATGTAGCGGTAAGGAACATGAGCTTAGGAGTCGCGACAAACTCAGGTTTGAACTTATTTCTGTAACTCATTAGCTACATGTACTTAGGCAAATTACTTAATATCTCTCAGGTTTTATTTTCTAATTTGTAAAAATGGAATGATAATACCTGCTCCAGGACTTTTATGAGGACTCAATGAGATAATGCATGTAAAGTGTTCAGCCTCCCGATTTTCATATAGTCAACTCTCAAAACATTAGCTGTTGCTGTTATCATGATCTTTTGGACAACAATCCATACTTTAAACTTTTTATTAATTCAGACTTGTCTTCTTCAATTCACCTAACAAACTTCACTCTTGATATAATCTCCATTCTAGATGAGGATTTTAAATACAGAAGTAAAAAAATTACAGAGAAGCGAAATGGTGATATATAGATAGGGTGAAAGAGGAAAAGAATAATATTTTATAAGTGGAAGCCCAAGCTCTAATCTTGATTATTTCCCTTCTTATGTGTGGAGTTGGTGGTATAAAAAAATGAATCCTGTTATGCTTGAAAATAAATTAAAAAAAAATTTTTAAAAAGAATAAATTAAAAAAAAAAGTGGAAGCCCAAGGTCTTAAGTTAGACTTAAATCACTGAATAGTCAATTTTGTGCATAATCTTTGTGTCCTTTATGAGAAGTCTTTGTATCAGTCAGAAAGAAATAGAACTCTCTCCCTCTCTCTCTTCATATATATATACATATATATATATATATATATACACACACACATATATATGTGTATACACACACATACACACACACCTATATATTTAAAATTAAAAAAAATATATGGTAGAAAATGTGGATTGATCACTAGCTCTCAGAACTCATTGGAGAGAGTAGCAGTTAAGTCCATGTTAAGTTTTATTTTCATCTTGCTTTCTGCTATATGTTTCATAGGCTGTATGGATGAGAAATGTAAGCACTATAATGTCCTGCATAGAGACTGTAATCTCCCCTCCCTTTAATGACAAGCTTACACAGTTCGTCAGAATCCATCACCTTAACAGATCAGACCAAATTACTTTGATGACTGGCAAATGGGTGGCACTTGTGGTGAAGTGAAAGCAGCCAGGTGTGTGTGTTTATTAAGTGCTCTTCAATAGAAAAAATGTATTTTACTGAAAACTCTCTCATCCATGCTATTTTTGCAGAAGCAAGGAGTACCCGTCTTCCTTTGGGAAAACATAAAAATGATTTTTTTTGAGATTCTGAAATACTGCCATTCAAATTCACAACATTAAACCTGTTATAAAAATCAGAGTTTTTTCCCCGCCCCCCATCATATGCATGTGCAGTGGAACCTTGTAATAAAAACTAGAGAGGGCAGAACCATTAATGTTGGGGCTATGTGCCTTTGACTTTCCGGGGATGCCCAATTTAAGCAGATATATATGTATATATATATATTTGCATTATCTGATTTTAATTTTTAAATGTTTAAAAAAACATATAATGTATTTTTATCCTGGGGGTACAGGTCTGTGAATTGCCAGGTTTACACATTTCACAGCACTCATCATAGCACATACCCTCCCCAATGTCCATATCCCACCACCCTCTCCTGTCCCCCCTCCCCCCAGCAACCCTCAGTCTGTTTTTTGAGATTGAGTCTTTTATGGTTTGTCTCCCTCCCGATCCCATCTTCTTTCATTTTTTCTTTTCCTACCCTCCAAACCCCCCACATTGCATCTCCACTTCCTCATATCAGGGAGATCATATGATAGTTGTCTTTCTCCAATTGACTTGTTTCTCTAAGCATAATACCCTCTAGTTCCACCCACATCATCGCAAATGGCAAGATTTCATTTCTTTTGATGGCTGCATAGTATTTCATTGTATATATATACCACATCTTCTTTATCCATTCATCTGTTGATGGACATCTAGGTTCTTTCTGTAGTTTGGCTATTGTGGACATTACTGCTATAAACATTAGGGTGCATGTGCCCCTTCGGAACACCAGGTTTGTATCTTTAGTATATATACCCAGTAGTGCAATCGCTGGGTCATAGGGTATCTCTAGTTTCAGTCTTTTGAGGAACCTCCATACTGTTTTCCAGAGTGGTTGCACCAGCTTGCATTCCCACCAGCAGTGTAGGAGGGTTCCCCTTTCTCTGCATCCTCGCCAACATCTGTCATTTCTTGACTTGTTAATTTTAGCCATTCTGACTGGTGTGAGGTGGTATCTCATTGTAGTTTTGATTTGTATTTCCCTGATGCCAAGTGATGTGGAGCATTTTTCATGTGTCTGTTGGCCATCTGGATGTCTTCTTTTCAGAAATGTCTGTTCATTTCCTCTGCCCATTTCTTGATTGGATTATTTGTTCTTTGGATGTTGAGTTTGCTAAGCTCTTTATAGATTTTCGATACTACTCCTTTATCTGATATGTCGTTTGCAAATATCTTCTCCCATTCTGTCAGTTGTCTTTTGGTTTTGTTAACTGTTTCCTTTGCTGTGCAAAAGCTTTTTGATCTTGATGAAATCCCAATAGTTCATTTTTGCCCTTGCTTCTGTTGCCTTTGGTGATGTTCCTAGGAAGAAGTTGCTGCAGTTGAGGTCAAAGAGGTTGCTGCCTGTGTTCTCCTCAAGGATTTGATGGATTCCTTTCTCACATTGAGGTCCTTCATCCATTTTGAGTCTATTTTCGTGTGTGGTGTAAGGAAATAGTCCAATTTCATTTTTCTGCATGTGGCTGTCCAATTTTCCCAGCACCATTTGTTGAAGAGGCTGTTTTTCTTCCATTGGACATTCCTTCCTAAGCAGATAATTTTTAAAAGTAAAATCAGGGGCACTTGGGTGGCTCAGTGGGTTAAGCCTCTGCTTTTGGCTCAGGTCATGATTTCAGGGTCTTGGGATCCAGCCCCGCATGGGGCTCTGTTCTCGGCAGGGAGCCTGCCTCTCTGCCTACTTGTGCTCTCTCTCTCTCTCCCTCTGTTAAATAATTTTAAAAAATTTTAGAAAAAAAAAAGTAAAATCAGTTTATTAAGTTGACAACCAGTGGTTTAACATGTAAGTATTTTCATATAAATAAATCTTCACGTAAGAAAAACCTTTTGCCAGACCATGATTTCCAAGATTTGGGTCAGAAAATGTGATCACTCTAATACGCACCATGTAGATTAGTTGCATTATTCAGATCTTTATTGAAAGTACCTAATGGTTTAGTTGTTAAGTTATAGCATTTTGTGTCTACATTTGGCATATCAACAGGAACAGCAATAATAATATTTATTGAATTCTTACCATGTGCAAACACTGAGCTAGAAGCTGGGGATATAATGGGAAGCAAAAAAAAAAAAAAAAAAAAAAGACTATCTCATGTTGCTAATAACTTATGAAGTAGGTATAGACAGAAAGAAATTCATAGAGCTTAAATAATTTGTCCAAGTTTTGATAGGAAATAAGGGGCAGAGCTAGAATTACAGTGCTGTATTTGCTAGAGCAGCCTAGCTTACGTTTTCATTAAGACATTACAAAATACTGTGGCTCAAACAAGCTAGAAGGAGCTCCTTAACATCCTGGAGATGCCATTATCAACCCTGGACTACTGATGCTTATACTGTTAAGTAAGGGAAAAATAAACTTTGGTCTTTTATTCTGCTATCATTCATATGTCCAAAGATATACAATCATTCTTGTCTTTTTTTTTAAGATTTCATTTACTTATTTGAGATCGAGAGAGAGCATGCATGCACAAGCTGGAGTGGGTGGGAGGGGCAGAGGAAAAGGCAGACTTCCCACTGAGTGGGGAGCCTGACAAGGGCTTGACCCCAAGACCCTGGGATCATGACCTAAGCCAAAGGCTGAGCCACCCAGTTGCCCTCATAATCATTCTTTGTAAAGGCATTTCCTAGATGTTTGCACTTCAAACTTCTACATACATCCTACCAGCTATACCTATCTGCCAGGAAGTTCTCAAAGTATATTTTTGTGGCCTTGAACTTCTCAAAATCCAGGGGTTCTATTAATAAAGGAAAAAGGGGAGAATGGGGCATTAAGGGACAGCTAGCAATCTCTGCATCACATGCTAATTAAGAACATGGTTTCAAAATGGGTTTGACCGCAGATTTAGACAAGTGATGAATGATGTCATGACTTTGGGATATGCCTACATCCATTATACATTTTTTTCCAAGTAGGATATCAAGGTTATATATGTATACACACACATGAATATAGTATGTGTATGATTACATTATTTAAATATAATGTGTGAGATATCATGAATATTACATGATTCTTCAGTGGACTCTGGTCATCTACAAATGCTAATTCAAAATTTCATAATGCAAGAGGTCTGCTGGCTTTAATCTTTGGCAGAAAGCCTTGCAAAATCCTTGGGATTTGTCTAGCGTACATCCTCACTCAAAAAGATCTCAAACTCAAGAGATCTATTTTGTAAGAGATGCTTTCATAAAAATATGGATTTATAGAAATAAAATTACTCTAAAGTTAGTGGAGCATGTATTCAATACATAAATCGTAAACAATCTTGACCCTGAACTTCAGAGTTTCCTAGAATTCTTGGTCAATTCTTTTTTTAAAAAAATTTTTAATTTTTAAAAACTTATTCTTTTCAGGTAGGCTCTAGGTGGACTCATGCTCATGACCCTGAGATCACGCATGCTCTACTGAGTGAGCCAGTCAGGTGTTCCTTCTTAATCTATACTGATTAAGTTTAGATATTTACTATAGAAAAAGTAATTAACACGTATGGAGAATATTTATTGAGAATCTACTTAGTGGTTATGTTGAGATGGACCCACTCTCAGAAGATCCTTTGGTATCTTCTGGGGCTGCAGGAGGA
Organism: Mustela erminea; assembly: GCF_009829155.1. Taxonomy (NCBI): domain Eukaryota; kingdom Metazoa; phylum Chordata; class Mammalia; order Carnivora; family Mustelidae; genus Mustela; species Mustela erminea. The sequence continues at coordinate 47,984,615 of NC_045616.1, forward strand.
GATAAGCACAGGAAAGACCTAAAGTACATATACATATACTCTTTTTAAAATTTTATTAACATATAATGTATTATTGCGTCAGGGGTACAGGTCTGTGAATCATTAGTCTTACACAATTCACAGTGCTCACCATAGCACAGACTCTCCCCAATGTCCATCACCCTGCCACCATTTCCCTCCCCCAGCCCCCAGCAACCCTCAGTTTGTTTCCTGAGATTAAGAGTCTCTTACGGTTTGTCTCCCTTCCCGGCCCCATCTTGTTTCATTTTTTTCCCTCCCTGATCCCCATGACCCCCCCACCCTGCCTTTCAAATTCCTCATATCAGAGAGATCATATGATAATTGTCTTCCTCTGATTGACTAATTTTGCTTAGCGTAATACCCTCTAGTTCCATCCATGTCATTGCAAATGGCAAGATCTCCTTTTTGATGGCTGCATAGTATTCCATGGTATGTATATGTGTGAGTGTGTGTGTGTATGTGTGTGTATACCACATCTTCTTCATCCATCCATATATTGATGGACATTTAGGTTCTTTACATAGTTTGGCTACTGGGGACATTATTCCTATAAACATTCACGTGCACATACCCCTTGGGATCACTACATTTGTATCCTTAGGGTAAATGCCCAGTAGCACGATTGCTGGGTTGTAGGGTAGCTCTATTTTCAACATTTTGAGGAACCTCCTTACTGTTTTCTAGAGTGGCTGCACCAGCTTGCATTCCCACCAAGAGTGTAGGAGGGTTCCCCTTTCTCTGCATCCTTGCCAACATCTGTCATTTCCTGACTTGTTAATTTTAGCCATTCTGACTGGTGTGAGATGGTATCTCATTGTGGTTTTGATTTGTATTTCCATGATTCCGAGTGATGTTGAGCACTTTTTCATGTGTCTGTTGGCCATTTGGATATCTTCTTCACAGAAATGTCTGTTTATGTCTTCTGCCCATTTATTGATTGGATTATTTGTTCTTTGGGTGTTGAGTTTGATAAGTTCTATATAGATTTTGGATACTAGTCCTTTATCTGATATGTCGTCATTTGCAAATATCTTCTCCTATTCTGTTGGTTATCTTTTGGTTTTGTTGACTGTTTCCTTTACTGTGCAAAAGCTTTTGATCTTAATGAAGTCCCAATAGTTCATTTTTGCCTTAGCTTCCCTTGCCTTTGGTGATGTTTCTAGGAAGAAGTTACTGCAGCTGAGGTAGAAGAGGTCAAGTACATATATATATACTTTTGTTACCTAGGTGCTGCCCAACCCCAAGCTCCAATCCCAAACCTAATGCAGTCTCTGATGAACTCAGCTGTCCACATGGAGCTGCTTTGGAAATACTGTGTCTTGAACTCAGATGGATGTACTTCATCCTTTTTCCTGGGTCCAGCTTTCTAGATCCTACTTTACCAGTGGCTGATCGAGGCAGGAGAAAAAGAAAGAAAGATAAAAGGTGAAGTCAGAGCTGGTCTAATTAGTTCCCCCTAAGCCTTATCTTGGGGAAAGGTTATTGGGAAGCATCTCCTAAGTGCAAGGCAGTTATAGACCTGTTTTGCCTCACTGGCCACATGGAGGTAGAGAGGAGCAATCTAGAGAGAGTGAGAATCCCAAGAGATGAACTCCAAAGAGGTCACAGCCTACAGAAGTCAAAACTAACATTTCTTCTCCATACACCCAAAGCTCCAGCCCCTATTAAGAGGTTTCATTGATTCCAGTAACTTGATTCAGTCTTCTTTGCTCTTTCTTCATTGGCATAGGTTTGGGGAGTAGAGTAAGGGTGGGGAGAAGCAGAAGTGGAACTTTGTTTTAGAAGGCACTATAACAAATATAGGACATGGCCTTTATCCCAGTTCTCAAATAACTTATTGTCTGGGGAGCTAATGTATAGGAAACATTTAGTGAAAGCAAATGAAATACTTGAACTATGTGTTATTGATTACTCCAGAAGAATCCAGGTAAGGGATAAGTGAATGCGGATTTGTTTCTTGGGGAAGTCTTTCTAGATCATGTCACAAGTGAGGTGCCAAAGGATTAAAGGAACTAATTAAGAAGACAGAAAAGAGGAGATGAATAAAGATTCATAATGAGCTTAGAGGTCAGTGAACCTATGTGCCTGAAGCAGAGATTTCATTTTAGAGACTAGGGAATGAACTGGAAGAGGAAAGTGGGGTACTTCAAAAATCAGGCAGGGGTTAAATTGTAGGCAGTTAGGTAAGTTTTTTGTTTTTTGTTTTTAACCAAGTTAATGTTAACCTCTTTAAGTTTTTATGGAATGAAGAGAGGATAAATTAATAAGTTACTGATTAATTGAATGAATGAATAAATACATTGTATTATAAAGACATTGTAGATATTATAAAAACTAGCCTCTTAAGTAGAATTTGTCTAGTTTGGGAATATGGGGTTCCTATGCAGGATCTCAGCAACACAGTTTGCCAGAGAACAAGAGAAGTCAAGACTAGGTGTATCATGGACTGGGAGCCTGGCTGCACTAGAGTTCGGCGACAGTCTAGTCCTCAGTGAACAAGAGGAAGTGTTGGATCTGAGGAGATCCAATTTATCTGGAGATTTGGTTACCAAAATGTAGATAGCAGGTGAGATTGAGTCGAGAATGGTGGTGTCATGGAAGTTGGGCAATCTAATCATAGCGGGATTCCAGCTGACAGCTGGAGTTCTGGAAGAGAATCTGGGAAAGTGTAGTGTCAGGGCCCTAGTCAAATAGATCGAAGTTCAGGGCAAGGCGCAAGGTCTTGAAGGAAAAAAAGAAAGCGTGTCAGGGCAAAGTCCAGTTGCTGGAGTTTGGGCCAACCTGTGTGGAGTTATTAGGGAAATGGAGGAATGATGATGAAGCTGTCCAGAGTAAACTCAGTTTGTAGAGGAGAAAGGAAGACCATTCCTGCTATCTGGTGTGCTGAGGTTGCTTCTCTTTTGCCTGCATGATGAAGAGGCACTGAAGGTCACAGGTGTGCTGAGCCTCTTTAGATCCTTCAGGGGCCCTCAGATGGATCTCGAAATGAATGGCTGAAGTGGAGGCCTTGTGGGGTTGCGTCACTCGGAAGGAGTGGGGACTACAGCACAGGAGATGTAGGCATAGCTAGGAGCCTGTCATATTCCAGGTTGAGGAGAACAGTGCTTGTCAAAGAGATGGGGAGGGTTTAGTAGAAATTCAGAATAAAAAGGGGCTGCACAAAACATTTCAAATCAGGAAGAGGTTTCAGTGACAAGTTTGATATAATGGATAGAGAAGGAAGAACCTAAAATGATTCTAGGTTGATTTTAAATGCTTGCATAGTACAACAAAAATGTTCATGAGCTGAAGGTTTTTGTTTTTTTTTAAGCCAAAACCAATTGTATTTGACATAGGATAAAAACAAAAGTTTATTTACAGCAGTGTTTTGCTCAAATAACTCGGGGATGACTGTGCTCGCTTCTTCTTATCTCACAACCAAACCAAGCAGAGGCTGCCCCATCCTCAGCCTCCCCATCCAGCACAAGGAGGGAATGCCAACCAGAATCCAGCTGCATGGCTCCCTCACCACCTCAGCTGCTCACTGCACCATGGGAAGGAAAATCCCACCCCAGTTCAGTATACTTCCAGGGTCCCTTGCTATGAGTATCTTCCGACACTCCATACCAGACCTGGACTCACAGACATGGGTGGAGTGGAAGAGATTCAAGATTCAAGATGAGTTGAAGCTGCTTTGTTCTTTCTTGCTGAGTGGGCCTCAGGAGGGTGAGGATCCCTGATCCCCTCGGACACAAGGGGTCAGTGGGGTGGCAAAAGGAAAAGCCTAGGAAACTTGCCCACTCACTGAGAGCGAAGTTCCCTCTCCTTAAATAACCAGTCCTCATTCCTACAGCAATAGATAAGCCAAGTGACTGAGAAATTGGATAGAGCTGAAGGACATTTCAAACACGTATCACTTTTGGCCTGTTTTTTAAAAACCCAAATAAATAAAGTAAATTGGTAAATAAGTGTGTTAAGGCCAAGCTTACTTGTGTGTTTGTTGGCTTTCAGTCTCAAATGCCATGGGTCTGCAGTGAGACATTTCAGAGAGAAAGAGCCCTTGAGCATGTGAATGAATAATGTTTCTTGCAAAGATGCTTTTCTTGCCTGTTCAAAGACAGTGTTATTAGTGTACATGTGCATGAGTATCACTGAAAGCCTCAGGTGGGCCTACCTGTATGTATCTGTCTGTGTTGCTCTCTCTCACGGGGGGCCTTGGTTGCTGAAGGTGACGTTTGAAGTGTTTGTGCGTACCTCTCTTATTGACCTGGTTAGTTCAGAGCCTTTGCTGACTGAGGAGTGCTCCTGCCTGGCCAGATTGCTTCACTAAAGGGTGCTGTCTGCCGCTGTTGGTTCCCAGCCAGCCACTTGGCTGCTCCATGATGAGATAGAGGCATGGACTTGATGGGATAGAGGCAAGAACTTCAGGAGGGCTTTTATACCTGTTTTATGGAGGCGAGGAAAGAAAATACAGATTCCTTCCCTGGATAGGGAAACTTCATTTTCAAAATGTACAGCTACATGGTGTTTCTCATTTTATTGGGCTTGGGTCTGCACCTGGGGTAGCAATGGATTCCAAAGTCATTATTGAAGGTAAGGAAAGAAAACTCGAAGCAGAACTTTTACCATAAAAGATCCTGGTTGTATTTTTGAAAGGTTGAGCTAAATAAAATTTCAGTGATCAGCAGAAGACCAACTGTTGAACTTCTGAAAAGTTGTTCTTAGAAAGGCTTGGATTAATAATTTGTTTCCATTTTGTTCGCAGATGTACTGTCTGTAGGACAGGGGTAGCCTGAATGCCTGCTTCACTGAATACCTGCTTCACAGCTCCTTTCACATTTTCTTGTTGGAAAGACAACCGTTGGAGAATCATCTTGTTACCGTCGCAAAAATGCAAACAAATCAAGACATTAAGAATGCCACAGTGGCCAGCAGTTAATGATGCCAGTGTTACACAAGCTTCAGCAAAGTTTTCAAGACAGTGTGCCTCACTAGCCAGAAATCAGGGAAGATTGAACCTATCCTTTTTGTCTCAGCTGTTCCTTAAATCAATGCATCCCCTCCAAATTAATGTGAATTGAAACACGCATTGCCTTTTTAACTTAATTGAGTACTTACTGTGGGTGAATCACTGCACAAAATAGGGGAGGGAAAATGAGGGAGACAAGTAAGATGTGTTTCCTGCTTTCAATGGATTTACAATTACTTTCAGGGCACTTTTTTTTTTTTTCTTCTGCTCTTAATTAAATGTGTTTCTAAGATAGAAAACAAATGAATGGAAAAGTGTATTCTGCAAGTATTTTAAATCCCTTTAATAAAAAATGAAACAAAACAATCTAATGTGGGCAAGTGAAGGACATCTTAATTCCATTTTTGTGGACTTTTGATAGGTAGGGTTTATTTTATTGATTCTATAAATATTTGGTAGACTTTAGAGATATTAACATATTAGAGTTGGAATTAATTGGATTAATTTTTTTCTTCCTAGGTGTAGATTGTCTATTGAAAAGATACATTGTGTTTGTACATTTCTTGAAGAGTGGATAGGTGAATTACATCTGTTGCCTCTGTAGGCCTCTACCTTCTGTGCCCTAGGAGCCTGACATCCTGTGTGAGTTATTAGCATGTGGAAGGGGAACATTTGGATCAAACTATTGTTCACGGACCCAAGACAGGGCAGGGATAGGAGCAAAACAGACCCAGGCAATGACTCTGTCAGAAAATTTGGCTATTTCAGTATTCATGTGTTGTCCTCTATGTTCCAAAATTACTGTACGTTTTTTTCAAAAACTTATTTCTGATCTGGGAATAAGTCATGATTTTTAGTGTTAAAACACTAATAGGACTGTAGATACTAGACATTTTATATGGTGTTTGTAACACATTTTATTATGTATGAATCAACAATAGAAACGTCTTTGTCTGGAGTAGTGTCCATTTGAATGGAAAATGTGCCAGCTTTTTTTTTTTTTACACATCATCAACAGACTTCTTAATTAAGCTGCCAATAATACTCCTAATAGCACTGTGCATCATTTGAGAAATGAATTGTGAAGTGCTGTTTCCCCCTTATTGAATAAACAATGTTACTCCATATAAAATGGATTTAAACTGTTTTTGAATAGGAGATTATATTGCTCCCTAAAGAATTTGATGAGAATTCTTATACCTTCCCTTTTTACTTAATTTTCAAAAATTAAATATTTTGCTCCCCAGTAAGGAATTGTTCTAATTTGACCAGTGACTAATGATATGATCCATCCTTAATAGGATGAATCTCCCTGCCCCCAAAATCCTGATGGTGATACTGGATGTTTGTTAATCTGAGTTATGAAACTATATTGTACTAAACTGTAGACCTTTATTTCCTATTCTGTGAAATTTTTTGTAGGGAACATCTCTATGTTCCTGGAAACTAGCACAGTGGCTGGCGCATAGTAGGTATGTGTTGAGTAAACATTTGGTGATCCAAAAAATGTGTAAGGTAGCTTTTTCTGGGCTTCTTAAGACAGAGGGGTCTTGCTAATAGAGTAGCACTTTCATTGGTTTCCAGTCAATCTAGTTAGAATAAGTCCAATTTAACCAGTTTCTTCATATTTTAGTCCACTGGGCTTCTTAATGGGTGTCTTCGATTCATAAGTTTGGCCCTGTGATTTGTACTAACATCCACTCTGCTTTCCCTGGCCCTTGGCCAACTCGATCAGGGTAGGCAAACTTTGGAGGGGCTGTTCTGCTTCTCCTCTGGCTTGTCTACCGCTAGAAGAGTAATCACTCCATTCACGGGGTATTCACGACATGCCAGGCGCGGAGCTAAGTGTTTTACACATATTCTCTCACTTAATTATCTCATTTAAACCTTACAGCAACCATTTGAAGTAGGTATTATCTACTGCAGAGATATGTATGTATCTTGCTTAAGTCATGGGGATCTAAATCCAGATCTCTTAGATTCTAAAGCCTGAACTATTAACCTCTCCCCTCCACTGCATCCCAGGAGAAATTCCCAGTGCCTGGTGGTGTGGGGGCAGATCAAATCTGGATGTAGTCCAGATTCATTTCATTTAGTATTCCCAAACAACAAACTGTCTAACAGATAAAACCCAGCAAATCACAGTTGTTTTGAGAATGGGGAAGGGCAGAGCAATTGGGAGAAAGCAAAGTTGGAGACAAACCAATTTGAGTCAAACCTTTAGCCTTTATCTCATAATGCCTTTTTTTTTTTTTAAACTTTCTTTTTTTAACATGGCCTGACACCATGTGATAAATCAAAGCCTGACGTAATTGACCCAGAATTGATCCCCAAATGTCTTTTGGGGGAACATGCTTTAACTCTAGTTGTTGATTCTGAGGAATAATTGCCACCCTAGAAAGGTAATTACATATGCCATTGTTTATACACATAATAGGCTCAGAATGCATATTCTGCACAGAGGGAAAGAGAATCCTGCTTCTACATTAGGGGTGTGTGTTATGTATTGTGTCAGAATGCCACAAATAGCATTTGAACTGTTCCCTCTTACTGCTTATTTCCCTAACATGTGTGTGTGCATATGTGTGCGTGTGTAAGGGTGAGGTTGGGAGTAAGGAAGGAGGTGGGCCATGGACAGCTGTTTGTTGAGCTGAGCGACAGTGATTTGCTTTTCCTTAATTTTTTAGCTTACCAAAACATCTTCTGGATCTGATTCATTTAACTTGGGCTGGTAAAATGACTTTTTTTTTTTCCTGCTTGGCATATGCTTATTAATGAGTTCTCATATTTCTTTCCATCAAGCACTATTTACCTTGTGGAAATATAAAGTGAGAATCTTTCTCCGCAACATCCTCCTAAATGCCCTGGTTTTGACCACCCCTTTAAGTACACCAAATAGTCAGCTAAAATGGTAGCTAGTGCCTTTCCTCTCACTGTGCTTTCTGGTAAAACATAAATGGGATTTAAACCACAAATGACCAATTAAAGCACTTCATGCCTTTTTCCTTTAGCCATAAGACAGTAGTTAACTTGAGTAAATATAACAAATAGGCTATTTTGTGGTAGTCTAACCTAGCAACATATATATATATATATATTTTCTTTTTTTAAATCCAAGCTTTAAAAAAACATAATGTCATGAATTTTTGTAGTACTGCCCAATGAAAGGAATACATATGTATTCCAGTATGGAACTGAGCCTTGTTTGAGGCCAGAGCAATTCATCCTGGGCTATTCTCGGCTGCAGTGTCCAGCAAATTGCATGACCTGCTTGTTAGACTTGACAAGACTGTTTTACCTAACAAAGGCCTCTGCAGCTCTGAGCAGCAGTGGAATGTCAGAATGAGCACATTTCACACACAGATGTGCAGCCATAATAGCCTCTAAGAAGATGCATGTGGCAGGGAGCTAAGGGTGGGGGTTGGGTGCTTGGAGTGGGTGGTGTGTGAGAGTGTAGTTCGGGGGCCAGCGGGAGAAGGAGACCAACAGTTAGCAGTAGGGATGTGGCCCCACTGACCACATTTAATCAGCCCTCTGTAAACAATTCAACATTTTCATTGTTCTCTAAAAACTAATAAAGAGAAACAAGCACTTTTCATTCATCTTGAAGTAATTTTCTGTCAGGTTGGAGCCCCTTGCGGCCTCCAGCTTGGGCAATGCTGGCTGTGTGATACAACAACTATTGCAATTTATTTTACAAACTCTGGTCATTCACATGTCAGTTAGTGTTCACCAAGCCGGCGTCTGAAATTGTGCAGTTAACGAGTTTTACAACATTTCTATCAAGAGAAACTGTTTAGCATAACTGACTCTTAAGGAGTTATTATACCTCTAAAAATCCATTTTAAGGGGCATTATTTAAATAAAATAGAAAAACGGTTCACTGCCTTTTAAAGGGGCTACAAAAAAAGTCCATCAGCTCCAGTGCAGTAATCCTCAGCTTAAAGCACTCTTGAGAGTACTTCTGGGAATTGTCAGCATAATGAAATGTTTTGTGAAATGTCCAGATAGATTCCTCTACTCAACAATTTTACTGCACCATATTTATTTTCCTTCCAGTTTTTAAAGAAGTGAATTACTTTTTGAGAGGATGACTCTATGTTGTGTAGATTAACTGAGCACATTATTACCCAGGTTGTAGCAGAAGCGATGGTTCTGTTTGTAGTATTATCCATATGCATCTGCAGCCAGGGGCAAAGAAGAGAAAGGCAGCTTTCCCCCCTTAATGCCTTAGCTCCAAAAGGGTTAAATCGCCGTGAGGCCTACGGATTTTGTAGTTTCCTCGTGCCATGTTTCCTCAGACCTCTAAACAACATGGGTACAAAATGGCCCCTGTCAATACTTCCTTTAAACCTTAAAAAAATGGACTCTGTTTTCTTACCCTAAATTACAAACGCAGGGAGAGCCATACACTTGCACAGTGGCACATGCATTCTGATGCGTATCATTTGAACCTGGCCCATTTCTATAGGAGATGCCATTGGACATTTTACTTAAAGAATAGTAGATTCCTCACATTAACTGAGATGGCCAATGACCCCCAAACCGATTAAGGGCGAGAGTCCATAATAGAGCACTATATAGCATAGCAAAAAGTTCATTTAGCATATTATATTACCAAACGGGAGTAGAAGCTACCACTTGTAATGTTAATGGCTTAATGGTTCTTTCTACGGTGAGCAAGGCCAGGAGAAAAATTATGTTCTACTGTAACAAGAGATACTCCATATCCCTAAGAGGTGTATCTGTAACAGGACATATTTCCATTTTGCAACAAATGATCCCCTAATTTCATAGACTGATGTTTGTGCACGTGACTTCAATTTTCTGAGGGAGACAGGCAGGTGTTCTTGTGCCTGTTAGCCGTATCTGCCCATAAGAAGCACAGTAACATCCATGAGCCAAATACAATTTGACATAATTCATACCTTTATTACCTCCTACAGAATGATATTATTTCATGCTGGCACATTAATGTTTCCAGTACGATACTGTCATTCCTGGAAATTTTACCTTTTGAAGTTCAAATATTGAAGAATGAGTTTTAAAATTCTCTAACTGCCTTAGATTTGGGGAAAATGCGACTTATTCCAAGGTCAGCTTTCTTACTCTTTTTTGATATTTCATGGCCCTGTAGATAATGTTCAGATAATGGGAAAGATCATATCTGAAAACTCTTACCTCTTCTTGACCAAAGAGCTCATTCTTCTCCTATTCCTATTTTTTGCAAGTAATATTTCATCAACTTCTTTTGTCATACTTAGTTCACTGTTATGTATTCCTCTAGTGATGCAAATTCAGGAGAAGTTGACCCAAAATGTTTAAATGATGGCAGCTTGAATCTGTTCTGTGTAGTACTTAGAGCTGTCCTGATACTCCAGCATTCAAAATTAGTTAGGGCAGATGGAGTACAGAAGTTTCCTTTTGCAGCCATAACAAATTACCACAACTTTAGTGGCTTGAAATAATGCAAGTTTATTGGCATACAGTTCTGTAGTTCAGAGATCTCACTGGGCTAAAATCACTTGTTGACAGAGCTGCATTCCTTCTGGAGGTTCTAGGGGAGTATCCTTTCCCTTACCTTTTCTAGCTTCCAGAGACTGCCTGCTTTCCTTGACTCATGGCCTCTTCCTCCATCTTCAAAACTGGGAGTGGCAAGTCAAATCCTTCTCACATGGCGTCAGCCTGCCTCTTTTCCATTGTCACCTTTCTCTTTCATGGACTGTAGCTGGAAAATATTCTGTACCTTTGAGGAATCATGTGATTAGATTGGGCCCACCCAGATAATCCAGGATAATCTCTCCACCTCACCGTCTCTATTCTAAAACATATCTTCAAAATCCTTTTGGCATGCAAGATATAATATTGACAGGGTCTGGAGAATGGGACTTGGACATCTTTGGTAGGGGGTGGGGGTTGATGGCATTAATCTGCCTATCCCATGGAGTCTCTGAGAGTTCTTTCCCATGCCAATATTTGGAGAGTTAATTGCAGTTCCTAGGAGTCTCCAAACTTTTAAAATCATGCATGAAAATAGTTTCAAAATTTTGATTAGGTACCCCAGTGTATGTACATTTCCTTCTAAACCATCCCACATTATCTATATTAATAGTATATATATTAGTAGTAAAGCTTCATTTCTTTTTAGTATATAAATAAATAAAAGCAGACCTTCTAATGATTTCTTTGCACCTCAGTGCACCATCTTGTCTGCCCCCCCACAGGGCTGTGTGCCCCTAATTTTGGAGGAGGAGGAGAAAGGATAAAGTTTGGGTTAATTTGTGTCAATGAGGCTCTTTATTCTTTCAGAAATGTAAGTCTTCAAAGTAAGGAAGGGACTGCAGAGACTTTTTGGTAGTCTCTATTAATTTTTGACAGTGAGGAGTTGCGGAGTATAATAACAGTGTACAATGTAATGTACCCAAAGCTTTCCTGAAAGTTGAGACCTGTGAATTATAGAATTATTAGACATGGGCCATTTTGTAAAAGACTAGAAAGAGATTGTTCACCAGAAGCTCTAGGGTAAGACCATATCTTGTGAAATAGCTACTCATGTCAGTGTGATTGAAAATCCCAAGAAGCCAATTGCTCCACGAACATTTTAAACACTAGTGGCAAGGTCCATGTGAAACTGAGCTGAGAGGAAGGGTGATTCTGCTAAGTTCATTTGAAATCCTAGTTTTCGACTTTGAAAACATCTATATCCTATCAGCCACTCTTGATCTCCGTGCCATATGGGCCTATAACAACATAGGAAAACCAGAAATTGTGACACAGGCTGACTCTGTTAAATCCCCTTATGTTAAAATATGAGATGTTTTTAGAGCAGTCACCCTCAAAAAAATGGGATCTTGCTAAGATATGCTGACACACCTCTGAAATCAAAAAGAGCTTCTGCTGGCAAATGAAAGTAGGTTGCTGCAAAAACGTACATCAATTAGGAAACAAGTCAGTGAGTGTTTGCCAACTGCCATAAGTGTCCCAGAAGCAGTCTGGGCAGTAGATTTTTGTTTAATTTTTTTCCAGGCACTCACTTCTATTTTCTTTCTGAAAGGTGGGCAGGTAGTCGTCTTAAATCCTTCACTGATAGTTCCTATCAGTGACATCTCAAAATGTAACTGATAACATGTCAATGATTACTGTACAAAGAAGTTAAACATTAGAGTGAAATTTCCCCATTGAAACCCAATACAGGGATTAGCAACAATAGGGAATCTGTTTTATTTGCATTTAATTTGTACCTTCACACTATTATCTCCCATGTTTTAGTTTCAGGAAATGTGGTCTCAGGCTATTATAACCGCATTTCATGCTGCTGTTGCACTGTTATTTGATCTCTATGGTTGGAAATGACTTACTGAAAAAATAAAGCTAGCATACTTTATTTTAATTATACCAGTGCAGCGTCTAAATAAAAAACGTACTTTATATTTAATGTGGAGCACAGATTAACAGTTTTATGGGACATAAAATCTATCTATATCATTTTCTATTTACACATCAGTTATATATCTTTCTCTCGGCAAAACAAATGCCTATGGTGTGAAAACAAGGAAGGAGAGCATTGAAGTTACAATCACATGGGCAGTAAATAACATCTTAATTGGTCTGGAATGCCGGAGTTTGATTTTTTTTCCGCCTGGCTTTTATTTATTGATCTCTATAGCTTATTTATCTTTCCAGTGATTTGTACAAGTCTATCTCCTTTCCTCAATAAGCCAATGTATGGTGGTTTTATATTGCACATCCCATCTGGGGAAATGGTCTAGTGAGAGAAGTGCCGTTGCTCCTGGAAAAGCCATTATTTAAAAGCTTTCGTAGAGGTAAGGGTGACGTCTTAGTTTTTATGCTCTGTCTTCTGGAAAAGAGAAGGAAAGACGAAGTGTGGCTATTATGAAGTTGCCACCCAATGTATGTTTCAACAGTTCTCTTCTCTCCCTTGTCTGGCAGCAGGAGGAAAACAAAGAAGGACTTAGTGTACACTGGGAGATGTCTTTTAAATGTTCCTGTGCACGATTTAGCTCCTGGTGAGGGTAGCAGACAGGAATGGATTATGTATATCTCATACATAATCTGTACACCTTGGGTTTTCCTCTGTACGCCTCTCTGCAGTTCCAGCCCTTCTATCTTTCTAAACAGCTCTTTAGGATAAACGACACTTCAAATGACACATTATGCCCCACAGTGGGGTTGAGAACTGGCAAATGTAACCATTCTTGGGAAAGCTAGTTGGCAAAAAGTCCAACACTTTTCCTAGTAGATCGCTGTCCACAGTTGAAGCAGAGCCTGGAAAATTAGTCATTTTTCCTCCTCCTAAATCAGTGATCCCCTTGTTCATCAAACCAGCACTTCCAGTATTTGTCATGATTCTGTTGGGTTGCCTTGATCTCACAGAATATTAGCAAAGTGCTCTGAAAGATCTCCTCTGTTGATAGCTGAGGGAAAAACAAGTTTACAGATGGCAGTGCTATACTTACACTATGCAAGTGATGCTTTGCAAAGTGATTCTGTAAACATATTCCAAAGAAGAGGCTCTGCTCTCCCATCACCACCCTAATATAACCTTAAATGCTTTAAAATGAGCTAATGAAAATTTGGGGCAGGTCTTTTAGAGAATGCATTTGCATTTGACATAATTAGTGGTAGGCAGATCTCACCACATCCAGAGGGAATCTCAAGACAACTGCTTGGTCGACTATTAGTGCTTAATTTCTGAATGTCAAACCCTGCACATCTTAATTTCTAGAGAATAAGCTCAATTGAACTTGCTCCCCAGTTATGCAAAAACTGCTCAGATAAAACCAAGTGGACACCAATGTAATGAATGTGGTTATTAAATTGTTTCAATTGAAAGAACCCTATTCTTACACCATCATAATGGGAACAATTTATCCCCACTGATCGGGCTGTCTCTCTCTTTCTCTCTCTTGCTCTCTCTTTTTCTGAGCTCTCTTTGATCTTGAAGCATATTGCAGTGGTGTGTCCTATTGAAAAGCGAAACTGGGGCAATTTTAATGCTTTTGTACCTTACCAGTGCTCTATTTTTTCACTGTTTAAAAATAGCTGTTAATTATAAGTGCAGTTTAAATGTCTCAAGTGACCCAGAAATGCAGGTTGGAATGAGACAGATTGTGTGTCTCATATAAAACAGATGTACTCTCACAGAGCATTCTGAATTCAGCCTTCCCTCTGTATCCTTCTCTTGGGTTATTTCAATCAGGTATTGAGCTGGTCTAGCACCGTGCTATAAAATCCCACACATTTGAAGTGGAAAAAAAAAAAAAAAAAGGCAAAGCTCTCTCTCTCTCTTTACCCCATAAGGAGCCTCTTTTGTATATCAGTCCCTACTATGTGGGTGAATATGGTGCTTTTGCTGTTAGTTATTGGGACAAGGGCCACTTTCCTGGCCTGGAAGACCATATGATTTTCTAGAGCCCCACTTTGTCTGCCTCTTGGGTCAGAGGTGTGTGTCTTAAAAAGAACACTGCTGTAGCGATAAACATATTCCTTGAGGTCCTTCTTCAGTCTGATTCAGTAGTGCCTGAGGACAAATTAATCCGCTAGTTTTCAAAAACCCTTGATTCTTCACTGATTTCAGAAAGTTGTGTTTTTAGCTTCTTGCTAACACTTTGAGGCTGGAGATGGTTACACTGCTGGTGATGTTTCAGGGACGAAGGCTTTAACAAGCAATGTGCTAACTTGGTAAAATCATACTATTCATTTATTCTGTTACAGTCTGAACAAATCTGGTACTTACCTAATTAAATGTGCTTGTATTCAGCAGGTTTGAAGATGTTCCTACTTAGTGAGGTTACAAGAAGTGATTTCAAAAGGTGAATTTAAATAAAGTACATTCTAGTTTGATGATCTTTTCCAAGTTTCTTAAAAACTTTGGTACACATCCCGAAGACACATGAATCTGAACATTTGGACAGTGAGGGAATTCAAGACTCATCTCCTCCTCCACTTGGATTGAAACCCATATCTTATCTTTCTTGCTGTCAGGATGGAAACATGTCTCAGATGGAGGAGGGCAATTTATATGCACATTGGCCACCTAGCTGCTTCTAGCTAGAAATGCCCGATAGAAGAGTTCTTCATTGCTATAGCAATCATACTGAACATAGTCGTGGTGTGGGCTTAGGGACTGGTTCTTTAGTTCTCTCTGGAAAAGTTATAGACATTTTAGTCAGGTTCTAAAGGAAGGCCCTAGTTTGAACATTTTTTTATAGCTAATTTTCCAAATCAGTAATTCTAATTTAATTGATTGATTTGATTCTAATATAATCATTTTATTTCTAATCACTCTAATTTGTTCACTAAGATTTATTGCATTTGGTGTTTATTGTCTTGTAAACGATAGCCTAAAACACTTGAGTTATGGTCTCAAGCCAAGTTTGTGATTTATTTTCAGGAAAGGGGAAAGGTATGGCCTTAGGTAACTTTAAGAGAATCTATGTCACACAGAGTTGGTGCTGAAAGCGAATTCAGAAAAAAAGCATTCTTTAAATCCGTATCTTATAAAAAATTACACTTAATGAGATACAGTTATATATTACTATTTGAAGAGGAACGGCAACATATTTATAGACAATGCAAATCATACTTTTTTTGGGTTAGTTTCAGAGGTAGACTTTAGTGATTTATCAATTTCATATAACACTCAGTGTTCATTACATCAACAGCAATTTCTAAATGGAGTAGATCTGAAAGTGGAACTGGGAGGAAACGCAGTTCTTTGTGTGTAGTCTTCTGACTCCCACTCATCTTCAGGGACATGGGCTGTGGGCTGGGACCCTTACTTACCAAGAGATAGAGTCCTCACAGCCTGTACTGAACTGGTCACCTTGGGTGGGCAAATCTTTCCCTGTTTCAGACTCAGTATATATTCCTTTGTTCTGCTTAGCACGTGTGTCTTATGGCTGTACTTTTTCCCTGAGGGGACAGGGTCCTTCATTCTATGGCACAAGACGGGTGTGTGCAGGCTAATGGCCCTGTGGCTGTCAGGAGTAACCATGGCCATGAGGGAGCGATGAAGGTGAACTTGCTCTGTCTCTTCTTCATGTGACTAAAATGTTGCTCCATCTCGTGCCTGACTGCATTGTGTTTTCCTTGGCAACTCAAATACTAAGACACAGTGGGCTGCAGTGGGCTGGCCTCACCTTTGGTGAGAGGCAACAGATGCCACTTCTCAATAAGAACAAATTACAAGGTATATGGGTTTGGAAATGCCTTCAGTCCTTTGTTTCAAATCAGGGTATTGGTAGAAATGGAAAAGACTGGTGTCTGTCTGTGGACATTGATAGCTGTTGATTGTGGATGTTGAATGAGCTTCAGGACCATGAAATCCAGATCTGGATAAAAGTCTGGATTCATGGTAGGTGGTTAAACTTTGGGTAAACTCTGGTTCTGAGAGATCAGCAGGCTGGAATGGGAATGTCCTAGTTCTGAAAGCCAGGTATTAGGACTATCTGTGGAAGTGCCAAAAGGAAGCAGTGAGCTGGAAGCCAGGAGACAAGGGGAGCCTCCAATTCCAGATGTCCAAATGAGGAAGTAGTCCAAAACTAGGCAATTGCCAGCAACCAGTCACCTGGGGAGTTAAGGAGGAATGGCCAAGGAGCAAGAGCACAGATATGAGAGCTTGGAAACAAAAAGGACTATGATAGATGAGGCAGCTTTCTGACTTCAGGTACCAGAGGAAGGGGGGACCTCAGTCAGATACACAGGTGGAGCAAACATAGGAAGGAATCGGATTCTGGCTTTGCTGAAGTGAGAGCTAACTTCTGGTAGACAGATGTTGAAGATTGGTATGTCTCAGGAGTGTGCAGGAACTACTTACTAGCTTTATTCTCTGAGTCCTGAGCTCTATCTCCCTGACAGTTCTTGACTTCCAACTCCCTCAGAAGATTTCCAGTAATAAATAACCTGGTTCAAGCCTGATTTCAGATAGGACATCTCATATAAAGGCAGGAAAGCACTATACCAAAATATTTACAAAGGGTATGGGTGATTATGGGTGTTCTTAATTTTCTTTTTCTTAATTTGTATGTATTCTGTACAATGAGTTAGTCTTCTTTTAAATTTTGGTGTTTCCCCCAATTTTATTGAGATATAATCAACATATAACATTGTATAAGTTTAAGGTGTACAAAAATGATTTAATTTAATGTATTTAATTTAATTTAAATTTAATTTAATGATTTAATTTAATGTATATTGTGAAATGGTTACCATTTCCAACTAGTTAACATCCATCACTTCACATAGTAGCAGAAATTCTTTCCTGTGATAAGAACCTTTAGCAACTTCCGAACATATAGTTTAAGATGTTGAGATATAATTGACATCTAAATTGTATAAGTTTAAGGTGTACAACATAACAATTTAATTTATGTGTATATTGTGAAATGGTTTCCATTACCAACAAGTTCAGTTAATATCCTTCAGTTCATATAGTAATAGAAATTTTTTCTTGTGATGAGAACTTCTAGCAACTTTCAGACATATAATACATTATTGTTAACTGTGTCACCATGCAATACATTATATCTGCAGAATTTATTTATATTATAACTTGAAGTTTGTACCTTTTGATCATCTACACTCAAATCCCTCACCCTTCATTCCCTACCCCTGGCAACCTCCAGTCTGTTCTTGGTTTCCAAGAGTTTGGTCTTCTTTTTTGGATTCCATAAATAAGTAAGATCATACAGTATTTGTCTTTGACTTAATTCACTTGGAATAATTCCCTCAAGGTCCATCCAATGGTTAAAAATGGCAAGATTTTCTTCTTTTTTTTTTTTTAAATGGCTGAATGATATTTCTTCATATATATATGAAATATATATATCATATGATATTTCATATGATATTTCATATAACATATGAAATATCACCATATATATTACACATTTTCTTTCTGACATATATCTATATATATCT
This sequence comes from Mustela erminea, assembly GCF_009829155.1. Lineage (NCBI taxonomy): Eukaryota > Metazoa > Chordata > Mammalia > Carnivora > Mustelidae > Mustela > Mustela erminea. Next base: position 48,002,526 of record NC_045616.1, read on the forward strand.
ATATATATTACACATTTTCTTTATCTATCTCTTGATACACACTTAGGTTGTTTCCATGTCTTAGTTACTGTAAGTAAAGCTGCAATGAATGTTAGGATACAGATATTTCTTTGGGATAGTGACTTCATTTCCTTTGAATACATACCCAGAAGTGGAATTGCTGAATCTTATGGTAGTTCTACTTTTAATTTTTTGAGGAATCTCCACACTGTTTTTCATAGTGGCTGCATCAATTTATGTTCCCCCCAACAGTATACAAGGGTTTCCTTTTCTCCACCTCCTTGCTAATACTCATTATCTCTTATCTTTTTGATGAAAGTCATTCTCAGAGGTGTGAGGTGATATCTCATTGTGGTTTTAATTTGCATTTTCCTAATGCTTAGTGAGTGACGAGCATCTTTTCATGTACATGCTGGCATCTGCATATCTTCTTTGGAAAAATGTTGTAATCCTCTGCTCATTTTTAAATTGGGTCATTTGTTTTGTTTTTGCTATTCAGTTGTATGAGTTCCTTAATTATTTTAGATACAAGCCCCTTATCAGATGTGTGGTTTGCGTGTACCTTCTTCAATTCTCTAGGTTGCCAGTTCATTTTGTTGATTTCTTTTTTTTTTTTTTTTTTTTTTTTTGCATTGCAGAAGCTATTTAGTTTGATATAGTCTGACTTACTTATTTTTGATTCTGTTGCTTGTGTTGTAGGTGTCCTATCCAAAAAAATTATTGCCAAGACCAACATCGAGAAGATTTTTTTCCTGTTTTCTTTTAGGAGTTTTATGGTTTGGGTCTTGTATTTAAGTTTTTAATCCATTTTGAGTTCTTTGTGAATGGTATAAGATAGGAGTCTAGTTTCATTGTTTTTCATGGGAATTTTCCCAGCACCATCACTGAAGACACTCTTTTCTCCATTGAATATTCTTGGCTCTCTTGTCCAATATTACTTGACCATACATCTATGGATTTATTTCTGGGTTCTTGATTCTGTCCCATCTATCTGTATCTGTTCCCAGGGTCCTGAAATCAAGGCCTGCATTGGGCTTCCTGCTCAGTGGGAAGACTGCTTCTCCCTCTCCAACTCCCCCTGCTTGTGTTTCCTCTCTTGCTCTCTCATTTTTTCTCTCTCTGTCAGATGAATGAAAATCTTTTAAAAAAGTTATCTCCCCTTTGCTTTCAAGAGAAAGCATTACAAGGCCTCTACAAGGAGGCCGGGCTTACCTTTAAAAAAATTTTTTTTAATGCCAGTACCATACTGTTCTGATTACTATAGCTTTGTAGTATAGTTTGAAATCGGGACACGTGATGCCTCTAGCTTTGTTCTTTCTCAGTATTACTTTGGCTACTCAAGGTCTTTTGTGGTTCCATGCAAATTTTAGGATTTTTTTTTTCCTGTCAGTTAAATTCTCAGATGACATAGTATAAAGAATTAGAATTTTGGCATCACCAAAGCTCTGAAAACAAAAAGCTCTCTTTTTTTCTGGAAAATCCATTTGGTCCAAAACTTGCCCTGAGTTTGAACAGTTTTATGTATGATACTTATTTATCTCACTTAATGTGAATATTCATGTATTTCAGTGTCAGTGTCAAAGTATCAATGTGTTTGATTTTAGGGTACTTCTCCATTCCCTTAATATAAAATGCATTATATGCATCACACCAACCTTAACATCTGAAGAGTTCTGAGTTTAGAATGTATTTAAGCTCCAAGGATTTCAGACAAGGAAGCTCAGAACAGTTTTGCAATTTTTCCTTTTTGTTCTCCTCTCAGAGGTATAAAAGAGGTGAGAGAAAAGTAGAGGTGAAGAGAATTAGCACAAGGGCAAGACTGGGGAGTAGTTTGGGGGAATTGGTAGAGAGAAAGGCTGCCTTTATGAGTAACTTTAGGGAATGTTAAGAAGATTTTTAAGGAAGTAGGTCTGTTGCATATTATGCAATGCAATTCTCCTATGCTACTAACTCCAGACCTACAGTAAAAGCTACCATTATTTTTTAGTGCTTTTTATACTTAGATTTTTATTTTGGATGCATCACTGAGCTGAGAGTAAGTTCAAAGCATCCAGCACATTTCTTGTTCCATGAACATTCATAAGAAATTGCATATCTGTTACTGGTTTATACTAAAATGTGAAAACTTCATTATGTTCCTATTCTGAGAGTTCTTTTCTTTTCAGAGCGTAAGAATATGGATAGGTTCTTACCAGAATATTAAAGAAACTATTTAGGTAGCTGTAAGATTAATCAAATTAATATCAGACATCGAATAGCAGGTTGAAGATACTTTGGGCTGGTATTCAAATATTCACCACCAGATAGTTATATTGGGTAGGTACTACGCCAGGAACTTTCACATATGTCAAACTCTAACTCCTAAAGGAAACTGCTGCTATTTACTTCTCCATTGTATTTAATCAAATGTTAGAATACTTTACCCATATGATATTATCTCGTAGCATGGAGTAGAGTGATTTTTTTTTTTTTTTGTCTATACAATGGTTAATTTCCTATTTGTAAACTATTACGATGATCGAATTTGTCATTTTTCTCATGGACATTTGGCAATATGTAAGCATAGGCTTAATCAGGTTTGATAAGAAATTGTCACTTAAATTTTTCTCCCTGGTTAAAACAGTTAGATTCTGCTTTGTAATGCTTTATGTGTTTCTACTACTTTATGGTGTGTTAAACAGGAATTGTAGGACCCTGATCCCTTCGGTGGGCATTTCCTGCCTTACCCCTGAGCAGAGCATATTGCCTGTGGGTGAGGGTAAGAAGGAAAGAATCCATGCTAGGAGAATTAGGTTCTCTACCACCACCAATGAGAGACCACACCATGTGAGCGGAGGAGCTAAAATGAAAAAGATCCGAGTTTCTGAAGCTGGTGGTGTCTTGATAATTGCAGAGAACTGTTTTAAATTACTTTTAGTTGGTGTATTAGAAAATGCAAAAATTTGATATACTGGTGGCAGGCACACTATGGTTAATTTATATAATGTGACAAGAAAACTAGCATTTGGAAACAAATTGGTAATTATTGAAGTAATTTTTGCATCTCTTTTCACTCTGTCTTGGGGAATTAGCTTTTGGGTATTGCCTAGGTAACAATATTTCAATTTCATTCAAAATGATCACTATTATGATAGTAAAGATCAAATTTCATTAAATCTAGACACATAGTACTTTTCATTTTAAAAACCCAAACTCAGTTCTTTTTCTTAAAGGAATATACAATATCATTGAGTACTAAAAATCAGAATGCTAATAACAAATTGTTTTCCATAAGCTTGATAGATAACTTAAAAAATTATAGTAAGTACCTGCTCTGTGCCAGGTACTATGCAAGGGGAGTTTAAATATCTATCTATCTATCTATCTATCTTTCTATCTATCTATCTTAATTCTCATAATAGCCCTGAGAGATGGAAATTATTAAACTCATTTTGCAGATGTGAAAATTGAGGCTTAGAGACATAAGGAACGTGCTCAAGATCACCTGGATAGTCAGCCCAGATTCAAGTCTTGAACGTGCGTATCTGTCAAAGGCCTTTGGAACCTTCCAGGATTCCATACTGCCTCCTCATTTCATGTAAACAAATGATGGTAGCTCACAAGAGGCATGAATGTGTTGAGTGTGGGGGGGATGCCTAAGTCCAGATAGTGACAGGAGATGATGTCCTATAAAATGTTCCAGATACCTTGCAAAGGTTGCATGTGCTGTCGCTAAGATTTAATTATTTCAGAGTTTACATATTTCTCTTAATACTTTAATTAGGCTTCTTTTAAGACCACAGGTATTCAGTGAAAGTGAGCCAGATTGTAACTTTGAGATTTAGTCAGTGAGAATATTTATCTTATGTAAAAACCAGCAGTATTTGAAGATGAGGATGAGAGCAATGAATCTTCAAGCAGAAGTGAGCGGAGACACGTCGCTCCCCTTCACTGTCACCTCCAATATTGTAATGGAGGCAGGGGACCATGTGGTTTGAAAACAAAGCATCACTTTGTTCCACTGCTTTGACTCAATAAGAATAACAATATTCATTTTGTTCTGAATCTTAAAGAACCTTAAAAGAAGGCATGAGATTTTGATACAGATAAAAGAGGACATGAATTTTAAAAGTGTGAAAGACAACCTTGCTAGAGAGAACTTCTCATTCTTTTTAGATTGTTTGCCTTCTGATTTACTAGAGCTTAGAGGCACAGATATTAGACGTGGTTCTAGTATGGGTCACTGAGAAAAACGGGGTGTCTCACTTATCACAGTAAGACTTTTATAAGATAAAATATAATTTAAAATTTTGTACATAAATTGGTAACCTGTAACCAAAGGATCCATTTTGAAACCTCTAAGGACGAATCATGTACCTTCTGACAAAAGTAAAATATTATGTGAACTGTCTTTAATCAGCCTATTTGGACCTTCCTGTGAACACTCAGGTCATTTTCGTGGCTTTTGGTCCATTGGTATTTTCATGGCTTTTGGTCAGTTTAGTAATAGTTCAGTAAAGTTCAGGCATTCGGTGTTTTCAAACAATCCTTGACTTCTTCCTGCACAAGGTGGTTTTATAATAGATGTCAAAATTTTGCGCAGCAATCTGGTCTTTTCTGCTGTCTTGTATTAAGTCTGGATGTATACTCACCTTCCTTTTCTCTTGCGGAAGTGAGCACCTTTTATAAAGTGGAGACACCTTACAAATATCTCCATTCTTGTGCTACCATTCCTAACACCAATCTGTTTTCTTCACCATGGGTTACCACATGGCTTCTTCTAAATGGATCATGCCTTCTCATTCTCCATTTGAGAAGTAAAATAAAATATGCGAGAGCCTTGTGATTAAGGAGGGGGCAAAGGAAAGAACTGAGATTTGCTGAGTACTTCTGATGTACTGCTCGATGGCTGGGCCTTCCATATATAATCTTATATGATCTAGTTAGATACTAGAAACATTACATCCACTGTATTTATATGATAATGGTATTGATTTAGTTCCAGGCTCTTTGAAGCCACCTTCTGAAGAAAATTTGTGTGACTTAGTTTGTGTGTAATTAAGAGAGAGAGAATGTGTTTGTTCTAGTTGTGCATGTACACGTTGGCAGATCATGGTTGGTTAGTGCAATGGACAGTGAGGGTCAGAGTGTCTTCAGAAGTGCTTTGTTTCTGGGTGTTGATACAGTGAGGGCCATGTAGATGGCACACGAAATCCAAAGGAAGCCTCGATCAGATTCAGCTTGGTAGGCACTGCCTGGTGACTGATGACAATTGAACAGACAGGGAACAAATTTGATACTGTTACCACCTGGTTAACTGGATGTTGTCTTAATATTCCTTGGTGCCTTTCCCAATAGTGATTACAGTTTCCCTTTAAGTCCATTTGTCAGAGCAAACCAACAAAGTTAACCCAACTCTGGGGTCCCAGTCTGACTTGTCATGACGTATGGGTATCAAAAGGTAGAGTAGTATTGTAGAGTGGTTCAGGGTGCTGACTCGGGAGGGAAGCTGCCTGGGTAGGAATCCTGGTCCTACCACACATTGCCTTTGTAACCTTGGGTAAGTCATTTAACAGGAAACATTTAGTTCTTTTCAGCTGTAAAATGAGTACAATAATAGCATCTACAGTTGTATGACTGAAACTAATACATGTTTTATGTGGCAGTTATACTTCAACAAAAAAATATTTTATAAAAGCAAAAAAAAAAAAAAGGTAGCACCTACCAATGCATTTAAAATACAAAACCCCATATCTGTTGTGTTGTTAGTGCTTAACTGGCATTGATGTAATAGTAATGATAATAATAATAGTAATCAAAGCAACATCAAATTATTATTATTAGAACAAGAGCCTCAATGAGAATAAATCAACTCCATGATTTCAAGGAAGCAAGTTCTATTAAGATTGTGTCCTCTTAACTTCCCATATAATGATAATTTATGCATTTAATAATCTTAATTGTCAGGAAACTTTTCCATATTTTTAACCTAAATCCTCAATGCTATAGATAGGTTCTCATTCGTTTTGAACTACCTGTGGAGATTGTTTTCCTTAGAGTCTTCATTTTCTATAAAATTTTCTCCATCCTTCCCAGAAGGCCCAGATTTCATTAGAGTTTTGGAGGACACAGAATGTAAGTTTAACCCTTGCAATAGCCTCATTGTAGTCTATTTTGTCACTTCAAATAAATTCTTTAGAAGAAATCTGTGCTCTTTCCCTTCATTTTTCATGGTCATTTTATAATGGAATGAGCCATATGGATTTAAGTATATCACAGAATCATTCTTTGGCAAGGGCAGTTTGCCTGAAAGACAAAGTTAAATCTATTTAATGGAGTATTTTGGAAAAGAGACAAAGAAAAGTCATGTTGGGCCAAGATTTTGTTTTGGGCACATTTGGGGGACAAAGTTATTTTATAGGAACTGGTTTTATTTTTCTTATTCTTTCCTTAATGTGGTTGCATAATTCATGTTCATGTTAAGTGTTATTAAAATAAATGTAACTATTTTAAATTTGATATGCACATAAATTCTTTTCTTTCAGTGGATGCATATATGGTTGGAAAATTTCACTGTGGGGCAATTCATATCAGTAGAGACAGATCTTATAAGATGTCTTCTTATTTCAGTCACAAATCAGAAGGGCTTCGTGCTCCACCGCAAGGAAGACATGCACATGCATTATAAATTCTCTCATATTCTAGAAATTACAACCAGGAACTCCAGGTAGCTTTGAAAACTCTTTCAAATGATCAAATACTATCGACCAGAACTTTTCAAGCTTTAGTGTGTGGAGGAATTAGCCAGCGGATCTTGTTGGAATGTAGATTCTGATGCAGTAGGTCTGAGAGGGAGCCCGAGTTTCTGCCTTTTTAATAAGTCTCAGGTGATACTGATACTTTTGGTCCTGGACCCACTTTGAGTAACAAGACTGTGGACTTCCTATCCTCTTTGTGACTCCTACCCATCTCAGATACACGGTTTTCTGTATCCAAAAAGTGGGGAGTAACTGAAATCAGTCAAAAGGGATGAGGAAATAAGTGATCACATAGCTAAATGTGAGTCTCAGAATAAACACTTGGGTCACTATAATTCATGATATCTTTGGACAGCAAGTGGGTTCGAGTCAGCTCTTCTGCATTGTGGTTCCTTTCTTTTGTGGTTCATTATTCACTATTATTATTACTTTTTTTTTTGCCTTCGCCATTTCTGTGTCTTTTTGTTTCTTTGACAAAAAATGAAAGACACTGAAAAAGCTGGTGATCCAAGGGGGTTCTGAGCTCAGAGAAAGAGAAAGTTGTGGTCTGCCTAGGGAAATAGTATATACCAGTCTGAAATTTGGTGGGATCATGACAATGTTACAAGCAAACATTACCTTCTATTTTTATTATTATCTTTTAAAAAAGATTTTATTTATTTATTTGACAGACAGAGATCACAAGTAGGCAGAGAGGCAGGCAGAGAGAGAGGGGAGGAAGCAGGCTCCCTGCTGAGCAGAGAGCCCAATGCGGGGCTCAATCCCAGGACCCTGGGATCATGACCTGAGCTGATGGCAGAGGCTTTAACCCACTGAGCCACCCAGGTGCCCCCTTCTATTATTATTATAATAGGCAAAAGAGTGCCTAAAATAATGGGAAGTATATGGGGTTTCTAATATAGAATTTGGTTGCTGAATTCCAGATTGGTGTAAGAATGGTCATTTGCACTAGGGAACAATTCTGAATGAGGGGCTGAGGTCTGCATTAAAAGGGGTAGTATTAATCCTGTCAGGAAAAAAGCATGTTGGTATGGTATCTCACTTCTCACCAGCAGGGTTGGGGAGCTGTTGTAGTTTTAAAAGCTAGTTAAAACTGGCCTACACTGTCCTTCATATTAAACAAAGTAACCAAGGTGGGAATTATTAAATATCAGAGCTAGTTACCAAAGGCAGTAACTTTGGAAAATGTGAAAAAACTGCTGCATAACTCTCTTTAAAAACAAAACAAAACAAAACAAAACTGCTTGGTTCAAATTTGTCTCGAGTTTGGAAAAAAGATATACCCCTTTAAAAGTCTTACGGGAACAGGAGTAAATTTTACAGCTTCAAAGGCTCTGGGATGAAGGATTAAAAAAAATATTGTCCAGAGCTCCTCTTGCTGTGTGAAAGAGAAGCTGCTCCTGTTTTTTCACAGTGTAGCGGGCTGCTTACAGGGGATTGGTGGAAGATCGCCTCACAGTGTTCTTTGGCCAACTGAAAGGGAACTGCTGGGAGTCAAGTTATGTGAAAGAAATAAAGAAGTGTGTCGGTGCCAAGGAGGCACAGAGGGATATCTGTCTAGGAAGCTAAGACAAGACTCAAGGACTCTCAATCCCGCCTTCTCTTCATGTGAGAATATGGGCTAAAACTGCTGTGCCAAGTCCTCAGACCAAGATGGTTGACCAAGTTGTCACTAGCCACGAATCTCTAGACAAGTGGTGTCTTCTGTTGTTGTTATTATTTTTGTTTGTTTTAATGTGGAGGAAAAAGCCAAGTGTTTTTGGGAAGAAAGCACAATATTAGGTTAAGAACTTTTTGTATTGCTGTCTCGGCCTGCGATAGCAAAAATATCATAGACTGCCTGCTTTCAATAACAAACATTTATTTCTCACAGTTCTGGAGGCTGGGAAGTCCAAGATTGGCAGATTTGGTGTCTGATGAGAGCTGGTTTCTTGGTCGATAGACAGCCGTTTTCTTGCTGTGTGCTCGCATGGCAGAAGGCGCGAAAAGCTCTCTGGGACACTATCCTGCTCAAGACTAAATTCCTATGGAACAGAGAGTCTGAGTGTTTTTAGCTAAAGAAGGAGGGAGATGTTTTCTTCACAAAAGGCTTCATGCCTTTGGGGAGCAGTTGTTCCCGAAGGCAAAATTGAGGTGCTACCATCGGAAGGGGGAGAGAGGTCAAGCTGGTAGAGAAACAAAGTTGGAAATAATAGGCAGGAGCTGAGAGGATGGTTCTTCCCAGACCAGGAGAGATTCGAGTGTGTGATTTAGTTGTTGGGCTTATCCCTTCTTAGTGCCTCTTTATTGGTGTTATCCCTGTGTTCAGCTTTAACAGGTGTTACTTTTCTCAATGGGTGTAATTGCTGAGGAGATGCTGATCATTTATTTATTTTCTTGATTTTGTTTTGTATCCAAATGCGTGGCACTTGTAAGGAAAACTAAAGAAAGCTGTCATTACTATGTTTAATGCTTCAATAAATTATATCCTAGTCGATCACTTCAAAACTATTTATTTCTCCTTCCCTCAATCTTTGTGTACACATACACATGTACACACACACACACACACACACACACACACACACACACACACAGTTCTGGGAAGCCATTCCAGATACAAAGTGGAAAAGATGGAAGGCAGTGACAGTTAGGAGTGTTTCTCAGGGCCACAGACATATTAATCATCAAAGTAAAAGAGGGAAAAATGTGAATTTTGTGATTCTTGACTCTTTACTCTCAATCTGTTAGTTCATAGGAATTAATGGCATGGATTAGCTAATAGGATTTAGCATTATTGGCTCTGCTAGCAGGCTTCTAAGTGTTTGACTCTGTTGATGATAAAGAAAATGCTTTTTACTGAAATTCATACAATTTATTCCTCCATGCCAGACCATAGGATGCATGCAATGTGTAATTGCAGAACGCCTCTTAAAAAACAGCAAATCTCCTTTTTAAATTTTGTGTAAAGAAAATTTTAAGTAAAGTTTAGTTCTTTAGTTTAAAACAGAATTGTAGGACAACTGTTTTTTGCAAACCTGTGGTAATCACAACAGTGGCACATAAATGGCATAATTCTAAGGGAATCTGGGGGGGATATGTAGCCTCAATAATTTGAGTTTTCATCATCCACAGGTGGCCATCTCCCTTAGTAACAAGGGCTAACATTTACTGAACAGCTGCTATCTGCCAGGCACTAGGCTAAATGCTTTTTTATGACAAAGTTTAATTGCCACAAAAATCTCGAGGTCTATACTATTATTATCTCAGTGTTACAGATGATGAAACCGAGGCTCAAAGAAATAAAGTAGTATATATGGGGGAAAGCCTGGATTTAGTCTCAGGGAGCAGTCAGACCTTTGCTTAAGTTCATAACCATCACACCATGCTGTGTTTCTTTTTCTTTGGCTATAGAATAAAATTTAAGAATACATTAGCTCATTCCCCCCCCTCCCCCCATTTCTTTTTATCCCGTGGCCCTTCTCCCAACTCTGGCTGCATTCTTGAAGCATCTGCTCCTTGAGAGGGTGTCATTGTAGTAGAACCCCTCAGGCTAGACATGGTGGTCTACCCACTCTTGTAACGTTTGCTGGTAGGGGAGGGTCTATGTATGTATAAAAGGGAAGGTAATCAGGCCAAAGCTAAAGGGATGTTTGTTTGTGAGTCTTGAGAAGAGAATTCTTGGATTGAGTCCCAGTACAGAGTTGGGAGCTTTGGAAGAATAACCAGATTGGTTTGGAAAACCACGAAGAAGCCTGTGTCCTCTTTCAGGAAGGGTTCAGAAAGGGAACAAGACTCTGTTTTGTTTTGATTTTCATTAATAGGGAGAAAACAGAGCATCTTACGAGTAGGATGTCTGAATTTGAGACCCCTGAAGAGACCCTGAGCATCCTAGCCTAGCTTGTAGATCCACAGAATGTTTTTCTAGATTACAGAAAGCTGCTAGATGTCCAGAAAGAACCAGGGCACCTAAAGATCTATGTAGTTAAGATAGGGAGGGGAAGGCATTGTGGCTCTATGAGAGTGAGGTTCTGGCAAGAAGATGGTAGCTCATCGTATGTTGGTATGGAGAAAAGCTGATGACTGGAGACCAGAAATTCATTTACTCTAATATCCCACCACATTCTGGCATTATGGCAGCCTCTTGAATTCAGGCACAAGCTCCAGAGAAGTACTTTATTTTATTCTAATTTTATTTTAGATTTTTAATTTATTTATTTGACAGAGAGGGCGAGAGAGAGAGAGAGAGAGAGAGAGAGAGAGGAGAAGCAGAGGGTGTGGGAGAGAGAGAAGCAGGCTTTCCGCTGAGCAGGGAGCCTGATGCAGGACTCGATTCCAGGATCTTGGGATCATGATCTGAGCCAAACGCAGTTGCTCAATTGACTGAGCCACCCAGGTGCCCTCTAGACAGACACTTTAAAGGGAATTCTGTATTGCCCGATATTAAATTTTGCCACTAGGTGAAACAGGGTTTAAATAGAAATTAAGTTTTATAAAAAGGGGTTAAGGGTGTAGGAGAAGAATAAATGAAATAAGATGGGATTGGGAGGGAGACAAACCATAAGCGACTCTTAATTTCATAAAACAAACTGAGGGTTTCTGGGGGGAGGGGGGTTGGGAGAGGGAATGTGCTATGGGGAGTGCTGTGAAGTGTGTAAACCTGGCGATTCACAGACCTGTACCCCTGGGGATAAAAATAGATTATATGTTTATAAAAAATAAAAAAAATTTAAAAAGTACAATATTTCTATCTCTTAGGAATTAAGTTTTATAAAAAGTACAATATTTCTATCTCTTATATAACTGTGTTTTTTTTTAATTTTTAAAAAAGATTTTATTTATTTATTTGACAGAGATCACAAGTAGGCAGAGAGGCAGGCAGAGAGAGAGTAAGGGAAGCAGGCTCCCCGTCGAGCATGAGCCTGATGTGGGGTTCGATCCCAGGACCCTAGGATCAGGACCTGAGCCGAAGGCAGAGGCTTTAACCCACTGAGCCACCCAGGCACCCCTATAACTGTGTTTTGTCTGAGATTTATTTCCTCTACATTCTGAAGAGAACAATAAGCCCTTTGCTTAAAAGTTTAATAAAATCCATTAAAACACAAGGAAAATACCCAATGACTAAATTTAAGCCAATTCAAATCAATGGGCAAACCAATTCTCCCAATACAGGTAGTCCTCACTGTGCATGGTTCAGATATGCATGCATTTCAGTTGTCACAGTATAGTTTAAAGTACCACTTGTCTCTTGACAAAATAGTTGAGATTTCAGTTACCCACAGTGTATTAACCTCGGGTGCTAGTCTAATGTACAAATGTCACTGCTACTCATTCAGTTCCCAAATCATGATGTTAAAAGCAGATGGACATCATGATCAGTAATCAATCACATCAATTTTTTCAGTGCGTGCATTGATTATTCAGTTTGTGCACAGACAGCAAAGTGCATAGTGGTGTTGTGTCTTTGTCTTCTAAGTGATGAACCCATGTGACATTTTACATGTATATATCACTGAAACAGGGAACTGGTCAACAAAGATGAAAGTGCAGCAAAGAAACAAACAAACAAAAAAGAATCTGGAAGTGAAACTGGAAAGTGGTTATGAAGAAAAAAATGAAGGTGTCCCAGAGGAAGTGACACTGACAAAAAACCCCAAACCCCCAAACCAAAAACTCACATTAAAGTACTCTTGAAGATACTACATGATGGTTAAGTCACAAAGAACAAAATATTAAAAGCTGACCCTATCTTAGGAAAGTGTATGCAATTCAATAAGGCAGAAAAGATAAATGCTCCTTATCTTTTTACACCACAAGAAGAGAGTTTCTATAAAAATAAAAACTTAAATGTCAATGAAATGGTTTAAATTAGACTATGTAAAACAGTATTTTTTCTATTGTTTTCATTTCTCTCCATTTAAAATGTATAGTAAGAGATGATTTTTTGTTTTGACAAATTTTTAGAGGTCATAGAGCAATCATGACTTCCCCATTGGTTATTAAAATGACTTGCATGGTTTCCATTTACACGGTCACTTCTGTGGTTCCCCATTGTTGTGCAATGTGAGCAACTACTTGTATACAGAAAGGGGCAAATGTGGCTTTACCGGATATGTAAAATCAGCCTCAAAATATCATCATCTCAAAAAACTTCACACCTGTAAGTTCTCTCTCAAGGTCAAGAGTTGCCCTGAAATTGGTATTCTCATCCTGTAGACAGAGAAAGAGAAAAATGTTCTGTAAAACAAGATCTGAGGCCTTGGGAGTCCTAGGAGCTGAGTTAGTAAATGCTTCGTCTCCAACAAGCATTAAGTGTTCACATATCCCTCTGTGTTTTTAAATAGTCATGTGTGGTACAATGGTTGCCATTGCTCATCTTTGGTATTGTTCACACATCATCTCGTAAGTGGACTGATGGTCATTTGTGTGGGATGTTCACAAATCCAGTCATTGCACTCAGTCATTACTACTCATTCTCCCTGTCATGTTTTATGTGGGAATATGCCTGGTGGGACATGAAACAATCAGACACTTATATTAACAGAGAGGATAACAGATGTGCTCTTCTTTTATTGTCTCTGGGGTTCTTTTAGATCATCTGAAATGACCACATGAAGTTTAAAAATATTTTATTAAAAATGTTTAATGCAAGAAAAAATTGTGTTTTCCACACATAATGTATATCAAGACAACCTTCAAGTGCTCTTAGACAAAAGAAAGTTTAAAGCTTTTAAATAATGGGCTTTATAGGCACAAAATTATTTTTGCCTTAAAACCCTCTAAATATACTTTTATGTGTAACTATCCATGTCTATAAGGAAAGGAAGAAAAAAAAGGAAAATTGGGGAAATGGATATTTGTTAGGTAGCTTATAAATCCTGGTCTTTTGTAAGACTAGCAAGTTTATTCTATCATTTCATGAAAGACATAAAATTGTGTGTGTGTGTGTGTGTGTGTGTGTGTGTGTGTGTGTGTTTTCTTGGAACAATTGAAAGTATGCCAGATTATTAACCATTTCCCACCTTTTCCTCTTCATTCTACCCCATGGCACATGTGTTAGGTATTATAGTTCTTGAGTATGGAAAATTCTCTTTTATATTTCTGGGGCCTTTTCACTCAAGAAATTCCAGGCACATTCCCAATATTCTAGTCATCAGTCTATACAATTCTCTATTAAATTGGTGCCAACTTTTCATTTTAAATGGGAAAAATTGGGACTATTTTTATTTCTACCCTAGCACAATGATGTAGGAGATTTGTAAGGGAGTTGCTGACTCTAATGCCTTTAAGGAAATGATTTATCTTTTTTCGGCTTTTGGAAGAAATCACACCACACCAGTGTTGACTGGTAAAGTTCAAAGTGGCAGTCCAAGTGCTGGCACTAATTAAATCCATTTGCACATGTGTAAGGAATGAGGGCTGTGACCCGAGATACTCTCTAACTTCTGAAGCAAGACATTACTGAATCTTAAGATCTGGAGCAGGTAGACATTTTAGAGGCAACCCATAATTTTATGAGATGATGAAACTGAGGCTGAAGGAATTAACTCTGGCACAAGATTATAAATTGATGAGTTATTAGTATATCGGTCTTCTTTTTCTGCATATGATAGAGTAACTTGTATTTGAATTAACCTCGTACTGTAAATTATTGTAAAACTGAACAAAATCTATGAAGATATAGTTTCTTTAGGCATTGGAAATAGGCAGTACAAGGCTACGATCCTTGGAAGAAAAGATAAAAGGTAAGTTTAATGTTTAACCCAACTTTCTGGTTGGTGGCACCTTTCAGATTCTGCTTCAGGGAGGTGAAGTCCAAGCAGAGAGTATGAGTCTTGCTCTAGGAGGGCAAAGATCAGAGTTCATGTCTGCTAAGGTGGCTGGAATATGCAGGCCAGGGTCCCAGAGAGGAGGATGCTAGAAGGGTTAAGCCCCAGAAGTCAGTAGGTATATTCTGCTTAGGTTCTTTGCCGAGTTTGATTATACGTGTATAGGGTAAGAATCTGTAAGGTCTGGCAAAGTGAGGCTAGTGGGTCAGAAAACTGAATGGAGCTCATAGTTCATGCAGTGCTGGAAGATACTAAAGTTCCTGCCCAGCCAAAGTCTCAGGACATTCAGCTGAATGTCAGTTGAAACCTCCAAAAGGTTTCAGTTGAATTCAGTTGAAAGCTCCAAAGGCCATGCTTTAGGGATTAGGACCATAGCCCAGAGTAAGGGCTGCATCCTCAGTTGGAGAATACATTGACAAAGCCTAAAACCAAGTCTGACTGGATTGAGAGAATCTGCCAGTAAATTATATAACTGCCACAATTATACTCCACATACTTTAAAAGGAGACAAACTCCTTAAAATGTATTATTCAAATTATCCAACAAGTAAAACTATTAAATGTGTGAAGAAGCAATAAACTATAATCCACAATAGCCATCAACAGAAACGAACCCTAAAATAGTCAAGATGTTGGAATTAGTAACAAAGATTTTATAAAAGCTATCAGAAATGTGTTCAAGGATTTAAAGGACAAAGTGGTCAAATGAATGGATAGAAAAGGAATCTCACATGAAACGAAAATATGAGAAAGAACCAAATGAAATTTTAGCACTGAAAAATAAAATACATGAAATAAAAACTTCACTAAGTGGGTGGAACAGTATATTGGACAATGTAGAAGAGTCAGTAAATTTCAAGGAACATCGGTGGAAATTGCTTCAGCTTAAGAATGTAGAGAAGAAAAGATGGGCAGGGATGTGATCTGTGGGAAAATAGCTAATAGAATAAGACACACTGAACTAAGAGAATGACTTAAGAGAATGGGGCAGAAAAGCCATTTGAAGAATTAATGGTCCCCAATTTCTCAACTAGGTGAAAACCATCTATTTATAGACCAAACTCAAGCATGGTAAATACAAACCCCACCAAAAAAATCTACACTTAGATGTATAATAAACTTGCTGGAAACCAGTGATAAAGAGAAAATCTTGAAGAAAGAGAGAGAGAGATGGGGGGGGAGGGAGGAAGGAAGGAAGGAAGGACGGACGTGCATTACATGATGGGGAATAATGGTGAAAATGATGAGTGATTTCTCATCAGGAAGAATGGAGGTCAGAAGATAATGAAATACCTTTAAAGTTCAGAAAACAAAGTAATCTGTCAGCACTGGATTCAATATGTAGCAAAAATATCCTTTAAAAATTGTACTGAAATAATAAGTCATTTTTAGATGAATGGAATTTGAGAGACTTCATTTTCAACAGATTCACACTAGAAAAAATGCAAAAAGAATGGAAGAAAACTTCCTCAGTGTGATGAACAGCACCTTCAAAAGAAAAAAAAAAAGAAAAAGAAAAAGAAACCCTGCAGCTAACTTCAACATTAAATGATGAGAAATTGAACAGGTCTACCCTGCGATGAGGATCAAGGCACGAATGTCCACTCTTGGGGCCCCTGGGTGGCTCAGTGGGTTAAGCTGCTGCCTTTAGCTCAGGTCATGATCCAAGGGTCCTAGGATCAAGTCCCGCATCGGGCTCTCTGCTCAGTAGGGAGCCTGCTTCTCCCCCTCTCCCTCTCTCTCTGCCTGCCTCTCTGCCTACTTGTGATCTCTGTCTATCAAAAAAAAAAGAATATCCACTCTTTCAGATGTCCACTTTCACAAGTTCCATTTAACATTATATTGGAGGTCTTAACTCCTACAGTAAAACAAAAAAGAGCAAGAAAATAAAATGAAAATGAAATAAAAGGTAATGAAAGACATAAATATTGAAAAGAAAAAAGTCAAATTGTTTTTGTCTGCAGATGTTATTGTAGCATCTGTATTTGTATAGGTGATCTTTAGAAAATAACAGAAAAACTACTAGAACTAATAAGTGGAGTTGTAAAGTCATAGGATACAAGGCCAATAGATAAAATGGTTTCTATTTCTATATTATAGGAACAAAACTTCTGAAAATTAAAATTGAAGGAAACATTTAACATCAAAATTCATAAAAAGCCATAAATTTAGCGAAAGATGTTCTAGATGTCTACACCAAAAACTTCAAAACAATGGTGACAGTAATTAAAGGAAACCTAAGTAAAGGAGAATTATACATTGTTCATGGAAGGGAGACTCAGTATTGAGACATGAAATGTTACTTTGGCCCAAATTGATGTGTATATAGGGTCAACACAATTCCAATCACAGTTACAATAGATTTTTTGAGAAAGCAGTCAATTCAATCATTTGTATGGAAGTAAAAAGAGCCTCGAAGAGCCAGAAGAATTTTTGAAAACGAACAAAATTAAAGGAATTAAACTACCTAATTTCAACACTTACTATAAAACTACAGTTATCAAGATAATATATTACTGGCATAAGAAAAATATTTCAACAGACTAAGGTCTAGAAATAGATATGCATATATATGGTCAATTTATTTTTGACTTAGATGCCACTGCAGTTCAGTGAGGAAATGAAAAATACTTGCAACAAATGGTTCTGGAAAAAGTGGATAAGTATATGGAGAATCTTGACCTTTTGTCATACTACATACAAATAATTGGAGATGGTGTATAAACTTAAAGATAGAAGTATAAAATTTCTAGAAGAAAACTTAGAATATCACTGTGACCTTGGGACCATCGAAGACTTCTTACAGAGAATGCAAAAAGCATGAACAACAAAAAATTTTAAATGAATAAAATAGACTTCATCAAAATTAAAAACTTCTGATGATCAGAAAACACCATTAAGAATAGAAAAGGAATGCAACAGACTGAAATAAATTATTAAAAAAAATACAGCCAAATGATGTAACCAAGATGATGTAAAGGACTTTTTCATATCAATAAAAAAAGATAAGCAATTCTATAAATAGGGGCAAAAGACTAACTAGATCAGGTCCTTCAAAAAGAAGACAGGCAATTGGCCAATAAGCTCATGAAATTGGGATTAGAATCATTTCTTATCAAGGAAATGCAAATTAAAACCACAATAAGGTAGCCTTTCAGAATGACTAGAATGGCTTTCCTAAACAAACAAACAAACAAACGAACGAACGAACAAACAAATAAAACAACCAAAAACTAACCACACCAAATATTGGTGAAGATATGTAGAATTTAGATCTCTTAGATCTCCCCTGCATTACTGGTGGGAGTAGAAAATGCTGTGAATGGCAGAAGCTATCTGGTACTTTCTTATGAAGGGAAATGTACATAAATAAGTCCTATAGCTGTGTAACTAAATTCCAGTGTTTTTGATTAAGAGAAATGAAAACATTTGCCCACAAAAGAATTCTACAAGAATGTTCATAGCAGCTTTATTCAGCATAGCCTCATATTGGAAATTATCTTTGGGGCACCTAGGTGGCTCAATTGGTTGAGCTTCTGACTCTTGGTTTGGGCTTAGGTCATGATCTCAGTGTCCTTGGATCAAGCCCCAAGTAGGGCTCTGTGCTTAGCCAGACTCTGCTTGAGATTCTCTCCCTCTCTCTCTCTCTCTGCCCTTCCCCCTATGTGTGTGCTGTCTCTCTTAAACAAATAAATAGAGACTTAAAAAAATTGGAAATGACCCAATGTCCATCAACAAAGGAATGAATAAACAGACTGTGGCAAATTCATACAAGGGAATATGACTTTGCAATAAACCTGATGAACTAAGAATAGTAAACACTATGAATGAATCTCAGTATGTTGAGGAAAAGAAGCAAGACTCAAATGAGTTCATACTGTATGATTCCATCTGTGTGAAAGTCAAGCAAAGGTACAACTAATCTATGGTGAGATTTTGAAATCAGAACAGTCATTGTCTTAGAGTTTGGGGGGGTTGATTAGTAAGATGTGGGAGAAACTTTATGGGAAGGTGGACATTTTCTTTATCTGTACTTAAAGGTCATTGGTGATGTGAATGCTTACATTTACTTATGGAACGACACACTTAAGGTCTGTGGATTTTGTTGTATGTAATTTTACTTTAAAAATAATTAAAAATTTCATTGAATCAATGATTTCAGATTTCCTATAAATAACAATTATTGAGATAATAGATTTTAAGATTATTAATTTTTTGGTTACTTACTCATGTCTGCTTTTATCTTGTTATGCAGTTTCCCTGTCCCATTTACTCTTTGTGGTTTTGTTTGAACAGTGAATGGGGTTTTTCCTTGGAGAATATTTTCACCCAAAATGGGGCTCAGGTATCAAATTATAAATTGGAAATAGAGATAAAATAATCTAATTTTAGGAACCCCAAAATTGGTATTTATTTGAAAAATATAAATATGTAAAATATGTGAAAATATGTGGAAAAAAAAGCTGTTTGTAGAATACGTGGGGGGGGGGGCAAAGCTGTTTTAACTAAATAAACCTTACAACCCACAGGCACTGGGTAGCAGGTAAGATAAAGTCATGAAAATTGTCATCAAAAAATCGTTACAAGCTCAGCGCACTTTTTTTAAAGCAAGCATTCCTTTCTTACCCTGCCCCGAATCTTCTGACCTATTAAACTCAGCAATCTTATCTACGGGTCCAGAGACTTTTTCTGTCAGTAATAATTCTGTGCAAGGTTCTATTTTGTTGTATGCGGAAAGGGATCCAAAGAAGATGGGGTAGTTCTGTAAGAAACACAAAGCAGACTCACTTTCTGTGGGTCCAAAGAACAGAATGGGTGGTGTGGCCAGTTGTAAAATCTCTACCATTGCTTGGCTCAAGCTAGGGAAGAAGGCTGGGTGAACGAAGTCAACCACGGAATGATGTTTTCCCTACCAAGTATCAGCTGGTGCCCGGAAGACTCTGCACGATCAGGCCTCTTCTCTCTTCACTTATTCAGCTCCGGCCAAGTTGGCCTGCGATTCCACGACAGGCCAGGCACGCTCTTCTCTCAGCACCTTTATCTCAATTTCTCTTCCTCCAGATAAACCACAGAGCTCGCTCTCTCACCTGTTGCAAGTTTTGCTCAAATGTCTTCTTCTCAATAGGGCTTCCCAGACCCCCACAGCTGAAAATGAACATTTCTCCTTATCTGACATCCCTAACCCACCTTTTCTCTTTCCTATTATTCCATAGCATTATTATCTGATATTTTATATTATTTGCTTATTTTTTTAGTTTATTGTTTTTCTTCTCATACCAGAATGCAAATTTCACAATGGTAAGCACTGCTTTAGTGTCCAGAACAGTGCCTGGAACAAAGTCAGTGGTCAGTATTTATCAAACGATAGAGCGAATAAATACAGAGGTGAGAGAGCCTGTAAGTTTCCAGCTCTCAACCCAGACTTTCCAGGTTTGAAAGCTGGCTCTGCTAGTTCCTGGCTGTGTGACCTTGAGCAAGTCACTGAACCTCTCTGTTCCTACGTAAAATGAATAACTACTTCAGAGAAGTGTTTTGCAGATGAAATGAGTTAATACTGTAATACTATAAGAGAATTTAAAACTAGAACTTTAGGGGCGCCTGGGTGGCTCAGTGGGTTAAGCCGCTGCCTTCGGCTCAGGTCATGATCTCAGGGTCCTGGGATCGAGTCCCACATCGGGCTCTCTGCTTGGCAGTGAGCCTGCTTCCTCCTCTCTCTCTCTGCCTGCCTGCCTCTGCCTACTTGTGATCTCTCTGTGTCAAATAAATAAATAAAATCTTTAAAAAAATAAAAAAAATAAAACTAGAACTTTAAGCCTCAAAGAATTTATAATTGAATTTTTATATGGTTCCTTTTCCCCAGAAAGCTCTTTCACACTTCAGCCCTTTTCACATGTTGAATTTCAGTTTATTCTTTAAAAGCCGGCTCAAATGAGATCTCCTTGGTGAAGCTACCCCATCCTCTGTAGATGAAGTAAGATCTCTTTGCTCTGAAGGCAAAGCATGCATTTATTCATTTGTTTGTTCTGCAAACATGTATTGAACAAGCATGTAATCATGGGTCAGATTAGGTCCTAGGGGTATTGAGAAGGCTAAGACTTGAGCCTTGACAATGAGGAGTATGTATTTTCTTAGCAAATGCAGACATACACAGAAATAAGGGCAAAAATGTGTCATGAGTTCACTATTAGGTGGACTGCTAATGTGTTTATATCTCTGTCCCATCTTCTGAATTGTGAGCTCCTGTGTACAGAATCTCCACATTTCAGTTATTCTTTGTATCACAAAGCCCTCTACCATGTTTATCTGGCACATGGTATGTACTTAAACATGTTCTTTGAAATGACTGACATGACGGAACCTGGGAATGCATAAGAGAAACTATAAAAAGCAATAATGATGCTAAGGCTGATGATACTAATAGCTAATACTTACCGAGCACTTATTAATGGGGTCAGTTGTCATGATAAGTACTTCACATATTTTATTTTAGTTTCATTTATGTAACAACAAAAATAGCAAGATATTATGATCTCTTTTCTATGGATAAGGAAACAGGCTCAGAGAAGCTAAGCAACTTGTCCAGGTATAGAGTCATGATTGTAACTCAGGACTGTTTGTTTTCAAAGACTACATTTTAAAAAGATTTCCTTTGTTTATTTTAGAGAGGTGGGGGTTGTGTAGGGGCAGAGGGAGAGGCAGAGAATTTCGAGCAGACTCCTCACTGAGGGTGGAGCCCAATATGGTGCTTGATCCTGCAACCCAGGAGATCATGACCTGAGCTGAAATCAAGAGTTGGACCCTTAACCAAATGAGCTACCAGGCGCCTTCCAAAGACCATTTTTGCCCATACATGAGTAAGATGCTGGCTGGTAACATTGTAGAAACTTTTTTGTGGTCAGCTGCTTGTATCTGAGTGTTTGGTTTTCCTTCTCCCGCTACTTTTCTTTCTTCAAACTCTACAGATGAAATTATGGAGATCAAAGTTGTGGACCAATGGGGCTCCAGGGAGTCCTGTTTCAATTAGCAAGGTTGAAGCCAGTGTGGTCAGCCTTCTGGATTCTGATATACCTCCCTTCTCCTTTTTCTTTTTCTTTTTCCAGTGTAGTTTAAAATGTGCTGATAGAGAATTGGACTGCTGACGGTAGCACCAACCTACCCATCAAAAAAGAAGGAGGCAGTGGGGAACAGTTAGGAAGAACATAAAGATATTCCTTTCCATTTTTTAAAAGCCTTTACTGGCAGAGAGAGCTAGAAAGATAGGAGATGGTGCAAGGGGGCTTTGCATTTCATGACTTTAAAGGTACTTAGTGTGGGGCAAAAAGTTATTTTTCTTCTTTGGCTTCTCTAAATAAGGAGAGACAGATCATCTTAGAAACAAAGACGATTCTATTTCAGTATCCAATGCAATGTACAGCTTAGAAATTGTTAGATATTCTGCTATGTTTCGTTGACTACCTAGTCAGAACTTTTCAAGGGACCCAAAACATGTAATTTCCATGGTCACAATTAGGTAGAATCCCCAATTTTTCCTGTCAAATGAAGTGGTCTGAATGGCAACCCGAGACCGTTTTAGCAGACATACCTTCAGAACACTTAGATTCAAGATTCGAGTGTACTTTTATTAGTTTGGCAGTCTGCTGGAGGAGTATATATACACAGAACAAAATACACAGATTCAAGGATTTTTTTTTGGAACAAAAATCAACCAGGACTGTTAAAGTAATAAGGAACAAAAATGGTAGCATAACATGTTAAACAACTTGAAGAACGGGTTTAGTTTGAGGCGAATGTATGATAACTTACTTCTTCAGCCCCAACAGGGACAAAAGAGATCAATGGTTTTAAGGCATCTTCTAAAAGTCAGCTTAAAATTATGTTCATATTGTGATTTTCTCTAAGAAAATCCATATAGATCAATTTTAGATGAATTATTGTAAAAGGACTAATGTGATAACATTAAAGGAAATGGCAAAGACGCTCAGGGTAAAATTAGATAATGTCTGATATAGTGACTTGCAGAATGTCAGGACTGCTAGTAAGTTAGAACTGATATTCTTGTATTGGTGATCTGCTTTTTTAATAGCAAATTTTAAGAAATTAATTTCCTTCAATGTTCCCAATTCCACACAAAACAATTGATGTAGGGTCTATGTTCAGAGACTGTTGCACTTATATTGGCAGAGACAATAGTGTTTTTGTTCTTAAAAATGGGATGTAAAAGTTGAATTACATAAGCTTATATTAAATCCAGTTTGTTACACTGTTTGTGTAGTTAAAACTCTGATTTTGACTCTGATTTTGCGATTCCTATGACCGTTTCTCCCAGAACTCGGTCGATAATATTACCATATTGCTTTCCATTTAGCTTATCATTCTAAGAGCAGGACTATTTTAATCATTAATTATTATTGCTAGAATGCAAGCAGCATGATAACTGGAAAGGAAACACAGTATGGCTTTAGTCCCAGAACAGAATAAGCCTTCAGTAATGTCCGCTGAATGAGTGAATGATAATTTGATAGTGCATGTTAATATCTGGTAATCATAATTATTATACTAATTAGCATTTATTGAGTACTTACCATATCTTAGATACAACATTTTTTTGCTTTTTATACATTATTTAATTCTCATAAGAACAGAAGATTAGAGAGTTTTAAGTACCTTGTCCAAGTTCAGGCAGCCAGCGAGTGATAAACTCAAACCCAGCTAGCTCTTTCTCTGGGTCTTGTGGAAGGTGCTCTTTTCCCCTTGTTTTGCAGTATTTCCCCACCCTTTTTTGTTCATCCTCACATAAGGAGTGAGCTCTGCAGACTGGACATTGTTAGTGGAGAGAGAGAGAGAGAGGATTGTTCTGGGCCCTGCTCTCTGGTCCCTTGTGTGGAGTCTGGTCTCCTCCTTTAGCTCCAGGGCTGTGAGGTGGATTTTAATGGACACTGAGTCATCTTTGAAACAAGCACTCACTAGTGCCCCCTGATCTACAAACATTCCCTCTTCTTCCTTCCTCTCCTTCAGATTTATTTGTGTCCTGAGCACAGGCCTTACAAAGCCATGTGATCATTTCTGAATCCTCATCAGTATGTTGCTAAGATTGGAGAAAGATGCTGAGCTCTAGCCGCTTGGCAAATACCATTTCAAATTGGAAGTCTCTTTGACTTTGCATTTTTAATTGTATTGAAGCATTGTAGTGGAAGGACTTAGAAAGTGTTTATCACTTGATCCAGTAATGGCCTTATTTACTAAACTGCATTTAAAAAATTAGATTGGGGCGCCTGGGTGGCTCAGTGGGTTAAGCCGCTGCCTTTGGCTCAGGTCATGATCTCAGGGTCCTGGGATCGAGTCCCGCATTGGGCTCTCTGCTCAGCAGGGAGCCTGCTTCTTCCTCTCTGTCTCTGCCTGCCTCTCTGCCTACTTGTGATGTCTCTCTGTCAAAAAAAAAAAAAAAAATAGATTAAAATTCACCGCATCTTCTATTCTGTCTCTGCCCTTTGCCCTTTGTACCAAACCAGACCAATCCAGCCCATCCAAAAGGCCAGGTTTGGATTTTGAATCTAGAATTCTTTGAACCAAGGGAAATTACTGATTTGTTCACTTTCAGTGTGTCTGTTTTCGAGTACTGGATTCCAATGCCATTATTTTGGAAGTGTGTTCTCACTCGTGTTTCCTTACTTGGTTGTCAGAGCACTGGATATCAAATGTGGAGGACACTGCTTAGGGTTACAAGGACCCAGGACACTGTTGCGGCATCTCGTCTTTGTGTTTCAGGACCTGAGAAAAATTTTCCCGAGACGGTGTCCTCTAAATCTTAAATTATCATACTAGTGATACCTACATATGCAGAACAAACATCAAAATGTGCTATGAATTTCACTTCAATACACTATCAAGTAATGAATAGTAAAGTTTTTAGTCTGTTTAATGTCATCATTACACATATTAACACTCCGTTCCCCATGAAGGGATCGATCAGTATGACTCTCCTCCACTCAACTTTTTTCACCTTAAAATGGAAAACATTTTAGGTAGAGCTCTTGTTTCATAGGTTTTTCCTCCAGCTTGGACACAGCTGTTAACCTTACTTCTGGACTGACCTATAGAGAATGAGAAGCAAGTGGAGAATAAACTTACTGTGTAGATTCCAAAGACTGTCTCAGCTCAGAAGGTATTGCTGACTCAGCACTCCCTCCCTTCACCTCTTTGCCTTCTCACTCACTGCAAAAAAAGAAGTCTAGATTCTTCTGCCTCAAACAAACTTTTTGAAAATGACATGAAAACCAGAGCCTGTTACCAGAGGGAGCAAGACCCGGCAGTCCGGTTCCCACCATCGTGGCTGGCCGGGGACTGGGGGCCAGTGACGGATGGACATGATTGACAGGGCCAGGCCCAACTTGGTGTGAAGGCCAAGGGCTCCAGGCCGATGAAACACCTCTGGAAGTCTGCCCAGTGGAAACACAGAGTGGCATGGGTTTCATGCCAAAGATTTTCGGGAATGGGTCCAAAAACATCTTCTGCAAGAGGAAATGAAAGAGGAAATAACTTGTTATTCCAAAGGGGTGAGAGGGCTGGGGTGAGAGTTGAAAGAAGGGTTGAAAAGAAAGAAAGAGAAGTGAGCTGTGAAGGTGAGGATATGCCGAAGAGGGGAAGTGAGCCGTTGGAGCTGGAAATTTTAATAAGCTCACAAAGATAAGGAGGAAGTAGGGACTGTTTGGAAGGTAAACACACCATCATGGAAAGGGCAGCCTTGCCAAGAATAACAACTGCGAGATAATTAAAGGAAAAGGCTAACATAAATGTGAGGAAAAAGAGAAAACGCTGAACAGGTCTTCAGTATAAGAACATTCCAACTCAGCATTTCGTAACCGACAGCATAAACAGGAAAAGGAAAGAAACGCACTCTCCAGCAGGCGCACAGATGTCCTGCCCTCTGCTGTCCGTGTTATCTCTCCGTGTTTTGTTGACTCAGGTAGAGTGGGATACACTGGGTGGGGTGAGAATTACAACCTCCCTTGTTTATCTCTCTGGATCCAGTGTGTTTGGGGTATTTGTCAGAAGCCACGATCCCAGGAGCTTCATTAGCTTCCGAAAATCTATTATTTTGCAGTGTTACTATCTGTGATTTAGGAGGCGCTGCAACCGAGTCCTACACCTCCTGTACACACAGATTTTCAAGATTTTCATGAGCTCTTTTCACACTAGCTAGCGGGGTACCCTAAAAATGATTTTAAAGGATGATCAAGCTTATTAAGTGGTGTACTAACCCACACACAACATCCCATGGCTTGGTATTCGACCCACTTCTGTGCTGTACATGGTTCAGGTCCCACTCGAATTTGTGTTCTCTTTTAGCTCTTGAGCATTCTGCAACTTTCTTTCTAGAAATGAATTAAATTGTTCAGAGGACTGGATATACAAAGAGGGAGTTACAGAGATCATAGACAAATAAAAATAATACCTACCTCTTAAAGATCCAAATTAGATCAAAGGTCCTAATTTGGTCAAATGAAAGCGATGTTGGGGGACTTCTGCCTCAATTATTACAAATATATTTATACATAACTTCATTTATTTTATTTTATTTTTTTTAAGATTTTAATTATTTAATTGAGATAGAGAGAGCGCAAGTGGGAGGGGCAGAGGGAGAGGGAGAAGCAGACGCCCCTCGTGGAGCAGGGAGCCTGTTGCAGAGCTGGATCCTGAGACTGGGATCATGACCTGAGCCCAAGGCAGACACTTAACTGACTGAGCCACCCAGGTGCCCCTGTAGCTTTATTTATTGAAAAGATGCAATTATTACCCAAAATAATATTTATGTATAACTTCATTTATTGAAAAGAATATTAAAAAATGACCAGCAAATAAATATTTTTCTTTGTCACAAATCTAATTTCACCTTAATGCTTCCCTTTAACTAAATTTTCCCAGGAGTTGCTTTATGTATGTATGTATGTATGTATGTACGTATGTAGAGTGGGCACACAATGTTATATTAGTTTCAGGTGCACAACATAGAAACTCGACAAGTTTATATACATTATGCTATGCTCACCCCAAGTGTAGCTACTATAAACTGTCACTATTTGTGGGTGACATGCTAACATACATAGAAAATCCTGAAGACTCCATCAAAAAACTAGCAATAAATAAATAAATAAATAAATAAATAAATAAATAAACTAGCAGCAATAAATGAGTTCAGTACAGTTGCAGGATACAAAACTAATACCCAGAAATTGCAGTGTGCCTATGCACTAATAATGAAGTAGTAGAAGGACAAGTTAAGGAAACAATTCCATTTAAAGTTGCACCAAAAATTAAGATACCCTAGGAGTAAACTTAACCAAAGTCTGTTTTATATGTATCTAGATTTATAATACCTGGTCAGGCTGCTCCAAAAATGTGTATCAGAATGTAAGACCTTAGGAATACTATGTGACTAAACATACCAACCCTTGCTTTATTTCCTCTCCTTGGGGTAAGTTTTTGTTAAGTTTAATTTCATTTGGTGTTTTTAAAATGTTTTTACGAAGTTTTCTTTTTTTAATAATACATAACATCTTTTCATAGCAATTCAGAGCATCTTAAAATCTTGACATATTTCTCTTCTTTTGCCAGGAGCAGTTGATGAGAAATAAAATAAAATAGAAACCTCAACTTTGGCTCTTTTACCACCATAAAAACCTGATAATTTGGCACTATTATCTGTATATTAATTAAGATATGAAATTTAAATTTAAAGAACCAAGAAAGATGACATCTGAACTGGCAATCTCTTTAAATGGCAGGAGATCTGTTTGGTTATCAGAAAAGCAGGTGCCCTGGAGCTATTGTCCAGGCCAGGCTTTGTCCCAGACTACCTGTGAGACAAAAGGGACAAGCGAAATGAGAAAAGAGAAAAAGAAGGGCTGCCTTCTAGCGAGGCTGGGGAGATGCACAGAAGGAAAACAAGAGAGCAGGTTACACAAGGACCCTAAGATCTGAAGCAGAGTTGAGTTGGAATCCAGTTAAAGCAAATGCAAGAAAAGCCAGTTGTTGTTCTGTGTGTCAGAGTCCAGAGAGGATAGCCTAGCTTTTCATGAAGACTCTCAGTGGGATTGTTCCTGGATTTTGGAATAGAGAATGTGGCTCTCAACCACCAGGCAAGACCAATCATCCTAGAACTTGATTCATTTAACAACTGGTACGCCCAGGAAAAGGCTGTTTATGCTCTAATTTTTATTTGTTTGTCTGTTTTTTTTAGAAGAACATTTGTTTTAGGGTTATTCTTACTACATTTGAGCGGCATGTATATATTTGATTTCTATTTTTGATATATATAACTTGAACTGTGATTTCAAAGAATTAAAAACCCCCTTTCAACACACTTCAGAAATACAAGCTAGTCCTCAATTCTTTACGGTGCTGGAATGGGGTGGGGCTGGAACAACCGAAATATGGAATACCTGGGAAGTTCAGATGTATGAAGAGCCTGGAAATGGAACTCCTAAATTGGGATCACAACTCTTACTAGGAGAATGGGGAGTAGAGGCTAACACAAAGTGACACATAGACAAACAGTACAACCCATAAAGCACCGATGGAAAACTGAAGTTTGAATCGAATTTCTTGACTACTCCCTTCCTTGTATCTTCATTTTAGAAAAGGCTGTGGGACACCTGGGTGGCTCAGTTGGTTGTGTTTGCCTTCAGTTCAGGTCATGATCTGGGGGTCCTGGGGTTGAGCCCCAAGTGGGACTCCACAGACAGTCTGTTTCCTCCCTCTGCCTCTGCCCCTCCCCCTGTTCCTGCGCAAGCTCATTCTCAAGTAAATGGAAACAATCTAAAAAAAGAAAAAAGAAAAAAAAAGTGTTGCTTTAAAGCTCACTCAGGGCAGGTGACTCATTTACCGTTGTGTTTCATTCCCAATGTCAACATCTAGCTTATTTATTTATTTGTTTTTCGTACACAGTAGAGGCTCAATTTGTTTGATATATCAAGTTGAGGATAAGACCTAGACATTCCTTATGAATCAAATCTCCTTAATAAATCTTCGTGGTAAATTTCCAGCTAGAAAGAATTGTGTGAGTAGTATTACAATGAAATTCCGGGGTGCCTGGGTGGCTCAGTGGGTTAAAGCCTCTGCCTTTGGCTCAGGTCATGATCCCAGGGTCCTGGGATCAAGCCTCACATTGGGCTCTCTGCTCAGTAAGGAGCCTGCTTCCCCCTCTCTCTCTGCCTGCTTCTCTGCCTACTTGTGATCTCTGTCTGTCAAATAAATAAATAAAATCTTAAAAAAAAATAAAATGGAATTTCATTAGAAGTCTCTGGGTTGCTGAATGAAGATACATTAAAGAGCCAAGTTTTATCTTCCTTCTAAGTGGGAGCAGGAACACACAGAGATAAGGCATTCACCCAGGCACATGAACCACACCTTAGGACAACTCAGAAAATGTCATTTCCTTACCACTCTAGTGGAAGGTGAACTGTAGAAAACAGAGATCTCCAGACTTTTGTGTTCTGGTCCTATCTTAAAGGCACCCAGAGACCCTCCTGGAAGAAGTACATTTATTGTAAGTTCTCTTAGGACCACCTGACAAGAAGTAAATGCTTTTTTTTTTCCTTTAGGGAGCAGGTTTTTATCGGTGTCCTGATTTTACTGTTCATCAAAATGTCACAAGAAAACAACTACTCATAAAGCCATCTCTTCCTTTTGCTTCAGAATATGATTGGCTGCCAGGATGCATGAGGGGAAGTTTGTGGGGATGGCAATTATCAACTAACAGCATTTTAAATACATCCTTATGTTATGGGTTGAGTTTGGAAACTACTTCCTTACACTGTAGGTTTTATTAGTACTTAAAAATAAACTTGAGGGGTGCCTGGGTGACTCAGTGGGTTATGCCTCTGCCTTCGGCTCAGGTCATGATCCCAGGATGCTGGGATCAAGTCCCGCATCGGGCTCCCTGCTCAGCAGGGAGCCTGCTTCCCCTTCCTCTCTCTGCCTGCTGCTCTGTCTACATGTGATCTCTCTCTCTCTCTGTGTCCAATAAATAAATAAAATCTTTAAAAAAAATAAACTTGAATTTCCCTGCTTCTTGGGTAAATAAAAAGTGAAATCTTACTTTAGTCTGATTACCTTTATATTGTAGGTAAAATTTGAATCGCTTATTTTAACTTAACTTAATATAATTTTATATTTAATATATATTTTTATATTTACATATTAATATAATATAACAATTATAATATTTTAATTAATTAATTTATTTTAATTTCTTTGGGTTACAACATAACACCGTTCTCCCTAGCACATATGAATCTTCTCTTTGGTTCTTGTGTAGAGGAGAATGGGTGGTTGTCCCACAGAGACTGAGAGGCTGCTGTGGTGGGTCTGAGGCTGAACGATTGGTAGGTCCTCTCAGAGGACCCATCTTCATGGTCTAGAAATAAAAGACGATCCGTAACTTCACTGATGCCTTCTTCTCTTGAAAGCAGAAGGCCTGATAACTTGCCTTCTAAGTATCGGCAAGAAGAAAACAGTTGTAGGAGTTTCCTGTTGTTGCTGTAGCAAATACCACAAACTTGGTGACTTAAAACAATCCAAATTTATTTTCTTACCGTTCTGGAGCTCAGAAGGCCAAAATTAGTTTTATTGTGTTAAAGTCAAGATGTCAGCAGGGCCATACTCTCTGGGAGAATCTACTTCCTTGCCTTTTCCAACTCTTGGGGTTGCATTCCTTAGCTCATGGGCCCTCCTGCCATCTTCAAGGGCACTGACTAGCATCTTTTTTCTTGACTCAGCTTTCCCCTGCTTCTGTTACACGGTCTTCCTCTCTTCTGTGATCAGATCTCTACTGCCTTCTTCTTCTAAGAACACTTGTGATTATGTTTTGGACCCACCTGAATAATCCAGGCTACTATTCCTATCTTGAGATCCTTAATTCAATGGCATCTCCAAAGTCTCTTTTTGCCATATAAAATAACATTCCCAAGTACCAGGTATTAGGATGTGAATATGTGGCATACCCCTATTAAGTCTTCCACAACAATTGTTGAGCTTTTTCTAAAAATAGAAATACCTGAGTCATGTATGGAGAGGGGGATCCAACTATGTTTTTGCTTCTGCAAAAATTTATGATATAGAGACAATTATTTCAAGAGGAGAAGTAGGGAATTCCTGAATCACAAAGACATGGTTGTTTCTCCTATAGGAGTTTAGGAAATAAAGGTGCTTTTATAGTTATAAGTGAATTGCCGGGAAAACTAAGATCGACCTTTGAGGCACGCCAACATCTCTGTTTCACGTATGAGGAGTCTGAGGCACGGTGACGTTATATAACTTGCCTATAATCACACGAAAAGTAAGCGGTGAAATTTGGGTTTATTGATTTATTTAAAAAATATTTTATTTATTTATTTGACCGAGATCACAAGTAGGCAGAGAGGCAGGCAGAGAGAGAGGGAGAAGCGGGCTCCCCACTGAGCAGAGAGCCCCATGCAGGGCTCGATCCCAGGACCCTGGGATCATGACCTGAGCCGAAGGCAGAGGCTTTAACCCACTGAGCCACCCACGTGCCCCTGAAATTTGGGTTTAAACTCAGAGCCTGTGTTTGACCTGCTAGACCAGAGTGAAGAGTAGAGGGTGAGCTGAGGGCCAAGGTGACAAATGATGCTAAGGAGAGATGGATATAAGTAAAGGTGGAAACGGTGTTGGCTTCTCAAGTCAGAGTCACAATTTCCGAGAGTTAGAAGGCAACCAGACCTTCTAGATTTCCTGAGGTGATACCTTGCAATCTGGTATGCTGGGCACCTAGGATCCAACCTACGCTGGTTTTTTGTTATTATTATTACAAATAGCGGTCTGCCTAAAGAAGAGCTGTGGAACACAAGGCTCGTGTCTGCTAAAGGAGAAGTCAGGTGAGGGCCTGACACCCCATCCATTCTCACCTGCTCCAGATCTTCTTTCCTCGGTTCCTTTCTTCTCGCATCATCGTCCGTCCTTCTGCTCTGGTCCTGTCTGGTCAGCCTGCCAGCCTTATTTAAGTCTGCCTCTTTCATTTTATTTTCTTTTGATCCAACCTTCCATCATGCTGTTACTCAGTTTTCTTCCTTCGGGTTACCACTACATTTCTTGGAGGAGTAATTCAGTCTTGCCAAATCGACTTCATGCCCGCTCCTTTCTCCTCCCCCTACAGTTAGGGTTCCCCTCCCCCAGCTCCTCCAGAACTGCGCTCACAGGTCGCCATGGTCTTTCTGGTGGCCAAGTCTACTGGCCCGTTTTTCAGTTCTTCTCAGTGACCTCTCTGCAGTGTGCGAGACCACTGATGGCTCTCTACTTTTTGGAATCCTCATTTTTGTGTTCTCTCCCTGAGTCTTTTCTTCAGTCCTTCCCCAGTTTTTCTATGTTAGAACACTGATGATTATATCTCTGGTCCTCACCTCTTATTTCTGCATACCTTCTTCATCTCTCATCCACTCCTGCTGTCTCAGCCAGCAGGACCGTGGGGAAGACCTCCCTGTCCAAACTTGCAGCCTGGACTCTTCCTTCTAACAGCTTCCCTGAGATCTCCCTCTGGATGTGACCTGCAAAACTGCACACTTACCATCTCAAAGCTGAACTGGGTGTCTTCTTTTCTAAATTTCTTCCATAGCTTCTGTTATTTGGACACCATCTATCTAATATAGCAAACCAAGAACTGTGGAGTTACCTCCTCTCTCTTTATTTTTTACATCTAATGGTCATTCAATTCTCTGTCTTTGGCATCCTTTTTACCACCTCCTTGATGGAGGCCTTTAATCTTGACTACTCAGTTATAATAGTCTTAACTTGTCTCTCTCTCGCCAGTCGTCTTCGAAGTCTGTGCTGCTCCAAAGTGCTCTGTAATCAGTCACTGTTGAGAATGTCTTTTGTCCTTCACGAAGTCCTTCTAAGTCTTCTAGGCCCAGCTAGAATGTTGGATCCTTCTCTGTGGAGGAGGAAGGGACTGCCCTTCATTATGGCCATGTGGTGCTCAGTTCCTGCTCCGGGTCTGAACCCCCAGTGGAGTGTAGCTCTTCAAGGGCCTTGTCTTGTGTCCCCAGAGCCTGGCACAGGACCTGGTTCCCGGGAAGCGCTCATGAAGGTCTGTTGGACAAATCATGGAAGCCGTGACCAGAAGATGGAGGGATGAACCAAGGAAGCTACAGCAAGATGATTTTCAGAATGGGTGAGAGACACTTTCTTGTGTCATATTTTCTTTCTTTTCCACAGTTTGCACTTTTGGGCTCATTGACCCAGACTGTTCCTTTCAGTACAGTAAGGAGGGAAACTTTGGGAGAATAATGTAAAATAATTAAGTGAGGAGTCCCTAATTAATAATTTCATCTCCTGGCATTGGGTTAACCTTTCACCCACTGGTTCCCAGATAAAACTTTCAGAAAGCCTCATTCATATTTTGTATATAGGAGCAAACATTTTTCCTTCGTCTTTCAGTAATTCACAGGCTTGGGCTGCATTTATATCTTTCATAGGTTATGCAATTATAGGAAGGAAACTTCCAAAGCATTTCTGAGTACCGACTCTGGTCCCCTATTAGAAACCCCATGTATGTTATGAGAAAAAGGAGGCAGCTGTCAAGAAGAAAGGAAACTCACATTTACTGAGCCCCAAATACTTGGCAAGCACTCTGCTAAGTGCTTTTACAAACATCTCACATCTTGCAAAAACTTTGCCTGGAAGGCAAGACAAGACGGAGATGTGCACCGAGGGCCTCTGCCTTCTAGTCAATATTTTGTAAATATTTAGTCACATTTTTATGAAGACCAGGCTGGGCACTGCCTGTGGGAAGAGCTGAGAAGGAAGATGTTGTACAAGCTCAGCATCCTCCTTATTGTTCGTGGCAATTCAGATCTCCTTCAAAAAAGCAGAGCAAAACCCGCCATCACTGGCCCCTTTCCTCCTTTGAAGGCGCTTTATGCCCCGTTATTATAACTTGCCGACCTCTCTTGTGATCTCACCCCTCCTTCCCACCCCAAATGAAACTGTCTGAGTTAGAACACAGATGAAACTAGGGCCACAGAGATGGCAAATAGCAAGTTTGCCACATACAAGTCAAGCAGGTAAGCAGTCCCGGGCTGGTAAGGTACCCCCACAGTGTTAGGGGTTCAGACTCCCTGGAGCTTGTTGTTGTGCCATCGCTACAGCAGCATATCCATATTCATGGTCCGGGATGGCTTCCTACCATAGCCATGTTCCATCCAATGGGAAGGAGAAAAGTATGGGCATGATTTGGAAGCTCTGCTTAGACCTCATTGGCCAAAATCTAGTCATACTTTAAGAGGCTGCAGCCTTCCCAGCTTGGCCACAAGAAAGAAAGGGACAATGGGTATTAGATATCAACCAGATCTCTACTGCCTTCTTCTAAGAACACTTGTGATTATGTTTGTAGGTTTGTCAAATAATGCACTTTGACTATATGTGGTAGTCTTCGTGGAAGGAATTCTGTATCCATGTTTCCCCCTCTGGCCATATTTTCAGTGTTGCAAATGTCAGGGAGGTCCAGTATTTTTTATAGAGGGCAACCTTTGGTCACTGCCCTGATAGCCCACTGCTCTGGCAGACTCGCTGTGGGGTGGTGTGTACCCACCTCAAAGATAAGGTCAGAGAGCCTTAGGGAGTTTGCTTTTCTCTGGGTTTCCCCCCAGTTCTCCCTTATCTTCAAAACTTAGCAAGACAGATCTTAGCCACTGAAGAGAAGGTTCCAGGTCTGAGCATAGAGAGCCCCTCTAATCACACACGAGTAGGGCATGTCTATGCAAGGACTAGTTCTTGCAGGAGAACTTCCGGGAAGTGAATAGAAATTAGGACACTCTTTCTGTTGTCACGGGTTAATCTTAAAAAATGTTTAAAAATTCTTTTCTGTCAGCATTCAGTCTCAATTCTCTTTCCGCCTTTTCTCCATATCGATGCCTACAAAAAAGTTCCCTGTTGGGAGGCTCTCAAGTCATTGTGCGGTGAAGTGATTGAAGAAACAGCTGTGTAGCCCCAGCAGGTGTCCGTTCCTGGGGGCCCCGCACCCTGCCCGGCAGCATCAAGAGCAGACTTAGTATGGCCAAGCATTTTCAAAGGCAAGGGCAACAGCGTTTGCTCATTTTTTCCTCTCTTTGTCCTAATCTTTGCTTCTTTCTTCCCCCTCTTCATCTTCTCCTGGAGGCCTTTCTTCAGCTTGCATTTTCGGAACCATCTGAAACAGCTGTCTTCTGTGCTGGCTCTGTTCTAAGTGCTTTCTTTACCTTGCTTCCCATTCCGTCCTCACCTGGAAGAGAAGACCTGTGAATGCTCCCATTCTCTAGGACAGGGCATTGAGGCACAGAGATGTGAAGAAACTGGTCCAAGACTGCACAGTTGGCTATGTCTATCTGAGCTGCCGTCACTTGCCTCTGGCTGTACCCGCAGCGGAACTGGGATTCAAGCCCACGGCTTGGACTGCAGCCCTCCCGCTCTTCTGGTCCACCATGCTTCCTGTGAAACATGGTCCTTACAATAAGATGGCCACTGAATGGGGGGTGGAGCTCCTGTCTGTGACCTCTGCCTCTCGTAGAAGCTCCTCTGTGCGCCCCACCCAGGTGGAAAACACTGATTTAATCTCAGCGGAGCCTAAAGGCAGCTGTGGCACATATGCTGCAACAGAAGGCACTAGAAAAGCATTACCTATATTTCATATCCTTGTTCAAGGCTCCACTCTCCTATTCACCTGCCGGCATAAGGAGAGTGCTTTTCTTTTGCACAAGGATAATCTGAAATGCTACTTTTGCATCAGAAAACTAAGAGGTTCATATATCCTGCCTGGATGGGAATGTTTTTCAGCCTCAGAGCCTATAAAAATATTGTGGCATGAACGGTTCAGCTGAAACAACAGAGTGCTG
Source organism: Mustela erminea (assembly GCF_009829155.1). Classification (NCBI taxonomy): domain Eukaryota; kingdom Metazoa; phylum Chordata; class Mammalia; order Carnivora; family Mustelidae; genus Mustela; species Mustela erminea. The sequence continues at coordinate 48,037,949 of NC_045616.1, forward strand.
GGAAAATGAGTCTGCAAAATGTACTTGAAATATTAGTCATCAACATGGTATAAAACACCATTTCTCCCACAGAGGGAGGCCTGTGCCTGGGAGCTAAGTGCACTTTTGCCTGCAGGACCAGGTGGGGATTGTAGGTTTATGCTTTGCAAACTCTTTAATTACCCAGACCCATCTACTATTATGAAGATTAAAGATTAGGGAATACATCTCATTCCTCTGAGCTTCCTGATATTTCTTCAACAGTGATAGAAAACAGAAGTCTCTTTGTACTATAAAGACATGAGAATATATATATATATAAATAAAATTGTATGTAAATATTATATAAAATTTATACATACATATTTTATATTATATAGAAATTTACAATAAAAGGTATATTTATATAATAAATTATATTATACATAAACGTATAATATTTTATATTATACGTTTATGTATAATATAGGGACACCTGGGTGCCTCAGTCCTTTAAGCCTCTGCCTTTGGCTCAGGTCATGATCCCAGGGTTCTGGGATCCAGCTCTGTGTCGGGCTCCTTGCTCAGCAAGAAGCCTGCTTCTCCCTTTGCCTGCTCCTCCTGCTTGTGCTTGGTCTCTCTCTCTCTCTGTCTCTGTCTCTCTCTCTCCTGTGTCAACTAAATAGATAAAATCTTAAAATACACATTGTAACATACAATGTGTAACTTATATTGTACATATAATTACATATTTCTATAAATTTGTATACATCTTCTAAATAATAAGTACCTACAGTGTATTCTATACATACATATATAAGCCAGTGGGGCAAAGGTTTGTTTTTAAATTAACCTAAACAATAAGTTCTGCAATGAATCTTCCTTTCAATAAAAACTTAAGACCAAAAAAACAAAAAACACAAAAAAACTTAAGACCAAAAATATAAGTAAAAGGATAAATACAAAAAGGTATTAAACTTTGCTGAGGACATTAGTTTGGTGTCTTGTGCAGACGTGGACTGGGGTGGGATGTGGTTTTCATTGAAAATGATGATTAAAAATCTTTTTCCCCCCCCTTAAAACTCCCTGGAGGTTTTCTGCAGAATTTTAGCGCAAGTTGCCCAAGATTTTTATTATTAAGAGACTTCTTCTCCTATTCTGCGTAGGCAATAGCTTCACGTTCCACCTCTGCATTTCGGGCGGGCGGCTTTAGGTTTTCTCCAGCATTTGGATCCGGGGCGAACTCTCCTCCCGCGCCTTCCAGGGCAGTGACTGTGTGAGTGTCTGGCTGGACTAGGCGCCTCTCTGCCAGCCAGCGCCCCCCGGCCCTGCACCCCCAGCAGCTTCCGGCCCATGGCTGGGGAGGGGGGCTAAGTCCCCCAAGGACCACAGCACAAACTGACGACGTGTGACGTGTGATCATCGTGGATTCAGAGAGCTTGAGCGAGCTGACCTGCGCTGGATCTTTTTTTTTTTTTTTTTAAAGATTTTATTTATTTATTTGACAGATAGAGACCAGAAGTGGGCAGAGAGGCAGGCAGGGAGAGAGAGAGGGGGAAGCAGGCTCCTGCGAGCAGAGAGCCCGATGTGGGGCTCGATCCCTGGACCCCGAGATCATGACCTGAGCTGAAGGCAGAGGCTTTAACCCACTGAGCCACCCAGGTGCCCCGCGCTGGATCTTTAAATGCATTCTAAACACAGGCTGGATGCTCTGTTTTAATTAGCAGCCTCCTTGATCCTTGAACTTCCCCACGTGTTCTGCGGTGGTGGCTACACACCTCATTTAAGGAAAGGACTCCTTTGAAAGAGTCACTTGTCCACACAGCACATTTCCTGGAGGCCGGCAGGCTGGCCACCACTCAAGGCGCCCGTATTTGCGGACTGTGGGTAATAGATTTCTGTGTTTGTTTTATGAAGATTTTCATTCTCAGACTTTGAAGAACTGTGGCAACCCTTACATGAAGGCAGCTCAGAGTGAGACGTGAACTCAGGTGCAGCAGGCTAGCCCAGGGTGCCCACAGGCGGTTTTCTCCCTCCCTGGCTTGGTGGTCACTGAAATCCCGAGAGAACTGCTTGGCTTGGCTGAGCTAGAAGCCATCCCACAGGCTCTCAGAGATCTCCTGGCAATGTGTGTGGCATTATTTCAGGAGTACTGGCGGGGGTTGGAGGGGTGGTGGGGTCGGGGTGCGAGGCTTGCTAGAATTCCAGGGGGATATTTCCACAGAGGTCCCAGAGGTGCTGAGGCCAAGGTTATATCCAACAGCCAGAAACTTCTCCAGATTCTGATCTAAGACCTTATGGCGAGAAGGTGCTACGGGGGCATCTCAAGGCAAGCCTGGTTTTGTGGAATGGGCACTGGATTGGGTGGGAGTCCTCAGGAACCAGGAGTCTGGTGCTCGCTTGGCCTCTGCCTCGGTGCCTGGCCTTGGCTGTGTCATTCTCTGGGTAGCTGTAAACGGCGGCAGATAGATGAAAGTTTCTTAGAGTAGCCAGTCTGGAGAAGTGGTAACAGGGCCCCCGGGCGAGGCCAATTTGCCCAAATCCAGCAGCTCGCTGGCAGAAACCCCATTAGCAATGCTGTCCCCACACCCTGGAGAGCACCGGGAGGGACTTGCATGAGCACGGCAGGCAAGAGAGACCTCATGGAGTGTGACAAATGAAAAATTTTAAAACGACATTTACTTTTACAAGTCAGACATTTAAGTGGGTCCTTTTTATGGAGCATTTTCAATTTTTATATCACCTAAGAGACTTTTGCATTTCTTACAATCCTTCTGCACATTAAAAATGAATTATAGTCTCATCCATTTTTAGTAAAGAATTTTGAGGAATTTGTAAAACAGACAAAAGTCCGCATGTGCCCCGAGACAGTCCAATAATCTGAATGAGTTTCCCCTCATGATTGATGGACTCGTACTAGTGACTGAGGAAAAGAAATTAAACGTCAAGATTTTAGTCTGAACCTAGTGTTTGGTATCATTTGTAAATATTTTTACTGTGTCTCCTGCAGTTTAATGTGTTTCTTAATGTTTCTTCGGGGAGAGTCATGTGGACAGAAATCAGCAAACTGTGGGGCCAGTGTTCTGAGCCGGGAGCGCCCATGCACCCGTGTGATGTGTCCTAGGGCTGTGGCCACCAGTGTCTTAATGCCAGGCTCAGAGCTAACTGGTTTGCAGGTATGCACTCATTTAATTCTCACAACAGCACTGCAAGAAAGTACTGGTTTGTCTTCTGCATTTTAGAAGGATGCTCTGAAAGGTCAAGGGAAGTGCCAAGGTGTTATGAACGCAGGCATTCTGGCCCAGCGTCCTTGCTGGGTACCACGGTGCTGTCTTGCTGCCTGGGGGCACCCAGGCTGGCCTGGGCCTTCCCCTCTGGTTTTTATTACACCACGTTAGGACTGCTATCTCAGCAGGCTCTGAAATGACCCTATTTAAGTGTAAGTTTCTTGAGAAGAGGATCCAGGTTTGGTTTTACGTCTAACGGGTGCTAATTTTCGACTCGCTGGATGATTGGGTTGAAGCGAATGGTCTGCATTTTGCACTCCAGAGAAGAACTGGAGGCCAGCTTTCTCCCAGAGTATGTAGCACTAATGTGGGCTGTGCCATGCTCCCGTGCCCATTTGGAGAGTTCCAGAATCTGGTGAGCATGCAGCTAACCTGGACAATAGCAATGGGCTGGGTAAGGAGAACAAGTCTCCGTTCTGGATTTATGTTATTGGGGTATTGTTGCCTGTGCCTTCTGCAACCAGTGCTTGACCCAGTGGTGGAGCCTTCCCCGGCCCCGCTGGATGCCTTTCATGGGCATGTGCAGGTTAGAGAGCTGCAGGGAGATGGGAACCAGGCCTCCGAGGAGACTGGGAAGCACCCACACAGGGGAAGGTACAGGGCATGCTTTCCCCAGCAAGAGAAGCTTTCACCTGCATTGGTAATGTTGTAATTCACGCAGTCTTTTATGAATGAGGAAGTTAATTTGTGGATATTTTGGTTCAGAAAATTCCTTCTCCTGGTTTTCCATGGCATACGTGAAATTTAGGACACAGTGCCCTGATCACAGTTATTTTAGGAAGTTAAAAAGAGAATACTATAAATACTGTACTCTACCAGTTCTCTAGAATGGGGGCAGGAATTCGATTCTCTCATTCACGGCTATTTTCCCAGCACTTAGAACAGCACCAGACATTGTTCAGGGGCTGGGAAATACTTGTCGAGTGACTGTGAATGAATGAAACGTGGAGGTTACTGAAAAACCCTGCAGGCTCCTGGCAGAGCTCCTCGCCTTCCCTAGCGAGGCCTTATTTTAGTGATGTTTCAACCTCCAAACAATATGATCTTCTATAAAACTTGAGAATATAAATAAAAAATGTCTTTGATAAACAAGTCCCAGGATGTACCCTTCCCTTATTTCATCGCTCGTTGATGACTCTGAAGGTGTTGTGGGACCAGCCGACAGTCCGAAAGTCAGGACTCTGGGCGATGGCTGCCGAAATCCAATTTCTCTCTGTCTTCTATTTTGCTTGCCCGATACTGTAGCCAGAAACCGTCGGTTCACACAAAAGTCGTTTGCCTCGCAACCCCAGGACATTCCTCAATGGAAGCGATTCAGAAGCTTGTGAGGACCAGCAGAAAATGTTTCAAAGTGGAATGAATCATTTACCGTACAAAATCTATTTGCTCCTGGGCCTCATCGTCGGCTTGTCAGATCGGAAGGGCCGCAAAGTTTATACAAAGGCTAAGGATATCCATGAGATGGATAAGTGATGGGCATTCATTTGTTGCTGAGCCCACTTGTCAGTTTGTCTGAAGGGAGGGTGCCACGTGGGTTTGCCCGATCTTTGTTGTGGCTAGTATCCTGGGAGAGCTGCTCAAACCCAAACGCTCTCCCATGCTTGCAGAACCGTGGAGCTCCGACGAACATCGAGCGTGGGAGGGAAGAATGTATTTAGGTAGGAAAAAAGCCTCATTAATGAGTGGGACCTGGTCTGAATTAGGTTTTCACTCACTTAACCATTGGTTTGTTTCCAAATATCTGTTGAGCGTGTACTGTAAATAAAGGGCTACTCTCATGAAGAGGTTAACATCTAGCTGCTGTAGATATAAAAATCTCTATCAAGGAAAATGAGAAAGGCAAGAGTAGAATGATGTAGCTCACGTCACTTGGAGGGAGTACAAGGACAATATGGGTATGACGTGGAGGGGGTTAGTGAAGGTTTTTTTAGTTGCCAGGTCCTTGGATTACTTTAAAATATTAAAACAGTTAGGAATATGCTTGGTGTTCATCACCAAGCACCCCTCACCCACTCCCCCAACATTATAGAGATTAGCTGTTTTTCAGAACAGATTTAATTTTATAAACTCCCAGAAGTCAAAAGCGACATCAAAGAAGAACATTCCTTGACTGAGATCTTTTGGGTTGGCCCTGACGGTATACCCTCTAGTAAGGAGTGACTTTTGCCCTCAGTAAGGAGTGACCCAACTTACTGTGGGTCAAACATAAATTAGGTCACTTGGAAATTTACACACATCATGAATGGTTCAAGTTATGGGGCACACTTTATTTTACCCAATAATTGCAGGTCTATCTGAATTTTAATCAGCTGCCAAGTAAATATTTAAAGTTGGATAGTTGTTGCCAAGGAGGTTCATAATCCCTGAATGGTAATGTTGCCTTTATCTCTACCTCCCAAGTCTGGAGAACACGAAAGTACTTGGGAAAGAAGAAAGAAGAAACGCATTTCAAGACAGAATACATTGTTGGTTTGTAGACTGAGGACTGTGGACCACAACCCATTTCATTTGAGGATGCTGTGATTTTGACACAGGAAAGAAAACGCTGTGGTCTCCTTTAGGTTTGCCCATCTGCGTTTCCTTCCCAGGCGACGGCGGTTATCATCCTGGCTCTGAGGATCACGACGTCCAGGAGACAGAAGAGAATTAACAATCACTTAATTATTAATCCCCCGTAATTGGAACCGAAGACTATAGAACGAAAAGGATGAGAAGCCAGCAGGGCGGCGGAAAGGGAAGGAAGGAGAGCTGTGAGAACTGCTTTGGCGTTAACCCTTTAATTTTTTTTTAAACATTTTATTTATTTATTTGAAATAGAGAGAGAGAAATCACAAGTAGGCAGAGAGGCAGGCAGAGAGAGGGAGAAGCAGACTCCCCGCTGAGCAGAGAGCCCAATGCGGGCCTCGATCCCAGGACCCTGAGATCATGACCTGAGCCGAAGGCAGAGGCTTTAACCCACTGAGCCACCCAGGCACCCTAGCGTTAACCCTTTAATTAAGGCACTCCTTGGACCTCAGCCTTGACTGTCTCTCCGTGGGGCTCTCCTGGTACTTCTGCAGGGAGAAGGAGAGACGGAGAGGTCACACTTGGTCAGGGGAGGGGGCTGTGGTTTGCTGGGCTAGCTGGAGGCCCAGTTCACACGGGAGGTACAAGGTCAAGTCAGGTCAACGGGAACCAGCCTAGGCAAGCAGCAGCGACTCTGTGGCTTTCGGCGCTTTTCAATTTGGAAGAACCGAGAAGAGCAGCTTCTCTCTGAATCATTGCTTTCCCAGGCTTATGAATTTCAGAACCTCTTGTACTTTCTCCATTGCTTTCCAAACACGGACTTGTTTCAGGCTTCCCTGCACACAGATTGCAGTGATGTGGGCAAACAATTTTGACAAGATGTGCAGCTTTGAGGAAAAGCTCTTTCAGCTTACAAGGACATGCACCGTTGTTGGTCTCTTTGCGGTGGTGGTAGGAGCTCTGGTGCTCGGCACCTGGCCGGCACCCGCAGGCCTGGAGGCCCGCCCCCGCGGTGGGGCCTGGGAGGGCAGTGGGCTGCCTCCGGTGTTCCGGGCGAGGCTGTGTGTCGCATGTGTGACCACCAGACCGTCATTTTCTCTGGGCTCTAGGGGGAAAGAAAGCAAATCTCATCCAAGGTTTTGGACTCCCACCTTCCACGTTTGAGTTCCCAGATCATTTACCGAACGCCGTTTGTACGCAGAGTGCCGTAGAAGGATGAAGAGCAAACTTGAAGATCGTCACTCTGTCTTTCAGGAGCTACCTCCTAAACTGGAACTGAAAGTTCGTGAACGCTGACGTAAAGGCTGGTGAAACAGCAGAGAAAGGGCAAAGAGACTCCAGGAAAAGGGGAATGGAGAGGATATTTTCTAGCTCTTCCTGCTGGGATTTTCAAAGGGACGGGGGCTCTGCAGCAAGCTTCCCTTGTTTTCTCTTTATAAGGTTTTCTGCCACGTATTAATTTTCTTCAGCCTCCTTTGGTTGATTTTGTTCTGGGTTGGTTTCCTCTTGCGCAAGGATGTGGGTCTAATCATGAACTGGAGGCTGGCCTGCTTCTGGCCTTCACAGACTAGCTCCTCCCACCGGGGCGGGCGAGGGGGGTGCCCGGCGGCAAAGGAAACCAAATGTCTTTAAGGACAGCTAAGCAAAAAGTAAAATGACCAGATTTGAATTAAGCTGTTTAAAAATAAGAGAACACGACTATCTATCGTTTGCTTTTAAAATTCAGGGCTCTGCGTTATACATGTAGCCGGCACTTTACTGAATACCTAGGACAAATGATAAAGGTCAACACTGTGTTTTGGCCAGGGAGAGGAAAGACAAGGTTGAGGGAATGTTTATATAGGGAAAAGAAGAACTTAGAAAAGAGGCAGAGCGAATGTGAATATTTTCCCAAATCCTGAAAAACAAGGTGTGCATGGCCAGGCAGGATGTGGAGCCCTGGGCTGCCCCATTGATGCGGAAAGAGCCATGCTTTGTGAGCCAGGGTTCAGCTCTAGGAGCCCTGGGTGATCATGAGCTGGTGGCTTTGCTACTTTCTGCCTTGGGTGTTCATTTGGTTAAAAATTAGCAATAAAAATAACATAGAGAAAGAATTGAGCACAAAGCAGGCCCTAAATAGATGTTAGGACCCGCCTAGCTAGACTGCATTTCCTGCCTCCCTTGCAGCTAGGTGTGTCTGCGCGATTGCGTCTGGCAGGGGAGGGGAAATGATTTGTGCCGTCACCGCCTGGCTTGCTGACAAATAGATCCACGCTGACTTTGCCCTGGTTGTTATTCCTCTGGGATGGGAACAGATCTGAAGGTAATCCCTGCTTTGAGCCGGCAGAGGAGGACAGTGGTCGTGCAGCAGAGTCAGGGTGGGAGGAATCCGGGCCAATGCATGGGCAGAGCCATCCTGGCAGCTGAGACTGGGTGGACCATAATGCCGGAGAGATCAAAAGTTCCACCTCGCTGTTGGAAAGGAGCTGTCGTAGTGCCTGACCTTTACCATAACTGATACGGATTTTGGTGGGATAGTCACCGGGTTCTCGGCAGATTCTGCAAACAGGCATTGAGGCTCTCCTGAACTGTACCTGTGAGACACAAGCTCTGGGGAGACCCAAGTATTGCGTCTTCCTGAAGATCCCCTGCCTGGCCCAAGTGTTCATGATGCCTAGCTCCTCCACCCCCAAACCCTCTCACTCCTTGTCGGGTGAGTCAGGGCCAGCTCACAGTGCTGGGGCACTCATGGGGGCAGCTCCATGGCAAAGGTGTGAATGGGAGAACCCGGCCTCATTATTGGGGGTTCAAGAGTGGCCCTTTTCAGGGGTGCATGTCTCTGTGGGATTAATGCTTAACGGGAGAGCCAGAGTTGGGTGTCCCTTGAGACTTAGACAGCTTTCAAGGGACCATGGCAGCTCTTGCGGTCCAAATCATGCAGTATGATTGTTGACTGTAGGCAGGATAGTGGCTCCCCCCAAATGTTTGGATCTTAATTCAAAGAACCTGTGAATATGTTAAGGTTATAAGGCATAGGGAGTCAGAGCTACAGATGAAATTAATGTTGGTAACCACCTGACCTTGGGGTGGAGAGAGAAGCCTGTGCTCTCCAGGTGAACCCCGTGTAATCACTTGCATCTCTCAGGGGGAAGAAGATCTGGGACTGGAGGACTCAGAGAGGTCGAAGCACACAAAGAACTGCTTCTTGTGGGCTTTAAAGATGGAGGAAGGGAGCCGTGAGCCAAGGAAGGTAAGGGGCCTCTAGGAGCTTGCTCTTGGCTGAATGTGTCCTCTCAAAATTCATATGTGACATCGTAATGGCTACCGTGGGTGTAGTTAGGAGGTGGGCCTTTGGGGAGGTGATCTGGTCACAAGGGTGGAGCCCTCCTAAATGAGATTAGCATTCTTAGAATAGCGACCCACAGAGTTCCCTCAGCCCTTCTGCCAGGTGAGGATTTGACGGGGAGTCTGTGACCCAAAGAGAACCCTCACCCGGCCATGCTGATCCTCTCATGTTGGACTTCCAGCCTCCAGAACTGTGAGAAATACATTTCTGTGGTTTATCATCTCTCCTGTCTGTGGTATTTTGTTAGAGCAGCCTGAGCAGACTAAGATAGAGCTGGAAGAGGCAAGGAAATAGATTCTCCCTACAGCTTCCAGAAGGAACACAGCTCTGCTGACACCTTAATTTTAGCCCAGTGAGTCTCATTTTGGACTTCTGACTCCCAGAGCTATGAGATAATAAATCTGTGTTGTTTTAAGCCACTACATTGGTGGTAATTTGTGGCAGTTGTCACAGAAGACAAATTCACTGCCCTAATAATTAACAGAGCTGATTATCAATATTTGGAGACTTAATTCTCAGGCTCAGAGATAGATAATTTTCCAACGGCCAATTTGGGGAAGAGTTCAGAGCAAAACCTCACAAATTGACAGGTAGAGACCTGAAGCGGTAACCTTAAAGTTCTGTTCACTTTATGGCAAAGAAAGCTGTTTTCCTGACTACCACCTTTTTTACTTAGGCTTTCTGTCTAGTATTTCTCTGTTTGAAAGGGAATCTTAAGCCTTTCCTAGAGAGGTGTGACCTTTATGTATACCCATTTATGAAAGTGTGGTGGGTTAAGAATCACTGAAATGTGACAGAAAACAAAAATCAGCATGGTTTAGGACTATTGCAGCAAAGGTTAAAATACCAAATAAAGTTAAAATCGGTCAATTATTACAATAATATGTAAACCAAAGAGATTTTCTCATGGTAGCTGAACCTTCAAACACAACCATTTAAGCATATTAATGTCCTTTAAAATTATACATGGTAAAGTATGCAAAACTATAAAGCTGCCATTTTGAATATTCAACTTAAATGTCTGAATTATGGGGTAGGGGCCATTCCTAATTTAGGAGTGCATATTGTAATTATTTAAATGCAATGCCTGGTAATCTTAAATGCTAACATAGACGTTGGACTCAAAGGACAGCTTCCATTAGCCAAGGCTGTTATTCCGTTTTTAAACCTTAGACTTTGAGAGAAGCAGGAGAAATGGAACAGTAGTACTTGGTTTCCTAAGTTCCAGACCTTCTAGTAACTAGAGAATAACTAATACTGTTTAAGGAAGCAAATGAGAGAAGTAAAAAGAGCTGATTCGTAGTATCTTGGAAGTGAAGTTCAGAGTTTCAGTCAGAGATGTGTGTTCAAGGAAAATGCTAGTAAAAAGCTAACACTGTCTCCCCAACATGTGCAGCAGCTTAATACAGAAAGCTATTTTTATTGTATAAAGGGAAACATAATTGTTTTGAGCATTTTCTTAGAGACTCTGTAACTAAAGAAAAATAGAGTACAATGTACTGTGTTTAGTGACACAGACACATCTTTGGGTCTGCCTGGGTTTGGAGTCTCTCCATCTCTACACACATGTCAGGGACACAATGGAGTGAGAGATGACAAGTGTAAACTTTGAAAATCAGGAATTTAGGGAATTAAGAAAGACAATAGCTAATGTCAAAAGGTGCCGAGGAAACTGCCTATGACTTTTCAAAACATATTGCTTTTTAGAGAACCAGAGAGTGAAAGCAAGAAAACCAGAAATCCTCCCATATCAACCCTGTAATTGTTTCATTTAAAAGCCCATCTTCAAAACTTTCACAGTTTTCTCATGCTCTTTGTAATATTTGTTCAGTTAAATCTCTTTGTTCATCTCGGGTAATGTGTGCATTTCCAGGTCACTGAGGCAACGATGCTCTGAAGCCTGAAAAGTTAAATCTACTTCCGATGCTCATTTGATCTTTGTTACTATAGCTAATCAGTAGTTTACGGAGGGATCTAAAGTGCCAGTGCCACCATCATGGGGTCGTTTTAATTTTCCTTGGCAAATTCGACTGCATTTTTCCGTTATGTCTGGAGCTGCCGGTGCTATTGTATTGAACATTCTAGTTTTTGAGGAAGAACTTGTGCAGTGGGAGACCCTCGGTTACCTCCTCCAATGGTGTTTTTCTTCTGCATTCTCTGTATAAAGAGCGAATAAAGAGAAACCTTCCCCAGAGTCAGAAGAGGTAGACAGAATAGTTTAAATTTTATTTTATTTATTTTTCAAAAAAGATTTTATTTATTTATGAGAGAGAGAGAGTGAGCGAGGGAGCAAGTGAGCTAGAGAAGGAGCAGGAAGAGGGGCAGAGAGAGAGGGTTAAGCAGATGCCCCGCTGAGCAGGGAGCCTGACGTGGGGTTCGATCCCGTGACTCCAGGATCACAACCTGAGTGGAAGGCAGATGCTTAACTCAGGCACCCCTAAATGTTAAGGAATATCTTTGCAAATTTGGGTCCTCAGGCTCATTTGGACTTCATTATTTTCACATCAGTAAATATAATTTTATTTTTAATGATGACTGAAATTTGGCAGTAGTTTGTTTTTCAGACTTTTCCCCCCACGCAGCACATTTTCCAGGTAGTGCTTCTGACTATCGTAATCATTGACATTCTCTACAGTTGACTATCTTCCAAAAGTTTAATCATTTTTCTCTTTATTCTTGAAGTCTTTAATCCACTTGGAACTCATTTTTGTGTATTGTGTGATATAGAGGTTCAGCTTCATTTTTTTCCACATATGGGCAAGCAGTTGTCTGACACTTATTGAAACGTTTCCTCTCTGATCTAGAGTGCTACTACTTCACAACTCAAGTTTATATATGTAAGTGTGTATCTGCCTGTCGATTCTATATGCCATTCCTGTATTTTTCTTTCTTACAGTCTGGTTCCACACTGCCTTCATTAATATAACTTTATAATATTTTTTGGTATCAGATAGGGCGCTTAACTCATTCTGTTTTTGTTATTGAACATAATTAAAAAAAAGTTTTACTGGAAAGGGAAAAAAAAGTTTTTATTTATTTCAGAGAGAGGGCAAACATGTGATTGGGGGGAAGGGCACGGGAGAGGGAGAGAGAATGTCAAGCAGACTCCCTGTTGAGTGCAAAGCCTGTGGCCATTTCATGTCATGCCCCCCAAGATCGCCACCTGAGCTGAAACCATGAATCAGCTCTTCAACCAACGGAGCCACCCAGGAGCCCTGACCCATCCAATTTGTTGTCAGGAGACAGACTCAGTTATTTTTAACCCTTGATCTTCCATGCAGGGTTTAGCACTGGCTTATTGAGTTTCAAAAACCTTTGGGAATTTGGTAAGAATTGCCTTTAGTCCACATATGAATTTGAGGAGAATGGCATCTTTATAGGATTCAGTCATTATATGCATGGACACGGCACATCTGTCAACTTTGTTAGATCTTCTTTTCTGTTTCCCGATCAAGTTTTGTAATTTTCTTCATAAGAATATTACAAACCTTAATTTATCATTAAGTCTGGGTTTTTTCTCTCTCTATATATATGTATAATTGTATTATCTAAGAATCATGAGAGTTTTCTTTTCTCCTTTCAAGTACTTTTATTTATTTTTTTCCCCAAGCATTAAGTAGAACTTGTCACAGTGGGATGCTTACTCTTTCTCTTACTTACTCTTCTTCTCCTGGTTTCTCTCAAGATTTTTTCTTTGTCCTTGGTTTCGTGTAATTTGAATTTAGCATCCCTAGATGGTTTGCTGTTGTTGCTGTTCTTGATATTTAAGAAAACCTTGCTCAGTGTTTTTAAGATTCTTGGGTCTGTGGTTTAGTATCTGCCTGTCATGAATATGGAAAGTGCTGGGCCATTACCAGTTCAACTATTGCTTCTTCCTTCTCTTACTTCTTCTGATATTACAATCTTTCATTTGTTATACATTTTGAAGTTGTCACACTGTGCTCGCATGTTCTGTTCTGTTTCATTCTGTTTTCTCTGTGCATCTCAGTTTGAGAAGTTTCCACTGGCCTATTTTCCCCGACTTTGCTGCTGCTTTTCTCAACTGTGTCACGTCTACTGATGAGCTTATCAAGATAATTCATCATTTCTTTTACTGTGTTTGTAATTTATAGCATTTCCTTTTTATTCTTCCTTAAGGTTTCCACCTCTTCACTTAACATTACCCATCTGAATTTGCGTATTGTCTACTCTTTCCGCTAGAGCGCTTGACATATTAATCGCACTTATTTTAAATTCCCTGTTTGATAATTCCATTAGCTCTGCCATATCCAAGTCTGGTTCTGATGACTGCTTTCTCTCTTCAGATAGCTGCTTTTCTCCCCCTGCCTTTTGGCATCCTTGTAATGTTTTGTGATTGTAAGTAGAATATATTGTATCTAATTTAATAGTAACTAATTTAATAGGCCTTTACTGTGTGGATTTGTACTACTCTTGCTAAGAGCTGGGGTGTGTTTAATGTTTGTTGTAATTATGGTTCTGGAGGTTTCACATTACTCCAGCATCCTTGTTTTTGTCTATGCTCTTGGCTTTGGAGCTTCCCTAAGTACCTCTCCTCACAGAGAGCCTGTGTCTTGCCGCTCTTATGGCTAAAATCCACTGTTATTATACTGAAGCCTGGTTGATGTGGTGGGGGGGTGGGGAAGGGAAACATACTATAATGTTTTTTTAGGTAATCTCTCCACTCAACATGGGGCTCGAACTCGTGACCCTGAGATCAAGAGTCACATGCTATACTGACTAAACCAGCCTCAGTAAGCTTTATGTAATCTTCCGACGCACTCTGAGTCTTTTAGTGGGCCTGTGTTCAGGGGCTATGGTCTTCATACTTATTTCTCTCTGTCCTCCAGTGGTTTGCTTTTTATTTTCCCTGCTCCCTATCCCCTTCCCCAGCTGTTGTATTTTAAGTCTATTTCCTTGAAGCCCTGTCCCTGTTCACTATAGTTTTATGATTTTTTTCCCCCCTTGAGTGAGACAAGAAGGCTGGAGGGGGGCTGGAATGGGAAGGACTTCCGTTCCCGTATTTAGGATAAGGTTTCAAAACTGTGCTAAGGCAAAGAACTTTGCCTTGGCGAGTGGCCCTATTTAATGGAGAGGTCTCTGAATATATTTTGTAAGGATTACTCTTCCCCTCCGCTTGCCAGAACCACAGGGAGATTTTTGTCCAATTCTCAAATCCTCAAGTAAGACCTGTTGGAATTCCTGCAGAGGAAGCCCATTAAAATCCAGGGGGACCAAAGACTGCCCCCAGAAGAAACTCCCCTCGGAGTTTCTCACATGTTAGTCCACGCTTCTCTTTCGGCAGTTGTCAAAATTACCATTTTATTGTTGCTATTGGCTTGTGGTTTTAGCAACTTCTGCTCTAGTGAAGCCAGTCTGGGCTGCCATCTCTTTCTGATGGGCCTCCCTGTAGGGTTTGGGTGGCATTTTGTCTTGCAAACTCTTATCTGAGAGATCCAAGGAAAGTTTTCGATTTTCAGTTTGTCCACCTTTTTCTTCTTGTAATGAAGCAAAAACTTCTAAAGCTCCTTACCTTTTGAAGCTGAAACCATGTGTCAACTCTGTGTCCTTGACAGATGGGAGTATATTTTGTTTGGAGCGGTTAATTAAGTTTACTGATATTTTATTTGGGATTTTTGAATCTATGTGTATGAGTGAGATCGGCTTGTAAATTTCCTTTCTCTTACTGTCTTTGTTTGCTTATGGTGTCAGGGTTTTATAAAATCACATAAAATGGATTGTCCCCTCTGGGCTGCTTTTTCTCTTCTCTTGAATTGTTTGTGTAAGGTTGGAATTAGTCCCTGAAAATTGTGTAGAATTTATCTGAGCCCATTGTTATCTTTGTGGGAAAAATTTAAAATCTATGTCAATATCCTTTATGGTTATGGGACTACTTGGCTTGTTAATCCTTTTTGAGTATGTTTAGTTAAATTACCGTTTTCTGGAAATTTGTTCATGTAGTCTAAGTCATCGAATTTATGGGCATAAAATTATTCATTACATTTTCCTATTGATGTGTCTACTGTTTTCTCTTCTGGTGTCTTGTCCCTGTAGGAGGATTGTAATCGGGCTGGAGGTAATTTTCTTTAGGAAACTTCTCTGGTAATTCGATATGTGATTAGGTCACAGCTGAGTTTTAGAAAAATGAATAAAAATGAGTTTTTACTTCCTGCCACTCTCTGATCAGGGTCATCTGTTACCAACTCTAAGAGCTGTATTCGCCTCCAAATGTTTTCTGTCATTCTGTGGGATATGTTGGGCCTTAGCCTAGACTATGTGTGGGCCTATAGATTGAAAATGTCTTTAATAATTGGATCTTTTTGATATCTTAACATTTGATGAAGATCTCTGCAACCAATTTGGCTACATTCTGTATGAGGCGGTCCAATTCAGAGGCTGCATTTAGACACAGCCTGTGAATCCAAAGTAACATGAGCAAAGTTCTAGTCACGCCATAGTTTGTGGCTGCCAAAATGTGGACACGGAAGCAGTTATTTTAAAACTTGATAAGCAACACAGCATTTTGGAGGACTGTGGAATAAAATGAATACTTCTAGTTGCCCAACTGGAAAAGCATTTGCATGATTATTTACATCCTTATCATTGAATGCCCTTTATCTGATCATAGGATGTATGTTTTGGGTAAGAGTTCTCTTTAAAAGCATAATTTATATTTTAAGTAAGGTAATTTCTTCAAGCAAGATTTATGTTCTAGGGATTTTTCTATGTTTAGTATTTTATTCTGGCGGGATTTAGTAATCTTTTTGTTAAAAAATGAGGATATTTTAATTTTTATCCCCTTTAAAATATAATTTATACACAAATACAGACTATCTATCTATCTATCTACATATATTTAGATACATAGATGCCTTAATATAATATTCCTGTATTATATTTTTTGAGGGGGGGGTATAATTTATACACAAGTTAAATTGGGAAGTTGGAAACTTCTTCAGTGTTCATGTAATGTTTAATTTAAATTATTTCCAACCACAGCCTAAGTCTCATGCTGCTATGGACAATCTGTGTTTCTTGGTATATGTTCCAACATTTTATTTAACAAAATAGAAATAGAAGAACAAATATAAAGGCACCAAATGTGAAGTATAGCTAGAAGGCTTTGACAGACATAACAGCAAAGCTACTTCATCTTTACAGCATTTGATTCAGCGACATTGTAACTCTGAAGATTTCATCTTTGAGCATTTAATTCTGTAATTTAAAGAACAACTCGATGCGACATAAAAAGGAGAAATGTCCAGTTCAATCTGCACGCACACAAATCGAGAAGTATGAAGTGACATCCGCTCCAGCAAATTCAGTCTTGATCTGATTCTGATTATCTCAGAAGAACCTCTTCTTGACGCTCCAAACAACTTCCTCATTTTCTTGAACTCGAGAATATTAAGTTTAAGTCAGCTTGGAAAAAATAATTATTAATGATTAAAAAATATATGCTATATTGGTAAAATATGGTATCTTGAGATCTTCAAGACCCACATTTATAAGCACAGCGAACCACATGAAAAGCTAAAATTGCCCTCAAATTAGCAGATAAAACAGAAACCTTAAACATTAGAAAATAAAAAGAACCTGTCAGATAATAAAAAAAGCCTGACCAAGGCAAATAGTTTATTTTATACTCTCTTCACATAGATTCCTTAGAAAACAAAAGATAAGTGCTAATGGTTTATGAGGAGGTTCAATCTCAGGGAAGCAGGCGTGAAAGCAAGAAAGAAAAGCACGTCCAGTGTGGTGCATTGTGGAACTGCAATGAAGGATGCCTAGGGTGGTTAGGTCATGCGGAATGTCTCCAGAGAGACTGGAGGCAAGAGTTGATTGCAGATATATGGTCATTCCTCTGACAGCTCTTTCCCATCTCCCCTTATCTTACTGGTCTAAACCAAAGGAATTAACTCCTGTGAACTTCGAGGACTGCTGCGAAGGCTGGGGTTCCTCCTCGTCCACTGGTGATATGTATGGAGCATCCATTGGCTTTTTCTACCACTGGAAGATCTTTTCTTTGTTAAGGAAGCTCCCCGCAGAAAGCAAGAGAAGTAGTAGAGGCCAGGGTTGGAGGATGGTGGCTAGAGAGAGAAGGCAGCATTTGGGATGGTGCTTAAATAAGTTTTATTATTAGTACACCTGTGAAAGAGTATGTGTGTTTGCGTAAGTGACAAATTTATGGCTATCCATGGGTATATCTGACTCAGTTGATAAGTAAATGAAAAGTGGAGGGCAGATTGTTACTGTAGAAGAGCATGTTACAGAGCCTACAGGAAGAATCCAGATCATGTCAAACTTAAGATGCCTTTAGATGCTTCATTGGGAGCAAAGGAGATTTTAGTAGAAGGCCAAAGTTTCTGGATGGCACTGTGTTGGCATAAACCTAGAAGGAGCGTAGCAGGCAGATGTTCATATCGAGGTGAGGTCCTTGAGCAAAGCTGGCCAGGAGGCTGACCTGTGGCAGTAGCCTGAGAGTAACCAAAGGAGAATGCAAACAGGTATGGGAACCATCCCAGCTCTCTCCCCATGGGCTCAGTGACAGCTGAATAGGCATATTCCAACCTAGTCTGTTTTCCACTCATTTCTGATGATTGGTTTCTTAACTAGGCATATAAGGTGAAGAAACCTTATCTGTAGGAATTTAAATCTTCTCAGCCTTAAAGAAATGGAAGAACTTTGGCAGGTGCATGAATCAACAAAACAAAGTCTCCATCAAGACCAACACACAGAGGTGCCAGAGTCTAGGAAAATCAGGAAGAGTAAATGATCAGTGTGGTATGATTTAAAAGACTGACTGACCGAATCGAGAGATTCTCATTTCTCATCTACCCGATTTCTGTCATGTAGCCCAGGGATGTTATTTGGAATTACTGTTGTAAATGAAAGGACCCTTTGTATTCAGCACCTTATTCATTTTAGGATGATTTTGGAAAATTTGTCATATTTTACATCTGGGTATCTGCTTTTCACTTTAAGAGGGTATGACCAATCAGGTGGATGGTGAGACTAAGTTTAGTCATAGTATGAGCAACGTAGCCTTCTTACATTCCATTTTTGAATGACCTCTTAAGGGTTTTTTTCTGTATTTAGGATGTGTTAGATGATTTCTAGACCAACCATCACTATCATCTAAAAATGCTTCCTATTTGTTCATCTCTAACATGTTGAGAATCTACTTCATCCTGCTCAATTAGAGATCTGCTTATAGAAGATATTTAGAATATAATGTTCCTGTGCTCACTGGTAAATTGAACGCAGCCTATCAAATAATTAAAAAATGTACATGAGACCCGTTTAAAAAGAGTCAATATTAAAATATTTGGGTGCAAATTTTTAGGGGTTATTTATTTATATTGTTGCCAAAATACTTTCTAAAGTCAAGAAAAAGATTTTTGTGGTTGAATATGGAGACCTTATCATCAGTTGTCTCCTTAACTGCCAGATGGAGAATTTAGAAGCAACCCTTGGGTCATGTGAATGAAGCACCATTTTGCAGAGGAAACATTTCAAGCATCCTGACATTACCAAATTACTGACATTTCCATTTTGGACTTCAGAGAATACTTTTGGATTATGAGGCAATTATTTGTGGAAATAACAGGAGTTCATAGGAAGCATGGTGAAACTGAAAAGTGCTCCCCAGTCCCTTTGCTCATGCAAACTTGTTCTGAGTAGATTTTCCCTTTCCCTTGAATGAAATATGGGTCATGTCCATAAATTGCCCATTTCCTCCCAGAAAATCAAAAGCTTTTTAGCCCCATTATTAATAAAAACAATTCTTTTAAAGTTCCATATAATAGCAAACTTTGTACTTTATAGCAAATTAAGACTTCTCCCCTTCACCACCTTGGACCTATTCTGGTTGAGGGTCTGCTGTGGCAGGCAGGTGTAGAGAACAACTCTTTTATCTTCTGTTTCCTCGGTCTGTACCCACCCCATTTGGCTGTCTTGCTCCTCCATGGTTATGAGGGGGATGGAAGAGAGGAATATTCAGGAAATCCCTTGGTCTGATAATGGGGTTCTCTGGTCTTAGTGGTTGTTTAAAGCTGATTTTTTTTTTTTCTCAAAGGGGCACTTTTATGGGTCTCTTTGAAATTCATCCCATTGGCCACACCTGAGTAAACTTCCTGTGACATAGGCATTGAGTCTTCTGTCTTCCAGCTGGCTATTTTTAATTTTTCCCTTTGCCTCAGGTCATATAAGTCCGTCATCTTCATCCCTGGGAGAGTCATATCACCTTTTCAAGCAGTCCTTTTGGCAATACTTAATGTGGTTTAGCCTGTTCTCTCATCATGACCAACATCTGATTTGTGCAAAGTGCATATACATTCTTGCCTTTACTCCTATGTTATCCCAATTTCCTTTCAATAAAGCTTGCTTTCTTGGCTGCCATCAGTCACTTCAGCCAATTTCTCCCTTGTAGGCTTTTTTTTTTTCTTTTTCCCTGAGTGATTCCATGATCAGTTTATTGGGTCGCTAGAGGAGAATGGCAATCTCCTCCTACCTGACTTGAGGTGAGAGGAAAGCAGCTTCTTTCTTTCCCCTACTAAGGTAGTGGGAAGAAAATGCCAGAGCATCCAACACCTTTCTCTGAAGATATTTTCTTTAATGGTCTCTCAAATCTCAAACTTTTTCTATCTTCAGTGGGTGGACTAAGGGTCACAAAATTGGCTTTAGCCAATGACCTCTCCTTTTGCATGTCAAAATGCATCCTGCTTACTTGCATAAGTAAGCAGTAATTCATAAGTAATTACTTGCATAAGTAATTCAACACTTCATTCAGGAAACGGGAAATTGGGGCTATCTGTGATCAATGTTCTCTGATCTATACCAGAAACTAAAATAGAAATGCTCCATTTTTAACATACTGGTACATCAAGTAGACCCAACCTAAGAAATTTGTAATCACGTTCATATTTTCTGCTTGTTACATGAGGATTTAGGAAAAATTGTGTTAAGAAATGTTTAAACACATTAACAGAACAAGAAACCAAATAGGTGCCCTAAAACTATATTTGTGTGTCTTACTCTGTCAACAATTCAGTTTACATATTTTAAAAGAATACTCAATAAAGAATGACTAAATAAAAGACTGGTTTTTAAAATCAGTTACATTTATTTTTGCATTAGCAAATATCTCTAGAACTCCAGTATGGACCAGACACAATGCAAGGGATAGAAAGAAATAGAAGCGAGAGAGGGCTTATCACTGTGGCCTGGGGTTAGGCAGGGATGCAGAGGTAGGAAGAGAGAAACTTGTGAATATCTAGACAGAGAAAAACTGTAGAGTTCAATATGACTCTGGAAAACAGAAGAAAGGTTTGGCTTAGAGTTATATAGCCAGAGTAACCAAATGATGATCTTTGAGAGGAAAAGCTAAAAGCAACAAAATAAAATGTTTCCTTGCCTTTTCTTAGAATGACCTACATAGGCAGGACCTAAGTGGAAAGCAGGTTGGAACTGATAGTGTGTTTTCCTTGGAAATAGCTAAGGGTAGATTCTTAAGCCACTCGCAGCATAAAAATGACTCCATATAACTTTTTCTATGGAATTTTTAGAATAAGAAAACTCACTTGAGTTCTAATTTAGAATTCCAAAAACTCTCTCCCTTGGCCCTGGCTGCAAAAGTGGGGCTGGTTATTGTTCATAAAAAGCTCACATTCCTGAGGAGTTGGGTCAATTAGATATACCTTGGAACTAGTAACTGGTTATACCTCAACATTTGTATGAGAGAAGGTGTCTTTCTGGGTCAGTTTGCCCTTAGTTTTTAGTTGAGGGAAATGTTGCCACTGCTTGGAGAGAGAACAGCCAAGGCTGGTGGAACTGTGGTGGCTTATGTACATGGTGTACCTGGGTACTGTCTACATTAGAAGTTTATTGCTCTTTTGTCTCCCTAAACCCTTGGAGAATTTTTGAAATGGATTCCCCCCTGCTGACAAATGAACATATACAGGTTTTGTGTAAAGTTTCATAGGGCTTCTAGACCTCCTGAAGCCCTTCTATGGACCTCCTTTTTCATACTACAAAAACAAAGCATTCAGTATGTTCTCATGAAAGAAATCTTATATAACTATGTCCAAGGGAAAAGTATACTAGAATTGCAAAGGATAAGATTAAAAAAAAAAATAGATATATGACTGACAGATAAAGCATGGAAAAATTAGAGTGGCTTCCAGAAAAAGGTATAGAGAGAAGAGATAGATCCATACAAGGTCAGTGTATCAATTTAAAAAAGATGCTGTAGAGAGAAATTGATCTACTTAAAGATGGAGAATATACAATGAATGGAATAACTCCCTTAAAAAAATTGTGTCTCTAACAAGAAAAGTAAAGAACCAGAATTTAGTCACCTAGGAAGTACAGGAGACCTTACAAGAATAGCCATTCCCCATGGGTGAAAAAGGAAATAATTTTTAAAAACTTTAAGAAGGCCAAATCAATAGGTCTGAATAATGGATTATTAAGGAAATGGCCATTATTCTTACAGAATCACAAATGATTATTTTTGAAAATGAATTATTGAGGCCAGATAACCGAGATGTATGCAAAATAATGATATATTTTTAAATAAATATGTACATACCAAAAAAAAGTCCATACCATTTTTATGTTCTCCAAGGGCCTAATTTTTCATTTATTAGTGCTTCCTCCTAAGAAACCCTTTGAGATAGAATTGTCATTGATACTGAAAATAGCTAAACCCTGGCAGTGTGTTACTGTGTAATTCTTCCTTTATACTGTGTAGCCCTAATGAATATGCAATGTGTTAGGTGGCATTGAAAAGAGGCTCTTGAACGGGTCACTGTCTAGCTATGGATTTAAGTACCTCAGATATAGTCAGAAGCAACACTAAAATGTGATCACCTTGGATGAGAAACATAAACAAATGTACCTAGCATCTCTTGAAGATTATTTCACTTTACCAAAATACAGATATTTAGGGTCGCCTGGGTGGCTGAGTTGGTTTAAGTGTCTGCCTTCCACTCAGGTCATGATCCCAGGGTCCTGGGATCGAGTCCCACATCGGGCTCCTTGCTCAGCTGGGAACCTGCTTCTCCCTCTCTGCCCCTCCCCCTACTCGTGCTTTGTCTCTCAAATAAATAAATAAAATATTAAAAAAAAAAAAGAAATACAGGTATTTGTTAAAAGTTAAGTGTAACATTGAAATCTTGGAGTAATTCTGGAAGAGATCATTTGACAGGCACTTCTACTCGAAGTAATTCATCCCATTGGTGTGGATAGTTTCAGGATCTGGCATTTTAGGGAAATATTTCCACACTAAACACTTTACATTAAACACATTTCCACACTAAACAGTCACCTGGAGGGGTAGTGGTAGTAGTTTTTATTAAGCCCTATTCTTTGGTGTATCTAGAAGGTACAGTCTGTGGGGCAGAGATAGTACAGAGAAAGACAACAACAGGACTGATACTAAATGGGGATAAACGTGGTAATAAATCTGATATGGATTAATACTTTACCTATGATGCAGACAAAATGAACAAATATGTTTCTGGTCTGATGTGAACAAAAAGATCTAGTCATACTTCTGAAAATTCCTAAGTACCAGAATTTGGTGTTTAAAGCAACATATCTTAGGATTTGTCAAACAAGATGAGATAGAGTATGAATATTTATCTCTAGTGCCAACTGTCCAAATTGAAACTAGAAACATCTGTCAAATGGTTTTCATTCTACTTTTTAATGCTATTTTTTCCCCTGTTTTATTTTTTTCCAAACATAGTGTGACAGAATGTCAATAGGAAAATCCTTGCTATAATACCAAGAACCCTGGACTTCTCGAAGTGGCTCTAGGTCTTGGAATAAACTATTTTTGGATTCAGATACTATGATTGGGGAGTTCCGGGCAGTAATCTTTCTCCAAACATCCTCAACTATCTCCATAAATTTTTATGGTTGTTATATTTATCAAGCTGACCTTGAAATAAATGTATTTACTAAGAAAATTATTACACCTGAGTACTTGGTAAATTGAAGTATTTTTAAAATTTAATCTTAGGCACAGCTATCAAAAGGAAATAATGACTCTCAATACCTAGAAAAAAGATGTTTGATAATCAATTTATATTTAATATAAAATGCTTACCACTCCAGACAGCAATTGAACATACTATTTTTTTTTTTAAAATCTTGACATGTTAAGTAAACTTTGTTGAATTTAAAAACAGGCAGTGGTATGATTAGACTGTTCCAAGTTTTTCTTGAACTGAAGCAATCCTTACCCAATTATCACTGAAATTAATCTAAATGATATTGAAAGAACCATTCAGTTTAAGTTGAAATGCTACTTGTCAAATGTAAAAAGTGAAGAAAATCTAGTATATCCTAGTTGGCAAATACGCTTTTTTTTTTTTAAACCTTTGCTTTATGGAAGTAGAACAAACCTGCACAAAATTCCAGAAAAAGCAAAAAGCAAAATGTAATTCTTCGAGGGAACATGAGAACTGGATTGCTCACTGCATGATGGACATCTCCACTCTTTTCTCTCTTGTGTTCCCAGGCAGTGATTGTCCTAATGAAGGCTTAAAAGTATGGTAGCTGTGGAGTCTTAAAGTTGTACAGAGAGTCAACATATTAATAGAAGATTCTGCAAGTCAGTGTTGGACCCACTGATGTGAAGTGGCAACTCGAGCTTCAGGCTACCTTGTGGCTGATTCTGATCCTTCAGGAATGAAAATGGTGGCTTCTAAACCCTCTTGCAGTTAAGCATCTACATAGTTTCCTGCATATATGAATCAAATCTGTTCTGAAGGCCCCTCAAAGCAAAGAATGTTCTTTCCTTTATTACTATGAGTACTTTTTTTCTTCTTTAAGAAGAAGAGAAAGATTACTGAGAAAGATTATAAAAAATTGAAAATTATTTTCAGGGAGTTATTTTTGTACTTCAGGAGTAACAGGAGGTGGTTAATTCTGAACATTTATCTGAAACTTTACACCAGCATTGCCCTGGGCGAGTTTGCGAATCTTCTTTTCTGACATTGGGTCTGGCTGAGGAACTTCTGTTTGCCGGATCATGTGTGTGGTAACCGGTCCTTTGGGTCACCCTGGCAACTGCAGTCCCCTCGGTCCAGGCTACACTCATGTTTTGCCAATGAAAGGGACAAAATGGAGGACCTCAACCTGATGCTGAGAAGGAAGAAAGAAAATGGGAGAGAAATTTGAAATCGATTGAGCTGATTGTACCCCTCTCCAAAAGGACTTCTGTTAGAACACGGATGATCTTATTGGAAATGGAGTAGTTGTTCCCTATTCCAGAAATAGAGTAATAGAATGTCGTGCTGTGGTGGTTTTGTGATGAGAGGTAAAATTGAGAAATGCAGGTGTGAAATGTTCAGAGTAAACAGGATATCCAGCTTCGGAATCCTAATTATCCTTATTTATCCCAGTGAAGGAACTGTTGTCCAGGAGTAGCACGAGTGATTTCACCCAGGAAAGTATTGTGAAAAATGCCTTAAAAAAGAATTCTCAATTTTGCATGCCCCCATGATATCTGTCCTCTTGCCTGATATGCATCTGTTTTCTTTCTCTTTTTTACTTGGTCAGTGAAGCAATAATTACCTGAAGGACAGCATTTTGAAGTTTAAGTGGAAAATCTGAAAACATATACATAAATTAAATAATTTTCTTTTTCTTGATAATAGGGACAAAGGCGACATACATTTCAGTGCTGAGAGAGCATAGTTCTACCTTCCACTTTCATGTTTTGCCTTGTTAATACAAAATAGCACCCCTTGGAGGACCTATTCCTAATTCAGAGTTCATTAATCACTGAGCACGAGCCATTCTTTCAGTCTAAGGATGAAAGACAGCGGGTATTCCTGATTTTACACAGAGAAGGCCATCTTTTGTAGATTCTAAAAGATCCCTTGCACCCAAAAGGACAAAAAGAAGAAGAAGAAACTCTGGAAGTCCGTGGGTCTCGTCAAACAGCAGTCTAAAAATTTATGTCAGCATTAGAGGTTCAGACATATGCCCTCAGAATTAGAGCTGCTGGTCAAATGTTTATTTACAAAGAGAACAACCTAAAATATTTGTATATGCCTGATGTAGGCTCTGGTCTTTGCATTAGCAGAAGGGCCAGCAGTATTCTGTCATCAGGGTATTTGAAAACACTTGGGATCAGTTGTGATGTTGAGTCATGTTTCAACATTACTGATATGGCCAGTAATGTCAATGATAACACACTGAGTTTGAAAAGGCTGTATTTCAGTGACTTTTGTTCTGGTTGAAATGCCAGAAAGTGGTACCTTCTGCCACGCCCACCGGCCCCCACCTCCCCCGTCCCACATGAAACTGATTGAAGCTTTGTTGGTGAAGGTGTGTGTGTGTGTGTTTATGTATGTGGGGACTGGAATCCAGTGCCCACCCAGTCACATCTTCCTGTTTCCCCCTAGTCCCCTGCCTTGCAGTCTTGGTTAGTGGTGAGAAATGATAAAGGAAAACTAGGACAAAGAAGGATTTGGAAAGATAAGGGGAAAGGGGCAGAAGAGGAAATAACAGGGGAGACGTGGGGAGGGGAATTCAGACTGATGATACCTCCACAACCTCCTTCTTAACCACCCACCACCCCAGAAAATACTAGTCAGATTGGAAGAGTCAGGGAAATGACAACACAAAACCAAATACATAAATAAATAAATAAAATTGAAAAAAACTCAGAAAGGTCACAGAATGCTGTGTGGCTTATGTGTCTTAGGAGTGACCTGAATTTTGGTTTCTGTTCAAGTCAGAAAAGCTCCTATAACCCACAATTCTTTACATAAAATTCCTTGGCAGTTGCCACTGCAAATCTTCTGGTCTTTTCCTGTCTCTGAGAAACAATACTATAAATGCAACTGCTGTCAATCAGGAAGTCTGCTCAAGGTTATGCCAGGTCAGATCTGGAAACCCAAGGATCAGTGAGTGAGGTGTTGATGGCAGGGTGGGTGGCAAATGCGAATGGAAAGAGCTTGAAATTTACAAGCTGCTGTCACAGGAAGATTAGGGCAAGACGGAGGCCTAAATTTGAAAGAGCCAAGTCAGAACGCAGGAAGATTAGGAAGTGGAGGACTAAGGGAAAAAAATGTGTCGTGGTTTTATTACAGAAAGCCTCACAAATTTAAGCACTTCGCTAGGAGGGATTGAAATGTACAGCAGACCACTTGTTCCTTCCAACATGACCAAATAATATTCCATCTTCCCACAGAGTGTCTCCTCTCTTGCGTGCACTCTGGCCCTTCCGTAGGCATCCTGTCATTTCTTGGGGTTACAGAGTGTCTGGATCGCCCCAACAGTTCCTCATTGGCTGTTTGGAATTAAATCTCCTGTTCATCACGACAAATGACATATTATTAAAAAGACTGGCAGTTATGTCACCCAAAATACATACCTTTGATGGGGACAAATGAACGAGGATGTAAACAGAAGAGAAAGGACAAGTGAGGCAGCGATGTCTTGCAACCTTCCCGCTCTTTCCTCTGTCCTCCCAAAACCCTTCCTGGCTCCCTCAGGACTGCTTGGAACGCCCAGCAAATCATCAGCACTGCTGAAAACCCTCTTCTCACAACCTGTTTCCAAGTCTTCAGCATATTTTGACAAATTAATGTCGGTACTGAATTCTCTTAACAAACTTTACCTGAGTAAGATGATTCTTACACTCTCTGATTTACAAAATACAAGCACTGACTCTCTTTTCAAATAGGGAAAGATATTTTTAGTAACTCAAAGATGAGGTATTTATCACCTCTCTTTCTTCTCCAGGAAACAGCCTTCAGGGTTATGCAATGGCAGTTGAGAATGGGTGTGTATAATTGATGTAGTTTGATACTTCTATTTTTAGTACAGAGTACACCTCAACAAAATGTCTTAATGTTCAGTAACTTCATGGCAGAATTGTCAACCAGATTGTTTCCTATCCAGCTACTACAGTACCTCTCTTTCAGAAAAGATTTGAAGGCATCAAAGATTCAATTTATATAACTAAACCTAATCAGTCTTCCTTTGGGACTGAAACAGGTAAAATAACATTGACAGGAGAATGGAAAAGTCTAAAATCTATATAAAATGTCATTGATAGCTTTTCTTTAGTCTCATATAGACAACCTTATGATCAATCTATTTGAAGTACACGATAGATCCTTTCTCTCCTGTTACTGAAATTAAATGGGACCATGAAAAGAGAAAGTCTAGAAAAACTGATGAATTTTTTAGGTTTACTGAACGAGAGTATCCGTGGCCACAATGGCTGCAGGGATCCCACTCTGAGGAAACAGAAGTAGCTCCTAAAGTCGAACATTCTCTTGAGTCGCCCCACAAATGTCATTCACATAGTAATAAAACATTTTAAGTCTGTGGAGTCCTGTGAATTCTGAGCATGAGGCTTTTTTTTTTTTTTCCTGGAACAGAAGGAAATTATAGCCTGTTGTGATGGTTCCTGCAAAACAGTCTCACAGATCTTTCTTCTGCGTTCTCTTCCCTCGGCTTCTGTGACTACATATTCTGTGACTTTTCCAGCTGCCTTTCTGGCAGTGGCTTCTCAGCATCATTTCTGAGTTCCCTGTCTCTCAGTGGCCCTGAGAAGGTGGTGCTAGCTGTTTTCGGCTTTAGGTCCTCCTCCCTTGTCAGTTCCTCTGGCTCTTGGGTGTGTTCACCCACAACTTGGGTTTCCATATGCGGACTGGGAATTCGCACATCAGTGTCCATAGTGCAGCCCTTGCTCCTGATGACTGGATGTGACCGTCTCCTGGACCATCCTGCCCAGTGCGCCCAGGGTCATGTAGAGTGGGTGTGCCACTCGCGGAACTCAGGAGCCCCGGGCCCTCCCCTTGCTGGGTCTGTGTTCCCTGTCTTCAGATGACACTAGCACTCATCCTGTGGCCGAGGGACAGAGCAGAGTCATCCCAATTCCGCCTTCCCTCTCCGTGCCTGCAGCCAATTAACTTCCAGTTTCTCTCCGTTCTCTCTGTCTCCCATCACACCATTCCACCTGCCCCCATCACCATCACTCCTTATTTAGGTGCTGTCAGCTTTCTTACGGACTCGTGCAAAATGTCCTAATGGATCTTCCTGCCTCAGGTCTTGATTCCCTCCAATCCATTTTTCAAACCCCCGTAGAGTGATTTTCTGAAATGTGAGTCTGGCCTTATCATTTCTCTGTTGAAACTCTTTAATGGCTCCCCAATGCCTTCAGGTTAAGTCCAGTTTCCTTAATGGCCCTTTGTGATCTGACCCCTGACTGTATCTCCAGTCCCCCCTCTCTCTTCCTCTTACTACGTTTGGGCTCTTTGCTGAGCCTTGTGGAATTTCTAATTTCAACTCCTCAAATGGAACATGCTTTCTTACCCCCTCTGGGTTTTGCTCATGTTGCTCCCTTTTCTTTTCTTCGGGAAAGCTCTTTTGTGTGGTTAGTTAAGAACGCGGCTCTGAAAGGAGACTGCCTGGATTGGAATCCTGGCTCCCTGTTTCCCAGTCATTTGCTCTCCTGGACCTTGATGGTGATGACGATGATGACAACAGTGATGTCGGTGACTGTATCTCCTTTTCAGGGTTTTTATGAAGATTAAATGAGTGGGAGCCAAAACCATACGTGGGTTCAAGTAAATTCCCAGTAAATGTTAGTGGTCTATTACTTCTCACCTGATCAGAAAATGTCTAAGAATGCTTGCCTGGGCTTCACAAAGATACACTTTGTGTTTCCACAGTACCCGCATACCCTTGTGGGGACCGCTGTCACACACGCTTTGGTCCCTGCTTCTCTCTTCACCTCTCTCCCCTGACTGGTTACA
Source organism: Mustela erminea (assembly GCF_009829155.1). Lineage (NCBI taxonomy): Eukaryota > Metazoa > Chordata > Mammalia > Carnivora > Mustelidae > Mustela > Mustela erminea. The sequence continues at coordinate 48,066,814 of NC_045616.1, forward strand.
AATTTCTTGAGGTCAGAATTTTATTTTGGTCACCAAGGCTCTAAAACCATGTCTGGCTGGTAATAAGTGCTCAACAGGCAACTCGATTTCCATATAGAAAATCTTTGCTTTTTAAGAACCAAGATTTTAGGAAAAAAAGGAGAGTTGATGTCTGTGTTTTACATGTCCTATCATGGCAATGTATTTTAAGGAAGTACTTATATTTAACTGGGATGTCATGTTGAACTAAGGAGATTTATAGCTGGTTGGATTTCTCTCCTGTAAACAACAAAAACCAATAAGGAGACAATTATAAATCCCTTTCCCTAGGAAAATCAAAGTCTGCCTGAGGTTATTGCTGTGTCACTAGTGCCATCAAGGGTTTCCACTCCTCCAACGGTCTTAATAGACAAGAGAAACGGAAAGAGGAAAGATAATGCACTTTTTAAAATCTGAGTGTGCTATAATGACCCTGGGCTGAGTAAGGGGAAAGGAGTTGGTTAGGAGGGACCAGGAAAAACCTCTCTAAAATAAGTCAGATTCCTCTTCTTGTTCTCTCTGGCTTTTCTCGAGACCAGTGTGTGAGCTCTGTCATTCTATCAGTCTCCATTTCTGTTTCCATTTGTCTTCCTGTGCTTGCTGCTGCTACTCCTCCTGCTGACATCGGTCCTCTTGGTGAGTTTTAAAAGCTATTGGTTGGAAGGTGGTAGACGCAAGATCATTTCTACTATGGATCTACTCTAAACCTGTAAGAAAAAACTGTTCCTGAAAATGACATATTTAATTCCTTACTTTTTTTTTTTTTTTCCTCCTGTCTGGATCCAAGTCAGGGAGAACATGTATAGAAACCGGTAACACTAGTTTTGTATGGAATTGAACAAAGTTTTTTTTAATGGAAGAGAGAATACCAAGAGAAGTTTTTACCATGAGTGGAGGGGCAAAAAGAGGAGGCATTTTAGAGGTATAATTCATATTCCCTTTATCAATCACTTTTAATTTCTTTGGTTGCATGGGCTCTCATGATCAGAAGGGCCTCTGTTTTATGGAAGGGGAAATGTATCAAGTTTGGTTATTAGAAATAATGTAAGTGACTAGTAAATTTGGGGAAAGTGAACAGGTAAGCTGAGGCTTATAGAGAAACACAAAACAAAGACAAGACAACAAATACCGGTCATCTTGTGGCTGTGGCTGGACGCAAGCCAAGTGACCACGGAGAGAGTCAAGATCTTGGTGAAGCATTAACTGTACCTGCCTCACTTCTAGTTACAGATCTTCCTCAACTTACGGTGAGGTTATGGCCCAATAAACCTATCATCAATTGAAAATATTGTGTCAAAAATACATTTGATACACCTAACCTACTGTATATTAATCTACCAAATACATAGCTTAATCTGGCTTATCATAAATGTGCTCAGAACACTTCCATTAGCCTACAGTAGGGTAAAGTCATCAAAAATAATTTTACAAGAAATTACTGAATATTCCACATAATTTATTGAACACCGTACTGAAAGTGAAAAACAGAATGGCTGTGTGGGTACAGAATACTTTTAAGTATATCGGTTGCTAACCCTCGTGATCATGTGACATAACGGAAGGTGTGGCTCACTGCTATCAGGGAGGGAATTGTACTGCATATTGCTAGCCTGAGAAAATACCAAAATTCAAAGTACAGTTTCTACTGAATGAGTATTGCTTTTATACTGTAAAGTTGAAAATTCGTAAGTTGAGCCATAGTAAGTCAAGGACCATCTCTACTTTAGGGTGATTCCTCGTAACTGTTCTCTTTTTACTTTTTCATTTTTTAAAACTGTAAGTATGAAGAAAAGCAGAAAGGATAGTAAAATGACCATCTATATTTAAGAAGTTAGGGCCCTAGCAAGAAAAGGATGGCAGGCTCAAACAGGAGAATTTGAAGAGAGTTTGAGAAAGGACTGTTTATGAAGGTGTGGGCAGGGTTTGGGGACCCACCATGGGACAGTGTAGGCTTGGGGAGCTACTAATAATGGGGTTTGTTATCTTCACAGGCCTGGAGACATGAGAGTAAGTACTGTTTATTTAAACCTAGAGAGGCTGCCTGTGAGGAGTGGCGGTGGGTGGGGCAGGGTCCTACACGCTCCATCTTCTTTTTCCTCCAGCTCTCCTGCAGTTGTTTCTATTGGCCAAACCCAACAGGAAGTCAGAGGTCACAGGAGTCCACTAACGTGGTTCACAGATGTCAGCCTTCTAGAGAGTACAGTAGGGTGAAGGATATATGTGCAGGACAGAGAGAAGATATTCAGCACAGTACGGTAAGAGGAAGAACTCCTATCTAGGGGTGGAGAAACGTAGGGCCTAGCTAGTTTTTCAAGCTTTAGGTTGCAATCCATCAGTCAGTTGTAAAAACAGTTTATCAGAGGGTGACCAGCATTTAAAAAAAAAAAACAGAATGGAAAATATTAGGGTGAATCTGATGCAGCAAGGGTGTGTGATTGTGTGCACGCCCATGGGCCTAAGTTCACACTTAGGCTGGACGTATATTTCTTACTGTTGGTCGTAGTGAAGAGAATATTTAGCCTGATTCAGAAAGGGCAAAGAATTCGTGTAGGCACTCCTCCAAAGAAAATCTACAAATGGCCAATGAGCACATAAAAATATGCCCAGCATCATTAATTATTAGGGGACTGCAAATCTAGCACCCATTAGGATAGTTATTGTAAAAAAAAAAAACCCCACAAAAACCAAAAAACCAAAACCAAACAAATAGAAAAGAATGATTAGTAAGGATGTGGAAAAACTGGTGATGCGTTGGTGCTGCATTAGTGAGAATGTAAAATGGTGTTGCCCCTATGGAAAACTCCTAAAGAACTCCAACAGAATTTCCATATGATCCAGATAGTCCACTTCTGAGTATATATCCAAAGGAATTGAAAGCAGGACCTTGAAGAGATAGTTGGGCACCCATATACATAGCAGTGTTGCTCGCAACAGTCAAGAGTTTGAAAACAATCCAGGTGTCCACTGATTGATAAATGAGAAAATAATAAGTGGTATATACATAGAACAGATTATTATTCAGCCATAATAAAAAAAGAGGAAGAAATTCTGACAGAGGCTACAACATGGCTGAACCTGGTGGACATTTTGTTAAGAGAAATAATCCAGTTCTCAAAAGACAGATTCTGTATAATTCTACTTAAATGAGGTATATGGGATAGACAAATCCATAGAGACAGGATGTGGAATGGTGGATGCCAGGGACAGAGAAGAAGGGGGGATGGGGAGTTGTTGTAAAATGGGTATAGAGGGGCACCTGGGTGGCTCAGTGGGTTAAGCTTCTGCCTTCAACTCAGGTCTTGATCCCAGGGTCCTGGGATAGAGCCCCACATCGGGCTCTCTGCCCAGCAGGGAGGCTGCTTCCCCCTCTCTCTGCCTGCCTCTCTGCCTACTTGTGATCTCTGTCAAATAAATAATTAAAATCTTTAAAAAGATAAAATAAAATGGGCATAGAATTTTAGTCTTAAAAGATGAAAAGGGTTCTGGAGATGGATTGTGCAACAAGTGGGAATTGACTTAACACTACTGAGCTCTGCTCTCATGGTGTTACAGGCTGAATTAGGTCCTCCTTCCCCCAATTAATACGTTGAAGTCCTAACTCCCCAATATCTTCAGAATATGACTGTATTTGGAGATAGGGCTTTAAAGAGGTAATTAAGTTAAAACGAAACCCTTAGAGTAGCCTTAATCCAAACTGACTGGTATCCTTACCAGGAAATTTGGACACAGAAAGATTTCGGAAATGTGTGTACATGAACAGAGACCAAGTGAAGAAGAAAGTGACCAGAAAGTGTTCATCTGCAAGCCAACAGGAGAGGCCCCAGGAGAAATCATATTGGATACCTTGAACTTGGACTTCCCAACTTCCACAGCTGTGATAAAAATACATTTCTGGTGTTTAAGCCATCCAGTCTGTGGTATTTGTTATGGCAGTCCTAGAAAACTAATACAGATGGTAAATTTTATGTGATGTGTATTTTTATCACAATTTAAAAAAATGTGGAAAACAATGGTCTAGTTGGCTCTATCTTGGAGGAAATCTGGAGAGAAGTTTGTGAAGCAATAAATGATGAGATTGCCAAGAAAATAATTTGTATTCTGTGAAAGGAGATTTGACTGGGACTGTGTATTGAGATACATGTTTAGAACTGTAGACCTGTTCTCCAAATTTGAGGTCAGCATAGCTATAAACTAAATGTTGGTGGGTTTTCCTTGCCAGGTTCAATATAATCCTAGCTTGGAAGGAAGCTCTTGAGGAAGCAGTCTGGGTTCTTGAAACTTCCCCAGTAGTACAAGTATCAGACAATCATGAAATTATTAAGTTTATTAATAACTTTGCTGTGCTTAGCATAACGTTGGAAGGATATTGATCATATAAGTTAAATATTATTCCCAACTTTTTTTTTTATTACAAGTTTCCAGTGACACTTTATTTTTTCTTTTCAGCTTCCTGTCATGCAGTTTTCTTGGCCTTTTGGCCTGGATGTCATAGGGCCCGACATTGGCATGGGCCATGCAAAGATTGGCTACACTTTGAAGTTCTCCTCTTCTGTAATGACTCTGGCTTTCTTGTTCTTATAGACATTCCATCTGGGCATGACTAGTCTTCTTGTTCTTATAGACATTCCATCTGGGCATGACTATTCCTCTCAGCTGAGTAGCAAATTTGAATTCTTTAGCAGAGTTGCCTTGCTTCTTGGGGGCTGAGGGCTTCCCGGGGTAGAAGGCGAGCTTGGAGCAGTACTGTAGGCATGGCATGTTGGCTTGCAGGGACTCTGTGGACTTGTTCCACCTTTTTGGATCCACCAAGATCCCCATGGCCCGTGCCGCCATCTTGTGAATGCCAGCCACCTGTAACCCTAACAAGCTGAAGCCCTTGCCACACACTTCAGTGTGATCCCTCACTGTGGGGCCCCTCACAATGGGCCTGGTGGGTCCACTTGGCCGTGAGGCGTGCCTGGGTTTGCCAGACCCCATGTCTGTGGCTCTTCTGTGCCAGCTGGTTGAACCACATGGCTACGTGCAGCTGCCACTCCTCATGGAAGTGGGGCTTCAGGAACATGCTGTTTGGGCTGGGCACCATGGCTGTTGCCTACGGATCTCCTCCATGGGAGACCGGCCAGTGGAAAAGAACTGGTGCCACCAAGTATCCTGAGATGGTCTATTCCCATTTTACAGATATGGAAATTAAGGATCAAAGATGTTAAGTTGTTTACATACCTATACCTCATAACACGTAATTCACATGTAACTGTGTCTGAAGCAAGAAAAAAACACGCACAGTTTTAAATTTACCCGGTACATATCTGAGAGAGATATCTAAAAGGAAACAATCATGTGGTAAAGGCCTTTTAAATAATAGGAAGAAAATATGTTCTGTGCCACACATATTGGAAGTCTTTCTGTTCCTGCGGGAAGTGGGGAGATCCATAAAACCTTTTGAAACTTGCTTGTGGTTAGGCTTTGGGGTTTGTTCACAGCAATCTTTGAAATCAACTTTATTGAAGTATAATTGATATAGGAAAAACACATGCATTTTGTGTGTAGAGTTTGTTGACTTTTGACAACTATATACACCAATAATCCATTAACAAAATCAAGACAAAGAACTCCATCACTCCCCAAGTTCCCCAAAGCCCCTTGTCAGTTAGCCACCCTGCTGTGCACTCCTGTCTTCCCTTCCCCCTCCTCCTCCCTACTCTTCTACCCCTACCATCCCTGTTCCACGAAACTACTGACTTGTTTTCTATTACTGTAACTGAGATATCCCCCCACCTCTGGCACTTCATATAAATGAGATTTTACACTATCTAGTGTTTTGTTTATCTTTTTTGTCCTGGCTTCTTTCAGTCAGCAAAATGTTTTTGAGATTCCTTCATGATGTCTATGTATCAATACTTTATTCCTTTTTATTTTTTTAATTTCTGGGTAGTGTTTCATTGTATGAATATACCACGATTGGTTTATCCATTTATTTATGGAAGGCCATGTGAGTTTTTTCTCCCAGTTTTTGGCTATCATGAATAAAGCAGCTGTGAACACTCAAGTACAACTGTATGCATGGGCATATGCTTTCATCTTTCCTGGCCAGTTACCTAAGGGTAGTGTTGTTGAGTTGTAGGTGCATGTTTAACCTTGTGAGAAGCTGTCAGGCTCTTTTCCAAGGGGGTACCACATGGCATGCCCATCAGTAATGCGTAAGAGTTCCAGGTGCTCCACATTCTCACCAGCACCTGGCATTGCTGGTTTTATAAATGGTAGCCATTCTGGTGGGAATGTAGTAGTTCCTCACTGTGGTTTTAATTTGCATTTCTCTGATGACTAAAGATGTTGAAAACATTTTCACATGCTTATTGGCCATTTGTATGTCTTCTTTTGTGAAAGTGTCTATCCAGATTTTTTGTCCACTTTTTATTGGGTTATTTGTCTGATTGTTGAATTGAATGAATTATTTGTGTATTGGGGATCAGAGTATTTTGTCAGATATGTGCTTTGTAAATGTTTTTTTCTGACCCTTGGCTTGCCTTCCCATTTTCCCAGTGGTGTCTTCTGAAGAGTTTTATATATTTTTTTTTTTAAGATTTTATTTATTTATTTGACAGACAGAGATCACAAGTAGGCAGAGAGGCAGGCAGAGAGTGAGAGAGAGGAGGAGGCAGGCTCCCCGTGGAGCAGAGAGCCCGATGTGGGGCTCGATCCCAGGACCCTGGGATCATGACCTGAGCCGAAGGCAGCGGCTTTAACCCACTGAGCCACCCAGGCGCCCCTGAAGAGTTTTATATTTTGATGAAGTCTAGTTTATTAACTTTTTTCTTTTATGGTTATTGATTTTTGTGTTCATTGGAGAAATTATTGCCTGTCCCAAAGTCATGAACTTTCTATCTTAGAAGTTTTGAAACAAGTGTTTTATAATAGACATTTGCTCTGGAAAAGAGTTATATTAACTTAAAAATTAATAAATAGCAAAAGTAATAATCAGGTACAGCATCAGCTCATGGTCATGGGCTGAAGGTAGTGGCATGAGCAATTTTAGTATTGGAGACAGAAATGACCAAAATTAGCCTATTACCTTTGCAAAATGAAATTCCTAGCCAGTCATTGCCATGATGTGGGCCATTACTGGAGCTGAACTTGTGAGGGTTGCCCATGTGCATGGCGGAGAACAAAATGAGAACAGAGACAAACAAAAACTAGAATTGAGGCAGTTTGACACTGATCTGACCAAGGGTTCTGCTAATAGGAGAGTGACAAGGGATAGTTAAAAGCAGGTATATATTGTTCATAAGTTATACACACACACACACACACACACATATATGCATATATATGATAAATTGTATATACTTTATTTCAAAACATCACTTTTTTCCTAATGAAAATTCTTCAATAATTTATCCATGCAAGGCTTGATATAGAGACACCTGAATTGAGAATACCAACCAACATTCTAACACATCAGCAAAAGCCCTTTACAGAGGCACATGAGAGGATTTATTTGCTTCTAACATGGAACTTAGAATAGATACCTTTAAAGGCAGAGAGAAAATCATGGTATTTCTTTGCCACCTAGGGTTCCGATGAGGTGAATAAAAGAAGAACCACTTGTCCATTTGAGAGCTAAACTTGAACTGAACATTTCTTTACCTTCTGAAATGTTCAGTTAAGTGCTTTTACACTTCAATTTTCCAGCCTGGGCCAAGACCAGAAATGCCAAAATGATATGAGAAAGGCTGTTCTTACTGTTTTTCTGGCTGGGATTGGAAGAGAAAGTGCCAGCAATCTTGTAAGAAAGCCTGTTCTCGAAAGATCTGCAACCCAGTTTGCAGAATCAAGGGGTTTGGATAGTTCAGATGAGTCTGGCTGAGTGTCCTGGTGTGTTCATCCGAGTAACACCCTGCAGAAAGCATTTTGTCTTATCAAAGTCAACCACAGAATACTTTGTGTACTTCTTCAGACGTCTTAACCATCATGTGTGCCCATCCAGATAAACCGCTAAAGGCTAGCTGAACACTGCCAAATTGAAATCTTTGAGTATGATCCCTACAACTAGGATTCAGATTTCAACTCGAAATAATGAAAATAGTAATCACAGCGATAATTTTATAAAATGTTTACAGCATTGGCTCCAAAGTGCATCAGAGTCTTTAAACTACAGAAGGCATTAGAGATAACAGCCTAACCTCTCGTTTTATACTTTAGAAATTTAAGGTTCAGAAAGATGAGGTTATTTGCATAAATTCACGTAACGAGTTAGAGGCAGTGTCCAGCCTGGAAAATAGGAAACTTTCTTTCCTGTGATACATCATGAAGTAGGCTGAATGATTTATTCTTTATCATAGATGAGCCCCCAAAGAGAAAAACTACCTGTAAAGTTATTATGTGGTCCTAGTGTGGCAACTAAAAAGGAAATTCATTAGAGGTACTGGGATGGAAGATTATTACTTCAGTATTTAGGGCTGAAGTGCCAAACAGTATCTTCAGATCTCTTAAAACCCCTCATTGATATGCTGGCTTTAGGATATGTTAATTATTTGGCAACATTATATGCTGGAAGATGTTTTTTCTAAAAAATCTTTTTATTCTGAAAGCATCTTGCTAGGAGGGTCGTTAATGCCTTGAGAACCTGAGTTGCAAATTCTCATTCACACACATCTCTTCGAGATGCAGCCGTGAAAGCTGTCATTCCTGATGACCATCCTACCTGGACTGTGGGAAGAACAAGGCAGCCTGGCAGGGGATAGAGGGGTGTGGAAACAGATGCCATGGGTGGGTCCACAGAGAAGATCAGGGTCTCTAGCCGTGAGTGAAAACCGCAGCCCTAGTGGGAAGAAGGAACCCCCCAGCGGCAGACAGCTTTGCTTGTTTGTTGCCTGCCTCCACAAAACAACGCAAAGGCTGTTCCAGGGTTGTTTCTCTTCCTAAAAACAGCTGAAGCTTGCTCACTCCCAAAACTACAAAGTGTTGGGTATCTCCCAGATGTCAAAATTCTTATTCTTGGGGCACCTGGGTGGCTCAATGTGTTAAGCCTCTGCCTTTGGCTCAGGTCATGATCTCAGGGTCCTGGGATTGAGCCCTACATCAGGCTCTCTGCTCAGCGGGGAGCCTGCTTCCCCCTCTCTCTCTGCCTGCCTCTCTGCCTACTTGTGATCTCTGTCAGATAAATAAATAAAACCTTTAAAAAAATATTCTTATTCTTTCCTTATAGAACACACATTTCTTTTCTTACCTGATGTTTACAGCAACAGTTGTTTTATTATTATTATTACTATTAATATTATTAAATTTTTAACAGGCTCTGCTTTGCTGGTTGATTTGACTAAAGAAAGTATTTAGAAAATATACAGCATTTGTATATAATATTATTAACTCACTTTCCCCATTGGTAAAAATTGGGCTCGGTCTCTGTAATCTCTAGGTCCCTTCCATCTCTAACACATTAGGCTTCTCTGCGTGTGGACCCTCTGTCACACACCTTCTATTTCTCAACCAGGCAGCCAATCAACCACTCTGTCCCCCATATATTTGTATAAAACATATTATGGGAACCTGACAGGCATGAACATAAATACATTTCAACGTGACTACATCAAACCGCCTTAACAATAGCAAAAGTATTTCTATGTGCATAGCACATGCACTACAGAGTTTCTGTAATATGGAACACTTTGAAGTTATGGTAAAATTTGTGCTGAGACAGATGTGAAGAACTTTGGTGACCTCAACCCCATCAGCTCTGTATATTCTTTACTTCCAGGCAAAACACCCGCTGGAGTGATGGCGTGATATGAAGGAGCCTAAGCTGTTCACCAGAGCTGACAAGTTATTCTTAAAGCCTTTAAATAAATGTCGAATCCCTCATGACTGTGGATTTGGATAACGGAGGCACAATGACTTTTTCATTAACGGAAATTTATATTATTATTAATGGAGAGATCTATTATTTATAAGACGATAGTCAGACAGTAGATTTTGCTCATTTTATTTACTATCATTGGTTTTATTTAGCAGATGTCACAATGTAAGCAATTTCTATTAATGGGAATATCAAACAGTTGGAAACGGGGCTTTTAAGTGAAACACCTAGTTCAAAAATGATACGTGTACATCCTGTGTGGTAACAGACCTAATCCCAAATACATATTTTTTCATAAAATCTTACCTGGTTCTCTACTCTTTAAATACCTCGGATTTTTAAAAAACACACAAAATAATTGTTAAGCATTAGATCTTATCATGAAAGACAGTATATTTCAGAAGCGTATGTGCCCACTTATATGAGGAATTTAAAACAGTCAGACTCATAGAAGCATAGTTTGGTGGTTGCCAGAGGCTGGGGGAGGAGGAAATGGTGAGGTGTTGGTCAGAGGGACAAAATTTAGTTATGTGAGATGAGTAAGTCCTAGCGATCTACTGTACAGTACAGGGCATAGAGTTAAGAGTACTGTTCTGTATATGCAAAAATTTGCTAAGAGAGTAGATCTGATGTTAATTGTTCTTATCACACCTGCACACACACACACACACACACACACACACACACACACAAGAGGGCAGGAGGAAACTTCTGGAGGTGATGGATAAAGTAATGGCATAGGTTGTGGTGATGGCTTAACAGGTGTCCATTTATCTTCAAATCGATCATGGTGAATACATTAAGCATGGAAAGCTTTTTGTCTGGAAAGAAAGGAAGGGAGGGGTGGGAATAGAGGGAGGAGGGGAGGGAAGGAGAAAGAGAAACCCTGGGGACTAAAGAGGAGCTAACGCTCTGTGGGATCGACAAGGTAAAATCTCCCCAATAATCTCGAGTTTTGGCAAAGCAGGATTTGTGTGTTAGGGGCAGTAAGAGAGGTCATTAATCTGTGGAACCCAGATGGTTGCCACCAGCAGGTTTCCAGGCAAACGTGAAGCCTGCTTCTGATTAGCCGTCCTCTTGCCTCCCTACTTTACACCTTCTCTCTTTACACTTTCCCTGTCCCCCGCTGCTCTGGCTGCTGGGCTGTCTGCCCCTTGCTACTTTCATACTGTCCTTCCCTTTCTACAGCCCTTCTCTTCTCTCCAGTTGGAGATCCCCAGCCTTCAGCAGGGAGAGGTTATTCTCTAAGAGATTGCCAGATTAAATGATGCGTAATGAGATTCAAGATACTTGTATGCAGGGTACCCTGTATTTGCATTTTGAAAAAGCAGATTATTAACCCTAAACAAATACAAAATTGACATGAGAATGTTTATAAGTGGGAAAAGATTTTCTAGTGTTTTCCCCTACTCCAAGCTACTGTGAAGTCAATGGATTTCCAATAATTTTTTTTTAAAGATTTTTATTTATTTATTGGACAGAGAGATCACAAGTAGGCAGAGAGGCAGGCAGAGAGAGGAGAAGCAGGCTCCCCGCTGAGCAGAGAGCCCGATGCGGGGCTTGATCCCAGCACCCCGGAATCATGACCTGAGTCGAAAGCAGAGGCTCAACCCACTGAGCCACCCAGGTGCCCCAATTTTGTTTTTTTTTAAATTTGAGAGAGAGACAGAGACAGAGAGAGAGAGAGAGAGACGAGCAAGTGTAGGGACAGAGGGAGAAGCAGACTCTCGGCTGAGCAGGAAACCGAATGAAGGGCTCGATCCTGGCACTCCAGGATCATGACCTGAGCTGAAGGCAGATGCTTAACCTACTGAGCCACACAGGTGCCCCTCCAATAAATTTTTTAAAGTAGTGCTTAATAAAGAATTACTTTTCTTCTAAGACTTTACAGACTCTTCCTTGGTCCACAGACTTCTAGTGAAGGTAAAGAGTCGCACCTTCAGATGCCAGGAATTGACCAAATCAGATAAGTAAGACTGGAACACGCTCTTTTTTTTTTTTTTTTTTTTTTTTTTTTGATTGTAATTGTATTTTAATATTTATTTCATTTTATTTATTTATTTATTAAAGATTTTATTTATTTATTTGACAGACAGAGATCACAAGTAGGCAGAGAGGCAGGCAGAGAAAGAGAAGGGAAGCAGGCCCCCTTCCGAGCAGAGAGCCCGATGCGGGGCTCGATCCCAGGACCCTGAGATCATGACCTGAGCTGAAGGCAGAGGCTTTAACCCCCTGAGCCAACCAGGCGCCCCTTCATTTTAAAAACAGAAATAGATTTGCATAGTTTAAGAACTTAACAAGAGTGAAAAAGAGCACAAAGTTCTCTCCCTCAGTCCCATATCTGGTAGTTTCCACCCGATACCAAATAGAAAACCTCTGTTGCTAGCTTCTTGTGTAGACTTCCAGGTATTTAAAAAACGTTTATACGAGTGAGTGTTAACACCGGTTCCTTTTCCCGCTTAAGAAAAAGGAGCATACATACTATGCACACTTTGGTATTTCCCCCCTCACTTAATATGTCTTATATCTCTTTACATACTGGTACTATGGAACAGCCTTATTCTTTGAAAAAAAAATTATTTATTATGGTTGAAAGTATCAATATTTGGATGCACCGTGATTTACTTAAGCAGTTCTCTATTGACAAACTGTTAGATTGTTCCAATCTTCTGCTATTAAAAGAACTGCTGCAGTAAATAACCCTGCACATTCATGATTTTGCCCATGTGTGAATATATCTGTAGAATAAACTCCTAGAATTGGAACTGCTGAGTCAAAGAGTACATGCATTTGTAATTTCAATAAATATTGCCAAATTGCCTTCCAGAATGATTATACCTATTTACACTCCCACCAGCAATGAATCACTGCTCCCATTTCTCTGTATCTTGCCAACCCTAAGGGTTGTCAAATTTTTGGATTTTTACCAACCTGATAGTGAAATATGGTATCTTGATGTAGTTTTAATTTGCATTTCTTCTATGTGGGAGTGATTTGAGCATCGTTTCATATGTTCATGAGTCATTTGTATTTCCTTTTCTGTGAACTATTACTCATTTTTCTAATAGGTTTTTTTTTTCTTTTAATTCTATGGTGTCTTTGTAGATGAGAGTTTAGTTCCTTGTAAGTACACTCAACTGCAGATACCTTTTCCTGGTTTGTTGTTTGTCCTTTTACTTAAGAGTTGTTTAAAAGGCTGCATAATGTGGATAATTGCATTAGTACTTCATGTCATTTTGCCTGCACACACAACTTTGGATGAAGATAGACAGGTAGACAAATAAATAGACTGTGTGTGTATATGTAGATTTTTTTAAACGACCGTTTCTTTTTCTTGTTGTATAAATATGTGACACTCATGTATCAACCCCTCCTGTAGGCAAATGAGTACAAGCATGTTATCCAAAAGAGGTTCAAGGGGTTTAGTGAGTTGCCACTGGTGCTAGAAAAATGAGACATTGAAACTTTATTCCCAAAGTTCACAATTTGGTTATAAGGGTGGCACAATTGTACTTGCAAATAAAGAAATAAAATAGAGTGCTGCCTGGGTGGCTCATTTGGTTAAGTGTCTGACTCCTGGTTTTGGCTCAGGTCATGATCTCAGGGGTCGTGGGATCGAGCCTCAGCCTCTCTTGGGGCTCCATGCACAGCAGAGAGTCTGCCTGAGATTCTCTCTCTCCTTCTCACGCACTCGCACAAATAAAGAAATAAATTTCAAAAGAAATACGATAGAGTAAGAGACATACATATAAACAGGTAAATCATGAGGACGCTGCAGAAACAATGTATAATTAGTTGTGAGCACAGTGATTTGGCAGTAGGGCAGGTGGACTGAGTCACTGTATGTATACCGGCATTAGGTTAACGTTAAACCACTGCCTCAATCAGACTTCTGTGCAGAGAAGAGATTCTGTGCCGGGAGTTTTAAGCAGAAAGGAATTTAATGTGGGGGATTATGAGTTTACAAAACCACTGGGAGAGACTGGAGCCATGGAAGCAAGGAGCTGCTTTGACCTCAGGTTTCTGGTGGTCCCAGCACCACTGCAATTGTTAGGGAAGAGGGGACACCCAGGCTCCTGCTGTGTTTGCTCCCGCTGTCTCTCTCCCAAGACCCTGATAGACAGCGAGGAGAGTGTGGACCCTGGTCACTGCCAGCACCGGTGACTGTTAGAGCTTGTCTGTCAAGTGTAACTGTCACAGGAAAATAGCCTTGCCTATGTTTCAGATATGTCATAGCTACATCCTTTTTGGCCAAATCCAGAATGCACCTGGAACTGCAGCTGCAAGGGAGTCTGGGAAATGTAGTTTGAGACTTTCCAGCACTTGTAATTCAGGGATGGTGGTGATGGATGCCAATAATTAATATAGTTTCAGTCACTTTGGTATGTGTTAATCTGATTATCAAGTGTAAAGCAGATGACTACAGACTGGGAACATTAAATTGATATATTTTGTCTGGCTCTGGAAGAAGAAGGCTTCTAGAAAATAAAATTTTTTAAGGAGCTCACCTGGCAGGAAACCTGGTAGTCAGGAGCAGAAGGACTGAGGACATGGGGCTTTAAAGCATCGGCAGGACTGGGAGAATTGTCAAAGGAGTGGTTGGGAGGGTTGAAGAAAGATAAATTGGTTTTCATTGTTCTATAGGCATATCCAAAGATGATAGGAATAACAACAAAAAGAACAATATGATTTACTAGATAATATATGTGAAAACCTGTGGTAAGCCATCAGGTCCTGATGATAAGCAATACTGGAGTAAAGTGTTCTTCTCATATATATGCAACAAAACAGATTTTAAAAAGTTAGCAATTGGCCCAAGTTCACTTTACTGTGTATTACAACTTGAATTGAATCTTCCTTTCTTCCCCCTTTGCATTTTCCCTCCCTCCCTCTTATTCTCCATCTCTCTGTCTTTCCTGTAATTGACTGAGCATTTACTATCTGCTGGGATCTTCGCTTGGATGGTCAGACTAAATCCTTTCCCTCAAGGAGGCAGTTGCCTTGTATCTAGTCTACCTGATGTTTATTTGGCATTTTCTTCATTGTATATTTGCCTCTCAGAATTGTATTGGTAGCACTGGATTCTGTTAGGAAGCTAGCTGCTTTTATCCTACCTAGAGAACACACATACACAAACAAGACATAGGTCAGTTCCAACAACAGGACGGTAGAATCTAAACTCCAACCTTCAGAATTCAGTTGGCGGCAGTGAGCATGGCTTCCTCGAGGATGCGTGGGTCCTATGGATCTTGTATAGAATTGCCTACAAGGGTTGTAGGATTTGACTCCAGGGGGGAAAACATAAAATGGAAGGCTAAAAATGGCTACAAAATATCTCTAGGATATTAGAGTGAAGCTAACCACATAAAAGACACATGACATTTGCCTGTGAATAGATAGACTGAGCATTTTGGTTCTTATGCTGGTTTTTAGCTGCCAGTGATTCTTGTGGCAACCATCCAAGTTTTCAGGACACTATCACATTTTTAAGTTTTCCTAATGAATTATAATAACATTTCTGTAGTTTACATCAAATTGTGTTGAATGGCATTTTTAGCAAATTGTGTCACTTTGTGAATTTCCAAATTTTACAAAATTTCTGTGCCAAAAAATAATCAGTGAAAATGATTTTGTGTGAAACTTTTTGAAAGCCAAGTTTAGCTGATTTTGCTAAACAGCACAAGCAAACAATTTATTCAGTCTTTCTCCAAGTCCTTTTTCTGTGCCTTGTTCTTTGCTTCCAGGCCCCCCCTCCCTTCTCCCCCTTTCTAAGCTTCTTTCACTCTGTTTACTGGCCTTTGTTTCTACTCCTAGTTTGTCTTTCTCTAACATTATCTGCCCTCTCCACACCCCTCCATCTTGAGCTATACCAAGCCTTGGGCTATGGTTTTGGGTTGAGGGTCACGGAGGTCATGGATTTTCCACTGAAAGAAAGAAAGGAAAAAAAAGGGGGGGGGGGAGGAATGATCACTTTTGCTCTCTCTTCTGCCCTTGGTGCTGAGAAATTCAGTTGAGATCAGTATCCCAGCCAGCATTATTACTGTGGGATTGAGACAAACACAGTGCTTACCGCAAGAGAGGCCATAATCATGTTGCTGAGAATAAAAGAACATATTTCTATATGCCTGGACTCGTGTTTTGAGATCCTTGCATGTGGGTGGTTAGACGACCATGGTAGGTTTGGAGCATGTGCTTCTGAAATGCCCTGTTTCCTAAGGGAGAAACAGTGAAGAGGAGTGGAGACAGCATGCATTTTGCAATCAGGGTTCCTGGGACGGAATCTTGGCTCGTCAGCCACTTAATCTTCCTAGTGTCAGTATTCTTTGTTACCAAATAAAGAAACCAGCTACTGATAGAGCTCTAACAGTATTGCTAACAAAGCGGTTACCATTAATTGAATAATTCCTATATGCCAGACATTCTGTTAAATACTTATGTGCCCTGTTTCAAACTCTTTTACAACCCTAGGCAGGAGCCGTTTCCCCCATTTTATGGATGAGGAGACTGAGGTTAGAGGATTTAAATTACTTACCCTAGGCCGCTCAGCTATGAAGTGGAGTTGGATTTTGAACCCAGTTCCGTCCGATTCCAAGTCCCATTCTTGAAGCACTACCCTAGGTAGAAATGATGGTTAAATAATGCCACCCACCCAGAGTTTCAGACGTGGGGGGGGGGGTCATTCTTTTTTTTTTTTTTTTAAATCATTTTGTTTAAGACTAGAAATTCTGGGAGGCATAAAGTTAGCTCTACCTCCTACTCTGCTTCTTCAAGAATTTTCTCTCTTCTATGTGGGCATACCTCAGGCCAAAAGATGGCAACTAAGACCATGACCCAAATCCTGGGAGATACCAAGTCACCACCAGCCCTGTGTCTTTGACCATGTATACAGTTTGGTAAACCATCTAGAAAATACCTGACACACGAAAACTGAGGCACTGTCTGGTCTCAGATCAGAGACTGTAGGAGGGTGTTGTGCCCAGCTGGAATGGGAGGGGGAGATGGGGAAGGAGACCAGAAACATGTTGCTGCCAATAGGTCTTAGTGGTATTCCGAATGGAAGCCACAGAAGTTTACAGTGACTCTTGCACAAAAGCCACATAATTATAAGACAGAGCTCTATTCCAGCCTCCTGTGGCTTCCATGTGTGTTTCTGTGATCCTAGGTTGTGTCTCGCCCGTGTGTTAATTTCTACCTGCTGAATACAATTTGGTTTGTAGTAAGTGATGCTTTCACGAAGTTTCTCAGCAGCCCATTTCTGGGTGGGATTCTCTTCCAAACCACACGAAGCCAGAGAATCTGCACGAACGTCTGATTGGTATGTTCTGCTTTAGGAGGATAACGAGTCTGCCGCAAAAAAGATCAAGTCCCTAAGCTAACTACGGCAAATGCTTTAGGTATGTCTGTAAATTTGGGATTCCGTGAGTTTACTGACGCTTTTTCAGCGATGCCTAGATCACAGTGTGTCAAATCACATTGTTATTGTTGAGGTTTCAGGAGGTCTTTGATTATTTCATGACCTTTTCCCTAAATAGCTCCTATTACTTTGATACAAGAATTTTTGAAGTGCTTCGCAATCTTTCGCTATTCCCCGGGGCCCGGGTCAACATTCCTATCGTCTCTATTTCAAGATGAAACACAGAGAGTTTAAGTGATTTTCCCATGGGCTCCCAGCAAGTCAGCATCTATTCTGGACAGAAACTTCTTAAGCTTCTGGCTTTAGATGAGCTCACGGAGCCACATATCTCCCCCAGCAATTATTTATACACATTATGCGTCTGACCTGGATATGCTGGTGCTTATTTCCCATTTGCATAACGACAAACCCATCAGGCCTCCATGAAGGACTATTTCCTCAACTGAAGTAGCCGAGTTCTAATGTGGGTCTTGCTTTAAGGACTCAGGGAGGGTCGGGGAGGGGGATGACCCCCGCCAGCACACGCCAGCCCCGCAGTGTGCGTTTTGGGTAGAGCTTGGTCAGAATGAGGTCGAGCGGTGATCCGTCCCAGGTTCATGGGAGAGAGATGGGGGAGGGTTGCACATTTCCTACTTGGGCTTTTCTAAATGTGAAATTCGGTTTCATTGTGGAGGGCCGGAATCGCTTCCGGGCTGTTAGGCAGCTGGAGACCCGTCTTCACGAAATACTGTGGGTAATGAACTTAGGTTCAGGTACCACAATAAACATGGGGTGTGGGTGAGGGCAGAAAGTTTTTGCTTTATGTTTGCCTCTTGCATTCAGAGCGACAGATCATAAAGTGTTGTTTTAGAAAGTCTGCAGGGAGAATTTAATACCATAGTCTGGTAAGCTCTTTCTGTTTAAATGACTTGGGTTAATCGTTTCTTTGTTCCAAAACTATCTTGTTCAATTATAAGTTTATTCAATGAACTTTAGAAAATACAGATAACAGAGAGAAGAAAACAAAATCACCGAGTTCCACTTTACTCAGGGGTAACCTATATTAACATTTTAGTGTATTTTTATCTTCCTTAAAAATGGGCTTACTGTCTGTCTGTCTCTCTCTCTTTTAAACAAGGATTATATGTTCAAATTTGTGATAATCTACTACCTATTTTATACACACATACACATAGATTATACTAGGCATACTGCTTTATAAACCTGCCTTTGAAACTTCAGTTCAGTTTACTTTGAAAATCTTCTCTGGTCATTAAACAGTTTTCCCAGCATCATTCCTGATGGTTGGATAGCATTCATTATATAGATGTATCATTGTTTATTTAACTGATTCTTCATTGCTAGACATTTATGCTGTTTCCAAGTTTTCTCTGTTATAAACAGGCTGTGATGAAGACGTAAATCTTATTTATAATGGCAAAAGATCATATGTTTTATTTGTATCTTCCAGAAGACCTGAAACATAAGGTTGCTAAGCAATAGTGCTGTATGGATCTTTTTATGGGAAAACCCGACCTGGGAGAGCAGCTTTGAGGCTAGCCAGGGCTGAAGAGAAAATACGTCAAACAGCAAAGTGCTCATTCTTGTCCACTAGAAATGGAGAGAAGTCCAATGAGCTAAGAGCCGAATGTGGCTAAGCAAATCTACTCGTACAGAAGACTAGATAATGGTAGAATGGTTCTTAATTAAGATACTGAATGCAACAGTTAAAAAGGTAAGGAACTCGTTTGTCTAAACTTCAAGCTTGCCGAAGTAGTTGCCCGAGGACATATGCTTACTGGTCCAGTCACCCACGTAAGCCTTTCCAAGTCCTGTTTCTAAAGTAAAAACAAACAGCAAACAGAAAAACTCCAAACTCCCACATCAGAACAGTAATGACAAACGTCCAAATCCAAACCTACCTCTGGTTTATTTCATTTGGTTCTCCATTAGCTGGATCTGATTCTGCCTTTCTAAATTCAGCTGATATCACTAGGTGCTTTTGGAAAGACCAAGTTGCCTCATGCAATTTTTTTTTTCATGTAAAGGCCTCTTTTGCTAAAGAAATGAGCCTCCCCTTTTTGGATCTTTCATTATCAGCAAAAACAAGATTTTGTGGGAATTAAAAAGAGACCATTCACATTCTATCAGTTCTTACCTCAGCTACCCCCCAACAACACCCCAGCTTTTTTTTTTTTTCTTTTTGGACACATACATTTTCTATGACTTTCAAGCCTGCCCTGATGATAACTTGACTGGCAAGACGTGAAGATCTAGGCTGAAGAGCCATGGGATCTGAGCAAATTGCCGCGGTTCTACAGAGTGAAGAAATCAAAAACATGCGTTTTTGACTATTCAGACATTGATGGTCTGTGTCTTCTATACCAGGACTCCGTGTGGCCTAATGATGCCAAGCTTCTCCCTAGAGAGTTTGGAAGGCTCTGTGAGCAAGGTTCGAGAATAATATGTGCTGTTTCCCTTCTCCTTGGGGTAACTATTGTCTCCAGTTGGTCCTGTGCTCAGTGAGTCATTAATTAAACCCAGAATCTCTCTAAGTGACCTGTTGCAATGTGGAGGTTCATTCCCAACCTATTCTGCTTCACTGCGTCCTCTCTGGCCAGTGCGCCTTGTTTGTATTTTTTAAAAATTTCCCTCATTCTTCCTCACACCATGAGGATTCATTTTCGAGAGAGAGAGCAAAAGGCTAGGTTAAGAAAAACACAGCCACCTCCAGAGTGCAAAAACTGCAATAAACCCATCACCTCTAACGACAACGGCAGAGCATGAAAAGATAAAAAACAGCCTGCCAAGAATGTAGTAACCACCCATTCACTTTTAAATGCTCTCCACACTTCAATGCACAGACCTAATTACTTTTCTGCATTCCCAAATCCACTTTGCCCATACTGCAATCAGAAACCTGGCGTTAAAATATTTTAGACTTGGAGGATCAAGACTAATTATGGGCCTTAGCTGCACCTTTTGGTTTCTGCCCCCCCCCCCACCTCCTCCCCTTCTTCTCTTCTTTGGGTTACTTTAAAGCACGCTCCACTGGAAGAAAGGCTGCCCAGTCCCAGTCGGGGGTGAAGCCGAGAGAGAATAAAACAAAGAACGACTCAACTCAATTCAGTAAGCTTCAATGAGGCTGGTATATTTAATGTGAGCCCAGGGTTAGCCCACAGAATTGTGGCAGAATGCAATATTCTCGACAAAAAAAGATGTGTTTAAGGTCGACTAAGGCCCCATAAGGCTGTTGTTGGTGTTTAAGCAGTCCACCGAGGTATTTAGCACCGAGGGTTTCTAAACATTCCAGCTGAGAATTAAACTACAGCTTTTACAGTAGCCGCTGAAAGGTTTGGGGGGCTGGGAGCGTCCCTCCCCCTTGTATTGAAAGGTCAACAAACAGTAGGAAAGATCATGTCATAACAAAGATGAAGCCACCTATTATGGAGTCTAGTGACAGCTAATAGCACTATCAGAGGGACTAATCCAAGGTATTAAATAGTGTAATTGTTAAAATAATATCATGGTTATTAGAACACCCAAGCATGAGACGCTTTTCATTTTACATCACATGAAAATGTTGCAGGTGAGCTTGAGCCTTCGCGTGACAGGCACTTGTTATAAATATGTAAATATTAGAAAATTGCTTCAGTACTGCAATTTTTCTGCAGCCTACAGAATGCATTTTTAATACGCAGATGTTATGTTTTGTGGCATTTGCTAAACTACTTTTGGGTAATTTTGCCGAGTTACACTCTTAAAAAGCTTTCATTCACACAAAACAATTTGCTGTGCGAGTTGGTGCTAATGTTTTACTTCAATGAGGCATTTTTAGTTTCATGGATTTAATAAGACAAATACTACCGCGAAAAAAAAGCATCGTTTCTCAGAGATGAGTTTGTGAAATGGCTAAGGGAGGCTGAATGCTTAGAGAGGGAATTTTACGGAAACTGCAGCTCTCAGTCTGAACTCTGGAAAGTTTTATGAGCTTGGGATCTGGGCACAGGTATCTTTGGCTTGCACGGTTCTTATTCAGAATACTAGAAGGAAACGCGATCACCTTGAGGGGGGACAAATGTCACAAAAACAAAAGAACCCTTAACACGGAAAACACACGAAGCTACTGAAACGCCTCCCTCTTTCTTTTAGTTTCCAGTAGCCAAGAATCCAAACCACAGGTTGTACTGGGGAGAGGGTTTAAAACAATACGATGTTTCAGACGGTCAGAGTTTGCAGGGTGCTTAAAACACAATACAAAGGGCACGTACACTGGCTCACAACCACCAATTAACCCTCCTTGTTAGATAGGTAATTTATTCCACTCAGAGGCATCAAATATCAGAGAAATCATGGGCCAAAACAGTAATTATCTGCAGGGAATTCAAAGGCTTTGAAAGCCAATAATTCCAAAGAAATAAAAACAGAGTCCTTTTCACTGTATAGACCTCATCTTAAAACCTGTAATAAGAGCCAGGCCCTGGCTGTGAGCCTCTACACTTCAAGGAGAAAAAAAAAAAAAAAGAGGCTGAAGAAGGTAAAGGCAATATTCATGGGGCTTTTCTGCATAAAACTATCTGGGAGTGGAGGTCAGAGACCTGTCAGCCTGGGCACTGTCTGTAGCATACATGTCCCCATCCAGCATGAGAATGAAGGGCTGGGTTGGCCAAAAGTGGGACTGGAGAAAAAAATCTTAAATTACCGAGCTAAAGAAGATGACAAGAAACTCTATTTAAGAAGTCCAGCAGTTTAATTTGAATTTTTTAAAGCTCAAGTGACATAAAATAATCTTTCTTAGGATAAAAGGAAAAAATCACAGAATTTCTCAAATTTCATGGCAAACTTCTTGAGGAAAGCATGTATTCTTAACAAGCTCATCTGTGTTTTGTAATGTCTCGTCTTGGTCGTCTAGAACCAAAGGAGCTGGTCATTGAAGGTTTGACACTGAGGTTCTCCCTTCATTGTACCCTCACATATTTTCCATGATTTTTTTTTTCTGTATTAAAAAAAAAAAAAAAGAACCAAGTTCAAACCTGTAATAAATTACCTATGTTGTATCTATGTATCTCACACACGAGTGTACTAGCATTTGGTGTCTCTACCCTTTCACACACATGGCTTCTGAAGAGGCTGTAGGGGGCCTTGACTTTTACACAGTTACTACCAATTTCATAGAAATTCATGGGGGTAGCACCTACTTTTCACTTAGCAAGGTCAAGGCACAAATCCACATGCCTAATTTAAATGATTTCTTTTTTTTTTCATCATCATAAATCCGTACCAGATGTGAGGGAAAGAGGAACGCTGTTCCCTGTAGCTCAGTTGCTCAAATCTACCTCTGATGATTTTCCTGTGGACTTCAGAGAACAGATTTGCATTTTCTATAGCAAACTTTTCCAATGAAGTAGAATTCTCCAAGATTCTGTTTTTGTCCTGAGTTGGGTTAATGTTAGAATTGGACACTGCTGCGGTCTATGACAATCTAAGATACCGAATCTGGTCACTTTGCAGACTGAATAAGGTTCTTGGGTGATGTTTGAGGACTGTTGACAAGATGTATGTATAAGTAATCATGTAGCCCAGCTGTCATGCAACAGTGGCTTAGCGACATACCTCCTGGTATGTCATCCAAGGGAGTTGGACTAGATCTCTTTGCTGCCCTCCTCCAATGCTGAAGGTTTTGTGATACTATCGTTTGTCCGATTTAGAGCGAGACATTTTATTATTCTTAAAAGAGCACTTTACTTTCTGCCTTTAGGTATGCGAGAAAAATTTTAAATTACATTTATTTTGGTAATTAAAGATAAAATTGCCTGTATCTGAGCTGGCAGGAACATTGAAATTCTTACACAGCCAATGCTAAAGTGCCATTTTTAGCATTTCAAATTTCTTAGCACATTTAAATTCTCTCATGTGTTCCTTTTTCAGGGGTTTCAACAGGGAAATAGAGGCTACTCCTCTCAAAAAATGCAAAGCAAATGCATAGATAATCAGAAAGCCCTTTACATCCCACCTGCTGCCCAGAAGTCATATGTTTTGTAGTGTCACCTAAGAAATGGAAGAACAAGAGGTACACCAGCTGAAACTCCTCTTGGGGACACATGAATATGGTAGAAGATCGCAGTACTCATTTAGGCTACTTAGTCCAGTGACTCGCTCTCTACCCTCTTCTTCGTGCTGATAACTCTTGCATTTATATGTTCATCCTGACCACTTACTGGAGTTTTCGTCCTACTGGATGAATTTGCACAGCGCCCTAGTCTTGGGGTGTCCCAGTGTCACTCCACCTGGTGTGGAGCTCAACAAACTCAATTCAGCTCGCTTTGGTTTCCCAGCGTCTTCTCTTGGTGGGGTTTATTTCCCTCCAAACTGAGGACTATGTCTGTCTCTTTTCTAGACCTGGGCACCTCTCTTCCTCCTTGGCTGGGTGCTCCTGTGACTGACAATAGAATGCCAGTTGTGGAAGTTCTCCAGGTTCAAAGCCCTGAGGGTACTTCTCACTTGTTGCTCTCTTGCAGACTTCACTATTATTAGTTCTTAACATTTTGCCTTTAGGGAGAATGCTGTGATGCTATTTCCCTTCTATCTGCAGCAGGCAGACCATCGCAGATACACATGGCATGCCGTCCCTGAATGAGGCAGTGGGCTTCAGTGGCTCACCTGACCACCTCTTCCCTTTCTCTAATTCTGCTGTGAAACACATGTTTGTAACACACCCCCGTCCCTGCCTGAAAGCCTATAGAGGCTGCCGAGCCCCCAGCTTCAGCCCTCGGCTCCTTGCTGCTCATTCCGGCTTAGTCTTCTTGCTTCTACTCAACTGTCGGCGGCCCTTTCTTTTCTACTTCCCTCCCCGAGCTCTAACCACTTCTCAGCCTCTTCCCATGACATTTTTTGTTTGTTTGTTTGTTTGTTTTGCTTGTTTTTACCCACTTTGATCCCCTTTCCTTTGAACTACCAGACCACATCTGATCTTTACATTGGATGATTATCTTGGCCACTTTGGCAGAATGGGAAGAACCCTGGATTGGAGTCACAGAAACCTGATTCTAAAATAGGTTTCAACAATGTACCAACTTTGGTCATTTTATCTCTCTGAGTCTTTGTAGCCTTTCTAAAACAGAAAATGGGGATATAATGAGCAGTAAGGACAATGATTACGAGTGTGAAAGTACCAGCATGTTATCAGATTCTAAGTGGTACTTGAATTGGAGTCTGAAATTGTTCTTAATTTTATATTTCTGTCTGTTTTCTTTCCTTGGATTTGGGTAATGTGTTCTACATCCCTTTCTCGGCACCAAAGCCCCAGACATTGTTATGTAAAAAATTGTGGCCAATAAATAAATCTGGAACAAAACTTCCATTTTGGAAACTTGGTCTAGAGTTTTCCAACAAGGCAAGATAAAACTATTCACATCTCAGACTTTGAAAATACCAAGTGTAGAAACAAATGACCTCTTGTTTAGACAAATATACCAAGAGTAGAAACAAAGTTCAATCTTGTATAGAAAAATCTTACCCATGCTAAAGTCCACGCACAAATGTTACAATTTTATAGGAACTCTCTGACCCTGACAAAAATATATCATTTACTACATAGTTTATCCCATTTTCTTATAAAGTAAATATACCAGTTCTAAAGAAATAAAGCTTTGAGGATGCCCTAACCTACTTCTTTACATACCACACCTATTACATATACGTCGTTTATATGGGCGGGTATTGTTCTAGCACTTTGCAAATATCCATTCGCTTCACATTTGCTTTCCCCAAGAGGTAGGCACTGTTACAATGGCTATTTTCCTGATGAGGAAACGAATTCATGGAGGGGCTGGGCACCAGACCCAAAGTTAACACACAGCTAGGAAGGTTAGAAGTGGATTAGAAGCCAGGCAGGCAGTTGGCCCCCAGAGGCCCATGCTCTAAACCAACAAGCTATGATTCCTCTTTTGAACCTTTCATGTTTTTATCATTTTCTCCTTGTTTGGGCTTCTTTCATTGGCTGGCAAAACTAGCATGCAATTAATATCAGTCATGGTGGTCATACTCTGCTCCATGCCTTGACCTGCTGGGTTGAAAATGGGGCTGTCAGACTCGCAGAGGAAAGAAACTTCGCAGGCCTATGGGATGGGAGAAAAAAATTTCTCTCTTGTGGCAGGGGAGAGATTATTCCTTTTACAAATAGTGAGTATTTTGCTTTGCCTCAGAGATTAAGAAAGCAGAATTGACATCACTGAGTCATTCTTTCAGTCACTACCAAGAATTTTAAAATGCATGTAAATGCAGTGTCACAACATAATTGCCTCAGAGAACACATCTCAAATTGTGAGTGAGATAATAGAGAATTATGTTGAATTGGCCAGTTGACTTAATTATATTTTGTCAGTACTAAACTGTACTTTCCAGAATTGTAATTTTAGATTTGAGACAGTTCAGCAATTCCTGAAGAAAGAACATCATATGGTCAACGTGTTTAAAAAGCCTGTTTTTCTAGAGTTTTACTGTGTTTTTAAGGATGTCAACAACCATAGCATTGGAGGGGTTCTGTTGGCTCTTTTACACAATAATATGGGTGTTGTGATTTATCAGGCATTTACTCTGAGAACTTATGACTGCTTCCGATGTTACAGTGGGACGTGTTTCTTACCTGTGTACCATCAGTTTGGGATTCTCAAGGGGAAGGAAGGGCTTGTTAATTTTGTATTGGTCTTTGAAGTCACATTTATGTATCATGAAAGGACCTCATTTGATGAGCCATTTTGGTATACAAATAACTTTATAAGAAGATAGAAATAATTTGATTGTGTGAGGGATTTAAACCCCAGAGTTTTTTGTTTTACAAATATAGACTCAAATGAGGCTTGAAAAGTCACTCTCTTACATTTGCTAAAACTCACATATATACGTTTTTATAGCTTTTCAGCTGAGGTCCACGCTGTCACCCTCTTTCCTTAGGATGAAAAAGGGGATGCTGACACCCTCCTATTTGGTATGTTATAATGCCTGTGCTTTTGTTAACCGAACAGTAGATACCTGTGTAAGTCTGACAGTAAAGCAAGCAGCTGTTAATAATAAACATAGTAGAGGGTATGGTTATCCGTCCACAAACTCAGATGGACAAGAAATAACACATTTTTAGGATTGCTTTGAGACAACTGTGGTCCATCCCCAACCCTTCTTATGTGTCAGACAGAATGTTTGGTGTGATTGAGGATTCTCTTTCCTTCCTGTGTTGTGCAAAGGCCCCAGAGTATTAAACAGCAGTACTCTGTACTCTCCGTCCATCGCTGGCCACTGGGGCAATTTCTTTTAAGGACACCCATTCTCTGAGTCTGGATGTACACTTCTGGTCAGGAGGTTGGACTGGGAATCTTTGCCAACCCCGGGAGCCCTTGTATTTGCCTTGCAGTCCTACTAGCCGTACAGAGCCCTCCCTCCCTGATCAGCCTGGGTCTCACCATCTTCTGTCCACACCACCATCAAACAGCCCACGGTTCCCATCCCTTGCAGGAGCGCCGCAGGCTCTGGTCTTCCAGGGTGTGGGAGAGCCTCCCTTTACCTTTCTCCTCAAAACCACTGCCCTCACTCTTCTTTTCCTCTAGGACACCTGCCATGACATCTTCAATGACAGCAACTGTCTTCTACAGCTTCTGTGTTCTGCTCTGTCACAGACCATCCCAGAACCTAGATGTAGCCCTTGGCTAGAAACGGCAGGAGATAGGCGTTAAGGCAAAACAAAGGGCGAATAAAACCCAAAGAATTTCTCTCTTCATTATCCTACCATTTTACCATTTACATAAATAAATGCTCTTATGCTGGGCTTACCTGTACATATGATAGGGTCATAAAATCCCACCATAATCCCTCGAGGACATGTTTATTATCTTCATTTTACAGAGGAAGAGTTGTCCATTTTCCCTTCCAGGCCAGTCATGAGGCCAGTAAGGAGTAGGGCCAGCATGTCAGTTCAGACCTGTCAGACTCCAAGGCCGATAGTCTCTTTAATAATATGCCATAAATGAGACACTGAACCGAAGTTTTCTTTCCATTCTTCGCTTTATGAAGAAAGCACCACCACCCCTAGAATATTTCTGCCATGTTAATAGTGTAGACGGGATCAGATGGTTTCTTCTGCTTGGGCTTCTGTGAGCTTTCTGCCTGCTGGAGAGGTTCGTTCTTCAGACTTCTCCGGTGCGGATTTTCCCAAAGGCATGGCCTGTGAAGGTGGGTGTGGTGGTTCAGCTCGGTGCAGGTCACTGTGAGATGTTAGCATATATCTGTAGGCTCCCAGATGGCTGGGCTTGAACCCTGGAGTCCTTGATTCAGTGAGTTGGGTTGACACTTAAGAATTTGCATTTTTATAAATCCCATCCTACGAGATGTGGATGCTCCTGGTGGAGGAGACACATTTGGGAACTAGGGTTCCAGGTCATATTGGCATCTCTAATTTAATCTGAGTGAGGAGGAAGAGAAGGTGATTGTTCTCATGCCTCAGTTAATCCAGGGATTTAGCTCAGCTCCATATTGCTAACTGCTGTCAAGGTTTAACATAATTATTTTGTGTGTGCGTGTGTGTCTGTGTGTTAATTTAAAAAAAATTAAAGAATTTGAGTATATTTGATACTCCATGTTACATTAGTTAATATTATCCAGTTTTAATTTTTTTCCCCTAGATTTTTTTAAAAAGATTTTATTTATTTATTTGACAGACAGAGATCACAAGTAGGCAGAGAGGCAGGCAGAGAGGGAGGGGGAAGCAGACTCCCTGCTGAGCAGAGAGCCGATGCAGGCTGGATCCTAGGACCCTGAGATCATGACCTGAGCCGAAGCAGAAGCTTTAACCCACTGAGCCACCCAGGCTCCCCAAAACGGTCTACTTTAAATTGTGTTAGACAAGAATATTATGATTTTTATTACATAAATTAGATTTAATTTAATAAAATGAACTTTTTGTTAAATATAAAAACCCAAAATTCTTTGTGTAAGTCCTTAATGTATGAAATGAACTACGTAGCACACTATTTAACAACTTAATAATCTAAAATAAAAATACATTACTTTTATTAAATGGCATAAAAATTATTTGAATTATCTCCAGGGGTGTTGAAGAGATTAAATAATCCAAGGAAAGGCATTCAGGACTCAGAAAAGGAAGGGGAAATCTTGCTCTAGGGGAACTGACTCCTTTTCATATATTTATGTGTGTGTATGTATGTATACGTGTGTGTGTGTGTGTTACTATTCCTTTCTTCTTTTTCCTTTGGCTGGTGGGATATATGTCCTTACCCTTGAAAGCCCATTGGGCACAGGGCACATAGACTGAATGCTTAAATGGAGCAGGTTCTTCATTAGGCTTTTGGGAGAATACCTTCTTTTTAATGCCTTCTCTTTGAGTCAGGGCTTCACACCCAGTGGCTGGAGACATGACTATGGGCATGGGAAGGTGGTTTGGAAAGCCCCAGTTGGGCTTGTCCCATAGGCCTTCCATTAAGGAATAAAAGGAATCTTCCCAGTAATATACGGTTAAGCCTATTTTACCAGGATGGGAGGCCAGATTGGAATCTGGGACATTCCAATAAGGTAGACATTCACCTGTAATGTTTTCCATTCTCGAATCTTTGTTCATCATGAGGTGGCATTATGGGACTCAGGATTCATGATTTGGGACTCTCACCCTTTTTCCTTCCTTTCTTCCTTAGCAACAATGGGTAACAGAACTTTTCATCAGAGTTCCCTGGGAATGGTTTAACTTTGGTCCTTTTTACCCCATGTAAAACTTTTTGGCCCTCCAGACCTACTCCAGTAATATCATTCTTCCTTGGTTGGGCACTAAGAGTGTGC
Source organism: Mustela erminea (assembly GCF_009829155.1). Lineage (NCBI taxonomy): Eukaryota > Metazoa > Chordata > Mammalia > Carnivora > Mustelidae > Mustela > Mustela erminea. The sequence continues at coordinate 48,095,916 of NC_045616.1, forward strand.
CATGATATGGTCGCAATCTCTGTTCCTCATCTAAACTTAAAACTTGCTATCTCCTGATACATACTGTGTTTTGGTTAGCACTCTGCTCATTTTTCTTTGGCAACTTCTTGCCTCTCCTCTGACCAGGAATGACACTCTTGGGTGTTTGTTGGCCCCAATTCTCCTTCCTTTATGAGAATGAATATTTGACTCTTGGTTAAGTTCTGCTGGGATTGGTACCTGTTTGTATACTGTTCATTTCTGCCACTGGATTGTGAGTTCTCGGATAATCATCCTTGTGATTCCTCTTTCTGGAACAGTCAGTGTTGCACTTTTAAAGATACACAATGCCTTCAGCTCTATGATTTCGTTTAATCTCCACAGCACTTCTGTGAGTGTGACATTTGGCTTGTACTGAAAACAAAGAGGCTAGAAGAAATCTGAAGATATCTATATATATAATCTCTATATAGCATTAAACTGCATTGCAGAATGAAGAGCAAACCATGGCATCAAGCTGAAGCAATTTGGCAAGCAAATTGTAGGTAACAGAACAGAGTTTGAAAATTGTTGTTGGTATAATCTGAGGAGAGGTCATTCTTAGTACCCGGGGTTAAGTTTTCTGGCTTACTGATATTGACTATAGACGGAGATGCCATGTCTAGTGATGTCTTTTGAAGCCTGTGAGGAAACCACTGTATTCTGAAGAATATTGCCTGATCTGTAAATGACAATGGACCCTGTACAGTCAGGAATAGTTGGGTATGGTCGTTTGCAGTAGGCTGATCTCATTAGGCTGAGTAACGCTAGCCAGCAGTCAGTAGAAAAGAAAAGAAATTCACACAAGTAAAAGTCAAGGAAAGAGAAGTTTATTGCTTCTAAAATTAATCAAAGCAAAATTTCCTGCTTATATTCCTTTCTTTCTAATGCAGGAAGGCAGTGTCATGGCAAGATCCCTAGGACACCCTGGCTACGTCATGTGTATGACTTTGAATAATCCTCTTAGTTTCTTAGAATCTCATGATAAAAATGGGTTAATGAAATGTGTCCTATAGGGGGCCTTGTGAAAATAATATAAGGCAATGTATATTAAAGTACTGTATACAAATAACATAAAAACAAACTTCTGAATTATTTGTTTCTTTGCTAAAGGTATAGCAAAATGTTATAATAATTTAAAAAATTGTATTTCTACTGTTTTGTTTACTTTTCCTTAAATATCTAGTTTTTTAAGACAGGCTTTCTGTTTTGGTCCTCTCAGGACCTTCCAGAGGCTGTATTTGAGTATGGCGACCTAGGTTCTTATGCTTGGGTCCCTGCTGCTGACTTGTTTCTGCACAGATACCTTCTGTATGCTGGCTAGTATGGGCTGAATTGTGTTCCCCCAGGATTCCCATGTTCAAGTTCTAACCCAGGACTTCAGAATGTGGCTGCATTTAGAGAGAGATGGGGTCTTTAAAGAGGTAATTAAAGTAAGATGAGGTTACATGGGCAGGTTTAACCCCGTTTGGCTGGTGTCCTTATTAGAAGAGGAGATTCGGAGACAGATTTAATCTATAGACATTAATCTCACCACCATCTTGACTGATACTTATGCTATAACGAGAGAGGAAACAGTATTCTTTTTATTTAGGATTCTTTCAGTAAGGACATAACTTGACTTTGACTTTGATTAATTTGGGGGAACTATCTTGAGTGCCTGTGGAGTAATTAAGTTGATTGCTCGGGATGGCTTATGGAAGCGTTCTTGTCGGTCTGAGCATATAAATTATGCTACAGAACCATTTCCAAAATTAAATTGAGGTTTTGATAAGACACATAAACTCTTTGAAACTGAAGTTTCAGTATGGCAGTAATTCTCTTAGGGCTTAACGTGTTTATTTTCTTATCTCTGCGTTCAAATGATTTCTTCCTAACCTAACCTAAATGAACTAGTTAACTAACTACCTAAACCAAAAATCTCTGAATTTATTATTACCTTTTTTTGTTGGACTTACTCTTAGATTGGGCATTGTAGGGCACATAATCCATGTGACACCTAATGTATTTTCATATGTCTTCAGGCTTTCTAAGGCTTTGTTAGTTATTCTCTATTTTTCTGGGAACACTGAGATTGGTCCCAAAAATTGGGGGTTTCCAATAAGGAAATTAGATGGAGTGTATGTTCTTTGTGGGAAAAATGTTGACCAACACATTTCCAAAATGAGACATTCTGTTGTAACAGATTGAACATGACCACAAAATCTTAAATTTTTTCCTTTTAAGAAGTGAGTTTGTATCTCCTACTCTTGAACCTACTGAACTCTGGGACTGCTTTGAGCAGAACACAGTGGAAGTGATCCCCTGACAGTTTCTGGGTCCAAGCCTTAAGAGACTAGAAAGGTCTACTTCCTGTCTCCTGGAACACTCACTCTTGGAGCCCTGATCTACTATATAAGAGCTATGACTGCCCTGAGACTACCCTGATGTGAGGAAGCCCAAGCTAGCCACACAGAGACAGCACGGGGAGAGACCAGTGTTGGCCAATCTCTGGCTATTTCAGTTACCCCGTTCCAGGCTGTACATATGTCAATAAGGAATCCAGACCAGCTCAATCTCTAGCTGAATATCACCAAATGACTCTAGCTGACACCATGTGAAGCAGAAGAATGGCCCAATTTGAGTCCAGTTCTGATTGTGACCTACAAAATAATGAAAAAATAACAAAATAAGTAAATTTTAGGGGTAGTTCATTATATAGCAATAGGCAACTGGAACTTTAATCTTAAAGACTTATATAAGGATGATATAAACTTCTTGAAAAATGCTTATTTATAATCATGTAAAGTTAATTTCTGGCAAAATCTAAAACCTTCTAACTTGACTGACTTGGACAAATTTAATCTTCTGTTTGAGTATTTTTAACTATTCACAAAAAATGTATCTGAATGCTTTTATCAAGAATAAATGTTGAATTTTTTAAAAAAAGATTTAATTTTTTTAGAGCAATTTTTGGTTCGCAGCAAAATTGAGAGTAAGGTACAGAGATTTTTTTTCACATACTCTCTACCCCCACACATGCATGATCTTCCCCATTAACAACATACTCAACCATCTGTTATGATGGTTGGACCTGTGTTGACACATCATAACCACCCATAGTCCATAAGGTTACACAAGGGTTCACTCTTAGTGTTGCACATTCTATGGGTTTGGACAAATGTATAATGATACGTAGCCACCATGATGTTATACAGAGTATCTTTACTGCCTTAAAAATCTGTGCCCCACTTATTTATCCTAACCTTCCCTAAACCCTGGCAACCACTGATCTTTTTACTATCTTCGTAGTTTTGCAATTTTTAGAACGTCATAGAGTTAGAATCCTACAATAGGTAGCTTTTCAGATTGGCTTCCTTCACTTAGTAAATTGCATATGAGTCTCCCCCATATCTTTCATGGCTTGATCACCCATATCTTTTTAGTGCTGAATAATATTCCATTGTTTGGAGGTACCAGAATTTATTCATCCTTTTACTTGCTGAAAGACATCTTGGTTGTTCCTAAGTTTTGGCGATTGGGAATTAAGTGACTCTAGATATCTGTATGCAGGTTTTTGGGTGAATAGAAGTTTTTCACCTCCTTAAAATAACAAGAAGTGCAATTGCTTGATAGTATGGTAAAGACATGTTTGATTGGTTAAGGACCTGTCAAACTGTCCTCTCAAGTGACTGTACCATTGTGACTTCCAACCAGCAATGAGAGTTTCTGTTGCTCCACATCTTTGCCTGCATCTGGGGTCAGTGGTCTGGATTTGGGCCATGAGAATAGGTGTGTCGTCATTTGCAGTTTCCTGATGACATGTGATATAAAGTGTAGTGGTTTTTTAAATGTATTCTTTGTTCTCTTTTAAAAAATTAAGCAGGTTTCAGATATTGTATTTTGTTTTTCAGTAAAATGAAATGTAATGGTGCTACAAATAGAGATCTCCATTTTGTAACTTGTTTGAATAAAAACTGTGTACTGTGTAATATAGGATAAGCAAGGAAAATGGAGATAGAAATGAAATGTACCTTCTTTTACAGATAGTGCTTTGACTTCAAAGGGGATTATTTGTCTGTTATTTATATGTTCATTTTATAAAGTTAAAATAGCCAGACATATAGAGAAAAGAATTCTCTTTAGATGTCTTAGAATAGAAACATAATGTATTAAAGATCAGTTGATATCTTATGTTTCCATCAGTGGTGTAAATTAAGATTTAGTTGATAATATAATTGAAACCTCACAAAACATTGAATAGCATTTTCATTTAAAATTGGGAATTCCCTGTATTCTCCAGTTGATAAATTATTCTTATGCATAGAGGAGCTAGTAAAGAAGAATTGTTTTTATATTAAGCATTTTCTCTTTTCTTTTTCTTATGTCTTCTGTCAATGGAAAAGCACCCCCCAAATAAGTGCTGCTTCTTATCATCGTGCAAATGTGATTCCAGAATGCATTTCTCTGTCTTAATCACTGAAATTATTTGGTTATCAAAGCTATACACAGTTCATGATTTGACTTTCATCCTTTTCAGACTTATCCATGATATTGGTCTGGCCTTGAAAACATTAGAATGGCCTTTGTTTGATATTCAACATGTAATTTCAGAAAGACGTGCTCATTTTAAAGATTGAGACTGAGTGTTAGTGTGATTGTAGCGTCTTAACAAGGCCTGGGAATAGTACTATAGTTTCTAAGGCTGCATGTGGGCAGAATAGGTTGGGTCAACAATAAAATGCCTGAGGGTGTATTTGTATGTGTGATTGTGGGGTGTGTGTGTGTGTACATTCAACTTTCTTCTCTATAGTGGACAAAAACTTTATTTTCAACAAACATCTTTTTTTAAGTTTAAATTTTAGTTATTTAACATGCAGTGCAATATCAGTTTCTGGAGTAGAATTCAGTGATTCATCACGTACATACAACACCGAGTACTCAGTGCATCAAATGCCCTCTTCAAAAACATCCTTTAAAGAGACTATTTAGAAAAGAAATCCTTAACGTCTTCTTTTTTAAAACGGAATTATTCTACATTTGATATTTTGGCAAATAATTTCTTCCAATCAGCTGTTCCTAATAAAGAGACAACAGGCCATATGTTCTGTGACAAATTGGGCTTGTTTCAGCAGCGGGAGTTACATGACCTGGTTCGGAAGTAGCAGAACACGAGATTAGGTGGCACCTGCCCTCAGTTAACTTCCTCCTTCTGCATGAGGCCATTTTTCTATGTTAAGTTCATATAGTAATAACACAATTGTAATGTTTTCAAAATAGAGATTAAGTTACTTGCTGAGAAGTGTGTCTAGGATTTCATGCTGCTTTCTGCCATCATCAGTGAGGGAATAGATTTTGTACAGTTTCTGCAGACAGCTTCTCCCACAGAAGGAGTTACTGTATTTATTTGATTTCTCTTCTTGCTGTAACTATTGGGAAACATGGTATGGGTGGGGGAGGGCTGGTGTGGGGCTCTTGATGATATAGACGTTAGGTGCCACTGGATCGGGGTTCTGGGAAATCCTAACTTTCCTGGTAGGGTTTCCTAAACTAACGGGGGGGGGGGGTGTCTTAGGAGAGGGGGTGTTTCTCACAAGGATCCACCACACAGGTGGTCCAAATTTACTCTGTGGGCAACACCACTCCAGGCTTCACCCTCACCATGGAATAGACCTTAAACCATATGAGAGAGCAAAAATATTTCTCTGGCCTCAATGAACAGTAAGGTTAAAGCCACTTTGGAGTACAAAATGGATAGGTTTTTCCCATGGAAAGACATGAATACAAAACCCCAATCCTTTATTAGTAACTAAATGAAATATCTTTCAGTCTTGATCTTTATGAAGCTCATCATACTACTATTCACGTTCACAATTCTGATTTTTGTGTGTGAACTACTTTCTTGTGAATGCATCCTTAAGAATATCTGCTACAAACTTTCATTTCCGAGAAAGCTTCGAGAAGTTCCTTCCCTACCTAAGAAATGCTCAGAAACATCCCTGCTTGCTCTACCTCTAGCTGCAAGGTTGGTGAGACTCCATGACTCCTGATCATATTATCCCCCCCTCCTGCTGTTATTTTTGCCACTTCTCTCGGTGCACCCCCCACAGCCTGGTGCCCACATGATAAATCCGGCAGCTGTCCTCATGCAGTTGGCCCCGCCACCTCCCCCAGCCTCGTGCTGTCAGGAGTGTGCTCAAGGGACCAGTGATGCTGAAGAATTTCTCAGGTCATCTGCACTGACCTAGAAAACCAAAGAGGTTCTAGCTTTTGCCCATGGCTGGAGGCAGCGACCCAGCTCTGCTTGGCCCGGCTAAAGAAATCAGCAGCCAGAGACACAGTTCGGACGGCCACCCCAAAGTCAGGATGCTGGGAGAAGTGCAAGCTCAGTGCTCAAACTTGATATAAAAACCCGAATGACCCCAACGGACACTTCACCCTTTTTGTTCTTCGGAGACATAGCTAAAACGCTATGATTTGGTTTTAGAGAATACGCAGCTCACGCGAAATCATTTTCCGAAAGGTAGGATGCGGCAAAGGGCACAAATAGCCAAAAGAACCTCGGTGAGCGGAATGTGGGCTGTCTACCTTCTTGTCTGCAGCTTCCCACTCCCCTAAGAAAATCGACTAGGAAACGCGGACGGGGGATAATTCCTTCTCCTGGCAGCTGAGCTGTAATCTAGCCTCTCGTTCTTTACTGAGCTCGCACTTGCTGGAGACATTTTAATGTCTTAATGAAAGGACAGGGAAATTATCACTCACTGATTTGTGTTTTTAAATTTGGAGTTTCTAAATTAAGCCTACTTAACGATACAGGCATGCCCATTTCCAGGACTAGATGTTCGGCTCCTCTGTTTGATGTGTCACCTTGAGGGTTTCCTGTGAGGTAATTATCATGCTGGGATGAGCTAATCTCCCCTAGAATAGTACACCTGCCTCATTCTGCTAACAAATAGGCCCCTGCCTTCTAGAGACTGCCTGACCTGACTTATTATATCTCTCCCATCAGCAGAAAGACTCATATCATCACTGGGCCAAAGGTGAATTGCCTAGAGACAAAGTTGGAATGAATTTTTTGCAGTCCCATTTCGCCAGACATTCAAACCACTTCATTCTGAAGAGTGGAGACCTTTAACTCTGTCACATATTTATATATGCTTATAAGGCCGGGGAAGGGTCTTTCTGCAGATCTGCTCGGGGTGAATGTATCCAAGTACTATGCCTAGAAGAAACCGGGTCTGCCTCTCAAACCTTTGTTCTCCAACGTTATTACTCTGAGAAAAAGAGAAATACTGTTGCTGGTGGTTTAGTTTACTTGCGTTTTGGAAGTTGCCTAGTGGATGCTTTTTGTCATGTGGTGGTTGGTGTAGAATTTCAAATCCGAACCCAGGCCAGAGCTGGAGTTGGGGCTGGGGGGGGCGGGGAGATCCACTCAAACGTCCGTCAAATCCCTGGGAAAGGAAAAAAAAAAATAAAGATTTTCTCGCTGATGCCTGTTTTCCATATAAAATGTGGCTTTGTTTTTTTATAGTTTTTCTTATTCCCTACAGCAAAAGAGGCTAATATTCATTTAAAACCCAATAACAATTAAAACCCCCAATAACAATTAAAACCTACAATGAACAACTGCTCTAGCCTTGTTTATTGCATGCATAAATAATCATACTTCAATGAACATGTTAGTATCTATGATCTCTTCCCAGATTAAGGTTGCCTCGAGACTGCTTGCTTTGGCTACTGTAAATGTGACATGAATTACGCTCAGGAAAATGTGTCTAACATGCTGGGTTTGAAGTAAATTATTTTCTTCTAATATACCTACACAACTGTCACAAGGAATTACATTGCAGATTTAGTGATGTTAAGTGTCAATTGTAATTTGGTGACAGCCATTTTATTGGCTATGCATATCGCTCTGCTAGGACTGCTTCTCAGTATGGAGGCCACCGTATCATTAAAAACCAGTGATCCTTCACTGATGACATAATTTGACTGGCAGAGAGAGGAGCAGAGAGGGGCTTGCTTCCACCTGCACAGAATCTGCTGTATGTCAGAGATGAATTTGCCTTCAAATTAGAAACAGCACTGCTGATGAGGGGCTATGATTTTGCTTGAGTTCTTTTAAGGCGTTTTTCTGGAATGGTTACTGAGCAGCTGATAGAAGTCTCCTTTAATATGTCAAACATATATATTATGCAGCCTGTAAACATTTCAAATATTTTTAGTCAGAGCTTACAGTGAGTTATCTATGAAACCGTTTCAGCTGAACTGAGCCACATGTATTTCTGCACACTCATCCATCCATCCTTTTGTCTACAACTCTGTCTTTGGCATAGGTTCCAGGAATAAAAATTTATGTGATAAAATGGTAACCGAAGGGGGAAAAAAAAAAAAGCCCAACGAAAAACAACCGAGATCTAGTATGAGCTCAGGGCTTCAGCAGGTGGGATAAATCATCAGAGCTAGGTAAAAATTTACAGGAGGAACAGAACTATAATCATACATTCTGAAAATTTTATAAACTGACAATTCAAGTTATGTGTTTTATGCTAATATACATTGTGGTAGGGTCTAATAAACTGTGACTCACTCATAAATAGTAGAAAAGCTTGATGGCACTCATACCAAGCACATACACAGGCTCACACACATTCTGTTCTTATGCAGGAAACAGGAAATAGAGTCCAAGACTTTCTTAGTAAATTTAAATCAATATAACTGCATTCCATTTTCAGTATTTAAATTAAATTTCTTGCTGCAAGGCACTGTAAGGAACAAAGCAAAGTACCTTAAAAGAAAGTGTATCGCTTGTAATTTTACCTCATTTCACACCTATTTGACAGCTTCTCTTAGCCAATTGGTTTCATTGAAAATGCTGACAATATTCACCTATTAGAGTCCTGCCCTTCTATGTGGAGACCATTCCTCTTAGATACACTTCATTAGCTTTCAACATGGAAAAATAACTTTTTCCCTCCTTACACCACTGACGCTGGCCACTACTTCCCCCTTAACACAGAACTTATTTATTTATTAAGAAAAGAAACTTTCCAGAACAATAAATAGCATAAATTATTCAGCCAATTTCAGTCCAGCCACATAAATCATACTCAGGCCGACAAGCAACTTATGACAAATGCTTTGTCTGAGAGAAACACACCACTGAAGGTTTAATCAGAGGCGCTAAACATTTTAGACTTTCCCGTTTTTATTCTTGGCCGGAAAACTCTATTTCTCTGTCTACAGAGGCTCTTCAGAATGCTCTTTTTTTCCCATGAGAATATTGAGACCATTTTTATCTACAGTAGGGAGGAGGGTGTTAATAAAAGTGCACTTTTCTGAAGAAAAATTCAAATGGGGGTTGGCAAATCTTCTCAATTCTTGAAAGCGTATCTCAGGGCCAACTGTGGATATGTTAATAGTTTTTCACATGATGGGCCATCAAGCCCTACTTTTCGAGACTGGTCAGGGTGTTCCCACATCCACCAAAAAGAAAAAAAAAAAAAGTAGCAAGCCGAATTTGGAAGCAGGATGAATCCAGAGTTGTCGGTAGAATCAGAAGACGCTGCTTCCTCTTTCGTCTTGTCATTGGCTCCCATGGCTTCTGCCACTTACGTTTTTTAACCGAGGCTTCCTCATTTATTGCCTTATTAATATAAATGGGCCCCATAAAAATGCTTGATTACAGCGTGGTAGGCTAAAATATGCCCATAAAAAATCTTTTTTTGGTCAGCTTCAAATAATGGTGATATTTTTTCCAGTAAATGGAATGAAATCTTAACTCCCCTAATAAATTGCCAACTTTTCCCCTTAGTTTCACCGTTTAACTAATTTTTAGACTATCGGTGATTCAAGGCATGTACATCTGTTATTGGGGACATCAGATATTTGTGATGACTTTGAAACTTAACACTGAACACCAGGCTTGATCTGGAGAACCATTTTCTCTAAGGAGAAGGCTACTCCTCGACAAAGAGCAGTTCCTGAGGTGTTTTTGCTCCATTTCATTTTGTTTACTTTTAACAACAGAATGCTTGCCACTCACTGAAGAAATCCAACCATTTCATCCGTGAAAGTGGTCACGACCAAGTGAAGAATAGCCCGGTTCCTCGCCCAGTTTTAGTCAAAAAGGGGACTGTGTTGTCCACGGTTAAAAGCACTAGGGAACACTAGGAGAAGGTGGGAATCTGCTGGTGGTGCGGTGGCAGAGGAACCAGGGGCTGTAGTTTTGGAGAAGGGCAGAGACAATGTCACCGAAGGTTTGTCTACACCAGTGGTGCCCCAGCTCTTGCCGTGGAAAGCCTGTCTCAGCAACCCAGCATCCCCTCCCCAACACACTCCCCTACCCCCCCCCCCCCCCACCCCCAAGCATATGTGAAGGCACTCCTCCAATGGAGCCAGAAGAAAAGACATGACCTGGAACACAGCACGACTTCCCTCTGGGCTTGTTTTCCGCGGTAGTTTCTGGACTCAGTCTTGCTTATGTTACAAGCTCTGAGTGAATTGTGGCCTGAGCAGCTGTGGCCGTGGGCCATGTGACAAAATATTCCTTTCCGAGGTACATGTGGCATTTTGCCATCCAAAGGTACAGCACATGGATCTCTTGAGAAGCATGCATCAAGTTTATTTTCTGACTAGTAAATGAATAAATTTTTCTGACTCAATTGGGAATGAAAGGAAAATAACCTGCTTTTGGAGCTATCCCAAGATCTGATTCCTTTGGAGCGGTTCATGTAATTTAACAACAACAACCTAGTCGTCAGAGAGCTCCGGTCTAAGTATATAGCCAGCTAAAAGCCTTGCAGATGAGGGAACTCCGGATCCACAGGGGCCAAGATAGAAGTGGGTAGCTTTGAGCAAGCCCGGGGGAGAAACTTGAGCTCAGGGAAATGTCAGTAAGATTCCAAACACCCTATTCTAGACAGACTCATTTAAATCCCCAAGTTTTTAGGAGATGATAATACAAGGCACTCGTGGAAGTGGTTGGGTTGTGATTATAGTCAGTCCCGGCCTTTTCTCCACTTGACTGAACTTGTTGTCTCTTCTGTCAGGGCGCTGGTGAATATATACGAAGTTGGGAGGAAGCTGTAGCAGATTACTGAGGAAACGAAAGAAGGCCAGTGCAAGGATTGGGATCCTATACCAAGAAGAATTTGGAATTTTACATGAAAGGAAAAAGTCAGTGCAGAGCAGCATGTTGTGACATTTTCAATGAGCAACTGCTCTTCCTGAATTTAGTTTCTCTTAGACCAAGTCATCATTGTCTGTAAGTTGAGTGAGCCTATGTCCCCACTTGCCCACAACAGTCCCCAATTGTCCACAACCAATTTATGTTGGTCGAGCAAGTTAGTTATAAGTAATATCTCCTTGTTTTCTTAAAAGTGCCCTGGCTTGAGAGAGAAATTATATAGCTATCCTAAACATAAACAAAGCTCCTTTTGATGTTAATAGATTTATATAAAGGATGAAAGAGGAAATGTTTTGATTTGGTTTTCAAATCTGGTTTCCCTGAAGTGAGAAAGAGAGAGCCGGCAGAGGACATGGAAACAGCAAGCCAGGCCTTAATCGTAATACACTCTGGCCTACGTCTTTCTTGTGGTCCTCATGTCCTTGGTCTTTCTTCCCTAGGTCTTCTGTGAGGATATTTTGAAATATTTTTAGATGAAAAAGTTAGGACTCCAAATCATTTCAGATTTTCTTCAGATTTCTAGTTATAGTATTCAGAAAAGACTAAGGAACTGGATTTCATATGACTCGCTTAAGTCAACTAGGAAGTTGGGAATAGAATCAAATTTCACTTTATTCCACTGTGAGAATTATCTTGGGTAGTGTATTAGACAGATGCTAGCCTTCTGAGAGCAATCAACAATGAATCATAAGTAGGGTATAACCAAGAGATTCAATTTTCATATGATTTTGGAGAAGTTCTGATTCCTTCAAAGTTAAAAGAAAATGCCAGTAAGTTAACTGAAGAAACAACATGATTAACAGTATTTATAAACATGGAAACTTGGAATTAAAATATTTAATTATGATTTTTTCATAAACTTAGAAATTTGAAATTTCAATTAATCATACTACTTTGTTAATTTTTTAGAAGTTAAAAATTACACTTCGTTGACTGATGAGTTCTTTTGATGAAACACAGACTGGTTAATGTGAGGTTGCTGTGAATAATGATTTTTAGGGTATTTTTCTTAGCAAAGTATGCATTAAATTAATTACTTTAAAATGTATACATGAAATGATACATTTGAGGTCTTTGGAAAAGCAGGAAATGTAGAGTACTGTTATGTTTTGCTAGGAATATTATCTTCTATTTTGGTTCACTTATTTTTCATGTAACAAAACTTTAAATTGTTAATTGAGGAAACACCTGTTTTACCTGATTTTCTTAAGTACACTGGATGGATATTGGATGCCTTGCAGCAAAACTCTCATTAAACCAGGGATCCCATGATATGCACTACAATGGCTGAATTATTGCATCGAAGAGAATATTACACTAAAATTTCACTGCGCCATGATCCTCAGGGACATGGCTATAGAATTACTCGTAAATGGAACCATTTTATAAAAACATCCTTCCAAAGCTTCAGGATTTCACAGAATTGGATAAGAAGAGATACTTTGTTATAGATAAGGAATCGATTTGGAGATGAAAAATATTAGAAACAAATGAACATTTCTAGAGCCCATTTTATTTAACCTCTCTATAAACTGCCTGGGGAGGCTTAGATGACATTTCTGTCATCAAACCAAAATGTGCTGCTATTTTCTTATACCAATGGGCATAGTATCTTCTCTTGGCACAGTCATTGATGTGTGGGAGGCATGTGACCTGAGCCAGCCCAGTCATAGTTCTTTGAGTACTGGGCTAGAAACACTTTCTTTAAGAAAGTTTGCTCATCATTGCAGTGGAAGCCATTACATTACCCTAGGGGTAGACTGTTTTAGAATGGTCTTATCGGATACTCTCGGGATAATTATACTGATAGCATTTGCTGTGGGGTTTATATCAGGAGATGGTATGTTGTGGAATTTCCAAGATTTATGATGACTTAAAGCCTTTTGGTCAGTGGAAAGGCAAGGTTGTAGAAAGATTTGATTAACTAAGCAAAGTATCCATTACCGCAGGGGCTTAATACATTTTTGTTTTCTTTCTCCATGGTCGGTCAGTGTCTATTCTCTGGTTTTGTCTCTATTTCTCCTTTTCTGTTTGATATATGGATTGGTTTCCTTCTAGTTTCCCTAGTGCAGTGCCTGGGAATTCCCTATTTGCCCTGGGGCATGGGAAAATCCCTTAACCCTCATATGTTATTGTGGCTGTTGAATGATCAGTCTCCTACCATCCCATGTCATTAGATAGTGTGATTTTACCTAATCACAGGGTAGCCGGACATTCCAATCATTCTGCAGTTAAATGCATATCTCCTGGGAGGAAAACCAGATTCAGGGGTAAGGTTGTGGTGGATTGTCCATTCCCCAAATGACCACGATATTTCCTTTCCACTGTGCTCTTCTAGAACTTTGTCATTCCATCAATAAGAGGCAAAGTCTATGTCTCTTTCTCTTCAAGCTGGGTGGGCTTTGTCACCAGTTTTGACTAAGAGAGCATTGGAAAAGTGATGGTAGGAGATTTCCAAAGCTAAGTCCAAAGAAGGGATACAGTTTCTGTCCTGATTCCTTCCCTGGGGATGATTTCCTTTAGAATACAGTTGATATGCTGTGAGACCATATGGAGAGCAAAGCCCCCTCTCTGTCACCAGTCAGCACCAACTCACCAGCCATGTGAGGAGGTCATCTTGTAGGCACAACATCCTGTCCTCAGTTGGGCCACCCCTTCTGATGCTGTGTGGAGGAGAAGTGAGCTTTCCCTGCTAAGCGCCGTCCAAACTGCAGATCTGTGAGCAAGAATAAATGGATGCTATTGTTCAAAGTCATTGTTTTTGGTGATTTGTTGTGTGGCAAAAGATATTAATCTTCATCACCTTATGAGAGAGAGGTAGTATTATGCTCATTTTATAGAGTAGGAAAGAGAGGCCTCCAACAGTTAAATAACTTGTCAAGGTCACCCTAGAGCTAAATAACAGGGCAGATTCTCGAGACTCCTTCAAGGCACAACTTCTCACAGAGGAGATAACACCAGCCTATCAGTCATGGTATAGCTGTAAGTAGTGTGATGTCTAGAGACAAACCACTGGCAATTGAATGTCCAAATAATGCAAAGCACCTATTCCTATCCCAGAGAATCGGCAGTAAAAGAAACAGGAGAATCCTTGCCAGCATGGAGCTTCCTTTCCAGTATGTGAGAGACAATAATATGAAGCCTTTAGCATCTAAAGCATTTGCCACGGTGTCTGGCACATAGAAGCAATGTGAATATTGGTTATTGGTATGATTATTGAATGTGAAAAGACTGTGGTTACTATCTGTGACCCAGATATTATAAACAGTATTGTCCGTCCATTTTAATGTCTACATTTCAATATATGAGGAAAAACATTTGATTTTTGTGAGCTGAGCACAAATTTGAAACCGACCGAGTTAATTCTAGCAAATCATACAGTACCTAGTGTTTAATATTCCACTATTATATAATGGCCTCTAGGACTCTGTACATCTATAACAAGGTGTCAGAAGGAGTTATGAAAATAATTTCAGAGACACTAAAAAAGATATTCCAATAGTAGCTTGACCATGCTTGCAAAGTGAAAGCTTGATTATCAATGGTGTAGTGGTGGGCAGGAAATGTTGATAATTGAAGCCAACAGAACCTCAGTTCTCTGGTTCATCAAACCTTTTCCCAGAACAGATAAGCAGCAAAATTGGCTGGTTTAACTTTCACTTCCTTTTATTGCTCCTGTGGACATTCTAATGAATAATAGACAAGGAGAGGCAAGAACCCAGGTAACTCATCTGTTGTGGATGTGTGGGACTAGGGGGGACCTTAGAGTCTTCTCTGGTCTATTTACCTCATTCTAGAGTTGAGGAAGCTGAAGTCTGGAGGTGCTAAGTGTCCCAGTGGCACGGGACTGGTGAGCCTCTGAGCTGAGGCCTGGTCCCAAATCCCAAGTCGCTCATATACACAGCTTTCATCAATTTCCACTCACACTGTCTCACTCCTCCGCATATCAGCAACTACTAATCATCTGGGATCTCTGTACAAGTAACCGAGTTCAACAGAGATGAGGTTTTCTTTTTCAGTGTTGTGATCAGGAAACACCGGGCCAGGAAGGCACCTTGGTTTTCCTTTAGCCAGAGACTCAGAATTCCAGCCTCTGCAGGCTCGCTCAAGAGATTGACTCTATCTGGAGTGCGCCTGGTGTTTTAAATTCTCATCCTGGGTGCTTTCCCACGTAAAGGAAGCTGGCTCCTTCTCCTGGTTGGAGGAGGTCATCGAGAGGCCATGACCTCTAGTTGACCTCCAAACTAGATCCGGGCAACTAGAGGAGGAACCTACCAGCTTCCCTGGGTTTGGAAGGTACACGGTCCCCACCGTTCCCACCGTGGCAGCGGTGTTCAAGGACGCAGCCTTGAGAGAGCAATGTGTTGTCGAGGCCATCCGGATGGTATAGGACTGAACCTAGTTAAGGCTTCCAAACTTTTAAGACCCTGACCTGCTGCTGTGGACATCTACCTGTCTCCTGGGAGCCCAAAGCAAGCCTTGTGAGTAAGTTCTTTGGGTCCTTATACCTGCGCACCTACCAAACTGGAGTGCTCTGTCCTTTTCTTCATTCTCTCCTTGCACTCCTGTGTGTAAGAGCCAGGTCATGACCCAGCAGTGGATCGGTTGGGATGCCACAAAGCCTTTCCTGAGCTATGTCGTTGGTTCTTCCCTCAACTTTCCTTATATTGCAGCTCCATGGAATTGCTTCTGTTCTGAAGCGGAGGCTCCTCAAGGACAGAGACCAGATCCGCATGGCATCATCCACGAGTACAGCAGTCTGTACCTGCTGTGATACATACCCTAGGTCTTTCCTAGTTTTGTAACAAGTTTCCAACCTGTCCCCCACAGGGTATCATAGCTCACCACTTGGATTTCATTGAATTCTAATTAACGGCAAATTATGAGGTCATGTCTTCAGAGTGTCCGTGGCAAGAGTAATAAAGTAATAGGAGGGACATGCTTTTTATCAAATTACTACTAATGTGCAGTTGGCATTATGAAATGATCTAATGTATTCATTTGGTAAATATTTGGATCACTTACTAGGTAAAAGGCAACATGTTAGACTCCCCGTTTAACAAAAAGCTGAATAGCTGAATAAACGTACGTGATTTATTCTAAGAGCATATGATAGTTTGTCCAAGCCATATTTTCTGTAATGCCTTTCCTGCCCCTGCTCATAGAGATGGAAGTAGGACCAGGAGCTGGAGAGGTGGTTTGTTGTAGTTTTAATTTCCCTTTACAGACATTCATTGGAAAACAGCTGTGCTTGCCTAACATGTAACATATGTAGTCAGGATTAAGAGATGGCTAGTCAATTCTTTAGGGTTCTATTTCCTTTCTCCGGCCACTCTGGGCAATGGAATCTTAATTTCAATAGTCCTTTCTGTCCACCTTACTCAGGTAACTATTTGTTACAGTATTTGAAAGAGATATTAAGTTGCACATTTAAAAAGACAGTCGATAGATTTTAAATGAATAAAACATACTATATACAAGAATATATGTATATGTTTTCTGAATTTTTGAGATTAACTTTTAATTTTTCTTCACTAGGAATTGGCAAACTCTTTAATATAATGTAGCTCAGAGATTTTTTTTTTCTCTTCTGTGGTTTGAATTTATTTTCTTCTCTCTTTGCCCAGCTGTATTAATTAGGTTGCAGGAAGAGTCGAACATATAAACAACGGCTTCAGTAAAATGCAGTCTTTTCTATAAGTGAGGTGTACATAAAGATCACAGGGAAAGGATCCTTAAGCTTTGCTTGGGGAACTAGAAAATTTTTTCACAGAGGTAAACTTTCAGTTGAATGTTGAGAATCAGAAGGGGTTTTCTACTTGTACAAATGGAACTAGGGACTGGGTGAATGACAATGATTCAGACACTCACTCATTTTACAGACTCATTATTTACTGACTGTCTTAGATAAACCACGTGTTGCGGTAGGTGCCAGAGATACAAAAGTACGGATATAGTCCTAGATTCGGAGCAGGTGCTTGGAGAGAAAGATGCAAATAGGTAATTATAAGACTGTGAGTGAAGTGATCGGATTATGTGCAGAGCTTCTTGGTAATAAACATGAAGGATTGAAAGAATTTTATTTTTTCAGAGAATTAGAAGTATCACTGAACTATAAGAATGGGGCAAAGGTAGGTAGAAGCTACTGTGATTGGGTATAAATATGAAGTATGAAGAACTTTGAATGTGCTTAGGAGAGAGTAGATTCTCTCTTAGGAGAGAGTAGATCTCTTAGTAGATTCTCTCTTGTCTTTGATGGGAAACTGCTGAGAAATTTTGCTCTCATTTGTAAAGTAAATTTGCTCTCATTTGCAAGTTCTATCCCCAGCAACAGTGTGAAGGGGACAGGCATGAGTTAGGAGACTATTATGGTACGTCAGGCAAGAGAGAATACTTGCCAGGATTGGCAGTAGCACTGAGAATAAAGAGAATGAAATTTTTACTGATTTGATATGGGGTTAAAGGAGAAGGATAAACAGAAGATAAATATAAATAAAGGCCAAGTTTCTTGTTTTGCAATGAGTGGGAGGTAGAACATGTAGATCAAATACAGTTTTGAGAGAAAGATGATGAGTCACCATCCGTTGGCATTTTCAGATGAATATAATCTACCAGGAAATTAGATTTAAGAGTCTGAGGACAGAAATAATGCTCTAGGCAAATTAGGTTGGGGAGACAGAAGAGAGATCGTGGTAGAAGTTAACACTGCTTGGGAAGTGTGCAGAGGGTGAGGAGAGATGAGGGACAGGGATAGAATTTTGAAAGCTTCAAAGCTTCAAAGGAAGGCTGAAGGAGAGGAACTTTAAAGGATGCTGGGAAGAAATAGCCATGCAAGAAGTGGAGGAAGTGAGAATTTCGTGTCCTGGAAATCACGAGAGGAAAGCGTTCAAGGGAGGGTTGGTCATATGATAATCCAGAGAGCTCAGGTATGGTAAAGACTAGAAACTACCAGTCAGATTTGCTAAGCAGGTCATCGATAGGCTCGGTGGTAGAAGCACCTTTCTGAGGAGGCAACGGAGCGGTATTTAGCTGGGGTAAGGAATCAACAAGAGGCACGGAGATTTTGAAAGTGAATCCCTTTCTACGGCAGCTTGTTTGTGACCAGAAGAGCATTCTCAGGGTAGTGTCCATGCGGTGGTTGCACCGTGAGACTTTTTAAAGATACAGAGATGGTGTTCATACATTTAAATTCCCAGGGAGATGGGAGGCTGCCAGGTGGAAGAAGGAGAGAGGCTAACTAGCCCACAGTATTTCAGAAGAGGCATTGGGGAACGAAATGAGGCTACTGTTTCTTTTCTGTCTGTCCCGTGCTGTTCTTGTCCCATAACACACTGAGAAGGGCAGGTCACTTCCTTGTAAAACCTGAATATTAATTTGGTCTCCATATGGTGCAGCCTCTGTGGTGTTGAATTCAAAGGAACACAGCCCAACTCCCCCAAAAAAGTAAATTAAATTTTTTATTGGTGTTTCTCTAAGAATGCCTGGGGCAGGGGAAGTACAGTTCTAACTTGGAGTAAGACTTCTTAAATTTCTCCTTTGACATCTCCCCCTCTCCGCCGTAACAATCTTCCCTCCCCCAACTTACCGTCGCTGCATTCACTGTGGAGTTTCCATAGTACATTGCGAAGCAAAGCACACCACCATTCGCTTTCAAGGCCTCTCCCTCTTGCCAAGGTCACACACTGGAAACTGGCAGAACAATCTCTCCTGCTACATACTTGCCAAAAGAAGTTTGTTCTGTTAGAGAGGAAGGACTGGAAAAGAACAGAGGCGCACATGGAAATAAAGAGGAATTGAAGCTGAGGTAATGGCCCAGTAGTTCTCAAACTTTTCGCATTCGTCAGAATCACCTGGAGAGTTTGCTCAAATAAACTCTATCTGAACTCCAACCCAAGAGCTTGTGATTCAGTAGGTCTCAGGTGGGCTCAAGAATTTGTGTTTCTGGTAAATTCCTGAATAATGCTAATACTTCTGGTTTGTGAAATACACCTTGAGAACCACTGAACTAGTTAGCTTAATGGGAAGCAAATCAGAGCAGAGACTTGGAAGCTGTGGAATGCTGTTACTAAAACCGGTAGGAGGCGCGGTTTTGATTAAAGTCAAAAAGGCAAGTCTGGTCGTTAGACGTCATGAAGCAAGGCCTACTTGAGGCTGAGCTACTGACTTAATGGCTTGGGTTCTTTTGCTTTTTAAGATGAGTTGTAACTTGTTTCACAGTTAAAGGAAGGGATACATGTGGTGGGGTGGCGGGGCTGGGTGGGGATGGGGGGTAGGGGTATTGGTGGTAGCTGGGCTTGTCCAGGTAATGGAGTTGGAGACATTCAAAGGTAGACAGCAAAGCAGGTTTTCATGCATTATTTGACAAAGGACAAACTGGTAAGTGAGGTAAAAATTGTTATTCCAATTTCTCTTCCAGAGGGTCTCAAGTTTTGTGAATTTATTTTTACATCCAGACTGATGTAGCTTTTTTGACCCTCTAGGTGAGTGTTTTTTCCACTTACAGAGTAGGTAAAAAGTGTCTTTTTGCAAGCAGGTAGTTTATGAGTCTGATGTTTTTGACCGCTTTACCCCAAATTGAGAAATGATAAATATCCAAGCACATTTCTTAACTATATAATCATGTATAACTTCAGTGAAATTTGAGCCACATATTTCCAGTTCAAGTTTAACAACCAAATTTCCATACTGTTGAGTAACTAAACAAATTTTATGCTTAAGATATCCCTTACGAACTTGTCAATGTACTTTTTACAGTGCTTTGTTTTGCAGAAAATGTTGACTTATGTCCAGAAAAACAGATGCCAAAGCAGGAAAAAATATGAGGCAAATGAGTCTTTGTTTTACAAATTCTGATATTATTTCAACACAGGTTAAAAAAAAAAAAGTTTGATTCCCCTCAGAACTTTTCTCAGCAAATAATATTAGAATTCTTCGTCATGTTGCTGTGTCTATTGCTATACAGTTGGACAGGTTAGTTTGCAAGGAAATAACTGCATTTGTGAGAGGAGAAAAACAACAGACACATAATCACCTAAACTTTGGACAAACCTCTGAAATGGAAGCCAATATAGCAATGAAATCACAATGAAATTATAAATTTATGGAGGAAAAGCTGGGAGGTTAATTTTACCCTTTAAAACCTCAATGAAGCACAAAATTCAGGGGAAAAACTAATAATTATGACTAAGAATTGTAAGATTTGGAACATCAACTCAGCAAATGAAGACATTACCACATGGCAGACATTAGCCAATAAAATGCAACCAATCACTCTAAAATGAGCCCATAATGCAAAATGTGAGCACTGTGGATTTCCGGAGAGATGGTGCATTTATGAAAAAAATCCATTTATTACTTTCTGTGACTGAGCTCATTCAATCCACATTTACTGAGCATAGACAATGGCCTTGCACTTTGTGTGAAGTGCTTAGGAGGATGAAAAGAAGGCATCAGGTACAAATCCTGACCTTAAGCAGATTACAGTTTAGTTGGAGTGGGTGATTAGAGGGAAAAGAGACAAACAAATCACTGTAAGATAAGGAAAGAAGCCAAAGATTAAAAAGAGAGGCAGAAAGGGGAGGGTTAGGAAGGAGGAGGCAGGAAGATCTTCAAGCACGAGAAGAAATTGCTTGGAGCCTTATAGCATACTACGATATCCTTTGTTTTTTATTGTACACGTTCTCAAAGTACATAACACATCACTAAACTGAGAATTCCATGGCGTACGTGTTTTCAAGAGGCAATTTATAGCAAACCAACACACCTTAGCATGTAAATCAGCACAAATAGGAGTATAAAACTCATGAATGGATATAAGTCAACATAAGTTAGTTTATCAAGCAGCAAACTTCCCCTGTGTCTCATTGGTTTAAAACTACAGTTTAGATTGGATAGATTATCTGTAGAAAGATAACATTGTAAAAAGTGAGGAGAGTGGTTTGGAGGCAGGGGAAACTTTTACGAGGCTCCCGGAATAAGTTGGGGGCAAGAAATGGTGAGGGTTTGAACCAGTAGAGTAGCAGCATGACTGGGAAGGATGATAGAGAGTCAAGAGATTTTCACAGGTAGGTTACATTGGAAATATTCAATGCAGGAACCGAGACAGGAAGAGGAGGTAGACATAATTTGCATTCAGTTTGGTTGACTGGGTAGGTGGTGATACTATTAACCAGGAAGATCTCATCATTTACCCAGAAGCAGCCAGCAGGTTTGGGATGACTTCGATTGTGGTATTTACAGGAAAAGTCCCTTTGGAGATGCTGACCATGTAGTTAGAAATAACTATTTGGGTCAGTGAAGAGAGAGAGAACTAGGCATGTAAATTTGCAAACACTTGGTCTTAAGATAATAGTGGAAGCTGTGGGATGGCGTGGTTTCCCTGGGAGGTTGGGGAGCTGAGCACAGAACTGTGGGGAAAGCCTTTACAGAGTAAAGAGATGAGTCCAGTGTCCAACTCTGCTCTTTTCTGGAATAGTCTCTTATTAGTTTTTTTTGGTTGCTGTAACTAAGTATCACAAACTGGGTGGCTTAAGCAACATAAATTTGATAAATTTATTGTCTCCCACTTCTGGAGGCTAGAAGTCCAACATCAAGGTGTTAGCAGGGTTGGCTCCTTTTGAGGGGTGGGAGGGGGAATCTGTTCCATGTGTCTCTCCTGATTTGTGGTGTAGTGGCAGCAATCTTTGGCTTTCCTTGCCTTGTATGTGCCTCCCCACTGATCTTCGCCTCTAGGTTTCATCCCTGTGTATGTGTCTCTCTCTGTGTCCAAATTTCCCTTATTTAGAAGGACTCTGATCCTACTGGACTGGGATCCACTCTAATGACTTCACCTTAACCTGATCATCTGCCAAGACCTTAGGTCTGATTAAGGTCACCTTTTGAGGTACTGGGGGTCATGATCTCTACCTATGAATTTTGGGGGGATAAAATTCAAGCCCTAATAGGCTTCAGAAGAACTGCCTCTTCCCAGCATGTTTTGGAACCAGGAGAAAGAAGCTGGACTGCAATAGCCTGAGCATTAAGAGGAGAGATAAGAACGCCAAGGCTGTGAATGCAGACTTACTTATTTGGAACTGTATCCATTACAAATCAAATGGTGAGAGCTAGGGCTCCATGGATGATACAATTTCCAGAACAAACAACTTTAAGTTTGCCAAAGAATCATTCAAAGTCTGCGGTATCTTAACAGTGGTTCCTTGCAAGATTATTTCTTCAACCTAAAACATACGGGCTTGTTTATTTGGTGAATAATGGTGCATATCCCTAGAACATGCGTTAGTAGTCATCTACTTTGCATCTAGTGTAATGTGCTCTTTTGTGATGAAACATAGAAGTTTGAGTTTGAAAAATGATGTGTCTCAGAGAGTATGGACTAAGCAATTTTAGATATGGCAGAGCAATAAAAAACATTCCTGCCATGGATTCATTGGAGGTGCAAGGACACAGATTAACCTTGGGAGGTGTATTATAGCATTTATTTTTTCAAAAGAGAGGGAAGACTTGGTATTTAAATTCTCACTTTCATTTGAGGAGGGAAAAATATAAATCTTGGGATGTCTGAAAAATATTAAAATGTTCACAGAATTAACCGTCAGTGATAATATCAAATGTCACATTTCTACTTCATCACGTATTGGGAGCAACTGAAATATGCAACCAAGTGGCCTACGAAGCTTTTCTTACGGTGTGTTAATTTTCTACCAAAGTTTCTGGGTGTAAGTATGTGTATACAGTTTTGTTTGGGGTCTTAGGTGATGTGGTTTGTGATTTGCAGTTGGATTTAAAATAAACCAAGGAATTCAAGTGTTTTTGTAACAGAATTTTAATAGTATTTATCTTTTAGTGACATTTGTTTATCCTCTTATTTTCCCATTTTAATTCATTTATTTATTTTTTGGTTGAAACAGGATACATGTTGAGAGAGTAACCAATTGAATCTATTTTCCCTAAACATCATACCTTAAAAATCTGTGATGTTTCTGGAGCATTTGGATTCTGAAAGAGTGGTTTCATACCTTACGGTCCTTTGTTCTCTTTCAAAATTTGTGTAAGTGAGATGAACTGTTCCTGGGGAAAAACAGCGATAATGTAGACAGATATTGAACTTTTCTCTCCCTGGGTGAAAATTCAGAACATCAAGCTATTTATATGTGGTACATTTTCCATCAAAAGGCACAGAGTGACCACAGTGGAAATTGGTGTAGAGCAGCTGTGTCCAGTATGATTTTTCTATCCTGCTTGCCTAAGTTTTCTCCTTTGCAACTGGTCTTGCGGCTTCTGAACCCAGTGCTAGGTCCTGGGTGCCTTCCTTTCTCTCTCCCTGACAGGTAGAATGGCACCTTTCCTTGTTTCATCCACATCTGAACATTTGCTCTGAAGGCAAAAGGACTAAACCTTGTTTTATGTGGAAGCATTTAAAATGTGAAGTCAGAAGAGAGTCAGTAAAAAGAATATTGGACTTGGAATTAGAAAACATACTAGATGTTCTTTTTTTTTTTTTTAAAGATTTTATTTATTTATTTGACAGAGAGAGATTACAAGTAGGCAGAGAGGCAGGCAGAGAGAGAGAGGAGGAAGCCGGCTTCCTGCTGAGCAGAGAGCCCAATGCGGGGCTCGATCCCAGGACCCTGAGATCATGACCTGAGCCGAAGGCAGCGGCTTAACCCACTGAGCCACCCAGGCGCCCTACTAGATGTTCTTTAATCCTTACCAGGCTGCTTATAGCTTAGACAGGATATTCAATTCTTACTCAAACATTCCTTCTTTAATCCATTGGCTCTTCCGTCCATTCATCTTCTTTCCAACAAGCATTTATTGAATATTTCCTGTGCTTTAGACACTGTGTTAGGCACAGAAGTGGAGATAAAAACCACAGACCCTAACTTCAAGGAGTTCATAGATCAGACGGGAAGATAAAAAAAAAAATCATGGTTGGAGTGATGAATGTTGTCGTAGAGATAATCATGTGTAAATGAGGAGGTAAAATAATATGATTTCTAATGTTCTTTTTACTTCTATAATTACATGGTTCTAAGTCTATAAAAATCCTAAAAGCTGTTCGCATGCCTTTCGACTTGGGGATAAAACAGGCCTAGCGATATAAAGATAAAAAGTCAACCTGTTTCCTCCACTTAACAGGCCCCTGACTTGAACAGAAAATAGACGAGTAATTGAATGTGTGTATGTGTATCCTTTACTTGCTCTCGGAGTCCTTGGACTGCGACATTCCTCATTACCGTAGGTGATTAATGGCCTTGGAATCCTGGCACCTTGGACTACAATTTGTTCAGAGTCAGAGGAATTTGGAAGTAAGTGAATGGTAGTCTCTGCGTGCTAGATGGAGTAAGGCAAGAAAGGTAGAACTTCGTCATTCTCATCTACCTATGTTAGAGAGGCGAGGGGATCATCGGAGAGGTGAGAGCAAGACTCCAGAAATGTGCTTGGTGTTTCTTCCTGCACCTGAAGATATTTTAGAAGGAGTATAGACAACACGTGACTTATGGAAATATATGGCAAAGAACCAAGCCGCAATAACTAATGTTTCTCATTTGCAGCTGTAGATACCCTCTAGGTCCTGGTGGAGACATTACCTTATAAGAGTAAAACTTCTCTTGGGGGAGTTAGGACGGTTAGTGACTATTACTCCAAAAGTTTACCTCCCATTCTTTACCACCACCAGTTAAAAAAGAAGGCAACCGAAAAGACTTCAACAGGTAGACTTTGTACAAGTGTAATAAAGCTGATGTGATTGACTTGTTTAAACAGGCAGTGTTTAATCAGACCAACAGAATCCATTTGAAGAATTTCGAGAAGAGTTAATATAGTTACAAAGTACTGGAATGGCTAGAGGCACGGATGGGGAGAGAGAAGTATCTGTAGGGAAGCACTCCCCACCCCTAGGCCCAGAGGCCCAAAGGCGAAAATGGATGTTTTGTAGAGTCCACCTGTGGCTGAGGCTGCCGGTGTGGGCCCCGAGTTACCCGAGTGCGACTTGGAACCATACTTGCCTGTCACTATTGTGACGGCTGAAACTGCCGATAGAATCTTTTCTCCTCAGTTTCATGCCACTGGCAGAACTTAACAGGTAGTCAGGCGGCAAGGGAGTCTGGGAAGTCCAGCTCTGCAAGCTCCTGCCCATGAAGTACCAAAGAGGGTAGAGAAAAATGAAGGAGGAGCCAAGAGACAACACACTCCAGCACACGTCTCGTTGTCTTCCCTCTCCTTGATAATCTGCTTTATTTCCTGAAGCTTGTCCACAATCAAGCCGGTGAAGGAGAGAGTGAATTAAACTGAGAGAAAGAAGAGGATATAAGATGGTGGCAACAACAACAACAAAATCCAATTAAAATGGTGGGATTCATGGAATGGGGGTTAGGTTCAGCTTGCTACTTATTTCAAGATCTATTTATCCTAGGAGAATTTCAAATGCCCTGAAGTCTCATGGTTATCATGGTATGACACTGATATGTTGTCGTATGGCTGGTAAGTTAGGAATAACTGAAAGACATGAGGGCTGAATAATGCCCCTGGTTTCCCATGGTCCACAAGGGTATCAGGGGAATCGGTAAATTCTTTAATCTCCGATTACTAAGAAAATCCTTGGAATGCAGGGAGCTCGGGATCAGGGTAAGGATGCTATAGAGGCTAAGGACCTTGTTAAAGAAAGTGATAAGAGAATCTGAGGTCTTTGGGAAGAGATGCTACCATCACCCTCCCTTCTGTAAAACCCCCCAAAGCACCAGGCAGTACAAAACCTAACACGTGGGACACTAGCACAGAATACTCCGTAACTCGGTACAGTGGGGGAACACACCAGCAGAGGCCAGCGAACACCCGGAGGCTACTACACAGGCCGGAAGTCCTTCCCCTGTCACTATTAGGACAGGAGATCATCTCCTTCTACCCAGATAGCATCTTGGGAAAAAGAGAGAGTGGGGTAAAGTCCCTTGAGAGGAGAGATTTAGCCTTGCTAGAGAAGGTAAGGCAGTCTTTTTCACCAGCCACTTAAGGTTCAGACTGGGAGACGGGAGCATCTTGGGTGCTGCAGAGGAAGATACGATGAGTTCTGTGGTGGAGCGACGCAGCCACACCTCACAAGCTTCTTCTTCAGAATCTCCTGATATTATGAAAGGCGTCATGCTCCTAATTGGTTAGAATAAATGAGAACAAAATTTTTCCACCTGAACCCTTTTTAGAAGGAATATTTAAAATACCAGTCTGTCCTTCTATGAAGTAGAACAGTCCCAGAAAATAAGTTACTTTTGAATTACTACAGTTATGGTTTCATATGATAGAGAATAGGGTAAGCTAATTTTCAGGAGAAAGTGCTTATAATTATTCATTATTTATGTTATTATGGGAAGGCCTGTGTGGTGTTTTTAAGAACCTATAGAAAACAAGGTTTTGTGTTCTGAGAAGCTGATAATCTAAAGTGATTCATTTATTTGTAAAGTGAGGGTTATTGTAAGAACAAAAGGATAGTCTTTATTAAACTTTATAAGCTAAAGGAGAAGAGATTGTTTCCATCCATCCCCATCTTTCCATAATGCTTTTGTAATGGGAACAAATATTAAAATGATCCGTTCTTGTCAAAAGAGGGTATATTCAGATTTGGGTCACTTAATAAATAATAACAGAACTCCTAGGCTACCCACCCTATTGTGGGACCCTGACCCCAGAGGGGCCATACCAGAGTGAAGTATTCCGAAAGCCCATAAATTACCTTTCTATTTTTAAAATTTATTTGTGGTAACTACAACACTAAATTGTATTAAATAATGACTTAAATAAGTAAGATAATAATTTAGAAGTGAAATTGTTCTATGTCTGTGCTCAGATTCCTAGAAACAATGTATACAGACTAGTTATTTGTGTCCATAAATACATGATGATCTCATAATGAGTTAGTATATAGTATTATGCATTAACTTCTCAGATTGCTCGAGTATCATTTTCTACTGGCTATATTATATTATTGGGTCACCATAATACTAAACTGCAGGAGGTTTTAGCTGATAATTCCTGAAAAGTGCTTACTTTTGAAATAAAAAGCAAGGCAAAAAAAAAAAAATCAAGCCACAATGCTGACTGAAAAAAATATTTATATTTATATTAAACCCCTCAGCTAGATTCTCAGACACATCACTGCTTAAAATGCAGTCACCTGACAAAAACAGTTCTAATTATTACCCCCTTGGGCTAACATTTTTCAGAGTGACTGGCTAAAATGCACTCCAGCTCATAATTTCTGTCTCTGACAGTGGAAGACATAACCTAGTTTCCTCTAATGCAAAAGTCTCTAATCTAGAGGGCAAGACCCTACTCCATATAACACTGAAGGGAGAAAATGCAATTTGAGCACAAGGAAATTGCACACATAGTTTGATAGTTCTACCACTCTCAGAATTTTTTTTTTTTCCTCCTCGGGTTTAAATGTCTTGTTTTATTTTATACTAAATTATGACCTGGCTGAAATTGCTATGTTTTCTTTGTCATATTCTAGAAACCTCTTACCATAAAAGTGAAGGTTATACTATAGTTCCATACTTCCATTTTTTCAAGGGGTGGGAATGTTCGCGTTTTGACAGTTCAGCAGTGAAAACATTAAAAGTTACTGTGCTTGCTACAGCAATATTTTTTTCGGGTTGAATAATAGCTCTTTTGTCTTGGCAAATGGAGCATATATACTGCATTAGAAAAAGGTAATTAAATCGTTTTGAAATGACGAAAGTGCAGATTTTTGACTTGGACTAATCAGTAACAGTTTCATTGTTGAATCTACGAACGAACAAACTTGTATGATTGCTGGGAGAGGTGAATTAACCTCAGATTGTTCTGGTTCACTTCACAGGTGGTGGCTGTGAGCGCATCGCCCGGAAACTGATAAGCCGGAAGGCTACAGAAGTTTCAAGGAAGTAAGTCCGAAGTCTTGCAAAGAAGGCGGCTATCAGGGTACAGTACTGGAGCTTTTCATTAACAATTTTTGTTTCTGTGAATTGGAGAGACTTTATTCCCTTTCCTATCTCTTTCTGCTGACAGCTGCTGCTTAACACCTTCCTTCCAGCTGGGAGGGCAGCTGGATGGCTGCATACGCGGCTAACGCCAGGATGGCTCCTTAGCGAGCAACCGGGGCATCAGTTTCCTCCTGGAGACTGCACATGTCACCTTCACGTCTCATGCATCTTCCATCATTTATGTGACTCTATCAAGGGGCTCTGGTAGAAGGCACTAGGCTATGAAAGTGCAGTCTAACCGGTGACTGAGAACAAAGGCCGCCTTTAGCTATGAATGATTCACTACAACGGTAAAGAATACTTCCTTTTTTCCTCCAAAATGACTTTGAATCCTAAAGAGTCAATGACTAGGCCTCCACACTCGCTCAAAAAATAAAAATGAAGGAATGGTATAGAGGAAAGATTTTTTTTTAAACCTGATTTTGAGAAACATTTATGGTATTACTAGGCACAGAGATTTGGCAATGTTTTGGGTGAACTTGTAATTTCAGGAGAAACGTTCATACCCAGTAGCTCTCCCACATGCTACAGTAACTTATCCCCCCACCCCCCAGATCTCTCAGCTTCTGTCAGCATGTGTCACGATCTCATCAATCTCATCACTACATATGGAAATGGGGGGGGGCGTGCTGATTTGGACAAGATTATTTAAAAAGTTAAGGGACTATATCTGACAGGTACTGTAAAACATCTTGTGTGGTTTATTAACTGGTTTAATCCAATGAGTTAATAAAGAGACTCCATAGTTCATCTCTAGAAAATGAAAACATTGATTTTATTTTTCGATCAGGAAATCATAAACATGAAAATGTTTTTTAAAAGGTACTTGTTTTCCTACGACCCCATATCATCTGTGTCCTTGGGAGCAAGTAAGAATAATGAATAGGAAATATTTTATGCATAACGATATACCCCTGAGATTGGCACTAAAGCACCCCTGTCTCTCCCCTGCTCCTGGCCTGTTTAGGAAACTGACTCGGTCTCAACTAAGGTAACATTGAAAGTATGGAGAGGTTTCAGCCCAGAAACACAGAATGCCATCTTCGGTGCTAATTCAAGGAGTCTTATGGACAGCATTTTGAGGAAACTCAGAGTATAGACGCATTTGGCAGTTTCTTATAGATATGGAGAGACTTATTTAGAAGGGTTTATTTCGTATGTTTGGTAATTGTATTTTGAAATTAAGTTGTCAGTAGAGAATACATGCTAAACTTTGAATGCAAGAAAGTAGTTCACAACAAAGAACAATTACATACCGAATACACTATTCTGGAAACTTGTTGAGTATTAAACTTATCCTTATTGATGTTAGTTATAGGTCCACAGGACTCTGTCACCATCTATCCATTGTTCTGTTTTAATATACCTCACAATATTATTCCCAAGGAAATCTGAAAAATAGTAGATTGAAAAGCTTGCTTCTAAGCTGTTCGGTCAGGTCTGACTTTCATAAACTTAATAGTTTCTAAATATTTCCAGATTTAGCTGTACGATATTATCAGAACAATTATGAAATACCTGCAGTAATACTGTGCCAACATAGTCTTTGGTATTTTTTAAAATGTCTCTATTAACTGCTTCAAAACATGGAAGGTACTAAAAATAATTTTAAAATTAACTCAACCAAAATTAATGGCTCATCTATCCAGTATTAGTTTTATATATTGCATTTATTGAGGGCTTACCGTGTTCCAGGCACTTTGGTAAAGCCGTATGTGTATTATTCTATTTGATCCTTGCAACAATCCAGCGGAAAAGTTACCACTATTCAGTCCATTTTTATAGATGAGGAAACTGAGACACAGACATAGCATGTAACTTGTCCTAAGGTTCATCGTTGCTGGGTAGAAGCCTTGGTATCAAAACTTAGGTAGGCTGAGGCTGTGTTCTTTGCCCTTACATTTTATTATATTGTTTTTTACTGGTTAATTTTGATTCAAAAACTGTTAACATACAAGATAGTTCTTTCAAAAAAAATGTTTAAAGGGTAAAAATCATTAATAAGGAAAAAAAGATGGCTCTGTGAGTCAGTGGCCATGGCGATATCCCTGTGTCTCCATCCCTGATCTTGAAGCTTGGTAATAGTGTGGGGAACATGTGGCATCTTCTTCATGGACAGAGCTGCAGAACATACTATTTGCCTGTGGGAATGCTAAATATGAAAGCATGGCATAAATGGCTGAGCAGTTTTATGGAAAGTGGGCAATTTTATATTTTTTCTCTTACAGGTTAGTAAGATTTCTACATTATAACAAGAGACTATGGTATGTTTAATGAAAATACTGACTTACATATATCCAGGATAATATTATATAGTGAAATTACATATTAAAATAGATCTTTTTTGAGAAATGACAATCATGCTTTTAAAAAAATACATACTTTTTGATTCAAGTATAAAATAAA
Organism: Mustela erminea; assembly: GCF_009829155.1. Classification (NCBI taxonomy): domain Eukaryota; kingdom Metazoa; phylum Chordata; class Mammalia; order Carnivora; family Mustelidae; genus Mustela; species Mustela erminea. The sequence goes on from NC_045616.1 coordinate 48,126,519, forward strand.
TCCTCTGATGAAAATTACTTGGACAAAACTGAATTCAGGTTAAAAACTGTGAATCATGAGTTTTCCAGGAAGAGTTTTATTTTGACCTAAATGATATCTGAGAGATGAACTTCAAGCTTGATACATTTTTAACACTACAGAAGCGCTGTGGCCTCTCGGTGGGTGTCAGGGAGGAAACACTTGAGGAGGCCTTTATCTACCAGCGTTCGGCCAAGGGGCCCAGCAGCCTGGGGTCTCACTGGTCTATTCCTGATCCTCTCTTAGCAGAAAGGACAGAAAGCAGGAAAAGTGAAAGCTGCTTCTGAACAGATTACTTTCAATGTAGAGGCAATTAATATTCCCAATTCTTTTTTTGGTAATAACATGCAGCTACCAAAATCTTGCTAAATTTTTTTGTCAAAGGTGAGAAAATGTGTAATGCTATTGTTTCTCACATTTGTTTTTGGAGGAAAAAAACCCAATTTTTATTTTGTCATTAGAGCCTGTTAAATAAAATCCCAGTAAAATTCATGTAAACAAATCTATGCAAAGCAGTGAAAAGAAAATATTTGCATAAGTGTCCTATTAATGAAAGCTAGTTTCTGAGAGTTTGAGATTCACATTCTTCGATGTGTTTTGCTTACCTTTCCTATCTAATTTATATGGTCATATTGGGGATATATTTAATGCATGTATGCACACACATATATTGCAGAAAGTAGTTTGAGTTTTTAATTAGTAAAGATTTCAGAGGTCAGCAGTTACCCTTTTCATTTAGCATTTCACTTCAGTCTCATATTATTTGCGTTTTCTGCTCACTTCTGTATAGACCACAGTAAACATTTGGAAGGCATTTTGTATGGTAAGTTTGTGTATTGCAATTTTTGAGCAATGCAAACATCCCCCTTAAATAAACGAAAACAGATCCCAGAAAGGGTATGCTTCCAACACATTCCCCAAAGATCTGAGTGCCGCTGTGCATTCTTGCTCAATTTAAACAAACTAAACTTCAGTTAGTCTCCCCTCCCCTAATGGGCACCCCCACTGGGAACATTGTTAGGTTACCACCATGGACAAGGCCTCAGTACAGCTGGATCTGTAAACAAGACCATAATCCGCATGAAAGAACTCTCAGAGTTTTGGCAGCACTCGCAGTGTTGTTAACATATTGTGCCAAAGCAATAACAAAGCCATCATTTTTAAGTTTGTTCACGGATTTGTATTAATCAAGAAATTTTCCAGAAATTACTTCTAAATGAGGAACCTTCCAGAAAGTTACCATTTGGCAAGAAGGCTTCCAGATGCCTTTTTTTGCTTATCTGCAACATATTCTTCCAAATAAATTACAAATTTGTGGAAGTTTAGTCGAGACAGAAAACACATTGCTGCTGTGTTGGCGGAAGGAGGCTCCCTTCAGTTCACTCCCTGCTTCATCAAAGCCTGGCTAGTGCTTAGGTCATTTTTTTCTTATTAGGAGGAGGAGGAGGAGGCCAGGCCATCTAACTTGGCATTCTGGTGATAAACATTAAGTATTGATATTTGGATCAGAAAAGCAATTATTAGATTACAGTCAGAACTGCACACTAAGCATTTAGGAAGAGACCAGGAGAAGGCTGTTGGACCTTTGTTGGAATTTAGTTGTTGGTTTTTATTGGCATATTAGGCGATTGATTCTCGCAAATTCAATCTTTTCCAATTTAGACCTTATTTTTAAAACTTGTGGACAAGCAGGGCTTCTGCAAACTATTAGTCTGCTCTATAGGAAAAAAGGGGAAAGAGGAGTATATAGCAGCGCACTTAGACATGAGTAGTGGGACAAACCTAAAAGTTTTGATTTTCAATATTTTCCTTAGTCCTTAAGTACTTAGAAGACTAGTTTTTCATGTACAACTCAAGTGATTAAAACAGTCCTGGGTATGCGTGCTAAAAACTGAAAATGCATCTCAGTATGTGATTCAGCCTGAACGGAGGGTACCTATGGGGCTCCGGGGAGGGTTAACTGTGTACAAGCTCGAGACTGTCTGTCGGGAGGTGAGGACCCATAAGTGAGTCTATCACCAATGGTTTGTGTAGAGTTTTGGTTGTATTTCGTCATTTATTCAGGTCCATGTTACCTTCTGGATGACATTCATTTTTGTTACAACAAAAGAAACTCTTTAAAGTAACGACTAATAGTAAATAAGCCCTTTCTCCAGCTAAAGACAACCCCCAGCCTCCAAGCTACACATCTTTCCTGTTTCCTCCTATGGTGCATTGTTTAAAGCACCAATATATCGTGTTTATATTCTGCCTTGGTTTAGAGTTACTTGTGTTCATTTCTTCCTTTCCCTTTGAAAATGTAATGTTCCTGGATGTCTCTCTCAATATCTAATACGGTGCTTTGTACGTAGCAGACTTTGACTTTGCATGAATGCTTATGTAACTGATTTCAAGAGGTTTATTGTTTCTCTAAAAAAAAAAAAAAAAAAAAAAAAATCCTTCTCTGAACAGATAGCACTTTGGAAGCCCCTTTAAACTGTAGAGAGCACCAGCGTTCTACTGGGTCAGTTATCGCTGCAATTGAATGAATAATACTCCAATAGTCTCCTAGAAAACACCTCACTTAAGGGAGGATCTATAGTATATGATAATTAATAAACACTACAAGGGCATGAAATAATGACAGAATCATAGTTTTGGTTTTAAAATATAAAATTGTTCTTCAAGAAACAAAACAGCTAGCCAAGTCATTCATAATCTCTTCGGGAATCAGCATACTGTTCCCAAAGAAAGTATACTTGAATTTTTTCCAAGTATTTGACTATATATTATTGTTGTTTATATCTGATATATTGATGCTGATTATATTTATTAGTCTTTCTCTAAAGACTATGTATTTACTCTGTTTTTGAATTACCTCATCTTTGAATGGTTGATTGCTGTATGAGATTGAGTGCATTTACCTAATTTTGAAGAGTGCTTTCATCTGAGAACTTCCTTGTGCCTGTGGATTGTGACCCAGTGACGTGGTGACTTTTGTTTTCTATCAGTCAATGGCCAAACTGCATTACTCATGTGGTTATGTTGGTTTAAATCAACCAAAATAAATTTTTATAAGTCTTTTAAAAATTTGACTGAAGGTGAAATAAATCAATAGTTTGGAAATTACCCTTTCTTTATTACCAATAGAGACTTGGAAAAATTAATCAGATAGATACATTAAAATATTTATTTCAGCCAATGGGACATCTTTAATCATACCCTTGAAATCTCTTTACTTTGACATTGTTTCTTTATTTTTAGAAAAGGAATTATTTAATCTTCTCCTTGAAATTCATAATACTTAATTCCCAAACAGAAGCCACTGTAGATTAAGGTCTATCCTAAGGGGTAAATTCAAGAGACGAACTAGGAAAAAAAAAAAAAAATAGCAGGGGATACACAACAAATGCGATCTAAGTTCTACCAGTTGCATATTCTCAGAGCTGTGCTGATCCAAGTGCCCTTGTGGATGGTCCAGGAGAAGGATTCCTTGTGTGCAGGGAAGGTCAGTGGTGCTGACAGGGTGTCATTTGGTGCTTGATTCACAAACATTTAGGGTTGCCTCAGCCATTTTTAGGTAAGATCGGTTATTTACTAGAAAGGGCAATAAGAAAATAAATAAATATTGTTTTATAGTCCAGCAATGTTAAACTAAAGAAGCTCTCTCCAGTAAACAGCAGTTCGCAAAAGCAGATGTGAAGCCTCTAGTTGTTTCTTACGAATTCAAAATGTAAAAATGAGCCCTGCAAAGCTGAGAACTCTGGCACAACCATGTCAGTTAACAAGACAGATAGTAGCTCCCTATCTCGGTTGCTTTTTCCTATCTGACATCTGGTATCCCTTCACAATTTTTACTTTCAAAGATGCTTTAGGAGTTTTGCTTTAAAAGTGATAACCATAAAATGCTTGCCTGCATACTCTAATCACAATTTTGGGAAAAGTGTGAAAGAGGGGCAGTTTTCCATGCTACTGATTACACTGTTTGGTTAACGTTATTGGAGGGTTCAAGAGTCTGTCAGAAAGGTCACATTGTAGAGAGAACTCAAGGTGCTGATTATAGAGAGTAACTAGGGATAATGGAGAGAAATGTAAGTAGGAAGAGGGGACAGCTCTGGTTGACAATAGCAAAGCATTATGCTGATGAGAGAAGACACGTGAGCATACACAACAGAACACACAACAGCATGTATACACATATCATGAACACTCTCATTCCCTCTCTCTGGCCAGTGGAAGATGAAATTCACCCAGGAGGGAGAAGCCACTGAAAGATTAACAGTACCAGTAAGATGGAGGCTTGCCTTTTGTTCAGGAAAGGAAAGTCATCTAACTGTAGTAATTCAGAAGGTTTAATTAATCCATTGTTCATGTTATTTACTTTTTTTAAAATCAGTGTGGACTAGTAGAGTGATACGAACATACAAGGTAAAGTTCCTAATAAAGTATTTCTGTGGTACTCTCCTAGCTTGATACCAAGCTCCTTTTAGTTAGCTGATTAATTAATTCCTATATGCTGGGTACTTTATTTGGGCAATAATTTGGCCAAAACAGAGAAGGTCTCTGCCTTTTTGGAATCTATGGTTTATTTGGGGGAGCAAGCAATAAGCAAGTAAATTGTATTTAAATATAAATTATGGTAAGTACCAGTCTTATAAACTCCGATCTAATTTTTATAACTTACAAAGAAAGTTGTGCTTATTTTTGTGAATTTCAAGTTCTGCTCCTTCCCATTTATTATTAACATTTATTCTGTACTTCTAAGCACTGCGTTAAATGCTTTATGCATTGTTTTATTTAATACTTACAATTAATTTAAGGGACATGTACTATTGTATTTATACAGTATGGTTAAATAATGTTCCCAAAGACATACTACTGATTAGAGAAGGGACTAAATTCAAACCTGGGGCTCTTAGTGTGTCAAGCTTTTTCTCTTAAGAGCTTTGCTATACTACCTCTCTGGTTAAAGGATAAGACCTATGATCCAATATGCTAATATTTCTAATTAGTTGCTACTCTGTCATATATATTTAAATGTGAGAACATGCACAAGGAATCAACAAGGGAAGAGAATTTCTCTACCCTATCCAGGGTCATCTTTACTATTTCTCTCATCACACAGCTGGGCTGTTGAATGTTGCTATAGAAAATCACAAAACTATTCTGACTGGATCTGTACAGAGTCATGCTTTCTAATTTTATGGCTGCTCACAATTCTTTTGCTGACTCCCTATCACATTTCCTACAGCAGCATTTCCACCCCATCCTCCATCTCAGCAAAAGCCTTTATTTCTGGCTTGACTGATTAACGTTTGGAAGTGTGTTCTATTGGAGAACTCTTTTCCTGGTCCTCTTTGTTTTCATGTTTTGCAGGAAGGAACAGCAGTGGATGAGTACTTCCTGTTCCCCCCGTACTCTTACCCATGAGAATGAGTGATTTAGTTGATAGTGCAAGTAGACTCTGACATCCACAAGTTCACATTCTTTTATTGGGCAGGTTGTATGCTTCAATTAGCTGCTTCCTTTGCTTACCCTTCTTCTACGTCTTCCAGAGAAGCCTGAATGTATTCTCTTCTCTCCTTCATGTGACTGCTTACCAGGGCTGGCAGAGACCAGCCAGCCGGGCATCTGTTTACTCAGTATAAACCACGAAGTCCGCATATGTCAATGTAGCATTTGCTGTGTGGCTCTTACTGATCTAGGTTCACGGGGGAGGAAGGGGGTCTAAAGATGTTTTTTAAAATTTTTATTTACTTTTTAAATTTCTTTTCAGTGTTTCAGAATTCGTTGTTTATGCCCCACACCCAGTGCTCCATGCAATACGTGCCCTCCATAGTAGGGTCTAAAGATTTTTAAGACTATTCAGGTCTTCAAGGACCTTACACACTGTTTGGCAAATTGAAGCCAGTAACAGTAAAAGAAGGCTTATGCCTATAAAACATATCTATGTTTCTAAGAAAACACACAGACTATAGAATTCCAGAGCAACTAACAACAGTCTGTGTCAGCCATGTGAACACCAGAGTATGGAATTCCAGAGAAATAAGAGATCACTCTAGTGGAGATGATCAAAAGGAAAGGTCCCTTTCAATAAGATGAAATTCTCTACAGTTTAAATACTCTAAACTTACTTGAAATTATATACCACCATTCCTCCATGAGAACGGGAAATGGTGCCTTCCCTGTTTCAATTAATCTTTATAATATTATGAGCTCTGAGGAGGTATTCTTAGGTCCATTATATGGACACAGAGCTGCCTACAAAAGTCCTGAGAGGTTAAATAATGTACTTAAAGTCACGTGGTTAATAACTGGTAAAAAATAAAATCCCAAATTTGACTCTTTTGATGTTCATGGTGTTTTCTTAAAACAAGGGCACTTTTCCAAGCTGGTGTGGGATAAAGGACTCTGGATAAGATTAGGAAGGTCAGAGTTTGAATATTGGATCTGCTATTTGATGTGTGCAATCTTGGACATTTTACCTCCCTACTCTTCACTGTCTTTTGTAGAAATAGAGGTAAAAAAAAAAAATCCCACCTACTTCGAGAACTTTGGAAAAGTAAACACAAGATAACCCATCCATTTTGTAGTGTTCTGACCTAGAACTTTATTTCACCTAAGAGCTGTGTAAGTAACCACATTCTTAGCAGCATGAACAGAGACTGGGTTCCCTGGAACCAGACTGTGAGATGGGGAGTTGCATGGCCAACTTTCACCAGAGAGTGGTCTTGGGCCACGTGTTTAAAGAAGTAAAGAAGGAAGCAGGGTAGTATTGGGTAGAGTGAGCAGCTGGATGGCCGTCTGATCATGGCAGGATCCCTGAGGCTGGATGGCTCTTCAGAGGACTCAAATCAAGGCAAAGGAGCCTTTAGTTTTGTTTCCGTCAATAAGCCAGTCATTGGCTGTGAGTTGCCTCTCTCACCTTGGGTAGGGGAGGTCCCTGCAGCTGAAGGCAGTCCCCAGTGAGGGGTGTTACTGTTCATAGAGATGTTTCCAACAGCCTGAAGTGGGTGTATCAGTCCTCAAAAAGGACATCTGGGTAGAGCACTGCAGGATCCACTGAAAAAAGATGAAACCCTCAGAGCCTTACCGCCTCTGCCACGTTCTCTCCGTGCTCGCTCCTGTTTCTTTGCTCTTCCACCCTTATGCTTACCGTGCAATTGGCACTTTCCTTCCTCCTTGAGTTGCCACTGCAAGGCTATGTCTTACATCTCTGAGCTTCCCGCACTGAGGAGAGGGCTGACACGTGGTAGAAAAAGCTCCGTTAATATTTGATGTTGGTGACGCTAATGGTGGTGATGATATACCAACTGTCCTGCTGAGGACTGAGGAGTCTGGGAAAGAAGATAAGGCCTGATTGATTTTATTTGCCAAATATATAATCATAGACTATAAACTAAAGGATGTGAAAGAATCGCTATAATTACCAAAGTACGTTAGACACACAGAAGTGCTCAATATATTTCTGGAGAGTGGATGAGGAAGAAAATGAGTCAGAAGACAATAAAGGGGGCACATGGCTGGCTTTCATTCTGAGCATAACTCAGGCTCACTTTGGACATGGACCGGGAAGTCAGAAGGACTCCCTGGAGATGGTGGTCTTGAATTGGGCGTGACAGTATGGGTAGAATGGGGTTTAGAGAGGGAGGCTAAGGCGGACGTGGTGTGGTAGGTCCAGGAATCTTCTATGGCAGGAGAATCTGACCTGAGGGGTTTGAGTATGCACAGGGGCAAGGAAGGACACTTGGCTTGCCCGGGGTGAAGTATATTTGGGAGTGGACTGCCGGAAGCAAGGCTCAGTAAGTAAGGGGACTGGAAGAGATTGTGAAGGGCTAGTGAGACTGACAGTACTAAGTCATGATGGGGTCCTTATGTGGGGCATGAAAAATGGAAAAAATGTATTTTTAAGAAATAGCTGGCTCAGAATGGATTGGAGGGGAAATCAGTGAGAGTCAGAGTGACCAGACAGAAGGCTGCAGGGGCATTTAAATGTAAGGGATGAAAGGCTGAACAAAGGTGGTTGAAGACAGAATCAAGCATAAGGGTGGAGGTGAGGAGTTAATCTCCAGGAAAGAAAAATATGAATCAATAACATGCTGATTTTTCCCACTTTTTTATTCCTTAAATCTAAAAATGTTGCTAAGGATCAGTGACAAAAGGACTTCAAATTTCTGAAGTATTTATTATCTTTTTAAAAAAGTTGATGCCACGATCCACAATACATCTATGGTTTTAAAAATACTGAGACTTACCTGTACAGCACAACCACGGTGACTGTTTTGGCTTAACTGACTAGGCTAGTTAAATGCTAACTCAGTCCTTTCACTCAAAGGAGCCGCTGAGTATCTGCTCCTTGTATAACTCCTCTGTTAAGTGTGTTCACATTGTAAAGTGACCAGTTAAACCAATCACTCGATTTAGCCCAAACATTTAAACCAACTGTCCAGCATTACTTATCTCTATTTCTGTCCCTCCTTCCCCACCTATGATACCTAATCTACCTACCTCCCTACCTCTATCAGCAAAACTGAAGTTAGGTGATTTATTTCCTGAGCTAATTTTGTAGTGATTTGGTTTTGCCTCAAGGCAGGTCTGGTACAATGTGACCTTGGTTGAAAGAGGATGTCTCTCATAAGTGCGGACACGATGAGTGATGTATGCGGAATTTATCATAAATATATCAACTCTGATATTATTTTATAAATGCAAAGTATATCAGAATTCTTTTTTTCTTTGTTTTTCATCTGTTCTAATTTAAATTGCATAACTTCACGAAACAAAAACACATGAGTCTACTTAAAAAGTGTCTAACCTGACTGAATCCTTAATTTGGGGCTATGTAAAATTCAAAATCTATTCTTTTTGTATGTCTATACATTTTTCAACGTAACCATCTGTGCCTATTAATTAATTAATTACATTTTTATAATTTTATCTGTTTTATCCCATTACTACTTATATAAGATTAACGTATCTTAAAAATTTATTGACTCTGTAGCAAAATACAATGGTTGAGATTATACTCTCAATTCCTTTCTCGTCTTAGATTGCTAGGCAGATAATTTGGAAGGGAGAAGCATAGTTTTCTCCTTCATGTTTCTTGATGTATCTAGTCTTTGTGTTTAATATTTGAAAAGCTGATAGCCATTACATTGAATTATTTTAAAATTTAACTTTTTATTTTGAGATAATGGTAGATTCACTTGCAGCTGTTAAGGAATAACACAGAAAGATCTATGTGCTCTTCAGCCATTTCTTTCAATGGTAACATCTTGCAGCACCATAGTATAATAACACAACCACAATATTTACGCTGATATAGTCAAGTTATAGGATATTTCCATCACCACAGTGATTCCTTGTCTTGTAGTTTCATAGGCTTAGCTACTTTCCTTCTCTCTTCTCTGTCCTGTTCTCCACTAACCTATGGGGAACGTTTCTCTGATTTTAGCATTTCAAGAATGGCACATAAATAGAATCTTCAGGTATGTAACCGTTTGGGACTGGCTTTTTTCACGCAGTATAATTCTCTGGAGAGTCATTCAAGTTGTTGTTTGTATCAACACATTTTCCTTTTTTATTGCTGGCTAGTATTCTAAAGCATGATTATGCCACAGGTTGTTTAAACATTCACCTGTTGAAGAATATCTGGGTTGTTTCCAGTTTTTAGCTGTTAGAATAAGATCGCTATAAATATTCATATATGAATTTTTGTGTCCATATATCTTCATGTCTTTGGCATAAGTGCCCAAGGGGGCAATTGCTGGGTAGTATGGTAATTGTGTTTTTAAAGAAGCTGCTAAACTTCTCTAGTTGGCTACCCTCTTCTAGGGTAGATGTACGTTTATATTCTCACCAGCAATATATAAATGATCGTTTCTCTGCATTATTGCCAGCATTTGGTATTATCACGAATTTTTTTTATTTCTACCATTCTGCTAGGCAGGTGGTAGCATGATAGTGGTTTAATGTGTACTTCCATAATGACTAGTGATGTTCAGTATTATTTCAAGGACTTACTTGCCATCTGTAGATTATCTTTGGTGAACTGTCTCTTCATGTTTTTTATCCATGTTTTTTAAAGATTTTATTTATTTATTTGATAGAAAGAGAGAGTGTGTGAGCACAAGCAGGGGGAGCGGGAGAGGGTAAAGCAGGCTCCCTGCTGCACATGGAGCCCCATGCAGGCCAATCCCAGGGCTCCAGGATCACGACCTGAGCTGAAGGCAGACGCTTAACCTACTGAGGCACTTAACCTACTGAGCGTCCTCTTTTACTCATTTTATAATTGGGTTTTTACTACTGAGTTTTGAGACTTCTTTAGAGTATTCTAGGTACTATTCCTTTGTTGGATATGTGATTTTCAAATATTTTCTTGCATCTCTTGTAAAACGAAAGAAGGTCTCTTGTAAAACAAAAATTTAAAAAAATTTACTGACGTTCCATGCACCAATTTTTAATTTTATGAGTCACTGTTTTTAGTATTAAACCTAAGAAGACTTTGCTGAGCCCTAGCTACTGAAGATTTCCTCCTGTGTTTTTTTCTGAAGTTTTATAGCTAAAGTTTCACATATATGTCTGTGATCCATTTTGTGATAATTTTTGTAGAAGGTGTTAGGTTTATGTCACTTTTTTTGGTTTTGTTTTGTTTCTTGTTTTGCATATGGAGGTCTAATTGCTGCAGTACTAATTGAAAAGTCCATCCTTGCTGATTGAATTTCTTTTGTACCTTTGCCAGATATCAGTTGAGCATATAAGTGTGGTACTATTTCTGAATTTTTTGTCCTGTTGATCCATGTATTCATCCCCCCAACAATAACATACCGTCTTCATTACTGTAACTGTCCGGTAAACTCACTATCAGGCAGAGTGATAGTTCCCACCTTACTCTTCTTTGTCAAGATTGTTTTAGCACTTCTCATTTCTTTTTTCCTTTCACATACATTTGAGAATAATATTTTTTTAAAAGATTTTATTTATTTATCTCACAGACAGAGATCACAAGTAGGCAGAGAGAGAGAGGAGGAAGCAGGCTCCCCACTGAGCAGAGAGCCCGACGTGGGGCTCGATTCCAGGACCCTGGGATCATGACCTGAACCGAAGGCAGAGGCTTTAACCCACTGAGCCACCCAGGCACCCCTAGAACAATATTTTCTAAATCTACAAAATTATTGCTGGGATTTTTATAGGAGTACATTTGGGGAGAATTTTTAGCATATAAGACCCATGCATATTTTGTTAGATTTACACCTTAGTATTTACTTTTCTTTGAGCAGCTATAAATAGTATTACATTTCTAGTTTCAGTGCATGTAAAGATTCCTAGCATGTAGTAATATAATCTTTTTTCCTGTTTACTTGAGTCCTGCAATCTTTCTGAACTCATTTTTTACTTTGACTTTGTTGTTGGTATTACCGTTTTTAAAAATTCCTGGGGATTTTCTATGTACACAATCATGTCATCTGCAGATAAAGACATTTTTGCTTCTTCCTTTCTTATCTATATGCTTTGTCTTTTCTTTTATGGCCTGATTGGAGTGGGTAGAGTTTCTAGCACTATGTTGAATAAAGATAGTGAGAGGAGACTTTCCTTGCTTTGTTCCCAATTGTAGGGGAACACTATTCAGCTTTTTAAAAAATATGTTATGTTATGTAGTTTTTTGTAGTTGCTTTTAATCATGTTGAGGAAGGTTACCTTTATTTCTGTTTTTTTTTTTTGACAGTTTTTATTACAAGTCATGTTGAATTGTGTCAAATGACTTTTCTGGTTTAACTGAAATGATCACATACATTTTTCTTTAGCTTGTTAATATGGTATATTACATTGATTGATTTTCAAATATTGAACCAGCATTGCACTTCTGGAATAAACCCTACTTGCTTGTGACATATAATTATTTTTATAACTTGCTGAATTATACTTGTTAAATTTTGTGAGGAATTTTTACATCTGTGTTTATAAGGGATATTAACCTGTTGCTTTCTTTGTTTTTACTTTCTTTACTTGGTTTTGGTATCTGAGTGATACTAACTTCAATCAGTAAGTGTTCCTTCCTCTTTATTTTTTGGAAGAGATTTTGTAGAATTGGTGCTAATTTTTCCTTCAAGTTTTGACAGAATTCTCCACTTCACCCTGTGGGCTTGGAGGACTAATCAGGGTAGTTTTTAAGTTACAAATTTAATTTCCTAAATAAATATAAGACTAGTAAAACTATCTGTTTCTTGTAGGATGAGCTGTGTTAGTTTGTATTTTTTGAGGAACTGGGGAATTTCATCAACGTTGTCAACTTATGTCGAGTTGTTCATAGTATTCTCTTATTATCCTTTCAGTGCCATCAGAGTCTATAGTGATAACTCCTGTTTCATTCCTGATATTGGTACTATACATCTTTTTGGTCAATCTTGCTAGGAGGTTGTCAATATTATAGCTGTTTCCTAAGAAATAGCTCTTTGTTTCATTGGTTTTATCATTTATTGTTTTCAATTTTATTCTTCTCTTATTTTTAATATGTCATTTTGCTTGATTTAGGTTTGTTTTTCTCTTCTTTTCCTAGGTTCTTAAGATAATAGCTTTAATTATTGTTTGAGATTTTTACTTTTTTCTAGTCTGTGAATTTAGTGCATAAATTTCCCTCTCAGCACTGTTTTAGCTGTGTTCCACAAATGCCGATATGTTGTATTTGCACTGGCATTCAGTTCAGTATAATTTTTGACTTACCTCAAGATTTGCTCTTCGATCCATGGATAATTTACAAGTAGGTTGTTGAGTTTCACAGTGTTTAGAAGTTTTCCTGTTATATTTCTCTTATTGATTTCTAGTTTGAGTCCATTATGGTGAGAGAACATACTCCAAATGATTTCATTTGTTTTCAGTCTGTTGAATTCTGTTTTATAGGAACACAATATGACCTGTCTTAGTATATAATCCACAAGCACCTGAAAAGAAGGTGTGTTTAACAAATGTCAATTAGATCCTGTTGGTTGATAGTGTTGTTGAGTTCTTCTTTGTCCTTGTTGCTTTTCTGTCTAGTTCAGTCTGTTACTAAGAGACATGTTGAAATCTCCAATTATGTTTGTGGATTTGTCTATTTCTTCATTTAGTTCCACTAATTTTTGTGGCTTTGCTGTTTGGTGAATGAACATTTAGCATTGTTATATATTTTTGGTAGATTGACCCTTTCGTTATTATATAGTATTGCTCACTATCTCTAGTAATATTCTTTGTTGTAAAGTCTAATTTGTCTAATATTAAGTAGCCATTTCTGTTTTTCTCTGTAATTTGATTGTCTTAAATATTTCCTATAGACACATTTAGAACCTCATTAGACAATGTTCTAATTCTTTGCTTTAACTATCAAACATGATTAGAAAAGTCAAGAAAAGAGGATACCCATTTACTCTTTTCCCCCCTCCAGATCTCCTGCTTGTCTTCTACTTTGGGCCACTTTTTATTAAAGTTGCTACTCCACACTTCTTTTCCAGATCTGTAAGTCTTACTGCTTTCCCCTGTTACTAGCCACTACTTACCAGCTGAACTTGTTTTTATTTTTAGTGTAAATGTTCACATATTTAATAGTACCTTTAAAAAAGCATTACTGCATTTAAAATGGTTCTAAAGTTTATCTACAAATAGCAATATAAGTTAAAAAAACACAAACTTGAAGTAAATAATATAACATTAGCTATAGTACAAATAAGAGTAAATGTGTGTGAGTCAAGTTATGTCACAGCTATATTCACTTGCTTCTGGAAGAAAATGAAATCTAATTATTAGATCTTTAAACAAAGCTAACAAAGATAGTAAAGCCCTGGAATGTAAAAGGGAGATGTGAGAAAGAGCATTCCCAATGAGCTCAAAAAGTTTTGAGACACACATTTGATGTGTACTCTGGTCTGCAGCAAGATCTTGACATTGTCATATGACATTAGGATAGCAAAATAAGTAAAAACAGTGTTTTTATCTTACACTAATTTTTTACACCAAGAGATAGTCTGGAATAAAAGCCAGTTGAACCCTTGACAGTCCCCAAGCAATGTACAAGGAAGGAGTTGCACAAGCATGAAAAAGCAAAACCACAGTAAATCACGTGATTGAAGTAGACAGATGCTGCAGGTGAGTATGGTTTTTATTTTAAATAAAAAACGAACTTTACTTTCATTAATACGACATTACATTGTATGTTTTTCCAAATTTACATTCCTCAGATACAATTTACATGAGGATTTTTTTTGTTTCTAAGTTATTTTATATCTCCGTGTTCTATTTTACTGTGAACTTCAATACAATGATAAATCTTACTGTTTTAAAGTACCCTGGTTATTTATACAGTAAGGGCTAATGGAAGAAAGAGTTCCAGATCTGTATCTAGAAAGTTGTGTGGGATGTTACTTACTAGATCGTAGAGTCTGATTAGAGACCTTTGGGAGTACTCCTTTCTCCCTGGCCTTTTGTAAGCAAAGACCTTGCTCTTTGGGAGCATTTTTTACGTTGCATTTTAATTTATTGATATGCCTTTCTCTCATGAGAGTGTGAGTTCCTGGAAGGCAGGGATCAGCACCTTATACGCTTGTGAGCTAAGCCAATGTATTAGAAGGGATGAATTTTATTGCAAAGTTTATTTATAACATTTTATAAATGGTAATTTTGAGGACATGAATCTGCTCTAGCTAGTTGCAGAAATATTGCTTTATTATCATTTGCAAAGTGGAAATGAACTGTAATATTTATCAATCTATTAACTCATATGTATTTGACACCTACTCTGGGTTCTGCAATCTACTGATCACTGTAGGAATATAAAAATAGTACAAAGCATAATTCTCTCCTCCCAGGAGTCTCTAGTTAGGAAGAGAAAACTAATATATGAAACAATTCAAGTAAATCTAAGCTTATATACAGCCTCGGCCTAAACTGGGTGGGATAGTATGCACATTAGAGGTTCAAAGGAGGGGCAGAGTCCAGAGGACTGGAGGATCAGGGAAGGGTTCCTGGAGTGGATGAGACTTGATTAGGGTCTTGAAGTATGGGGCAGGGTTTGGGTAGATTGAGGAAAAGACAAGTGGTTTTGGAAGAATGAGGAGTTTCTTGAGGAAAGGATTTTAAGTAGGAAATACATTTTTTAAAAAGATTTTATTTATTTATTTGACAGAGAGAAATCACAAGTAGTCGGAGAGGCAGGCAGAGAGAGAGAGAGGAGGAAGCAGGCTCCCCGCTGAGCAGAGAGCCCGATGTGGGGCTCAATCCCAGGACCCTGAGATCATGACCCAAGCCAAAGGCAGAGGCTTTAACCCACTGAGCCACCCAGGTGCCCCAGAAATATATTTTTAAATTAAGGAAAAGAAAGAAGAGGTCCCAAGAACCATTGAATCTTTTGAGATATGCTTCCTCTTTGTGATATGATGAGAATCAATCCTATTTCCCGGAAGGATGGTGAGTGACAGATAATGAAAGAGATTCTTTGGTGAGTGGGGGGTCAGGATAATTGTTGTTCCAACCTGATGGGCCATCCTTATTCTAGTCAGAAGAAACTCAGTGAGCAAAGACTAAAGCTTCTAAATGGGGGAGAGATAATCGGAGACTTCTGGGAGAGAGAACACTCAGTAAGGAGAACTACCCTAGGTCCATATCTTTAGCTTGCAAGGGTGCCCAAGGTGACATGAGGGCAGTGGCCTCAAACTATTAAACAATGAACTCATTAAGAAAAGGACTTCTGGTTAAGGATTTATTTTTTTCCCCCCAACCATTGCCAAATACACAGACCCTGGCATGGATAAATATCCTTAAACTTGAAAGATTATGCCCATGTGTAAATTTAATACATCAGTGTTTAATTATGTAAGTCATGTATTTTTGGTATTTGTTTTGAACATGATTTATGAAGTGTTGGCTTGTAGAAAATTGGCACATAGAGATATGTTGAAACAGGTTTAGAATCTTTATCAACACAAATTTTACATAAAATACACATTTTATATATCCTAGTAGTGTTATCCCTCTTTCTAACACATTTAAAGGAGGACACCTATTTTCACGTTGTGGGTCTTAAAGATAAGTAAGAAAAAAAAGGACCCATCAAACAATTCTCTAGGTTTCCCTAGAAAATGTTCTCTTTGCTCCATATGTGCTTTGAGTCTTAACTAAATTAAACTCATGCCTGGACCAATGTCATTTGAATTTTAAAGGTTACGTACATAGAATGTCAAAACAACCATTGAAAACACATTACTGAAGTGAAGGATTGGCCAAGATTATTTCCACGGTTCCTACCACACTTAACATTATCTAATTCTACGAATGAGAAACACTCTATCTACTGCAAACGGCTCGGTTTACACTTTGCTAAGCAACTGGTTGACTGGCTTTCTTGCCTAGGTTCCAGATTCTTTGGGGATGCAGGCACAACCTCTCGCAAAGCAGCAACCCCCTCGAATCACAAGTTGATCACAAAGTAATTGTGGTAGCAAAGCGATGCGCGAGGCAGCTGCTCCTCTGCCGTTTATCTGCGCGCCACATGTTTGCATGAAAAATTGGTTAAGCGCTTCATACTTGGAACTTGTTTTGTCTGTAACTTTGGGAACAAGAGAACTTGTATCGCCAAGTTTAGAATGGTCTTGAATTTTATGGCTGCTTCAATTTGTTTCCAAATTTGTGTCATCTGGATTTCACTCTGGTTGTGCTGGCAACACATGACTTTCTGGTTCTGAGACAGACTAATTAAAAGGTGCATCGTCATCACATTGCTAACCACGCATTTTAGGGAGCTAAGTGTAAATAAATCAAAATCATGTGCAATAAATTTACTGAAAAATACACGTGAATTTAAAAACAAATGGAAAAAAAAAAATCGGTGCCAAAATGACCTGTTTCTTTTCTCAAAACCAAAAACACTGAGCCGTTATTTACTGAACTTGAAATTGTAGTTGGGCTTGTCAGTTTTCTACTGGAAAGAAGAGAAGCTCAAGATGGCAAAGCAGTGAATGGAAAAATATTCTAACCAAAAAACAAAAGGCAAAATTCTATTTTAGAATGTTGTGCTTTTCTCAGATTGTGAAGGTCATTGCTATTACCTCAAAAGAGAGACTTCTCCACGTAGTGTCGGAGGATATAGTCTCAGGATTGGAAGGGTCTTGAAGGTTGTTCCGTCAGGCATTTCTTCCTGGGTTTGGGTCCCTGCCACCTGGTTAGGAGCTGGTGCTGGGACTTCTCTGTGGCAGACCAACCTCTGTCTCTGGAGGCTGCCATTTCACATTTATGGACTATCAGAAAGACACCAATTTCTCTGAAGCTTCCACCAATTGATGGAAGACTCTAGAGACCCTCAAGACTCTAGAAAATTGACTTAATCAATTTTCTTAGAAGTTTGTTTTAGTCTTTATTTTATTAGCAGGGCAACAACTTACATGTATTACCATAAGAAAAAGCGAGTTTATTATAAGCATTCAAATGGAATGGAAAAAAGAGAGAGAGAGAGAGAAGTACGCAGGAATGGAACCAGCTTTCGACAACTGCATTTTCTCCTCTCTGTCCTGTTTTCCTGTTTCCCTCTCGGCACCTTTGGCTGCCTTCTGAAGTTTGTTCTGTTTTCTTCTCTCTGCTGCTGAGGTTTCTCTGCTTACAAAGTGTTTTGTTCTGTCATCATTTAAGTTTATACATGGTGTTGGTTTGCTGTGGGCCAACTCTATCTGCTGGCTTCCTCTTAGCTTTTGCCTCCATTACTAACTGGTTCAGTCTGTCTGTGTTTTCCAATACAAATTCCATTCAGGGACCGTCAGGTCCAACTGACCTTTTACTCCAAGTGCTGGTATAGTTATGCTGGTTTATGGACTGGCTTTTTGAGTCACAGTCATATGTCAACTACTAGTCCAATCACCACCCCCGCCCCACCATGCATTGTATGATACAATCACATGGGTATTCAGGAGGAAGGATTTTGGTAGAGGCAGTATCTCTTTATAGAGTGTGGAGTGGCTAGAAGTCCATAGTTGACAACTCGTACACATTTCTTAAGTTATTTGAAGTGTGTGTTTGTTTGCCTTCCTACCCCTTTTATTTTCCAGTTAAAGATTCCTGGGCTTTTCTGTCGTTGCCTATGGGACATAATATTGAGTGTCTTTACCAATTTATCTATCTTCTGTACATAATTTAGTTGGTTTATATCCCTCTTAAAGTGATGGCTGCACGTTTAAAAAACATCCCACGCTGATCTGATCAGTGAGGTTTATGCCACCCAAGATTCAATTACCTTTTCTGAAAGTCACCACACCTTGTTGACTTCTAGAACTTGCTGTTAACTAAAGCCTCTAAGTCTTTTATGCACATGCTGCTAAGCCAGCCATCTTCATGCCTCATGTACAATTGGCTATTTGTATTCAAGTTTAAGATCCTTTATTTATATTGCTTGAATTTTGTTTTATTTTTTAAAGAAAAAAAATATAAATAAAACAAAAAATACTCCCCGTATTCTGGAGGTTTGCATTCCCTATTGACCTTACTTGGGTCATAGAAAGTCTTTAATAACTAACCATTCTGTAACTAAATGTGGAAGAATCATTTTGTTAAAGTTTGACTTCATAAATATCCATTAGGTCCTTTCGGACTGACCCTTAATCTGTTACTCGACATTTTTACTCCCAACCTCATGGGCAATAGTCATTTGATCATGTGCCTTTAGATCCAACTTCCATTCATATTCATATATTGTGTGACATGCTATATATTATATAATACACCCAGTGGAGTCTGAGGCACCAATTAGTAAATATTAACATCTTTTGCCGCTAAAAATCAGAATCAAATGTTGCTGCCAAATGAGTTTGGTCATTTTGCTGCCAATTGAACTATTAAAAAAAAAATCTGGTTTTCCAAGGCTTTTGGATTTTAGAATTATGAGTAAGGGATTCTTGACCTGTAATGCAGAACATTTAAACCAATGTCTGGTACACAGTGAGTACCAGGTAAGTGTTACTGAAAACTTCTTCCAGTTTGGCACTGATTCCTCTTACTCCACCCAGCTCAATAAAAAAGTGCTTTGAAAGGGAAGGATCCCAGGTCTTTCTTGGATAAAATAGCTCCAAAATCATGAGATAAGCCAATTTCCAGTTTTTAAAGCTCAGAAATGCCACATGACTTTTGCATTAATTATTTTAACTCCATAGGAAAAAAACCAACACACATGGGAATTTAGGAAATCATCCATTGAACCCATACAGGTAGAAATCTACTTCTGTTTTATCAACCAGAAACATCTATGCTGAATGCTGAGAATTTATGAAATACAGCAGCAAAAGAATTAGGGAAATACTGGTGTGAGTTTTCCCCTTCACCCAGTGTTTGACTTACTCAATGGCAATGACTAATTCCCCAGAAAACCTGAAGTCCTCTTCTGCAGTCTGGCTGACTTCTCAATCAGTCTTATGTAAGAACCCTGAAGATCAGCAGTTCTGTGAGTTTCCTCGGCTTTGATGGATTCAGTAGGTTACATTTGTCTTGGATATTTGAGTTCTAGGATAGAAACAGAATTGATATTTTTGTTATTAAACTTTAAGATAAAATATAACAAAATAGCTTTCAAAGATAAAGTGTAGGAAAGCCTTCATAAATTTAGAGATTGGAATTGTGTCTGCCCCTATTAAAGTTGGCCGAGTTAGTACATGCATCATGGATTTTCTTCCTAACCTTTCCTTGCCTGAACCACCACTTTTCTTGCTCACACTTGGCCAATATAGAAAATTTGAAGTGAATATCTCTGGCTAATTTTGCAAACAAGTTTTGGGAGCTCTAATAGCACTCTTAAAAATCTTACTGTTTCAGGACTGTAACACCAAATTATTGAATGAAATGTCTGTTTTGTTCTTGGCAAATTTCCCTTTTGTTATTTTCTGTGGCTCTGTAGACCTATTTCTCTTGGAACTGTTCATGGATGTTTGTTCTCCACTTTTTTCTAACATTGCTAATTGTTCCAGAAGGTAAGAATACTTCTCAACTGAGTCACTTAACTCACTGAAACGCTCAGTAGACTGAGACTTTGGCTCTGCTCTCTCACACAAACCATGCCCTCCAGTGGCAGAGCAGCCACAGTAAGTCCAATTCATCAAAAGCAAATCTGGATCTACTTCTTCCCCAACCACAGAGGTGAGCTCCCTTCCACACGAAGCCCACCTCCTGTTGCTTACATGTTACCTAACTTCAGAGTGGAGGGGTAAAGCAACGGGCTTCATCTTCCCCTCCATCATCTGTGTTATCCTCCCGTGACCATTATCAGTGGTCTCCCGGAAAGTTTCCTTTTCTACCATCTCTGTCGAGCAGAGGTTGCTTCAGTTAGACTCACTACCTTATTTCAGACCCTGACTCACAACCTATCCTTGGGAAAATATTTTATTTTTAAAGTTTCTGTTGCTCAAATGACTTCAGGTGTTCGATGATCTCTTCTGGATCTCTGTCTCTTATATTTATTTATTTACTATTGATGCAAGGGCAAGTTTCTTTTTCGGATACATGTGAATCAATATCTATTATCATATATCAACATCACATGTTAATACATAATACATAATGTGTCTGTATATGTAAATCTGTAACCAAATACCATAGACTGGTGGCTTGAACATCGCTCATTTTCTCACTGTTCTAGAGGCTAGAAGTCCATGATCAGGGTGCCAACATGGTTGGTTCTGGTGAGATCTTTCTTCTGGGTTGTAGAATGCTGCCATCTTGTTTGCTCACATAACCTCTCCTTTGTCTGGAAGCAGAGAGTGAACAAGCTTTCTCGTGCCTCTCTTTATAAGGGCACTAATCCAGTCATGAAGGCCCCAACCTCATCCCCTAACTTAAACTTAATTACCTCCCAAAGGCTCCATCTCCTGATATCATCACATTAAGGATTAGGGCTTCAACATACAGTAACATATGTTGAAGAAGTTCATGACCCTGGGTACTTAGTTCTATAATCATATTGAAGGCAGGCCTATGGTTCCATCTAAATTGAGGGCAAAGCTATCAATATTTATGGCAAGAGGATAATAATTTTGTCCTTTTTTTTTTAATCGTTTTAAAAGATTGTTTGAGAGAGAGAGAGAGCATGTGGGAGTGAGCATGCTGGGGGGAGGGAGAGAGGGAGAATCTCAAACAGACTTACCACTGAGTGGGGAGTTTGATAATTCTGAAATCATGACCTGAGCTGAAACCAAAAGTCAGACTCTTAACTGACTGAGGCACCCAAGGCACCCAATAATTTTGTTCTATAAAATATACTGGTAGAGTTGTACCTGGGTGACTCAGTGGGGTAAGCCTCTGCCTTCTGCTCAGGTCATGATCCCGGGATCCTGGGATGGAGCCTCATGTGGGGTGCTCTGCTAAGCTGGGTGTGGGGGAGTGTAGGTGTGTAGGTGTGGTGGGGGCATCTGCTTCTCCCTCTGCCCAGCCTCTGCTCTCAAATAAATAAATAAAAATCTTTAAGATAAAATAAATAAAATAACATACTGGTAGAATTAAATGTTTTGAGAAAGTCTCAGTCTCGCTAAGTTAGCAGAAAAAGTTCAAATATAAAATTAAAACAATGATAGGAAATGCAGTACATAATAATAAAGAGACAAAGGTAAATTACAAAAACCCAAAAGTACCAAATATTGCTCCGAACCAGTTTCAGTTTCTATCAATTCCCATAGGAAGTGCCCATATGAGACAGTACATATGTGAAGCAGCTTTGTAAGGCACGAAGCTTTTGAAATGCATTTTTATTATTTGCATTGCTGACTTCTGCTCTTCTGTTGTCACAGACCTCGGGCCAGATTCTCATCCCCCAGGGCCAGGGAGACCAGATTAACAACAGCCTCCAGTGGGGAGGCCCTGCGGGGCTTCTGTAGGTGGGGGTGGAGGAGGCCAGCTGCTGAGTAGGAACCGAGAGAGGCCGGGTCTGTAACTTTTTGCCGCCTCTGATTCCCACAGCCCAAGGACAGGATATTGGAACACAGCACATTAGATTCCTCTGACCACTCTTTCTGAAGTCCGTCCGAGAGAAGCCTGAAACAGTTTCTGGGATGGCAACTAGAAGACACTGGTATGCTTGGGAGAACATGTGGGAGGCGAGGGGAGCCTGCAACTAGGAGGGTACAAACCAAAGGGTCGAACATCAGCCACCTTTTCAGGTAGAGAGTACAAGTTAGCGGAAGCTTGCAGTGAGGGCTGTTTGGCTTGGCCACCTTCTTTATTGAAATCTCCGTGACATTGTAATTAAAAGCCTCGGCTGTGGAGTCAGTTGACCTGGGTTGAGTCTTGCCTCTGCTCCTTACCTGCTGTGTGGTTTTGGACAATTTATTCAACCTCTCCGGCATGCACATTTGTCAAGCAGGCTAAAATTAGTACCTACATAATATTGTTACAGTGAGGATTAGAGTAGGTAATTCAGGCAAAACACCCAAACTGATATCTGGCGTAGAGTCCTGTAGTTAGTGATAATTAGGTGTTCTTCATTTTACTGTGGCTGCTATTACTGTTTCTGTCAGAATTTGTGTCCTGGCTCTGCCACTTATTAGCTGTGTTGCATTGGGTATGTTGCTTAGCCACTATCTCTCTGCCTCAGTTTTCTCATCTGTAAAATGGGGATGATAATATTACCTATCTTGTAGGATTATTATGAGGATTAAATAAGCTTAAGAGCTTTAAAGCCCTTGGAAGAGTGCCTGGCCCAAAGCAGTTCCATTTAAGTGCTGGTTAAATAATTAAGAGACATTATTATCATTTCACTGATCAAATTAAAAGACATTTCCCTTGACTTTACTTAAAAAAAAAAAAAAATCCCAAACTAAAAATTTAAATTCTAATGAAACATGCTCGTCAAGATTGTGGAAACATCCAGTTAAATATACTTGAATTAAAAAACAGGCTAGATAGCTTACAAACCTTAGAACTACTTTATTAATGAAGTACTTTATGTTTTCAAAACATGAAAATAGTGCATTTAAGTCCTAGAATTGAGATTTTCGTAAATATTTACCTATGTCTTAAAACCTCCACTGCATAAAGTTTGCAGGCAAACCTTCAGGCAATCAAAAGACTTGCCTCAGTGAAATGTAAAATAATAATAAAGGGAGACATTGGGCCTTCCGAACTGACAACATATCCTGAGAATGGAATTATGTAAATGGCAATTCAAGCTTTAGAAAGTAAAGCCACAATATGCGTGGATAAAAGCTCTCCATACTTGTGAAGGGAATGTGGAATGTAGGTTAAGGGAGGGCATGTGAGCTCCTTCCCTCCAATGGCCAGTAACTGGGATGTGGTTACCAAGGTGGCTTGGCCAGGATTCCTAGGGCAGTGGACCCTACTCTTTCCTTGGCTCACATACTTCTTGGAGGATCTCCTGTGATCAGCAGACTATCCACCCTGAACTATACTTTTTTTTCTTCCATCCATTTTTCTCAAAAAGTTTCACAGACTGCACCATGGAGAACTCCTGGTTGAGTGCTTTGGTGAAACGTCAGCTCCGCACTTGGGAAGAGTTCAGAGTCTGGCATCAGGAGGTTGGACTCTTCTGGGATCTCTTGAACTTTTTGACTGTCCCTCTGGAAGTGGGGCAAGTCACTTTTGAATGGCAATACCTAAGCTCCTTTGATGGTGAACAGTAGACCCCTGGCAGGAATGGGTGTGAACATAAGCATATATGTATTGAGATGGGTAATTACACCACCACTTCTCTGTACTTGATAAGGCCCAAGTTATAGCATTTTGTCCCTTTAAGTAAAAAGTCTTCCCTTCTTTTCTCTCTTCCTTTCTTTCTTTCTCTCTCTTTCATTCCCTCCCTCCCTCCCTTCCTTCCTTGGTTCTGGCTTTCAGAAGAGAAAGTCAAAACTCAGAAAGGACAGATGGGCTATCCAAAGTTACACAGCTAATCCCAGTGCCTACTTACTCTTCTTCCTACAAGAGAGAAAGAGTAATTCTCTTGTCCATTCCTTGAAATATAATTTGACTACTTAAACCTGGGTGAAAGAAAGACCTGCCATCGTTGGAATTTAGTTTATTGCCTTTAATAAAATCATTTTATTAGGAAGGATTATTGTCTTCTATCTTGTTTGTATGTAGAGTTTTATTCTTGCAACCTTTCATTCTCTTGGTGAGAAATAATACCAATCCAAACTTTGCACTTATTTGGTAATTGTAAGGAATGCAGTGAATGTAGCCCCTGACAATTCTAAAATTCTTCAGCAACTTGAAAACATGCTGAGAATGTTGAAGTTAAATCATATCTCCCAATGAGTTTTCTTTACTTTTCCTATTAAAAATATTTTTAGTTCATTTATGTTGAATCTTAGGCACCTACTGTGTGCCTGATAGTGTACTAATATTGGACTGGTTGGATGAGTTAATTTTTTTTTCCCTAAGAATCCACTTCTTTTATAATCAAATTTCACATTAGCTTGAGTTTTTATAATCAACAAGACTCCAGATACCAGGTATTTCAGAAATTGGAATATTAGCTTATATGTGAGGACTACCATGCTGGCTGTGACTAGTTTGTTCTCTAGATCCAGGTCCGCACTTCTTTGCCCTGCCCTGTTCTTTGGAATGTATGTGGGCATGTGGAGGGTGAGAATGCTGGTTTTGAAATAGTGACTTCTCTGGCATCTCTTACCATCTGGCGTCTGGTTGTGGTTGACCAGTAGAGGACCAACAGGAAATCAAAGGGTGGGAGGCAAAGAACCCTTTGTATTTATTCTCTTTCTCTGACTTGCTTGCCATGGTCTGGCAGGGATGAGCTCTTCTGCTTTGCATCTGTCAGAGGTTGCCTCTCTCAACTCCAGCCTTCTTCAGGATGTGCGCATCACGTGATACATCTGTAACATTGTTTTGACTACTTGCCCTTGTCAGGTCTGGGGCTGGTACTGGCTTCCCACTGTTGCTAGTCCCTGGATGCCTCGCCATTCCTTATTGGTTCTTTTAGCTCTGCCCACACCCCTGTAAATAGTCCTTTATTTTGAATGTGCCATCTGTTTCCGTTAGCATCCTGACTGATACTGCCAATTAGTCTGTGCCAAGCACTATACTACGACTTCAACATGGATTATCTCATATAATACGTACTCACTCTATGTGGTAGGTTCTAATATTATTCTTATTTTAAAAAAAAAAACAACAACGGATGAAAAAGATTTAAAGAGTAAACTGCTCAAGGGAACACAGCTTGAAAGCAGTGTGGCTAGGCTTCAACCCCAGGATGATTCTAGTGCCCATCTCTTAACCAAGGCACTATAGGTCTCTAGTTGGAGTTTCTGGGAGATAGACTCTGAGATGAAGATTTGCAGGCAGGCAGAATTTTGGGGTGTAAAGCTCTCAGGATCAACACCTGTTGGGGGGGGGGTAAAGGAAGTAGGACTGGGGAGAAGTTGAACTGTAGTGTAGTGATAACAGAGGCGTAAGTTCAACCCAAGAGGAGCTTGGGAGCTAGGAACATTCCCAAATTAGTATAAGGGGGCTGGGCTTTTATACTTTGGCACTGCCTTGTCACTCAATGCAAAGTCTGACCTTAGGCCCTCTTCAGCCAAAGCGAGTCTAGATGGAGACTCTGTTGAGAATACTGACTGCCAACACTTGCAGAAGCTGGGGGAATTAGGGACTAGTCTTGGAGGATGGATCTGGGCAACACACCATGGCATCCACCACATCCTTTGAAACACATATGGAGGTCATGAGTTGGCAGCTTGCTCAAATCATTTGTGATCTCTGAAAACTTTATTAGACTCATGAATATAGCTGGGTTTTCTAGCATACACATGTGTGTACGTGTGTGCGCCGAACGTGGTATAATTATTTGAAATTGTTGAATACACATAGAAGTAGAAGTGAAGAGACATGGTTTCTAGTCCCTGCCCCTCTGCTGACTATCTGCATGTCTTTGTTCAATTCACTTAATGCTTCTGGATCCCAGTTTCCTGATTCATATTTTGAGGCTCTTTGGTTAGATGTCTCTAAGGCTACTTGCACTGTGATATTCTAGGATTCTATTAATTTACTAGCTTCCTAATATCCAGAAATAGCAAAAGTAAACATGTTGGAATGCTTTTTAAGTAATGCTGGAGACTATCCCTTGCAACCTTGGGTTAGTGACTTTCTCAGGCTCTCTCAATTAATCATGGTGAACTTCATGAACATTCACACAGCCTCAATATCACCATGTTCTCTGCAGAACAGAGATGCCCCTTGTGTCTCCAGAATGTCTTTATTTGGTGTATATGATTTTAGAATGCTAGCACTTCTCATTCTTTCTGTATAGCTCATACAGATGTTTTAAGAATTAATTTGAAATTCCTTTCATGGGTAATTGTTACAATTTGAACATGCATGGTCTTAATTTGGACAGCTACATCTTGACCAAAGCAAGAAGAAATGGAAACTAGCTTTAGCTTGAGTTGGTGAAATAAAACTGATTCTCAAAGTGTAAAGAAGCTAGAGAAACAAATAGGTAAACAGACAAAAACTAGTAACAAAAAAGACAAAGTATTGATGATAGAATTATAAAAAAATGTTGATTAAGTACTTAACATTGTACACTTTAACTAAAACCAACACAAATATATCTTAACAGAGAAAAGGGTTAAATAGTGAACTGAGTAAATATAGAAATCCTTTAAGATTGATTTTCCTGAGCTGTGGCAAACGATTCAATGAAAATGGAAAATAACTATTATTGTCAGTCATGTATGGCCCTGCTTGTATGATTTCCCAATATAAGCCTTATGGTTGAAGCTGCTTAGACCATAAATAAATAAATAGACATACCTTCACTCTGGCTTCCTTACCGGACTCTCGTTAAACCCTATCAGCAACTGTAGAGGGCCAAAGTGGCAATTTCAATAAATATTTCATTACATGGGAGCCCATTTGCTGGTATTTCAAGTAAATAAGTATATTTTCTCACTCAGTGGACACTAGAAGAGAAAACTCTCCAGTTTCCATTTTCAGACTTTCTTTTACTTTCTGGGGAGGTCAGTCATTTTCATTTTCCAGTGTACAACTCGATTATTTATTGGAAGAAAATGTTTTAAATCAGGAAAAGAAAAAAAAATCCTACCAAATAATTTATCGAAGACTGTCTCCTGGCAGATTAATCCCTACCACTTAGCCAGGGCTCATTCCACAGTGATCAGACTGGTCAAGCTTAAATTGTATGTCCACAACAAGTTGCGTAAATAACCCCACATACTGTGAACCTCTTTGCACTCGGTCATCTCCATGACCTTCAGAGAAAATGTCAGAAAGGTAGGAAGAAAAAATATAGCCTTCAATGCTCTAGTTATGGTATTTTCTAATAAATAAAACCCTTTTTGGCTTTTTTCATCTAAACGCATTTATCTGTTAAGACACAAATACTTCTCCGTAAGTGAGTAGAAATACTGCCTTTTTCCTTGTGGGTAGCCAGGAAATCCAATAAATGTATTTTCAGTTGTGCTTAGGAGCTACTTCGAGAGCCAGAGCTAACTGTCCTAGGTAATACTCTTAGTTCTTCTAAATTTTATCACCCTGATTTGTCTTTATAATATACTGTGGTCCATTTTCAATTATCCCCTTAATAAAGAGGCTGTGTCTGTGGCAGTGTTTGAAGAGATGATTTCCTGAAAAGCTCCAGCTTCCATCCTGCTTATCCAAAGGATGGGCCTTGATTTAAGCTACGGAGAGACAAGAGTTGTACCAGTTAGAGATGGCCGGGTCTACCTTTGGCCAGTAACTTCAGTTCAAAACTGAAGTCCTATTCTTGGCCAAACTTTTTGCATCTCCAAGTTTTCAATTTTGGCTGGAGACATGACCAATGTGCAGGTCCCCCAGGCCTGAAATTATATAGTTATCTTAATTCTTCTCATTTCCTTTAGTTAATATGTTATGTGCTATTGATTTCCCCCACCTTTTAAGTGAAAAGAACACAATGCTTGGAGAAAGGGACCTGTAATTCCAGTAACCCCGCTCTGCCACTTAACTAATATGGGACCTGGCAAGTTACTAGAAGGTTTAGCGTCTTCCCTGTGAGATGTGGGATATTAGTACTATCTATTTTGCGGACACCACAGAGATGTTCTCATGATGAAATGAGTTAGTGTACTTTGTAGATGATACCAGGTTATATGATGGAGAGAGACAGGGGTAACCTCATAAGGTTGCTGCCTTCTTTCGGGGGCCAGAACATAAAACTCTGCTCTCTGCACACCATCCACTCCCATGCATTTGCCAAATTAGAAGGTCGAGGTTGACCAGCTTGCTGTCACTTATTGTGGATACCCAGCTTTGATTCTGAGGTACAAGCCCTCTAGAAGCTGCTCATCAAATTGCTTGTCCCTGTGGACCAAGCCACATCCCACACATACTGTGGCTGCTAAGCCATCTTTCTGGGCTGCTGCTGAATCTAGTCATGGCCAAGTGTCCACAACCCTTTAAGAGACCACAGAGATTAAATTTACCCTTCTTCACATCCCTGTTTTCCTCAACTGTCTACCGGACACGTGCTTTTGGATACCCCACAGGAACAGCATAGTTGGTATGTCTGAAACTGGAGTTGATATTTCCTCCTCCCACATAGTTCCTCTCTAGTGTCCCCCACTTGAGTGAGCCATGAGCAACACTAACACTCACTAAACTGCCCAAGGCAGCAAGCTGGGGTAGACTTCTCTCTCACCAGTGTCTAATTAAACACCAAAGCTTCTTGCGTCTATCTCCTTAACAAAGGAGATAGACATTGTTTTTTTAAAAGATTTTATTTATTTAAGGGAGAGAGAAACAGAGAGAGCACAAGCAGGGGGAACAGCAGAAGGGGAGGGAGAAGCAGACTCCCCACTGAGCAGGAAACCCGACTCAGGGATCCATCCCAGGACCATAGGATCATGACCTGAGCCAGAGGCAGATGTTTCACCCACTGAGCCACCCAGGAGCCCCTCTCCTTAATAAAGTTTAATTCTATTCATTTTTCCTCATCTTTATGGCTACCTACCCCATCCTAGGGCATCATCCAGCTTTACCTGAACAACTGCTGCAGCTCCCTAAATTGTCTCCCAGCCTTAACTCATTCCCTGCCTCTCTCAGTTCTATCCATACATTTTAGCCAGAGTTTTTCTGAAGTGCAAAGCTGAGCATGTCAGCGTAAACTATTAAACTATTCTTAAACTATTAAGTAGTTTAAACTATTTAAACTATTCTCAGTGACTTCCAACTGCTTTCAAAGTAGTGGTCACATTCTATGGCTCCGTAAGGTCAAATTTCTGTTATTGTCTCCAGCTTCCTTCTCCTCACTCAGACTATTGCATGAACAACTTATAAACTTGAGTATTGCTTTCAGGTTCCAAGAATGTGCCATGAGCACCTTCATGACTTTGCATATGCTCTTCCTCCTCGCTTGGATCACTTTCCCTCTCTCTTTGCCTGGCCACTTCCCAGTCATTCCTTGGATTTCAGTTTAGATGTTGCTTCTTTTGGAAAGCTTCCCTTGAGTCCCTAAATTCTGAGACTACCCCATCCTGCTGCCCTAACACTTGATGCACTGTCCAGTCCTTGTGTGTTTACTCACCTAGGTCTCTCACTAACGCCCATGAAGGCAGCATTCTCACTGGCTCCTTTGGCACCCTGTTCCCAGTAGTCAGCACAGCGTCTCACAGAAAACTCCAAAGTCGTTGTTGAATAGAGGCGTGAATAAATGATACTTTAGTTTCTTTTCTTGGTAAAGCAGACTAATTCAGTTAAAAGAAATCACCAGTTATCAAAGTCTCGTGTTCCAGTTCTACTTTGCATTGCTTGATTATGGATGTCACAAAACCTGTCTAGGAAGTGAAATAATGCCTGTCTCAGGTTACTTCAAGAGTTGCTTTTAATAATAGGTAATTAAGACAAAATCTCACTGTAAAATGTACAGCTTCCTGCTCATAAAACTATGTCATTATTATCACATTCATCGTGTTTTTAGTGGCGTGTGCATGTCTGTTAGGAGAAAGACACAAGAAGCTTTGGTGTTTATTTAGATATTGGTGAGAAGGAGTTCTACCCCAGACTGCTGCCTTGGGCAAGTTAGGCCTAGTATTTGAAAATAGTCATTTATAAAATTCTGTGCTGGGTGTATCAGTTAGCTATTACCACATAACACCCTTCTCCAGAAACTTAATGGATTAACACGTTTTTTTTTTTTTTAAAGATTTTATTTATTTATTTGGCAGACAGAGATCACAAGTAGGCAGAGAAGCAGGCAGAGAGAGAAGGGGAAGCAGGCTCCCTGTTGAGCAGAGAGCCTGATGCGGGGCTCGATCCCAAGATCCTGGGATCATGACCTGAGCCAAAGGCAGAGGCTTTAACCCACTGAGCCACCCAGGTGCCCCAATTTAATGGACTAAAACAGCAATTACTTACTTAGGTCCTGATTCTGGAGGTCGGTAGTTGAGGTAATTCAGGTTGTTAGGCAAGAGGTTAGTGCGGGCTTGTTCACATGGTGGAGGGCAGGGTTCCATGAGGCTAAACAGAAGAACATAGGAACTCTTGGAGTTGAGGCTTGGAACTGGTACAGTATAACTTGGTTGCATTTTATTAGGTAAAGCAAGTCCCAAGCCATCCCCTATTAAATAGGTAGCGAAATAATTAATCTCTTATGGGAACACTTCCAAAGACAGAAAGAGGAGTGGCTACAGGGACAGAAATAGTTGTGGCCATTTGCAAACCGTCTACCACGGTCTGTCACTATCTCCATTTGATTAGTTACCAAGTCACAAATCTGACCATGTCACTTTTTTTATTTCAGATCATTTAGTGGCTCTCTGTTGCTTATAAAATAAAGTCAAGTTCATAGCAAAGACCTCCACGAACTTTCCACATTGGCCTTCTCTGCCTGGTCTTTTATGTTTCAGGGACAAAACATTTCTTATAGTTGCAACAAATCAGTTGGGCTGTTGGTGGCCTCTGCAGCTCCTGCGGCTCCCTCCCTCCTTTCCTTGCCTGGACATTTTACTCATCTCAACAATCAATGACATTAACGATACCATTTATTATACGGCAGGCACTGACTGTTTTAAACACTATCCCCATGAGGGAGGAACTATTATTATCTCCTTACAGATAAGGAAACTGGGACACTGTGAAGTTAAGTAACTTGTCCATGTTCACTCGGCTTCAAGTCTGGTTTCAGAATTGGAATCTAGAGTCTGCGAATCTAACCACCAGGGTCTCCTACCTGTGAAGACAAGCTCAGTTTGGCCCATTCCCCTGTGTGCCTTGCCGTTTGCCGTGTTCAGTGATCTCTTCCAGTGTCGGATGCCCCTTTGAGTTGTGAGCATGTCAAGAGCACAGAACAGGCCTTGCCTTCGACTGCAACTGTCAACTGTGGCACAGAATCATGCCTCCGTTGCCCTCTCCATACTTCTCAAGATGCGTCTTTTGCACCATTAAAAATCTCTGCTTCTTGGAAGAAAAAAAACCAGAGTGAAGACTATTAGTCCTCACAGCATCTCCAAGAAAGAAGTGACGAGTGGGAAGCTCTATCTCATTTTGCAAACAGGAAATTCAGGCATGTGGAGATGAAATCACCCAGCGCCGTGCCAGGATTCTTTTTTTGGTTTTCCGATTCCTAGTTTTGTGTTCTATCTACCAAAAAGTGGTATTTGCCTATGAAGTGCAGCTGATGGTTGCTTAATTTTCCCCAGAACAAAGTGAGAAAACATAACAATTAAATTAAATCACCCAAGAGGGACGCCTTCTTCCTTTGTGAAGTTTGGAGGGAACAAACTTTTGGGGAAACTTTCTTTTCCCTGGGGTATAGTGCTCTCTTCTCTTTCAGCAGAATATATTGTGTCTGATGGAGCAAAAAATTGTTTTTAAGAAACCCTGCACCAATCTGTCTGCCCCAGCTCAGACACATGCTCGCACAGAAAATTAAATTCACAGAAATGAGAGAAAATCAAGAGAACCAAAGGAGCATGTCTTCCGTTTCTCAGAATCATTCTCTAGTGTATTTAGTGGCCTGTTGGGTGACAGGGTGATGAGGGGAAAGGTTTGGTTGAATGCAACTAATTTTTCATGTCTCTTTGCTTATTTCATCAAAGCACCATGAAAAAGTAAGCATTATGCACATTTCACCTCTATGGTTTTAGTCTGTAAGAAGCTTTATTAGAACTTCGTTAAAGCAGTTTTTTTTTTTTTTCCAGTTTGAGTTTCATTACTATCATTTGCTTCATTAACAGCAGTAAGTTCTTGGGTGTGAAGCTTGCTTGAAATGGTAACTACTAAGAGAAAGCAGGGGGAGAAGGAGAAATAAAAGAAGAGGCTTAAAGAATAGTGGCACTGAGAAATGCTCTTGGGAAAGAGAATCCCCAGGATGATCTCTGGCCGTCTAACATGGTTTTCTTCTTCAACTTTTTTTGGCCTTGGTCTTAAATCCTATCACTTCCTAAATCAGAATCTCTAAATCTCCTTCTAATCAGCTCTCTCACACGTATTTTGATCATGCGTAGAATCCTGATTGATATAAACACGTGTTTTGTGAAATGAACCAAGGAAAAAAGAGACACACCAACAAATCAGACTCTTAATTCTAGAAAACAAACTGATGGTTACCGGGGGGGCGGGGGGTAGGGATGGGTGTAATAGGGGATGGGGATTACGGAGTTCCCTTGTCATAGGGAGCACCTAGGGATGGGTGGAATTGTTGTACACCTGAAACCAGTATAATACTGAGTGTTAATTCTACTGGAATTAAAAAAGTAAAATAAAATGTGTTTTGTGTTGTTTTGAGTCATAGTGACTTCCAATTATACAGCTTCCATCTCTCCTACATCACCGGGAACTTCCTTTGCCAGGACACCCATGCATCGGAGTCCTGGGTTGTAAGCTTTGTCAAAAGAGGGACTTTGGCATGTCTTGCAAACCATGCTCCTTATAAATGTTCGATAAGGATGCTGCTGCCACTGCGGATACTAGCCTTTTGTAGTAATCTATTTTCCTTGAAGTAATTATATTTGCCTCAGTTGACTCAAAAAAGTCCCCCCCCCATTTTTTGATATTTGATGAAAGACCAAACACCTCCCAGATTTTGTTCCTTTCTACTCCTGAATTAAGAGTTTGACTGAGAAACCAGAAGCCAAGTCCCTCCGGTCATCGTGCGCAATCATGAGGCTGCATATGAACTGGCAGTTAAAGCTCGCCAACTCCTCAACACGTCTCAGAATCTTCCACCCGATCTCTTCTCACCTCTATTCTCAGAGTGGCTGGTTTGTTATGAAACTAATTTTTTTTCTAGGCCAAGTTTCCTTTGAGCAGGGTGCAAAGGCATATGATCCTGTGGATTAGAAGTGGGTTGTCATCAAAACGATATAGCTCTGTTCTTCTCCGTTCCTTTCTTGGAATGGCTGAGAACAGACTTGCGAAGAGAAAAACTTGTTGGCGTTTGGGAGCTGCCAGGTTTTAGAGAGCCCAATTATGTCTTTTTTGAACTAGCATTTCTTTAATAGAGTTTAATTTAAAAATGTTTTTTTTTTTCATTTTTGACATTTCTTGTAGTTTTTAATTTGAGAGGATGAAGATATGTTTACTTATGGGGAAAGTAAAAACAGATTGCGTATGAGTGAGTGGGGTCACCTGGTCACCAATTGTGATGGTGTTTGAGTGGCCAACAAATGGCCTGTGTGTTCCAGAAAGTACCCCTTTTAATGGCTCAGTCCCTAAAATTGCCCCATTGCTTGTGCCTTTGCTTTAAATCATTGTAGTTCCATGAGAGCACTAGTCTTGTTAGTGGCTTAGCGTCTATTCCATCTACTTCTTATTACGAGCACCCACAGATTCTTTATGACAGTCCTTCCTCCTCCATTTTGGAAGAATGAATTCTGTCTGAGTTTCAAGATTGTGTCAATAGTAAGTCCAGTCCAGTTTCTTGACCAGGAAAATTGGTTCAGATATGGGCACGTTCCCAACTGAAGAGATGTGAAGAGAGTTTTGCTGGATTTAATTTTTGTTTTGTTTTGGTTTTGGTTTTTGAGGAGCCTTTTGTTTTCAATAGGAAGTCTTAGACTTTTGATTTATTTTCCACTTGAGTTGTTGCTGGGAGGATGAGGTATGTGACCAAGCCTTCATTTTCTGTCATGTGAGTCTTGCAAACCATGCTCCTTATAAATGTTAGATAAGGAGTCTGGAACTGAGGAGACCGCTGAATGGAGCCAGAGCATAGAGCTGAATGGGTGGAATGCACAACAGACAGCAAGAAACTGGGCGCTTGGTGACATCCTTTGAACACTAGATCAAACCTCACCTGAACCCATTGCTAGGTAGGATGCATATTATAACTTTTCGTCACATGAATATCATCTGTTCAGTCTTAGTTCTAGATAGTGTTGTCTGTTAGCTCCAGAGAGTGGAAGGGGTTAGCTGAAGTGCTTAGGCCTGCATTACAGCTTGACTTCTCTGTCTACTTAATCCTGCATCTTCTCTTTCACAGGGGTTGATCCTAAGGACCCTCCCTAATAAAAATCCCACATAGATGTTGGCTAATTGAAGATGATAAAAAAGAAAGAAAGGAAGAAAAAAAAATCCTACAGAGGAAATCCCATTTTAGAGTATTGTTTCTGGGGAACCCAAACTGTGACAGGGGTGGCTCCTTCTAGGCAGACTGATTTTCCATCGGCTAACCAAAAAACAAAATAAAGCAGAATATAACAAATTTGCTATACTTTGCTTTTGTGCAATGTTTTGGTAATTCGTCTGTTAGATTTTTCTCCAAGATTCAATAGTCCACATAGGAGACTGACTTATCCCGGAAGGGAGTAGGAGGGAAAGGAAATCAGGTAGACCATTATCTTATAAAATCTCTAATCCAATTTATGGTTTGTTTTTTATTTTCAACATATCTGTATACTCATGAAATTATCACCATGATCAAGATAATGAAAATGTACTTTATCCCAAAAGTTTCCTCCTGGCCCTTTGCAATTCCCCCTCTTCCGTTACTTCTCCCTTCCCCATGCAATCACTGATCTGCTTTCTTTCACTAGAGATTTGTTTGCATTGTTTAGAATTTTATATAAATGGAATCACAAAGTATGCACTCTTTTGGCTTGCCTTATTTTACTCCGAATAATTATTTTGAGATTCATGTATATTGTATACATCAATAGTTCCTTCCTTTTTACTGATGGGTAATTTTCCATTGTATGCATATATAATAACTTGTTTATTCATTCACTTGTTGATGGACACTTGGATTGTTTCTAGTTTTGGGCTATTATAATTAAAGCTGCTATGAACATTTAGGTACAAGTCTTTGTATAGACATATGCTTTCATTTCTTTTGGCTAAATACCTAGGAATGGAATGGCTGGATCATATGGTAGGTGTATGTTTAACTTTTTAAGAAACTGCCAACTTGCTTTCCAAAGTGGTTGTGTCATTTTACATCCCCACCAGCAGTGTATGAGAGTTCCAGTTCTTTCAGTCCTTGCCAGTCTTTGTCTGTCTGTCTTTTAAAATTTTAACCACTCTGTAAGTAGGTAGTTGTATCTCATTGTCACTTGTAATTTGCATTTCTCTAATGACTGCTGATGTTGAGCATCTTTTCGTGTGATGACTTGCCATCCATATATTTCCCTTGATGAAGTGTCCGTTCAGATATTTTGTTCATTATTTGAGTTACTTATTTTTATTGTGTTAAGGGCTTTTAAATATAACATATTCTGTATACAAGTACTTTATCAGCCTTGAGAATATTTATGTGCCTTGAGAATATTTTCTTCAAGTCTTGGTTTTTTTTTTTTGTTCTCTTCTCATAATAGTGTCTTTCAGAGAGCAGAAGTTTTAAATTTTGATCAGGTTCTACTTACCAATTTTTTAAAAAAAATTTTATAGATCATGCTTTTGGTGTCAAAACTAAGAAACTTTGCATAACCCAGAGCCACCAAAATTTTGTTCTATGTTTTCTTCTAGAAGTTTTATAGTTTTGGGATTTACATTTAGATCTATATCCATTTATTTTTAATTTTTTTATGTGATTCATTTTCAGTTAATTTTTATATATGGTGAAAGATATGGATTGAAATTCATTTTTTTTTGCATATGGATATCCAAGTGTTCCAGCACCATGTGTTGAAATCGCTTATCTAATTTTAAAATATGGAGCACATAATTCCAGTGTGGTCCATAGACTATCTCAGCATAATCACTCTTAGTACTTGTTAAAAATGCAAATCCCTAGGTCTCACACTAGCCCTTTTGAGTTAAAATCTTATGGCAAATACCCTATGTGATTCTTCTGGATACTAAACTTTGGGAACAACTGGCATAATGCCATTATTACTCATTAACACTTTACTTCAAGTCAACACTGTCTTCACCAGAGCCCAGAAAAGATATAGTTTAGAAAAAGTAAGTCTCCATAAGATGGAAAGAAACCAGAAAGTTTTCTATTTTTTTAATATAAAAATATTTATACATATACAAAAGTAGATGGAATAATATAAATTTTCATGTACTCAGTGCTCAATTTCAGCAACAATCAATATTACTTTTTAAAAAACAAAACAAAACAAATCAAAATATAGGTGAATTTTTGCTATGTAGGGAAGAACTTCCAAGCTTAAAAAGCAATGGGAAAAACCAACAGCAGGAAAAAAAAATTGAATGAGCAACTGAAAAAAAAACCCCCAAAGATCAATATATTGCTAATATAAATATTAAAGACCTCAACTGATCAAAAAAAAAATCTTAAGTGGCTTAAAAGACAGGTAATAGTCAGGTTATATTTTTAAACAGGACAAATGATTAATTTTTAATCTATGAAGATAAAAAATTTAAAAATGGCAAGAAAACTCACTAAGTGATAAGCAGATAAAAGGGCATAAAATATAGCATTGAGATAACAGTGAGAGGATATTATGGAGCCAGTCACATTATCTTTAAACATAATGTTTTATAGCAATGGGAAAACATTTATGGTATAGTGAAAAAAGCTGAATACAAAATTGTACTTTTTGTATGTTCTCATGTATTTTAAAAAAAGGCTTACGAAAATAAAAGGACTGGAAGCAGATTTGCTTCTGCAGGTTATTTTCTAGGTTATCTCCAATGAACATGTTTGTTTTGCTGATATAATCTGAAAATAAAGTCCAATTTTGAAGAAGAAACTGTCTGACATGGGACATTTCCTTGGCAAAGCCAGAGATTGGCACAGAGTACAAAGATGGACAGTGAAAAGGCACAGGGAAGGCTGAAGACAGGTTGTGTGCGACATCATCTTAAGTGCAAAGGTACAGGTAATGGCTTCCTCCTTTGCAAGTATTACCAGTAGATGAAGATTGCCTTCACGTGAGTGCTACAGGCTGGGGGAACTGGCCAAAGTGGATAGATTCTAATGGCCATGCCACTGTCTGTTTTCCTGATCGGTTGGAGACCCTGCTCAAATCCATAGAGCCCCTTTACGTGACACAAGGAGTGGGGTCCAGAGGAAATAAGTTAGAGCTGTAATTTACAGCCCTTTCTTCTTGTCCAAAGCCACCCAGTGGATGAAATGTCTGTTTGTTCATGGGCTCTGAAGTGTTACTTTGTATCGTTTTTCTTCTACAGTTCAGACACTAAATCTAAAGTACTTCACCAAATTGGAAACCCACTCATATCTTCTGGGTTTGTTCTTCTGAACTGAAATTGAACTCTGGCACTTTAGTTCACATGATGGTAGAACAATGTAACTTTCTGTTTGGGAAAAGAATGGCTTTTAAAGTCTCATAAATGGGTCTTGCCTCTTCTTGGAAATGAAGTAACACTTGTAAACTCTACTTCCTAAATGTTGTGTAATTGTGAATGAATAAATATTAAGGAAGGAGGAAAGTACAGATTATACATCTCAGATTATACACAGGTTCAGAAATAATAAAAATGTATTCGTTCTTTTAAAGTCCTACTATTGAAAATCACATCGAGAATTGCAGAGAGAAGGAGAGAGAGAGAGAGAGAGAGAGAGAGAGAGAAAGAATTGCAAAAAAAAAAAAAGATATTAAAGGACACAAACATATTATGATTCAGGACAATATGTTAATCTGAAAAAAAGTAAATTAAAATGTCACGTAAGGCTGATGAGATTGCAAAAGTACCACAAAATTTACCACAAGAAATTTTTATATCTTTGTTCTTTGATGATTCTCTAATTTTATTGTTTCAGGTGGTATAGATTAATATTTTTATGCAGTCTTCTTCTGTGATCAGTACTAAAATAGCTATTATCAAAACAACTATTGAGTATCTAAAGTATGCAGTACAAATCTCATAAAATAAATGAAATTTGTATAAAAAAGTTTTTCTCAGGCTTGTCAGGGAAATAATATGGAGTGACTGTGAACTATAAAAACTAGGCAACTTCTCTAAAACTAGGCAACTTCTCCAAAATAGCAACATAGGACACCCTAAGGAGGTTAAAAAATAGATTTAAGGATTGATCCAAGTTCTTTTCACTACTTTTGTAGAGTCTCTTTTCAAAACCAAGAATTGAAACATGTAGTATGATGATTTTGATTCTACTTAAAGGAAGAACAGAGCAGAATATCTGAAATAAGAATGGGATGAAACAAATAGGGTGTGTTGATTCATATTCTAAAACATGTACCATTAGATTTCTCTGACATGAAATACACATGGGTTTCATTTACTTATAACTATTAGTGTGAAGTGTGCTAAAAAGTAGACTCAAAATAAGGTCAGATTATCATAGGATTATTATAAGGCAGGAAAATGTAAGATTATTAATTGAGCTCTGGATTCCCATGTACCTGTAGGAGTAGATGTCACATCCAAATTGCCAGGCCAGAGCATCTTAACTTTTCATATACTTAACTTGTCATATACTTTTTACTTAGCTTGAGCAGTTAAATAAATATTACAAGCACCACATATTAAGTATCATAAATGCATAAGACATTCTGCAGTGTTCTGCCTTTGTGGAGAAGGGTTATCAGAAGGGATATATAAATAGCATTTTGGGACTGTTTTGATCATGTACTTATCAAGATAAGCCTGATTTCTACAATTAGCTGGCTCGATCAAAGATGTTTTGCTCCTATTAGCTAGTAAATCCTGTACTTTCTCAGATTCTTTCCTACAATGAGCAATATGGCTGTAAACTCCTCCTTTGATTACTAGAGAACACTGGCTACTTCGCAATATGTGAGCCATTATTTTAGGAGTTATAGACATTCTATTCCAATACATTTGATTTGCCTGAGTCCTTGAGTTTGAAAATCATATGGTCTCATATGGGCTCAGTCTCTTGGTGAATTCTAAAGTTATTGCTCCAAAAATTTTGTAGAAAAATTTCCTGGGCTCAATTAAAAAAAAAAATGGTTTTCTGATAATAAGGAAAGTGCTATCTTCCATTTTAGAATCTGGAGGCACTTGAATGAGTGCTAACTTAATGTCAAGTACTGTGCACATGGTCCCTGACTTGCAGTGATTTGATGTATGATTTTTTGACTTCATAGTGGTGCCAAGTGATATGCATTTAGTAGAAATTGTACTTTTTTGAATTTTGGTCTTTTCCTCGGCTCGTGATACACAGGGTGATTCCCTCATGAAGTTGGGCATGGACAGCTGCATCAGCCACACGATCATGAAGGTGAATAACTCATCCACTCACAGCTGCTCTGTGCCCCAACCGCCATTCTGTTATTCACTTTCAGTACAGTAGTCAAAAAATTGCATGAGATATGCAGCACCTTATTATTGAATAGGCTCTGTTAGGTGATTTTGCCCAACTGTAGGCTAATGTAAGCATTCTGATCATGTTTAAGGTAGGCGAGGCTATAAGCGATGATGTCTGGCAGGTTAGGTGAATTAAATACATTTTCATTCTAAGCCGTTTTCAGATATAACCCCATCATAAGTTGAGGAAGATCTGTGTTAAGCATCAGATTTTTTTTTTTTTAAAGAGCAAAACAGAGTGTCTGTTCATCAATGCACTGTTTTATATTTAGTAGCATACTAATACATTATCTTGTGAAACTTCACAAGATTGATATTATTTCCCCCATTTGCAGTTGATAAAACCAAAACAGAAATGTCGCTTGCTCCAGATCATGCTTTTAGTAGAGCCAGGACGATAACTCAGGTATTTTTGGACTTCAAGTTCTTTTCTATATTATCCAATAGATATATTTCCCTAATGTTTTTTGGACAATATAAAGCATGTAACTATTGTAATGCAGATATCCCCCTAGTCCAAAGGAAGAGTTTCTATACCTTGTCTAAATTTCACTGGCCATTTCAATACCACAGGAGCAGGAAATTATTCAATTCATGAGAAAATTCATGCACCTGTGGATTTCATCTTTTGTGCCAGATGAATAGGTGAGGTTGGATTTGATTTACTCCATGACTAAACTCTGAAATTGGGATTTAAAATGGATATGTAATCTCACTCTGATTCCATTTTTTTCCTGTACTGCTGCCTAATGGTTATGCAAGTCTCAGGAATGTATTTAAAGTAGTAACATGTCCTTTTATCCAATAACATCAAACGGAGATCTTTTTTGTTCACTTTTGCTAGACCTATAACCTTTAAAGGTGAGTCAGGCAGCTGCAGAAAACCTGATCTTATTTTCTGCCCCTGGCAAGACTTTTTCAAGTTCATCTTTTTTCCCTTCTCTCAAAATCTGATGAAAAATGAAATGTCAGGAAAACAAGCTCTCGAGCTAAAAAACTTGTGTCTGTCTCTGTGACAGATGTCAGTTTGAAAGGTTTCAGGTCACCTGTCAGAAGTGTGCCATTGTGATCTGTACTCACCTTGACTCGACCTCACACCAACACTGAGTTCTGCTTTTAAAGATACCCTTGAAAAAGAATTAAATGATTTTAAATCATTGCCTTTTCCTCTTTTAGCTCTAATTAATGAGACCAAGAAAGGAGAGAGAGAGAGAGACAGAGAAAGAGAGACAGAGAAAGAGAGAGAGAGAGAGAGAGAGAGAGAGAGACTGAGACACCGACTTTCAAGAGGACAGTTTGACCTTTGGGTGCCCCTGGCAGTAAACCAATCAACATTCTTGTAATCCAAACACAGATGCCTGAAGCTAAACAAATCCTATACTTGTGAACAAGAATTCAGTTTGCTAAAAAAAAAAAAAAAGAAAAAGAAAAAAAAAGAATTCAGTTTGCTGTCAAAATACAGTGAAGATCAGCACAGTGCTGCTTTGAACAAAAATATCATGAATTGAAGTTTAAATGTTTGTGATTAATAGAGAAGAGTAATATTGAGCAACATAATATCTCAATTGTGCCTCAACTCAGTAACAAATATTTCCAGTTTAAAAAAAAAATCATGTGTTTTGAAAAGTTCTATATCCTAACTCCATATCTTGGACATAACTCCCTAATACTTTTATGCCTGAAACACCACTGATACTATTGTACAAGTCAGTAGTTTGTACTGACTAATTAATGGTGTTGAACTCTGTTCTTTTCTGGATTATTTACCCAATGTTTCAATTATTTATCCTAGTGATAAAATTTTTTTTCCTCTCTCATGAACCTTTACCATAGCCCTGGAAATTTAAGGATTGGGGAAAAAGAGAGAGAGAGAGAGAGAGAGAGAGAGAGAGAGAGATTGATTTTATTTAATCAGTTTGGGAGTATTCAAGACTTTGCCTTATAACCAAGATGATAAAAGATTACAGCTCCAAAGTCATGTTTGCCAAATCTACCACTCTAAACAAGAGGCTAGATGAAAAGAGACAAAAAGGTCAATGGAATATAAAACCAAAAACTTTAATAGCACTTTGGAGATGTTAGCATTTTTTTTTTTCTTTGCTTGACTCCTAAGTATACAATACTTCTCTTCTTTCAAGGGGGCCCACCCTTGACATGAAATACAAGCTAGTTTATTGAAGCTAGTTTCATCGTATCCATGTCTAGAACAACATTATTTTTGTGTGTAGAAAAGCTGGGGGAAATAAGTGCAGGCCTGGAACGTGATTCACTAGCTTGAACTAGAGACGGAAAGCTGATGCTTCCCAGTGATTTGTAGTCTATCTGTGACATTTTCCACAGCTATGCTTTAGACCAGCGCTTCTCAGGCATTCATGGGCCCACGAATCTCCCGGATCTTCTTAACGTGAGCTTCTGACTCGGTAGTTGAGGGTGGGCTTGAGCATCTGCCTTTCTAACAGATTCCCAGGTGATACAGCTCCTGCCCAGCCCAGACCACACACCGAGCGTGCGAGTGTTTGCTTCTTGGCTCTCCACAGGAGTGTGTGTCAAATGCCTCAAGGTCCCCAATTAGTTCTGAAGCCCAATCTCTTATTTTGAAACATTACCCTTCTGATATATTTTTCCTGTTTATGATTTTTTTTCTATGTATCTGTAACTTGATCTCTTTTTAGGAACTTCACATTTTAACATAAGAGTCATCATGTCACCTCAGAATGACCTTACTGTATTACAAAGTCAAGGTCCATGACAAAGATGGTAACTGTGTCAAGTTTTTTTCCACCCTTGCTTTTATTTGTTTATATATTTCCTGATTAATTTTTTCTTTTCATTCCAGGATAGTTAACATTCAGTGTTAACGTTAGGTTCAGGTGTGCGATGCAGTGATTCCACTATTCCACCAAGCACCAATCATGACCAGTCAACCCTGCTTTTAAATCATTAGTTTTATTTTAGTTTTATTTTAGTTTTTTTTTCCCTCACTTGATCATGGTCTTGACAAAGCATTTTACACTCTACAGGTAATTTTATTAATACTGACTGACATCTCTTCCTTGCTATGCAACAGTCAAACTGTTCATAATCAAAAGGTTGAAGTCTTTGAAGTCTTAGCCCTTGGCCCAAGAAGCACCCAGAGGAAAAACAGTTAAAAACAAGAGTAGTCAGAACTATCAGCAGTGTTTAGACCCAGATAACCACAAACATCCTGGAATTTACTTAACCATGTCTGATTTCCCAGTGAGTCATGTTTACATCTCTAGATGTTAGTTTACTTTCCCTTCATTTTTTTCTTGATCACTCATGCAGTGGAAAGCGGAAAAGAAATCTTCCATGGCAATTAAAGTGCCAATACTTGAGCTCGCTCTGTGTTCCTGCTACTGATAGGGAGAGATATGGTTATTAGTCAAACAAAGCTGTACCAGTTTTCTCATGCTCATTATGTATTTATAATGTGGACATTCTGGTGACATAGCAAGCAGCTGCGTTCACAGGAGACTCCTATCCAATGAGGAGTCTTCACCAGATTTCACTTTACCAGGTTAAAACGCACCAGATTGAATGTTCAGTTTTCATCCCATGTGTGTTAGATACACATGTGATTGCTGAGATTTTCATACCAGTGTATTCACAATGGTGTATGCCACTCTAAGCTATTCTTGTCCTTGGTAAAGATTCTTACTCTCTCTTCTGTCGAACGCCAAGATCATTTAAGCAAGTGAGAAATATTTGCTAATTTTCTCAAAAGCCTCAAATTATTTTCTGCATGGAGAGTGTAACCCATTGCTCCCTTCTGTTAGAAAGACCAAAGCAGGAGGTGGGCTGCTTCTCACAGGGTAAGACTTAGGGGCTACTGAATCACCATTGTCATGAGAAGGTTTATCTTGCGTGGTCGGCTTCATGTGGTGTATCCATCAGACACGCGTGAGCACAAAATTGTAGATTAGAACCAGAAATACAGATTCTCCTCTTGTTATCATACAGACTCTCAGTAACAATACTTTGAATAAACCTTCCCCTATAAGAAAACTGTTTCCACCTTTCGATGAATATTGGTATGGGGGAGGTAGCCATTGGGAAAACAGGTTTTTTTCTGGCTGAAATTAATAATTCTGAGCAGTACTAAAATTAATTACTCTGTGGTTCTAAGTAGGCAGCGGATTTATGGTAAATGACAGAGTGTTTGCAAATTTTCCTGACTACTCGATTAGAAAATGCGCAAGCGGAGGCGTCAGCCGAGCATGCATTATTTAAGTGGTTGGTGTCTGGCGACAATCTGGAAACTGCAATTGTTGTGGTTGCCGTAGGAAAATTCGCACTTTCTGAGAGAAATTCTTTCACCTTTGTGTGCCCACAGCCTGGATCTCTCCTCGTGGCAGCTGTAGGAAACACAGGAACTCTGTGACCTGGAAAATGTGGGACAACTGCCACAAGGTGACCCTGGAAGGCTGGGGTAGGCCCAATTAATTTAAAATTTTGCTTGGCCTTGTCTCTTCCAATTTTCTAAATCCTCTGGAAAAATGATTAATGCGTACACTGCCAATGCGAAAATATTTTTGACCCTATTAAAGTCGACCAAGGGTAAACCAAGTGTAGGCTGGCATTGTATCAAACTAGCTTTATTAAATTTGATTGGAGGTTTGTATGAGGAAGGGACAGACAAGGACATTATTTTGCACAGCGGCTCTCTTTTAAATGAAAATATCAAGAGGAATACAAAGTAGCAATATGCCCTGGACAGGAATCATTTTAAATATAGGAAAATGCCACAGAGAACTTTGTTTAAAGGGTAAACCATATTTGCTAGAAAATTTTCTGCTCTCTTATTGCTCTGCTGGTCAGTTACCAACGAGGCTGTTTTAATTTATGGAAGAGGCTACGGAAGCCTTATATTTCTTCATTTATAGATGAACTAGTTCAACCTTGCTTTCTTTCTCTTATCTGTCATTGAAGTCTACAACTTAAAACGATCTGTCTGCAGTTTGAACCTTAGCAGAACAAGGCTTATTCTCACCGTGTTTCCCCTACATGTCCATCCTGTGCAATCATTTCATTAACAAAGTGATAGGGTTTTTGTTTGTTTGTTGGTTTGTTTTTTCCCTAATGGTTATTCTGTTTTGAATAAAAAGGGCACACTTCCCTCACAATTTCAAAGAAGGGAATTTCTTAACAGTGTTTCTTCCTTTTCCAAGAAAGTGAAAATCCTTTAATTTTGGATCCAACACCCAGATTTCACACATAAGGTTTCCTATAGTTTTCTTACACCTAGGAGATATTCAGTCACATGACATCATCATAAAGAGTAT
The DNA here is from genome assembly GCF_009829155.1 of Mustela erminea. Taxonomy (NCBI): domain Eukaryota; kingdom Metazoa; phylum Chordata; class Mammalia; order Carnivora; family Mustelidae; genus Mustela; species Mustela erminea. The sequence continues at coordinate 48,171,497 of NC_045616.1, forward strand.
ATTCTAACCATTTATCATGTAGGAAGTAGATCAGTTTCCTTTGTGGCAGGCATGGATCTTAATGACGGGATGAGGGAACGGTAGCAATTGCCTGGGATCACCTACCATCGGGATGATTGGAATTCAGCGGGAACAGCAGCTTAGGAGGCGGCAGTAGCCCAGGGAAGGTTCTAAAATACACTGGTCATTCTAGTCATTTCAGTCTACCCAGCATAGATGTGGGGAACAGATAGTTCTAGGATAAAGAACCCGTGACTGTGGATATTAGCCCCGCCCAGGGCTTTTTAACTGAAAGACATGAATGAACCAGCTTGTCTATAAGGCTTGTCACAGACTGCGTCACTCTTGACCCGTGTTCCGTGGCTTTGTCTGCAGTGTCTTCCTTTATAGGAGGATTCTACGTCTCTGTCCTGTTTAACGCAGGTATGGCCTTTTGATGTGGTTTGACCAATGGAATATGAGAAGAAGTGAGGTGTGTCACTTCCAGGCAGAAGCCTTAAGATCCAGGGCACGCTTTGCCTATTTTCTTTTTTCTCTGCATGACAATCGGCAAAATTCCAAAAAAAGGAATTTTGTGGAGCCAAGTTATGGCTAACCTGTGATATGCACAATAGCGTGAGTGAGAAACATACCTTTGTTATTGCTACATAGGGATTCTACAATCGTCTGGGAACCCTGCAAACATAGCCTATCCTGACTGACACAGATGTAAGCTGCAGCCTTTCAGCATGAGCTCAAGAACATGGTGTTAAATATGACTCTGAGCTTTGGCATGAAATTAGCTCTCATCTTCCTGCTCCCATTTCTAGGAACCTCCTTGCTTCCACACACGCTTCTTCCCTCTTCAGTGGGTAGAGCGAACCTAACTCTGACCTACAGCCAAGATCTTTACTTGCGCTCTGGATCCCACCTCCTCCCAAATTCCTACAGCCTTGTTTCTTTCGTTGTCCCTTCTCTTTTGTAATACCAATCTTTCCCTCTCTAACGGATCATTCATATCTTCCGTACTAAAACAGTTCTTTCCTGGCTTCGCATTCCTTTCAGCTAACTCTTCCCATGTCTCTCTTCCCTTTTTCCACCCAACTTCTCAAAATATTTAATTGTGTGTGGTGTCTGCATTTCCATTTAATTCTAATCTAATCTAGTTTTCATCCCACCGCTGAAAACAAATCGCTCGTCCAAAGTCACCAGAAGTCTTCATATGGTCCAGTCCGGGGGACATGTGCTCATTTTATTTGACTTCTTAGCAACATTTCCCTGAGGTGATCATTTCCTCCCTCCTGAAGGAATATTTTCATGGCTTCCAGGATAATTCCTGGCTTTATTCTTACCTCTTTTGTGATAGCCTCTTTCTTCTTCTTTACTTACCTTTAAAATTCGTAAAAAGTTCCCATGGATCAGTACTGAGTCCCATTTCCCTCGCTCTGTGTTGGCTTTGGTCTCACGACAATTCTTACTGTTTCTGGAGTTGCCATTTTGAAGTCCCTACTTAGAAATACTCATAAAAACCCTATTTATATATACTTTTGTATTTCCCACTTCAAAACATTCTTCATGAAACTACAGGCAGAATTCATAACTTTGTTATTTTAATTCTCTCATTTTATTCTTAAAAAAAATCTCTTGATCAGCCACAGCGTGCCAGGCACTGTAAAAAATGTTAGGGATATAAAATTGAATCAGATATAATTCTTTCTCTCAAAAAAAGTGCTTAGTGGGGAGGAAAATATGCACACAATTATGGTAAAATGAGTAAAATGAGAGCATTTCTAATAATGTATCTTGTATAACACATGGTGGGAACATAAAGGAAAGAGAATCTAGGTTTTCTGGGGCAGTAAGAGAAAGATTCCCAGAGGAAGTTATATTTGGGCTTAAACTTAGTCAAACAGGAATTTATCAGAAGCAGGGAAGAGGAAACATTATTCCGAAAGGCAAAGAGATGTGAGAAGGCCTGTCATGTTTGGAGAATTTAAAATAGTTCAATATTTTTGCAAAGGGTGAGGGAAGTAGGGGAGGAGTGAAAGCTGAAGCTAGTCTTGGGGACTGGGCTCAGGGCACGAGGGCTTTTTATGGATTACAGTCTTCGGAGGCTTGGGCTGACATTTCTGAGCCCTTGCGATGTTTCTGTTTCATCTCTCCCAATCCTCTCCGCATGGCCTCTGTTGTGCCAGGAGGAGGAGGAGCAACAGAAACAATACTAAAAATTTTGAGACAGCCCTGCGTTCTGTCACTATTCCAATCTCTCTATTCTTCTATCATATCTATCTGTTTACATTCTAGTCTTCTTTTATTATCTCTTTACTTCATTTGGCTTTGAGTAGCAGTTTCCTAAAAAGATAGATGCTACAAGTTGGAATGTTTCGACAACCACTATTTACGGCAATCCAGTTCCATTCCTTTATTTTTAATACTGTAAGGAAACAATTCTGAATATCGAATGGCTGTTTGAGGACTCAATTTGCTCTGTTTCAGTATGGATAAAATCAGTTATGATGTATTAGAGAGTTTGGTACTGGAAGAAAATCCCAACTGATGTTGGGTGAGTTCATGTAAAATGTAGTCTGTCCAGCAGAATTCACTGAAAGGGCATGCATCTGGGTAACTCAGCACTCTTTCAGTATCGGCAACCACCACGATTTCTATTTTGTTGTGTTTACATTCTAAGCCTCAGCTTACTGGAGTTTCTTGTTAAGCTCATGACGAATAACATGCCTTTAAAAATTAAAAATGGCAAGCAAGAATATGTACACAGATCCTTGAATATTTCACACTTACCAGAACAATACAACAAAGAACTTCATTTGAAACAAGCTCAGGGAAGGGAATTTCACTTCTAAATATTATAATATAAGTAGCATTTGAAATATTTAAATTTTGTGATGCAAAATTCAGTTGAGCAATATGAGAAATGTTTTGACTTTGTTTTACCTTTAAAAAACCCTCTATTTCCATATCTTAATTCATAAGGAGAATGACAAAGAGATTATGAACAGGGCATTCCAGATGAGATCTTTAACTTCATGGATAAATATGTTGGGGTGAATCGAATCACTTCAGGAACGGACCTTCGTCATGGAGTGCTAGCAGGCACCATTGTCTTACTTGAATTATTTTATAGTTGCAACTGAATGGACTCTGATAACTCCTGCAGTAAATTAGTCATTCCAGTGAAGTGCCTACAGCACTTTTTGTGAAAGCAGTAGAACCAAGAACAAAGAGACGTTAACAGTATGAATCAGATTCTGCCCTGTGACTTCCAAACTAAGTTGAAAAAAAATGGGTTGGTAGGAAGGAGAGTGCACAAGTCTAATTTTCTGAAGATAGAGGCCGTTTGTAAAATGACTCAATATGCAGTGATTTCTTATCTGTGTGCTAGCCTGTTCCAGTGCTCAATATAGTTCTCCATTAGCATTTGACAGACCAGAGCTGGGAAGGTGGCCACTGACGTAGGAACTGGGCTCATTTCTCATGGGGAACTTGTGTTCCTGGGCACAGAGACACTTCCTAAGCTCCACTTCTTCCCTAACCCCTCTGACCACAGGTGTTGGATCATGTGACATCCTGAACACCAAGACAGGTTCAGGAATGAAGAAGTCTATACTGCATATGATGTAAGGAGAGACTAAACAATTTGTAAGATGATTTAAATAGAAAGCCAAGTAATTATGGGCTTCTTTTCCCCACAGTGCCCATGTCTCTCATCAGCATTAGGTAAAGCGTTTAGGGATGTTCATTAAGGATTCCAGGCCGCTGGAGTACTACTAAGATCATTAATTTCTACCGCAAAGCCTCAAATGTATTACCCTAGTCAACTGGGTACTGGGGAAATATGGTTCATTATTTCTGATAATGGAAAATGTACTTTTGTGCAACGGCAGCTACACAGCTTACAGTTGTGGCTCTTAAGGAATTAGGTATCAGTTGTTCCTGGTATCTAGGGTTCCACTCTGTATCTCACTTTATATGTTACGGCTCTTAGAAAGTAGCAGATACACTGACAAAGAGCTTAGCTTGTTGGAAGATGGGGAGGTCCCAAAATGCAGAGAAAAGTTTGACTTGGGTCTTAAAACTAAATTAGATGCAGTGTGTTGAAAAACACTCATGCTCTCCATTTGTCCATTGAGTTAAAATAAAGCTAAATCCATAAAAATGTTTTTTTTAAAGTATTTATTTCTTACGTCTCAAAACTGTCTTAAAGCTTTAATTTGTGTGGATCAAGCTTTTATTTATTTATTAAAATTAAGTGAATGCAGAAAGAATTAGGGGTATCTGGTATGTACAAGATACTGTTTTAAATATGAAGGGGGGTTACGAAATGTGTAAGAGTAAGGAGATGTTCTGATCTGTAGAGTTTCTCTTCTGATCATGAGATGTACCAAATAACCATAGAGCAAAGCACGTGAGACTTACGGATATGCAGTGCAGCAGGGGATCATTCTAATAGCATGTTCCAATGATCGACTCTCTATTTTTTGTGGTGGCCAACATTAAATAAAGTGGAAGTGCCAGATATTCTTCACTATTCTATGGAGGAAGGGATAATAAGAATTGTTTGGATAGAAATGTTACAGTGGAATTCTGTATCTCTGCCCACACATTCTTTAATTATATTTCTCAAGTAGGGCTAGAGAACATTCTCTTCAATGAGGCATTGAGTAATACATTAGTGAAGGAATACTAAAATTCTTTAGGAGATCAGTAGTGGCTGCCCTCTGTAAGTGGGGGTGTTGGTGGACAAAGTGCAGTAAAGATGGACTTCTCATTTTCATTGGGATGATAGGATTTCAGAGTAGCAGAAACATTTAATCTCTACTTTAAATCAGTAATGGGGGTTGAATTTTATTAAAAATTCTTGGCATCTATTGAGATTATCATATTTTCTTCCTTTAATCTACTTCTTATACTGAATTACTGTATTAAATTAGGTATCTAAGGTTATGCCAGCCTTTCATTTCTATGATAAATTTCATTTGATAACAGTGTTTTATTTTGTGACTGGACTATGGGATTCATTTATTAATAATATTTGAATTTATGTAATACGTGAAATTGGACTACGATTTTATTTTATTGTCTTATCCTTGTCCAATTTTTGGTATCAAGATTTTGCTAGCCTTGAAGAATATGTTGGGCAGGCTTCCACATTCTTCTATTTTTCTTTGCGCATGGGGATTATCTGTTCTGGGAAGTATTTACTAAAACTTTTCCATAAAATCATCTGCTTTTGCTACCATTTTAGGCATAAACTTTAATACTTTCTTCTATGGTAATTATTCTCTTTAGGTTTTCCTACTACTTCTGACAGTGTTTGAGGTCATTCTGTAATCTATTTTATTGAGGTTTTCATTGGTATAAAATAGAACATTCTCAAGTAGTTATTTTTAGATAATGAGGGTGGTGAATTTTCGGAGTCTTTGCTTTTCTGAATATGCCATTATTTCCCCCTAACAATTGCTTAAAAATTTAGCAGGGTCAAGAATGAGGTTTAAAGAAATGTCCTTCCTGTTCTTTGAAAACATTGTTCTATTATTTTCTAGAATAAGTTATTGCTCAGGAATCTGTTACAAATACAGTGGGTCCCTTTGCTTTGTATGTCACCTGGTTACTTCTCCATGGAAACTTTAGGATTTTCCCTTTCTTTTGAGTTCTGAACCTCTCCTACGGTTTGTCTTCATGTGTATCTGTTTTCTTTCATTCTGTTGAGCCTTAAGTGGGCCTAAAGTCATGTGTCTTTTTTTTTTTTTAAGCTCTGTGAGATTTTCTTATATAATTTTCTTGGTTTATTTCCTTTCCTTCTTTGTGTTTGTTTTTCCTTCTGTGAATCTAGTGTGATGGGTGTTAGAACTTATGTTATTTATGTGTCTTAGATTTTTGGGGGGTATAGTGTTACTACTTTGTCCTTTTGTATCAAGTTTTGAAAGAGTCTTTCAGGCTGTTCTTCCAGTTTGTGAATTCATTCTTTAGCTATGTTTTTATTCCATTAGGCCTTCAAAATTACTGCTTAATATTTTTTTGACAATCATATTTAAAATTTCTAAGATCATTGTTTCTATTTTTGTGTATGAAAGATCCCTTTGAAGTTCTCTAAATATATCAAGTATTTATATTTGACATGTTTGCTCTGTGAAGCAAACTGTTAATTTTCAGCTGTTATTCTTGGATGAATTTATTGTCTTTCTCTATCATGCTGATGACTTCCCCAAATGTTTCGTGATTCTCTTTCTGCTCATCCTTGTGCTTAAATATCCCTGCTCACAATAATAGATTGTGTTTGGTGGTTCTAGGGGAGAGACCATACACCCCGTTGCATGGGCTTTGTGAGTTCTTCTAGAGGTAAGAGGTTTCCATCCTCCCTGGACTTTGCTAGCTGTCTGGTCTAACGTGTTGCCTTTCAGACCTAGCACATGTATTTGTTGCAGTATTCCTGCATCCAGACAAACACCTCTGTTGCCCCCTGTTCTGGGCCTGGGCAGTTAACCTAAAGATGTTCCAGGAACTTTTCTTGCTGAGCCCAGAACACCCCTGGGATTGATTTCCTTTTTTGACTATTTGATTCGTTCTGGTCTTTTTTTTGGTAATTCCTGAGACCTTCTTGTCTGTGAATAACATTCTCCTTTTCACTGATGTGTATTAGTACATTTTAGATGTATATTTTCTATCATTCCAAGGACTTTAGGTGAGAGGGGAAAAAAGTATGTGTACTGAGTATGATGTCTTGGTCAAATATTAACTCTTTTCTTTGCAACATTCTGCTGTCGTGATCTGGTATTACCAGTATTCTCAGGTCTGCCAATGCATTCTTTTTTAATCTTTTAGAGTCCTAGAAAGTGAAATCAGGCTGTGGGAAGGATGGCCACATCATGCAGGAGACCATAACCCTGGGGCTCTTTCCTTTAGAAGACTTCTATTGAATAGATTATTACCTGAGGCAATAAATATAACAGGCAGTTAGTTACCTGAGATCAAAAGCAGGGAACTGCCTGTAGAATCAGGGAATAAAAGAGATCTTCTCTGTAGCACATCAATGGTCAGAAACATGGGACAATTTTAGAAAATTTTTGATTCCTGTTTCCAATATTATTCAAAAAATTTATTAGACTAACAAATAGTTAAGAACACAAAAGAGAAGTGAGACTCAGAAGTATTATGTAGGTATGGAACATACAGCTATTGGATTGGCATTTCAAGGGAAACAGAAAGAAAATCAAATTAACAAGTTAAGAATAAAACAATAGGATAAAATGTGAAAACTTTAGGAAAAATATAGATAATTGAAAATGAAAAAATTTACCAATATGGACAGAGTTGTATGATTCAGTCTACATATATTAAAAAAGAACAGAGTAAGTGAAAAGAAGTAATAAGCAAAGATGTAACAAAAGAAGATTCATTAGCACAAAAGTAAGACTTGATTTTTTAAAATACGAAAAGAGCTCACAAGTTCCTGGGCAATATTAATTTTATTAAGCATATAGTGGTGAAATTATTGTATTCTAAAAATTGAGCATAATTCTCAGATATTTAGCAAAAACACTATGTTACTTGTAAAGAGCAAAATTTAGGCTGGTTATAGACTACAAAAAAATGTTTTAGACCACATCTGAAACAACATAAAAGAGAATGTTACATACAAAGTTATAGACAAAAATATACCAGACTTACCAAAAAAAAAAAAAAAAAAAAAGATTAAGTGAGGTAACTTTTTTCTTTTTTAAAAGATTTTATTTATTTATTTGAGAGAGAGAGAGAGAGCGAGCCTGAGGTCGGGGAGGGTCAGAGGGAGAAGCAGACTCCCCACTGAGCAGGGAACCCATGCAAGACTTGATCCTTGGACTCCAGGATTGTGACCTGAGCTGAAGACAGACACTTAACTGACTGAGCCACCCAGGCACCCTGTGAGGTAATTTTAATGTAAAATAGAATTCAAAGACAAAAAGCATGTAATGTGATGCTTTTATATTGATAAAAGCTAATATCCACAATAAAGTTACATCATTTGTGAAACATTATGTAACTAAAAGACACTATCAGGGGTGGCTCAGTGGGCTAAAGCCTCTGCCTTTGTTTCAGGTCATGACCCCAGGGTCCTGGGATCAAGCCCTGCATTAGGATCTCTGCTCAGCAGGGAGCCTGCTTCCCTTCCTCTCTCTCTTTGCCTGCCTCTCTACTTGTGATCTCTCTCTGTCAAATAAATAAATAAAATCTTAAAAAAAAAAGACACTATCAAACTATACACAGTATAAACTGTTAGAAATTCATGGGGATAGTGACAGAAACACAATTATAATAGAATCTTTATCACATACTATTATTAGTCTTTAACAGATCCAAAAGTTAAAAAACAAATAAGGACTGATGGACTTGAAAAAATACAATGAACATAATTATACTTATGTCTATATTTTTATTTATATATGATATTTGGTATGTATACACATAATAAAAAGGTTTATAAAATATGTATGTATCTATGCAAACACTCTATAGAAACAATATTTTTTTTGCAGATGCCTCAAACATTTGCAAAAAGTAATTGTACTCACACCCCCTCAAAAATCTTAATTAAAAGCAAGGAGTAGAAATTTTGTAAGCTGTAGTTTTTAATGGCATTACAATAAAGTGAAAACTTAATTATAAAAGTCTAAACAAAAAATCCAAGCCACCTGGATTTAAAAGCAAAAGGAGCTTTTAGATTTAAGTAACACAGTAGACTTAAGATACTGTGTTTACGGAGACAAGGAGATATTTCTAAACTGAAATCTGTGATGTTTCCAAAGTCATGACTTAAAGGCATATTTATAGCCAGGAGTTCCTGGTTTATTGAACAACAAGGAATGAAAATGAATTAATTTAATATTTAACCCAGATAGTTTGAAGATAAACAATACAGCAAATATAAGAAACTCAGGAGGAAAAATATGCCTTAATAAGTAATTTATTTTTGGGAAACAACAACAACAAAAAGGCAGAATAATACCTAATAGAAAGACTTCTGGTATTTCCAAACAAGAGCAAAAGAAAGGAAAAGCTAAATATAGAAGTTTATAATTTTAAAAGTGGATATATCAGAGAAAGTTTAAACATTTTAAGAGAATTTTATATACTAGTCTGTGCTAAGAAATTAAAAAACCCTCAACAAAATAGGTGAGTTCCTGACAGGGCATGATTAAAACTGGTCTCCAAAAGAGGTGAAAAATTTAAGTAGACCTACAACAGTTGAAAAAAATTAAAAAACAGAATTTTATCTTTTGTGTGTTTAAAGTTGGAATGATGAAAATTTCCCATAGTATACAAGCTGACTGAAAGCCTGTAAAAAGTTTTCTCCAGTCACGTTAGGAAGCTAGTGAGCCTTGATAACAAAGTATGACAAAATTAAGTTTTAGGATGGTATCCAGCTCACAGTAGCAGATATTAGTTCTCCACCTGCAAGCTGGTCGTTTTTATCTTTACCATCAATAGTTCATGATCCATAAGAAAAATAAACCATCAGTGAGGCTTACACTGTCAATCTGAAGCATATGTGTATCTCTGGCCCATCAACAGTTTGTACAAATTATAATAAACATCTGAAATCTATGGCAAGGATTAAAATATTGATTTGGCAGTGTATGGAAGGATGGATTGGAAGTGAGAGGGGGAGGCAAGGAAAACTGGAGGGGGTGAGGAAGCTACTGTAGTAACTGAATTGCAGTAGGTCCCTGTGAGGGTGAAGGTAGTAGGAATGGAAATGATGAAATGTGTTCAAGGCATTGCATAGGTGTCCCTTCGTTTTTGTCATCATTGTTATTCCAAGTAACGGGCTAAGAGAACTCGATCCGCGGTTGGGTAAGAGGAAGAGAATTCATGTATGATTCTAAGATTTTAATCTGCAGGTAGAAGGAAATTTTGGTATTGATACTGATATGGCTTAAAGAGTCTGGATTAGAGAAAAATGAACTTGGTTTTGGACATGCCAGATTTGTGAAAATTGTGCTTTGTGGGCACATGGAGACGTGAGTTTATAACTCAGATGAACGTCCCCAGACTTGTATTGTTCAAATTGGAATTCCTAATGTGGACACGCTAGAGCTGCTTTAGAAATATTCTCCAAGGGGCGCCTGGGTGGCTCAGTGGGTTAAAGCTTCTGCTTTCAGCTCAGGTCATGATCCCAGGGTCCTGGGATTAAGCCCTGCATCGGGCTCTCTGCTCCGAGGAGAGCCTGCTTCCTCCTCTCTCTCCCTGCCTGCCTCTCTTGCCTACTTGTAATCTCTGTTTGTCAAATAAATAAAATAAAATCTTAAAAAAAAAAAAAAAAAGGAATGTTCTCCAAGCAGGAAAAAAAGACAGCTTATAGAAAGCATCTACAGATAAAACAAGAAACAGAAGCACTGAGGGAAGTGACAGTGGCAATCTTCACCGTAGGGAGAGGAATACACTGTCCAGTGTGGGGACGCGAATCCCCAGGGCCAAGAGTGGCTCAGAAGCCCAGGCTGATGGGAGCGTTGAGGAGAGAGCACTACAGTTCCTGAGAAGGAAAGAGCCTGTGTTCTCAGATGGGGGGCATTTTAGGGACACTGCGGTAGGAAATCGTCTTGCAACAAGGAGTACGAGATCACCCACTTGAGAATGGCAAAAAGAAGAAAGGAGAGGTCATTAGTAATTGGAATGAACCCTGAGGTCAAGGGCATATTTGTTTAAAATGGCTTTTCAAATTCCCGTTGATTGGAAAGCAGATGGGAAAGAACCAGTAAAGAGTGAGAAAAGTTAGAGATTTGGGTAGAAATAAAACAAGTATTGTAACTGGATCCCCCAGGGTACAGGAAAGGATAACATCCGGTTTGACTTTAAAGAGGAATGAAGACTTAGCTTCTGTTATATTTGGAAGGAAGATGAGAATAAGGGATAGAGCTTGTTGATGATGTGATGATGGGAATGTGAGGAAGTATATACCATCAGGTGTGATCGACTTAGTAAAGATGGAGGCTTTAGATGAGCTTGTCCTTGGGCATATTTTGACTGCCATCTGCCCATGGGGAATTAGGCTGGATTTGCCCATGGAATCTAATTTGAGCACTGCAGAATCACATCTGGTTTTATTTAATGCTATATTGCAATTTTAAAAAAAGAGAGGAAGACATCTCCATTGGAACTTCACTGTTACCGGGCCCTTATGCAACAATGTCATTTATGAGACTGTCTAAATGGGAAGATGTATAGTGAGGAAAGCTCTACATACCCGTTTGAGGTTTGGCCCAATGCTAATGAGGCTGATTCTCTTTACCATCTTTTAAAATTGTATACTTAGAAATTTTCTTCATGAAATTGTATTATGAAATAAAACCATTTATTTTGAGAATTGGAATGTAAGCAGAGGTAATAGTAATTAATTTACACATAATATATCCCTTCTTTAAAAAATATGCTTTTTTGATTTATCCAGGCTATAAATTAAAATGAAAGTTTTTAATGCTATAACCCACTGATTCTACTACCCCTTTCTTTCCCATATTATATTCTGTGGGTTGTTATAATCACTCCCTTTCATATGTAAACCCTTTGGTCTTTTCTTCTACCAGCAGAGGCACCTTGAAAAATCCCAACCCTATTTAATTCTTGTTCTTCCCTTATTCTGTGCTCTTACAGTAGTAATTAAGGTAGCTGAAGAAAATCACATGTATATTAAGTGTAAACTGGGGTTTTCATGGTTTGGAGTAAAAACAAAATCAATTTTCTGTTGGATTTACTTACCAGGTTTATAAATAAAAACCATTTTGGTTTCTTAAGTCCCTTGGAATTCTCAAATGAAGTTCTTCAAGAGCCCTAAAAACTTTATAAAGGAATTTAATGAATGATCATCTACTGCTCTTTTTTGGCTTATCTTTTGCTCTTAACAATTGCTTTAACTCATTCATCTGGCATTTTGAGAAGTGTTCAGATTCTGGTTATGTTCTGAAAGCTAAGCAGGTAGAATTGACTGATAGATCATCTATGAGATGTAAGGAGAGGAGGCAGACAAGGATAACTACAAGATTTTTGTCTTGTAAAACCATTTTTCAGAGACGCAGAGGAATATGGGAGGACCTGGCTTTTGGAGAGATGAAGGTGAGAAGGAATCAGAAATTCTGTTTTTGACACATTAATTTTAAGATGCCTTTTAGACATTTCTAGAGATGTCATGTAGGCAGCCAGATATGTGAGTCTGGAATTCAGGGGAGAGGTAAAGACTGGAAATATTACATCCGGGGGTCTTCAAGAATACATAGGAAATAATAGCCACCAGAACTGGATGAGGTTACCTCCGGTTGAGTGCATATAGGGAAAAGACATCACAAAATTGAGGCCTGAGGTTCTTCAAAGTTTAGAGATTGGAAAGATGAAGAAAAATCAACAATGAGAACGAGAAGGAACAGACAGTAGAGAGAAGGAAAACAAACAAAAAAAAAAAAAAAAGGAGAAAGATCGTCTGTATCCAATGCTGTTGATGTTTAAGATGGGGACTGGTAAATGACCACGGCATTCATCAGTGTGGTCATCATTAGCAATCTCGAGAAGAGAAGGTTTGGTGAAGACTTGCCGATAAAAGGCATCTGGGAGGAGGTTCAAGGGAGAATGAGGTGGGGGGAATAAGCTGAGGAGGAATTCTGTCAAGGGGAGCAGAGAAACGAGTTGTCAGCCAGCAAGCTATGGTCTATTGGGCTAGGTATAGTCAAGAGAAGGTATTTTATTTGTTTGCTTATTTATTTATTTAGATATTTTATTTTATTTTTAAAATTATTTTTATTAATATATAATGTATTATTTGCCCCAGGGGTACAGGCCTGTGAATCATCAGGCTTACACACTTCACAGCACTCACCATAGCACATACCCTCCCCAATATCTATCAGCCAGCCACCGTATCCCTTCCCCCTCTAAGGCAACCCCTCAGTTTGTTTCCTGAGACTAAGAGTCTCTTATGGTTTGTCTCCCTCCCCATCCCGTTTTGGTTCATTTTTTCCCTCCCTACCCCCAGAGGGTATTTTAAAGATAGTAACATTCTTCTATATCTGTATGCCGTATACTGATTCAGTAGAGAAGGAAAATCGTTGATAGAGGGGAAAGAGAAAAGAGATACTGAAACAATGTCTCTCAGTAAGCAAGAGGACACGGAACTGGGGAGGGAGGAAGGTCAGGGCACTAGTAAGAACAGACAGTTCACCCACGGGAACAGGAAGGAAGGCAGACATAGGAGCAAGCTGCAGGGAGGTGTGAGCTTGTCTCTGTGAGAGCAGATTCTCTTCTGTTCTTTCTGTTGTCTCACAGGGGTCTGTAGAAAATAGTGAGGAAGCTGACGTCTGTAAGTGAATAATGATGACACTGGAGCATGGTATCCAGAGTCAGAAGGGGGACGGACAGCAGGAAAGTGAGAGACCTGAAAGAGAGGTAGGATGAGTGAATGACAGCATTAAATAAATAGAGATTTTGGCATATAGCATGGATAAGACCCAAAGCAAATTATTTATTGAGTGGGTGACCATTGTGTAAACTTAAATGATTTTACCTGTGTTTACGTCTCTTATAGGTAAATTCTTAGTGAAAAACTTCTACCTATAGAGTGGTTAATGAAGGTTGCTTTAATTTTCACAAATCCTTCTGATCGTGTGTTTGTTTCAGCAGTCAGGCTCGGTGTAAACATCGGGCAGGCTCCCCTTCAGGTCCCGTTGGTTCCTGTTGTCTTGTCCCAGCCTCCATGCGGTGGGCAGGTCTAGATGGACTCTGGTCGACTTCATTGGGTGCATTGTGGCAGCACCCTCCCTCTGCCCCTGTGGGCTTCTCACCCACTGCACAAACTGTTGGCTGCCAAGGCATGGGGCATTGAATTTGTGCTGAAGGTCTACATTGTGCAACTGGGAAATCTGTAGGGAGTTAATAGGGTGACTTTGATGCATGGAACAGAGGAACTGGTAGAAAAATTCTTTTCTCCCTTTACCTCCTCCAGCAGCTTGTTCTGAGATCTTCTACGGAGTCACGGTCCTCAGTGCACTCAGCAGTGCCCAACTTCAGCCATGTCTTGGCATCCTTGTTTAGGCTGTTTCTCTTTCCCAGCCATGCCCTCTTGGCCATCCCTTCTGCTCCTGGGCTTGCCTGATAACGTACTAGTTGATGGTCCAACAGCTTCAGGCTCTGCTCTCAAATACCAGGACTGAGATAAATGTAATACTTTCTTTTTTAATACTCTACCAACTCTGGTAGGGGACTAGAACTTTACACAGATAATTTGTCCTGAGAGTAATCATTAAGAGAACTTGAAAAGTTTTGGCTTGAGATTAGAACCTATAATTTTTCTTCCCTAACACAGACTCTCATTGACAGATGATTTTAGTCACTGGCTCTTGTTTATGATTTTAAATTCTAGTGTTGTGTTTTGTGATAACGTAGACACAATATACATGATTATTTGGACCTCAGAAGTTAAAAGAAATAAAACAAGATATAATTGCCTTTATTGTCCATCATATACTATGTGATAAGAATTCTAATTCTTCCTTTTCTTAATTTTGCTTATTAAAAATTAGGCCTTGGGAGCCTGGGTGGTTCAGTCGGTTAAGCATCTGCCTTTGGCTCATGTCATGATCCTGAAGTCCTGGGACTGAGTCCCGCATCAGGCTCCCTGCTCAGTGGGGAGCCTGCTTCTCCCTCTCCCTCTGTGTGTGTGCATGCTTTCTCTCTCTCTCAAATAAACAAATACAATCTTTTAAAAAAATTAGGCTTTAATGGTTCTTTCTTGGATTTTAAAAATAGCTTCTTAGCTCATTTCCTTGCTTCTGAATCCCCTCCCTTGCAGGTCTACAAGTTGTTCTCTGTGATTTTTCTAAAACAAAGATTTATCAGCTCATATTTCTTGCTTAAGCGCTTCAATAGCTTTTCATTACCCAAAATTAAGCCTGAACTCTTAGGATGACCTATAACTTCCTCCTCTCTCCTTCCCGGTCCCGTGTGCATCTCATGCCCCATACATATTCAATTATTCATTGTTCTTCCCACTGGCCATACTGTTTCAGTCCTCAGGCAACTCAAGTGTATTGTCTTCTGCAAAATTCAGTTCATTTAAAAAATTAATACATGCTACACACAGCAAATCTGGATTTTCTTCTTCTCTTGAAGAGTGGGAGGATCTGGGATACTGGGCTCCTGTTTTTCCACAAGGCAACAACTGGCTCGAGCAGAACCCTGAGTATGAAGCATGCATTGTCCTGTCTATTGCTATGCTAGCCCTGCCTTCTCCTGTCATTTGTTTATTTTGACCACTTGGCCATTGTTAGCATTTGGTTTGCAAATCTTGGCTCTTGGTCATACAGCACTTTAAATAATATTCCTTCTGTATTTGCTTCTGTAAATAAATTCCTTCTGTATTTTAAGAACCAACTTGCGCTGTGAAGCTATGGCCATCATTCCACTCTAAGTCAAAATTCTACACGATGTTTTGATAGTTTGAGTTATTTGTAAGTTATTTTCAGATACCATCTGATTAAATGTAAGTACGTCCCCTTTATCATGTTACCTCTTAACATTTTTAACTGACAACTGAAGTCTGTGATCAACTGTGATTTCTCAGTCGGTTCTTTTAAGAACCAACTTTAATAAGGTAAACCCAGTTGCTCAAAAGAAGTCAGGTAACTCAAAATATCTTTACCATATTGTCTGCTAAAACTGAGGATTTATTTTTTGACATCTTCTACCGTGTCAGTGTGTTTCTCTTGTGTCTTGTTGCATTATGCCAGTTCATGGTGGGAAAAAGCATAATGGGATGTGGTGTGATGTAAGTGATACATGGACATGATAATTTAAAGACTACCCTCCTGTTGGAAGCAGACACCTGTAATGATTTCAGATCCTCAGAATTTAATTTGAAACCAATGAACAAAACAAGAAATGCCTGTGAACTGATGGCTGCATGATGTGGTTCACCAACCCAGAAGCAGATTCTGGTATATGAGTATGTCTTCATCACCGAAGACCTGAAAGCTTACTAGATAGGAGTCATGTGCCGCTTCTGAAATTTGATCAGATTCTTTAAAAGACAGTTAGTAGCAAACATTTAAGAAAATAATTTTCATTTTTTAAATTTTAATAACTTGGTCATTTAAATTATTTAAATCCCAAAGGAGAGCTGCTCTCTTTGTCATACTTCTCTGAATAAATTATGTTAAAGACTTACCTTGTTTGAAATGGTCATGATCAATATATTTTCCTCTTTTAAAAATAACAGTTTTGGAGAAAGGTATTGCATGTTTATCAGTGAGAACTTGGTAAGGCTAAAAGAATATGAAAAATTATTGATAAACATCCCACCCAAAGATAACTACTGCTCATATTTTAGAGTATTTTCTCCTACGCCTTTCTTTGAGATTCCTATCTACCCATCTTCGTTTATCTGTATTCAGAGCCACATTTGTGCCTAGATCGATACCTATCATTTATCTGTGTATTAGCATATTGACAATCATTTTACTGTATCTCAAAATTATGTGGGTTTGGTCTAGGCTCAGTGGGCATTTCTTCTTCTCATATAATATTGCTTGTCACTTGGTGATCTGCCGTTGGCAGACAGGCTGGTCTGGAAGTTCTAACATGGCTTTCCTTGTCTGCGTCGTACGGTGACAGGATGGTTGTGTAACACTTGGCCCAGCTGAAGCTGTTGGCCAGGTGAACTAGCTGTCTCTTTGGGCCTCTCTCAAAGACTGCTTGAGCTTCCTTACAGCGTGGGGGCTGAATTCTAAGAGCCAGTGTTCCAGATGTGCATATATTCAACAAATGTGGTTGAAATTCAATCGGATACCCAGTTTTGACTCTTGGATTTAAAGTTTATAAGCATGTTACAAGCTTTTTTCCCATTTCACAAAAATTTCTTAGCAATTCATTTTGATAGCTACATAATATTAAACATTTTACTATGCAATTTACTTTGCTACTATCCTATTTTCACACAAATAAGAGCATTTTATTATGTTAGGAATATGCAATAAAATTCTGTGCATACATTTTTGCCTGAATTTTCTATTCATTCCTTAATATATAGTTCAAGAAGCGAAACTGGCTAAGGGTGATGAAAAATTTTAAGACTGGTGATATAGATTATCAAATTGCTTTCCAAGGATATAGTACTTATTCATACTATCACAGTTATTGTTGAATACCTATCAGTATACCTTCATTAGTATTTTCGTTTTCAAATCCTTGTACTTTTGAGTGCTGTAAGTATCTTATTGTTGTTAATTGCATTTATGTGATTGCTAGTAAGCTTGAAATATTTCCATGTTTATTATTGACTTATTTTTTTCTCATATATTTGTCTGTTCATCTACACTATTTTAAAAATCAGTTTATCTGAACCCTTTATAGGTTATATAATTATTTTTAAAGCTATAAGCTGTGATAAAATATATCTAGGTGATTTTGGATTCAAAACAACAAGATTCACATAGTTTCAGGTTTCTATGTCATAAATTTGAGTGAAATTTAAAATATTCTTGAAAAAATTTTGCTTGTTATTAGCAGAGTTTTGCTCACTATTCCTACTTAATCTGAGTTATGTAGAAAGATAATAAAAATTAAGATGATTGTGCGATTTAAAAAGATCCCTTTCTCAAGAAAATAGATACAAAATAGACTATGAAATCAGCATAAAATTTGATTACTTTGACTTTTAAAATAGCAAACAGTTTTTTAAAATGTTTCTAAAATTCTGAAAGTTATATTAACTATGTACTGCCCTTTTATGGTAGAGTGAAAAATTATTTGATTTATATCTTTATAAAATGGTAACTGTTTGAATATTATTTCACATTAATGTTATATATATATATATATATATATATATATATATATACACACACACATACACATACAGTTTCTCAGTACAGAAGAATGACAATACATTCTACCTAAAAATATTTTTATTGCTTAATTTAAAAAGCTGTTTGAATTACTTAAGGGATATGATTTCACTCTTTTCATGTTCATTTCAGGACACTGTAATAAGGTTATTAAAGTAGCAAAAGTAAAATGGCTGATATATACATAGGTATAATCGCCTAATAAGTTTGTATTTTGAACGTGAAGGGCTGTGAAACTCATTGTGGAAGTTCATTCCACATTTTCAGTTGCAGTATCACAAACTGCCTTGGAAAAAAACAAAACATAACAAAAAGAATGCAGGAAATCTCAACAAAGAAATGCATTTTTCTTTTTTTTTGCTGTAGAATGAAAGCATTTCATCATGATGTCCTGCCAAGATTTGTCCTCAATAAATTCAAAGTCCTTCTTTTTTACTTTCCAAAATTCTGTTAAGTGCATTGCTATTGATTTTGAAACATATATTTTCCCACATAATTCTTACTCAGAGCCAGTTTGTTTGATGCCTGCTAATTTGCCTATTAGTCATTTTCCTATATCCTTCCTTTCTTGTCATTGCCTTATTATGCAAGTGTTCCTCTAAACTAGCTTGACCGCTTACACTAGTCTTTCATTGATTCAGATTACAAGGTTAGTTAATAGACACATGAAGATTCTATGTTTGTGTGTGTGTGTGTGTGTGTGTGTGTGTGTGCACATGTATGTATTCTTCTCTTTTTCTTTTCTTTTCTTTTCATTTTCCTTCCCTTCCCTTCTCCCCTTCTCTTCTCCTTCCTGCCTTTCCACCTTCCCTTCCTTCTATCCTTCCTTCCTTTGCTGGACTTGGCAATCATGAAAGAAATGCTTGCAGTGAAGTTACATTACCAGCTACATAATGTGACGCCATGTTAAACTGTAATCACCCCTGCACTGAACCTAACAAAGGCAACATGCTAATTTTTGTGTGAAGACACAGTGCGATGGCACACAGTCACATGATGCTGTTTCATCCCCTTTCTTCTCGAGACTTTCATAACAGTCCTCTTTATTGCACATGGGTTTCTAATAATGGTGTCCATGTGGCTTTGGAACAACAGCAGAATGTTAATTTATTCCCCAGTGTTACCTAGAGGCCCTGATGTGGGCCCAGGATTGGTGATGCCCTAATTTAAATACTGGGTAGGATCAGGCTGATCAGGTGGCTCAGCGTGAGCACAATAGGCTGTGAAGGGAAGCCCCGCTCCCTGATCAGGGCAGATCAGGAGGATTCCAAATGTAATTGGCCTCCAGGGAGCGCGTAAGTCAGTCTGTACACCCCCTTCAGACCTCCTTAATGCCTTGCCAGCTGGAAGGAAAAGTGCCTGCTTGCGTTGCCCACAAAGGAAGCGGGGATTGAGGGGAGTAGAACTGGAGAAATTAAAAAGGAGGAAAGAGACAGCGACACAAATGAAGAGGTGGGTAATAATATTGTACATCTAAAAGCCGGCTGAGTGTGTCATAAACAAATGGGCTTGCAATGGTCAGTAGACAATTATATCCTGTTACCTCATTTCTAATGCTGACTAATTATATAGAGCAAGAGGAAATTAGCACAGGAACCTCATTCTTTGCCAAGTCCACATCAAAATGCTGTAAAAGAAAACATGAAATCAATCTTCCGTGGTTTTTAAAGAACTCCTCGTTCTTGAAGTTGAAACTTCTGCACGGAGTCCTCCAAAATATTCTAAGACTTACTGCATGTTCACATTTCAACAATTAGACTTGTAAAAAGAAACCCATGGCTTTTACCATTTGTGTGTGTGTGTGTGTGTGTGTGTGTGTGTGTATGATCTGGATGACAAATTTGATCTTTTAAAAAATTCTTGTCTTATTGCCTAAATCCCCAACTTTCGTCCTACTTGCTTTATGTCAAAGATTTGCTGAAGTGGGAAATTGTCTTCTTGGACAACGTCCTCTCCCAAAATTCTCTTGGGGTGTATTTGGCTTGTTTCAGCATTTAACTGAGTTCTTGAACTTCCTATTCACACACATGCTCAATAATAGAGCTGAATTAATAACTTTTCTGACTCTTTGAAAACGGGATCACTTTCTTCTATTGTTTTATAGCTTATAGATGTATCACCGTTAAACAGACAGACAAAAAAACCTTAGTTCCCAAAATTACTTAAAAGACATTTACACAAGCACCAAACAAAACACTTGAATTAAAGCACCAGACCCTTGTTAAGATACTCCAAAATGTATGGAGGCATGATATCGTGGACGGAGTCAATAAGCCAAGCCTGTAATGACCTTTGGCAGTGAGAGGCCTCCCTGACGCTAAGTTTTCTGGTCCCTAATGGTGGTCATCAGCACTTAACCAAAGATGATTAACTTTGGGATTCTGCTGTGCCATGTATCGGAGGTCACTGTGTGTCAGGCTCTAGGACTTCATCCTGGTTTCAACCAGAGTGGTATCATTGTCTATTCAATATGGGGTTTTGAAGCAAGATTTCTCCTGGGGGAAAGAAAATATTTCATAATTCTGCTAGTTTAAAAATATTTTAAAAGGCCTGGACTAGATGATATTTTGGGACTCAGTCAGCTCTCACATTCTGTGCTTCTCTGTCAAATATTATTGTGGAAAACCTACCACGAACTACAGTACTGTGTCTGAAATGGAAGTTACTGGTGAGAAAATAAGGGGTCTTATTATACTTGAACATATAACTCAGGTTTTCCCCCGTGACCAAAAAAAAACCACATCTTTTTAGGAAACAAATCTAAATGACCCCTCTTAATGGTAGTCACAGAGAGATCTTTCACTCACTTTTTTAATGGGCTAGTTTGTTGTTGGCAAGGTAGGGGGGAAGATGATCTTTTAAATATCACCTTCCTTCTGGTGTGAGACTCTTACTGTCCTCTCATTTCATTCCTGTGCCATTCTCGTGAGGGCCATGTTGGCACAGATTCATTTGCTATCATAGTAGTAAAAAATAGAGGAAAAAAGCAAGAAAGCCAGCACCAAATTAAGACAACTAAAAAAGCATAATGAGGTTAATATTTTTGAAAGTATTGCTGATGTCTTTAGCAAGTTGCTTAGTAACCCTCATCCATCGAACCAATAGCATTTATAGTTTCCATCTGAATCCCTGGGAATAGAGGCCATTGCTCAGTTTAGGGTAGCGACCTCAATTCTTAAGTAGAAGGGTGTTCTAAATTCTGTAAGCTTCATTCCACATGCAGAGACATGGATAACATGTAGGTAAAATTCCCATTAGAGGGAAGTATTAATAAGCCTTCTAATGGTGAGGTGGAGCGGTAGAGAAAAGAGACAACGGGAAAATGGAAGAATCAAGGTATTAGTGTCCAGGCTTATCTCTGGTACCAGTAGAAGGGGTTATAAAACTGAGGGTCTTGGCTTGAGAAGGATGACTCAGCAGAGGGACACTGTGAATATTTGGGATTTATAGTTCTGGGAGGAGACCATTGTAGAAAATCTTTCACAACAGAAAGTGGCTCCATTGGAGGAGACATGGTGAATGGTTTGTTGAGGCAAACACAAACCTGAGACATGATCTCAGATGGGTGGGACCCAGATGAGGCTGTCAGTGAGGTGATGGCCATGGTGACGTGGGGCAGGCCTGCAGCAGGGCAGACTGCTCCAGCTGATACTCAAAAGAAATTCACTTCAGAGCCCAGGTAATCTAGAGCCTAACGAGAGCCAGGGAGGTGGCTTATCCTTAGCAGAGAAGGTTGAGCTCACCAGAGAGCTGCATCTGTGTGCTGTCACTGCCAAGAAAAGGGACTACAAATTTCCCCAGCTCAGATCGGCAGGGAGAGTCCAGGAAGACAGAGACGGGTGCCCGGAGATGAGCAGGGTTGGAGCTTTTTCTACCCACTCAGGCTCTATAAGCACCCCATGTACTCAGATGCCAGACCGAGCAGGAATAGGAAGAAACAGTTGCCTGGATAGTCCCAATTTTAGCACTGCGAGTCTGAAACCTGGGGAATACCTCAGTACTGGACAATCTGGGACAGCTGGTCACCTTCCTTCAAGTTCAGAAAGGCAAGATTCATAGAAAAAAAAATGTTTTAGCTTATGGCACAGTGACGGGAAATAGAGTTGCCCAAACTTTGTGGTGTCCTGAGGGTAATACCTACCCAGTAATTAAATGCATCAGTCATCATAGAGATTTGCCCATTAAAAAGGTAGCTTTTTTTTTTTTTTTTTTGGAGTGTTCCACATGAGTTAAGTGAGAGATGTTTTGTCCCAATATTATAAAAGACCTTTTAAAAAAATCTGGGTTATTGTCCTTTCTGGTAATTCCTCTCATTTTAAATTAGATTTCACTCTTTCTTTTAATCTAGGTTGAAAGAGCTCATGATTTAGGGTTAAGAGTTTTGAGTTACAAATCCAGTTCTTTGGAAGGGAGAAGGTAATACTGTGTCTTTCTGTAATAGCATTTATACATTTCCTGTCACACGTCCTATCCATAGTTCATCTTGGCCATGTAGCACGGTGGTTTAGCAAGTGGGGACAGACTTCAGACTCTCTGGGTTCAAATCCCACTTCTCCATTTTCACTTGCCGTACCTTGCAGACCTTAACTGGTGGTGACATGGTACTCTCACCTATGGAATGTGATGATGCCAATAAAGGAATAATTGCAGTTTTTTTTGGTGAAGATTCAATGATATAATGAGCATTTTCAGTGTGTCCGGGCACACAGAATGCCCTCAATAAATGTTAGTGTGTATTTTTAAAGAATGTCTGATTCCACTACTAGATTGTAAGCAATTCGATCATAGTTTTACCCACCTTTATATCTCTAATATCTGTAACAGTGTAAGCATTAAATAATTGTTAGTTATTATTAGGATTTTTTGAAAAAATTATACAAAACTTTCATACTCCTCCTTGTGTCTGGATTTCTCTTTCTTAATATTTCTCCATAGACTTAGAAGACAAATGGAAAAAGAAAAACTGAAAACTAATTGGGGGTAAAATATTTGGGCTTTGTTATGAAGATAAAGGGCATATATGCAATCCCAAATATACTGTCTCCTGGGGTATCCGAGACAGGAAGAAGAGGGTCACACGCCAATCCAGGAATCTGAAAATCTGGCTCCTGGTATTTTTCTTGGCCAGAAAACTTTTCTATAGTGTTCTTTTTAAAATTGTCAAAATTAGAGGGTTGGACTACAGAAGGGCCAAGTTCATGTCCAGCTCTAAACTTTAGCAATTCTGGTAGAGAACAAAACAAGACAGTATACAATTAAGTGCAAAGTTGTGAGCTGAACAACAGGGTAATGCTTTTTAAAAACTCACCGTCTTCTCTTAAATAAAAAAAAAAAAAATCTTTCAAGTGTTAACATTCCCCCGTTTCCTTTTGAAAACCTGCTTTCCTTGAGCAGGACTATTCTGGTTTGGATGAAAAAAGAGAACACGCCTGTGTAGCCTCTGTAGAAGATTCCCAAGCAGCTGAGAACACCTGACAGCAGAGACACAGCCAACATTATTGCGCACCATGCGCCAATGAGGGAATAAGTACAGCTCCTACCTAGAAGGTTCGTGAGCTGAAGGAAGCTGGCAACTTACTCTGTAATTACAGCCATCCATGCAGCAGGGCAGAAACGACAGGCAGCATTGTCTGTGTATCTCGGGGTAGCTGAACATTGTGCCACCTCTCAGTTGGCCTCTTTCCTCTTGTCTTTCTGTCGACTTTTTCCCCATGTAAGACAAATTGCTGTAGTCCTCTTGTGGAGAAAGGAGGAAGTGAGTTGCATAGCTCCGAGTCCGACGGCCTAGGACACTCTCCAACTCTCATTTGCTAAATGTAGGCAGGAGATCATTTCATTTCTTCTGAGCTCCTCTCTTACGAGGAGTCTCATGAAAATCCTTCCTAGGCTCTATGTTATAGCTTAGGCTGTACTGTCCTTCCCTTGATGACACTGACTTTTCCAAGTGTCGCTGCTAAGATCAGTCCAGTCTAAGAAGGAAGACAGAGACTCTAGTTCTGAAATTTCACAGTATTTGGAAAGACAAGGTCACGAACTGTTTGTCCTCACACTA
The DNA here is from genome assembly GCF_009829155.1 of Mustela erminea. Lineage (NCBI taxonomy): Eukaryota > Metazoa > Chordata > Mammalia > Carnivora > Mustelidae > Mustela > Mustela erminea. The sequence goes on from NC_045616.1 coordinate 48,195,407, forward strand.
CCTTCTCTGACATAAACTACAATCTTTTTGGAGTAAGGATCCATGCATAAAGCTAGAAGATTTGGTGCCAGTAGAAATTCCCCTTGCTCTTTGAATTTTTGAGGGATTTCTTTGGGGAGTGATATGTAGGCACAGCTCACTCTTTTACCAAAGGCCCACTAGGACTTTTCTGCAGAGCAATGGGCCGTGCAGGCTCTATGTGGGCTCTAGGGTATGTTGGTAGCATCTTGTCATTCTATCAAGTACCTTTCTTATTAGAAGGAGGAAGAGGTGGAAAAAAAGCCTGCATCAGAGAGGAGACTGTGCATGACTTTATTTGTCTGAGCACTGATGACAAATAGAACTTGATTTAGACCAGATGGCAGATCTCCCATACTTCTTTTCAGTGGCGTCCTTATGACTCTTAATCTTACTCTTTCTTTCCGAGGAGCAACTGGGTAGAAAGTGATGCACTATGGAGCTGCTGGCTTCTTAGAGTGGCAGACCAGTCAGAGGTCAGGGGGCCTGGCCTCAGGATGTGGTCTCTCAGAAGACTGGTCCCCACTCTGTTCCCTTGTCTTCCTCTAGCCTCATCCAAACTCCTTGACACAAGAACATGTGTCACCATGTCCTTGACACCACCATCCTCTTCCTCAAGACCACGTAGCCCAGAGTCCTTTCTCACTGGCATTCTCTCTCATGCTACTTCGGTTTCTGTGTGTTAATTACCATGTTGCCTACTTCCTAGTAGGTGGGCAGGTGTGCATACGGGGTTTAAACCTCTCACGGTTTCTGGAGAGAAGCCAGGCATAATTTTGTAGACTGGTAAGTGGGAAAGGAAGTCTGTAGTTACGGAGTGAAATCCAGAAACAAACTCTTCCTTACTCTTTAGACCACTTAGCATTTTGCGTTTGTTTATTTGTTCCATAGCTTCTAGTCTCTGCAATGGCTTGTGCTTTTAGAGATTCTAAGTAACACACGGAGTATCTAGCCTCTAACTCAGTGCCTAGCTTAATAAATACCTATTGAATGGAAACAAAGAAATGAAAGGAACAAATTCTTTTTAACTTTTGTGTTGGAGTGTGTGTGTGTGTGAGAGAGAGAGAGAGAGAAGAAGGGAGAAAGAAAGGGGGAGTGTGGGGAGAAATATATCTGGGAAAACTTTAAATCTGAAGTTTTCAAACTCTTTGGTTGACAGTGTTCTTAGTGTCTTAATGTTTTGTCTCACAGCATTCCTAGGCCAAAAGAAATACATAAAGAGTTCCATTAAGTGGCCGGGTACAAATAATTTAATAAGCATTGATGTCTTAAGAACTTAGTGGTCAATATAAGTTGAAAAAATATTTCATTCTATTCTTGTGCAGTATTGCATACGAATAGCATGTATGTGCCTATTGGGCACTGCACAATTCCTCAAACTTTGGAATCAGGCTAGACATTGTTAGCCTCAGTTCCAGTTTTGCATTCTGTAATGAATTTCCTGTGATATTTGCTCACAGCAACTGCCAAAAACCCATTTTCACAAAGGCATGATGTCATCAAAAGGAATCTAGCACAATATCATACTGAAACTGGGAATAACCTCAAACGGGTAGTTTGTGGGATATATGACAGATATAGAACATCTCTATGTCTCTCTCTTAAAATAAGAAAGATATCTCATGGGAACTATGCTGTGGCATCTTGGGGCACATTGGCACAAAGATTGGGAACTGTGTGTCTACATCCACATGGATTTCAAACACTGGAACTATCGTCGTGAAAGATATGTTTTGATGATGAAAAGGTAATAAGAGTTTTAATCACATTGTGAACTGCTTACTCAACATGGCTAATTTTCTTTCCCTAATAGTCTTCATTAAATACGTCTTGGGTTAACTTTGTGACGGTGAGTTTGATTATGCTCAAAGGCTCTGACACTAGAGCAGTGAGACCACTTTCTCACATTACTCACACGAATTGGTCTCCTTACTTTACATCCCACAGGTTTAACCTTCACACTTTGTGGCCCATGGAGCATGTTGTCTGCTTGCGACTTAAGAAGGGTGTGGGGGTCACACTGCTGGTCTTGCTCACAGTCGAGCATGAGAGGGCTTACGGCATCTGCAACACATCACAGCACTGTGTCAACCTACAAATTATGTGTTGGAACTGGAGGAATTTACTTAAAAGGCTTCCAGTGAAATACTATGACAAATAGGTACAATCTAACATCAGCCTTCACACTAAATGCTTTATTCTTGGCATTTATAAATGTTCATTACCGTTGTGCATTCTTGAGTAAATTTAGGTCTTAGAAGATAATTTGTAATCCTTATCGCTCCTTCTTTAGAATCCAGGGAACCACGGCTCTTTCTTAGCTGAAATGTGAGACCTCAGAGGGTTAAGTGAGTTGCACCCACACACACAAAGTCAACATCAAGTATTTCTTTAAATGCGGACTCCTTGACAAACACATCTCTCCATTTGCAAGGCCCATGAATTTAAAGCGTCTGGTAATAACAGGCCTGTTCTCCTTCTCAGAGCTGGAAGCTCCTTGTGAAATGGTATCCTGCCAAAGTGCCACTGCAAGAAAGCTCTGCGTCCTAACGTTGGTGTCAAAGTGCCAGCGAACCAAGACTGGCCGCCAGCTAATTTGGGAGAGCTGTCTGCCTCAGTGCCCCCCCTCCCCACTCCTACTGATCAGCTCACCCACATGAGAGCTATTCAACTTGTCAACCATTCATGGGTAGGGGGAGAGGGCGTGAAAAGAAATTAGGATGTGCCTTCTTCTCTCATTCAGTCCCCAGATTCCTCTGGGTCACTGATCCAGCCTCTGAGAACACTGGGAACTCTGTTCCTCCCGCTAGATTAATGGCTCCATAAGCAGACCCTTGAGGTAAGAGATCTACGCTTTGCTAAAGGTGGTATTAACTCACGATATACAATGTTTTGACAATACCTAACACTTTCACAGACACCCTTAAATAAGTTGAATACTTAGATATATGAGCATCTGTACTAATGTCTTGCCTGATGATTTAATTATCTTACCTTTTATTAAAAATGATCATTAAAATTGAAGGGAAGTAAGCAGCTGCATCACTAGGAACGATTGGGTGGGTGAGAACCTTTCTGCAGTGTCTGAAGTTTGGGGCAAGAGAGCTACAAAGAAGCAATCTGTGAGCAACACATGCTTACTTTTCGGTAGACTAAGCCTTGACTTAGTCTCCATGGCCAAACTTAAAGTCCCAAGTATACAAATTTTATTTCCTTTTCTCAGTCCATCACAAATCTATATCATGGGGACAAAAATAATCCTGGCTTTGTTGGCATCAGGCCCCAGTAAGCTAATGCACTTTAAGATTTTAGCATCCAGAAAGCATGAAATAAATGAATTCTCCCCCTCTTCCTCTCCTTATTTAAACAATGCTGTGAAATAGGTGTACCCTATTACAGATTTGCAAATTGGCCCCAAATGTTTGATCTTCACTGAATATAGCATGAGAAGAAAAATACTTAAATAAAGAAATCCTACCTATCGGGAAGAAATTATGGCAAAAGGAATATGGCCCTCAGAGTCTTGTAGGTAAGAAGTGCTCATGTAAGAATGGCTTACCTTGAGACAATGATTCTGTGCAGCTTCTTCACGACATCTCACAAGCAGTTTGGGACTCTCTGTAGCCTAATTTACTGTGTGGACCCTGTGTGTGCTCCTCACCCCCTCAAAAGGCATTTCAAATAAAATGTGTAGATCCCACTCTTTCGGCACATGGGTGTTCTCACCGTGAATGGAGAGACCTGGTACCTCGGGCTGATGCCTTAATTCTCCTTAGCCATCATGAAGGGTAGATGTAGGCACACCCCAGCCTGGTAAGTAGTTCAGTGAGTTATAAATGTGGGCACTTTCCTCAAGCAGTAATAGTGAAGGGAGCCGAGCTTTACGGCCAACGCAGTGGTGGTGGTGGGGAATCTGCAGGCTCCTGTCCTAGGGAGGGTCCCATCAAGGAGAAGAGAAAGTTGGAGATACATGCACTTAATTCAAGAGTTTCAGAGATGGAGGGAGCAAGGTAGAAACTGTGTGTGTGTCTCAGGGAGAGGCAGGGGGAGAGAGAGGGAAAGAAGAGGGAGAGAGTTTTCGTGGATTTTAACAGTGCTCAGTTTTCTTTCTTTCTTTTTTTTTTTTTTAAACACACAGAGGGTGTTCTGCTCTGGACTACTTTCTGAAGGCTCTTTCCTGTGCAATATGCATGTCGTAGATACGTTTTCCCCTCCTTTTAATGCAGCTTCTTGTAGAGAGTTGCAAAAGGGTTTTTGAATCTCCTAGAGGCCAGCTTTTTTTCTGTTATATTTTTTAACCTTATTTTGTTGGTTCACACTGTCAGGCTTCTAGACCATCTTCTTCAAAAGACGCCTCATTTTCATTTTCAATCAATTTCTCTCCACGATTTTTCACATAGCTTCCTTCACACTACTAATTTCACTTCAGAGCTGGCATTCTATCCCACATCCCTGGGCTTGCTGTGCTAACATGTTTAAACATGATTAGTCTTTATTAATGTAAGAGAGACAAAGCTCCAAGAATCACACACCTCTTAATTTGCTTAAAGGGGGTCTTCAGCCCTGGAAACTGAAAATGAATGGGCTCCTTGAGAGGCAGACATACTGGGCATTCTGCTAAGTGCAAAGTTTTGCTTTGCAGACAGGATCTTCTTTAAGGTGCATTCTAGTCCAAATCTTTGATATATCATATGCTGTGAAATGTCCAAATAATCAAAAAAATATTTCCTGACCACAGATAATGATTGATTTACTTTCAGCAGTATCTGTTACATGTTTAGTTCAGAAAATGAACTATAAAATAGATTAAATATAAAAAATAAAATTTATATAAATATAAAATATTTATATAAATATAAATATTATGGTTGCATTTTACCCACACCGTAATCTTGAGAATAATATTCTCTCAATGTAATGTTCATTTGTTCTATGATTTGGCAAATATGGGTCAAGGACTCAGGTAGGCGCTTAAGAAAAGGCAGAGTTGTCGGAGACTATCCACAAAAGCATTCTGTAGTTCAGGTGAATACTTCATCTCTTTAGTACTGTCATGAAAATTCTAAGATTCAGAATATTTAGTATTATGTATACATACAGATATCTGATACTTGATAGATGTTGCTTGTTTTAGAAACATTTGATCTGGGTTGCACATATACATTAAGACATTAGAATGTGGCTGAATTACTAAGGGCCAAATAAAGGAGTGGGGGAGATTACTGGATCTGAAATCTAAGCCAAGGATAATTTCTACCACCACACATTACATTGAGTTCCTGTGCAGGTCACAAAGGCCAATAAAGAAATTCCATGAGTCATGTAGTATTCATTTTCTAATAAAAGGATATATACTAGTAGGTAAGAAGAAAATGTTCCCGGAAATAAACTGTAACAGGAATCTAACCCAGCATTACTATAATAAAAGAAAATATCTTTAATAGCGGCCTTTGGAGAAGATGAAGAAAATGTATTCATATGGTCATTTCTTACACTGACCCTGGGTACAAATCAAGAGAAAAATACTATATAGCCATTATATGAATGTGCTTCTACAGGGAACAAAATGACATCGTCATCAGGCAGCTGTAGCCTGATGTTTTGTTGGGGCTGGAGGAGGCTGGGAGAGCAGCCCATGCTCCTGGCTGGATATGGGTCTGAAAATTGGTATTTCTCGGATGACTCGGTCTCAGGAGCCCAAGCCCAAGCCGCTGCAGGATAGCATTGATGCCAGGGTCACATTCTGCAGACCCGCCATCCTGAACCGTGGGCGGGGCCTCTGCCCTTTCCACTGCTGCCTGTGCAGCAGCTAGCGGGGTGCCCTTTCTGCTCGCCAGCAATGTGCCTAGACTCTTGTACCTGCTGCTGGGGCTCATGGTGGGGCATCACAGGTGACTTAAAGCCTAAATAAATGGAGAGTTTGGAAGTATTTCAAAATGTTACCAAGCAGGATGGTTACGCCCGTAAGTCATGTGTTTCTGCATAAGACAGGCATCTCTTCTCTTCCAGAACTCACTTAGTAATGCAATTTCCTTTCTCACGGACACTTTTCATATATATTTGTTATCTTCTCTGCTAGACTGTGATGGCTATGAGGGCAGTGTCTATCTCTGGTTTATTTCTATGCCCATAACCCTTAGCACAGTCCCTCATGCTTACTAAATAGTTGTTGAATGAATAAAGGAGTGGGAGGCATTGAGCCAAATCCTTTGGGTCTACAGATATGGATGGAAATAGGGGAGGTGTCCGGTAATATTTTCAGTCTCTATTGGTTTTAGCTAGATTAAACAGAGTGCTCTATCTACTGTTGTATGAAGTGATTTTTGCATTTAAATTATAAAGATCTGACTCTTGAAAGTGGAAACCTAGGAAAAACTAGAGGTATAACCAGACCCCAATCCTAGATATATTTCCTTATTGAGACTGAGGGCCAGCAGAAACCTCCTATGAACTCAGGTCACTTTAGGAAGCTTGAAGGCTTCTCTTTTCCAATTGATAATAAATAAGATCACCATATAACTTATTGTCTAAATTGGGACATTTTTGAGAGTGAACAAGGGTACTTTTAATTATTATATCTAGTCCACAGATGTTAGCTGAGGCTGTCTTGGGCAAATGAGAATGTATGTTCACTTACTTATTAATGTATTTTTACTTTATGAACCATTGGTTGCCAATGTAATGATGTTGCTTCTGTCTCCTTCCATGGCTATGAAAGAGGCAAGAAATTTACATTTCCCCAACTTGCCTTTTTTAAATGTATGTAATAGATTGGGATCTTTCTTACACTTTTTTTTTTCTTTAGGATTTTATTTATTTATTTATTTATTTATTTATTTATTTATTTTACAGAGAGAGAGGGAGAGCGAGCGCGTGCGCACAAGTAGGCAGAGAGGGTGAAGCGGGCTCCCTGCTGAGCAGAGAGCCTGATGTGGGGCTCGATCCCAGGACCCTGAGATCATGACCTGAGCTGAAGGCAGAGGCTTAACCCACTGAGCCACCCAGGTGCCCCCTTTTTATACTCTTTATCCTACTGCAAAGTGCACTCACCATTCCTAGATTTAAAAAAGAATAAAAGAAAAATAGCATCTTCTTCCTTCTTGAATATAGAAGGTAAAAACTGACACGAAGTACCATCAAGCCAAGTAGCCAGTGAAATTCTCAGAGGAAAAAAAAAATTACTTCTCTGCAGATGAGACTTTAAATTGTAAGCTTCAAAATTTGGTAAGATTCTCATGATGAGGAGGGACTCTGTTTCAGGGGAACACTCATCACCTCCTTTCCTTCATGGAGAAGGATATTTGGTCTCAGCTTAGAGAACAGAGGAGGAGGCAGAATGGCTGGTATGAAATAAAACAGAACACTAAATACTTGGGAGTACGATTCCAGCTATCTAACCAATCAGTCATTTGCTTGCAGTCTGAAGTGTCTGGATTTATCACAGTAATATTCTTGTTGGTATTTCATAGACCATGCAGCTCTCATTATATCTCTGCTGATGGCCTTGTCATCACCGCTCAAGATCAGACTTCTCTTTGTTGGCCTTATGTGAGTCAGCGACCTTCAGTAATTGAGGATGGAACATGGCATTAAGTGCGGAGGGTAAAGCAAGTGTCTAGAGTGAGATCTTCCTCCCCTAAGAAGGGACCAAAACTTTGTCAGAAATGATCAGCAGGTTTTCTTGGAACATTAAATGGAAGGGAAATAAAAGGGCCCTCCCTTGTCTTCATAAATTACACAAGAGTATCCAATCTGCTCATCTTCACCCTGTAATTTGGAATGGAAAATTCTCCTGTGCATAAATTGCCTTTCCTGAATCTAACACAATTAATCCAGAAGAGAAGTGGGAATGGGTAGTAGGGTTCTTTTTTTTCTTCCCTTCAAATTTTGTTGTTAATTAAAAAAACAATTATCAAGGATTTCTAATTACTTTATAAGTGCTGTATGGCCTGTACCTGCTCCTCAGCAAATTAGTAAGATAATGCTGGAAACATCTTATTAAACAGAATTACTCTTTCTCTGCCTTTAGATTCACACATTTACTTAATAGGCCTCTTCTCATGCAACACCTTTGTGAAACATTTATATCCATTAAGTTATCTCACAGTTATTAGCATTGTGCATTGGTTTCTCCATTTTTTTTTTTTTTTTTAAACCCGGGACCTAATGAATTGATAGGCTACTATAAGGGTGAGTGTCTTTAAGGATACTTCCTTAGAGCAAGCAAGTATTTCGGAAATAATAAAATATTTCTCGTGGATGAAGACAATACTTAAAAGATAAGTACTTAAAAGAAAAGATAGTACTTAAAGGGAAATAGAGCCCAGAGGTCCACAGAGAGTCCCTGGAACAAAATGGGAGTATCCGTAGCCAGGGCCCTGCAATAGGACTCGAGCAAAAATGTGAGCCATTGCTGAGGGCTGACAGGGCACACGTGAATGGGAGAATCACCTGTACTCATGTGTAATTGTGTCCATTTAAGGTACACAAGGTGTTACTCTGATACATTTATATATTGTAATATGATTGCTGAGGGAATGATAACATTAGCCTTATATAATTATAGTACAATATTATTGTTTATATTCCTTACACTGTGCACTAGATCTCGATGGCCTATTTACTACTTGTAACAAGTTTGTACCCGTAAATACTCTTATCCCCCACTCCATCCCCCAGAAACCCCCATTTTACTGTTGGTTTTTTTACATGTTTAACTTTTTTAGATTTCACATATAAGTGATACATTGCTTATCTATCTGAATCTGACTTACTTTTTTTGCATGATCTATGCACAAGGTCCAACCATGTTGTCACAAATGGGAGACTGTCTTGCTTTCTTATGGCTGATGTTCCAATGTGCCACATCTTTTTAATGTGTCTGTCTGCTGATGGGCATTTGGGCTGTTTCCATATCTTGGCTATTCTGAATAATGCTGTGATACACATGGGAATACAGAGATCTCATTGAAATTTTGTTTTCATTTCCTTTGGGTAGGTATCCAGAAGTGGAATTGCTGGATTGTATGGTAAATCTGTTTTTAATTTTTTGAGGAGACTCCATATTGTTTTCCATAGTGTTTGGACTAATTTATATTCCCAACAACAATGTATATGGGTTCCCTTTTTGCCACATCCTTGCCAGCACTTGTTGTCTCTAGTTTCCTTGACGACAACCATCCTAGAGCTGTGAGGTGATATCTCACTGGGTTTTAATTTGCACTTCCCTGGTGATTAGAGATATTGAGCATCTTTTTATGTGTGTGTTGGCTCTTTTGATGTCCTCTTGGGAGAAATGTCTTTTTAGTCCTTTTGCTCATTTTTTAAATTGGATTGTTTGTATTTTTGTTATTGAGTTGACAGAGTTCTTTGTATATTTTGGATATTAGCTCCTTATCTAATATATGGCATGCAAAAATGTTTCTCCTGTTCTGTAGATTGTCTTTTCATTTTAATTGTTTCTTTTGCTGCACAGGAGCTTTTGAGTTTGATGTAGTCCTATTTGTTGATTTTTTTCTTTTGTTGTTTTGGTGTCATGATCACCAAATTATTGCCAAGAGCAATACTGATGAGCTTTTCCCCTATGTTTTCTTCTGCAAGTTGTATGTTTAGGTCTTTCATTCATTTTGACTTAATTTTTGTGAATGGTGTGAGGTAGGGGTCCAATTTCATGTTCTGTGTATGTTTCTCCACTTTTCCCAAAGAGATTCTCTCTTACTCATTCAGCTCCTTTGCTGAATATCAGGTGACCATATGTCATGGTTTAATTCCGGGCTCTCTGTTCTTTGGGGTTGTTCAGGGTGTCTATTTTGGTATTAGTACCATACTATTTTTATTTTATTTATTTATCTTTTTAAAAGATTTTGTTTATTTATTTGACAGAGATCACAAGTAGGCAGAGAGGCAGGCAGAAAGAGAGGAAAGGAAGCAGGCTCCCTGCTGAGCAGAGAGCCTGATGCGCAGGGCTTGGTTCCAGGACCCTGGGATCATGAGCTGAGCCAAAGGCAGAGGCTTTAACCCACTGAACCAACCTAGACACCCCAGTACCATACTGTTTTTATTACTGTGGCTCTATAGTATAGTTTTCAGCTGGGATGCATGATACTTCTGGCTTTGTTCTTTGTTCTCAAGATTAAGGTCTTTGTGGTTCCACACAAATTTTAGGATTGTTTCTTCTATTTTTATGAGGAATGCCTTTGGTATTTTGATGGAATTGTGTTGAATCTGTAAATGGCTTTGTGTAGTATGGCCATTTTAACAGTATGAATTTTCTAATCTGTAAACAATGTATGTCTTTCCATTCGTTTGTGTCTTCTTTGCTTTCTTTCAGCAAAGCTTTGTACTTTTCATTGTACAGATCTTTCAGTTCCGTCAGTCAAATTTATTCCTAAATATTTTACTGTGTTTGATGCTATTTTGACTAGGGTGGTTTTTCTTATTTCTTTTTCAATGCATTCTCATTAGTGTAAAGGAATGCAGTTCATTTCTGTATGTTGATTTTGTATCCTGGCACTTTGCTGAAATTGTTGATTAATTCCCACAGTTTTTTGACTGAATTTTGGGGGGATTTTTAAATTTTTTAAAATTATTTTATTTATTATTATTATTATTTTAAATATTTTATTTATTTATTTGATAGAGAGAGACAGACAGTGAAAGAGGGAACACAAGCAGGGGGATTGGGAGAGGGAGAAGCAGACCTCCCACCGAGCAGGGAGCCTGATGCAGGGCTAGATCCCAGGATGCTGGGATCATGACCTGAGCTGAAGGCAGACGCTTAACAATTGAGCCACCCAGGTGCCCCAGGGATTCATGTATATATGATCATGTCGCCAACAAATAATGACAGTTTTACTTCTTCCTTTCTGGTACAGGTGCCTTTTATTTCTTTGCCTTGCCTAATTGCTCTAGCTAGGATTTCTGGTACCATATTGAATAGAAGTGGTGAGAATGAGCATTCTTATCTTGTTGCTCATCTTAGGGGAAAACTCCTTCAGTTTTTCTCCATTGAATTTAATGTTAGCCATGAGTTTGCTGTATATGGCCCGAATTATGTTGAGATACATTATTTGTATACCCATTCTATCAAGGGACTTTATAAAAGGATGTATTTTGTCAAATGCTTTTTCTACATCTATTGAGATTATCATGTGATATTTATCTTTCATTTTATTGATATGATGTATTACATTTATTCTTCTGTATTCATCAGGAATATTAGTCGTTAGTTTTCTTGTGGTATCTTTATATGGTTTTGATAAAGTGATGTTGACCTCTTAGAATGAATTTGGAAGCATTCCCTCCTCTTCAATATTTTTGAAAAGTTTGAGGAGCATTGACATTCTTCTTTAAATATTTGGTAGAATTTTCCCATGAGGCTGCTTTGTCCTGGAGTTTTCTGTATTGAGAGGTTTTTTGATTTCTGATTCAAATCTCTTGCTATTGGTCTGTTCAGATTTTCTCTTTCTTCCTGATTCAGTCTTGGTTGGTTGTGTATTTCTAGAAATGTATCCATTTATTCTATATTATGTAATTTGCTGGTATATAATTGTTCATAGTAGTCTCTTATGATTCTATTATTTCTGTAGCATGAGTTGTAATGTCTCCCCTTTCATTTCTAATTTATTTGAGTTGTCTCTCTTTTTCATAGTTAGGCTAGCTAAATATTTGTCAATTTTGTTTACATTTTCGAAGAGACAGCTCTTAATTTTGTAGATTCTTCCTATTGTTTTTCTGGTCTCTATTTCATTTATTTCTCCTCTTATCCTTATTTCCCTCTTTCTGCTAACTTTGAGCTTAAATTTTCTTTTTTTTTTTTCTTCCCCTTAGTTCCTAGAGGTATAAAGTTAGGTTGTTTATATGAGATCTTTCTAATAATCTTCCTCTCAGAACTACTTTTGCTGCATCTCACAATATTTGGTATGTTTCATTTTCATTTACATTTGTTTTAAGATGATTTTTTATTTCCACTTTGATATCTTTTTTGGCTCAGTTGTTGCTTAAAAGTGTGTTGCTTAGTTTCCACATATTTGTAGATCTTCTCACTTTTCTTCTGTTGATTTCTGGTTTCATACCATTGTGGTTAGACAAGATAGTTGGTATACTCTCAGTCATGCATTTGAGAAGAATGTGTATGCTGATGCTATTGAGTAGAATGTTCTCTCTATATCTATTGAGTCCATTTGTTCTAAACTGTGGTTTACTTCTAATGTTTCCTTGTTGACTTTCTGTCTGGATGATCTATCCATTGCTGATAGTGGGGTATTGAAATTCTCTACAGTTACTGTACTGTTGACTATTACTCCCTTAAGATTTGTTACTTATTGCTTAACATTTCAGTGCCTGGTCTTGGGATCCTATATAGTTACGATTGTTTTATCTTCTTTTTTTTTTTTTTTTAAAGATTTTATTTATTTATTTGAAAGAGAGACACTGAGAGAGAACATGAGTGAGGAGAAGGTCAGAGAGAGAAGCAGATTCCCCGTGGAGCTGGGAGCCTGATGCGGAACTCGATCCCGGGACTCCGGGATCATGACCTGAGCCGAAGGCTGTCGTCCAACCAACTGAGCCACCCAGGCGTCCCTGATTGTTTTATCTTCTTGATGTATTATTGACCCCTTTATTTTTCAAGTATAACTTATTTTATTTTTAAAATTAAATTAAATTTTATATAAATTCAGTTAATTAACATATGGTATGTTATTAGTTTCAGAGGTCGAGTTCAGTGATTCATCAGTTGTGTATAACACCTCGTGCTCATTACATCATGTGCTCTCTTTGATACCTGTCACCCAGTTACCCCATCCCCTCACCTTTCCCCTCCAGCAATCCTCAGTTTGTTTCTTATGATTAAGAGTCTCTTATGGTTTGTCACCCTTTCTGATTTCATCCTCTATTATTTTTCCCTCCCCTATGCTCCTCTGTTTTATTTCTTAAATTCCACATATGAGTGAAATTATACTATAATTGTCTTTCTTTAATGGACTTATTTTGCTTAGCATACATATACCCTCTAGTTCCATCCAGGTGATTGCAAATGGTAAGTAATATTCCATTCTTTTGTATACCACGTCTTCTTCATTCATTCATCTGTTAATGGACATCTGGGCTCTTTCCATAGTTTGGCTATTGTGGGCATTGCTGCTATAAAGACCCCTTTATTGTTATGTAGTGACCTACTTTGTATCTTGTTACCCATTTTAGATTGAAGTCTGTTTTTTCTGATATAATATGGCTATGCCTACCCACTTTGAATTTCCATTGCTTGGAGTATTTTCCATCCTTTCATTTTGGGTCTATGTGTGTCTATGTCTTTTGAACTGAAATGAGACTCCTGTAGGCAGCATATAATTGGGTCTCGTTTGTTTTTTCCCTCCATCCAGACACCCTTTGCCTTTTTTTTTTTTTTTTTAAAGTAGGTTTCACACCCAGCATGGAGCCCAGTTTGGGGCTTGAACTCATGACCCTGAGATCAAGACCTGAGCTGAGATCAAGTGTCAGATGCTTAATGAACTGAGCCACTCAGAGACCCCACACTCTGTGTCTTTTGATTGATGAGTTTAATCCATTTATATTTAGTGCTATTACTGACATGTAAGGATTTATGACTGCCATTTTATCTTTTGCCTTCTGGTAATGTTGTCTATCATTTCTTTTTCCTTTTGTTTCTGTCTACCTTTGTAAGTTGGTGGTTTTCCATGGTGATTTGCTCAGTATCCCTTATTTTTAATGTTTTGTGTCTCTGCTCTAAGTTTTTGCTTTGTAGTTAACATGAGGTTTACATAAAACATCTTGTAGATTACATAATTATTTTCCTGCCAAGAGCAGTTTATCTTTACTCACCCTTCAAGTTCTATCCTTTTTCTCTTCCCCTTTTATATTTTTGATGTCACAAATGATGTCTTTTAATGCTATGATTTCATTACTGAGTTGTAGTGGCTTTATTTTTAGTCCTCTTTTCCTTTAAGCATTATGTTACAGTTAAGAGTTTAATATACTTTTCTAAAAATGGGTTGAAATATTCTAATTCTGACTGACTTTAACTTTAATCAGAGTTTGTGTGCTTTTGTCTTTTCATTTTAACTTGGAGAGTTCCTTTCAGCATTTCTTATAAGGCAAGTCTAATGATGGTGAACTCCCTCAGCTTTTGTTTGTCTAGGAAAGCTTTTTTTTTTTTTTAAAGATTTTATTTGTTTATCAGAGAGAGAGAGGGGGAGAGAGTGAGCACAGGCAGACAGAATGGCAGGAAGAGGCAGAGGGAGAAGCAGGCTCCCTGCTGAGCAAGGAACCCGATGTGGGACTCGATCCCAGGATGCTGGGATCATGACCTGAGCCGAAGGCAGATGCTTAACCAACTGAGCCACCCAGGCATCCCTAGGAAAGCTTTTATTTCTTCTTCATATCTGAAGGATAATTTTGTTGGGTAGAGCATTCTTGGCTGGCAGGGTTTTTTTCTTTTTTATTTTTTTTTCAATTTTTTAAAAAAAGATTTTTATTGAAGTATAGTAGCTGTAGTTTTAATCTTTTAATATTTTGAATATGTCATTCCACTGTCTCCTGGCCTGTAGGGTTTCTGCTAAGGAATCTGTGGAGAAAGCTGCTTATACCTTAATAGGTATAAGGTACTTATAGGTACCTTTGTGGGTTACTGTCTTTTTTTCCACTAACTGCCCTAAAATTCTTTCTTTATCATTAACTTTTGACAGTTTTAATAAGATGTGTCTTGGAGAAAGTCTTTTTGTGTTGTGATAACAAAATGTTCTATTAGATTTGTGAGCTTCTTTCCCTGGATTTGGGAATTCTCAGCTATTATTTTTCTTCTTTTCTTTCAAGTTTAATTAACATACAGTGTTATATTAGTTTTAGGTATAAAATATAATGACTTACAATTCTGTACATTTCTCAGTGTTCATCAAGGAAAGTGTGCTGTTAAACCCCTTTATCTGTTTCACCCATCCCTCACCCACCTCCTTCTAGAAACCACCAGTTTGTTCTCTACAGTTAAGAGTCTGTTTTTTGTCTCTTTTTTCCTTCTTTATTTTTTTGTTTTGTTTCTTAAATTCCATGTATTAGCAAAATCATGGTATCTCTCTTTCTCTGACTTATTTCACTTCACATTATTACTCTCTATGTCCATCCATGTTGTTGTAAATGGTAAGATTTCACTTTTTAATGGTTGAGTAATATTCTACTGTGTGTGTTTGTGTCATCTATATGTGTGTGTATATATATAGATATATATGTATGTATATATCATATTTATACATGTATGTATATATCATATTTATACATATATATCTATACACACACACACACTATATCTTCTTTATTCATCTTTCAGTGGACACTTGGGTTTTTTCCATCTTGGCTATTGTAAATAATGCTGCAGTAACAATGGGGTGTATACACACTTTTGAATTAGTGTTTTCATTTCCTTGGGGCAAATACCTAGTGGTGGAATTACTGGATCATGCAGTAATTCTGTTTTAAAATTTTCAAGAAAACTCCATACTGTTTTCCACAGTGGCTGTACCAATTTGCATTCCTACTAACAGTGCAAAGCTGTTTTTTTTCCCCCCTCTATATCCTTGCCAACACTTGCTATTTCTTATGGTATTTTATTTTAGCCATTCTGACAGTGTAAAGTGATATCACATTGGTTTTAATTTTTATTTCCCTGATGATTAGTAATGTTGAACATCTTTTCATGTATCTGTTGGCAATCTGTATGCCTTCTCTGCAAAAATGTCTTTTCAGGTCTCTGTCCATTTTTAATCAGATTATTTGTTTTTTCAGTGTTGAGTTGTATAAGTTCTTTATGTATTTTGGATACTAACCCTTTATCAAATATATAATTTGCAAATATCTTCTCCCATTTACTAGGTTTTTTTTTCTTTTGTTGATAATTTCCTTTGTTGTACAAAAGCTTTTTATTTTGATGTACCCCCCATAGATTAATTTTGCTTTTGCTTCCCTTGCCAGACATAACTAGAATATTTCTACAGCTGATGTCAAAGAAATTACTGCCTATGCTTTATTCCAGCAAATTTATGGTTTTAGTTTTCACATTTAGGTCTTTAATCCTAATCTTTTGTATCTTTAAGTACATTCTCTACTCTCTTTCTCTCTTCTTTTCCTAGGATGCCCTTTGTTCTTATGTTGGTTTTTCTAATTGAGTCAGATAGTGTTCGTAGGGTTTTTTTTCTCGTTTACTTTTAAAGATCTTAGTTCTTGATCCTCTTCCACCTGATCATTTCTATATTTTCATACTCAAGCTTGCTAATTCTCTCTTCCATATGATCTGCTGTATTTCCACTGTATTCTAATGCATTCTTCATCTCATTTATTGAGTTCTTTAACTTCAGAGTTTTTGTTTGGTTCTTTTTTAGAATTTCAATCTCTTTGGTAGAGCCCTACTTCTTTTCACAAATTTTACTGTTGAAGATCATTCTAACGCTTTACTGAGTTTCTTGAATTTCTTCTTAACAACTATTTTGAGTGATCAGATTATAGTAGTCCATGTTTTTGAGTTTAGTTGTTGGAAAATTGTCATTTCTTTTTTTGATACCATATTACTATGATTTTTCATGATGTCTGATGAGGAGTGCCTTTGCGGCTGTGTTTGAAATGAACACCTTTCTTAACTAGGCAAGGTGTTTTTTTTGCATTGATTCTAACAATTCAAGAGATCGGTAGTTAGAAGCCTTCCTTTTGTCTTCCAGAAGGTGGCGCTATAGCACAAATTTTTGGTTTCTCTCTGGGAGCTAATTTGGCCTAATGTTGAGAGAGGGTGTTAAACCCCGCCCCCCCCAAAGCCATGAGTGGCAGCAGGGATGGGTGGGACTTAGGATGTGCCCTGGGAGTTTGGATGTGTCCACTGCCTGATAAGGGGATCTCCAAGTGGGGAGGTTCCAGAGGTCAATGGGATATCTTCTGGCCTCCTAGGTCTGACAGCAACAGCCATATTCCTTCATGTCTGTTTGTATACTTGTCTTTCCTTTCCCTTTCCCCAATCACTGCATCTTTCCTTAGAGAGAGCAAGTGGTCTCTCCAATTGCAGCATACATGGTTGGGCAGTCTCCCACTTAACCGCCTTCACCTTCTGCTTCCTTTGTCAGAAAGCTTGTGCTGCTCTGCGGCCAGGTCAGGCTAGCGCTGCCTTCTCTGCCATTAACACTTCTACTGCTTCCAGCTCTGCGACCCCTTCCATCCCTCCAGCAACTTCCATGTTCCCAGAATCTCCTGCAGTCTAATCTACCCACTTTCAGATGCACAGATGGATGGATCTCTTGGGTGTCTTTTAAACTGTTTAGAAGTGATTTCTTTCTTTCTTTTTTTTTTTTTTTTAAGGTGGGTGTCCAATGAGTTGTAAATCTAAGGGGACATAAAGGAATATGGACTCCTGTCACCATGAAGCTCACAAAATCCCCATGATCTCACAGTTTTAAATAATTTTTAAGATTATTTACATGATACAGTCCATTCTAGGACTACATAATACTGAAGATTTAATATGAAGTTAAGATATATTCAAAAGTTTTTATTGATTTCCTAAATTTGAAGTGACTTTCATTTAATCTAAATATATTTTTATTCTTTTATATAGCAGTTCACATAAGGTTCATGGTAATGGTACTCCTTGCAAATTTTTTTTCCTTTTTTTTTTAAGTTCAGTACTCTGTAGTCTTAGGAGCTGTGTCAAGATCATAGTATTGTTTACTAAATTATTACCTGGGGTCTGCAAGCTTGTCCAGCAGTACAATATATGTGGGGGATCTGGGATTAAGCCTAAAATTCCCTCCCTTCTTGTCTAGATCTGCAGTAATCAGTCCATTGTGCCTTGGGTATCTAACAGATATTATCAAGTCTGTAATGCTTTGATGTCACATATGCCAAGCTGCTATTTACCAGAACGAGAGTCCCATTTTGGCATGTATTACTCATAAAATATTTGTGGAGTGTTTGGGAAGCTATGGAAATCCTTTTATTTGTAGGAATTTAAAAGTACAACAACAATTTATCATGAATAAATGGTACTGGTAGAGACTTTAAGAGAACACTGGGACACAGTTTGAATTTCAGGTTCAACTCAGAAGTTTCACAGAGATATAGGGAAAAAAGACAAATACACTTTAACAACTATAAATTAAGCATTATGACTAAAAGTTAAAGGATTTGGGATCACCAGGTAGAAAGTGAGAGTTGAAAAGTAGTTGATAGACTTCTGGGGAAGATGATGGATTAAGAAATGTGGAGAATTCAATAGCTAACTAACCATACAAGCAACTGGTAAGGTATTAAAGGTAGCAAGTTGAATAGAGTAGGGGTACCTGAGTGGTTAAGTCAGTTAAATGTCCACTTCAGCTCAGGTCATGATCTTGGCATCCTGGGATTGAGCCTGGCATGGAGTTCCATGTGGAGACTAGCCCAAAGCCCCAAGCTCAGTGGGGTGGGTCTGCTTGACTTTCCCTCTCTCTCTGCACCTACCCCTGCTCACAGGAGGATCTCTCTCTCTCTCTCTCTCTCTCAAATCAATCAATCAATCAATAAATCTTAAAATAAAAAAGGAAAAGAACACGGCAATGTGAATATACTTTACTGAACTGTACCCTGAAAGATGGTTAAGATGGTAAATTTTGTTATTTTTTTTTGCCACAATTAAAAAAAATGTACCATTCTAATCAGTGTAAGGTGGAGAAAGGGGAACAAAACTTTTTACACTGTTGATGGGAATGCAAATTGGTGAAGTCACTTTGGAAAACTGTGGAGGTTCCTCAAAAAAGTAAAAACAGACCTACCCTATGAGCCATCAATTGCACTACTGGGTATTTACCCCAATGATACAGATGTAGTGAAAAGAAGGGTCATATACACCCCAAGTTCACAGCAACCATGTCCACGATAGCCAAACTGTGGAAGGAGCTGAGATGCCCTTCAACAGACAAATGGATAAAGAAGATGCAGTCCATATACACAATGGAATATTACTCAGCCTTCAGAAAGGATGAATACCCAACTTTTGCATCAACATGGATGGAACTGGAGGAAATTATGCTGAGTGAAATAGTCAAACAGAGAAAGTCAATTATCATATGTTTCACTTATTTGTGGAACATAAGGAATAGCATGAAGGACATTAGAAGAAAGGAAAAATGAAGGGGGAGAAATCAGAGTGGGAGATGAACCATGAGAGACTATGTACTTCAGGAAACAAACAGAGTGTTTTGAGGAGGGGGTGAGCCTGGTGATGGGTATTAAGGAGAGCACTACTGCATGGAGCACTGGGTGTTATACACAAACAATGAATCATGGAACACTACATCAAAAGCTAATGATGTGCAGTATGGTGACTAACATAACACAATAAAAAAAAAAAGAAAAAAATTTTAAAGGGAAAGAAAGTGACTTACAAATGACTTTCATTAAGACAATGGAAATGTTAGGAGGTCCTGACAAGCCTTATTGCAAGCTTCTTTGTGGCTAATTTCAGGAGTCTTTGGACGGGTATAGGTGACCTAGGAAGGGTTTCTTTGTACCTAAGCATAGATGAGAGAGGGTTTTCTGGTATTTTGTTGAGGTACACAGCTGGGAGCAGCAGAGCAGTGGCAGTACAGGGCAGGGAGCTGGGGGGCAGCCAGTAGTACCAAGACCAGGAGGGTAAACTGTGGGTACTTGTTGGGCAGAGAGGACCAGCAGTGAAAACTCTTCTGGAGCACCCCAGAAATGGTCCCCCTGGACTCTGCAGGGTGCTGGTGAGACAGGACACTCATATCACAGTCATCTGGTACCAGACTTAAGAAAGTTCTTAAGTCTTCTGGGGGCAGTAATAAAAGAAGTCTTTTCTGCCACTGTGGAATAAGTGCTCCTTTCAACATGGTGCTCCACCCATGGATCTCAGGCAGCATTATAGTGAAGGTTACTGGAAATAAATGCAAAATATAAAGTGAAGAGGGCACGGACATACTGAATTTCCTTCCATGTTCGCAAAGTCCAAGCAACTCATCTAGATTATCTGGAATGTACTTTGTCTCCATCCTCCACTAAGAATTCCTTTAAGACTTTCCCTAGAAAGCCTCCACTCTAAAGTTTCATCCCTGGGCACCTGGGTGGCTCAGTTGGTTAAGTGACTACCTTTGGCTCAGGTCATGATCCTGGAGTCCCAGGACTGAGTCCCACATTGGGCTCTCTGCTTAGCAGGGAGGCTGCTTCTCCCTTTGACCCTCCCCCTTCTCATGCTCTCTCTCTCTCTCAATCTCTCTCAAATAAATAAATAAATAAATAAGATAAAGTTTCATCCCTTTAGCTTACATACATCTCTTCTTTTGCATACTGATGTGCATTAGGCCATCCTTCCCCATGGGGTGGGGCTTCCATCTTTTATTTTTTGGGGACCTAATTTTTTATTCTACATTTGATTTATAAAGTTTATTTATAAAATTTTAGTGATACTCTAAGTACTTTGGACTAAATAAAAGCTCAATAAGTATTTATTTAATGGATGAATGAGATGGAATTTTCCCACTCTCAACATATTTTATCTATCAAAGAGTGGTTCTGTGATTGTAAGTGTGATGTTCACTGTTGAAATTTTTGAGATTTTAGAAGATTGTCTTCTTCATGCAAGCCTATTTTATTATTGTGGCTCTTTTTAGAATTACATTATAAAAAGCATTTTAAAGTACTTCCCTCTTGGCTAAGAAATGTATTGTATTAAAATAAAAATGTGCTGTAAAAATTAGTGATTTGTCTATAATGCAAGGATACTTTATAGAGTCCTTGTTCTTTTGAGAATCTATGAGTATATGCTACTTTAACATAGTGTGGAGTGAGTTCAAAGTCATTTTTGTCCCAGTAAAAGACTTTTCTTCTAAATGTACTTATTTCTGAGTTACAGTCACAGTTTTCTTATTTTTATGGGCTAGGGATAATAATACCTCTTCCATTGATGTCTTATTTATTTTGGTTCTCAAATAATGGCTTAAATTCCTTTGTAAAATTTCAAATCCCCATACAAGTATTAGAATACATGGATTCTTCTTGATTTCATTTATTAGTTCAAGGCATTTTTAAGCTCTATGTTTATGAATGCCAGGGCAAGGGCTATAGAGGTTTCAGAGATACATAAGAACTGCATTTACCCTCCTCTTAAAACAAATGCCCTTTAACTTTATAACATCCAGAATTGTTCATTCAACTAGATAGTCTTAGAGTTTAACCAGCAACTCAAATAAGAAAGGGCAAATTTCAGAAATCCAAGATAAGTCTGAGTTCGTGACATATGTCTCTAGAATAAGGAAGACTTCAGGAAGTTTTGGAATACTTTTAGTAATAATATTGTAGCTATAAAGCTGCAGGTTAAGCCAAAAAGGAGGAAAAGGTGGTGATATTCAAAGAAAACTATCTTCCAATATTCGAAGGCCCATACTCTGTAAGAAACATTAAGTTAATTCTGTGTGGTTGGCTTCAAGGAGTAGAATAAGACCAATGAGGGAAAATTACAAGGATGTGATTTTTAGATTATTACAAGGAGAAACTTCTGATATGCTAAGTTATACAAAACTAAAATAAGATGCTGGAGGGGTAAGGTGTTTCTTGTCACTGGAAGAATTCAAGCACAAAATGCACTACCTCTAGCTTGAGCAGGAGACCTTTAAGGTATATTCCAATGTTGATATTCTGACTCAGTGGTTCTACTCTCAGAGTTAGTTTCATTAATCCATGAGAATCCCTTCTCCCTGCCCTTTTTGGACCCCTTCTCCTAGTTCCCTCCTTCTCAGAAGGCATTGGAGTAACAGGAAGAATAAGGCTCCTTTAATATTAATTCTGCTATTAAGCATGGAGAAATTCTCCCTTAAGATGAGGTTTCTATTTAAGGATAAACCCAGGGTCACAGATTTATGTTTTTACTTATCTTTCTTTTCATTTTAAATGGAACCATAAGTGTTTAATATGGTGCTCATATCATTTCATTTCATTTTCCACATGTAAGTATGTAGGGATTGAGTGAGTCTGTTTTGCCTTGATACAGCAATTGGTTTTCGTCCTCTGTTTTCAATCAGACAGTTTTAAATTTTGGTTAGGCGTATAAACACACTGTGATGGACGACATTAATAAATAAGTATTACATCGGCTCCGCTTGAGCATTCCCTCTTCATCTTTATCTTTTTTGTTTAAATCCTGTGGGGTCTCGGAATGCTCTTTATGGAGATCAAAAAGATTAAGCAAAATTAGCTCTCAGCTACATAATGGGCTTTCCTCTCCTGGCATGTGTCTCCCCTCTCTGCATATGGTGACTTCCTCTGATAGCAACAGGAGATTCACAGATGGGGGGGAAATATGTTCTAGGAGGGCACACCACGAGATTTCAGAGTTCTTGTTCATTTCTAGCAGTGTATATGATTGAATTGGAATAACAAATGAAAATGATAAATAAATCAGCTGGATACTCAAAGACACCTCCAAATTCATCTATCTCCTAGGGCAGACTAACCTTTTCAATCTTGGAATGAAGGGTAGCTTTTCTAGTCTTGAGAACATCTAAGCCATAGCTTCATAAATGGATGATACCTTAAAAGAGGTTATTTTCAGAGAGAACTATACTTCACCCATGTCAAACAGTGAAACTCATGCTGTTTATAAAGTTCTCCAGAGAGAGGCCGGCTTACTCATGGGCAGAGTTGGCAGCTGCCTACATGGAATAATTTGAGGATCAATGAGAGGCCCCTATGCTTTAAAATCCATCTCCCTCATCAGTCTGCAGTGGTGCCTGAAATTTCCGCCATTACTGTCATTTCTTAAAAGCCTTTAAGAGGACATATGCCCTATTATCTTGAGGGAGGTAACATTAATTAACTATATAGCATATTAGAATGGATGAGTTTTCTTGTTAATAACCCATTACAACCATTGACACCCAGTAAAGATCAGGGATATGAAGAAATAAAAGCAAGGGCAGGTAAGTTTTAATGGTGAATTGGAGATGGTGATTCATAGTATGAGTGTAGGGGGTATAGTTCAGGTCCTGTAGATGGGGGAAGGGGAGGGGGGATTCTAATATGGGGATAACCAATGGGAAGAAAGGAGGACCTGGGTATTTTGTTCCAGGTGGTAGGGTGTGCATGGCTGTAAAAATATGAGAAATGGAGAACCAAAGGAAGGATACCAAGGACAGAATTTACTTGCCCTATAATACTGTTAACCTGGGTCCTACCCCTCCCAAAGAAGTTCATGGTCTTAATAATCATTTGTAGAGTGATTTCAAATTAAATTAAATTTTCTCATTTGAGGGTGAAGGATGTGTCTTTAATCCTATCTCAATAAAAATGGAGAACGGGTCATCCTAATTTGTATGGCAATACTTCACTAGGATTCGTATTGACCCTTTAGCTATAGTATCCATTGGCTAAATAACTCTTTTACTTTAGTAGTTTCTTCAGAGGAATTACTTAATTTTTTTTTGTCCCACCTGCAACATAAGGTATCTATGCCATTTAATTGGAATCAGAGAAATTTAAGGGCTGGAATGAGTGTTTTGAGGTCTCTCAGTTTGATCTGTTACTTTAGAGATGAGAAATCAAGACACATGAAGTGTCTTTATTTATTCCTTCATATATTGAGTATTGACTATGTGCTAGGCACAGGGATATAGTGCCAAGTACATATAGTGTTTTCCTCATGGAGCTTCTACTTTAGTAGAAGAAATTATTAACTAAATAACTTAATTAAAAATAACAAAAATACATATAAAATTAAAGCTCTGGTGAGTGTTATTAAATATTACAGTTTATTGAGAGTGTATTATGGGGGATCTTGACCCTGGTGGTGATAGAGTTAGAAAAACTTGTTTGCAGAAATAATGTTTGACTTAATATCTGAAGGTGAGTGGATGCTCACTAAGAGAACAGAAGAAGGGAGAAAGAGAGGTCTAGGGAATGGGTAGAGAATGTGCAAAGGTCTTGTAGAAGGTCATGGCCTTCTACTAAGGTCAAAGCCTTACTGTTTGGAGCTCAGAGAGTTATGGGAGAGAGTTTCTAGAAGAGGCTATAGAAATAAACTGAGATGGATCAAGCAGGGCTTCGTTTAGGGTTTTGGACCTTATTCTAGGGGCACTGCATAGAAGGGTCTGGAGCGGGGTATATGTGGATAAGGAGGCTAAAGCAGTGATCCAGAAGTAAACTGTTTTGTGACTTACTCAATGCTAGAGCTTTGGTAGAATTAACATCTCTTTTGGTTCTTCAATTAACATTTTTTTAAAAACTCATAGTATGCATTTGTTGTTTTTTAAACTCCCCATCATCCATATATCCCACTTCCATTTTAGTAGGGATATATTATTCCTTCCTACAGCCAGTTCCTATAATTTTATTGGCGCTAACTTGAGCATCAGCTCCAGGAATAGCATGTGACTCAGACTTAACCAATGAGACCCTCAGATTCTCTTGGAACCATAGCATTTTGTTCAGGAGTGGGGATGTGAGCCACTGATAGCAAATGAGATGACATGGAACTATCACTAGGACTTCGAAGACAGAGAAAAATAGTAAAGTAGGACCTGATGAAGTCATTTAAACAATAGGTAGAGAAGAAACTGAAGCTAACACTGCAGAAGCCTGATGTGAGAGATGGAAAAAAGAAATGCACCCAGGTGACATTGCTTGAGTCCCAAGGCCAGTCATGACAGAAGTCAACTGTGTCTTGAATTTTTCAGTTGTGGAGTCAGTAAAGTCTCATTCTGTTAGAACTGGTCTTTTTTGGTTTTTCTACTATGTGCAACCAAGAGTCCTAACTAATAGAGGACTAAATTCTTTTCTCCTTTCTTAACTGACTTACAGGATACCACCAAAAAAAAAAAAAAAAAAAAAAAAAAGAGGAAAGCTATGATTTTTAATATAACCTTTACAAATCATATGTATTTTTATATCTTTATATAGAGAGTACACTTTGCTATAAAATCAGCTACTCTGGATTCATTTGGATCTAGGACTAGGAACTTTAGTCTTAAGTCACTTTAAGGCTTTTAAAAAAGGTTAAATTTTCACATATTTTATTCTATATAGAAGTGTTTTTCCACAAAATAATTACATACTGGAAGTGTTTTTATCATATGTAATATTTAGATAAGTAGTATTTATTAAATTTAACGTCATTAAGGGAAAACAGCCAATTAACAAATATTTCTCAAATAATATACTGACATATGATATACAAATAATTTCAGTGTCCCTCTAAAAACACCTGTTCATTCATACCCATTAGTAAATCACTATAATATCTCTATTATGACATTTTACCTATTATTTTTGATGTTTCTGCATATGTAATACATAAATAGTCCCTGCTTTTGTTCTCTCACTGATTTTAGTTAATCTAGATAAATGATACATAGTTTCCTCAAGTCTTTTCGGAGTACTTAAAGATTTTTTATGTTGCTTGTATGAATGGATAAGTAGCTTAACTATTTGCAAATGATAAATTTGTTTAAAATAATATTATAAAATTTATTTA
Organism: Mustela erminea; assembly: GCF_009829155.1. Lineage (NCBI taxonomy): Eukaryota > Metazoa > Chordata > Mammalia > Carnivora > Mustelidae > Mustela > Mustela erminea. The sequence continues at coordinate 48,220,929 of NC_045616.1, forward strand.
AAATGTAAAATAAGGTTTTTATAGGAATTTTAGAACTGAGAAAGACTCTTCAATTAACTGTTTCTTAAAAAATTATTTTAAGAATTCTGCTTTACCTTCTAAATCATGTCATTTCATCCAGAACAAAAGCATCCATTCATAAACTTCAGAATTTGATGAGTTTCAAGAAATGTTGCCACTGACAATATTTGCTCTGATGTGTTTTGTATCCAAACAGGGATATAATAGGTAGTAGTCACAATTCACTGTTAGCTCTTCTTTAAGCTCTGACTCATGGGTTTCAGAAGTGTGCAGAACAAACATTTTTATCAATCTGAAAGGTTGAAGATTATTACTAGTCTAACAAACATTGATACTTCTTTTTTGTGTTTATTTTTCTGCTGGAAATCTGAGATCTATAGCATCTGTGGGGGAAATGGGTGCTTATGTCTGATAACCTACCAAACTGAACAGCGTTGATAACCAGTACAGAGGTAACATAACATCTTTTGTCCAGGTAAGTCCTGGAAGATTCTAAGCCCTCAAGAAGTCCTCCAAATAGGGGACAACCCCACAGATACAGAATACTACCAGTTTGCTCCTAATCTTGCCATTGGGCTAGAAGAGATGAGCCTCTAGGGCTCATTGTAAAACAGGCCCAACGACTGGTTTTCCATACATTCATTCATAATGATCAATATTTGCTGATAACGATAGCAAATGAAAGTGAATTAATCAGGAATTTTGCCATTGATCTACACATGATTTAACAGGTATACAAGTTATAAGAATAAATAATTGTAATATTTATTTAAAAATGTAAAGGGAAGATTTTATGCTCAGAGAACCTTTAGTTAGTATGACTGAAAGAAGCTACATGGAAGATGTGATATTTTGGCTGTGACTTCATGATCATGTGGGATCTATATGGCCATTCCAATGGAAGGAAATGGCATGAATAAAGTTATGTAGGAGAAAAAGCGAGAGTTTAAGACATGAACAACGTGAAGAGCAGGTAGTTTATAAACAAAAGGATATAAAGACTAGAAAAACATTTGAGTGAGGGCAGATCATAGAGGTACTTGAGATCTATTTAAAGGGTTTTGTTGTTTATCTTTGAGGTAATAGGGAACCATGAATTCCTTCAGAGCATGAAGATAAGACTTAAGGAAGATTGAGGTGGTTTAGGGAATGGGGCCTTCTGAAATAATCTAGGTGAGAGGTAATAAATTCTATTTTAGGGAAAGTAGAAAGAAGGGAGAGGTAGTGGGATACTGAAAAGTAACTGAATGATTATGGGAAAAGGGCAAGAAAGAAGTGAAAGACAACTGAGGACACAAGCAAATGTGGCTATTAAAAAAGCAGATGTAGTAACAAAAAGAGTCAAAGGAATGTGATTTTCTTAAGATCTGCAGTCAACTCTTTATGGAAATAGTAGCTCTGGATAAAGCTACCACACTTGGTAATTTTTTAATTTTATGTATATCCTGCTTAGGAGTATTGTACTTAGCACCATCCTACTATAACATCATTATAATGATGATACTCTCATATTTATAAAGTTTTAATTGAAATAAATTGATTTTTTTTTTACTCTGCTAGTGTCAGCTGCCTGTACCAAGTGAAGAAATGACCTTCCTTCTTTCAAAAACTGCTTATTACACAGATATAAGACCTATGTATTTCATTTCTATATGTGTTCTGTCAATCCATGGAACACTTCAGCTGTAGGATTTCTTTTAGTATAGATAAAGGCCAATAATGTATGAAATAGACATTATTACCAACATAACATTACAAAAGATGAGGCAAAGAGAGTGCATTCAACATTATAGAAGCTGTGTATGTGTGTATACTCTGTGTGTGTGTGTGCGTGTGTGTGTGTATAATTACATATATTATTTTCTTTAAAAATAGTAGTTATTTCCTCTAGTGTTAATAATGTTTCTGAACCCTCACCAGGCATGTGGCCAGCCACCCAAAGGAGAGTTTTAAGCTATGGAATCAAAATCATCTGGTAAGGCCAGTGAGCGTCAAACAGGAGAGGTGGTTTTATATAATTTTTATAAGGTCCTCAAGAGTTGAGGGACTCTAAATCTCCCTTAAATGTCTCCAGTAGACACAAATAAATGGAAAGGTATTATGTGCATATGAATTGGAAGAATCAATATTGTTAGAATATCCCTATTACTCAAAGCATTATACAGATCCAGTGCAAGCCCTATCTGAATTCATATATATGATCTATATAACATAGATCATATAGATCATGTTACATCTATATAATACAGATCATATATATGATATGATATATAGATATAGTTATATATCTATATGATATATAGATATAGATATATTATCTATAGATATAGATATATTATCTATAGATATAGATATATATATCTATACATATATATGATATACAGATATAGATATATATGATATATATGATATATGATATGATATATAGATATAGATATATTATCTATATTATCTATAGATATATATATCTATACATATATATGATATACAGATATAGATATATATGATATATGATATGATATATGATATATAGATATAGATATATTATCTATTTATCTATAGATATAGATACATATTATAGATAGATATATAGATATATATACATATAGATATTATATATATAATATATTATATATTAAATGTTATATATATTATATATTTATCTATATATTATATATGAATTCAGATAGGGCTTGCACTGGATCTCTATGATGCTTTGAGTAATAGAGACAGTCTAACAATATTGCTTCTTCCAATCATATATATATATTGATTCTTCCAATATGCCAACAGTATTGATTTTTCTAATCATATATATGTGTGTGTGTGTGTGTGTGTGTGTGTGTATGATGAAGCTCATAGAGAATGGATTGATGGTTGCCAGAGGTGGGTGTGAGAGATAGGAGAGATGGATGAATGTTTTTGTTTTTGTTTAAGTTTAAATAAATAGAGTTAAAGAAAGTCTCCTGTGTTTTATCACTCTCCTAATTAAGAAGTTCCTGCTTATGTCCTGTTGAAATTTTTCCTGCTCCATTTTCTATTAGTTCTCCAAGGAGCAACTGTTATTTCCTTCCCTGAGTTTGGTGAGGCCTCAGGTGTTGGTCCTCTCCAAATATTTTGTGGCTGTGAACTGACTTGAGAATACATTCTCTTCCTCATTGTTCAGTATTGTTTGAAGAAGCACCAGCCAGGGAATGTTCTGGAACTTGTAGCATGAATCAGGCGTGGCGTAATCATAGGAGAAGGCAATGTAAAGAGCGTGAGGAGTGAATTGGGCAATCCCTCAAAATCATCAAGTGTCCTTTGCGGCCTCTCTTGCTCACGGATCTTCATACTCAAACCAGGACATTGTAGTATCTGGGAAAGAATAGATGCAGTATGAAGTCCTGTGGGCCTGTAGCCAGAAATATTTCCTCTTAGAAGACACAAACCTCAGTAATAGAATTGAACAAGGGTGAGACAAAGAAGAGTGTAGAACACTGCATTTTAGGAGACAGTCTCAGCAGCTAAGCCTGTACTTGTGTGACTATGAAAGCAAGTGCCTTCTTCTACTGTGTGCAATAGGTGCCCGTTGCCTTATTCTAGTCACTGACCCTGGATGAAAACAAGTCTTTTGAGGAAAGCGTCATGCTTCCCAAGATGTGAATTGCATTTCTCTTATTCTTTTGCCCTGTAGGCCACAAAGATAATAGCAGATGCTTGGGATGGGAAGAGAGGATTCTTCGGGTCCAGGTCCAGGGGTTGTGTGTTAATTAGGACCCTACGGTTGTAAGCAACAGAACTGACTTTTTCCAACTAAACGAAAACAAACATTTCTGGAGAAAATATTGGGGTAGCTCTTAGGGTAGAAAAGAAATTTGTAGAGGCAGGTTGAGGAAGGACAACGTTTGGTTGATAAAGATATGGAAACATTCGAGCATTTGTGCACTGTTGATGAGAATGTAAAATGGCGCTGCCATGATAAAAGGTGGTTTGAAGTTTCCTCAAAAAAATAAAAATAGGACTACCATATGTTTTGGTAACTCCACTTCTGAGATTATTCAGAAGAATTGAAATCAGGATCTTAAAGGAATATTAGCACTGCTCTATTCATTGCAGCACTATTCACAATAGCTAAGTTGTGGAAGCAAGCTAAATGTCCATTGAAAGATGAATGGATAAAGGAAATGTGGTATACACATGCAATGGAATTTTGCATTTTTAAAAAAGAAGAAAATTCTGCAATATGCCACAACATGGATGAACCTTGAGGACATTATGCTAAGTGAAATAAGCCAGTACAGAAAGAGAAATACTGCACAATTCCATTTTTGTGAGGTATCTAAAATAGTCACATTCATAGAATCAAAGGGTGGAATGGTATTGCTAGGGGCTGAAGGAGGGCAAAATGAGAAGTTACTATTTAATAGACCTAAATTTTCAATTAAGTGGGGGGAATAAGTGTTAGAGATCTTCTGTACAATAATAAGCGTATATATAATCATCAGTATTGTATTGTGCACTTAAAAATGTGTTAAGAGGGTAGCTCTTACATTAAGTTTTCTTATTATAATAACATGAATTTAAAAAAAAAATCATGGGGCGCCTGGGTGGCTCAGTCACTTAAGTGTCTGACTCTTGATTTTAGCTCAGATCATGATCTTAGGGTCATGAGATAGAGATCCATGCTGGGCATGGAGCCTGCTTAAGATTCTCTCTTTCCCTTTCTCTCTGCCTGTCCCTTACTCCTTTCTCTCCCTTAAAAAAAAAAAAAAAGTCTTCTTCAAATTAAAAACATAAGAAAGAAGAAAAATTCTTTGTGATTGGAATTCTATCCGTTTCACCACCTCATAAGTTCTGATTAAATGAGACATCATCTACAAATCTTGAGGACCATGTCAGCACAAAGACTTATTTTTAAGTGTTAACTATCATAGCAATGTTTAAATACCAACTTGAATCATTTTGGAAAGCAATTTGAGCCAAGCTTCTCAATCATTTTTTTACTCATTTCACAAATATGAGCACTTGCTATGCAATTAATTGCTGGGCACTATGTTAGGCAGTGGGCATCGAAGAATTAAGATACTGTTTCTGCCTTCTTGGAACTTACTGTCAAATGGGAGTAGAATTTGGGGGACAAGCATGTAAATAATGACACAGCCAATGTAGTGTTACAGATACTTGCAGGGTGGTTGAGACTGAGAGGGAGATTTTGGGGAGAAGAGGGTAGAGGGCAGCAGAAGGATAAGTCATTCTGCCTTAATTCTAGGACTAGGACTTCATGGAAATGTATTGTCATAATAAGAGTTCACGAATGCGGGACATCCACAAAGCAATAAAAATCTCTTTGAACCAAGCTTATCAATCCTCCATGTGAAAATGCTTCATGAATCACAATCACAGGAATCAAAACTTTATTCAAATTATTACTTGCGTTCCCACATTGAGCAAGGCATTATTTTCTTTTAAGCGATTTTTAGAAGATCAAATATGTGCCTAATGCCTTTTCATTTTTTCCCATACTTTCAAATTTATTCTTATTTAGTTCTCAAGAGAATTTTTAAAGCAAGTAATATTTTTTTATTCAGACTGAGGCTCCCTTACCTAATCTAGGCTGAAAGGAAGCCTGCTGATCACTTGGGCTGAATTAATCCACCCGCTTTTCCTTCCTTCCTTCCTTCCTTCCTTCCTTCCTTCCTTCCTTCCATAGATAAAAATAAATTGAGCCCCAGTTAGTAAGGGATTTTTCCTGTGTCATGTACCTTTGACATATGAATAAGACAAAGGCCTAAGAGTGTAAATAATTTAAGGCAGGTAATGCACCTAGGTGTTGAGCAAGCTGAACTGAGCTTTGTGGGATATCTGAAGCCCAGACTCAGGCTCCTTTCTTGCAAAGCAAGCAACAAAAGTGGTTAGGGATAAAACTCTTCTCCCCCTACAAAATGTGTATATTTTAAATGGCAACCATTTCTCTTTTTTCTTTTCCTATTATTGTGTTGGAGAGGCAGTCTGTCCTATCCTAGCAGTGGAGAGTTCTGGCTCAGAAGGAGCCAGACCTGGGCCTGCATCCTGTTTTTATCACTTACTAGGAGTTTGGTATTGGACAGTTTGACCAACCTCAGTGAGCCTCAGTCTGTGAGATAGTAAGAGTTCAAATGAAGATAGTAGTATCCTGTATGCACCTGTAATATTAATTAGCAGAAAAAATTGAATGGGACGAGAATATTGATTTTGTTCCAGTATTAGGGTTCTCTAGAGAAATAGAACCAGTAGGTTTGACAGATTGACTAATTGATTGGTATTGAGGAATTGGCTCATGCAGGCTGGGAAGTCCAAAATCTGAAGTTTGGACAGCAGGCGGAGACTTAGGGAAGAGTCAGGTAGCAGATCAAGTCCAAAGGTCATTCACCAGTGGACTTCCCCCCTTCCTCAGGGTATGTCAGTCTTTTGTTCTATTAAGGCCTTGAGCAATTGGATGAGGCCCGCCCACATTAGAGAGGGTAATCCTGTTTGCCCACAGACCACCAGTTTAAATATTAATCTCATCCAAAAACACCCTCACAGAAACATCCAGAATTATGTTAGACTGCATGTCTGAGCATTGTGGCCCAGACAAATACACAAATAAAATTAACCGTCAGAGTTCCAAAGCACCTTAACCCTGTTTGAAAGTTTTTGTTGTCTGGTCTAGTGAAGCTACCCACCATTTCAGTCATAGAACTCAAGCCAGCTGGGTTTTTTGTTTTGTTTTGTTTTGTTTTTTTGACAAGTTGGGATGCAAATCGCTCTCTCTTCTTGATAATAATGAAGCAGTCATAATTTATGATGGGCTCTGTCAGTTTTTCTTCACAAGCTGGTTACGGTTACGGACATTGACTTGCTCTCTCCATGCTACCTTCTTCCAAAGTCCAGTCTGCTTGTACTCTTCCCAAACTAATTATAGAGGCACCTCTTCATGCACTGATAGTCACAGCCAAGTCCCTCGCATTTCTCGGAAGGATTGACATTCCTGTCAGTAGCAATAACTGGCCATTAGTGGTTGTTAATGCCATTCAGGTCCTGGCCAGGAAACCTACCCTTGTTTTTGGAATGAGTTCTGTGGGAAGCAGTCACCTGGTGTGGAGCTCTTTCAGTTGGGGCTTTGGTGGCTAGGACAGGTCCGAGAAAAGCTATGCATATTTTTAGGCCAGCCCTCTTCTGTCAGAAGCCGTGGAGAAGGTGGAGGAGCGTCATCCGTCTCCTGTTTGTCAGGTGATAGCACAGGGGATGCTCCAGCCAGAATGGCCTGGCTGATGCAAGTGGCCTTATTTGCCTTGTGCTATGGTACATGTTATGAATGCTGCCATTTCATGTTCTTTTCCAAGGAGATTGTCTCTGGTGTTTTTATCGTCCTGGGAAATGTGGTACCAGAAATGATCACCTTCCTGGCAATTTTCTTTGAAAATGGTAAACTTTTGCAGAGTTTACTCTCTCTTCTATTAGGGTTGATAATGAGAAATTGTGAGGATTATTAAACACTCCTAGCTTTCAGTAGGAGCTTATTTAGCACAGATGTTTCTATAATTGCAGTACACTGGGAAAATTCACAGTGTTCAATGGCCCAAAACTCATTATTACTTATTACTTCTACCTGTGTATGGTGGTGCTCGTAAGCTGGGCTGAAATGTTTAATTTAGCAGGGGCTATAGCTGTGTATCTCAGCTGTTTTAGAAAGACTATTGAGAAGAAATTATAGGATGTTCTGCCCAAACCCTTACTACTTATTAATTTTTGAACCATTACCTGGTACTGTGATATGTACTTTATTATGGGTTTGGGCGACATCACTGTTAAGACTCTTTCCGACAATTCTCCAGCTTATGGCCCTGAGGAAAAAAAATGGAATATTAAGAGACTTTTAGAACAAACAATGTAGCTAACCATTGTGTTTTATGGGGGTAAAAAACCTGAAATGGGTACAACCGTATTCAGCTTTCTACCACTTTAGAAAGCACAGCTCTCTTGTTTCAGCAGTCTTGCTTGTCCTTGTAATGAAAGCATGGCAATGTTTAAGAACAAGGGTTCAGAAGATGCAAAGACAACACTTTGAAAAGGTCTCTCAAGAGAATGCAAAATCTCCTCGTATTCCCTCGTTCTCTCTATCCTTAAGACCAAAGCCATAAAGATTCCATCCCATCCTTTATTTCTGTAAGGCGAGGAGAGGTTCTTTCGGCTTGGCTGCCAGTCTGCGAGGGGAAAGCTAGATAAGCACACCTATGGGAGTTCAGTTGTGCTCTCTCCTTGGGTGACCAAGTTCTGGTTTACTGGGGACTTTCCCAGTTTTAGCGCTAAGCACTCAGAGTCCTATGTCCCAGGAACCTGTCTTAGTTTTGGGTAAATTGAGACTGCTAGTCACTCTGTGTCATGGCTACGTAGAGTTCCTGTGGTCTTGGCTAAAGTTGGAGCTACTGTCCCAGGAGTTGAGGTTTCATGGGTATGTCAGAGACTGCTGGTTTTTTCTTTGTACCTGGAAAATCCCGGGATTCACACAATTAATGTAAAATAAAGAAGAATATAAACATGAATTCAATTGCCATTTTCACTCCTTCAAGCCAACCATAGAAGCTAGCAGAGACTAAAGAATGCATCTTGTTAAATTGGAACTAGATCTCAAATATATAAAGTTTGAGCTTTAAAGCAAGGCAAAAAATGTTTGCTTTTTATATACATTTGCTATAACTGAATTAGTCCAGATCACATGTATTTGGTAGTGGCAAAAAAAAACAGTTATAAAGTGGCCTAGTGAATTTGGATAACTTAGATTTATATTTCTACCTTATGTGAATATTCTTGTTCTTTAAATTTGAAGATAAGTTTATTTTTCATCTTTTATTCTTTGCCTCAATTAGGTTGATTGCCTGCTTGGATCACCCCGCCTTTCCTCCACTGCCCTGCACACCATCAGAAGTAAGAGTGATGACCCCATTTCTGTTTTTTTCTCCCGTTTGCCTAAAGAAAGCAAATAATTTCTGAAAACACTATGAAGTTTCAGTAGGTATGTAAGACTCTATTGAGATCAGTAGATTTGGTATAACAAAGGTTAACATGAATCATATTTTCCTTAGAAAGTATATGGAAATGCTTCCAAAAACTAGCACCTTATGCCTTGTGTTGAGTTATTCTGGAGGATAGCAAAAGGGTGTCCATTTTGTTGATGTTCCTTTTCCACACTTACGTGAGTTGTGCCGGGTTGTAAAGTACATGGACAAGACTGGACTTCTTGTCTTTAGCAGCAGTGGGAGGAGCATTGAACCATTGGCCTTTGGTAGCTGCCTTAGAAAGGAATATTTCAAACCTTAGGAATGGGATTAAGCCACCTTTTTTTGCACACTGAAAGACTAATATAACTATGGCACAGCTTTTAGGAAACCAATAGACTTGGAGCAGTAGTTCAAAATACTCCACAACCCTTGAATGTCTCATACATTAGTAACCAAAGAGATGTTCTATTAATTAAAGTGCTGGATGAACTACTGCATGTTTATTTATTTTTAATTATGACAAGGCATTTCAAGGTTAAGGTATTTATGAAAATTGTCTCATTAGTATTCTAACTTTCTAGGTCTCAGGGCTTTCTAGTGAGATCTAAAATGTTTAATCCACTTGATCATGAAAACAAACTATTAGGAATCAAGAAATAGCCTCTGTATTATTTGTAGTTTCCAGCTTCAGATGGTACTTAGGAGCACAGAGGTCTGAGAAGTGTAAAAACTAATTAAAAGTTTTTACCAAAGTTATTTGAATATCAACTTAACATCAATCTGACTCTATGCCGAGAGGTCAGATTTTTAAAATAGGAGGGCAGAAGGGAACTTGACCTCCTACTTAAAAAGTTTTTGAATGTGTTCACCTCTCATTCATTTGGACTTGATTTTTTGAAGCTCTAAATCAAGTTCTTTTTTGAGACGGAAAATAAGTGACAGAGATAAATCCAAAGCTAGTGACACTTGCACACAATATGTCAGCTTCAGATGGAGTTATCAGCATTTCAACCACGCTGCATTGTGCTGAAATTCTTCTCACCCATTCCTTCCCAGGGATACTCCTGTTGAAGAGCCACAATAATAAGTACTCTGCCAATTAAGGTGTTCTACCTGGGGCCAGCCAGAGCTTAGTTTGGGGACAAGGTCACTTGCTGGGATGGAGTTGTAGTTCCCCAATTACTAGTAGTTCCACTACCTCTTCTAACTTGTCAAATAATGAGGAGACTTTGAAGGCTAAATCCAGCAGTAGCTCCTCGCGGGGTTAATGCAGAATGAATGACAATGATACCTCAGGAGTGAGAGTCTGACAATGTCTGTCAAGCTCTGTTCACAAGGATGACGAAGTTCATTGCTACTCAATACTACTTGGGAAAGAGATTGGTCTTGATCTTAATGGTGAGAAAGGACCACATTGCTCACTGTGGCAGAAGTTCATTAACTCTTTTCACGTCACCTGTATAATCTGGGCATGGACGTCGTATCTTAATGACAGAAGGTGAACGTGTTGTAACAGGGCAGCTCACACGCAAAACCATGTCTCTTGTCTATTCCATGCATCTTGAGTCTTTAGTCAGTGTGTGTGTGTGTGTGTGTGTGTGTGTGTGTTTGCAAGTTTTTCTAAATTCTGAGCTTAGTGATGAATAACAGTGGTTATACAACAATTATTTTTAGTACCCATTAACAACACAACTGAGAGAATAAGAGGATTATGCTCCCAAATGAAAAACAGAGAGATTTTATACCAATGATAACAATGTTCACTGCTGTCTCCGTTGGTGAATCATTTAACTTAAGACGGAAAACAACAATAACTCAACAAAAAGCCTGAGAAAATTATTCTAATGATTAGCCATTCCACATTTGTAGGAAATTGACTAGATGGCCTGCAAACGAATGTTTCCCGAGCCTAAATCGTACTTTTAAAGCTAGTGCTCAAAGCCGAATATGTAATGTAGCAAAGGATTTTTGCGATTAGATTCTTTTGCATGTGTTTTTCTTTCACTCATGTTTATTTATTGAAATAGTGAAGGATACTGCTGTCCTTTGATTATGCTTGGATTCCACTGCGTGAAAGATTGAGAGAGCAAATGGCCTTTTTGGCTCCTAGGGATGTTCTGACTCACTCCTCAAATTCTGCTGAAGTTTGCTTTGGATAAATGGACAAAGCCTCACTTAGTGATGACAAATATATACACAAGTGTTTAAAGAGATGCAAGTAATTACTTTTGACTTACCTCATAACTAATCAATTGGTTCAGATCCGAATATCAGACTTTTTTCCTGCTGAGAAAACAGTTCTGCATCCTTAAGATAATTTCACAAAAATGAAAAAGAAAAACATTTGAACAAAAAATAAACTAATATATTCCATCTTCTGGAACAGATGCCCCCTCCTGAATTCTAGTTATTGGGATCCAAAATATTGTTCCTGTTAGTTTTTTTTTTTTAAACTATCTGTATTCTTTTTTTTAAAAAAATTTTTTTTTAATAAACATATATTTTCCTGTTAGTTTTTGACACAGGTGGGAAATTCACTAAGAGTAAGGAGGGCATGTTTTCGTTATTCTTATGTTTACATCATAGCAAGTGGGTCTGTAATGACCTCTCAAGTTATTTGTTTCCTATGGGAAATTAGATGGCACAAAATAGCTGCCACAACTTAATTAGTATTTTGATAAATGAACAAAATTTCAGTTGAATAACTTATTTACACATTTTAAAGTGACTCTTTTACTATTATTTGAGATCTTGTTAGCTCTTTGGAATATGTTCTAGATGATTCTGGCATACCTGCCATCTTGCTTTCTACCTACTATTTTGCTGATTGTCAGGGGCCAGAACTATGCCAGAGAGGATCAAAGGGGAGGCTCTGGTATTTGCTGTGTGAAAGTGCATCTGAGGCATTTTTCTGTATGCACATCTTTCTCTTTCATTTCCCCAGGATGATATTATCCTTTATGTCCAGACCTCATTTTCATGTAGAATATTCATCTTACTAAAACGTATTGGAAATCATATAGGTAAAGTACTTTCTCTTGAGTGTCCTTAGGCTAGCTTGTAAGGAAGAGATCATCTTTACCATCAATTAATGATTTATTTTTTCTTACTGAGTTGTTGGGACTTTGTCAAGGATCTATTTTACTTCTTTAGCACTTCTGTAGAGAGACCCTTTCCTTTCGGGGTCTCTCTGTAGAGAGACTTTGGTATTTGCGGTCCCTATCCTCTCTGTTCAGACTCTCCCTCCCGCTGCTCTGGTGCCTGCACCCGCCCTCCTCCCTGCCATTCTGCTCCCTTCACAGAACGTTTCCTGCTCTTCCCCTCAGGGCCCCAAATGTCAGCTAGCTCATCTGACAAATTAATCTATGCTAACCTGCTCTTGGGGGCCCCTTCCAGGTAACATGGGCATGCATTTTAAATAACTGAATTGTTACCTGTTCTGAGCAGCCCAACCACCTTTTGTGGTATAATCAGTTGGTGATATTCAAAGACAGGGATAGGGGACCCCTGCTCAGGCAGTGGGCCTTTTGAGGCCTCACCCATGATACTCCCTCATGGCCTGTCAACTCGACAAGACGGGGGGCTTCAGACATTTAGACACATATTTCAGGGCAGCCGCTCTACAGATTCCCAGCCTGTAGGACCCTGTGGCCATCTGAGGTCTGTAGAGCCAGCTCTCTCCAAGTTGGTAGGGGGTGGGTGACTCTTTTGTCTCCCTTTTTGTTTTGGCAGAAAGCACCCTTTTGAAAAACAATTTCCAGACCTACTGGAGCGAAAAGTATAGAGACAAGTCTTAAGTAATCAGAAAACATTTCTGGCCATTGCTGCTCGAGAAGACGGCATAAGATTTGGACTGATTTTCTGAATATATGTACTACTATAGGCTGGGGGTTTCATGATACAAATAAAGGCTTCCGTTTAGTATTTCCACCATAGTGCCGACCTCATTACAAACATCATCTCATTTAATTCTCAGAACAGCTCTAAGAAGTAGCACAATTATTATTCACATTTACAGATGTGGAGCGGAGCCTCAGCGATGTTATATAACCTGCTCAGATTTGCACAGTAACAAAAATAGAACCAGACTGTGTCTGCATCGCTCTAAGGCTGGTATCTATGCCCTTTCCATGAGACCACAGCTGTGCTTTCTTCGTTTCAGGACACCTTAGGGTTCTGTCCTGGCGTCATCACCCACGTTCCGTGATTAGGGCAGGTTTCCATATAAGCTGGGACCTTGACTGCTCCCTCCTTATGGACGAAATGATCCCTTTTTAGGATATTAGGGTATCAGCCATCTCTTCTGATTGGTTAGATTATTTTATCAGATTATGCAGGTAAAAACCAAGGAGCGAGAGAAATAATCCATGGTTCCATGTTCTATAAAGAATTAGAATGGAAGGTTTTCAGTGAGTTTTTTCTACTCTTGTGTCAGTGCAATCTCCTTGCTCAAAGCTGGTTTCTTGTATGTCATCCCTAGGGTATGACAACCTAGACAAATAGAGATTCAAACTTAATTGGTGGCTGTAATTCGTGACATGTGAAGGATTTGGGGGGCATTCAGAGAGATTTTGCCCAGTCATTTCGTGGATTTGGTCATTGGGTATTGACCCTTCTATTTTTGTGTTTCAGAGTTGAGTTAACGCACCATCTGAAATTTTTGTAACCTTTAGCTACCTTCCTTCTCGTATAGTCATAAATTAAAATTTAGTGGTTGAAAAAGTTTCCATGAAAAGGGGAAAAAGGAAGAAACCATTTGTTTTACAGAAACCTAAAAAAGAACCAGAAATTAAACCCCACGAGTGCTTATTCAGTTTACCATTCACCATTACAGTTTTCTGTGTAATGGATATACCGGGAGGTCAAAATTCATCATCTCAGAGGCTGCAGCTTCTGGTTACCCGCTAGCTTCTCCGAAGACTAATACTGTTGGAAAAATATGTCTGTTTGGATTTAGATATAGTCAGGAATGTGACATAAACACAGAGGGAAGAAATGTTTTCTTCTGGCTCTCTTCAGAGGTTTGCTAATTGGGTCTGCTATAACTATTACTGGGTTCTGTTTAAGATCAGGCTTTCTTCTTGATATGTAAGATGTTCCTTTTTGTAAACAAAACATTGGATTTTCATTCAAAAGAAAATGTGTTCTAATCAGTATGTTTCTTCTTACTATTTCTATTTGAAGATTCCCACCAGGTCTCTGATATGAAATACAAAGGGGTTTGCCTCTAGCATGAATAATTTCATAAACTGAAGGAGTTCCTGTTTTAACATTTGTAAATTCAATGAGCCCAACACATTTTTATTTTAAGAATCATAACATCCTGATGCACATAAAGGGTCCAGAAATGTCATAGTCAAACAAGAAGGAAAAGAAAACATTTGACACATGCATCTAAAAGGTGGATAACCTTTTGAGTAGCAATCCTTTATATTTTCGATATATATGTATTTTTCTCCACAGAATATACGGTCCCTAAGTGGCGAGATTATACTATCTCTTGGATCTTAGGAATTACTGGACATGAGACATGTATTGATTCTTCCGTGCCTAAATGCAGAACACTCAGTAAGAATGTGTGATAGCTTTTTAATCACTGGACATATTCCAGTAAAATGTTCTTACACACAGAGCTTACCTACTTCAACAGCTAACAAAGATATCAGACTATTTGAATATTCATCTTGAAAATCAACAGTCTTTTTCTTCTTCAAAGTACAACACCAATATTTGTACAACAATTCTTTGGCCAGGCAAAATAATGATGTGCTATTTAAGAAATGAAGGGGGCTCAATTTCAAGGGAACTTCACTATGCATATAAAAGATTAAAATATTTATATTAACTTAACTATGCTTAAGTGCCTTTTAAACTGCCTTTATAGAATTTATGGCTCGCTGTTGTTTTGTGTGGTTGGGAAAAATACCCTGCCCTTTTTACTAGGCAGTGATTACTGGCTGAACTATGTTCATTACTGTGGGCTCTATATAAAATTACAACTGATCTAGTTTTCTATCTTAGAGTCTTAGAGAATAAATAGAAATTTTTTCTTTCCTTCCCTCCCTCTCTCTCCTTTTCCCTCTCCCAGTATTAACAACAGCAAATGACCCTATTGCTGAAGACTTGGGATAGGTTCTTAAAAAAAAAAAAAAAATACAGTGAGACATCTGACCATAAGTGAGAAGATTCTGTATTTGCTTTGGTTTGGGTTCAAGCTTAGAATTAAAAGGTCAGATTTAATCCAAAGCCACTTTAATGAATCTCTCGTGAAAGTTCAGCATCTTTATTTTCTTAACGACTTGGTCATTTCATTGAAGAAATCCAAACTGGAGAATTACAGAAAAGAACCAAAAAGTGGGAGGATGTAAAAATAATTATGTAATATATATAATATTTTTATATTCAAGTCTATTTTAATAATATATTCTTTACAGTGCTAAAAGATGAGTCCTCTAATATATTAATGGTGACCTAGCTCACCAGATTAGTATGGTCTTTTTGGAAGGGTAATTTGGTGGTGCCTATTCAAAGTGTTACAATAAATATAATTTAACAGAACAAATTTTTAATGAATTTATTCTGAATACAATAAAGATGCATGCAAAAATATCTTCAGTAATGTTCATGTTAGTGTTATTTTTAATAACACACATTTGGAAACTATATTTTAAACAAAAAGTGATAAATCAGATTATCAAATAACTTACATTATATCCATACAACAGATTATCATATATCTTACACTTAATGTGTAAAACTTTATTTACTAGTGTAAAAGACGTTTATGATAAAGTGGAAAATGTAGCCACTAAAGCAAAGAGTTAATAACAGATCTTTCTGGCTACGTGGGACTAGGAGGATATTTTTTTAAAATGTAATGTATCTGTGATGAGCACACATCCATTTTATACTGAAACAAGTCAACTTGTTTGTAATAAAAATATATTTTAATATCTAAATTTGAATGTAAGCCTGAAATTCAGGAAAAGAACAATCTGAAGTTGAAGTCAGACTTCTTGTTTTGTGGGGGCTCCTGGGTGGCTCAGATGGTTAAGCATCTGCCTTTGGCAGGTCACGATCCCAGGGTCCTGGGATGGAGCCCTACGTTGGCCTCCTTGCTCAGTGCAGAGCCTGCTTATCCCTCTCCCTCTGCTATTCCCTCGGTTTGTGCTCTCTGGCTCTCTCTTCCTCTCTGCCAAATTAATAAAATAAATAAAGTTAAAAAAAATAAACAATTGTTTTTGATATTTAGAAAAAGTAAAATTTCTGGTAAAATAGCATAGGAGATCAAGCACAATTGTGGTATTCTTAAGATGTGGAATCTTTTCTCTGGCTTTGTCCTAGGTACCTAAAACAAAGACTGGTTCTGTATGGGGAATACTTGATGTTTTGTTTGCTTGTTTGCGATGTTTTTCTAAGGCGTAGTAGACTAATTAGCAATAAATGTTTAGCTGGTGCCGTACTGGTTAATGTTTAAGAAGCAGCTCTGGGGATGAGGGGGTGGTGGGGGAAGGCTTTATTTGTAGCATTTGCAAATGGTGTAAACATTCTCACCATAGCTGATTTCAAGCTCCCAACGTCTCGTCCTTGAAGGGGGAGAGATGCACATCCCTAAGTTTGCAAGCACTGGACCAGCCAGCTCCAGCATACCTCTGGGACAGCCAGGTCTTACATGGGAGGGTTTGTGTGAGGGTAGGAAGAGACAAAATAGGTATAAAAGCACTTTGGATTTAAGATTAAGCTTGAAAAGTTCAGAAAATGGAAACCTCTGTAATGCAAAGGGGAAAGAGGATGTATATAGAACAATGGTACATGGAAATAGAGCACATGGGACAAGACTCTTCAGAATTCTTGAGAGTGGCAGGGATTGGGCTTTCTTGTTCAGAAGAATTAACTGAAAACCTCTTAAGCATCGGTGTTCCCAAGCCTCTCCCCAGGAGATGTGAATGGGGCCCTGGAATTTGTATTTTAGAGAGACCTTCAGGGAACTGTTCTTATCAGTCCAGAAAGATCTGAATTAGGTTGCCCTGTTGTGATCCCATATGATGTTTTGGAGTACTTAACACTTGAGGATACCTAATGATTAGAGTGAATATGTCATTTGTCTTCTGAACTAGGATATTTTAGAGCATAAGAGGGAGTATTCATCATGACTTCAGGTTGACAGGTATAACCCAGGACTATCATGGGAAAACAAAGTACAAGCTAAGCCTCCCCATAAGCACTTCCAGGAGAAGTCTTTGCAGTTGTGCTGGAATGCTAGCTATAATACCATAGGGTAGGTGAGTAGGTAGATACCCAATGTCTGCTACAGAGTACTCTAAAAGAAACAAAAAAATCACTGGGTCTTGCCTCAAACATGATGGGGATCATTGGGTTTCCTGGAATGTGGGAACTCTTTTTTAGCACCAGTCTGTTCAGTGGAAGGGAGTTTTCCTACAGGGGAGGCAACATCAAATTAGTGGACTCCTGGATAAGAATTAAGATCTACTTATACTTCTCCTTGTGTTCAAGTTTGCCCCATTTCTGGGAGAATCTCCTAACGTAGAGTGTTTTGACCAAATTTGCTTATAAGGAGAACTGCTCACGTGGGACCTTCTGAGACGCTCGGAAATGATTTTTTTCCTTCTCCATCTGGTTATGATGCCTCCTTTCAGGATTCGCTTACCCTATAGGGTTAGTCTATAATAACCTTTTAATTCTCCCATTTAAGAACCAGGAAGAATTGGGACCAATATCAAGTAAATTTTGGTGTTCACAGAGAGGGGTCAGTGTAGTAGGGGACACTGCAATTTAAAGGTAGCATGGACAGCTGTGATGGCGGCAAGAGGGACACCCTTGTAGATTTGCCTCCTGCTAGTAGTATCCAGCTATCTTGTAAAAGCACCTCTTTTGGATGAAAATGCTGATTTATATATATCAGATTTCTTGACCAAAAATGAGCAAATGCCAGGGGTCCCCAAACGGTCAGTGCAGTGGTTCTCTGCAGCTCTGGGTTATGTGTTCTTAAGTAGTGGTATTGGGGCTAGAATTAGTCCCTGGCTCAGATATATATATTGTGGCTCAAATATATATACCAAAGTCTTATTTATATAGAAAAACAATCAAGTGTGTGCTATCCTTAAGGTATGTACTCCGATGATTAATATGATACAGTTTAAAATAGCAAACAAAAGTTGTACTGAATTTATACATGTGCATATATATATATATATATATATACACATTTATTTACACACACACAGTTTTATACCTTTCTCAGGATAGTAAGGTAAAATCAACCATTCAGGGTATAGGAAACTTTTGTAGGTTAAAATATATATATTCAAATGGAAGGTGTTTTGGGACCATGATGCAAAAGATTATGGGGACAATCTAAATGATCTTGTCCAGCCTCTGTCTAAACACTTGGTCTAACAAACTTTGGTCTCGGGATTCTTGGACAGGGATGTAAGTGTGAAACATGAATAAGACATGAGAATGACAGATAATGGAAGATGTAATAGAGACAATAATTTTATTAGCTCAATGAAATGGAAATGATAGACTGGTCCAGGAGGAGGATCTTGGAGATAATGTCCTGAACCTTAGGAATTCAACAGAGGATTGGTCAGGGGCGGACATCAAAAGATTAACCTTTGGGGACAATTTACATTTCACAATCCTTTGGGGTATAGAATTATACATTTTCCTTGGAGTGCATTTTCCTATAAATATCAATGACATTGTAGTGAGTCTTTATAATGAATCTATTTATTCATCATCCCTTCTTTTATAGGATTGATTATTCCTACTGACTCTATTGTATAAAGAGCCCATAGTGTCCCCAGACAATCCCTGCAGTGATAGGGAAACCCAACGGCATGTCCTTTCTCCTATTGGCAGGTGATTTATTCCAAATTCTTTGTCTTCCTAGAATGCACACCAACACCTGGGTATATTTATCAGCCATCCCCACTTCTTTACATTTTTGAGTGTGTCCTTATTTTTGCACATTTTTATTCTAAGAAAGTTAGACTTTTGCCCTTGCAAAAAAAGGACACTATTTTCTCATCTCTTCTCTTATGGGTTTATGTAAGTTGACATTTGCTGTGCCTCTTCTCTCACTCTGAGCTATTTGAAAGTGCTTGCCCAGGGTCTCCTTGGGGACCTGGTTTCCAGACTGAGGGCTGGTGTTGCTTTCAGGGTGAAACCTCCCAACCTCTTCAAAGAACAGACAGGTTTGACCCCAGAGCCCTTATTTATAACAGCTAGTCACAAGGTGGCCGTCTTACATGACCTATGGCTGTGCCTGGCACTATTCTCAGACTCCATAGACCATGCTCAAGGGCAAATGACACATTTCCTGATTAGGAATGAATTCCTGCAGCAACATTATTAAATATTGAGAACCACAAATAGATCCATAGAATGCTTAGGTGACCCAAAAAGACTCAGCAGTACTTTTGCATTCTTAAAATCCATAGCAGTTTAAATTACTGAGGAATTGACATATTTCTTTAAAATGTGGATCTTGTTTGTTTTTAACTATTTGAGACACTAGGAAAGGATAAATATGGAATCCTAAAAATGACAAGTGTATTTTAGAGGTGCACAGCTGGAAGATCCTTTTTTTTTTTTTTTAACCTTCCAAGTTTCAGTTCACTGTCTATGTGTGTTAATGAAGACAACATTGAATCATGCAGTAACACTGGGAACAGAACAATGAACACAAATGCTATGTCTTCTTGTCAGGAAGTTTAAATGTCTGAATGATAGTTAGGTCTTTATTTTAAATATGTATTGACAGCATGATAATTTAAAGCTCATTAATTTTATTTATTTTGAATTTTCATGCCTCTGTAATAAAACAACAAAGGGCAGAAAAATTTAGAAAAAAAAAAATACCAACCACGTTCCCTTCTGCTTATGTAGTGTCAGACAATAGTTTTTTTTTTGTTTTTTTTTTTTAAATTTAGTTTTCAAACAGTTTGAAAAGTTGGTTTTGGAAATATTGGTATATTGTATGTATATGTGATATTTACATAAGAATAATTTACTATACTTTCAAACAAAGAAGTCTTGTGGATTTTACCAATTCGTGAATATGCACTTGCAAGATTAATGTCCAATATCTGAAGAACTCGATTAATATTTCCCCCCCTCTGTTTTCAAAGCATCCTGTAAAATCTCAACCTGCATAGTTACCAACAATCACATAATTTGGAATTTTTACATTTTTGAAACAAGAATTCACAAACTTGTATTTTCTGAGTTCAACGAGAGGCTTGATGTACCAGCATGTGTTCAGTGGACCTACCAGTTCCATTAACTTGTTACTATGTCTGTAACAACTACTAGAAGTTAGGAGTCTTCTCTTTGGGGTGGGGTCTCCAGCTCCTTGAGCAGTAACTTGATAGCTTTCTTGGTTATCTGTTTATCTGAAATAATCTGTCTGTGGAGACAGATGAGTTCTCCTTCTCGCCTCCTTTTCTTCTTCTACCTCTGGGTGAGTAACGGCTATAGAAGTGAATGATTTAATCATCTGAGTATTTGAATTCTAATTGCTAGTTTTGGCTCCACTACTATATACTCCTTTTACTGAGTAACCATGTCCTTGGAGATTATGCATAGATTTATCTTGTTGTGGACCACAGTATTACATTATCTGCCCAGAAAAAAATTATGTGAAAAAAGAATTATGCCTTCTGAGAATCCATGGAAACTTCAGGGAGGAGATAAATTATGATTATTTTTGTGGGGGGGAGTGGGAGGAGATAAATTATATCAGAAGAAAGACATATTTGGAAGTAAGAATATAAATATATCCCAAATATTAAAAGAACATTATAAACTAGGCAAGACTTACCATGGAACTATCATTTTTAAGAATATGAAAATTTACTTCCAAATGGAAAATAGAGAAAGGTACGCAAAGTAGAAGATTCCGAATGCTCCATTATTTTATTTCAACTACTGCAAATGTGAAATTTGTTTTCTACCATAGATAACAGGACAGAATGTGTTCCGGATCAAAAAAAATGCTTTTTGGAAGGGCAATATAACTTTATTTGAGGAATACATGAACTAGTATTGCATGATTTAAGAGCAATAAAACTTCATTACAATATAATGATTCCAGTCTTTATTTGTTGCTGGCAGTTTTAGTTAGCTTGGTTTGTCGTAAGACATTTCCATGACACCCCAAGAAAAGAATAACATCCAAATGACATGTCAACCTTTCTTTCCCTCCTTTTCCCTGACCCAGTACCCCACCCCCCATTAACTTTTTTTTCCGAAGGGTGATTAAATTCCTGGTGGAATACAGCCTGACCACATTCAGGCTCCTTTATCTGCAGTGTAAACTTTAATACTGTAGCTGCCTATATACCTTTTCTAGATGAATGATGCCAGTACTATTTATGCCACTACAATAAGGGGTCTCTTAACATTTCCATTCTAAACACCTATTTTCAAAGGTTTATAACTCAGCTATAAAAATGTGCTCCAGGCTGAAACTTAGCATACAAGGTCCTCGCCCAGGAGCAGTCTCTTACTCTTTTATATATTAATCTTGAAAAAAATGGTGCCACTGTATTTTAAAGAACTAGAGTGTTCACAGTAATAGAAGTTAAGGACGTAGGGTATGAGGAAAGATCACATGCCAACAAGTCCCCCTCATCTGTAATAGGTTTATCTGAAATTCAGTTTTACAACATCTCCTTCCTGCCTGTCATTCTCTCTTTCAATTCTCTCTGCTCGGAAATAAATCTAGTTTTATTGCTTTTATTATTTGTTTCAATAGCCTCATTTGTGGAACTTATTTAGGAGTTGTGCCACTGTGATCTACGGTCCTGTCCGCAGGTATGAGCTGGCCACTCTGGGGCAAAACCAGATTTGGGAGACCAGGGTTGTCATGATTATTTTTGTTTGTGGCTGTTGCTGTTTGTGCCGTTCTTATTTAAACATGAAGAAAAGTGAGAAGTTATTCATTCATTTTTGTAGATGGTAATTAAGAAGGAATTATAAGTTAACAATACAAGTTTTACGTAGTAATGATTACCTTACTTTTCCAAATTGCTTCTCAAGACATGAACTTGAGCAGTCAAACTTTTATTCTAAAATCTTACTGTTTCTTTCTGATCCAAATTGTTAAATAGATGGGCTTTTCCACCATGGATACAGTGCATTAATCACAAGTAAATTGGTGATGAAGTGTCCTCATAAGCATCTGATAATTTGATTATGTTTGCCTGGTTTTCATCTCCCGCAATAACCCATGGGTTTTCAAATCTAGATGATTTTAGGCTTTTTGGTATTTCAGTTACAGATCTAAAGCCATTGGCTAAATCCTTTAATTATAGAGGTTTTTTTTTTTCCCCTTTATTGGTGTGTTCCGTGTAGCTCTAAACCTTAATCCCCCTTAATTGTAATATTTTGTTTGAATGTTTTTATCATCTATAATAATTACCATAGCATTCATTATTTGAAAAAAGAGAGGACTTCCTTTACATCCAGATTATTTGGAGTGATACTGAAGATTATCAAGGCATATGGCTTTATTTATATTTTAATCATTGACAACTGTTTTGGGAGTAAAGTGTCACAGGTGGAAAACCAAACAAACAATAAAAAACAAACAAAAGATACCACTCTTTCTAACGGCGCTACATGGAAGAACAAACATGTATGTCTGTGTCATGCAGGCATAGATAAGATGGGAAATATGGACTGCTTTTTTATTTTTCCCTGTGACGTTTGCGGCACATCTCAATCTATGACCTAAAATGATGGATGGGCAGTGGGAAACTCATTAGCTGTCAGGACTGGTTAATAAATCTGCTTTTTCCAGCATTTGCTTGTTATTATATAGCACAGTACACTTTGTAAACCTCTACGACTTCATGGCCCTTCTGTACCCAGTACCCTCTCCAATGGCACCCTTTTCAGCTTGCCTTCTCTGATCATGGGAATTGGCAGGGTGGGAAGATGAAAAGTGACAGGCTTGGTGGGGCCAGGAAGGCATAAGCGAGGCAGAGAGAATGAAGGAGAATGTGTGAGCGCATATGTATCCTTCAGGATTCTCAGTTATTCTTTACCATCTGTCCATAGTGTGAATTCTTTAATAACTATTTCAGAATGTGTAACATTTACTTGGAAATTCACAGATGTATTAAATTACAAATATACTTTAAATCAAATATAATCAAATTTACTTTCATATTCAATGTATTATATATATGTATATATGTAAATAAATACATGTATGTATACACACATACACTCATTCATTCATCAAACATTCATTGAGCATCTAGTCTATATCCAGCACTGCAATAGAAGCCAAGGAGACTTGTACAAAATGAGCTGGCTTTCAGAGGGTGGGGAGAAAGCCTTAGAAACAAATAATTATAATGTGATCAGTGCAAAGTGATAATTAGAATACATTGTGAATATACTCTATGAGTGAACAAAGAGGGAGGAACTCTCTCTGGAAAGGCTGGGAAATGCCTCAAAGAGATTAGTGTCTTTGTGTTGGGTCTTGAAGGATGGGTAAAATTTTCTAAGGACGTGTACAGACACCTGGGCATGACAGAACTTTGGAGGCTTTGTAACCAAAGACTAGTTCGATATGTGTTGGAGGATAAGGCATTTTCATTAGAAGGGATGGAAGATACAGCTAGGAAGGTAAACAGGAACCAGGTCTGTGTTATATGAAGGTATTCATTCTTCATCCTGTAGGTGATGGGAAAGCACTGAAGATTTTTAAGCTGACATGTAAAGTGATCGATTTAGGAAGATAACTCCAGTGGCAGTGAGGAGTCTGGGTTGAGAGGGTAAAAGCTGAGTGAGAGAAGACAAATTTCAAGAGTTTTTGCCCTAATCGAGGGGAGATATATATCATGGATGAGAATCTGAGCTAATGCCGTGACAAAGCAATCAGGAATTACAAGGAGCTGGGACAACGGGATCTAAAGTTGGAGTATGGGGACTGAGGAATTTCTCAAGGTCACTCTCCAAAATCTAGGTTGAGTACCATGGTAGATGGCAACATTATTAGGATAGAAATTTAGAAAGTTGGGCAGGTGTGAGTGGGTATAGTAAGTTCATCTCTGAATCTGGAGTGTCTGTATGTTATCCAGAAGAGCTCTTATAAGCAGTTATAACTATTACATAAGTTTTTAAAGGAAAGCTTGGAACTACAGATAAATTCACTTGTTGACATGTTCATTATGTGTGAGGTTCAGGAGGTATAGTACCATACAAGATGTAATCCTTAGATATAATTCTTAGTTAGAAACAAAGACAATAATCAAATGGCCCTTAATGTGCTAAATCCACAAATGGGTGAGTATACAGTGGTATAAAGAAAAAAAAAAGGATAAATAATTTTATCTTTCAAGGCTTATGGGAGGGGCCTCAGAATAGACTTTTCTTTCTTTTTAAATTTTATATTTATTTATTTATTTAATGTAATGCTCAATAATTCATTAGTTGCATCTAACACCCAGTGCTCATCACAACACATGCCCTCCTTAATAGCCATCACCCCGTTACTCCATCCTCCCAACCCCCTCCTTTCTGAAACACTCAGTTTGATTCCTGGGCTCCATAGTCTCTCATGGTTCATCTCCCTCTCTGATTTCCCCCCCTTCAGCTTTCCCTCCCTTCCCCTGTGGTCCTTTGTGCTATTGCTTATGTTTCTGATATGAGTGAAACCATATGATAATTGTCTTTCTCTGCTTGACTTATTTCACTTAGCATAATCCCCTCCAGTTCCATTCATGTTGATGCAAATGTTGGGTATTCATCCTTTCTGATGGCTGAGTAATATTCCATTCTATATATGGACCACCTCTTCTTTATCTATTAATCTGTTGAAGAGCATCTCAGGTCCTTCCACAGTTTGGCTATTGTGGACATTACTGCTATGAACATCGAGGTGTATGCCCCCCCTTCTTTGTACTACGTCTGTATCTTTGGGGTAAATACCCAGTAATGCAATTGCTGGGTTGTAGGGTAGCTGTATTTTTAACCTTTTGAGGAACCTCTCTCCTGTTTTCCAAAGTGGCTATACCAGCTTGCATTCCCACCGAAAGTGTAAGAGTGTACCCCTTTCTCCATGACTTGCCAACATTTGTAGTTTCCTGTTTTGTTAATTTTTGTCATTCAGAATAGATTTTTCTGAGGAAGCTACAACTCACCTGACACCTGAAAGCTAAGTGTAATATTTACTAAGCTGAGAAATGAAAAGAAAAAGCACAATTGATAAAAAGTAGGTAAGAGTAGGAAGGTGGAAGAGATAGCTAAGGGTGAGCACATATATTAAAAGAGATAAGCACCTAGGGAGATCCTGGGGACATCAAGTTTTGAGGTGCAGGGAAAGGAAAAAATACAGTGTTGGGTGAGGTAGAGTTGATATCAGTGATACTGTGTATGTCTAGAAGGGAGGGAATGCTCAATAACGTCAAATGCTATGTAGCGGAAAAAGCAAGGAAAAATATTTCTAATAAGCATAAAGTCAGTGAATATTAAGTACCTGTTTTCTAAAGACTATGCTTTCTATCCTGGGTTACAAATGGGTGAACAAGGCAGACACAGTCCCCACTTTGAAGGGACTTATATATAGTCCAGCGCCCTGTAGATACAAAAGTTGTTAGGGATTTGATGAGTGGAACCAAACTGATAACATCAGTAACGGCTCCCCATTTCCCCTGCTCCGTACTTTCTCAGGCCCTTGTACCTCTAATCTTTCTGTCTCTACGGATTTACCTATTCTGGATGATAAGTGTAAGTGGAATCCTACAGTGTGTGTCTGATTTCTTTTAATCAGCATAACATTTTGAGACTCACCCACGTGTGGCGTGTGTTAGCACTTTATTTCTTCTGAGGCTTGAGCAGTATTTCATTATATGGATGGCTCATATTTTGTTTATCCATCCATCAGTTGATGGACATCTGGGGTGTTTCCACCTTCTGGCTATTGTGAATAGTGCTGCTATAAACTTCTGTGTACAGGTATTTGTTCATATATCTCTTTTTAATTATTTTCTTTTAAAGAAGAAAGCTGGTTTTTATTTATAATTGATGCGGAATGAACCCTTGGAGAGGAAGAAGATACCAACAAAGACATGGGTAATTGATGGAGGGCAGTTCTGGAGATAAGGGAAGAGACGAAGGCTACAGTGTTTGCTTGGAAAACAATGCGAGAAAGAGCAGAAAGAAACATTGTAGCTACCAGTTCAACTTGAGACATTGCCAAATGTCAGATATATTCATTTAAATGAGGATATTAATTCTTCCAAATGTGTTTTGTATTACCAGCATGGAATGAGTCTTGGAAGTATCTGTCTATAAATGAGGCAAAACAAAAACAAAAACAAAAACCCACTCCAGAATATTTAGAAGTATTTTTAAAATCTTCATTGACAAATTTAAGAGAGCTACATATTGGTCATTGCTTAAGAGAGGCATTTAATTTGGATCAATTTCCTGCAATGCACTTAGCAGACTTTCAAATCCATTTTGTGGGGACACCTCTGAGACCCCATGCTAGATAATAAGGATGGCTGGAAGCTGATTTCATAATTTCTAAGTGCAACTGAGGTAGAATTAAAGTGCAAATGCAATTTTTGAAGTACTTGACATGAGAGAAGCTATAAAATTGCTCTTTGCTCTGACTTGTTTTAATTTCTATATGAATGTTTTATACAATATTCTTTTTACTGTTTTTCAAGTCATGAGCAATTATATTTGATAAAAGGGCAATTATCACACATAGAAACTTGGCATTCCAAAACCTATCAAAATCCCACCATTAGATTCCAACTCCCCCTACCATTCCAATCTGCTGAAAAAAAATCATGGAAACTTTTGATATGGAAAGTTTAACTTGAATGATTGGAGATGGCAAGTTGGGGAGATTTTTCTAAATACAGGAATATTCTCTTCCTGCAAAGAGATGCTATAATTATACTTTTGCTGATTAAATATTAACATTACTATGGTTTTATAGTTCCAATCCCTGTAGCTTCACTTCCAGAAGTTCCATTTATTCTCCAAGCTAACAAATGACAAAGGCTACACGTTCTGCAGGTGCTGGCTGGAGCAATATGGCGGTACTGATTAAATGCATGGGGTCCCAACTGTTCTCTTTTGGGTCCTGGACTCATTGAGTCCCTTTCTGCCTCTGACTTGTTCCCCTCTCATTTAAAATTAAACGTAGAACCATTGGCAGTTTGCAGCCTTGATTTTCATCCCAGGCCTAATGGCTTACAGGTGGCAATCTTTTTACCCCCCTATGACAAAAACTACGTTTTCCCAAGCTTATCCAAGGGTAACGTTAACAAGAACATTATCGAAAAAGGACAGGAAAAGGGCCATTTAAAAATAAATAAATAAAACCTTTTTCACTTTTCTTTGTTCCATAAAAGCCCTTTTCTCTCTCTCTCTCTCTCTTTTTTTTCCTTATGTTTGATATATGGAAGCGATTCCATTTATAACTTGAGCTCTTTTGCTCCAGGCTCCCTGTACTTAAGCTTCAGATGTTTTGATGTTGTTTAACTGTTATAAACTGACCAATATTCTGTGACTTATCTGTGAAACATATTGGGCTGCTTTTATGATCAGCACACCCAGAGCTTACACCCAGCAAAAAGACAATACTGTGTAGGAGTTATTCTCAACGAGTTTTGTGACATATACTGTGGCCTCTGAATAGGTATTAAAGTTATATTGCCAATATGTTCCCGTTTTTTAAGACACTGCAGAGTGGTGGAAGTGGATGGGATTCTGTGAAAATATTAATTGTGTTACACATGCTTTCATTGCGATTGTCACGAGGGAAAACCACCTACTGTTTAATAAGAGATCATTGTCTCCCCACCACCCCTGAGGTTTAGAAGTCAGAATTTCTAACATATTGAAATCCTTTAAGGGACATGGTAAAGGATGGTTGAGAAGATTAGAACTTCAGAGTGATTTCAAATGTTTTAAAACAAAAAATTATTATCGAAGTAGGCTGCCATTAATAGCTTTAGCATATTAATAAAAATAAACCCGTATGGGGGTGCCTGGGTGGCTCAGTGGGTTAAGCCTCTGCTTTCGGCTCAGGTCATGATCCCAGGGACCTGCGATCGAGTCCCGCATCGGGCTCTCTGCTCAGCAGGAAGCCTGCTTCCTCCCTCTCTCTCTGCCTGCTTCTCTGCCTACTTGTGATCTCTGTCTGTTAAAAATAAATAAATAAAATCTTAAAAAAAAAAAACAAAACCCGTGTGATGTCTAATAGGAGGTTCTTCTAAGAGAATTTAGTATTTATAAGTAAATATCTGCTATGTGATTAAAGAAAAAAATCACCAATGGTGTTTACTGTGTATCAGTAACTACATTGTATTAGGTGTGTTAACTCGGGATATACTCCTTGTCTAGCAGAGCAGCTTTTACAAAACTTGCATTCATGTCAATAGGACTGGCTTCCATATATTAATAACTGATTTCTTTCCAAAAGAAGAGAAAGCTAGGAATAAACTTGCATATTATTTTAGCAGAGAAATAGGCATGTTGGCCTATATAATGTAACTGCTATTTGCATATAAATTACTTCACAGGTATAATCAAGAAAGATATTTGCCAATAGTAATCATGAAAATAAAAATATTGTGAAAGCACAAATATTCATGGGTTTATTTTCTCATTAATATATGTATATATCTAGATTGATACAAATGCAGAGAGAGAGAAGAAAAACGATACATAATGATAGGGCAAAATATGAAGTGGAGGGATTTGTTTTCAGAGAATCATTGCCTCATTTTCCTGTAGACTCCTTTCTCCCATCTAGAGGCACCATCTGCCCCTGTGTTGAGCCCCCACACCGTCTTTCCAGTGAGGTGGTGTGTGCGTTACCCACCACCCTTGGGGAAAAGTCTTCTTTTCTTGACTCTTCCCTGGCATACTTGTCGTAATTCTATTTCCTCAGAACTGTGCAACTGATAGATTAATTTATGCCAGAGTTGAAGATGGGTCATGGATTCCACAGGGAACTTAAATTTGAATATCATCGATAGCTCTCAAAAGATCATGGGTATAATCTTATAAAGTGAGTGGGGTTTTCAAGCATCAGAATAGCTTCCTTCTTAAGATATTTTGGTGTAATAGACAGATGTTTGATGTCTTTTCTATTCCATCATGAAAATTATTTTTTATTCTTCCTAAATATTAGGACTGTCCTTCACTGGCATGCACATACCTGTAGGCAAATATACCTAACGCTTGCTCATGTAGAGAGGGGGGAAATAAATACCTGTGTGTATTTGGTCAGTAATAATTAGTAAGATGGCCGTAATTAGCCATCTTGTTTTAATCTAGATTTTTTTCTGTATCCTGGGGAAGACGTGAAATAAAGTTTGTTTTTGCAAGGGAGTATTTTTTAGACTTGCCTGTAATGCTGACCCAAGGTGACTTTTTTTTTGGTGAATCCCCTAAGAATTCTATTCTATAAGAAATTTATACTGTGTAAGTATAGAATCAAATAATCAGTCTGTCACTTGGGGTTTTGATCTGATGAAGGAGAATTGTCGGTGACTCTAATAAGAAAAATCCCCACACTTGCTGGGAGATAAGGATCTGGACCTTCTTGTGAGGATGCTTGGAAAGGCTAATTTAAATCAGGTTTCAAACAAAGTGGAAGTTTCTTGGAAACACAACAGAACAAAATACATTTTAAAAAGTTCTGGAAAAAAAAAAAGTTCTGCTTAACTGATAAGAGGGAACCTTAGGGTTCCAATTCTTTTATAAAATATAACACGACAATGGATGGTAATGTCTATGAAAACATGCCTCTTGGAAATCTGTTGACTTGGAGAGAGATCTGAAGCCAAGGATGTGGGCTGACAAATGAAAGCTATTGTAGCTTTAATTCACATATGTTTTTCTGCAATCCTAAAAATGTGGTGGGGTGGGGTGGGAAAGAGTTCTCCCTCTCCTCTTAGTACTTGTTTTGGCTTCTGGTTTGTTTAGATCATTTTATCTGAACAAAGTTTTCTGGCATTAGCCACACAATGGGAGAGCTCAAAAGATTCTCCCAAGGCTTTCTGTGCCGAGAAACATTGCACAGCCCTATCCCAAGTTCCGCAGACTGTGAGCTCAATTCTGGAGCCTTCTGTATGGACCCTACTTGATTTAAGTAGGAGATACAAGTGCTGGTGTTACTCACACCGATTATGTTAAACTCCAAGATATATGGATACATATAATTGAAAAACAAACCTTTATTTTAAGCTCACTCAGTGGTCTCCAAGAGATTAAACTATTACTGTAAGCAGCCCATTGTTTCTTGCATGTATCTTAGATTTTATTTCCTGTCAGCTATTGCAAGAACTACTAAGAAGAATTAGTTGCACCACACAGTAAGTAAATGCTTTAATGCCCTGCATTATTGTTTACACTAAGCTTTGCAAGCACTTAAGCCACAACAGATAATTGTCAAAATGATGAAGCAGTAAAATCACACAGCCAGCAGTAATAGTGGAAATGTTGTACTAGGGAACAGCTAGTAAGACTTAGAGCTTACACTTAGTTTGTTAGTTGGTTAGGGAGAGCAGTAATTTATGAAAATGTATCACAAGCACCAAAAAGAAAAAAAAATGCAAGAAGAATTTTATGCCCTAAGTACTGTACAAGCTGTGTTTGTCTATGCTTTCATGTTTTCTCCCGTTATCTGATTGTATTTGGTTTAAATCTGGTATGATTGTAAATACCGCTTCAAAAGAGCCTGTGAGAGGGACACCTGGGTAGCTCAGTCAGTTAAGCCACTGTCTTTGGCTCAGGTCATGATCCCAGAGTCCTTGGATTGAGTCCTGCATTGGGCCCTCTGCTCAGTGGGACCCTGCTTCTTTCTCTTCTTCTGCCTGCCTGTGTGCTTGTGCTCGATCTCTCTCTCTGACAAATAAATAAATAAAAATCTTAAAAAAAAAAAAAGGGGGCCTGTGAGAGAGACTAGATTATTGGGTATCTTTGTAAAAAACCTATGTCTCTTGTCAGTACCCTGTTAATTTTAAAACGAACACAAGGTAAGTCACAGTTGGCAATTTCGGCTCTGAAATAAGAGTTTCACCCCACAAGTGCACATTTTGATCTACTACTTTCAGTTGAGTTTTACCAGCCTCTTATTCTCTTTGGGGAGGGGGCGGGAGCAGGGGACTGAGATTTGTCTCCTCACTTGGTTTTTAACCACAGAATATTGGGATCGCTCCATGTTTTCTTTAACAGGAACATCAGTGAAAACTCCGTTCTGTCTGTGGTGATGTATCTGAGTGCAAACAGGACTCTGTTAGCCATTATGTACCTATTAGCCCTGATTACCTTCTGATAGCTCCTCACCAGTTGGTTTCACTCACTTTGACAGATCTAGTACTTTGTTTAACCTTTAAACCAGTAGGGCAATAACACAGCTGACAGAAGGGGAGAAATAATTAAGGAAAACTTAGCCAGGACATTTAAAAAATCTCTAACAAGGAAGATATTTCTGTTCAATTTGAAAACTTGTCAAGGGATACATACACTTCCCCATAATTGCTAGAGCAAAATGTTTTATAATTTTTGCTGGCTTCAAATTAATTTTAGCAATGTAACTTAATCAAATTACTAGGTGTCTTACTTAAAAAATATCTATAATTTACACTCTCAGGAAGCCAGTTTTAATATTTCAGTACTTCATAGACAGTGATATCCAAGAGAAATTCATTTCTAAAAGAATTTCTGAAGGAAAATATTAAAAATATTGTCTAAAAACTTGCCACTAGTTTGAACTTTATGTTTTCTGAAATGGCTGATTGATGTTTTTGGAAAATAACGCATGTGATAAAAAATACCTAGGTCCATATTATTAACTGCTTTTAGCCTTTGAAACCTGATCAACACTAATTAGATGAAAACCAGACATTCTGAACTTTGTTGGTTTATATTTCGAAGAACTTTTTGTGAGCCACTTCAGAGAATAACTTGCCCGGGAAAGAGTCAGTACTCTGTTTTCTTCTCCTCAACATTCTTTAGCATTAACTCTTCCTCCCAAGGCCTGACCCCATCACCATACTTGGTTTACTTTGGAGGCATTTTAGTGACTTCTATGAAAGGCCATATCTGAACTCTCTCGGTATTTCTCCCATTAATTCACATGCACAAAGCAGAGAACTAGAAAGAGGGCTTCATTGTTGCATGAAGATATTTAATTAAAGTCGGAACAACTTCTAAATGAGAAAGTGCAAATCGTCTCTCCAGATCATTAATAATTTGGCAGTTTATAAGACATTAAAAGATAATGTGTTCATTATTTTCCTCAAATCTATTGAGAGCATTACATAATTCTCACTTAACTGTATTCCTTTTGGTTAGGATCGTATCAACTGATATAGGTATCCCACCCTTGTCAGTTATAAGATACATCAAGAAACAACACGATTGTCTCCTAATTATGTCTGACAACAAGTCTAATTTAGCGTTCTTTCATACATCATTTATCATAAGTCTTAGTGTTCCCTGTTATTCCATTCTTATGTCAATTGATTACTATCATGTTCTCTACTTCATGGTTGCATAAATATTTCTTGAGACACAACTTTGGCATTTCTGGTAGCTAAAGATCTTTGGATCATATTAAAAAAACAATATTCTCAGTCATGAAGATATATGCCATACTATGATCTAATTTTAAACAAGATTTTAATGTAGCAACTGAGCGAGGACATTATTTTAAGACTTACTATTGCGGACCTTATTAATAGTATATATTTTATACTATAAAGTATATAAAAGATGAAATAACCCCTGTTAGGGATTTTTGGTGAGGGAGGAGATATCTACCACAAATTACAGTAGGAAAAAAAGAAAATGATTATATAAATGTAACCAACTACTACTTTGTATTACTTTTACTGTCCAAACGACCACTATGGCTTAATCTATGAGTCTGCATAGGATAGTTTTGTGGAGAAAAAAACCTTATGAGATATTAGCACAAAAGGGAATGTTTGAGGATGGGGGCAGGGTGGCAGAAGACATCCTGGGATACACATATAAAATGCTGGAAGATCAAGAAAGGAGAGTATTTGAGCTCTGCAATGAATAGTACTGGTTTTTCTTGCTTGAGTGAGATAAATTTAGAAATGTTATATAGGGCAATTTCCAAATTGACAAGGGGAGTTTTCACCTCTGTGAATAAAAATTTGCTTTTGGGGTACACATTTGAAACTACTGGGTGTTACTAATATGCATCATCAAAATAATCCTACGGTAAGACTTACTTATTTGATGATGGAAAACTGAATGTAGGAAATCAGGCTAGGAAGAAATACTAACCGTCCAGATCTAATGAGGTTAGGATCTAGGTCACATTTATGGCTATTGGCTTCCTGAACATCTAGGTCACTGTAGTGGCTATGGGCTTCTTGAAGAAAGTGACATTTAATTGGGGTCCCAGAGATGAGTATGTGTTAGGCAAGGAGGCAAGGAGGAAGGAGAGACACATTACCAATAGAAGGAATGATATATGAAAAAGCTATAAAGTAAAAGGACATGGAGGTTTGGAAGGAGTTATTTGTTTGTTTGTTTGTTTGTTTTGTTTTTGTTTTTAAGATTTTATTTATTTATTTGAGAGGGTGAAAACAAGAGAGCATGACAAGGGGGTGGAGCAGAAGCAGAAGGAGAAGAAGACTCCTTCCCCGCTGAGTGAGGAACCGGATGCAGGACTCCATCCCCCAACCCTGGGATCAAGACCTGCGCCAAAAGCAGACCCTTAACTGACTGAGCCACCCAGTTGCCCCTGGAGGAAGTTTTTTAAGAAGCTCGTAGGACTGGAATTTAAAGAATGAGGTAGTGAATGAGGACAAAGGAGACCATGAAGGCTTCTTATGTCATTTAAAGGAGTCTTGGTCCATCCTATGAGGGCTGGAGAGGCTTTGGAGAGATTTAAGCAGAAGAGCACAATTATAATCAAGTTTGCCTTTTAGGAAGGTTGTTCTGTCTAGATTGGAGGTGAGCAAAACTGAAAGAAGGAAGCTAAAGTGGCAGTATGGGATTCTTAGCAAAATGGTGACTTGGTGTAGGCTGGCAGCTGTGGGGAAAGTCTAACTGTATAACTAGGAAAAAGAAATGGGGACCCAGAAATTTATTTGATGTTGGGGAAAAGGAGAGGGAAAAAGAAGGGATCCAGAATAAGGCTATAGTAATGGACTTGGTAGGAGACCAATACAAAAGTTTTAAAAAAAAGAAAAAGAAAACAAAACTAGGTTAGAGAATCTATAGGATTTAAGAAGTAAAAGGTCATATTATTTGTTTTAATGAGGTAGTCTGGTAGAAGGAGAATAATAAAAAACAATTTAGATACATTTAATTAAAGATATTTCAATGGGGATATTTTATAAACAGCAACAAATATGAACCAAGAGTCACATACAGTGAGAAATTGGATAAGAAACATTCTTCAGGGAAATCCAGAGAGCCATGACTGAAGCTTACTGTTCAATGCTAATGGGCCACCATAGTGAAAGTTTCCCTTAGGAGAAGACATGGAACATTAGCAAGGAAACCCCACAAAATATGGAAAATAGTCCATCAGAACTTAAGGAAATGTTAAGGAAAAGAGTGTTAATAACATGGCGGGGTGGGGTCAGGGTTTGGTTCTCTGTTAGTTTTATTATACCTAGATTCCTCTGTTATACGACATGAAGTCGTCAAAATACTACAGCAGTAACTTGATTGCTTATCAAATATTCATTTGTTTCCCTCTTTTTACTAATAGAATCCTGATTTTATTGGTGGTGGCAGTATGCGCATTTCAAAAGTTCTCTAAACTTTTCCTAGCCTTCTCTGAAGTTTTATCTCTCAGACTTCTCAGAATCCAAATCTGACTATGTGATATGGTTCTGGCCAAGAAGTGATAAGCAGAAGTCACTGGGTGGGGCTTTTTCAAGACTTTTAAAAAGGGAGGTAGATCTAACTTTCATGGGCCTTTTTGTTTTTCTTGCCTGAAATGTTAGTGTGATATTGGAAGAGGGAGTGGAGAGGGAGCAGGAGTCATCTTCAAATCTGAGAACGAGGGTCATATCCTAGCAGTGCTCCTAGTGGTGCCTGAGGAGGAAGATAGAAGCTTGGGTCTTATGGACATTGTGGCTGCTGCATTGGTCCTGGTCTCCCTATCCTTAGACCTTTCAATAAGAGACAAAAAGAAAATTTCTAATTTGCTTAGAAGTCAGTCCAGCAGGGTTAATAATATTTTAAAAATATTATTGCTAATAATATTACCAATTAAAATAGTTATGATTTTTGCATAACTATTTTCATGATTTTTTATGTGAGATGTACAATGCTAAGCTTTTTATGTGTACTGTCTAATCCTTATAAGGGTATATAACCCTATAATCCTATAAATTACATATTTTTATCTCTACTTTGTGGGTGAGGAAAACAAGGTTTAGAGAGTTTAATAACTTTAGTAAAGTCACACAGTAAGTATAGTTACTAATTTGGCAAGTCATAATGAAAACCAAGATCTATTTGATCCCACAGAAGATTTTTTTAATTTCTACATCCCAAGGTCTTCTAAACCTACAATCAATTTTATGTAGTAAACAGATGTTGAATTCATGGTTTTTATTTTCTGTTTGCTTTTACTTAGTACCAGTTTATATAAAAAGGGAGTTTTTTTATTCCTTATTTTTTAAAAAGATTTGTTTATTTATTTGAGAGAAAGAGGGGGAGAAAGTAGGTGTGCATGAATGTGGGGAGGGTCGGGGGAAGGAGAGAGAAAATCTCAAGCAGACTCCCCACTGAGTGTGGACTGGTCTCTCGGGGCTCAGTCTCATAACCCTGAGATCATGACATGAGTCCAAATCAAGAGTCTAGATGCTTAACTGACTGAGCCACCCAGGTGTCCCAAGGGAATTTTTTTTTAAAACAAAAAGAAGATATGCATTACTATTAAGTTCACTGAATGGGTATGTGACTGAGGAGATGAATGCCAACCCACATTTTCTGACATAAATTCAACTAAAGAGTTTTAATAGAAATCTCTTAAAAACCCCACTGAGCTCCTGCCAGCCTGAAAGACTTAAACATAAACTCTGCTAGTAGCTATCATTTTGTCTTCATGCGTAAAAACGGGATGCAATTATTACATAGTTTATTCACTGTTTAGAGATGGACATGTGCCAGATGTGGACATGTTTGTTCTTTTTGCAGAGCTACCTGATGTCTCTCATTTCTGCCATGCTGGGGATTTCTTAGATGATGTGTATAGAATGCTCTAATATCTGGTGCTCATGATGAAGTTCTTCAATAGCCCTTCTTAGCTGAACCAAATTAGACATTTACAGTATAAGAAAGTCAGCAAGAGCCATTGAAACAGAGATGAGGAACTCTTGAACTCATCACCATACAAAAAAATTGAGTTACAGTGGTATGAGGCATTCTTAGTTATTGACTTGATCATCACACTCAAATTCTAGATCTAGGACACAGCAATATTAGCCATGCTTGTTTGTGTATGCGAGATGCAATCATTGTCAATTTCAGTGAAATCATAATGGTTGCATATACCCACCTAATTTTCTCAAAAGAAGATTTGCAATAGCTGTTGTCTTCATTTTTCAAGATAGTCTTTAAATTAGGATCAGGTATAAGTCTTTATATATAGACTATACTAATGATATAGGCTTGAAAGTGAACATTTCAGAGGGATTTGTCTCTAAAAATGGATTGCTGAGAAGAGATTAAGATACTCTGGTATGCCAGTGTTTTTTTTTTTTTTTAAAGATTTTATTTATTTATTTGACAGACACAAATCACAAGTAGGCAGAGAGGCAGGCAGAGAGAGAGAGAGCAGGAAGCAGGCTCCCTGCTGAGCAGAAAGCCTGATGCAGGGCTCAATCCCAGGATCTTGAGATCATGACCTAAGCCGAAGGCAGAGGCTTTAACCCACTGAGTCACCCAGGCACCCCTATGCCAGTGTTTTAACTGGTGTATTATAGTTAGGAAATTCCAGATGTATCTTTATTTGTGTAGTTCTTCTTCCAATAATCCTTCTGAAGTTAAGAACTTCAGGCTACCTTATAATTACTGAATTCATATCAGGTTTCTCCTTGTCCCAAAGGTAATTCATTTCTTCCTAAAAAAAATAAAACCCAAAGAACTATCTATTGAGTTTTACTTTCCTGTTGTATTAGTTTATTATTTCTGCTATAACAAAGTATTATTTCTGCTATAATAAACTTAGTAATTTCAAACAACACACATTTATTCTCTTATAGTTGGAGACCAGAAGTCTAAAAATCAAGGTGTTGGTCAGGCAGGTTTCTTTTAGAGGCTCTTGAGGAGAATTTATTCTGTGAGTCTTAGCTGTTGGCTTCTTGAGGTCGTTGGCTCATGGTAGCAATTGTCCAATCTCTGATTCCATAGTCACATCACTTACTTCTCTCTTGACTTTCTTATCTTCTTCTTATGGGAACCCCTGTGATTATATTGAACCCACCAAAATAATCCAGGGTAATTTCCCTATCTCAAGATACTAAATTTAAGTTCCTTTCACCATGTAAGGTGACATATTTACAGGTTCTAGGGATTAGGATGTAGAAATCTTTGGGGCCTATTATTTAGCTTATCACATATATATATATATATATAAATATATTTTTTAATTTTTTAAAGAGTTTATTTATTTATTTGAGAGAGAGAGGGAAAGCATGAGCAGGGGCAAGGGACAGAGGGAGCAGGAGAAGCAGCTTCCCCACAGAGCAGGGAGTCCAACATGGGACTCGATCCCAGGACTCTGGGATCACAATCTGAGCCGAAGGCAGATGCTTTACTGACTGAGCCACACAAGCACCCCTAAATATATATTTCTTAAAACATTTAATAGCACCTGAATTTTTGAAGTGACTATAAATTATCATTTTTGTTTAAACCACAGACATTTCACCTTGTGGTGCTGGATCTGTCTTGAATCCCAGAATTTTAGGGAAAAGACCAGTGGTATCTGTGAATTGAAACCATGAGTGAATTAACACAAATTCTGGGTCTTGTAATTGAATCTGATACTCAGAGGAACACTTCCGGTGTCATAACTCTTGGACTCAAACAAACCACATGCTTTCTCATACTAGTGACCAAGATGCTGTGGTCAAGAAATTTTGCTGACTTTTAAAGAGCTGTTCTGGAAACAAAAGGCAATTGCAAATAATTGCAAACTATTTTCTAAAGAGACATCAGCTTTCCTCTCTTATCTTCGCTTTAACATTTACAATTTTGCACCTGTTACATGTGATTTTGTTTTTCTCTTAGTTATGATGTCATGATTACATTTTACCTTTATTTATTTTTTGTAATTTATGGAAGGGAGTATTACCTATGCTTTCTCCAAACATACGGTTTACTAGATGGCTCTTGAGTGGGTTGTTTTGAAGTCTGTAAAGAGATGCTTTCTGGCTCCAGTTTCCTCCTTTGAAGGGGGGGGGATCAAGAGGTCGACATAGACTTGGCCTGAGGTCAACTGTTGAAGTGATCTTGGCACCTTATGACTGTAGAATCTTTTTTTTTTTTAAAGTTGTGACCCGGTGAACTGTCATAGGGAACCTCAGGAATTTATGGCCCGTTAAATAGGAACTTTTGCCCTCTTGGAAGTATTATTTGGAGGAAAGCTTCCAGTCTCTCTCTCCCACGGAGCTGGAGGAGAAGATCACTGAGCTTGTATATCTCCAGCTCTTGGTTTCTTTCAGATCTTTCTGGCAGTGGCACAGCTTCTTTTCTCTCTCTTCAGAGAGTCCAGTAGATTGAACCCATTCCATGGAAGAAGGTCAACAGTTGTTTAGCTGGTCTTCCTGTTACTACCTGGGAAATTGTGACACAGGAACTTAGAAGTAGAGAGCTCCTTTGTACTTAGTTCCGGACTACATTTTTCAACATATTTTTATCAGCAATAAAATAAAACAAATATGATCTTTTTATGCCTACCTGCCAGATTGCAATTGTTTCCAAAGAGACAGAGTTGATGAACCGGTACGAGAAATCCCGACAGCGAGGACTAAAAGTTTTTGTAACTAAAAACTCCTGTTGCATGATTTAAAATTTAAAAATACATCATATAAATTGCCCCATTTTAATATAAATGCCTTATTAATAACACCCTTCAATTCTCTCTCTCTCCCTCCTAACTCTCTCTGTCTCTCTCACACACACACTACAGAAGCAGTTCAAACAAGCCGGTCAATTTAATTATTTTGTGTATTCAATTTGTTTTGGTTATGATCATACCCTTGGGTTCTTAGAAGTCCTGAAGAAGAGGCACTATATGTGCCATTTTTGCTCACTCATTCAATATACCTTTTTAACAAATACCAACAGGCACTGTTGATACGCACGTACACAAGGCACTGTTCTAGGTGCTTGGAATATAGTGATAAGTAAAAGAGAAATGGATTTCTGCCCTCATGGAGCTTATATTCTCCAAGACAGACAATGAGCAATGCACGTGATAAATACATAATTTGTATGCTGTATTGCAAGGTGATAAATACTATGGAGAGTGGGAAGAACAAGGGCAGGGGAACTGGGAGCGGAGGGGGCAGGGTGGTTCGTGGTATTCAGTAGGATGCTGAGGCGGGTGTGTGCATGCGTGTGTAGAGCAGTGTGAGGGGAGAGAGATGTGCTAATAAAGAAGAAGTAAGACACAAGCAGCCAAGGTGCTTGGTTTGGTTTCTGACATCCTTTCATACTGCAAAGAGGGGGCCAATCTGGAGCTCATTGCACTCACCAGATACGTGTGCGATACATATCCTGCCACTGTTACAGCCCTTCGATGCCTTTATTCTCATTATGCCCCAAAGGTCTGAAAGCCAGCCTGCACTGTGAAGGACAGAGATGGCAGAAGCGATGGGTGTAATGGAAAGAATGTAGGGTTAGTTTCAAAAGACTTTCCACTTAGCCTTGGGGTTCTGCTTCCAACTACTATGAGATGTTGGGCGAGTCACTTAACCTTTTGGGTCTCGGGTTTTTCATTTGTAAAATAAGAGAGAGCTTCAGCCACATAATCTCACTTAACTCCCTGCTTTCTGGAGTCAGTGGAGGCAAACAGGAAAATGAGGTTAAAATGAAAAAGAAGAGAAGGAGAAGAAAACCAAATGCAAATAAGACAGTAATGGAATATTTAGATAAAGGGAGAAAAAGGGAAAAGATAAAAAAGAAGACAAGCATAATAGGCGACACGTATGCCAATACTTACTGTAATGGTACAACTATAGACATCTGGGCAATCCCCTTTCTCCCCACTGATGCTTCTGGATAGCTGCTTTTGCTGAAGTGTAGTTTTGTTCAAAAACCCTGAAGTTTTGTTCACATTCCCTGCATGGGGGTTTCTGGAGCCTTAGACCAGATTTGGAAAGCCTTATTTAGGGCCGAGATAAAATTATGGTATGAATTTTTATATTTTAGATGTAAAGATTAAATAAGCTTTATCGCATCTTGGTAATCTATCCACCTTGGCTAACACGATTTTAATGGGGACATAATTAACATATTTTTATAATCCTACTTGTTAGTGTCTTAATTAATTTGGACATCATCCTAGAGTATATTTGTTTGGAAAGAGATTAACATTCAACGTTGCTTATCTGGCTTACATATTTCATTTTACAGGTTTTTCTTGACAAACTCCTCTCTCCCTTGCTTGGCATTTTCCTCCCTCCTGGCCATTTCTCCATTTATTAGCACCAACCTCTGGAGGAAAGATAAAGGGAAGAAATAAAATATAAATCACTTCATTTATATAAACTATTGCAAAAACTGGCAAAGGGCAGATGTTGAAAACAAAGGCTGAGAAAAGTTTAAGTTACAGAGGAGAAGAGATAAGACTTTTCCTACTTTGTGCATTAAAATTGGTCCCACATAG
This sequence comes from Mustela erminea, assembly GCF_009829155.1. Classification (NCBI taxonomy): domain Eukaryota; kingdom Metazoa; phylum Chordata; class Mammalia; order Carnivora; family Mustelidae; genus Mustela; species Mustela erminea. Next base: position 48,261,864 of record NC_045616.1, read on the forward strand.
CAATGACAGAATCTTAATGTATTTGTGAATTCTATGTAGCGACTCTGCATAGAGAATGTATAAGGAGCCTAGATGGCAGAGTTAGCCTAGGGCACTGCCTCCAAAGTTGAGATGATGATAGATACATATTGAGAGAGGAACTGGTTGGACGTTGAGACACTTGATGCTCCATGGACTATTTTCTCTGAAAAGGAAGAGGCATAGCCATTTTCTTAGAGAGAGTTGAGCAGATGGAGGTTTAGAGAATGGGAAGGAATTGGATCAGCTGGTGTGAGATTGAGGAAAGGAAGTCAAGTAAAGATGCAATCATTGTGGGTGGTGTTGAAAAAATTTGTAGGAGTTCCTAAATTTGCAAGATTAAGACTGCAGTCTTGCATTTTCCCCAGGTGCTTTCAGCAACCTGGGAGCAGGAACAGGTAAAAATGGAGAAAAGGCTTCATCTCTGATGAGGACGGATAGAGCAGAAGAGTAAGGGAAAGAAAGGGGACGGAGGAGGCTGATCTGAAGAGGCTCTATCTGTGTTATCTCGTTCAATCATCAATCTCTGGATATAACAGTTTTTCAACAGAGTATTTGCTAGGTCCTGGGTCCAATTTACAGGTGAACAAAGTGAGGCACAGCAGCTTTCCCAAAGTGGCAAAAGCCAGTTTTTGAGCCCACGTCTCTCTGTCAAAGAAGATGATGTTCTTTTATGTTTTACATGCAGAGAGCAAGTGAATTTGGGGGTTTGGTAATGTTTTCATTACCAAGGTAGGTGGAGTTGGGAACAAAAATAGGCAGGGGTTGAAATGGGGAGTATTTATTGAATTTGAGGAGTGAGTTTTCATACAATAGCAAAAGAGGTAAGTTAGACCATGGTGGAGAGAGTAAGAGATTTCATCAGAAGTGGGGACAAGGTCCAGGATATAGACAAGACATTGGGTTGTAGAGATGGAATGGTGATAGATCCAGGAAAAGAAGATCCCCGGAGAAGAAGAATTATGAATGCCAAAGGGATCATCTACTTGGTGTGGAAGTGACCCAAGATGATGGCTGGAGATTAGGAAAAGATTGCAAACCTTGGCCAAAATTGTCAGTGGATATGAAAATAGGACAGAGGAGTGGTGGATAGTAACCTAGAGGCCACTAGAGAGCAGGAATATATTCCTACTTTGTCTCTGGCCTCGAACCAGGGATTCCCCTCATACATCATTTGTTGGCTGGCTCGTAAAGGTTCGGAGTAATCACCTTTAGGTGTTATGATAAATTCCTAGTCATTGAACACACTGCTTCTTCCTGACATTCTCTGATCCTATCTCTGCATTCAAACTCTTGGCTCTGTGACTCCAGCCACCATCCACCGCTGGCCATGGCCTTGACTTTCCTTATATTCCCACCTTGGCTTTTTTCCTAGTAAACTCCTATTGATGAGACTGTAGCTTTTGCAGTCCTCCTTTTCTCGAGAGTAGAAATCTTAGCCCTAGTTTTTACCTCAAAACACACCCCTCACTATGTCCTGGAGAAAAGTATGCCTGAAGGGCAGGTGCTTCAAAGCACGGGTCTGCGAATACAGCATCAGAACATATCTGGGCTGATTCAGAACAAAGAGTGCCATCTATTGAAAGACCACTTACCTCTCCAGTAATTTATTTAGCTGTATGAGTTATCATAAAACAGGCTCAAGAGAGCATTCTGGAAAATCGAGATGGGAGGAAAAGGCATGAAATGTTACAATAAGGTCATTCTCCTATTTGGTGGCCAAAGGTGGAAGTATCCTGGTCCACCCCAAATCACTGAGGAAAGGGACTCTGAGACTCTTTCTCCCCTTGAGATTCTATGAGAAGTTTCCTGTAGAGAATCTCCTAAAATGAGGAAACGGCTTTTTATTATTAAAGGTGAATATTTAAAAATAATTGTTTGGAGGAATAAGATGTTTTAAAGAGAAAAAATGGACCAAAGCACACTGGGGATCTAACAAATGAGTTGCTCTCTGGACAGCAAGGTGACGGGACATGAATTCATAATGCACCGTGGTCCAAGCAGATTGGGGAGAGAGCAAGAGCCGCATGCATTTTGCAGGGAATGTCTCTCACCCTGTTGCCACTTTTTTCAGTGCTCCATATGCTAGATTGCAACTACAGATTTAGCCCTTTTGCCCAAAGGCATCTGAACCTGTGAAAAGCCTAGCTGGGGCACTGCCTATTGTTCATTGACAACTTGTCAATTTACTTCCAGGCAAAATAACTCATAAACATGATAAGTAAGGCAGATAAAACAAGAATTCTTTCACACTTTGCAACTTTACTGCAAAAATGGCTTATTTTCCATAAATGTGTGAAATCTCCCCTCTGAATTGTGACTGTGCATTGAACTTTAAAACTGTTTAGAGACAGCACAAGCATTTCACAATTCCTGTCTGTAATAAGATGGATGTTAAATATTAAACATGCATTAAAAGTGATAAAATAAAAGATTTTCAAAGGTTCACTAGCATCACCATATTTCTCTTTGATTCCCTGAGTTAATAAAAGTTAAGTTTCACAATACTCTCCAAAAGACAAATGTTTAAACACTATCCTCGAAATCTGACATTTCGTATATTTATATTAGCTATTATCTAAACCCTTATGTCAGTTAAGAAAAGAAAAAAATAAACGCGAATATGGTAAACCATACCAGTATTGAATTCAAAAGCCGGTATGTGGTGTGTTAGCATATGTTCATACTGTAATGAAGTGGCTTTTATTCTGATATTTATAAACATTCCATTTCTAATGTACTGTTTAAATATTGAAAGCTAATTGTGAATTCTTTTAGGTAAAATATTTTAAGTAGATAATAATTTTGAAATATATTAGTCTCTAAGGCAAAGCAGTCTGTTTATGTGTAGTTATTTATAAAGTCATACTTTTTAATGAAGTCCTGTTCCCCGGATTCATTTCCCTGGTAATGAATTTGATTTTAAGCTTCTTGTTTACTGTAATATCATCACAGAATTATACTTTGTGCCCTACTGATTTTCCCCAGGTGATCCTCCATAACACCAAACATCCTAATTTTGGAAAGACTGAAAATGGAGGGGGAGAACAGGTGGGATGGCATCCAACAATGTAAGACCAGATTCCGCATCTCGGATGGGGCTTCCTCCAGCGACCTTTGCCCCGGAGGCACAGAGCACATTTCCGGGTTGAGGGTTTGAGGGTTATGGCCGCCTTTCTCCCAACATTTCCCCATATTTTGTTCACTTACTGTAGAATATTTATAAACAGGAACACATATGCATCTGTTACATAACAAATGGCTTTTGGGAAATAAGTGAAAGTACATGAGAGAAGAAATTTAAAAGACTGTAAAAAAAAGGAGAAAAACAAATCTGTGATAAACAAGAATGCCTCAGAAATAGGAACTACTTTTCAGGAGGTAGTATAGTTCAGTGGAGGGAATCCTGAATTGGCGAACCAGAGATTTAGGTTCAAATAATGTCATTAGCACTAACTAGGTCTGACCCTCGGGAGGCCCATCCTCATTTCTGACCTCCGTTTGGATCAGTTTTTTTTTTTTCCCCCTCAGGGTGGAAGGACGACTCTGCTGGCTGTGCTCCAGATCCCCTACCAGGGTTTTTTTTTTTTTTTTTTTTTTTTCCTTTTGAATATGGAGCACCCCTGTAAGATTTTAAATGAAGAAAGTCTTCCAGTGCTGTATAAAGAAAAAAAAGAAAGGTTCTCACAGCCAGATCTAAAATTATTTTTATTATGTGAATAATATTCAGATGGTATAATAATAATTTAGTTCACAAAAATTTTCTCCAAAGACCCCATGCCGATTACGGAGGACGGTTGTTCTTGCTTCAAAATAGGAGATGAATCTATTGAGAAATCTATCACCTGATTCTTGTGGGGGCATGGAGAGCATATATACTTCTACCTTTGAACCTTAATTTTAAGTGTTATTTTTTTCATCCGAAGTTTTTCCAAGTAATCTTATCATAGAAGCTGTGGATTCCTAAATATTATATACCCAGAAAAAAAATGATCGAGTGGAGATCTATCGAATTAGAGATTGTATCTTTCTCACACGTCTATGTGATGTTCCAGTTTCTGCATCCTGGTATCTTGGGTTCTTCATCACTAATTCATCATCCTGGCTACTGGCTTTTATGTAGAAGCCGCCCACTTCGTGCGCCCCACTCCGCACCCATTGTAGCTAACCGACCATTCCTGTCATCCTCCATTTGTACAGTGTTCTTCTCCTCTTAGTGTGAACGAACATGTATTTTCTGCCATGAAACTCAAGCCTGCTTATGTGCCCAATTCTCAAACCTGTCAAGGTCATTTTGAATTTTAATCTTTTTTTTTTTTTTTTTAAACTGGCCATTCCACCTAATCTGGCATCCTTGGCATGTTAATAGGCACATCATTTATAATAATACTAAAATTGTTGAATGTTGTCGCTTGGGAAACCTTGGAAAGAGAGCAGTCACCTAGGAGCAAATTGCTATTGGAGGCACAGAGTATATTTGCCACAGAAGATTCCGCATAACCAAATATTGTAAGAAGTTAGAAGAAAAGCAGTGAGCTAAAATGAAGGGGAAGTAAATAGTAGGAACACTTTAAGAATCAGGAGTCCAAGAGAAGGAAAAAAAGGAAACAGGAAAGAAAGTAACACAAAAATAAAACAAAATTGTACACCTTAAATATATCCAATTTTTATTTGCTAATCATACCTCAATAAAGCTGGGGACAAAAGAGAACAAATAACGATATAAACAAACAATTTGGGTGATGTCAAGGTATAGAATCTGACATTGAATCTCTGCGTTTAGAATGTATTTATTTAATCTGAAGCATGTTGTTTCTTTCAAAAACACAGCAAAGAGGCTGCTTAGTGCTGGACGTCAATTAATATTCTTACAAAGGACTGGCAGGAAGCCACGGTGGACGTCTAGTCAGAGACAGTGTGTCACACTACTGTTGACTGTAAAATTAATTACCATTTCTAAACAATAACTCTGTGATGCATATTCTTCCAGGCATACTATATTGCCCTCTTGGCATTAAAGGTTATAAATAATTATGTTTTTTAAAAAATGTGCCCTGTAGAGAAATCACAAGCAAAAATATTAACAATCCCAATAACAATGATAAAAAGAACACCCGTGTGTGGTGGGACAAGTCGACATTGTGAAGACAGGATTGAATATTAAGAAGTGTCACCTACCTAAAGTAAGTGTTAGACATTCGCATGATGGCATCAGCTGCTGATCTAATGCATCTGGAGCTGCCCTGTCACTGAGGCATTGCTAACCAAGGCAGAGACACAGACAAAGCTGCTTCATCATTAATGTCAGTAAAAGGATCTGGAGGAAAAATAGAGAGTCTCTGGAGACCTTGTCTGGACTTCTTGGAGCCTGGACAACAGTCCTTTCCAACAACAGTCTTTTCTACCCCAATAACAGCTGCAACAAAGGAAAAAAAGGAGAGCATTGACTTGAGTTGTCATTAAGTTCAAAGAGGTGAGAATAGTAGCCCATGATGAACCTTTACAGTCAGAGTTATTAATGGGGAGTTCTTTTTTATGGCTTTTTGAAAATATCACATTTATGAACAGTGCTAAATTATCCTGGGTTATTGTTTGGCATATGTTGACCAGTCAGTTTTAAGGTGCTAAAATTAAAAAATCTCTTGTAAGAGGAAAGAAGAGTACAACATTGCTTCCTCAGGGTTGTAGCATAGAGATTTAAAATAGTGCTATCAATCTAGGGAAATACAGCCCTGGCTCTTAGTTGGGTACAGACCGGTTCAAGGATCATATTCAATGAGAAGTTATTAATGTTTCAGAGGCAACTGAAAAGGACACATCAAATGATCTTCTGCAGGGTCTGTCTAGGGTGGTAATATTTAACATTTTATCAGTGACTTGGATGATAAAATATGGAACATGCTCATAAAGTTTCATGGAAGACTCTAAGTTGGGAGAAGTAACAAGAACCTTGGAAGATCTTATAATTCAAGGTGACCTTGAAAAGTCAGGAGAGGAGTCATTAGCCATCGGGTTTACACCCATCAGGAAGCAGAACAAGCAAGGGTTGAGAAATCGGCCCAACGAGAGAAAGAGGGGCAAGGATAGGCAAATATGACATGCACTAAAGACAGCTAACCTGGGGGTGCCTGGATGGCTCAGTGGGTTAAGCCTCTGCTTTCGGCTCAGGTCATGATCCCAGGGTCCTGGGATGGAGCCCCACATGGGGCTCTCTGCTCAGCGGGGAGCCTGCTTCCCCCCCACACCCCGCCCTCTTCCTGCCTCTTTGCCTACTTGTGAGCTCTCTCTCTCTGTCAAAAAAAAAAAAAAAAAAAAAAAATCTTAAAAAAAAAAAAAAGACAGCTAACCTGGTAGATAGCAGTCCAACTGTGCAGAACCCTGTATGATACTATAGTACGTAAATGACATAATATAGGGGATTATGAAGCAGCCTGATGCTCTGTGATTTAATTTAAGAACAATATAAAAACAGACTGGAGACCATTCAATAAAGGCAAACACTGAAGAACTGTCAGAGGAACAATAAATGCCTGATGGTTTCTGAGCACAGGGATCTGAGACCAAAGGGTGGCCCGTTGACCATTCCTTGCCAGTAACACTTGCTTTGTCAGAATGACCCAGATTTATCATTTATTTCAGGTGCAGTTTTTTTTTTTTTTTTTTAGATTTTATTTATTTATTTGACAGAGAGAGATCACAAGTAGGCAGAGAGACAAGCAGAGAGAGAAAGAGAGGAGGAAGCAGGCTCCCTGCTGAGCAGAGAGCCCGATGCGGGACTCGATCCCAGGACCCTGAGATCATGACCTGAGCCGAAGGCAGCGGCTTAACCCACTGAGCCACCCAGGTGCCCTCAGGTGCAGTTTTTGATCCTCCCTTCCCAGCTGCTCTTCTCATCTTCCTTCCAGTTTTGTTGTATTCAGAATTTACGCGTGTAGTTTATGTTTGCTTAGAGGCCACTTGTTGGCAGGTGACTTTGTTCCTGAAAGCCCACCTATGGTTGTGCAAAGGATTCCACCACCTGTTGGCTGCTGTCAGGGAGGATGTTTGACTGGTCAATGCAGAAAGTATTGGGGGCTGTAATTAAGGCTCATTCTGAGATATTTTGGAGGAATATTATTCAGCTTGGTTGCTCTCTTTTTACCAAAACAGTGGCTTGCATATATTATTCTTCTTGATGCTGCAGAAAAGCGTGTAAGGAAAGGAGTGAGAGCTTGTGCCTACATAACAGATGACAGCCATGCACTGAAGGCTGCACATTGGAGGGGGAATAAGCATCTTCAGGTTTCAAGTAGCAGATTGAAAGCAGTAGCAGAAGAGCCATAAAAACCCAGATGTTGAAGACTGTTTCAAGTATGAACTTAAAACAATTGCAGAAAGACTTGAGATTTTTTAAAAAATGGCTTTTTAATTCCCAGTAAAAGAACCTAATCCACTTCGTATATCCATTTATACCACCGGATCCCAACACACTGGGATCACCTCAGCTACTTCCTAAATTACTGCTTGCCTGTGTCACAGAACCCAGGGGTTCTGACCTAAGGTGTCTTGAGTGGTACCTGGGAATGGGGATTTTTAAAGTTCTTCGGTGATTCCAAGGCAGAGCTAGGGCTGTGAACCACTGAGCTATACTATATCTCATACCATGTGGCCGGGGGCCAGTCACAGCAACTCACTGGCGATAACTTTTCTGTGTTTCTTACAATGCTCCTGTCCTTGCTGTGGGCTTGTAGCTGTCTTCCCCTTGACTTAGAATCTGACATTTGTCTCTGTGTTGGTTTCCCTGCTCTCACTTGGGTATAACTGTAGACTTTGCTTTTCCTGATTTTCATGTTATTAGGCATTTCTTCTCATTTTACCCAACACTGAAAATAGGGCATTGGCCTGCCTTGTTTGCACACTATCTTGTCCTCTCCCTGGAGAGTGAGACCAGAGTAGCAATATTCCAACACAGGGCAACAGGGAACAATGTATAGAACCACTTAGGTCATATACATGGGCATGTTTAAATATATCAGTGAGTGAAATGAAACAGGACTAGGAAATGAGAAAATTTAGGGGGCAAAGTCACCACAGAGATGCATCCCTTAATTATATGTGGCTCAGGTTTTTACTTCCTTAAGTTAATACCAAAACAATAATCTATATTATTTGTGGTTTTCTTCTGTACATAGCTATGCACAAGTAAATCCGTTAGTCACGTATAGAGTGTTCATTTTGTCCTATTTATTGGTCCTCCTTAACCAACCTATCTTAAAAACCATTTAAAAAGCAAATCCCAGGGGCGCCTGGGTGGCTCAGTGGGTTAAGCCGCTGCCTTCGGCTCAGGTCATGATCTCAGGGTCCTGGGATCGAGTCCCGCATCGGGCTCTCTGCTCAGCAGGGAGCCTGCTTCCTCCTCTCTCTCTCTGCCTGCCTCTATGCCTACTTGTGATCTCTCTCTGTCAAATAAATAAATAAAAAATCTTTAAAAAAAAAAAAAAAAAAGCAAATCCCAGGATAAATAGCCGTTCACACATTTCATCTTCATTATGGTCAGGTGGACTCAAATGATGGAGTCTGGGGTTACACACCAAGATGAAGCATCCATTTCAAAATGGTATCTCATCAAGGTTTATTCCTTCCTGGTTGGGCCATGTGGCATAATGGCAGTTCTCTTAATATATTTTAACAGCAAAATTAATAATAGTCTCATAACACACTAGTAAGAGTGCAGCTTTTTTGGTTCAGATGTCACATCAGCTAATGCTTCTTTGATATCATCAATCATGCTTCCTTCAATGCAATCTACATGATAAGTATCTAATAAAATCTGATCACTTGTAAGTATCTTAAAGCTTGGTCTTCTCCCAAATTATTTCATTTCTGGCTCTCTCATCCTTTTTCAATCTCTTCTGCTCTTCTCCTTTCTTGCTACTGTCATCTGTTTATTTGTTTTTACTCCTTCTGCTTCAAAGGGAGAAAGTTGACTGATATCCTTAAAATTTCAGACTGGAACCTCTTGAGACGGACATTCAGCTTCTTATCTCCTTGAGTGAACTTTGGTAGTTCAGTAAGATTATCTTCCTGTGATCAGTGTTCTAGATTGTTGGCTGGCTGCTTATCTTGCCCCAATTCATCATCAGGGAGGATTCATTAAGTAGTAGATAAGGTCCGCAGTTTATCTGGCATAGAATCTGGAATACAAGCTTTCTCAACTAGTCACATAGCTAAATGGGAATTACTCTGTTTTAAAATTTACATGCTGTATGAGTTTTTCCTCACAAGTTTTATTCATTAGTATATATCGTGACTCCAGTAGACTTTAACATCAGCATCAGACTTGTTATCTGTGACTAACCCTGCAAAAGAATCCACTGTTTTGAAAGGATTGGCCTCACCAAAGGCTCTTAAGGTAAAATATGAATAACATCTTTTGTTATCTCTTTGGCTAGTCCAGAGTGAAGACAGGCAGATTTCCTTTATGATTTTTCTCTTGGGATTTCTGTGGCTCTGACCCCCAACCCCCATTTTTTTTTTTTTAATGGTTTAGTTCTTCTTTTCTTCATCCAATAAACCATTATCTTCTGTTGACTCATACTTTGACTCTAGAAGATAGGAATCTAAAAAATTATTCATTCCCGTTAGCAAGTTCAGTTTGGGACGTTATTATTATCCTAAGAGAAATGTGCATCTTAATGGAAGTACCTACAGCAGGCATTATTAAGACAAAATAAGGAAACCCTAAAAGAGAAAAATGTGAGATACTGTGATGAATTCTTGTGCTAAGGGGCCACTGCTCAAGTAATATTGTCATTTTGTCTCTTTAGAAGGCAGAATCAATCTAACAGACTTGCTTGGGCTCCCTGTGGCTTGGAAGACTCCTAGGCTGAATGAGAGCATGTAGGTGTAGAATTATTATATTGTTCCTGGTTTCTGCTGCAGCTCAGGAACTCCCTCAGGGTGTTTTACACCTATTAATAAAAAGATAGGACAAAATTGAATAATGGTGTCTGTTTCCATAAAAAGGAAGTAAGACTCAACGGACCCTGTTCCCACAGTGCTTTCATAAATAACAAGAAATTGATGCCCACCACTAATTTTCTAGTCTTTTTTTTTTTTTTTTTTTTTTTTTTTAAGACTAGAATCGTATTTTCCAGTTAATGGTGACCTATTTTTGAGAAAGAGTCTCATCTTACTCTAAACCTTAGGGAGATAATTACCACACAAAGGGATCTCTATTTTTAGCAAACCGAGGAACCTGTCCATTGTGATCATGAGTTTGCTGCACTGTATACATTTTATGTATTATCTCTACCCACTACTTATACCCCCTCTTTGGGTGGGGCTGATAAAGATACCACACAGAGGATGACTAGTTTTTTTTTTTTTTTTTCCTGATTATATGAGTAGTTTTGCTTTAAGCCTGGGTTACTGCCTGAAGGTCCTTCTGTATGCAGTTTTTATAAATGCACACACCTGTTGGTCATAATGGGTTTATGATGCACATAGAGGCTGCTGATGAACTTGAAAGAACTCAAGGAAGAGTACTATGAAAGTAACATAGCCTGATTATCTAGATCAGCAATGTCATTTTTGTATACAAAAAATAACCTATTTTCTTAAATTTGATAAACAGGGAGTCTTCTCTATTTCATCTCACTCAAACCTCTGCAAGCAAACTATTTGTGCTAGTCCAGCTTATGAATGACGGCATTGTTGATTTTAAGAGTTAAGTGTATAGGAATACACAGGGATGTTACTTTTTATTGCACAACTTATTAAAATACTATTTCATATGTATGTATTGGTATGTATTGGAATATAGTATAAATCCACAGATGATGGTAAATTGGAATGGTATCACTGGCCAGTTATGTAAGTAAATTAGATTTCCCACATTGCAAAGGGCATGGGACTCAAAACAACAAAGGCTATATTAAGTCCTACGTATTACTTGTCTGTCACTGTGTAATAATATCACTGCAAAGTTAGCAGTGAACACAGTATGTTTTTTATCTCATAGTTTCTATAGATTAGGAATCTGGGCACAGGTTAGCTTGGTTTTCTGCCTCATGTTCTAATAGCTACAGTCAAGTTGTTGGTGGGGCTGCGATTTCACCTGATACTTGCCTGGGGCAGAATCCATTTCCAAGTTCACATGACTGTTGGTAGCATTTGATTCTTTGTAGACTGCCAAAGTGAGGGTCTCAGTGTCTTGTTGTTTGTTGGTGGAAGGCTACCCTTTCCTTCTAGATGCACAACCCTTTCCATATGGCAACTCACAACACGGCAATTTGCTTCATCAAAACCAGAAGAGGAGAGGGAGTCTTCTCTCAAAATAGACATTACAATCTGTATAAATAATCACATATACATGATTCTGTGCATCTCAACCATAAAAAACAAAAATCATATAGAATGAACTTAGCAGCAAGGTGAATGTGATTAGCTATGTAAATTACTGTGGATAGAAAGTGCTCGCTAAGTTTTCTGAATCAGATAAGAATCTTGTTACAGATGTATTTTTGAGCTAAAGTCTTTAAAAAATCAGCTGGGTTATTACGGTTTTATGGAACAGATGGATGAGGAATGGATCAAAACTTTCCTGATCCTAAGTATCTCCTAAGTTCTTTGTTAAGGTGCACATTCCTAGGGCCTGTCCTTGAATATTATCATCAGGTAGGTTTGATTGGAGTTGGTAGTTCTTGTAATCAGACAACTTGGGGAGAAAATGTTTTCAGTGTTAGAAACCATTGAGCAAAATAAACAGGTGAAGTAAATTAGAGTATAACTAACCATGATTGTACAGGAGCTGTTATCTATGTTGAACTGAGGGCATCGTTTAAAATACCAAACAGATTTATTCTGCCAAATGTGAGGTGAGTGGTCTATGACACTCTTACTAGTTGGGAAGGGTTCCTTACCAGTTGGTAAGAAGCTGAAAAAGAGAATGCAAGGATTTAGTGATCTACAGGAGGATTATAATTACTCAGTTATTAAAAAAATAAAATAAAATAAAAAGTGATACAGAAACCTTTATATACATCATAGAGGAATGAGGGGCTGAGATGATGAGGTTGGATTTAAGGGAAGAAGATAACCAGAATACTGGTACATGAGACAAGAAATGCAAATTTAGGGGTAGAAACAGACCAGTGAGCCCCAAATGGGGATTTCCAGTTAAGTCTGTTTTGAATTTAGGGAACTTCCTGTCTGAGGAGGAAATTAAGCATGGATTTAACTTAGCTGACCGTAGAGAATGCAACCTGATACCGGTAAAGACGGTGGGGTTTTAAGCTATGTAAAATGTTGAAAAACCAAGTCCAGCAAAAATAGTTCAAAAAGTCCAGATGCTTTTCAATTCAGTACCACATTGAACACTATAATATATTATTATGGTCCTATTGTCTGGAAAGATGTACTTTATCTGCCACATTTGAAAATAAGAAAAATATAACCTCATGCTTTCTCTTCCAGGCATTTCTTCTTTTCCCCTCTCTCTCTTTCTTCCTTTCTTCCTTCCTTCCTTCCTTCCTTCCCTTGTTTTGTATACTGCCTATGGCAGGTTAAAAGGGCTGAGCTGTGTTGATTAACTATCCAAATGTTTAATCAATAGAGCAGTAGCAAGATACATTCTGGCTGTGAAAGACCTTGGAAAGGTCCCACTTGCCTTATTCTCCACCCCCATGTGGGACATCAATGAACTATTACATGGTCCCAGCATATCAATGCAGTAGGGCTTAGACAAATACAATGTTAATGGATAATTGTGGGTCACCTTGTCAAAATATGTTAAATGCCCCTCGAGTACATTTTTTCCTCCTATTAAAAATGACAGTAAACTGTGACCTTGTTGATATCATCCATGCTTTCAGGAAGCAAATATTATTATTCAATCTGTAACAGCTTCATTGATTTATGGGTCAAAAAATTCATTAGGACTAAATTATAAAGCACACTTTCTCTGTTGATACAACCCGCGGTAATTATGTCACAAAGAGCTAAAAAGTCGTACTTAGTTCAGGCGAAATACCTTTACAAACACTCATTCAGAAAACATTCAGAAAACATACACAGAGGCAGCTTCTAGCAGATTGATTCACAAGCAAGGCCGGTGTCACTGGGTGTCTGGGATATCGACATAGCTTGGAGTCAGGGAAAGTTCACTAGGTGACCAGGGTCCTTGGACCCTGGCCAAGAATATGCCATCTGTCAGCACGGTGGTACGTGCCGGAAGCCTGAGCCTTGGATTCCTGCCTCCTACCAGGTCTATTCACAACACCACGAACACCCACCCGGATCCTCCACTGTTGCTGGTGCTGTTGGAGGACAGAGGCTTGCTTGTCATCTGGCGCTGTGAGTCACAAGGAGACGAATTGTGGCACTTGGTACTTCTAGATTCCAAGTTCGTTTCGGCAGCATGACACACATAATGGAATGGGTTAGATTGGCAGTCATGTGTGAGGTTTTCTTTTCTCTTTTTCAAAAAACATTTCTTAAGAGGCTGGTAAAATGAAGAGTCGATGGCCAAGAATGTAGATTATGCAGGGAATGTCAGAATTTATTTGTCATTTTATCATTTGTTACTACTAAGCCTAAGATAATGCTAAGTTGAAACTGAGATAAAAATGACATAATTGGCCAAGTTTTTTTCTTCACTACAAAACTCATTTTTTTTCCCTCTGAGAAAGAATGCAAAAATATTTAAAACTATAGGTTGTGTGCTAAGAGATGCATGAATATAGAAAGCATTATGCTACTTTAATGGGTCATGGAAAGAAAATATGTTGTACAAGTATAACACACATATTCAGAATGTGTAATAAAGGGTAGTGTCATCTTAAAAAATGAAAGAAAACAGCATAAATAACTAAAATGGGAACCTTCTTAACATGTCAGTGATTTTATTAGAAGAGTCGTTTCACTTTGTATATGCATCTTCAATTTACCTCTGGGCACTCGAGTGTAAAGTAACAATTTACACATTATAATGAAACAGAATAAATGTCTCAATTTAAAAATTTACTATGTGGTGGGAATTTATTTTATCAGAGCACCAAGGTAAGGTATACCACTCTTTAATACATATAATTTGTTGGTACAGTTGCTTAAGAATACACACAGGCATTTCTGAGAACATGGGAGTCAAATGACATTCCATCTGAGGGCCAGATTTTATTTCCTTGTAGTGTCCCACCCTTCACATGCTCCTTGTTGCTTGTCTGAGTCCTTTAAGAGGTAGTAATGGACATGTGAACAGGACTCACCCTTAGGAGCATACACCATGAAACTGGCTGCCCAATGACTCTTCCCTAGGTAGAGTCTCCTAGGTAGGAGAGAGCCTAGAGATTTCCAAATTGAAATCGATTTGGCAGGACGATGAAGTGCACAAATGTCCAGTGACGTACCCAAGGCCACACAGCAAGGTAATGGCAGAACCAGGCCAGATGAGATCTCCAGATTTTTTTTGACTCTCCAGTATGTTAGGTCCCTCCTTCAAAGATAGCCCCTCCCAGCTACATCTTGTCGTGTTCTCTGGAAGTTAGTTGCTGCTGCCGCCATGGCTTATCCTGCTTGGTTTTTTGCTTTTGTGATGTTAGTGAACATTTGTTGAGAAATTATTATCTACCAGGGCATTATTCTAAGTATTTTGTATGTAAGAATGTGTGTAATCTCCAAATGAGGCTATTATCCATTTTTATAGATGGGGAGATAACTTCTTCCTTCTCCTCTACCCTCTCCTCCACCTACTCCCTTCTCCTTTTTTTTTTTCCCCCTTCACAGAAGGGGGAACCAAAGATAAGGTATTTCACAAATTGCCCAGAGTCACAAGCTGGGAAAGGGTGGCCCTGGGATTCTAACTCAAGCTGCCTGGCTTCAGAGACTTTTTTTTTTTTTTTTTTTTTTAATTCACTAAGTAAATGGAGTTTCTTTTTCTCCAGTGGATAGAGTATTTCCTGAAGCCAATTCTACTTCTCCCTCGAACCATCTGTCAATAACAATTGGCAGGAAGAGAAAGTATCAATAGCACAGCATAGTTCTTCATCATGCAGCCCCTGGGTGATGTTCTGTCGCATACACGCTCTTTTTCAGAAGCAGCTTTGTCCTAACTGCTACTAGGAAGAGTTCTCCTTTGATGCAAGATGACCATGTATTTGTTCTGGAATTCTGTTCCCTCCCCCACACCCCCTCCCCCTCCCCCAATCTCTCACTTGTCTTTTCAACAGGTCGTAGTGTAACTAATGGTATTCAAATCTGTTACTCTTATGGAGACAATGTTAAGTATTCCAAATGGGTGCTGGTAATATAGAGGCATCTTTTCAATTTGTATAGTTTTAATTCTTGTACATGAATATCTTCCCTTAAGTAAGTCAATAAGCTTACATTTAAGAAAATTGTCCAGCCAGTTATATCATTTAAAATTTTTTTAGGACCAGTATCTAACTCTTGACTATATTAGGATAGTGATAACATTAGGATCAATATTAGCATGTTGACAATCTTAGAACCAATATTAACTCTATTGACGATTGTTATGTTCTGTAAAGTTGGGATGGAATTAAACTAGCTCTCTTCCTGGCAAACCTGCTTCAGAGCAGTGGTATCAGGGTAGATACTACTTCCAGAATGGAAGAGAAGAAGGTATTTTTTAGAGATGATTTGGGGTTCTTCATACTTTTTGATAAATGAGATGTGGTATAGTGTTTTGTGATAAAATGATCAGTCTGTGGCTTTTTATGTTTTTATTTCTTTATTTGATTAATTTTTTTCCTGGGATCTTTATGAGGAAGTTCTATTTTTCTTTTGGTGATACTTTTTTGCTTTTTTCAGCTTCATTTGGTGAGGTAATCCTAATAAAATCTCCCAGAAATTTTAATTTCCTATAATTTCTACATTAAGTAACTCAGCTACTCTTAATTATTTGAGACTTGTATGGTATTTCTTATTGGCAAAGTTGCTTGACAATTATATCATTAAAATGATTCTCACTTAATTACTTTTAATATCAGTCAAATAATAGGAGTGGCATTTGTAATACATTAAAATTTAAATTATTTGTATTCATTAGAAATGAGAAAATGTTGCATGATTGTGTAATATTCAATATTTATAGAACAGGTTAGTTATAAGAATAATTATTGATATGTATATCAATACAGTAAGTAATACAGTTACTGATATTTATATATCTATATGTGAAATTATTCTCTGCTGTCCCCTGTAGAGGGTTTACATTAAAGAAATATGAACATCCAGGTCTGACAACAGTTTGTCAAGGAGAATAGATTTGCAAAGTCTGTAGTTGTAAAATAAAAAAAAAAGTATGCTATGGATTCTTGCTTTATATGGATTTGATCTGTCTCCTTGTAATCACCTAAGGTATGGAAAACAAATTTGCTGCTAGACACGTAAGAGAATTTCCACTTAACCAAAGCAACAAAAAAACCCATAAAAACCTTTGCTTTTATTCTATTTAATTATTAATATATTGAACACATAAATGCATGCGATTTCTAGGTGAAAATGTTATGGCTGATGTGGGTCTATGTTGAATTGGCTTTATGAGTTTGCATGGGTGATTTCAATATACTACCAACTTGCTAAGGTATGTTTCATATGAAAAGAGTCACGGAACACTCTGTAAGATAATTTTGCAATTCCTGATTTTTCTCTCTCAATTTTCTTTCTAAACAAGAAAAGTACTTGTGATACTTTGCTTTCACCTGAATGGAAACTTTCCATGGAATAAATACAAGGAAGGGATGCTTTCAAATTACATTCTCTGTATTTTCAAGAAGCCAAATGCTCCTTGGATTTGCTTTGTCCTCTTAATAATTCTCCAGATGAGAGGGAAATTACTACCTAGTATTTTATGACAGGGGAGAAGAGAGTAACAAAAACGTAGGTGATCAGCCACAGACACCTTCAAGAAGACATACTCTCTGCTTTTGGTATCTGCTCCATCAGTCAAGCTTAGCCCTTCTCTAGGAAATACCCACGTGGTGGAGTCGCTAATGTTGTTGATGTTACTATGTAGCAGAGAAATATAGATGATTTACCTCTTTATCATGTACTGGACATTCATTGTAAGTAAAGTATTCTAGACTTGTAGATTCTAGATTTTTCTATATTCAGCCACCCAGGGATTAATCTTAGAAAATGAATTTTGCTTTCTCTATACCTCTATCAGAAGTAGTAACAACTCCGCAGGGGGAATGGCTAAGGGTTCCTTTTAGGAGAGGCCATATAATAGGAGAGGCAAGGGATCATAGTTAAAATATTTGTTTGATGCCCATCAAAGTTCCTGGATGCCATAGTTTCCTTTTTTCTCTTTTCTTGACTCTTTTCCTTTTCATCTGCAAAATGGTAAAGGGAGTAAAACTTTCCAGTTTGCTTTTAATTCTACAGACATTCAGTAAAGTATATTACCTGCATTATCTCTTAAAAGCTGTATCAGTTTTAAAACAAGCAAACAAACCAAGCCAGACCAAACCCAGACCCATAGATATAGAGAACAGATTGGTGGTTGCCAGAGGGGAGGGGGTTGTGGGAGTGGCAAAATGCAGGAAAGGGAGTAAAAAGTACAGGTTTCCAGTTATGAAATAAATAAATCATGGAGATGTAATGTACAGCATGGAGGGATACAGTCAATAACATTGTATTAACTTTGTAAGGTGACAGGTGCTAACTAGACTTACTGTGGTGACTGCCTCATGGTGAATACAAATGTTAAGTCACTGTGTTGTACACCTGAAGCTAATACAATATTGTATGTCAATTACACCTAAAAAAAACATTGTATTTGTCTTGCCAACCAGAATTCCTCCATGTGTTTCTTCATCCCAACATGTGTAACTATTCTGTTTTCAATTCCCAGAATGAAAGATAACGTTGAGTTGTTCCGTGGGTGGGACATTGTTTTTGTCAAAAAAAAAAAAAAAAAGAAAAAAGAAAAAGCAAAAACAATTCGTCTAGAGCTGTTGTGAATAAATGTTGGGTTTTTAACATGGACAGGAAGATCATGAGATATGATTTCCTGTGCAAAGACTCTTTTTTTCAGTAATACATCATGCTTCTCTTCTCCTGTGTGTGCAAAAGGACCTTCCTCCATTATACGTTAGAAGGTGCAGAGCTCCGAAAGAGATGGAGTTTGATGAAAAAGAGCTATTCTGAACTCTACTGATTAAAATAAATGTGCTCATAAAAAAGGCAGGAGAGTAAATTACTACATCCCCAGAACAGCAGTAACTTATACACCAACAAGTTATTTTCGAGTTTGCCAGAGGAAATAATCTGCTATCAACAAGGGGTAATTGCCTGAGCAAACTCATCTTTACATCTCGCACACACTGTCACCTTGTATAAGAAAGGCGAAATGCACTACATATCAATTCAGAAAAGATTTTCTGAAATATTTTTCTAAAGATTTCTTCCTTCTCCTAGGCAACTAAAAAGAGAGAACATGAATACAGTTCAGAACACATCTAATCTCGGCTCCTGCCTTATCGTTGAACAGCATCGGAACACACCGCGGATTCCACACCTTGGAGGCCTAGGGGCGAGATGAGAAAGGATCCATTTAGATTGGTATAGAAATTCCAATCTGAGATTTACCTAAGACCGCCACAGGTGAACTAGGATAGCTAGAAACCCTCCAGGAATAAATGTTGCTATCATTAGGAGGGAAATATCAATGTGATGTATATGTTCAATTTTACCCAGAATAACAAAAGGCAGAAAAACAGAGGCAGGAAGAAGGAGGGAGGGAGAGGATGGTCAAGTAGGAAAGAGAGAAAGGAGGTGACATTTTGAGAATAATATTTCAGGTTTGCACAGAGGACAGAAGAAGATATTGAAAAATCAGATGTATAATTAGTGTTTCAGTTCTGCCTTCGGTATATTCTCTTGAACTTGGTAAATATAATTTTAATATCTGAGTTACATTGTGTGTGTGTTCAAGTTGCTAAGGATTTGGCGAGTCATCGGGGTGTTAGGATGTGTGAGTATGTGTGAGTTAGAAAGAAACCAGAAAACTCTAGAAGACAATTGGCCCACAGGCTCTTTTTTTTTTTTTTTTTTTTTTCTTTTTTGCAAAGTGCTCATTCTGTTGAAAAGAAACTTTGAGAGGACAGGTGCTGAAGTTCTCTTACCTAAGGTGTTTCTACTCACTTGAGAAAAATTATCTGAATATGGGACTTGAATATATATGCATATATCTGAAGGCCAAGTCACATGATACACTATTAATAGTTTTATTCCATTTTAGAGAAAATATTTTTTTAGAGAAAATATAGAATTGTTTCCCAGGATGGATTGTCAAGTAAATGACATTTAAAGAATCAACGCAGATACACATTTTAATTTTTTGCATTTGTCTTAAAGTAAAAGCTGTTTTTTTTTTTCTTTCTTTTTTGTATGTTACAAAGTATAGCATTTGACATTCTGACCTGAATACCAGGTCTTTCTTGCAATCTTCTCTATCCTTCTTGGACACTGTTGTCTTATTCTATCTTCTGGTCCTAGGACTGTTTCTCCTCTATTTTACTCATGGTTTTCTCTTCTTTCTCCGTCCCTACATGTTGACATATGCCCTGGCCTCCCCACGCTAATTCCAGCTCTACATTCTCTCCTTTAGTAATTTTGTTTATTCCTACAGCTTCAATGATCACTCCCACAAGATGACTTCGTGTTTTTTTTATTGCCAGCACCAACTCTCCTCAGCCACATACTTGTGTTTCCTGCTGCTTGTTGGATTTTTTTCTCTTGGAGACCACTGTCATCATCATAAAGTGAACTTTTATGAAACTGAAGCCAACACTTATGCCCTAGATGAATTTTCTATCCCAGCCATGTGAGACTTACCTAGAACTTTGCCTTGCATGTTTTTACCCTACCTACTGTTGAATCTTTGTGCTTTATTCAACCATTCCTTTCAATTCCACCATATTTTCATCATTGAAATACTACTTGTCTTTAAGGTCAAACTCAGTATTTACCTTTGAAACTCTTCTCTGCAACGTACTTATTTGGGGCCTTTGGAAAAATACTTAAATGATTTGAGCCTTTGTCTCTTCACCTATAAAATGGAAATGATTCCTATGCCTAGTAAGTGAACATGAACTACTATGAAAAGCAGTATTAGGGTCTAAATGTTTGTGTCCTCCCCACATTTATACATTGGAAGCCTAATTTCCAAGGTCATGGTATTAGACAGTAGGGCCTTTTGCAGAGGCCTCATGAATGAGATTAATGCCCTGGTAAGAGAAGTCTCAGAGAGCTAAACATGTGAGTTTACAGGCAAAATATGCCACTCAGAAGAGGGCCATTTTCCCAACCATGCCGGCACTCTGATTTCAGACTTCCAACCTCGAAGCACTATTGTTCATAAGCTCCCCAGTCTATGGTATTTTTGTTAGTGCAGCCCAAACAGATTAATAAATATAGGATAAATTACAGTGACCGAGATGACAAAAACTTAACACTTGACAAAGAGCTCTAAGGAAAAGCAAACTCCTATGGGCCTCTTGCAAATTCTTATCGCAGTTGGACTTAGTCAGCTCTGGCCAGAAATGTTTTTCCCTACAGACCCTTGATTATTGTTTCCTTTCTTAATTCTCATGGCCCAGCAATTTCTATATGATACAATATATAATTTTTCTTGGAGAGAAATAGTAGTTTAGTGTGTGGACCTGGTGGCCTGACAATTTGGTTTCATTTCTGGCTGTATCGTTAATAACTTTGTGGTTTCTGGACAAGTCACTTAATGTCTTTGTGCCTTGGTTTCCTCATTCACAACAGGTTGTGGTAAGGATTAAATGCATTGATATAGGTAAAGTACTTAGTGCATAGTCCTTAGTAAGTACTAGGTATTATTATTAAACAGTCACTTGTGGACATAAAATATTTTCTTCACTGGATTATTTGTTCCTTGAGGGAATTATATTAAAAATGATTTGTACATTGTTGTAACTCCCACAAAATCTGGTGCATGGTCTAACACAGTGACTTTCACTGAATTGATGCTTAATAAACTTTTGTTGAATCAAAATTAAATTGTGTACTTCAAGTTATTAGCTAAAATTTTAGCATTCCTGTACAATGACTTCAGAGAGATTATAGTAAGAAAACTTTTGTAAGCCTTACCTTACTTGTGCTTTCCCTTAAGTAGAACTTAACACACAAAGATTTAGAATTTTTTTAAATTAATTCCTAGTTTGACAATTCAATCAGGGATGTCTTCTCTAGAGTAAAGCTTTTTTTTTTAAGTGTGTTTATTAAAAAAAGATATTTTTTAGCACATTAAAGTAGGACTCATCGCTTTGAAACGTTTGTTGTGTTTTTACTTTTACCCTTTGAGTGAATAGAGAAAGTAAGGTTTCTATTTATAATTCCAAGATACCAGATGGGTGGTCCAGTTATAACATTTTCAGGAATATGATTTTGGTGTGAGATCCCCCCCAAATTCTGGCAGTTCATTGTTGTGTTCTCACGCAAAACTTTGGTTTTATTCAGGAATCCCTCAAAATCTTAGTTTTGTGGTCCAAACTGCTTTTGTCATTAAATGAGGGATACCTTGAACGCCCATTAAATGTACTCAAAATCATTTCAAGGACACTAGATACGCCTGTGATAGCCTGATGAACAGAAAAACAAAACAAAACAAAACAAAACAAAACAACCCACCTAGAATAATGACAAAAAATCAGGAAGAAAAGAAAATCTGACAGCTCTGGCAGCCAGGCACTTATTCTTGCTCTGGCCTTGGGCCCTTGTACTAACATGTATTTAATTTTTTAATTTTTATTTTTTTGCTACTAAGGAATTTTTGACACAAATAATTTTCTTCCTTCCTACTTGTTTCCAAGAAAAAGATCCTTGGAATCATCCTAAGAGTTAAACCAATCAGGATTCCAGTCCTTATTAAAGGATAGAAAGTAAACAAAATGTAGGAAAGAGATGTAAAAGCGGAGGTGTCTCTGAAGGCCCAGGGCTGCTGCCATATTCAACATGTTAGAGATGTTCTGAAAAGAGAGTAAACATTGCAATCACCAGGTTTAAAGATGATTTTTAGCTCCTGGGGACTTGACAGACCTCTGATGAGAAGAGGTTGCAGTGTGGCGTGCCTGACAAACGGCCAATGGGATTGACTGGGGGTGAGACTGAGGGGAGAAAGAACCCCAAATATCCTATGTACTGCCGAGCCTTTGGACTTCTGGAAATCTCTGTTAATGGAAAATAAAAATTCAGTGCTTGGTCATTTCCCTATTACTTCAAATCCACTTTGGTGTAACTCTAATGTGGAAATCAACAAAGTATGGACTAATAAAACAAAATAGTAGAACCACGCTAGAAACAAATTAGAAAATAGCATTTTGTCCTTTATTGCTTGTTGTCCTTAGCGCTTTCTACATATAAATAAAAATATATTTTATTATATTACACTCTACAAGTATATATCAATATGCTTATATACTATGAAACAACATCATATGTTATACTTCATGGATAAATATAGTATTGAGAAAAGTTAGGTACTGCTATAATGTCCAGTTTATAGATGAGGAAACAGAGGTATGGAGAGATGGAATAAAACATGACTAAAGGTGGTAGAGGAGTTGCCAAGCATTTGCATACTGAACTCTACAGTACTCCATATTGAAAGAGAAGACTTACAGAGAACACACTGAAAGAATATGATATGAATGAAGGCTAGTGGTTTTCAAAATACTCTTAGCAGAGCACTGAGATTTCAGAGGCATGTAGGGAGCTGGGAGAGCCAGGAGTGAAGCTCATTGACCGTTGATCTGGTTTTTACACTGGGCTCTGCTCAGAGAGAAGGTCTTCTGTCATATAGAAGTTTGAATGTCAGAGGTATAGGTCAGATATTCCTGTATGTATTCGACATACAGGGTCATGAGCATGTTTCTAAAATGCTACTGTTTCTGGAAGGACACCATTTATGATACAAGACTGTTTAAGAATCCGATGATCACGTATGTTCACCAAATCTCCTACTTCTTTAGGTAACTCACACAGGTTACAGTTGTACCCCGTGATATCTAGGTATTCCAAGAAAGGATGGATGCTAAATATCGAAACAGGTGTGAGTGGAGGTTGTACTTCTTAGATAAATGCATGGTCATGTTAGCTGATGGCTTAGAGGGCCTTAATGTAATGATAAAGCTGTCATTTCTCATGTACTATTAATGTAAGCAATAGTAGTAGGCTGCTATTCAGAAAACAAAGACGAAGTACAGATGGGAGATCTTTGAGAGCTAACGGGCAGTCTTTCTCCCTATGCGAATAGGCTCTGTATTTAAAGACCAAGATGCCCTTCAACGGACAAATGGGTAATACTCTATATACACTATGGAGTATTATGCCTCCATCAGAAAGGATGAATACCCAACTTTTGTAGCAACATGGACGGGACTGGAAGAGATTATGTTGAGTGAAATCAGTCAAGCAGAGAGAGTCAATTATCATATGGTTTCACTTATTTGTGGAGCATAACAAATAGCATGGAGGACATGGGGAGTTAGAGAGGAGAAGGGAGTTGGGGGAAATTGGAAGGGGAGGTGAACCATGAGAGACTATGGACTCTGAAAAACAATCTGAGGGTTTTGAAGGAGCGGAGAGTGGGAGGTTGGTGTACCAGGTGGTGGGTATTATAAAGGGCACGGATTGCATGGAGCACTGGGTGTGGTGCAAAAATAATGAATATTGTTATGCTGAAAATAAATAAATTTAATTAAAAAATAAAGTAACTATTACCAATTTTCCTTAAAAAAATAAATAAATAAATAAGATTAGCTCCACCTGCGGATTTGTGGGGCTGTCAGTTCCCCATGTTCATACAGCAAAAATGAAGGCTAGATGTTAGAAACCTTGTGGAAGAAAAAGGAAGGCCACTTCTTCTCTCATGCTACCCACTTTCAGATGTTTTTCAGCTTCTGAGTTAAAAAAAAATCATATAATAAGGAATCGGAGTTCATGGTCGCTCCATTTGATACTTAAATCATTTAAAAATAAACATTCAAAAAGAAGCTGAAGTAGGGTTTTTCTCTTATAGACAATAAGGCTGGCTTACCCATACAGACACACATTTAATTGAAAATACTTTTTAATTACTGTGAATTATCTTTTTCTTTCTTTACAGAAATACCTTCAGGAAAGGCAGCTGAACTAAATTTTCATTTTCTTTTGCTGAGACAGTCTATTCCTGACTTGCCCTATAGTTAAGGAAAGACCCTCTGGATGTACTAAAATGTTTTCCTAAATGTGTTTTTACTATGTAAACAGAACAACTTTCTCTCAAAAAGCCAAATGCTTGTACTTACTCGTAAAGCGAGGAGCCTGGTCATTGCACTGAACAGTCTATTGTTAAAATCCTATTTCACAGGAACAGAAATTGAGTGAATTTATAATCTTAAATTTCTATAATTTGTAGATTTCAGGTCATCCTTCATTTTAATCTTTATTTCTCCTTAGGAAAAATAATGCCTGTCTTTGTTTTACTCAGAAAGGATGCTGATAATTTGCATCTGAGATATATTTTATTAAGATGTTTTTATATTTGAAAACCGCATCATCTTGGTCTTATGTTGAGAAATACAGGTGACGATTTATTGACTTTTGTCTTTGGTTATATGTTAATCAGTCTTAAAATGGTAGAAACATGCTGTCCTGCTACCTACACACTGGGGAACAGTGCTGCCTACAATCCTCAAAAAGTTTAACCTAAATCCAGATCTAGATCTCAGAAAAATATAGCGTGAGATTCTGTTCCTTATGCCTGCTGTGGTTACAGGGGGAAAAAAAAATCCTGATCAATTAATTCTGCACTAATTCCCTCAAGACTCTTTCCCCCAGGGGGGATAATATGAATATGATTTTACTTATTTGAAAAAGGTTGTGCTTATATTCCTGAAAATTGTCCCATTTCTTGGATCCATTTAAAATTTTACTGTTGGCATAGCAACAGATTAACAGATCTACCACAGTTTTTACCACTTGCTTCATTCTTAAGAAAACAAAGTATATATTTATTTTACATTTAATTACATCCTTTCTGTCTTCTTCTATCAGCCTATGCATGTGAGACTAACTTCCGTCCTCATTCCCCTAAGACATTCAACTGTATAGTGTATGTTTGTAATTCAAAATTATCATGCTAAAACAGCTCTCTTTAAAAAAAAAAAATGTGTTTCACTGAGGTAGTTACTAGGTCACGTTCTTATTGTGCAATGCTTATATGTAAATCACCAGATACTTGTAGTATCTGACCTGGAAAAAACCCATCTCATCGATTTTATTTACAAGTACTGGATTTAAAAGCTTCTATCAAAATATTGCCCAAGTGTTTTTCCCCCCTTTTCTGATAAATGATGTTAATAAATTCTTGAGGCATAAATTAATGTTTTGAGAAAGCACCCAGAATATAATGCCTAAGTAGCTTAGTATATTTCCCTACCTTGTCTTAATAAATTAGAATCTTAACGTCCAGGAGCTCAGAAAGCACACCTTTTCCAGATCTCACCGTCACTGTCAGGGAAATATTGCTCCCGATCCATGAAGTACACAGAATCTGCCTAGGACCCGGGATTCTCAACACTGACTGCACATTGGAAACATCTGTGGAACTTTTACAATTGCCCAGATCTCTTCCACTTATTCATACCAGTTCTGTTTTAATTATTCTAGAGTGGGTTTCAAATGTGAATATATTTTAGTGCCTCCCCAGTAATACAAGTGTGCAGCCAAGGTTGGGAACTGGTAGCTTAGGACAAGAGAATCAACAGAGATAAACTATGTTCAGATTCCTCTTCATTCTGCCTCCTACTAGCCATGGGATGGGGAGGCTAGGGACAGCTGGAGGCAGGTCATAGAAGATGAAAATATCAATAAACTAAGAGGTCAGAATGTTGAGCCATAAATACTTTACCAATATCATTTTTAAAATGAGATGCCTAGGATGAAAGTTTCTACATTTGGTCTGCAGTGTATAGAGTAAGGGAGTTAATACTTTTCTTGTTCTGGCTAGCATTTCCCATCTTTTTTTTTTTTTTTTTTTTTTTCCTTTTTAAAAGATTTTACTTATTTATTTGACAGACAGAGATCACAAGTAGGCAGAGAGGCAGGCAGAGAGAGAGAGAGAGAGATAGAGAGAGAGAGAGGAAGGGAAGCAGGCTCCCTTCCAAGCAGAGAGCCCGATGTAGGGCTCGATCCCAAGACCCTGGGATCATGACCTGAGCCAAAGGCAGAAGCTTTAACCCACTGAGCCACCCAGACACCCCAGCATTTCCCATCTTAAAGTCTAGGACTATATTCATCTTTCCACACCTACATCCTAATGTGTGTGGTCGATTCTTCACAAATTAATAAGGTAAAATTAAATAAAACCAAATAAAATTAACAGCAGCTAAGCCTGGTTTCTCCCATCTTGAATTTGTAGAATTAAATTTTGCAAAATGACATAGAATCTTATTTTTTTTTAGGATTTCATCATCTTCTGTTATCTAAGTTTGATCCTTCAAAACACTTACTTCCTCTACTGTCTTATGTGATATGTGTGGTCTCCAAAATAGGAAGGTGACTCCCTAGAAACCCAAAAGTTTGGATTATTTTCTGGATGTCATATCCAAATGTATGTGGAGAACTTGCTTAATTCTTATCATTCATCTTATTTAGGAAAATGAGAGGCGTCATATTGGGCCAGACTAATTTCATGTAACCAGGAAATGGCATCATGGAGTATCCCTCAGAAAAAATACTGTAATACATTCATTAAATTCCCCAAATATCATTAGTATTCAGTATAAACACATTTATGGCCTGAGCCAAGGTTTTAAGATTTTCAAACTTCAAAACTTGAGTATTTGTTGAGTGAAAATTTTAAAATTATGTACAATTGCTACCTTATTCATTTAGATTAAAAAAGGAAAGGGTACTAGATTTTTCTTCTTCTTTCTCATATTAAGGATTTGGCTACTACAAGTACTAGTCTTATGCCTTTCTTCCCCAATTATTTTCTAATGTACCTTATAAAGTTGCCATTTATGAGGAAATATCAGATTTTAAATCTGACACTCATCCAACATAGCTTCCTAAGCAACTTCAGAAATTAGTTCTGGTAACCCCCCAAATAATAGCATGATAATTAGTGTTAAAAATAAAACTAGTGAGTGAGAGTTAGGATTTTTTTTTTTTTCTTTGGTTCTTAGAATATATCCCACAAAGGATGTGTGGAAGGTTTTATTCAAAAGACACTTAAAATAAATCTTTCCACAAGATGATTATATTACCAATTTATGTGCAGAATTAGGCTCACCTGTTTTATTTTTCCAACCTTAGAGTTAGCTTTTCTTTCTTTCTTTTTTTTTAAATTAGTTTTTCATTCAATGACACATTTACATGATTTTAAGGTCACCATTATATTTAAAGACATATTCAGAGAAGTGTCACTTATATCTCTATTGCTTTCACTCTTTTTCCTCCCTCAATTTATAGCTGTTTCTCTTATCAAAAATAAATAGGGGTATTTCTCTCTATAGACTTTTCTATTCTGATACACACACCCATGTATTTTTCTCTCTTCTTATACAGAAGACAGCACACTGTCTGTGCTGTGTTGTAGCTTACTTTTTCATGTCATAGTATGTCCTCAAGACCACTCAACAGCAGTATGTAGAGATCATTCTCTCCTCTTTTACATCTGTGTTTTGGGGAGGTGCCATTGTTGATTCAAACCTTCTCCCTTTGATGAATATATGAGTTATATACAGTCTAATGTCATTACAAAATACTACTGAAATCAAAAACTGTGCAAATGTTGTTTTATCTATGTAAGAAAGTATCTTTATGTGGATTTCTAGAGTTGAGACCGCCTAAATCAAAAGGATCTTGTTTCTGCCATTTTGGCTGCTTTATTCTTGCATTCTTGAAATATACTCTATTTAGTAATGAATGGTATGTAATTATATTTTTCTGTTTTATTGAATTGTTTGATAACATTTTATTTAAGAGTTTATTAAGGAATGAATTGTGTTCTTCCAAAATTTGTATGTTGGAGCCCTATCCCCAATGTGGCTGCATTGGGAGACAGGGCTTTTAAAGAGGTAATTGAGATTAAATAAGGTTCTGAGTGTGGGGCTATAATCCAATCTGACTTGTGTCCTAATAAGAGGAAGAGACACTAGGGGTGTGTATGCACAGAGAAAATGTCATGTGAGAGCATAGCAAGAAGGTGGCCTTCTGTGAGCAGAGGAGAGAGACCTCAGAAGAAACCAAACCTGTCAGTGCTTTGATCTTGGACTTTCAGCCTCAAGGGCTGTCAGAAGTAAATTTTTGTTTAAACCACTAGTCTCTGGTATTTTGCTATGACAGCCCTAACATACTAATATAATAATATAATAAATATAATATAATGCAATATAATATAATAACATACTATACTATCATATAGTATACTATACTGTACTATAATATAATATAATATAATATGATAGAATAGTGAAGTTTGATTTGGTCAAGCTTTTGCTTGAGCAGTTTTTTTTCTCAGATTGAGTATATATATTATAGCTATTTCATTGGAAAAGGTACTTACGTATTTTCCTTGGTTCTATGTTCTGGAACATCTTATGTGAGATTGGGATTATCTGATTTTGAATTGTGATATATTTTCCCTGAGAAACCATCTGGGGCTTGTGTTTTTTGGAAATAGCTCTTGGATACCTTTATTTCATCTTTCAAATTGGACTTTACTTTTTGTTTTGTATTAGTTTCCTTTGTTTTAAGATTTATTTGCATCAAGTTGTGCAAAGATTTTTAAATTTTCTTCTATTTAAATGATTATTTTGTCCTTGCCATTTCTTGATTACATGTGCTTCCTTGTTTTTTTTTTTTTTTTCTTGTTTAGATTAGCTGCCATTTGGAATATGTTATTAAAATTTTCAAAGAACCAATTTTATTGATTGTTATTTTTTAAAAATAGAAATATTTAAATTTCTAAATAGAAAATTATTTTTCTAATTCTAACTGTAATTTTTACTTATTTTCCTTATTCTTTCTTTTAGTTACATTTTTATTTTCTTTCTTTCTACCTTTGAATTAGAAGTTAATTTTATTTATTTGTATCTTTTTAAAATTAACATAAATATCAAAAGCAATGAATTTTCCTCTAAGAACTGTTTTACTTGTAGCTCATGGATAAAATACCTGTGTAGTTTATATTAATATTATTTTAGACTTTCTGTAATTTATGTTCACATTTTCCCTTTTCCTCCAAGAGGTATTTAATAGTTTTCTTTCTTTCTTTCTTTCTTTCTTTCTTTCTTTTTTTAAAGACTTTATTTATTTATTTGACAGACAGAGATCACAAGTAGGCAGAGAGGCAGGCAGAGAGAGAGGGGGAAGCAGGCTCCATGCTGAGCAGAGAGCCCGATGTGGGGCTCAATTCCAGGACCCTGAGATCATGACCTGAGCTGAAGGCAGAGGCTTTAACCCCACTGAGCCACCCAGGCGCCCCTTAATAGAGTTTCCTAAGTCCAAAAGTAGCTTGGTTTTGTTATTAATTTGAATTATATTGTACTGTGATGAGAAAACACTGTTTTTGTTATTTTTACTTAATGGAATTTATTAAAGCTTTCTTTGTGGTCTAATACCTATTAGTGTTCTGAACACACTGGAAAAGAATACTGAATGCAAGAGGGATATGGAGACTTTCTAGGTTTCTCAGTTTTAATTGTTCCCTCCTTTGTTGCTATAGTGGAGGGGGAAGGACTTTTATTTTTTAAGGAGTACCCCTCTTACCTTTTACTATTTTAATTTTTGGTGTGCCTCCTAATCTTCCTGCAATCTTTCTTCAAAGGGGCACTCATGCTCATTTATTTACTTCTTCCATTCACCTCTAGGGGACACTCTAACTGCTGCAAACCTCCATTTCCAGGGTGTTTCCTTTCCCCAGAGTGCCTTATCTATATATGCATACTTTTCAGGGCCCTTTTTTCCCACAGCCATTTGCTGGGATCCACTGTGTCTCAGACCTGTTTTCCACTCAGGGTAGGGCCATTCCATCCTGTGGTAGAATCCTCCTTGAAGTTATCTTTGTTTTTTGCCTCCACTAGGGACCCCACCCCCACCCTGCCCCAGAGCACTCTTTCTCCTTTGCTCATAGTCCCTGCCTGTGTTAAGAATGAAGAGTCTGAAATTCTACCCTACTCCTAAGCTAATCTGCAAATTTTATGGATGCTGGTAGAAGACACAAGACTCTTGGATCAGAGATGAAGGACTGCTTATTATTAGTCACAACAATAGCAATGATTAGACTATCAATATTTTTTGTGCTGGTACTCTAAGCCTAATTTCCACAGAGCAACGTAAAGAGGGCCATAGTGTGCCTGCACGTGGAAGTTGGTTGTTGTATAGGATGGGAACCATAAGCTTTGCAAACCCAGATCTTTATATTGGGCAGTAAATAGGCTATACTACATTCCAGATGGTGTCACTATATTTATCTTCCAAGGCAAACCAGACTTTTTTTCCGCCCCCATGGGGAAATACTGTCTCTGTCTTCTACAGCTGTTTGCTGTACAAACATCATTGAAAAGATAATCTGGAACAAAGTGCAATTCAATCCTTGCTCATGAAATGTGCAGAAACTCAAGACCTCATGGGGAATTGTCTCTTAATGCTGACTCTACACTAGTGGGTGCTCAGAGGCTACCTCTGCAAGTGTAAGGTTTTAGTTTTCCCACTTAAATGTAAATTGAAATTTATTTTCCTGTCTGCTAGTAAAGCTGTTGGCATGGCTATAGATATTATCTGCTTTCTTTTCATCCCAAATGGGTTTTGAAGATGTCTGGTGATTTAAATTTGGGGATAGCCATTATCTTACAGGAATTTGGAAACTCTCTGATTACTGATTTTGTAGTAAAAATTATCTGCTTAATAATAATTGTAGAAATACTATACATGGTTCTAAATTTTTAAATCCATCTATAGACAAAATGTGGAAAGCGAAAATAAATATGGAATAGAATGTAAATATTCTACAACTCAAAAGATGAATAATTGTTTAGCCAATAGAAATTGATAGGGAACAGGCAGAAGAGATGAAGATGTAGATGTGTTACTTTCCTCATCTTAAATAGTGTGTAGTAAATAAAAATTGCTTACCAATTATAGATAATGACCAAGTGGAGGATTGAGGCTAATATTTTATGCCAAAATGTGCTGTTCAAAAATTAGAAATAAAGAAAATGTTTCTATAGACGTATAGAAAATATAAATACAGAAAAGTTGAAATTATGTGACATGACCAAGAAAAATAAGAAGTGGGAGGAAGAAAGAGGTGAGAGGTATAATTGGTTTAAATTCTTTATTTTCATAGTTGAGAAGTTACTAGATACTATCTGAAAGTGATAAAGACATGGGATTATACACATTTTATTTAAAAGTAATCAACATAAAAAAATAAAAACAAATTGTTAAAAAGAAATTTCCTCTGGTAATGGAATAGGAAGGAGATGGTTTGGGAATGGAACATTTATCTTTTTATTTTATACTCTTCTGGACTATTTTGAATTTTAGTTTTACCAAATATATGTATGGTTTTATAATTTAAAATAATTTTATAGGTTAAAAAAATAATGTTTTAAGGGCCGAGAATTTACCTCTAACAAAATAGCAGTCAACACAGAACTCATTAGAAGGTTGGAGGCTTCTTCTTCAAGAAATCCAGATTGTGGTTTGCTATCATATAGAATCCACAGGTTTTTAACTGAGGACACATAGTTAAAGGCCTGAATGAGACGTTATGTTTATGGCCTTAGGTTGGAGAATGAGAGACAGTATCCAAACAAAAACACATTCTATAGATCAAGTGTGCCATTTCCTAGACGGTTATAAATACAGCCATGAAACTATGCAAAAGAAATGCAGAGACTCTCATTGACTATGAGAACTAGTCAATGTGTGGACGTCTAGTGGCACCCAATATCACAATTGTGCTGCTCAGAAATGAAAAGGGAAGTTAAAATATGACACTCAGTTGATCTTACTTATTATTAATTTCTGGAGTTCTATCTTCAGCCCCCAAATGCATTATCAAATGAGGCCCTGTCTATCTTAGTAGAGCTTTTTTAGGAAACTGTACTAAGCAGAAAAGAATGGAGTAGTTATATCTGTGTTTTAAATCCAGTCTCTTCGCACTAGAATTCTTGCACTACTTAGATCCTCTTAGGCTTAACTTTTTCATTAGGAAAATGCATATAGGAGGTGCCTGGGTGGCTCAGTCGGTTAAGTGTCTGCCTTCCACTGAAGTCATGATCACAGGGTTCTTGGATTGAGTCCTGCACTGGGCTCCTTGTTCACTGAGGAGCCTGTTTCTCTCTCTGCCTGCTGCTCCCCCTGCTTGTACGCTCTCTCTCCTCATCTCTCTCTCTGACAAATAAATAAATAAAATACTTATACAGAAATAAAAGAAAAATGCATATAGTACTCTCAATTTCATAAGATTG
Source organism: Mustela erminea (assembly GCF_009829155.1). Classification (NCBI taxonomy): domain Eukaryota; kingdom Metazoa; phylum Chordata; class Mammalia; order Carnivora; family Mustelidae; genus Mustela; species Mustela erminea. Next base: position 48,294,380 of record NC_045616.1, read on the forward strand.
TTTTAAAAATTGAGATAGTGGAACTATGCAGCCTCTTTCTTAGCCTCATGAACCTGACTTTTGCCTTCGTTATAGAAGACGTAAAGTAGTGGATTCTATATTGTTAAAATCAGAAAATGGTGGGGCACCTGGGTGGCTCAGTCATTAAGCCTCTGCCTTTGGCTCAAGTCATGATCCCGGGTTCTGGGATTGAGCCGTGCATTGCGCTCCCTGGTTGATGGCAAGTCTGCTTCTCCCTCTCTCACTCCCCCTGCTTGCATTTCCTCTCTCCCTGTGTATCTCTCTGTCAAATAAATAATAAAAAAAATTATTTAAGGAAAAATCAGAAAATGGTGAGCACATTCATCAGTTCTTTCAATATATATTTATTGAAGGGTTACTATGCATTTCACTGTGCACTGTGCTAGGATCTGGGATACATGCTTGAGAAAAACAGGCAAGATGAGTGCCCTCATCAAGCTTATCCTCTAGTAGGGAAGTCAGACATTGACCAAAGTATCCTGTAATAATTACAGACTGACATAAGTGTAGCAAAGGAACCCAGTTTTGAGATACCAGGTAACGAAGAAACAAGGGTCAGACTAAACATTCAGGAAAAGCTTCTCAGAGAGAGGGATAGTTAACCTGAATATGAGGAATTCATAAGAATTATATAGAAAAAGAAAGGAGTTGTCCGGGCAGAAGGAGCAGCATGAACGAAGGTCATGGGCTAGAGGACCAAACTGTAACAAAGTCAAGGATGCCAAAGCAGGCTGTGTGAGTGGTGCAGAGAATGAGGGTAGAACAGTGACAGTGTGGCTGGCGTAAAGGGTGTACTCTTTCTGGTCCCCAAGGACACCTACTACTTTGCCCTGTAAACATTTTATACATATGTGATGAAAATAATCTCTGGGTTTTTTAAGCACTTTTTCTGTGGTAGGCACTTTGCACATATTAAATCATGGAAATCCAGCAATGCTCAAAAGGCCCTTGAAAAGTAGCTACATCTATGTTTTACTGATGAGGGAACTGCTGGTTATGTGGTAGAGCTTGGACTGGAAGCCAGTCACTAGAGTCTGTTCTCGTAGTCATCGCTGTAATTAATGCCCTTCAAGAATGAATGAGTGAATGGATGGATGGATGGATGGATGAATGAATGAATGAATGAATGTAATCATTTTGGTTTGAGATCCTCCACACTAGAATATGAGCATGTTTTCTTTGAACTTTTGTTTGTTAGGTTGATGACTTCCTACACTTGGTGAGCACTTTATTATGAGCTAAAAAAAGGACTATTTACTGAGCACTTAGGGGCCAGGCACTATACAAAAATTATACATGCATTATTTCAGTTGTTTATATAGCCATAAACCAAGTCAGTCTGTGAACTCACTGAGATGGGGACCTTGACTTATTCATCTTGGAACCCACAGTGCTCGGCCTATTGTTTGTCTTCAATCAATCTGATTTTCCTTTTCTGTCCTTTCACTCCATATTTAAGTGCAATTTTAATTGCTTAAGTGCAGGGAGAAGGAGTAGGTGACCTTTTAAGAACTTCCAGAAGCTGTAATTCTGAATGTCCAATCAAACTGCTGTTAACTCAGACTGAATTTTAGTATGTAGCAGCAGGCTCAGTTAATTGAAAGATTGTCCTTAAATTCAAAAAAGGCTGATGCAGAAAGATGCTTATAATTTTCAGCCAAATGTACTTTCCCTAAAATGTGCTTTCACATGCCTAATGAAGTTGTTTACTCTGATACTCCATCCACACTGAAAAGAGTTGGAAATATATAATTTTAAAGGGGAGATATTGTTGTAAGACTTTTATGGTTATTTATCTGGGTTCTAATCCACCTGAAATGATTCTACCCTCAGGCATGCCTCAGGCCAAAACAATGTGAGAAGAGCTAAGGCTGACCACAACCCCCGGTTCCCCATATCTTTCTATTTATAAAACTAACATCATAAAGAGTGGTTGCAAAATATTGAGGTTCAAAATTAGTTGCAATAAAATAAATTCTAAGCATATAATAGGGCATTAAAAAAAGTGATTGCTACAATACAAGTCAAATCACCTACAGTTAAATATATACATATAATATATATTACTTATAAAGCTATTAATCCAATTTAACAACATCTAGGGCATTTATGTTAAGAAATTGCCAAAAAGCACTAAATGGAATTTACAGAGATGAATAAAAAGCTTAATTATGAAGTAGACTTGGGATATTCCAGTTGGTAAATGAGGCTATGAAATTGCCTTTTGTTAAAGAGGAGTATTAATGACTATGTTAGTACTGGACTAATATTTTATGATACTTAGTCTGCTGGTATGTGAAATGCTTCATACATCATCCTAAATGATAGTTTAGAAATAGTTTTAATGCCTATTTTATACCTTGCTAGTGAATTACAATCTGTTGATACAGAATATCTGTTAGAATAATTAAAAAATACAATATGTATGGTTAATGATAATCAAGAGAAATTATTGAAGCTTGCACAATGTCTTTTTAATCAGCGTATTCTGATTTGCGATATGCATGTGATATCTGATCAGATGGAAATCTGTACAACGTATCCCGAGAGTCACCAACACACATTTAGACGCCAAAAAGACTCATAATTTGACAATAACATGACAGAGAGGACAAGGGAAAGTTGATCTACCAATATTTATTTTCAAAGAAGCTGAAGTTTGAATATAAAAAGAAGTAAACACAGTATTCCTTGCAAAGGGAAGCTTTGTAAAATGAATTTGCATTTAATTAGACGAGGAAGTTCTACTGTATTCATTCCTTCTGTGTTCCTCCACAGCGCAGTTCTGTCTCCCTTTGCTTCCTCCATAAGGGTTTAGCTCATAAAACTCCCCACCCACAGTTTAGCTCATAGCTCTTTGGTCTTTTGTCAACAACTGCTTTGAATTTCAGGGTTACATCTTCAACTTTTATCTTTATGTGAATGATACTTAAATCCCACATTCTCAACCCTGGCTTTCACAACGTCAGCCTCCTACCTCTTACTTCTGGAGGAGCATTCCAACTGGATTTCCCAGCTATCCCTTCAGTTATTTAGTGTCTAAAATTGGGCTTGTCGTTCTTCCTCTCTTTTAGGCATGTCTCTCTGTCAGTAACTCCCAAGCTAGTGTTCCAGCTCAGTCCTGGAGAACTTTTTTCTGTCAGAACGGCCACCTCTCTTTCCCACCGAGGCCTGAGAAACTCAGGATATCTACTTAGCGGGTGCTATGAAAGCTAGGTTGGTGTCACAGTTAGCTGAGACCAGGGTAGATGATGAAGATAAGCAGATGAATAAAATCTACTTCCTGCTCTCAAGGAGTTCTCAGACCTACATTTCAGTTTCTTACCCTGTGTCGTTAACCATATAACACTATGGCGTGACACTATATGAATATGAGCAAAGTGCATCAAAGGCCTTGGGCTTAGAATTATTGGAGAACTTCCATAAGAAGGAATCCTGGAAGAGTCTAGATTTATACAAGTTTTGAAGGCTAAGATTTCCATTGAGGAGAAGTGGGTGGAAAATTTGCAGACAGAGACTTGCATGACAAAAGTAGAATTTCTCTGTAATTCTGCTTGTATTTTTTCACTTCTGCCCATATACTGCTAAAACCTAGTCTAGACTTGGAGAATATACTCACTACTGGCCATGGCAATCTCTTCAAGTTCTGGTTTTAGGCTTAGTCTTCTTCCAACCTATAAACACGATATACACTGACTTCCCCAAATTTGTTTACATTCTATAATATTTTATCATAATACAATTCAGAAATCTTAACCTGGAAATCAGTGCCCGACTTCCCCAGATTTATAGTCTGACTTTCAACTTCCATCGTAATCATTCTTGTAACCATTGTAACTATCCTTATCAATAGAATGCAGTGAACAGTCAATAAATAAAACAAGAAACCCAAGAAAATTTATATGTTCTCCAAAAGGAGCCTACTTGTTGTTTTCTAAGGATTCAGTGTGTGTGGGGTTGTGGATTATGTAGCTTATAGTTCTAGAGTAAAGAGAGACTTGAGTTCCAATCCTGACTATGAGACATGGGGCTAAGTTATTCCACCTCTCAATGCCTTGGAGTCCTCCTTTGAAAAGGAGATGATTGTAAAAGGAGATGATCCGTAAATACGTACCGCTTGTGAGTCTGAGCCAGGAATTCTTTCAGGCATTAGGGATGTTGTGCTTGAACAAGTCTCATCCTTCCTGGAGCTTGCATTAAAGAAGTAAGCAAGCTAATGAGTGAGATATGTTTCCATAATGACACGGTCACGAAGAAAATGAATCCGACTAATATGAGAGTGGGAGACAGAGGATGAGAGTGGTAGGAAGGCCATTTTAGATAGCGTGGTCCTAAATGGGGTCATGGTGGTACGAATCTCCTAGAGTTTCTGTGAAGATTAAATGAGATAACAGCGCCAGGTTGATAGTGGCCCTTCAAGGAACCCTAGCTATGATATTATCCCTGATCGTAAGTCTCTGAATCTTGACTTACACTATTTTTCCCATCTGGTATGTGCATCTTCCTCTCTGCTCATTCCTTGCAACTTCTTCAAGGCATGTTTGAAGCCCTGCCTCTTTCACAGCATTGCCTCTTTCAGGTCTTGCATTATGTGTTCCAAACCTCAGGAATCAATAGTGCTCTGACCTAAAAGTACTTGCATACATTGGGCATTTTGTCATGTGCAGCCTTGAGACCTCTCTTGATCCTCACTACTTTGAATTTTTGTATTATGATTTAACTTCCTGAAGTAAGTGTTTGTTCTTCCCAAGTCATATAGAGGTTCTCTAAGGATAGGATAAGACCTATGCTTTGGGCTTAAAAAAATGGAGAGATTATATATGTTAAAGAGATTTAATAGATTATTTATGTTAAAAAGATTTAATAGATATTTACCTCTATACATTAACAAAATACTTTCAAGCCTCGACTAAAAGCCCCTATAGTAGAAGGAATTACTCTGATATAGAGTGATGTGGCCTTGAGATGTGGAGATTAGTATGGGCAGTTTAGATCAATATTTAGATTGACCTTCAAAGTTTGAGGATAAAATTCACACAAAAAAATTCTAGTTTGATGGCTTCTTCCCACTGTGAGAAATATATCCTGTTCCGTAGCACTCTCGATAGTATTTTATATGCTTATCAGAATACTGTATTCTAACCACAAAGGTGATGCCCCGCATAGTGCCCTGAGAGTGAGATTTACTTTCTTAACTGGAAATGCTGTTTATTTAAAGGACATAGACAATTTGAAGAGCATGAAAGTTTAGGACTATACATTATTGCTTTGCTGCAGGAAAAAAAAAAAAAGGCTGAAAAAAAAATGGCAGCCACAGCACTTTACGTCCACAGCTATCATCTCAATGAAGCTATGGTGTCTGGTTCATTTCCCAAATTAGGTAATTGCAGCCATGAAGAAGTACTGATGTTTCCTCGGTGTCAGGGAGTCAATAACATCATCTTTGTATACAAAGCACAGCCCAGAAACGCTAAAGTTTCTCTGTGTTTTTCGGCACAATTCTCTTTTCATGAAATGAACTCTTACCCACCAGAGCAGATAAACACCACACCAGCTCTTCATGTACACAGCCAGAGAAGGGCAAGCAATTTTTCAGCATTTGAGGTGCAGTTATCATCAGGGGTGTGTGTGTGTGTGTGTGTGTGTGTGTGTGTGTGTTTAAAGCATTTATCTAGTTTCTTTTGTTTCATGTTCACTTGGTGTTTCTTAAAAACAAAACAAAAGCTTCAAAAAACACAGGGGCAATATGGTAGGAAAAAAAAACTAAAGAAAAACCAAAGAGTAGAAAATAAAAACCATAAAAAAAATCATCATCCAGGAGTAACCATTTCTGGTCTCTTTTTACGCATTTGCTCATGTTAATTTCTATGTGCGAACATACACAGTTTTATAAAGTTTGGATTTTAGTCAAACTGTTGGTGACCTGCTTTTCTCTTAATAATGTTTAGTGAACATTTCCATGTCCCCAAATATGCCACAGTGGTGTTGTTCTTAAGGTTTCCTGGACCTCTTTTACAGACATGCCTGAATATATTTAGCTAATACCCTGGCTTTGTTCATTTATTATGTTTTCAGTTTTCTTCTCTACAATGTAAGAATCAATACAGATTGAAGTTTAATGTAGTCTTCATTTTTCTTCTGATTCTTGTTATTTCATCTGTGTGCGTCCATGAACACACACACACACACACACACACACACACATATGGGCGTATATACACACACGCATTAAGCATAGCTTCTAAGTCACTGCTAACATTTAGCTACATAGTTATCAACCCATGATCCCTTATATGGAAAACTTGAGGGCAGATGTGTTATTATAACTAAGAGTTTTTAGCCTTTATAGAGTGTGTGTGTGCCATGTAGTCTGTGCATTGCTGGCGGGATCTGAGGCAATATCCAGAAATCAAGCTTACAAATATTCTAAAATAATACTTAGGAGCACTCACACTAAATGGTTAAATTAGTTCACGTAATTTGAGTCGTATTTTGCCACCACAGGATTTTTGGAATTATCTTATGAAAATATTTGGTTTTCAGATCTGTTTGGGTTTTAGAATTGTGGGTAAAAGATTGGAAACCTGTAGTACTGATAACATGCATTTCAAATGCGGACTGATATTTAGAGGCAAATGATGAAACTATAATGCAGTTTACATTTTATACTTTCTTATTTCAATAAAATAATATCAAACATTCCTGGAGGGGAAAATCTACTTAATATACCTCTTTTCTTTTTCTCTAAATTTGGTCTTACGAAGGTGCACAAAAATTCTTCCCGGTCTAAATCTAATTGAAATCACAGAGCTTTTGAATTTCTTAAGGACTACCTCTTCCTCCCTCCCTCCCCTTCCCTATTTCTCTTTCTCTCTCCCCTTTCCCTCCCCTCTCTTCCCTTCCTCCTCTTCCTTCCTTCCTTCTTTCTTGACAATTAGCCCCAATCTAGAATAATCAAATTTTGTATTGCACATACATCTTTCAGTTTCGGAGTTATTTAAGGATACGGAGCAAAACATAAAGACGACTAGCAGGTAGGAGAACAGAAAACCCAGTGAGTGTGATTCTAGCTGCATGACACGGTCAGGACAGGACTTAAGGGAAGAGCCCCACCTACCACACGGTGGATGGAGCCCTCATCACGAATAGGATGCTCACCCCTGGGGTCATACAAACTTGTGTCTACCGGGGGATCTTGCAGGATATGTAGACAGGGATCCTCTAGCTGCTGGAGGTAATAATCCCCAATAAATGCCTGTAAGCGCAATGTGAGACAACCCAGGCATAGCTCTTCTGAGCACCTCCAGCAGCAGAGGCAATAACATGCAAGGGGAACAAGGCTCTGTGTTGCTTCTTTGTGGAGCAGTTCCCCGGCCCAGCCTGCAGCAGAAGAGTGAAGTTTTCCAATCCAGAAGAAATGAATGGAAATCCTAATACTTTTTGGGGTTAAGTGAAAGAAGTTCAAATGGGCAAATGGCATTTCTCCCCCTATACCCTATATCCTATGGATCAGGGAGATTCGATGACTGCTCTCTATTTATCCATATATGGTTAAGAGCCCATGGCTCTTTAAGTAGCTTCTCTGTCTCGGAATTGCCAACTTGGAACACCATTATTTCCATCTAAAACATTAAAATGTCTCATAAAAAATAAAGGATATTACAGCCCTAGTATCTTATTTCTTTAAGAGGGGTGCTGTTGGACCCCAAACCAAGATTTTTGAATTACTATTAATAAATATACAAATCTTATCAATCCAAATGTAAATAAATAGATTGCATTTTCCAAAGGGAAAAGTAGTGATACAAATGCTATCATATTGTTATTATATATTAATTTTATTATTATTATTTTTATTATTAGGTCCTGTTATCTCTAGCAGGATTTTCTGTCTGAAATGGCTGTGATCAGTTCTGAAAGCAGGGGAGTCTACAGCCTGATGACACGTCAGGAATTGGCAGAGCCCCAGGGGCACGCTCTAGGAAGTATCCCAGGGATAGATGTGAAATTAAAAAATGGAAAAACAGTTTTTTGGTTTTTTATTTTTTTTTTGGCCTTCGTTCACTGTCCTGCACATTAAAGTCTGTAAGCGTTTTAGCATGCATGCAGGTTTTGTGAAATTTAGATGACAAATCAATGGAAGTTTGGCCTCTTTCTTCATAGGAAGCATATGATCGTTGAGGCAGAGGGAAAAAAACATGTAAAGACAACCTCAAGTCAATAAAATACACGATTCGTTACATATGATTAGTATGTAAGTTATGGCAGGAGTAATGTTCAGGCTAAGGAATTATCTTTGAAATGCAGACAGGGCAACTCCAGTTCATAACTGTCTCCAGGGGCTCAGGGCTGGAGGAGGAGAATCGCAAGGGGAGAGGACGGGACATGGGTAGCAATGTGGGCAGGAGAGGAGAGAGGTCATTCCAGGCGGAGAGGAGTGTTGAGTGACTAGGTGAGCTGTGCACAGCTGGAAAGACATCAGTGCTCCTATGTCTCCTCCTGCAGCAGTTTCCATGTTGTGTGCCATGAGTAATTTATCTTTGGGTCTTCAAAGTAATTTGATTTCATTATTTTTGGAGGCACAGTCTTTGTTAAAAGGCACACCAGTAACTTCCAAAAAGGTATTAAATTAACTGTATATTATTTACCGCAAGTACATTTCTCTGGCATAAATCTGCCTGATTTATGCAGCAGGATGAGAAAACAGTTTATTGCCATTATATATTGTTTAGGGATGAAGGTTATAATCTGTCACAATATCTCTTTGAGTCCAAATTCTGGCTAATTAATTCTTTTTATGATGATAAATTTCATTTTATGCTTCACTTGTATTATATTTTCTCTCATAAAATATAAATGTAATAAATGTAATAATAAATGAATATAATAAATATAATATGAACAAATAATTATTTTATGATTCACCTTTATTATATGATTCATATTTTAGTGGGTGTTTCTGATTATGTGTTAGCTTTCCTAATATTTATTTTTAATAAAAAAGATTGCTGAATTGATTGTGATTAAGGTATAGTGTGGGGTTTAAGAACAGATCAGAAAGCCTGGGATTTCAATTGCGGGTTCACCGCTTGCAGCTAGCTCGATCATTCGGGCAGGTTGCTTAACTTCTTTAGACCTCAGTTTTCTTATTTGTGTAATAGAAATAGTAATAGTACCGACACTTGCTCTGAAGGTGAAATGAGATAAGTAAGACATGTGTGGTTGCACTCCCTGACCTATGAGATATTTTCAATATGTGCTGATTATTTCTCTTGTTATTATGAAGATGTTAATTATGATGCCTTTAGTTTCAGCTGCTATAGAATCTAGTGACTTTACCAATGATTTCACTTCTTTGAGTGACGTTTTCTCCAGTTGCACAATTTTGCTACAGGGTCTTTCAGTTTCCTTAGCTGGAAAGTACTATGAATCCAGTCTGCGTTTCCAAAAGCCGTTCAACAAAATCCTCAAGTGAAAAGAGAAATTGCCTAGAATAACATAACAAGTACGTTTTGAAATTTGGCATTTTTTTTTCTGGGTTAAGAAATGTGATTAGATAACTAAAAATTATTGGGGTTACAGTAATACAAATGTAAACTCTCAGTATCTGTGGAGAATGGGTTTGTTGAGGCTCGCTACTGAATATGCGCCATTCCTTGCAGATTGTCCCGATTTCTTAAGAACGTGGACATTCAGAATAAACTGTGTTAATATCTTGAAATGTCTTGGTTAATATTGTTATTTATCATAGGCATATTTTCTTATTATAGAAAGAACAGCCCCTCAGTGGTAACTAAGAAAGCTTTCATTTGGAGCTATTTTGGGGAGTGATTTTTTTTAAACAAAATATTTTATTAAAATAAAATCAATCATCACATGAGGAACGAAACTACCATCCACAGAGTCATTAAGCTTAGTGGGGTGTGTGTGGACTTTGGAATCAAATGACGCAGGTTCATTTCAGGATACCCCTTGCTGTCATGTTGGGTAAGTTGCTTAACCTCTCTATACAATCCTTGCTGTCTTTGAGAGAAAAAAAAGTTATGCATATATAAATAAATTAAAAATATATTAAACAGCTTTATTGGGATATAATTCACATTGCATACAACTTGCCTATTTGAGTTGTACAAGTCAATGGCTTTTAAATATATTCACAGAGTTTTGCAATGTTTGCCACAACCAATTTTAGAACATTTTCACTTCCTCAGAAGAAATCTCACACCCGGTAGTAGTCACTGTCTGTTCCCCAAACCTCATCAGTCGTAGGCAGCTACTTCCCTACTGTTTTAATAACTTTGTTGATTCTGGACATTTCATCTGAGTGAAATCACGTGAAATATATCTTTTGTGTCTAGTTTCTTTCATTTAGCATAGTAGTGACAAGATTCATCTATGTTATAGCATTTATCAGCAGTTAATTCCTTTTAATTGTCAAGTAATATATCTTGGATGGATATATTGTATTTTATTTACCCAGTCATCAGTTAATAGATATTTGGGTTATTTCCACCTTCTGACTATCTATAAATTTCTCTCCAAGTTTTTGTATAAACTTGTGTTCTCATTTCCCCGGAGTACATACCTAGGGAGTGGGATTGCTGAATCATAAAACAGGGTAACCCTATGTTTAATCTTTCAAGGAAGTGCCAGGTACTGCACCGTTTTCCATCCCTGCCAGCCGTGTACATGGGTTTCGATTTCTTTACAGCCTCACCAACACTTGCTGTTACCTGTCTTTTTGATTATAGCCGTCATAGTGGTGTGAAGTGGTATCTCATCATGGTTTTCATTTGCATTTCCCTGATAGTTAATAACCTTGAGCATCCTTTATGTGATTATTGGCCATTTGTATGTTCTTGGTTAAATGTCTATTCAGATCCTTTGTCCATTTGTAAATTGGATCATTTCTTTAATATCATAAGTTTGAGATAATTGTCTGAGTACATTAAGTAATTAGAATGGCATCTGGTATACAGTAGATGTGCAATAATATTAAGTATTAGTATTATAACCTCATTTAAACTATGCTATTTCACTTAAAAATCTACAAAACTTAAAGGCTTTATTTTGAGAAAAAGAGATGACTCAGGGAACTCAACTGCAAAGAGGAAATGAACTTGATTTTTATTGTTCCTTAGTCAATGTTTAATTGTTTTCTCCCCAGGGATTATTGTAATGGACTTAATTAAAATAAATTAATAAGAGTTTTTGTACTCTTCCTTCTTTAAAATAAATCCAACTTAGTAGTTGAAAGCCATCCTAAAAATAAACTATTGCTATATAGAATAGAGAGAAAAGCAATTTAATGAATAGATTTGTTTATCATGATAAGAAGATTTTTAATAATGGAAAGGAAATGCTCACTTTATGTATATACGTTAAAAATATAAGCTATTCTGAGAGCGAACTGTTTCACTTTAATAATTGCAACAAGTCTTTTTCTTACTATTTCAAGTTATGAGATGTTTCATTTCTATTTTATAAACTCAGAACAAGATTCTTTTTGAGAACGCTGACACATCATGGAAGGCATAGATTAAAGTCATGTTTACAGATGCAAGTTCTATCATTTTTAAAATAAAATAGGATATTTTCATTTTTAGCAAAATCATTTCCTGTATAACCATTATGATCACAGAAAAGAAGATGGAATGAACATTTGGAGTCATAGAAGGTAAACAGGAATAGCCATTAGCTGCTAATGGAAAAAAGTTCAGCAGGGGCATTAAATCTGTATTACAGAGCCACCAATTTGTATTTTATCATATTGATAATGAATGCCAACATTACCGTTGAAACGAAACTAGGCATTCTCTCTTTAATCCCAATAGAGAGTTTAAATCAATAATGCCCACATTATCCATCTATGTGCATATCTATATATGCACATGTACTTTTAAACTACAAAATCATATAATGCGTTTCACTTTCATTTCAAATCTTTAACACAGTGATGTACTTCTCTGTTCTTCCAATCAATTTATTCTGTTAGTGTTTTTCAGCATTTTAAATCCCTGAGCTAAGTCAATAATGTTGATTACTTACCATAAGCACTGTAAACGCTATTCTAATACAGGTTATTTGCAATTTGACATCCTCATCTATATGCATTATTCTGCTAGGAAAATTAAATGAAACCCTTGATTTAGAATCTGAAACACTTAGAAGTAATGATCCTGTTTACTGATTGACTGAAGTTGTGGTTTTTAAGCACTACTTAATAGAGGAAACAAAAAGCAATATTCAAATAAAATGGAAGCATCTGAGTTACTTTAGAAAGCATTCATAGTCAAAAAATAATAGACTTTTATTTTATTTTTCCCTGCTTATGCTCAGTGCTGGTTAGCCAACGTTGTTATTTAGCTCAATATTATAATCCCATTTTTTTTGAGACACACAATCTTTCCAAACTGAAATTTAATGAATCCTATCTAAAAGCAATTCTGAGATTAGAACATTATTTGCATAAATCAAGTTTTCCGTTATATATTTGTTGAAAATGCATTATTGAAGTGTACTTCTAAAATATCTTTAATATGTATTTTTTTTAAAAGGGTTAGTTTTACATACACTCTAACTTATCTTTTAAAATATTATGTATATGACAGTGCAGGGGCATTTATCATAGATCTCCTTCTTTCTGAGTTTAGTGAGATAATGTGATATTTAAGGATATTTGTAGAAATTTTCATAAAAAAATAAAATTACAGAAACCCCTTCCTTGAAAATTGAAGCAACATTGAAAATACTTTTGTCTTCTTTATCTTCTGTCTGTATAGTTGGTCTCAATCCTCTCTTTCAAATGGGAATACCCTCTAAAATCAACCAATCACATTTGACTACACCAGGGGTAGATGGATATTTAACATTTGACTTAGTTTCATGGTGCTACTGAAAACTAGAAATGAATAAACTTATTTCAGAGAAGACAAAATATCTTGATCTCACAAAACAAACTGAGGGTTGCTGGGGGGAGGGGGTTTGGGAGAAGGGGGTGGGATTATGGACATTGGGGAGGGTATGTGCTTTGGTGAGTGCTGTGAAGTGTGTAAACCTGGTGATTCACAGACCTGTACCCCTGGGGATAAAAATATATGTTTATAAAAAATAAAAAATTAAAGCTCCCAAAGTATAGCGTTTCAAGTTGAACAAAATGTAAATAACAAAATAATGGAGGAATCATAAAATAGTATTTGAAATCTATTTGATTCTAAATAATTTTTTGTATAAGGGATTAATTTACATTGAGTTGAACATTTGAGTTTACTGATATTTCCAAATAGTAAAACATCTTTGTCCCTAAGACTTCTATCTTCCAGTTGAAGTACATTAGACAAAATAGAGGTATTATGCATTATTTTGATTATATGCTGCCATGAAAATTAAGTAGACTATCAAATACTTGAAATAATTAAAATACTAATCAGATACTAAAACCCCAGATAGATTCTCATTTCTAGATTTGTAATATCTGGTTTGTGTAGTTTTATTTATTTTTATTGTCAATTTCATTAATTTTACTCTAATTTTTTAGAAAGTAGCAAAGACATAAAGAAAATTCGCATACAGTATTTACGTTTGGGCAATCAAAAAGAAATTATGGCTAGACAGTCTTCAGGAGGATACCTTCAAGTGAAATAGGCAGTTTTACCTTAGAGCAAACAAACAGTAAACATTCCTACTCTCTCTTATTAGGCTGCTGTAAAGATTAAAGGAAGAACTTTAATATGGCAAAGTGGAATGAAGGTTCACTGAGTCAGGGAGTGACAGACAAAAGTTGTCATTGAACTTTACCTGTAATGTATAATGTTGGAAGGATTTGAAGGACAATTTTGCTTTGTCTTTTAATGTACTACTTGTTCAGTTGGACATTCAAGGGAGATATAGCCTTAGAACAAGAAGCTGGAATTTAAAGTACATGCTATACAAACAAACATGTATGTGTATGTGCATATATATTTAATTTTGAAAACATTGGGTCAAGAAAATAAACTTCAAGAAAATAACTTGAATAAATACATGGCTTTCTAAAACAATTCAAAAGTTAAACAGTGTAAATTAGGACATGCTTTACACACATACACACATGCATGTGTAAAGCATATTTCCAATTTCTAAACTGGTGGGTCAAGAAAATGAAGGTTTAGTATAAATAAGTCAAACATTTTTAAACAAACAATTCAGGAGTTAAACAGGTTAAATTAGGACATGCTTAGTGGATGATGACAAGTATTTCTTTTCCAAACTATTAATGGAAAAAAAATAAGATAGGAGACACCTAACTGTGTCCTTTTAGGCTTTGGAAATGCCTGTCCGGGTTCTGTATTTTGTTAAGTACTTAGAGTTGGTCAACACCTAGACATGATAAGGAGATTAAGTCCTGATTAAACTCCTATCAGTAGAATTCAGATCCCTGATCTGGCAGTACAGGAACACTAATCAAGTGCTCTTGTCTGTCTGTCATTGGCTCAGTATCAGATCCAATCAGTCACCCTTTCCTCTCTTCCAAACACAGCTCCTTCAACTTTGGTTGTTTATAAGTTAAATTAGAAAGTGCTTGTCTCAGCTAGGTGTGTGGATTCCATCTATCTGTGCTTAGGTGAGATGATGGCATGGAATAATAAGGACAAATCCTAGGCTAGAAGAAGCCTATAAAGATTAAGTTATTTCCACCCTTGCCCAACAATTAGCAATGCTAGACTGTTTAGCAGAGATCAATTGTAATTGAGGAACTGAGAAAGGGCAATAAACAAATTACTAGTGCTTTCACCAAAGTCTGAAGCCTGTTGGTTTACAGAACCTCTGTTATTTAATCCAGAAGCCCTCGAGGTTGTAAATTATCCATTACAGTTGTCACTAGGCCCTTAAACAGAAGTTATATACTAGTTTAAAGACACAGGAAAAGAGAGTCTCCTGGTCTTTGTCTCCCACAAAACACACTGTATAGAGTTGGATCAATTTAAAATAAAACACTAATCTTTTCAAGTGTTGTAAAAAAAGTTTAGAGGGTCAATAGGATAAATAAGAAAATGTAATTGGGCCCGTTCTTCTAACTAAAAATCTGATCCAGAAGCTTCTTACCTATATTCTATCTGGAAGATTGCGCACCAGAATTTTACTTATGATTAATACTAGCCTTACTGGTGTGTGTTTGTTTGTTTGTTTTCAGTGAATGTGTATCATCAAAAAAAAAGTAATTTTATGTGCAGAATGGATGAAGGTATATTAACAGGTGCTTTTTTGTTGTTGTTGTTTTGTTTGTTTTTTAACTTGTAACTTCACTGAGGTAGATATACTTTGTTTAATTTTCATAGGAAATATTTTATAGAGTACCTCCCATAAAGTAGCAAACTTAAGTTTCCATATTCTTAATGGAAATTTCCTTTAGCTGAAGAAAACTCCCTTATATATACTACAGTTAGTTTATTTAGTTGTGAATTTCCCTTTTTACTGACCAGAGGCTTCGCTCTAAGGACATTCATCCTTAATAATAATTTAGAAAGGATAAAATAACTTAATTGATATGCTCCTTAGACATGTGTCAATAATTGTAATAGTAAAATGATAATATTTCCACAAATAAGCAAAATGGGTATGCTAGATAAAGTCTATAGCATTGCTCAGCATATTCCTTCTGTGTTCCATAAAATAATACTTGAGATGTCACTTTTCTTTTATAAGTCATTAAAGAAGAGTTATCTGTCATCTCCAGCAAATTCTGCCCTACCCTTTGCTTTTATTTCCCCAGCAGATTTTTTTTTAAATATTTTATTTATTTATTTGAGAGGTAGGCAGAGAGAGAAGGGGAAGCAGGCTCCCCACTGAGCAGAGAGCCTCATGCAGGGCTCGATCCCAGGACTCTGAGATCATGACCTCAGCTGAAAGCAGAGGCTTAACCCACTGAGCCACCCAGGCACCCCCCAGCAGATATTAATGGAAGAAAATTCATGGAAACGAGAAAAAACTTGGTGACAGAAGCAACCCTTTGGACTAGGGTGCAAAATCCTTTTCTCTATTTTGCACGGCAGGCTTTTCTCTTTCTTCTTTTGTTTTTTAGAAACCGTGTCCTCCCCATGCCCGCATATTTTTTTTCCCATCTAATATACAGACTTGCTGTTTATTGAAGTGTGTTGTTTGTTGAATGAAATCGGGAGTCACAACAGAATTGTGACAAGTCATCCTGGGAATAGACAATGCAAAGTACTACCCGAGTCTGCAACATAGATTTTTGTTTTATTACAGCAGAATAGAACAAGTAGTCCAAAGTAATTTTTTTTAAAAAGAATAATTTCTGTGCTTTTGAATGTTGGCTATGTCTGGGGGGAAAAGTATAAACTGGATGTCAGCATGGCCAAGAAGGCTGTTGTAGCCTCCAGAGGTCTTAATGGTGATGAGCGGCTGTACATTAAATTTAGGTGGGATGGGCCATGCTGATTACCAAGATAGTTGAACAGATTATGTGAACAGAGTGGGGCACTCTGTTGTTCTACTAATTACATATGAACCTCTTTCCTGGACCAAGGAAGGTGCCCATTGAATTAAATTAGTCATGTGAGTGCCATCTTTTCACTTTGGTTATATTATTTGCCCCAAATTATTATCAAGTGGTTTCCATGAACTACTTAAAGAGTCTCAGGAAGAAGTAAGATGCACATTTTACTGGCTATTGATGAAAAGCTTTTAACTATTCTGAGCAAAAAAGAGATGCGTTCCTCTTCTTTCTTCCTGCTTTACTTCCTCCTTCTCCTTTTTCTTCCTACAAAAGTAATAATAATGATGATGATGTTTATAAATAATAAGCAGTCATAGTAGTCTCTTTGTTTTTTATTTTTAAAATTATTATTATTTTTTTATTTAAAAAATTTTAAAAAGATTTTATTTATTTATTTGACAGAGAGAGATCACAAGTGAGCAGAGAAGCAGGCAGAGAGCAGGGGAAGCAGGCTCCCCACTGCTGAGCAGAAAGCCTGACTCAGAGCTTGATCCAAGGACCCTGAGACCATGACCTGAGCCAAAGGCAGAGGCTTAACCCACTGATCCACCCAGGTGCCCCATTATTTTCTCTTTGAAAGTAACTAAGATTCTACATCCATTTTAAAAATAGGCAATCTTCAATTGCATCTACCATGGAAAATATTTTCCTTATCAAATAGTAATTTTACCAAATAAGTATTTCATGTGGTAGAGTTCAAATAGGTGAAGGAGAATTTCCAAACCAAATGCTTGTTTTATTCAGATGTGTTTTGATCATTGTGGCAAAGACTACCTTGTGGTATGAGCACAGCAAAGGATTCATTGCTATTAAGGCACAGTCCCTGCAAGGTGTTCTTATGTGTCAGCGACGTCTAATCACTAGCAATTGAGCAGACAGTTAGCATCAATTTGCCTGATTAGGCCATAAACAAACATTTAATACAGCAAAAGCTTCAAAAGTGTTCTTGGCTGATCTGTCCTGAGCATGCTATATTTGTCAACTGCTAAAGGTTAACAAAACTGGGGTGCCTGGGTGGTTCAGTCATTTAAGCATCTACCTTCTGCTCAGGTCATGATCCCAGAGTCCTGGGATCCAGCCCACATTGGGCTCCTTGCTGAGTGGGGAGCCTGCTTCTCCCTCTCCCTCTGCCTGCCCTTTCCCCTGCTTCTGCTGTCTCTCTCACTATCTCTCTATCAAATAAATGAATAAAATCTTAAAAAAAAAAGACTGACAAAACTGTATTTTCTTTTCTTTTCTTTTTTTTTTTTAAAGATTTTTATTTATTTGACAGAGAGAGAACACAAGTAGAGAGAGAGAGAGAGAGAGAGAGAGAGAGAGAGGAGGAAGCAGGCTCCCTGCCTAGCAGAGAGCCTGATGAGGGACTTGATCCCAGGACCCTGAGATCATGACCTGAGCCGAAGGCAGTGGCTTAACCCACTGAGCCACCCAGGCAGCCCCCAAACTGTATTTTTTTAGTGACACAGTTTGACAATGAATTTTTTGCAATTTTAATTCTGAGACACCTGAATGGTATAGAGCATATACTAAAGCTTAAGGTGTCTCAAACACTTTGATCTTATGTGGAGACACCTGAATAGCATATCTGGTATTGATAGTTTATGATCTGTCTTTGTAAAGGAAAATATGATGTATGTGACTATATACTGACACATAAGATAGAGATTTAGGTTGAGATAGTGACTTTACAACTCAATTTTTCAGTTGTGACATCTATACTGATTAATGAATTCAAGAAGATTCACTTAGTTGTGATTCATTAAACTCTCAGCATTGTTTGGTTCCCTAATTTAATTCTTAGTAACTTTTTAGACATTTTCATGCGTAATTGTGTTGATTTTTTTAAACTGAAAAATAACATTAAAAATCAACAAAGGATAAAAGGGCAGTAATTTGATTCATTTACTATGATTCTCTGCCTCATGGAAAGAGAACTAATAGTAAAACAATCTCAGAATTGACAAATTTTAGTGTTTATCTATAAAAATGCTTTTAATCTGTTTTTTATATATCTAGGGTGCATTCATTCTTTGATAAAATCCCTGATTTTTAAGAATAACATTATGATTCTAAATTCCAGGAAAGTTTTATGTTGCATAAAGAGAGACCAGTGAAACTTTAAAGTATTTTTTTCTAGATCAGGTGAGGCAGAACCAATTATTTGCCTCAAGCTGGAGGAACCCTGGAATATCACTTCCCAGAATCCTATGAGTCTAGAAGAAGTTACTTTCCCTTGACATCCATTTCCAGCTCAGAGAAGACCAAGGTCAGCCTCTAGAGCTGCCTGACATCAGACTGAATTCAGAGCTCGATAACCACAAACTTGTGGCAGAACCCAGTTCAGCCCCAATGGTCTGAGCATCTTCTCACATACCACTGACCCTGAATTAAGAACTTAAGAATTCTTCTGCTTTACTCAGATAATCTGAAATATGTCTCCTTAACACTTTTTCAGTCAAGAGGTCCCAGAACAGATGACACAGGGGACTCTATTCCTGAGCAGCTTAAGGAAATTTTTGACTATTGCTGCCTGATGCTAAAGGGAAATCTATGTTGTCAGTTTAATGGAAGATCAGAGGTGTCTCAGCAGAGGATCCAGAATTAGCCATCAAAGAACCAGGGTTACTTTTAACCCTCTAAGAGCTCAAATTCTCTCTCAAATAGATGGCACTGAGCCCCTTGGAAGTGTCATTCTTGGATCTCCAGTCTACCTTTTGGAATGACCTCCTATGTAGTGATTAGGGCAGGGAATGCAGCCACAGATTTCTCAATCATCTTTTGACAAAGTCTCCAATGATACTTGTGTATCTAAATAAAATGCGGAGCCATCAGGATCTAGGATGGACATTTCAGAGGCTTTCTTAGATATTCTGGAGAAAATAAAGGTTTTTATTCAGGACTTCTTTGTTAACTTGTCAAAATGTTGAGCTGTATATTTTGGCTAATATCCTCTGGAAAGTCCGTCCTCTAGGTGGGTGATGGCTCAGCTACAAAGAGGACCAGAGGGAGCTGGGAAGGTCATTTAAAATGCATTAGAAAGCTACTCGATGCCAAACACTATGCTAGGTGATTCTCACAACTCTATCATGTCTTCATTAAAGAAAGGGGATTAAAAAAATCCCCAAACTTTATGACTCTAATAGTGATCATAAGAAACAAAAATACATTTGATGTTAAAGGAAACGAAACTAAATAGCTCACAATCAAACTCTTAAAACCCTCTTAACATGCTGTTAGATCAGGGATTTTATAAACTCACATCATTTTGCTGGTGGCAGTTACTTTAGGTCTAAGTTGAGTTTGAGACCACTGATGCAAATCCTTCCTCCTGATCTTGCTGAAGTCCCTGTGGGGATTTGACTCTCTTTAGAGAAATGAGGGGTAGCTTGTTGAGCCTGGAGAAAAGCCCCTGTGTGAGGAGTTTGTGAAAATCCCAAGGGTGAGGATGTGAAACCTGGAGAAGATGGGTTTAGTATGACTTTAAAACAGAGCTGGTATCAGACAAAGTATCAGGGTTGGAAAAGGCTTTTTCTGACAGATTTTTTGATGGCGAAGTCTATGTTATTTTAGAATGGGAATAGTGACTAACCAAACCTGCCTGATATTACTCCGTCCTTGATAGTAAACCTTCCTGCTCAAAAGTTGCTGTATGTACCTAGGAAGTTAGATAGGGTCAGCAACTGGGCAGAAGAGAGTGTGGGTCTCACAGAATCCCCTCATGTGAGAGTTTTTGATTCTGGACACAATGGCTATGCTAAGCTAGGAAACAAATTCACCAGAGGTAAGGACTTCATCCCTCCACTGTGTCACAAGTTCTGTTGTGATTCAGTGTAAAACATGCTCTACTGCCGTCTCAGAGCAATGAGAGGCGTTGGATTGTAGACTGTGAAATTGACCCATCTTGGTGTTGCTGAAATGGTAAGAACTCCAAACTCTTTTCTCGAAGATGTCAAGCTCAGTCTCTGCACACAAAACGGATAGTGTGGCAGCATTAGATTTACTCTCTTGATCTGGAATCTAATAAGGCTTTATCTCAACATAAAAGACAGTATCATCATCTGGAACACCAGGAGTTATTAAAAATTAATTTCATAGTTTTTACAGTATTTTTCTGCTGTAAGAGAGTAGACTATCAGACCACGTTTCCGGAAGGGAGCATCAAAATCAAGGCAGAGTTAGGATGGAAAGTTCCCGTCCAAACACTGTGCTCTTGGGACTCTGCCATTTATTTCTTCTGCTGTGGCTGAGTGCATAATCATTCCCAACCTCACTGGTCACATTTTAGATTTAGATCTCATTTACATAATATATAAGCATGCAGAAAACATCCTAGAGGGCAAGTAAGCACATCAAGAGAGAATGAGAGATGAGTGCCTAGGTGGCTCAGTGTGCTAGGAGTCTGTGTTTGGCTGAGGTCATGATCCTGGTGTCCTGGGATCAAGCCCAGCTTTGGGCTCCCTGTTTGGTGGGGAGTCTGCTTCTCCCTCTGACCCCCTACCCCTGCTCACGCTCTCTCTCTTGCAAAAAATAAATAAATAAATAATTTAAAAAGAGATTGAGAAGAAATACTGAAAATTATTCTTCTGTTCATTTTACTTGTCTTTTTTTGGACCTAATTTGGAGAGTTACCTAAGGTACCAAATAATTTTTCTCACAAGCCCTTTAAGATAGAACGTGTCCAGTAGACTAAAGTTTAATCCAGTTACTTTCATTCATTTCGAGTGTGTAAACTACTCTGTGGATTCTGTCTTCATGAATATAATTTCTAATGTGTTTGGAAAGTTCCTTGGGGGATGCTTCAACTTGAGCAAGTTATTTCAGAGCACTCACAGCTACTAGGTTCTGGAAAATGCCATCCGCTCAGCTTTTAACTATTCTTATTAGTTAAGGACAATGGTAATGCTTAGTCAACCCCGGTCCCTTTTTAGAATGTTACCCTACATTTTTTTTTTTTTTTTGGTATGTTTCAAGAGTTTTCATCCATATCATGGTGTCACATTTTTGTGACCAAAAAGGAGTAATAAAATTTTCTGGATTTACGCCAACAAATAAAAAGATCTAGGAATTACCAGAGGTCTCCAGACTTCAGATTTCTTTCTTTCTTTTTTTTTTCTTTCTTTTCTTTTCCTCTTCTTCTCTCTCTCTCTCTCTCTCTCTCTTTTTTTTTTTTTTTTTGGTGTCAACCAGAGAAGGTTAGAAGCTAGAGGAAAGAATATTGTAAGAGCAAATCCTTAGGCAAGTAGTGGCAAAATCCTTGTCCTTGAAGCTTATATAAATAACTTTCTAGTGTTTTTTTAACCTTTTCTCTCCCCTCCTCTGTCCCCTCAGCAATGAGGCATGTCACTCCACTCGTTCACATCCATCTTTTTTTATTGATGTCCACTTTGGTGTCTGTACAGGTCATCAATTTTGCTGCCTCTTAGGCAGCCAGTGGGAATGGACAAGTTAAGTCACTGGACTTTGTGTGTCGAGCTTGAGGAGGAGGGAAAGGGAGGAAGTGTCAGCTTTCTTTAGCACTAACAGTCCCAATCAGATACTGGCACTGGGCCTCATAAATCTTGTGGCTGACCCAGGTGAACCCTGAGGCTCAGCGCTCACTGAAAACTGATCAGGCCTCTGCTTAGCTTAACAGGCCGTTCTCAGTGACAAGTGAAGGGTTCAACAAATGCACAAAACAGATATATATTAGTTGAAAAACTAATGGCTTTTAAAAGAATGTTTGACAATTGTTTAAGGCTGTCTGTAGATCCATTATACTGATAAACGACCCGCATGGTGTTTGACCAAAGTGGGGCTGGTTAGGAGGACACCAACTTAGAGTTTGTTTTTTCTTCCTCTCCTTTTTTTTTTTCTTTTCCTTTCTCCTTTGGTCATCTAGGTGTGGACTCTGTAAGCAGCACATCCCCAGACTTGGGAAAATACCTTGCTGCTTACATTTAACCTTGCCGTCCAAGTGGAATTAAAAAGATTCTGAGGCTGCCCTCAGTGACCTGCAATTGACCGCTTGAACTTCTAAGTTAGGGTCAGTTGGGGCCCAGAATAAGAGGTCAGAAGCTGGTCAGCTTTCTCTAGCCCTAACATGCTGAATGGGAAGACTTTATGGCTGTGATTTATGCAATCTGCTGAGACAGGTTAAGGAGACCTTAAAACACACCACGGGGCTCACTTGCACGGGGACACCCTCCTCTTGGAAAATAAATTCTGATTGTCCAGCGGGAAATCTCTTGGGGATACGCCTTGAAGTATTTTACCCTCTGTGTCTACAGATTCATTCCCACACTCGACCCCTGAACGTGACAGGGTTAGTGTTTCCAGATTTATTTAAACAATACAAATGCACCAAATGAAGCACTTTCAAACCTGATTAATTGCAAAGGCAGAATAACCATTGGTAATGAATTATTTGGGGGGAGCAGTAAACTCCTACAAAAGTTAACTCCTAAATCAGTTGCTTCAGAGGTCCAAACACAATAAAAGCTACGATATTTAAACCTTCCCAAAGAAAAGATATTAGGATTTGTGTTTGCCTTTGAAGCTTGGATCCTGTGAACTGTATCAAGTCCTTTTCTGGATAACATAGATGAAAATTATGATGTTTTTATTGAAAGTACCTTTAGAGCTCTTACAGATAAGCTTCTGCTTCTAGTCTGTGCACAGTGGAGTCAGAAACAGATCGACCCTCAGGATTTCCACTTTTACAGAAATTTGCAATGTCACCTTCTTTGTTCGGCTTCCACATTGGTTAGCAAACCAACAGTCTGGTTTTTGCGATGCCAGTCGTGATAGAGCCATGAATGTCAGTTTTACTCAGCCTGGAAGCAAAGAGTTGAACCCAGGTCTTTTACAGATGAAAAGCTACTTGGCACTATAAACCTTTAAGCTACCTTTCTGCTTTTTTCACAGGGCATTTAGTGCTTCTGTGTGCATATGCCTCTATCCCTCAAATTGGCTCTGATTTAATAGATGCAATTCATGAGGTATTAGTCTGTAATGTGGTCTAATTTCATTTGGTAAATGAGAGAAAAAGGTAAAACTGTGGAAGAGCCTCACTCTGAAAAATAGCTAGTGTGCAACATTCAGCAGCTCTTTTCTGTGAGGGTTTAAAGACACACTTTAGCAAGCCATATGCATGCCCCAGCTAGGTGTTTATGTGTGTAACTGGGAGGACTCGCTGAGTCACCTGTCAGCTGGTTGGGTAACTCACAGCCAACCAAGTTTTGCATATAAGCTTATGTCAGGACAAACGCAAAGGTTAGAAATTCAAAAATGCTATAAAAACTTTTCTTTTTTATTTTTTTTTTTAAAGGTTTTTATTTATTTATTTATTTGACAGAAAGAAATCACAAGTAGATGGAGAGGCAGGTAGAGAGAGAGAGAGAGGGAAGCAGGCTCCTTGCTGAGCAGAGAGCCTGATGCGGGACTCGATCCCAGGACCCTGAGATCATGACCTGAGCCGAAGGCAGCGGCTTAACCCACTGAGCCACCCAGGCGCCCCTATAAAAACTTTTCTACACAAATATTTAGCTGATTGACCTCGAGACCTCTTTGTTTTCCCAAGGTCACATTGATTTTTCTTTCTCTGTCTTTGACACTACCCAATGTTGAATCTTCTTGAAAATAGGACCTAGCTATAAAAGGTAGATCTTTAACGCACCTAGAAAAGCTTCTTGTATATTTTTTGAAAAGATGTTAAGATTCTACTGTGTGGGAAGAGAGGGAAGGAGAGGACCCGCCATCTTGTACACCTTACTATAATGTTTTGCTTCTGGTGGTAGAAAACTGATTCTCATTCAGGTTAGAGCTCTTGTAGATGTGAATGGGGACTGTTTCGTGTGACTCAAGGAAAGTTAAGGAAATGACAAGAGGCTTCGAACAGGCCCTCTCCCCTCAGATCAGACTGTCATAGCCTTTGTCTTCTCAGCAGAACAATTGACTTTTGCCAGTGGGTTCCCACACTTTAGTGTGGTTAAAATGTTGTTTTCCTGCTGCATTTAATCTGTTGTAAAAAAGGGTATCTTCATTCTTGAACAATAAAAATTAAAGCTAATGTTCCCAGTTCACTGTAAATAGCTTTTTGGAAACTCAGTTAATTAAATCTTCCATTATGAAGTATTTTCTATTACTAGAAGAAATTAAAAGTAGACAGGGAGCACAGGGCAGCCATTAATGAGGTTACTGAAGATACAAAGGGAGGCTGCATTATGAGATTGGCTCCAGAGAAAGTCTGTGGTTAAGAAGATCCCTAAAGGAACGAAGACTCAGTGTACCAATGATCACTATTGATCAATTAGTGTTTTTGAAAGCTCCTGTAGCAGTCAATGAGCAGTTTTGTCTTTTGCCCTTGGCATTGGCTGTCGATTGATTCACGGGTGACCTTGTTAAAAATAAACAGATAAACACTGAAAACGTGTTAGTGAGTAATGAAATAGGGATTTGGTGTACTCTGTAGTATGGCCTTCTTAAGGGCAGTTCAGTCCTTCCCATTCTGCATGGACTAAACCTCCTCAACTTTCTGTGTTCTTTAATCTATGCCAACTCAGTCTGTGGGATTTCCTCATCACTTGTGTTCAAAACCATTTCTATATTGACGAATATTTGGAAGAGTTGAGTCCTTTCCAATTGCTTTTCCTGCCAACTCTGCTGGGGTTTTCTCTCTTTGGGTTAAAATTAAAATATAAAAATATGGTCTTGTTTTCTTATCATCACCAATAATTTTTGCAATCTTAAGAACATTAACTTTAGGTATTATGGCCAAATTCCAATTCAAACAACATGCAATTTGTTTTTTTTCCAGAATGCAAGCAATATAAATTTACTGAGACAAAATGGTTGTCTTCTTAGTCTGCTGTGAGGCATTACTGGCAATAAATAATTGGCCATTATGTTCCAGACCTAAGACACAGTAAGTCGCTTACTCCTATGTTTGGCAGTTGGCTTTCTTCAACAGCTGCGGGTCACCAACAGGGGCTGTGAGGATTGCTTCTCTTGGTACCTTCTGGATAATGTCTCCCCTTGTGTATTTCTTAGCTCTGCAGTTCTAGGCTCTTATATTTAACTTATCTCCAAGAGATGCCTAACGAAGGAGAAAGTGCTTAAACTGATAGAAGGCTGATTTTCCTAGAAAACCAATTAAGTAATTGCAATGGAAATATTTTTATTACTACGCCAATTCAATATTTTGAAGGTATACAATCACAAAGACAATATCCTCATTCTTTCTTTATGTAGCCTGGACAATAGGTTGATAATACTTTTCATCATTTATTCTTACTGAATAGTAAGAACCAATACATGAAAGCTTCCCCATGCTTACTAACTGGTTTTTACCTATATTAACTCTTAATCCTTGTAACAACTCTATTAGATAGTTACCACTCTTGTCTTCATTGGACAGATAAGGAAACTGAGGCACAGAAATGGTGAGGCTTGAGGATGGTCAATAATTGGTAACAGGATTTCAATTCAGGAAATCTGCCTTTGGAACCTGTGCTTATGGACACTCTATGCTATATCAAATAATTAATCTACCTGGAGACAAAGTCAAACTGGGCTGGCTCTAGGCAAAATGACACAAGCTATTTCACACCTTTAGTGTCCTTTCCCAGTACCCTTCCCTTGTATTCAGGAGCAATCTTTTCTCCATCTGTTTAGTTCTCTGCTAGCTAGCTAGCAAGAAAGAATGTAGTATTTATCATTTATCCATTGACTAAATCCATTACACCATGATACCTTCTTTTAAGAAATATATATTCATTCATTTATTCACTCCACAAATATTTGTTGAGACTTTATTGTGTCCAGAAGCCATTTTTTCCTTTTTTCCTCCTTTCTTTTCTTCCTTCTTTCCTCCCTTCCTTCCTTCCTTCCCTTCTCTGTTCCCCTGTCTCTTTCTCTGTCTCTCTTCTTTCTTTCCCCTGTCCCTAACTCTCTTCCTTCTCTTCTAAAGAAGTCCAGCAACTCCTGGATGGTTCAATTGGTTGAGCATCCAACCTTTGATTTCGGTTCAGGTCATGACCCTGGGGTCCTAGGATGGAGCCCCACATCAAGCTTCATGTTCACTGGGGAGTCTGCTGGAGGATTCTCTCTCTCCCTCTGCCCCTGGCCTGCTCAAATACTCTCTCTCTCTTTAATAGATAAATCATAAAAAAAAGAAGTCCAGGCCTCAACAAACAAGTAGAGGACATGCAAGGTCTTCTCTTTGCTTTTGAACGCAGCAAGGAGTAGGGGCCACCTGGCAAAGATAATACCTCCAGTCAGACTCGTCATCCTGTCTTCATTGAAGTCTCTTTGCTTTTGAAATTCTGCTAAAGTAAAGACTGGACTCAAGGTAAACCATCTTAAACCATTTTGGTAAGACGGAGACCAATAGGGTCAGGCAATCACTCACTCCACAAGGACCAGATAGTGTTAATCCCCTGAGAATCTTAAAAAAACACACACAGGTCACTCTGAAGCCTTTGCTAAATCCTCTTGATTTTAGAAGCTTAGATTCATAGACCTGGCAGACAAGCATTTCATTCAAAGTATACCAAATACAATGATTTCCCAGTACTGGAAGGGTACTTGCCCTAATCTTAAGGGAATGATGGAGGATTTTTATTAGTGTGATATAGTATTCTAGTGTATTGCTTTTAGCTGTGCATTTTACATGCACAATTTCAAGTGAAAAGTTAATTGAAACTATCATATTTTACCAAACTTTTATGGCAGCTATCCAAAGCATGAATCACTTCATTTGAAATAATCCCAGGTTTGCAACAAGATTTGTGCTTTTAATGAGCTTGGTTAAAACCATGGATTTAATGTAGAATCAATTGAGTTAAACTTCATGCTTTTTCTGATCTTGTTGTAAATGTTTTTTATAGTTCTAATGCTTAAGAGACTTTTGTCAAACTTTTTGGTGACAAGTAGATCAAAAAACCCACAGTTATTTGGCTCTATCCTTCTCCAGAGCTGGCAGAGAACAGGAATTGCAGAATGCAATTGGCAGAGCCAAATATACACAGAGACAATGTAATAACATTTCAAAAGGACAATTCCATGGGGTTCTTTGTTGAAAGCATTATTTTGTCTGCTTTCAGTGATTTACTGTTTCTTTTTTTCTAGAATTTATACCAGAGCTTAGAAAATATCAGATTTAGAAATAAAGAGAAAAAAAATGCTGTGCTTTATACTTTTCATAGACCTTAAAACATGTATATGAAAAAAAAAAAAGAATAATAAGGAACTTAAATCGGAATTTGTTGGAATACTACATTTTTGTGATTTTTATTTTGTATTTAACTTAACTTAGGCATTTATATCCACACTTATACCATTAATGTCCTAAGTTTCTTCAATAATATGGAGAGAAAGCAGAATTATATAATGTATTTAAAAGAGATTGCAAAAAAAGAAGGAAAAGCAAAAGTGGACTTAAAATAGAATTAAAAGGATCAAGGAAAATGTGTACATGAAAAGATGTACCCTATTCTTAGCTTTTAAAGAAATTCAGATTAGAACCTCAGTGAGATCATACCATATATCTACTAGAGTGGCTTAAATAAAAATCTCGACAATACCAAGTGCTGACAAGACTGAAGCAAATGGAACTCCCAGATATAGCTGGTGGGAATGTAAAATGGTACATCCATTCTGGAAAACAGTTTTGGCAGTCTCTTATAAAGTTGAACATTTACCTACCATATAAATTAGCAATATCACTCCCGATTTTTATCTACAGGAATTAAACCTTATACTGGTATCGTGTCTTTAGTTGAATGTTGATAGCAGTTCTGAATGTTACTGTTGCAAAAAAAAAAAAAAGTCCCAAGCCTTCCAATGGGTGAGTGTACAAACTGTGATTTACCCATGCTTGTGAGAGAATACTGAACAATAAAAAGGAACAAACTACTGATACACGTCTCAATCTAGATGAGTCTCATAAATGATGTTATGCTGAGTGAAAGATTCCAGCTATAAGAGGCTATGTAATAGTTGAGTTCATTTATAAGACATCTGAGAAAAGACAAGTATAGTAGTGGAGAACAGCAGAGGTTGCTGGTGTTGTAGTAGAAGGATGTCATTATTTTGGGGATGATGAAACTGTTTTGTATCCTGATTGTAATGGTCTGTACATGTATTAAAATACATAGAACATATAGAATTATGCAACTCATAAGAAGTAATAAGTCTGAAGAATTTAGGTTCAAGTCTTGCCCCCTTTTTCTAATGGGATAAAGGAAATTTATTCGGTCATGCAATATACAACATCCATACCGGAGAAAAAAAAACAACAGTGGGAACTCTGAGGAAGTTCAACTACTCCTCATGTTGGTACCAGATGGGCCTAAGAGACCACGTGTTAATCACAGGACACAGGATAAGGTCTTATATGAACAATGATGAGTTTCACTGAAATGTTTCATTTTGGGACCCTCAATATAGGCTGATAACATCATACCAGAAGACAGCTGAGCAAAATTAATTTGAGGTGTGTCAACTCCATATAATCTAAAACAAAATGAAACAAAACAAAAAACAACCAAAAAAGCCCTTCTTATTTTGCTCAATCCAGAGGTAGATTTTAACATATCCTTCAAAACTGGCAGCTTATGTCATTTCTGTGAAGCCTCCTTCATCTGTGGTGGAGTTAGGTGTGACATTTGTCTTCTTCCACAGCATCCTGTGTCCAACTTTAAAGAGAAACCGTGTCTTTTTTGGGTGACTATTCATTTACTTGCCAATTGCTCTCACTCTACCGAATTTTTGGAAAACAGGGATTTTTTTTTAATCTTCGTATTTTATCAGGCTGTCTGGTATATAGTTGATGTACTCTTAATATTTGTTGACTGAGGTGGGTATGGGTGGCAGTGGTAGTAGTGGGAAAGGGTAGCGCTGAGGATGGAGAGGAAGGGGTACTCACCGAACAGCTTTCCCTCTGAGGACTAATTTGAGAAGTCTCAACACACACCTGTGAGGAAGATACCGCACAGGAGGCGATCGACTGGGATTTATGAACTGTGCCCAGAGAACAGAAGGATTTTTAAGGCTGTATGGACATAAGTATTCCATAATGTTTTAGAAGTAAAAACAAAAGAGTTAGGAGTCATTAACATGTCTACACCTTCTAGTATGAGTCTTAAATTAATATACCCATTTTGCTTTTTTTTTTTTTTTTGGAATCCATTTTCACTGGATGAACTGCTACTAAATTTCTCTGTGACCTTGGGAAAGTCATTTAACATTGCTAGGGCTCAAAATGCTTATCAAAGAAATGAAAGGGATGTAGTATTCACACAAAACCAATATTTTGTTCTTCCCTGACATCTTAATAGTTTAATGAAAGCCATATTTTACAGGCTTAATACATAGTATCTGACTTCCTTCTCTGACTGAATTGATGGGCCGCTCAATGATTTCCCTACCTCACTTGTTCTTTCTCATCAGCTTGCTGCAATATTTAAAATTCCCACCAGGATCTGCTTGGATTCAGGATTATCTCTATAAGGCTCCTTTTAAAATGCAAATGAATTATCTAGAGGATAGACACATAAACTCATTAATACATATTCAATATGGATTAGTGATCTTTAAAACTTAAATCCAGTCAGGTCACCACCTTACTTAAAATCTTTTAGTGGCCTCCCAATGGGCTTAGGATAAAGACAAACTGCTTGTTATGGCCTTTGAGCCCTAGCACATTCCATCCCTACCTTCTGCCCCACCTGTCCAGACTCACCCCCATGCCGCTCCTCTGGCTCTCAGGCTCCAACGGCTTTAGTCTCCTGCCATCATCCTCTTCTTGCTATTCTCCTAGGCACTTGTCTCTGGCTTGCCTAGTTAATGCCTATTTATCTTTGCCGCTTGATTGCTTCTTTCTCAGGGCCCTGTTCTTACCCAACATAAGTAAGTCACATTTCCCTATTTCGGGCTTCTGCGGCATCCCGCACCTTTGAAGGATTCTTCCTCACAGTGCTTCTCCCGTGATTGTCAGGTTGCTATCCGTCTTCTTCATTAGATCATAAACTCCTTGAGGACAGGGATTATGTCTGCTTTTGCTTGCTGTTAGAGCCTTACTGTCTATCATGAGGCCTATTATCTATTATGCCGTCCGTAGTGTTTGTTGGAAGAATGAATAAATAACGAATGGAATGAATGAGTAAATAAATGTATCATCGATCTGGTCAATGCTGAGTGTTAACAAAGCACAGAACTCTGTGGAATGGGATTTAATACAGATTAAAAGCCAGCGTTTCCCAGTGGCCTATTCAAGATGTCCACTCCTCCCTAAGTCTGTTTTATTTTTTTCCTCGATTCTTCACCTATACCTCTCCTTGTTCTCTCTCTTTCAGTCACAGTGGCCTCCCTGTGGCTCCTCAAACACATCAAGCATACTCTGACCTTAGGGCTTTTGGGCAATGGCCTTTTCCTCCTTGAAGCTCTCCTTCATACTTCCATATGGCTGACTTCTTTACCCAGGAGCTGCCTTCTCAATGAGGCCCATTTCGGCCTCTATTTGAAAGTACAGTCCTCTTCCTCCACTTCCCCAGCTTTACTTTTCTTTTTTTCCATAGCCATATTATCAGCTGACATCCTGTATAATTCATGCACTTATTATATTTGTTATTTCTTTCCTGTTTCTCTTCTTAGATACAAGCTGCACGGGGCCAGACTCTTTCTTTGGTTCATTGACATAACTCCAGTACTTACCTGGACCACTGCCTGATGACATGTGGTAAGTGCTCAATAAATATTTGTTGAATGGATAAAGGCAGGAAGGTGGGCAGAAACATTGTCTCGGTCAGGTATGGGATGAAAATACCAGGCAATCAGCAGTCACTAGATTCTGGGAGGAGAACAGGAAGGAGACAGGGTTTTCTAAGACAAAGCCACCCACCCCTCTGCTATGCATTAGGCCTGACCCTGCTTTTAAGTGAATGAGCATTAATGGAGAAAGATTCTAATTTACTCCAAAATAATTTATATACTAGATAGGCTTATGGACATGGCCATACTTCTGACAAATGAGAGATTTCTGCCTTTGAGTTCTGCTATGTAAACATGGCAGATGGTTATATAAACATAGTACTTAAGAACTGTATTTGGCAAAGGAGTAAGAAATAGTCTCACGAGGACATTCTGCACTTTGTGTTACAAGAACTAGAGAATCGTATAAAGACACGAAGTCCCTTCCTCTCAAGTCTGTAAAAAGTGTCTATTACCATTCTCACTGAAGGCCACCAGATTTCTGAACTGCTCCAACCTTCTCGCTTTCACCCCAGTTGGACAACACTGACAAATTTGCTATTTATTACCTCATACGTAGGAGAAACGTATTTGAACCTTATCCTTTAAAATTGACAAGATACTTGATATTTATTTTAACACTTGCAAATCTGGATACTCAAGAAATACAAAAAAGGGGAGGAAAAAGAAGGGAAGTGTCTTGAAAGTATTCTAAGTAATATACCACCTTGAGAGGGAAACTTGTTGAAATTTTCTATTCAGTAAAAAATCGTAACTAAGTTGGGCTTAAAAACCAATTGTATCAGACTTAGAGGAGGTTAGATAGATTTAGGGTCAACCTTGAAGTCACAGGGAAGATAATACAGACTTTATTCTCAAGTACAGCTGCCAGGAATGTATTTAGCCTATTAATAAACAGAGAAGGATCCTTTGTTTCTTCCATGGTTACTCTTGCTCTTTGAATCTTTCCGTGATTTCTCTGCCCACATTTCCTCTAAGTTATTTTTTCCTGAAGAATGGTTTTACATGGCAGTTTACCTCCTACATCCTTCTACCCCAGGCTTCAATTTTTTTATAAAAGTAGGAAGAGAAAGAGAACTGATCATACAGTCAACACTGTGATCTTCTCAATGAAATTATTTAGGTGACTGAAGTACTCTTTATCCATATTGCAATTGTAAAAATTATTTGCATTGAAATTTCTTATGGCTTGTGTTATATTGGTATTCTTATCTCATATTTCATAAAAAGATTTCTCATCAAAGTCCAGTGGTCTGGATGTCAAGTACCTAGGCAATGATTCTTGGTAACAATAAAAGCTATTTAAAGTGTTAAAAACAAAACTAAACAAAAAAGAAAAAAAACCCACTAAACTAAACAAAATTAAATGGCAGGTAGGTGGGAACATGAGACATATTAGGTTTAAGCAGGGGAGTTGCAAACCTTGTTATTAAAAAAAAAAAAAAAACTGGAAAACTGAGAAAGCTTCCTCCTCTCCATGAATTTTAAAGAGTGAATAAGCTTAACCCACTGAACACAACTCTGAAATGTTTCTAATTCCCTTATTATCAATGAAGGTAGACCAGAGAATGTGCAGAGAATTTTACCTTAGGGAAATGTGCTGCTGTGCATTTTCAGTAACTGTAGAGTCCATTTCTGCCTCTACGCTCGAAAATGAACAGCATGTTAACAGGACGATTGCCTACACTGTGGCACTGTCTGTTTAGGATTAGGCCATTAAATATTGATGGAGATAATTGTTCCTACGCTTGAACATCAGAAAGATGGAACTAAGAGTAGTTTAAGTGGCATTTGCCTTTATGCTTGGTAAATAGAGGGCTGGATTTCAAAGTATAGCAGGGTAAGTATTACCATGTGCTCAGTTGCACAGCCAAAGCATCATTGATCAGAAACTGTGGTTTGTAAAAACGTTATAGTAAAAGTTCAGTGAAAGAATTCAGCTGAGCCTTGTTGGAATTTACTGAAAGAGAACCTGATAGAACTGCGTCTTAGGAACATGCAAGCAGGATTTCTTGCCATTTGTCTAGTTTTTGGGTTTTTTTTGAAACGATAGTTGCACGTGTTATAGTATTAACTGGTATGGTACTTAGCGCATAATCTAGATTTCTTATACTTTCCCCAGAAGTAGCAGGGTAGTTTGTGAGGGCCCTAGGGTTGGACTGCCAGTGCCCAGATCTCAGCTGTGCTTGTGCCTACCTGTGACTGGTTGGACTACTTACCTTTCCAAGACTCAGCTTCCTTCCCAAAATGGAGGTTTCAGTGTATTCATTCTATATGTCCTTGTAACATTAAATGAGATATGTGTGAAACTCTTAGAGCAGAGACTGGCACACAGTAGACTCTCAAGTGATGTTAACCTTTGTGATCATAGAGCATCTATTTCTAGGAAGCGGCAATGTGCCTCAACAGAGGCTGAATTTTGTGCCAAAAATACATGATAGAAAACCAGTTGCCTCTGAAAAGCTGTTAAATTGTTGCTTTATTTCAGAAGGTGAATTTCATGTCCCTTATCTTTGAGTGGAGCCAAAACCCTCAGCAGCTAGTCTTCACCTAAGAAAGTGGTCCTCAGAGTTATGATGAAACATTTCTCTCTTGCTTTTTAATTTTTTCAACTGAAGCCTATGAAGTCTTTACATAAGTATGAGGCTGTTCAAGATCATCTTCTTCCTCTTTTTAAAAATATTATTTATTTATTTGACTGAGAGAGAGGAGAGAGAGAGAGCATGTGTGCAAGAGAGCACGAGTGAGCTGAGAAGCTGAGGGGAAGCAGACTCCCTGCTGAGCTGGGAGCCCAATGAGAGGCTGGATCCCTCGCCTCCGGGATCATGACCTGAGCTGAAGGCAGACGCTTAACCCACTAAGTCACCCAGGTGCCCCTCAATATTTCATTCTTGATCTCATTTTGATACTAGACATATGTGGACTTTGCGTGGGAGGAACAGAAAGTAACTGAATGGGTTTCCACAACATTTGTTTGGTTTGACTAACAAAGACTTAACATCTGTAATGTTTCCATTCAGCCTCCGACTTCTGGCATTCTGGAAGGACAGGGCAATGCAAACCCAATAGGAATATGTTTGTTAAGACTGATGAGAAGTCATTCTGCCATGTATGAGGTAGAGATTTACCAATTCATTTCTTTTGGACTGTTTTTAAAAGTTCTTACCCACTGGTCTCGGGAAGGAGTCACCACTGCTTGAAATAAGAGAGCACAAATCCTGCGGATAAAGTCCATGGCAATGTCCAACGTGCTGGTCTTTACAGACCTTCATGGTGGAATGAGTCATGTTCTTACTCATTTTTTGTTACATTTGTTGACTAAGCTGAGAATGTTCCTTAAGCTATATTAAAGATAAATATTAAAGACTAGAAACTGTTTTCTTTTACAATTATTTTTGAGAAATGCTTAATGCATATTCAATTTTATAATCTCTTTCTTTTCAACTACACCAAATTTCTACTGTCAAAGCTAGAAAACCTCTGTAGAATTAAAAGAGCTAAAATTTTATTTCGAACTTTTTTCTAAGTAGATGGAGTTTCATTCACAACCAGATAAAGATATCTTTGTATCCTACTTATTGCAATAATAGACCGGATGGATTCTTGGTAAAACCTGAATATTTTTAAATGCTCTATATGTTCTAGTTCTAAATTGCATGTTTTAAGCATATTGCTTTGAAATCCTGAAAAAATGCATACTGAATTTTGATGTGTTCTAAAACAGTCATGAAAATTAACATCTTCCCTCAGCCCAGGGCCAAACAGATTTTTTTGCAGGGCCAAATTAGAATCTGCCTACAGGCTTCAGATAAAAAAAGGTAGCAAGCAGGCAACTTTTTAAAGTCAGAAAAGGCGAAGTAATCTTATATGGCTATCTTTTTTGGTAATCTAAGTAGCTGGGAAAGGGAATAATCTTTTAACTTAGCCTTAACCCTCTAGAGTGTGTATGTCAATAGATTTTTTTTTGCAGGATGTAGGCCGGCATAATGGTACTTTTCACCTGTAGAAAACAAATTGTTTTAATGTAGATATATAAGTTATGGGAGTGGAACTTGCAGAACATGTTAACTGGGTATTTTTTTAGATACATGTTCTTTTAGTGTTCACATTTGAGTTCACTAGCTATCCAGCTAGTGAACATTGGGAGGTCAAAAGCTGGAATCATGGATTACTAATTGCAGATTACAACTTCTACTTGCTCTGAAATTCCATAGGTGAAACTAATAGCATGAATTATAACAACCACTAGGCTAAGTACAACCCTAGATAAGCAATGCCCATAGTGCCAAGAAAGGAAGGAACACCTAGAGCTGTCTAGGGAGAGGAGGTCTGGGAACGTGAGCATGTGAAGTTGGAGAGTCTATGATAAGTAAACGTGGTACAGGTACATAGAATGAGGAATCAGTACAACATTCAAGAGATAGTTATGAGCCCCATTTCTACTGGAAATGTACTAGATGTTGAGAGTCAAAAATGAATAAGATATTCTCTGCCCCCAAAGAGCTCAAATTCTGGTGAAAGAACCATAAAAAAATGAAGAGAGATGGTATTAAAAACAGTAGTATCAGCAAACATGTTTTGAGTGCTTAAAATGGTCTAGTCTCTGTTTTAAGCCTATTAACATTCATTTTCATTTATACAACAACTGAGTAAGGACAATGATTATTTCCACGTTGCATTTAAGAGAACCGAGTCTGGGAGAGAGTAAGTAACCAATCCAGGGTCACAAATCTAGTAAGTGGTCCTGCAGCCAAGAGGAGGGAAACAGAACAGGAACAAAAAGAGAAGGCAGAGATAGATAGGTAGACCCGTCTCTCTCTGTGTTTGTCTCTCTATTTACATCTATACATCACAAAATATGTGTACACGTCTGTGCAAGTCTGTGTGCATATGTCATTGTATATACATGCTCACCGTGCTCACACATGCTGTAAATATGTTTTGTGCGTTCCTGCTTTTCCAGTTTTCCATCCTCCATTACCACATGTGGACCACTTCATGCATTTCCTCATTCTTTGTGTCTAGCCACCTGTCGAGACCAGCTCAGATTCTACTTCAGTCATGAGTCCTTCTCTAAAGATTTTTGATGGAAATGATCTCTCCCCACTCTAAAACATCATTAGCTTTATGCTTGTGCATTTACTCACGAATGCTGTTTTATAGAGTACACGATAGCTAGTTGCTTTGCTAGAATGTAGCAATTTAAAAAGAGTGTCCTATCAGTGTGCCACATACAAGAGATATAAGTATTTTTTGATGCCTCAGTGCACTGATTGATTAGAGCTAGCAAACCCCTGTCACTTGTATACCAGTGCTCTCCTGTGCCAGTGTCCCATGTGCCATTGCCATTAGTGGTTCTCCTAACACTGAAGTTCTAATCAGAGCTCTTCAAACAAAGTGTACTCTTGTATGTTTTTTCCTGGGAGAATGGATTTCCAGCATGATATTCTGCTGGGTCCTTTGTTGGGTCACTTCTTGGTTCACTTTGATAAACTTGTTCCACAGTTTTATATCCTTTCTAGTCTGGTGAACAGAATCTTACAAGGAGAGTCTGGAAGGGAATCAGCCAGCCAGCCAGCCAGCCAGGCAGGATGTTTTCCTTATAACAACATTTTATGCTCTTTTACAAAGCTGCTAAAATGGGAATCATTCTTTTGCAATTCTCTCATCAGATTGCAGTTTTAATGCCTGGGGTTTTGGCCATATTCAAATCCAGAGGCCCTTAGAGTAGATGAGATATCTCTCTTCTCTGGAGTCCCCACAAAGCTTAGTCAGTGGGATGGTCATTTTAACCAGCAGAGTAGGAAGGACTGAAATTTCTTTGCAATCTTTTCAGCTTCCTTTGAATTCCTCCCCAGAACATTTACCCTTAGGCTAAGCTCTAAGGGGTTGATAAAATACCCCAGTTGTTCTGCATTCTATTCTTTTTATTTACTGGGCTGACAGAATCAAATGACTCTACAAAGACATCATGTTGGCACAAATTATTCCCTCCCCACTACCTCCAATCTTTTTCTTTTCTAAGCTGTTTCAAATCTTGGAGGATTTGAGGATTCCTCTGGGAAACCAAAGTTCAGAATTCTTAATCTAGTGAACTTGAGTTAAAAAAAAAATTATAATTATGTTATTCTTGGGTTGGAACTGGCTAAACACGAAATTCCTTGTCGAGGAGTACCGAGATTATAAATATATTGGACTGTAATAGTATCTCATGATCTGTTGAGTCAAAGCCAACCTGCTGGGTGTGCCAACTGTGGAGGAGTTTTATGAGAGTACTCATGGTCTAGTGTATCAAGAAAGATGTGGCACAAATCTTTAGGTCACAGTCTATCTATAAGGTCCATCTTTAAGAAGTGTAAGAAACTCTTGTTAACCTTTTGTGTTGATGTAGTAGGTGAACATACTTACATTGAAGAATGGGAGATAGTATGTGTTGCTAGTTCTACAGAATATAAGAATCTCTATGGATTATCCCAGTTTACCCCCTTCAGTGAATAAATTATGCTGGCTAGGTGCACCTGGGTGGCTTAGTCTGCCTTCAGCTCAGGTCATGATTCCAGTGTCCTGGGATCGAACTCCATATCGGCTCCCTGCTCAGCGGAGAGCCTGCTTCACCCTCTCCCCCTGCTGCTCCCCCTGCTTGTGCTCTCTCGCTCTGTCAAATAAATAAAAAATCTTTAACAAAAATTATGCTGGCTAATTGCTGAGGGGGAAAAAAATTCCTTTAAATCATTTACTCTTCAGAAACTCTCATGAAAGACTGTTTGGCCCAATGGTTAGTTTTGTGTCTGACAATGCTCAGGTTAATGTTAGAAAAATTAGAAAAATTCTTAAAGGTGGAAAAATCGATCACACATTCTCTCCCTTTGCACCCCCCGCCCCCACATCACCCTCACTGACTTCTTTGTTAATATCAGGTTGTACAATGAAGAGCTGTAGAGTGAAAATAAAATGGAGTGACTGAACAACTCTTCATTGTAGCAGAAATGTATATTAAGGTTTTCCTCTGTAGGCCATGTACTGTGTAAGGAGCCAGAGAAAGAAAGAAAAGTGAGTGACACTCCCTGTCCAAAGTCTAATAAAATAAATAGAAAGAAAAAGAGAATATACATGAAAGAGCAGACTATGAAGAGTAAGACAATGAATAAACCAGAAATCATATTGGAAATTAACTATGTAGAAGGAAAGGAAGTTTTCACAAAATACTCTAAAAAGGTAACAAAAAAAAAAAAAAAAGAAAAGATATTTTAAAAGCTTAGAGCAGTTTATATATGTGCTGCCGAAGCGAGCACAGCTTAGAGCAGTTTATAATGAGGGAGATTGCATTTTTTGCCCTGTGAAAAAGAAGCTTGCCATTCTCATCCATTAAAGTAGGCCATGTGTTGTTTGTTATCTTTTTGTTTTTGTTTTTATTTGATAATGAATTGTACTCATTCCCTTGTGATTTGGAGCATAAGGTTTCATATATGTGGGATGTAGCAGAAATATTAACTGTTCTAAACAGAGATTATCCTAGTAATGTTGGTCTTATTAGCCTAAAATAATAAATGGCAACTCTAAAAACTGAAAAAAATCAAACAAGGAGATGAAGCTAAGCAAAATTCCACTAATGTATGCTATTTTGGCCCATACAAATTAATCTGGAAATCTCTAATCAACACTTTTTATTTTTATTAAATACCTCATTATGAGTCCTTGTCATGGTAAATATCCATATGTAAGTAACATCAGAGGGAGGGATAAGACAAATTTTTATATTTTCACAATTTGGAAAAGGGTGATATGATACAGAAATGTTTTCTGAAGCATTCAAAGCAAAGATCTTTTTTTTTTTAAGATTTTATTTATTTATTTGACAGAGATCAAAAGTAGATAGAGAGGCAGGCAGAGAGAGAGAAGGAAGCAGACTCCCTGCTGAGAGCCCGATATAGGCTCAATCCCAGGACCCTGAGATCATGACCAGAGCCAAAGGCAGAGGCTTTAATCTACTGAGCCACCGAGGTGCCCCAAAGCAAAGGTCTTTCAATGACCACTCAGCAGAAAAATACCTTCTAATAAATCTCTTACAAATACATTGGTATATTTAAAATTGGGTGGCAAATCTTATCAATTACCTTACTAATCATTGCTCGAACCCAAACCTTTTGGAAGTTTTTTCCAAAATATTTAACCAAGTGTGCACGTATTTGAGATCTAGGTTATGATAGTGTTCCCAATACAGTATTGATGATGCTTAGCCATTTTCAATATCACAATCACTCATTCCCGTATTCATTCACATATTTGGTATGTTGCCATAGTTGGGGATAGACAGAAGAACATGATGCGGTTACAGATCTCATGAAATCACAACCTTTTGGAGATGACATCATTTCAGTTTCCAAAGGGCTCATCATCTCCTTTCATGACATACATACAAAATGTGGTGTGATGAATAAGAAGGTTTGTTGGTTAGAAGCTGTGGTCCCAAAGCCCTCTTCTCCCGGTTAATAGTTCATGTTCTAAGCAAGGCAGCTTCTCTTCGGAAAAGTGAGGTAGGAACTCTCTCACTTGAGTTGAGAGGATTATATGAAACAGTATATGTGAATCACTTGGCACAAGACTTCGAACATTCAAATGGATCAAAAAAATTAGCTGCTGTTATCATCGTATCACTTGAATCTAGACAATAACTTTTTTTTCCTCAGAAAAATATCAAACAACTTACTCACGGATATACACAGATCACAAATAAAAATACTTGGATTCAAACTCAGGTTTCAGTGCCCAGTAATGTACATGGTCAGGTTTTTTTTTTTTTTTTTTTTCCACTACATTAGATCTCTTTGGAAACAGCTTCATTACCATGAGTTCCTTGAAAAGATA
The DNA here is from genome assembly GCF_009829155.1 of Mustela erminea. Taxonomy (NCBI): domain Eukaryota; kingdom Metazoa; phylum Chordata; class Mammalia; order Carnivora; family Mustelidae; genus Mustela; species Mustela erminea. Next base: position 48,334,509 of record NC_045616.1, read on the forward strand.
GTGCTTATAATTAATATGGAAAAATCATCCATGCCATGTTTCTAAATCTCTTTTTCTCGGGCCTATTTTGCTACATCTCCTTAAGAGTTATTCTTTTTACACTTTTCAAGAAATATTTTAATATTGTAGAATGATAGTTGTTATTAAATGATGAGTAATAATTATAAGGGAAGGTCTTGACTTTTCCCCAACTAAATATCACCACATTATGGATCTGGCAAATTTAGGCCCTTGATTAACTCTTATTTTGTAGCTGCTAAACACGGTCTTGAAAAATATCTTAAGAAAAAGATGTCAAGCATGTATGAAAGTTTTGTCAGTTCTGTTTTCAAGGTAGAGTTTTTTTTTTTTTTTTTTTTTTTTTCAAACTGCTAAGTTATACACCCCATTGGAATCCATTACCGTGGCAGGTTTTTCTAGGCAAATAGCACACCAGAGGAAAGTTTGGCTGTGGGTTTTTTTCTTTCTGATTTAGTTCATTCTTTGGTTGCTAATTTGCATTTTTCTCTGAAATGGATTAGAATTATACTACATATGCAAAAGCATAAAGCAAAGAAAGACACCCTGGCCCCTCACTAACATTGTAAACTTGGGAGAATTACGTCACTAATTTCTTTCTCAGCTTAGACATATTTAAGAGGTGGGTCATAATTTCCAATCAAAAGTTTTGTTTTGAGGATGGAATGTAATGATGCGCTGTGATTGTTAACTATTCTGGAATTTTGAGAGCTGGGTATTAAAATCGTGGTAGTTTAAAATTAGCCATGAGGGCAGTATTTATACCATGGAAATTGGCAAATGCTATAAATTAGAGTTTTCCATTTCCTTCCTGGGATGCAGGTTTGCCAGCACTTCATTGGATAATCCTTGTATACCAGTTAGTAAAGTTCCAGACCCATATTAAGAATTCAGTATTCTTCATTCATCAAAGTATGATTTGGATGTTAATTCAGAAATCTGCATAGGAGTCTTTTTCTTAGTTACCTCTCCAAAGCCTTGTACTGATTTATGCTTTTATTTTAATAATAAAGATGTCAAGATGTTTGTGTTAAGAAGCTTATCTTTTAGGACCTGCACAAAAGAATCAATTAAAGAAGAATAAAGAGGAATATGCATGGTTTCGGGAGAGAAAATCCCTTAGTTGATAGCCAAGATGCCTTAATGAAATGGAGATGCAGAAAGGCTGTGGATAGCAGGTCATTGTAAGCTTCTTGGTTTATGCCTGTTCTTTGGTGGCAGGACACAAAGTATTTCCTGAATTAATATGAGCTAGCATATATTCTCATTTATATATAAACATTTTCTAAGCATTGCCTGTCACCTCATCTCTCTGTTCATCTGTTGGCTTCTATTACTTTTGTTTCTTCTGTGCAATGAATTTTCCTTACCTTAGTTTTTAATGATAAAGTCCATGGATTGGCTCTGAAGAGAGCATTTGTATATCAAATACCCTTATGTAAGGCTCTGTGTCCTACTTGATCGGGACATAGGAAAAGTGGATTCCAGACAGAGGCGAGCAGTTTCCTAAACCTCAGTTGTGCAGGGGATCACAAGAACCTGCAGGGTTCACAATTCAGAGAATGAAGTCAGAAATAGGTTACACTTTTCAGTAAGACTGCTTCTACCAGGAGGGGCGAAGGTGTCTGCTACAGCTAGCTAGCTAGAGAACTCCCCATTTAGATCTAAGTAGGGAAAAGTTTGTGAAGACTAAGTCGGGAAAGTCAAAAGATGCTGAAAGAATACACTGATATAATTATAGTGAATATTGGTTGATAGAAAAAAATTTGATGAATTGTTCAGTAAATTCATTGCTCAGATCCAGTGACATTCATTTTATTTTTCTAACACCTTCTTGGTATACATGGTTTTCTTTTTTAAAGATTTATTTGACAAAAAGAGCAAGAGAGCACAAGCAGGGGGAGCAGCAGAGGGAGAGGGAGAAGCAGACCCGCCCCCCCCACCCCGAGCAGGGAGTCCTATGTAGGGCTTGATCCCAGGACCATGGGATCATGACCTGAATTGAAGGCAGACACTTAACTGAGTCACCCGGATACCCTGGTTTTCTCTTTTAATATCTACCTAAATGTATAAGTTAAATGAGATTATAACTTATAACTCTATAGTCCCAGAGTAATTTTAATTTTCTCTGATTGTAAATGTTTATAACTTAGTATAAAATTTTAAGAAATAGAGAAATGGATAAAGTATAGAAAATCGTATCTCTCAGATACAACCACTATTAATATTTGGGTAACAAGCTTTTAGACATTTAAAAACAATATGCAAACACATACATATGTTCATAGGAGCATAAACATGCATATATATATGATGCTGCATTTGCTTATTTAAGTGTGGAGCCATTCTATTCTAAAAGCTTGCTTTTTCATTTATTATGTCATAGTTATTGTGCCATGTCAGCACATGTAGACTTATCTCATTATTCTTAATGGTATTTACACTAATCTCTTCCTTTCCATGAAGAATATGTTCCACAACTGCTGTAAGTGCCTGAAACCACAGATAGTTCTGAACCCTATATATATATTGTGTTTTTTTTTTTCCCTAGGTCAACATATCTATGATAAAGTATAGTTTATATATTAAGTGCAGGAGAGATTAAAAATAATAATTAAAAATATGATAGAACAGTGTAACAATATGCTGTCATAAAAGTTATGTGAATGTGTTCTCTAACTCTCACTCAAAATATCTTAATGCTCTGTATTCACCCTTGTTCTCGAGAGGAGATGAGATGAGATGAGAAATGCCTACTTTGTGAGACAAAGTGAGGTACAGGGTGTACGCATTGTGACATAGCTCTGGACTACTACTGCCCTTCTGACAAGACCTCAGAAGGAAGATCTCAGATTCTGGACCACAGTCGACCTTGGGTAACCGAAACAGTAGAAGGCAACACCACAGATGGTGGGGGTGGGGGGCTGCTATAGTATTCTGTGTGTACTGTAATTTATATAACTAATATGTTGAGAGAAATTTAGGAGTTTCTAATTTTTCAACGTTGAAAAACAATGGTCATCCATATGTATATCTCTAGATTTATATATAATTTATGAACATTTCTCTTGAATAAGTACCCAGAAGTATATCACTTACTAATGCTTTTTAATTTTCAAAATTACCTTGCAAGGCAAGGTTACTATTGTTATATTTATTTAATGGAGGAGAGAACTCAGGAGTCAAAGGTTGATTGGCTTATACAAAGTCAGGTAGCTAGTAAGTATAAGATCTAGTTGTATACCTGCCTCTTGCATGAGGACAGCACTCATGCAGTCAGCTATCGAGCACTATACAAAGCTGTCTCTCATCATTTCTGTCTCCTACTATTTCATTTATCCTAGCAATTTAACATTTCTGAGGTTGGACCCCATCTCCCTGTTAATGCCATTTTAACAATCCTTGTCAGCTAGATAGAAGCATGCCATAGACATCATTGTGGATATATGTGCACCTAGGTTGTTATTACTGGTTCCATGACTGCAGCTTGTAACCCTTCAACAGGCCATTTAAAGCCCTTGAAGGGAGGAATATGAATCCTGGTTGTGTGAAAACCTTCTTTTGACACCTTCACTTAATAAAAAGAGTGCCAATAACAAAAGATGCCAAATGGTTGTCAAAAGCCTGGTAGAAAACCATAGAAACATCAGTAGAGAATTCTTTAAAGAAATATCACATCACCGACAATCTTGATGGACTAGTGGGTAACAGTTGACAGAAAAACACAGACATTGTTAACAATGAGCAAAACAAGTATTTAGGAAGAATTGGATCCCAACTGTGAAGAATCTCAACCAATTGATTTAATTTATATATTCAGTGTTATATATCCATGGGAGTGATAGATGGTAAAAGTTCAGGTCTCACTGTAGAAGAGCTCTTTGAGTAACTAAAAATAAAAGTTACAAATGGCAAGAAAATGTTTCACATACTATAATTCACTGTTTTTTCTTTCTCTTGTATAATAGAAAGATGCCCCTTATAAATAATGGCTTTTTAGATATCATGAAATATGTTAGTACCTACCTTATAGAATTATTATAAGAATGACTGTAAGTGCTTAGGACAGTACCTAGCGTATGATGAGCATTTTATAAATGATAGTTATTAAATATATTTAATAGAAATTATAAATTTTCCTTCAAAAAGAGTCAATTTACAATATCATTTTAAAACAATTTTATTACAGTAATTTATAACCTAAAACATAATTTGTAATTTATAACCTAAAAAATAATTTGGTGTAATTCTTCATTAAAGAAAACAAAGCTATTATCTCAGACTATCATATGTGACCATGTATATTCTGTACAGATAAAAGGAATAATTAAGTTTTGTTGAAAGTTGAAACCTGCCCCCCACAAACACCTCCTGCCAAGTGGTCCCATAATCACTTAATTCTACATATATTTCCTCAAATAGATGTTTTTGTTTTGTTTTGTTTTTCAAATAGATGTGAAAGATTCCTGGGTTATAAATATGAATAAATTTCACCAATGATTCATTGACCACTAGCTAGTAATTATTATTATTATTTGATAGATAAGTTATATTTTAAAAGTTAAGGAGGGGCACCTGGGTGGCTCAGTGGGTTAAGCCTCTGCCTTCGGCTCAGGTCATGATCTCAGGGTCCTGGGATGGAGCCCCTCGTCGGACTCGCTGCTCGGCAGGGAGCCTGCTTCCTCCTCTCTCTCTGCCTGCCTCCCTGCCTACTTGTGATTCTCTCTGTCAAATAAATAAATAAATAAACCTTAAAAAATAGTAAGCTTATACAAAATTAAGGAAATTTCTTGGGTGCTTGTATTTTTTTTTAAAAAGCAGTGAGAACATATTACATAACTAGAGTCAGGAATATTTTGATATATATGAAATAATCAGCTTTTCCATACAATGCATTTTTTGAGAACTTGGTCCTTTATTGATTCAGTTTCTTAATGCAAACTTGACATTACACTTCGACTTTAAGATACTGGAATTGTCACTCTTTACTCAAGTTCTCATTTCAGATATAAGAGTGTCAGACTGCTCTAGTTAGGAATTAAAGAAAAAAGTTTTCTAAATAGAGATAACAAAAAACTTTCTGCCTGTTAATCTTCTCATGAGGCATTTCCACTTGGATCACATTCCTACAGTTTTTTAGAACCAGTTCTCCTGAGTTCCTGATTTCCTAACTTTCGTATTGGAACTTAGAAAAAATTCTACCATCACAACCTGTTGAAAGAAAGATTCTGAATTTTCTTAACTTCCTATGGATATGTTTTGGTTTACAATGATTAATTTAGGACAGAAAATTTAGCTGCCATTCTCATAGAGAAAATTGATGGTTTTCTCTTTCTCTTCTCCATGGGGGAATATTTGCTAATCTTTTGGAATCACTGGAAGTCTTAGTCTTATGGTCTCTTTGACAGATTCCCATTCGGGCCTTATTGTGGGCCATGCAACAGGCAGTAGTGTCCCAGAAGGTCACGCCCACTTGCTGGGTGGACAAACCTTCACTCCAAGATCCTCGAAAGAATGAATGGAACATTGTTCACCTCCATCTATTTGCCACACTGTCCCCTCAGCTTCCACAAGACTGAAAGAGCAGAGTCTGTATGAGTCCAGGTGAATTTCTATGGGAGAGTCAGAGCAAGTTAGAAGGAAATAACCTTTACTTAGGGACAAAGTTTGTCTTCTGGATAATTTGACTTTTTTAAAAAAAGAGATCTTATGTATGTATTTGAGAAAGAGAGAGAGGGAGAAAGAAAGAGAGAGAGAGAGAGCACCAGCAGAGGGGAGGAGCAGAGGGAGAAGAAACAGACTCCCTGCTGAGTGGGAGTTCAGTGTGGGGCTTGATCCCAGGACTGTGAGGATCTGAGCTGAAGGCAGATGCTTAACTGGCTGAGCCACCCAGGTGTCCTGTCTTTTAAAAGATATCTCAGAAGAGAAAATACCTAAACATTTATACTTCCACAATAAATTTTAAAGATTTGTGTGTGTTGCCACCTCTAAGAAAATCAGAATTCTGATGGTATGGCAAATATAGAAAAAGGTATAAAATACACATCTCTAGTTATCCACATCTCTAGATATTCACCACCTATTTCAAATATGCTCACGAGGGAGAAATTTTATTCCATATTATGTGTTCAAGGCATTTGCGGACAGATGTCTATCCATTCAGTCCTCTCATACCTCTGCTCTCAGAGCTATTTATAGATATCCTAAGCCATGACCAAGTTAAAGGCCGAGTTGTTGAAAAATTATTGTAATGAAATTTTTAGCTTTTTAGGAGGTTGAGGAAGGAGTGTAGTTTGTCTTCATGAGGGCACCCAGTAATTGAGTCCTCCTTGGATGCCCACAAGTCCAAGGAATTGTTGTAACTACGCAGAGAGCAGCATGGCACTGCTTACCTGAGTAGGGGTGTTGGGTCTGGATAGTCGATGCTTAAAATGTAGCAGACCTCATGCCAGCCTATCTAGTACAGTAGTTGTTAAGATAGGCAAGCAAACAATTGTCACTGAAAGTGGAGTCAAGCCTTTAGAGGCAGAAACACTAATTAGAACTAATTGACAAGTGTTATAGCACTCACCAGGGTAGCTCTTTACATAGGAAGATGATAGTTATGTAAATACAGTGATTAATTGTATTTGCTTAGCCATTACTTTTCTTTTTGGCATCAAGCATGACCAGAACTTGGCCATTGATTACAACTTCAAATTTATGGTAGATTTCTCAATGAACATTTCTGTTTCTCAAGCCAGTTTTGCTTTTGTCATTTATATGCATGTGTGTGTTTCTGTGTGTGCGGGGTGTATGTGTTTATCGTATTTCTGTGTGTGTGTTTTACTACAACATCTCTGTTGGATATAGATACAATTTGTAACCATCTTCAATCTCTGTTGTGGAACTTACTCACAATCCATTGACATATTGAAAAATCATTCTAGGCTGGTAAACAAATACAGTTATTTGCTCTACTTTTTTTTTTTTTTTCGATTTAAATATTCTGGTAATGATTTGAAAACAAGTCTTCAAGTCTGTCAATCTAGCATCTGCCACAAACACTAATTCTCACAAGAAGAAGGAGTTGTGCTGAGTGCATTATTTAGCTGTAAGTACATTTTGCTGTATTAAAAATATGATGTGAAGACTCTGAACATAGAAGTTTCACAAAAGCAAAACCAAAGAAAGCACATTTGACTACTTCTTGTAATGTGAGAAATGGTGAGGGAATGTGTGACATTTGATTAAAGCCAGATACCAGGTGGGAGCTGAGTGGAAGGACAATGGGGGTGAGGAAAGTTTGGAGGTGTGGTTTCAAGCTATGATTCTATCTTGAATTATCTGTGTAGCCAAGGGAAGCCATTTGCGCTCTTTTGATCTTAGTTTTCTTGCCTTTAAAATGAGAAAAATGAAACAGATGTTTTCCAAGGTCCCCTTTTCCTTTGAAAAATTAGTCCATTTTAAGTTATTTATTTTGAAATATTTCCAGTGTAAGTTCAACAGGGTGAAGTTTAGCCCATTTTCACAGACAGCGGTAAGGAGCCTCTGGTGATGTTAACGGTGGTTTAGACCTGGTATTGAGTCCTGTCTGGTTCATGAGCCTTGTGTGTGGACTTTACCCATTTCCTAGAGGTGGGGAGTAGAAATTGGAGAGAGGTAAAGGGACAGGATATCCTTGGATTGAGATACCTACCCAGTTATCCTGTTTCAATTATATGGGTATTAAAAACCATCTTCTGACTTAAAAACTTTTAATTAATTAGTTTATTTACAGTTTTAGGGCAAGGAAAAGGATAAAGTTGAGGGAGTTGATGATCCACTTCTATCTAAAATCATACCTCTAAATAGCTATATCTTAAAAATATGTTTGTCAGATTTTTGCAAGCAGAGTCATCACAACCTCTTCTACAACTCAATCTCAGAGTAATTCAATGTGAAAAAATAATTTGATTATTGTATCAGTTTCCTAGTGCTGCCGTAATAAATTGTCACAAGCTGGGTAGCTTGGAAAGCAGAATTATATTCTTTTTTTTTTTTTTTTTTTTTTTTTTCTTCTTAGACTCTACTTTATTTGGTAAAACTCAGAAACTAACAACCAATTCACGGCCCCCCACCTCCTTCCCTCTGAAGAAGGCAGTTCCCCAGAGACAAAAGGCTACGGTGGCTTGGAAATCACCCACCATCTCCAGCTTTCAGACTCAGGCAGCTCACGGCCTGGTCAGGCCTCCAGACCCAAAGCTCTCAGGCAATAGAGAAAGCAAAAGGAAGCTCTCACTTCAGAGACAATGAACCCGTCCCGCCCCTCCCCCCCCTACCCATAGCCTCCCCACACCCCAACCTAAATAAAAAGATAGCAGAGGACAATGCATGAGTGTGAGATACACACACACACACGCACGCACGCACGCACGCACAGCACACACACGGAGCTTCCTTTCAGCCCAAGAGCTGCAAAATCCCTCCCTGGAAGGAGGGCAGAGGCAACACCAATCAAGGCTCGGTGTCCAGCAGCAGAATTATATTCTCTCACAGTTTTTTGGGCTAGAAGTCTGAAATCAAATGATCGATAGGGGCCCTCTTCCTCCTGAAGTCTCTAGGAAAGAATCTGATTCATGTCTCTTCTGGTTTATGGTGGTAGCTGACAATCCTTGGTATTTCCTGGAAGGAGCACTTCCATCTCTGTCTCTGTTGTCACTTTGTGTTATCCCTGTATGTCTGTGTCTCTGTCCAAAACTCCCTCTTCTTATAAGTACACGGGCCATTGGGTTTAGGGGCCAACTTACTACAGTGTGACTTTAATGTAACTAATTACATCTGCAAACACTCTGTTTCCAAATATGGTTACATTCTCTGTTTTTAGGTACACATGAGTTTGGGGGAGACATTATTCAACTCAGTAAAATTGTCATCTAGAGGAAAATGACAACCCAACAAGTATCTGATGACAAATACGAATATATTTTCGAAGATTTATTCATTTATTTTAGAGAAAATGCACAAGCAGGGGGAAGGGCAGAGAGAGAGAGAGAGAGAGAGAAGCAGACTGTCTGCTGAGCATAGAGCCTGATGCAGGCCTCAGTCTTATAACCCTGAGATCATGACTTGAGCCAATATCAAGAGTCCAGTGCTTAACTGAGCCATCCAGGTGCCCCACAAATAAAAATATTTTAATTTAAAAAACAAAAGTACACAAAAATTAGTCACTCACAAGAATCATTAAACATAGGTGTTTGATAAGATTCTCAAATATGACTTAAGTGTGAAACTTACATTAAGTAATTTCATAATAAATTTTAAATGTATGAAATTTTTGCAATGGATCACAAAATTGAGTGCATGCCAAGTATATTCAGTTAAACAACTTTGCCAAAATTATGGTTGAATATGTAAAAGAAGAACAAAAAAGGTAATGTCTATTTCATTAATTCTAAATTGCTTCCTTTATGGCTTTTTCTTCTTCTTTTAGAAGTATTTTCTTCTCAATTACTCCATCAGACATAATCTTACGTATCTATTATTCTGTTTCCTTGATTTTTATCTTTTCTTCCCTAGCATATTGATTTTTATAATTCTATTTTAAGCTTTTATATGAAAGTAAAAGTGGTTTAAAGGTGATTTATTAAACTTGACTATCACCAGTGGAACTTGATCTAATTTAGCTACGATAGTTTTTTTTAGAAGAAGGTACTATGATTCATGTATTGACAGGTTAAGAAAAGTCTTCTATTATCATCTTTTCTCTGAATACCTCACTTCTCTAATGAATTTATAGTGAGATTTTAATTAAAATGTTGGTAATAAAAGTATAAAACATGTTGTTTAAATTATACCTGTAAATAATGCATCAAGCTGAAAACACTTACATATACACTTCACTGGAGAGAAAGATGAGGTCTCAGGGTGGAGGGGCAGGGTATGTTCAATGAAATAGTGAGCAGTAAAATGACTTGATGGAATTTGTAAATATATTTTAAAGGACTTATTTTTTCATGAGTGAAAGGAAGGGGTGCCTGGGTGGGCGGTTGGTTAAGCATCTGCCTTGGTTTGGGCCATGTTCCCAGTGTCCTGGGATGGAGCCTGGCACTGGGCTCCCTGCTCTGTGGCATGTCTGCTTCTCCCTCTGCCTCTCACCCTGCTCATGCTTGTGCTGACACACTCTCTCTCTTTTCTGCTCTCTGAAATAAATAAATAAATAAATAAAATCTTAAAAAAAAAAAAATTAAGAATCAAAGGAAGTGAACAGCATAATGCAGGAATCTACATAACCAGGACTGAGAGTCTTTAAACAAGGTAATGCCAGTAAGAACTAAATAGGGATAGATTTAAAAGAAGGATGAAGTATAGAACTCATAGTATAGGATTGACAAAGAAAGGGAAGAATTTGAGGGTGATATGTAGGTTTCTGTATTTGTTAGTTTGGTATTGGGTATTGGCTTTAACATTACAGGGAATATAAGGATTTTGGAAAAGTATGTTTGACTTTGTAACTTAACATACTTATGGAGCACCAGAGTAGACATCCAAAGTGCAGATTTTGAAGCTCAGGAAAAATATCTTAGATCAAGAGAATTTTAAATTTGATTTTTCTCTCATTTTTTCCCCAAAAGAAAATTTTCAATGGTTTATGAATAACAAACTAAACTGAGAATAAATAATGAAAATATAACAAAAAAGAAAATAAAGGTGGGAAAATCAGAGGAAGCCACAAGTGAGATTAGTTTAGCAACCGTCTTACCCAGTTGCCTGAAGTGGAGTAGAAATATTTCTCTAAGCCTTCCAGCAGCAGTCATGAGGGAACACCATCAGTGTTAACAAGGCATAGAGTTTTATGTTAATTGTTGAATCCTTCAAACCTAGAAGAATGTCTGACTCATAGTAGTGGTTCAGTAAGTATTTGTTGAATAAATGCAAACAGTGATTTGTAGATTTTTAAATGCTTTTTAGTGATAATAATTATTTGTCCTAAGAAAAATTACCCAAATGTTTGAGATAGATTATATGTTTTTTTCCCCCTCCAAGGACACTGATATTTGACTAATTCAATTATCAAAATGTATCCATATCATTTTCACTTTGGGGAAGGGAGGAGAATCTAGGTTTCCTTGAAATAGTTTTATACACTTAAATATTGGTCTGTTCCTAGATGCTCCAGAACAGGTTTGCTCATGAAGCTCTACTTTATGAACGACCGTGTTCATAACTGTCAAGGAAGGGTTCTTATTCCTAGGTTCACAATAAATGGAAACAAGGGGGAGGGTAATAGGACTTTGTTTTCTCTAGTTTTGAAGATATGCAGTTTAATTCTCCTCATCTAGGCAATGATTGCTTCCCTTGCATCATTTTCCTATTTCCTGTGAGCATACAGCCAACCAGGGGCTCTGAGAAGTACAGAGGAAGCCAAATTCAGCCAATATTGACTATGAACTAGTGAGACTCAGAGCCCACTTAGACCACTGAAATAAGTTATGACCATAAATGTAACTTTGTAGTATCCTAATTTGAGAAGAGAGAAAAGATGTTCCTGTAATTTGTATTAAGTGCCAAATAACTTTCTAGAAAAATGAGTAAAAGGCAACTAGAGATCTCCATCAGATCTTCTGAATGCCTATGAATCCTAGAACATTACTTTGGCATCTCTTTTTTGTATCGCATCATACTTCCAACCCCCTGGTAATACAGAGATAATACCTCTGTACAATATCAAATTTTGGTAAATTGATGTCCTCAGGAACCATCTTGTATAATCATTTATTTGAAAGTGCAGATAAGCATGCTGCATTCTTTTGAGCAGTCCAGTTGTTTTCTTGAGATTTATATCAGCCTCTGTCACTCATTATGGTTTCACTGTCCCTTACTGGGAGGCACAGCTCAGCTTTACAAAAGAATTTCCATACGTCTACTGTCCATCACAGGGTGAACGATCATGTGTTTTACAACTGTCTTCAACCAAGAAGGTGTTGTGAAGAAGGTAAAGTCATGATATCAAACTTTAGGAGAATTTTATGTATCTAGAAATCTTGGTCCAAAGTATCATTGTGAATAATACTTCAAAAAATATTTTCACATGTATTGCTGTGTCTTATCACTTACTTTCTCTGAGCCTTCCCACCCAGTGGTGATTAGAATTTTTGTATTACGGGAAAATTGTACATAATCTCTGAAACAAGAAGGTCTTTTTTAAGGATTTATTGTCTGCTTAGCTTTTCATTTGAAAACACACCAATAAAACCAGACTTTTGAGGTGAGATATAATTTTGTAAATTTCTTTAATAAATCGAATCAAGCCTTGAGAATCCAGACCATAACATGCTGCTACCTTTCAGGAGAATCCTCAAACTGGGAAGCTTCCAATATGGCATGGAGGGGGAAGGAAAGGACAAGATTGGGACCATGTTATTCCTTCCACATGGCATGAACATAGTACTCAGTGACCCACATTTCCTTCAGAGAGGAAATGGATGCCAGTACAACTGGTGGGCCATCAGATCTTGGTTAAGAATAAAGAGGTCAACTCATATGGTTAATTTTGGTACCACAGTACCAGCACATCACAGTGAGAGAGCCTGATGGAGGCAGTAGCTTCTCAGGTGTCACCTGAACAGGGAGCAGCTAGTTCAGTCACTCTGCAGCCAGGAACTTGGAAAAATCCTGAGGGAACCATGCACTTTGAGAAATCCAGCACAAGGCTACATGCCAACATTGCCCTGTAGACCAAGATGCTTTCTCAGATAGGAGCAACAGTAGGGAGCAGGGCTTCGTAAGACTGACCATTTTCTTGGGCTGCTCAGTCAGAAACATATAAACATATAAAGGTTGTTATAATTACTAGGTTGAATTAAGCTAAGAAACATATAAAGAAATATATAAACCTATAAAGATTGTTATAATTACTAGGTTGAATTAAGCTTACCCAATTGGGTTAAATTTTGGTCACTTTGAATTCTATCTTCATTACCCAGAAGGATGAAGAATTTTTAAAGGATTGAGTCAGTCAGAGAAAAATAAAGGCATTTTCTTTCCACATAGGAATGCAAGTATATTTGAGACCCTTTTTAAATTATAGTTATTATTCAGATAACTAGGACATGAGACAAATTTTGGGACCTTTTTATTAGTAGACAACAGTGTTGCCTACTACAGAAAGGCCTTAGAATCATGGAGCAATTAGTGTGGTTGATAGTATTCAAACATTCTAACCCATTCATAGTTTCAGAAGGTCTACAGTGAGGGTGGATGTGACTTCTTTTCCTTGAGAGTGAAGCAAGAAGAGCCTGGTTTGTCTGTGAGTGTAAATAAGTTTAAAAAATTACAGTTCTCTCACTTTAGTTAAGTACTCAAGCTCAGGGTGCCCAGCTTTTGTCAGGGACACAGAAAGCTCCATCTTTATTTTGATGGACGAAATGAGAGATTAGTTTGAACAGCTGATTTTTATTCCAGTCATTCCACAAACTGTCAGGGTTTGTTTGGGATTTCTTCCTAGTAGGCTGTTTATCACTCTGACTTTCTTTGTTCTTCCTGGCTTTGATCTCAGTGGACCAGATTTTTGTCCTAAGTAACTCTAGGGGAATTCCAGAACAAGAGCAACATTCTGATTTGATGTTTGGAAGCATTGGTTTTGCTTTCTCCATCATTTGTCTTTGCTGCTTCTGTGTGCCTCTTTCATTTTCTGCTTTTACTTTAGTTCATTTTGAGTGCAACGTATCAGAGAAACAAGAAGAAGATGGGTCTTCTACAGAGTCTCTCTTTCTGATTGATTTTTCAAAGAGCTGCAGAATAGCGGTAAATGCCTTGCCCTGCTTCTGCCACATGGGAGTCAGTCCAAAGACAAGTGTTTATTTTCTTGGTGAAAAATAATATCTAAGCCTGTTTGTGTGGAGTGGTTACAAGCATTGAATTGCATTAACTGATTATTGTGAGGCCTAACCCTTTCTAGACATTTTTTGTTTGACTGCTGTAAAATGTTTTAAAATCATGGCCAATTTTTGGTTCCCTGGTATTGTTTTTAGATTATTCATAGATTTTTGGTTGTTTTTGACATGTATATGTATGGTTTCAGTACATATATGTAAAATTTCCCTTTGAGTGTTATTCCCTTTGGCAGATTCTTCTCCCTTGAGAGAAGTGTCCTTTATAAACAAGTGCTAAGGGATCCTGTGAATCTGAATTAGATCTAAAGTAACTTGGAATCAGCATTGCCTAAAAGGTCTACAAAAATGGTGTATAAGCCTATATTTAACACATGTACATATAAGGTCAAATAAAAATTGAACATATATCAAATTTAAGATGGTTTGAGATTGCTTAATTGACACTTTGGCTGGAATTGTAGTAGTCCAGTGCAGTGCAAGGATCAGAATGACTGAAGATGTCTCTCTCTATATGATTATTAACAAAGATACCATGAAATCATAAATCGACTTTTACTTAATAAATATAATATAATTAGAGTTCAAAAATCTTTGCAGTATGGAGAACAATAAAAAAAAGAACAAAAAATGAAAAAGGGGTGGGGGAGACCCTGTAATTGAAAAGGTGAAAAAACTTAGATGAGTTGACGGGTGTCATCTGTCTGGGAAGCCTTTCAAGTGGCTTTCATTCTTTTGTGGAAGGCAGTGACACTATTTTGATAATATCATTCCTTGACTACAATAAGGTTTAACATTTTTTTAAAAATCTGGACTTAAAATGGCCCATACCTAGTGTTAAAGCTGCAGAACAAATCCATGCTGATAAAAAGCCTAAAGAAGATGATGATGCGTCTCTACAAATATGGCAACTAGTACATCCACAATAAACTGTGTCTGTTACCTGCTATACTGTATAAAAATATTTATATAGAGAATTAGTTGCCTCCTGTATAAATCTCTGAAACATGTAAATCTGCTTGTCATCGTATGCATAAAACTTCATTCTCTATGTGTTACCAGCTCCTTGCATCATTTCTTCCTCTTATGGCCCACTTTAATGGGAAGGTATTGGAAACCCTTCTACTAGCTCAAGTACTTAGAGAATCATCAGCTGGAGGCGTTTTCCATAGAGAGTAGAATGAAAGCAATAATGGGGATAAGTCTTCTCTGGAAGCTGGTCTTCTTATATCGTGAATGTACCCACTTCTTGGTTATGACAGAGACATCTGTCATTTAGGTCTTTGTCCTTGAAGAAATTACCAGTTCTTTCCTTGTAGGAGTTTGTGCTCAGAAAACACATTGAATGCAAACTATTAAATCTATTACATCCTTGCTGAATTTTCACATCAGATTTTAGTAGTCAGTCAACTAAAATGTCAGTGAAAATGTGTAATTTATTATCTTTGTCTCAGCTTACCAGTTAACACAACACAACATATTGATGGCAAAATGTAAAGCTTCACATAAACAAAAACAAAAGGCAAACAGATGGAAGCTCAACACATAGGAGAGTAGCTATGGGTAGAGAAAATGTATTTATTTCTTATTTTCATTTAGCCATCTACATTACAAAATTGTTGGCAATTATATATATTTTGGGCCAAAGTTTTGAAAGAGAAATGAAACAATACAAACTAATTTTCATAAGTTAAGAAAATGACACAGATCCTTTGCAAAGTAAAATTTATTAATTTAGTTTCTTGCTACTATAGAGAAGGCATGCTGATAGTGTCCAAATTCCTCTCAGGGCATTCAGCAAAGCCACACGCCAGAAGAATCTAGGAGAGTGGCCTACTTCTGAGAAGACTAGACCATCTGGGGAGAGCCCTGGCTCATCCCAGGGCTCTCATTTTTAAATTTACCAAATACGTACTTAAACATGTGAAGAGATGGTAGAACTTGACAACTGAACTTCAAAATTTTACTGAGGCAAGAACTAAAGTAAAATGTGCTTCTTTTTACTATAACACAAATGAATAGCAATTCAAAATAGAGCCAATCTAAGAAAATGAATGAGTCTCCAAATATTCCTGAATTCCAAACCTAGAACTTAGGTTTAGAACCATCTTCAGCAATGAAGTTAAGCTAAGATTTAAAAGACTCCCTTAACAGCAGCCTGTTCCTCAGCCTTGAGATTTAATTAGTGTATGTTTCCGACAACCATACACATGGAGGAGGACTTAAAAGAGGATTTTTCAGAAAACCAGTTCATTATTTGGAGACTTTGAGATGTTTATCCACAATTTGTGCCTTAACCAACCCTTTTCTTCCCTGTAAACATACTTTCTTTTTTCCCTTTGTATTATATGTGTTTTATTTTCTCTTTTACCAAACCATGAGCCCCTTTGAACCAGGGAAATGGTCTACTATGTCAGTTTTATTTCTCTGTCTGTCCTCTCTTTTGAGAATCTGGATCCTGGAATCTTTGTACACATAAACTATTTTATATATAATTGTATGTAAAGGATACTAGTAAATAAAACTACTGAGATCTAATGCTTTCTGCAATGTATAATTTTGTCTAACTTTTTCCAGGGACTAGCTTATCAAGTTTAGTGAACTTATTCATAACTACTTATGTGTTACAGTAATTTCACAAACTCTATGAAAAGTATCAGCTAACGCTGTAGTACAATATATTTAATACATGTGGAATGCAATCAAGTTTGTAAACTAAAACTTATTCAACTAACAGTAATCATTCATTCACCTAACAGTTGTTGAATTATTAGTAGGTACCACTAATAAGTAGTACTAATAAGTACCACTCTGGATTGCCTACTGGGAATACAGTTTAATATCCACAATCCTCAAGAACTTTATTCAGCTCTTGAACTTTATTAAGTGACTTCTACTGTGTATTCGTACTCTTTAAGATGCATTACTGTCTTTTCCTTCTTTAATTATCATAAGAGTTCATGATCTCCATTTTACAGATAGGGAAACTAATGCTTAGATAAGTTAAGGAAATTGTTTTTCAAAAGCTGAAATCTCAATCAAGATGTCTGATCCCCAAATCTTTTCTTACAAATATGGTCAAAAGACATATTTTGTGGTCACCAGAAACATTCTAAAAATGAATTCATTTCACGCTGAGATTTGGAGAGAGTTCATTGGAAAAAACAAGATATTTGAATTCTCTTGAAAAAGAAAATCTGGCAACTGTAGGTCTATACTCCACATGGCAAAAATTGGCTGCAGCTGAGCAGCAGCTATTTGCTTTATACTGGCCATTTTCTCCCCAATCTGATGTAGTTTCCAATGGTTAGCTCTACTTCCTTATGCTATTTGCATTGTTTCATGCAGGCATTTTTGATTCAGACTCCTATATTTTTCTATGCTTTCTAGATGTAATCGATTTTATTGAAAAACATACTGGGACCTAATTGAGGACCTAAATAGATTAAAACTATGGCCTTATTAATGATACAGTTATTGGAGGAAAAATTAAGGTGTAGGACAACAATAATCCCTTTATTCCAGAACACCAATATTAGATAGCCTTTCCCAGATTGTATATTAAAAAACAAACAAACAAACAAACAAACCAGGAACATTTAAAAAACAAACATAAAAACAAACAATTTCTATAAATTAACAGCATAGTTGATTAAAAGTCAAAACTATATGGATGGGTCTAGACAGAGCTGAAGAGAAGCTTAGTGATGTGGAAAGTTCATTTGTGGAAAAACCCAAAATGGGGAATAGAGAAATGAATAGATGAAAAATGAGAGATCATTAAAGAAATATGCCAGATGAATTGAAAAAGTTCACTATACACTCAGTGGAGTTTCAGACAGAGAAAAAAATGTAGAGGGGAAGTATTCAAAATAATAAGGTCTGAACAATTAAATCCAAAATTTATGAAGACATAGTGACGAGTTCAGACATCATTAAACACAAGTCCACATGAAGACATACAGTACTGAAGCTGCATAACATCAATGATAAAGAGAAAATCTTCAATGCAAACAAAAAATACAGATTACTTGCAAATGGGTGGAACTTATTCTCAAAATGTAGTAGATTAACGTCTTCAAAAGGTTTACGGAAAGTGATTTTTTGCACGGATTTCTATGCCCAGCCAAATTACCATGTAAGAATGATGGCAATCTGAAGATTTTTTTCAGACCTGAAAGATAGGGCATTTATACCCCAGACGCATGCTGAGAGAACTTTAAAAGAATACATTTTAGTAAGAAGAAAATCAACCACAGAGGATGAATGAAAATAATAAAAGCAACAATGAGAAAATTAATTTAAAAATATATTATCGTTTGTCTCCCTCCCAAGACCTGTACCCCTGGGGATAAAAACATATGTTTATAAAAAAAAAATTAATAAAAATATATTATCAATCTTGTCAGAAGATAAATCTATTTTTGGATGGTGGGCGGTTAAAATAGATTTGGGACTTAAATGTCAAATAATGATGTAGAAGCTAGAAAGAAAAGATTGAATTAGATTTTTCCATGTTCTTGATAATGTTTGAAAAATAGGTTAGATATATTGTTAAAGATGGATTTGATGGGGGGCGCCTGGGTGGCTCAGTGGGTTAAAGCCTCTGCCTTCAGTTCAGGTCATGATTCCAGGGTCCTGGGATCGAGCCCCGCAGCGGGCTCTCTGTTCCACTGGGAGCCTGCTTCCTCCCCTCTCTCTCTCTCTCTCTTCCTGCCTCTCTGCCTACTTGTGATCTCTCTCTGTCAAGTAAATAAAATCTTAAAAAAAATAATATGGATTTGGAGTAAAAAGGCATGGTAAATATTTAAGGCAATAATTCAAACATTGAACAATGAAAATGATCTGGACAACAGCTAATCATGAAGGGACACTGACCAATGAGAAAGGATAATATCTACATGCCACCAGGACTGTATTCTGATGTCTTCTGGCTAAATATCAGTTGGTATTTTATCTTCAAGATATTTTTGAAGATAGCCATTAAAATAATGAAAATGAATGCCTAATTTCCCAAAATGTAGAAGGGAAAAAATGAATATAGAAGCTTTTATCAGTTCTTCAAGATTAAGAAACTGAGGTCTAGACAAATCATGTGACTTTCTCACATCACATAGTAAACCAGATGGGGTTAGGAGTAAACTTGGATTTTTAGCTAAGTCTAGTGTTGCTTTACTATGGTATTTGGCCCTACAGATACAATTTTTTCAAATTGTTATTTTATAACCATCCAGTACATTTATTTTCTTATTTCAGGCATATGTATGCCATTGTCATTATTGCTGATTCATATTTTAGTAGTTTTTAAACATCTCCACTTATTCTTTATAGAAGATTAACATGTGCAGCTCTAAATGTTAATGTTCCTTTAAAAATATTACCTGTAATTTAAATTTTAAAAATGTGTATGTAGTTAAATTTTATTAAATAGAAAAGTATTGCTGCCCCTTTTAAAATCATAAGAAAATGGCCATTATTCAAAAAAGTGAGAATTTGTTCTGTGTATTTATAAAAGGACTTTATTTCTTTTACTTCAATTTTCCTGAGGGAAAGTTATTTTGTCAAATTATCCCTCTCTTTTCAATATGATTTAATTGGGTAAAAACATGACTTTCTTGATTAAATAATTCATAGTTTCCAAAGCAACAAGTTTGAAAGTGTAAAAAAAATTCAATTAGAAATAATTCTCTATCATTTTTTTTATCTTACGTTTATCTTTTGACCCCACATACTCCAGTAGCAGTGTAAGTTAGCCTCCTTTTTCAATAGAAAAAGAACTAAGAAAAGTATATGTTTAAGATTCCATTAAAATTGTGTGGTATCACTGGGAAATTGCTATTAAAGTTCAATAATGATGTAACTCTGCTTCAGAAGTTAACCAAGGAGATTTTAGCTAGCATAGTTTTTAAAAGTCCAGTTAACTCACATCAAACTATTACAAAATGGATATCTGTTGTGTCAGGGAACAATGGTTTTTGAGTGCCTACTGAAAGCTAACTACTCTTTTATGACAGATAATTGATATAGTATTGGTAGTATTTTCCTTACACACAGTGCTGAGGAACTTACATGGAAGGGAAAATAAAAGAGAGAAGGAATGAAGTTATTTCAGGAGAGGGGGAAAAAAAAAGTCCGAGTCAGAAACACAATTACCACATTGGACTCAAGTTGGCCATTACCTGCAGAAGAATCTGATAGAAAATTGTTTTCTTCTCATGAATCAGCCTAGGTTTGGAGAAAAGGAATGTTGTTCCTGGATGAATATATGTAATGAGGAATCAGAGAGAGAAGCTGCTGAGTATCTTTCTGCACGAAAATAAAGGATTAGCTTGGGCAGGCACAAGGGATTGAACCTAAAGCTACGGAAATTATACTTATTAAATTCCTGAAATCCTTTGGGCCACTTTATTTAAGTGCCTTCTTTCTCAGTTTCACACTCTACTTTCCTTACATGTGTACACTGAGACATGAGTTTCTTCTGGGAAAAAAAAGGAAAGTCTGATCTCCTTGAAATGACTTCCAAGGCTGATTGACCCCTTCCTCCCGCCGCTAGCATGCCTTGTCTCCGTTACCCACTACATGTCTGGCAGGATGATAGGAACTGCTGCGTCAGTCGGTGATAATGTGTGCCAGGGATACAAGCTCTGCAACTTGGGTCACCTCTGAGGATGATGTCATGTCATTGTGCTCCATCATTTTTAGTCATTCATTTTTCTCTTTAGACCTGTCAAACAGAGAGACGGTAGTGTTTCTGTAAGGCAGAGCCCACGTCTTTGGAAGACTGTTGTGTTAGCCACGCAGATGACATTGCAACTATGACATTATACAATCTACAATGAAAATTGCTCTTGGTCAGGAGTCTGGGTCAAACAGATGATGGTTCATCTGCACACAGACCACCCTTGACCATAGTCTAAAATGGATTGCTTCCTTGGCACTAAGAAAAGTTGCATCTCCAAGACGTTGTTTTTGGATCAGAATCCTATTGAATTTGAATTTTAGGATATCTTTCTGTTCTACTTGATTTCCTCGATTATACAGCTTTACCTCTGGTATCAACTGTTCTCCATTACATTTTCACACTGTAAGTTTACCAGAAAAATTCATGTCAGTTATTATTATTTTTATGAGTTTATACGCTCAAATACGAAACACACAAAATAGGCTAGAATTTATTAACATGAAACATTTAATACAGAAAGAGATAGGGCATTATAAAGTTATATGTCACAAGCATATTGAATGTGCCCAATTGCTTTTAAATGTCTAACGTATAACCATTATGTGCTATTATAGGGATTATAAACTATATTGAAGTAATATATTCAAGCATCCAAAAAATCAAAGTAAATAAAAATAATTCTGCTCATTGGCTCACAGTTAGGAAGGAATGAGAGTCATAACAATAAAATAATAATGTGCAGGCGAAGACAAATACATCGTACAGCAGTCTGAGCTGCAGCAGGCCCTGATTCAAGGGAGGGAGCCGGAGGCTTCCAACTCATAAAAATGAATATTTGCCAGGGGAAGACTGTACACATCGCTTTCCCACTCTTGCCCCCCCAGGGGCCTCTTCTGACCTCCTTTTGTCCCCAGTGAGGAGGAGAACACAGGGTCTGGATATGGCGAGGAACATTTTGTTCTGGGAGCTGGTGACTCCAGGAGTAGTTAGCACCTGCATCTCAGTTGAGTAATTTAGAGGCTGGATCATACTGACCTTGCATAGTGGAGTCTGTGATGAACATCTGACTTGGGCTTAGGGTTTGTTCTCATTAGGAGATGAAGTGAGGGACCTTTTCAAGTCTGATTATTTAGCAAATGGGGAAACTTTTTTCCTACGTGATGCCTTACTCCACTTTGATTTTTCCTAGAGTTCCCTTGCTGAAACCCAATGTCAGTATTGTCCAGGGTGGTGATGCAGACTTGTTTTTCCAGAGCACAGGGTACAGGCAGGTGTTGTAGGACGATGCCCATTTGCTGACTTAGCTGGGGCTTTGCCTCAACCGTGCTCCCCGGAAGGGATTCCATGTACTACTTCACCATGGAACCTCACTTGGGGTGAGCAGTGGGAGAGAGGCAGACCTTGCTTGGGCTGACAGACTGGTGCCAGGGAAGGGAGCAGGGTAGAGAACGCTTCCTTGTCAGCCCTTGTTAGTCACAGTCATAGGCAGTACAGCAGAAGATCAAGCTCATTACAAGGAAACATTTTTTCTTATGGCAAAATGTATGAAAATCTTAAAGGTCAAACTGTATGCTAGGAATTGTTGAAGAGCCT
The DNA here is from genome assembly GCF_009829155.1 of Mustela erminea. Classification (NCBI taxonomy): domain Eukaryota; kingdom Metazoa; phylum Chordata; class Mammalia; order Carnivora; family Mustelidae; genus Mustela; species Mustela erminea. The sequence goes on from NC_045616.1 coordinate 48,356,652, forward strand.
TTGAAGCATTTGCTAACTGAATCATGAATTATAGTGTATGTTAAAAATGATCATGTGTAAAAATAAGGCACATACAGGGTTGAAAGTGACTTTGAAATTCTCCTTATTATCCATGTATACGTCTGAACTTGAAGGATGTGTATCCAGTTATATAGCTATTTTTAATAAAATTTTTACTTTAGAATAGTTTCTTATTTGTGTAATGATTGCAAAGATAGTACAGAGAGTTTTTCCCACATACGTCAGACCCGATTTCCCCTATTATGAACATCTTGCATTAGTATGATATATGTGTCACAAGTGATGAACCAATATTGGTATTTATTAACTAAAGGACAGACCTTATTCCGATTCTCTTGGTTTTTACCTATTGTTCTTTTTTTTTTTTTAATTTCAAGAACTCATCCAGGAATGGAGTTTGCCTTCTCCTGTGACAAATTATGTGGATTATGCTTTCATATCCTTATCCGCCATCTCTGTGTTCTCTCCAGTGAGGTGTCTCAGATCTCATGCCCGTTTTTCCATTCAGCTTTTCTCGCATTCTTGTATTCTATTCTGCGACAATCAGATTTATGTTTTGTAAATGTTCCTCCAAGATATGGCCTGTTCCCTCATACTTCCAATACTACTTTTCAAAGGGAAGTTTTCAATTTCGATAAACTATAACTGATTGATACTTCCTTTCACGAGGCGTGCTTTTTGGTGCTGCATCCGAACACTCATCGCCAAATCCAAGGTCACCTAGATTTTCACCTATGTGTTCTTCCAGAAGTTTCACTGCCTTGGATTTTACATTTACGTTTACAATCCACCACGAGGCAATTTTTGAGAAAGGTATGAGGTCTCTATCTAGGTTCAATTGTGTGTATAAGTATCCTATGTTCCAGGACCATTTTTTATTTTTTTTTTAAAGATTTTATTTATTTATTTGACAGAAAGATCACCAGTAGGCAGAGAGGCAGGCAAAGAGAGGTGCGGGGGGCGGGGCAGGGTGAAGCAGGCTTCCTGCCCAGCAGAGAGCCCTATGCGGGGCTCGATCCTAAAACCCTGAGATCATGACCTGAGCTGAAGGCAGAGGCTTTAACCCACTGAGCCACCCAGGCACCCCCAGGATCATTTTTTGAAAAGAGTGTCTTTTCTCCATCAAGTTGTACCCTTGTCCAACATCACTTGACCATATTTGTGTAAATCTATTTCTGGACTCTCTATTCTATTCCATTGATCTTTAAATATTTCAGGTCACAGTCTTCTTTCCATGAATTCTGATGGAAAGTCTACTATAAATCTTCTTGTTATTTCTCTCTAGATAAGGTGTCTTTTCCTCTGTTTTTTTTTTTTTTTAATATATTTTTAATTTATTTGACAGAGATTACAAGTAGACAGACCGGGATAGAGAGAGGAGGAGGAAGCAGGCTCCCTGTGGAGCAGAGAACCCAATGCGGGGCTAGATCCCAAGACTCTGGGATCATGACCTGAGCCAAAGGCATAGGCTTTAATCCACTGAGCCACCCAGGCGCCCTTTTCCTCTGGTTTTGTTCAAGTTTTTGTTTTTGCTTTTTTGGTTTTTTTTTTTTTTTTTTTTTTGGTCTTCCATTTATTGCAGTTTGACTGTGATATGTCTAGGTAGGTTTTTTTGTTTTGCTTTAATCTGTGTTTTAAGTTCTGTCCTAAATCTTGACAATTTTAATTTACATATTTCTCCTACTTTGTTTTGTCTTTCTTCTCCATTAGAGATACTCCAAGTAGGTATTTGATATACTTTTTGAAACTGTCCCAGAGTTCTTGAATGTCTTATTTGTTTGTTTTCATTCACGTTTTTCTTTGCACTTTGGTTTCTTGAGCTATCCCCAAGTTCACTGATTCTTTAGTTGGCATGCTGGTCTACTAATGAGTCCATTAAAGGCATGCTTCATTTTTTACTATGTTTTTAATTCTAGCATTTCTTTTGAATTCTTCCTTAGAGTTTCCATCTCTCTGCTTACATAAACCACCTGTTTTTGAATGCTGTTTTTTTTTTTCCATTAAAGCTCTCAACATATTAGTCATAATTATTTTAAAATTCTGATAATCCCAACATCTGTGTCATTTCTAAGTCTGGTTCTGATGGTTGCTTTCTCTCTTCACACTGTGTTTTCTTCATTATTTTTGTCATACCTTGTAATTTTTTTTAAGCCAGACATATTGCATTGGATAAAAGCAACTGAGGTAAACAGGCCTTCATTGCAAGGATTTATGGACATCTGGCTAGGAATTTGGCTGTGTTTAATGATTGTTGTAGTTATAGGTACCAGAGGTTTTAAATCTCTTTCTTGCCTTTATTTTTTCTTCCTTCTAGACTTTGAGCTTTGCTCATACTTCTCTATAGAGGAATCCAGTGCTTTGCAGCTTTTTCAGCTATAATCCACCATTATTATACTGGAGCCCTCTTGGTATGGTGGGAGGATATGAGGGAAGGAAAACATTCTGCTGTCTTCCAATTAAATATCCATGTTCCCATGGACCTTAGTTTTTTGGCTATGACCATCAAACCTGTGTCTCGAGTTGTCTCACTCCCCTACCTCCCCTCTGGTCTCCTTTCTGACTGCAAACTTTCCACTCTTTTCCCTTGAAGCCCTGATGCCTACTGAATATAGTTTTTTTTTTTTTTCCCCCTCCTTAGTAAAGCAGAAAAGCTATAGGGAACAGGAGTAGAAAGGAGTAGAAAGAACAGGGACAAAGTTCTGGCAAAGTCTTTCTCCCTGAAACCCATGTCTGTCTTTGCTATGGAGAAAGCTTTGGGAAATTTCACCATGATTTTCCTTCCCTGCCTCTTCCAGAGCCATGGGCCTATCTTTATAGATCTTCACTATGAGAACCTGATAGGGTTCTTGGTAGTTAAGTCCATGAAAGTATGAAGGCTTCTTTGAGATTGTAGTGCTTAGCAGTTTCTTACTATCATACAGTCCAAATTCAGTTTGTACAAATTAATCTTTAAGAGTTCCTACCAGCTTATAGTTCCAAAAATACATCTTGGTTGTTGTATCTCAAGATGTTCTTGCTCTTTTGATTTTAGGATGACATTTTGCCCTGCAACCTCAGTGTTCTGAAAAGTCCAGGAAAAATCATTGATTTTCAGATTGGCCAACTTTTTTTTTGCCTGGATGGGGTGATGTGTTCTAAGCTCTTTATGCATTTGAGCTGAAACTGAAAATCTGTATCCACTAATTTTAATTTTCTTCTGAATGTAATGTGTAGCCTCAGTGATACATGCTAGATTTACACCATCATTATTTCTACTCTTGTCATTTTTTCTTACATTTTCCCTTGTTCTTATTGGAAACAAAATATTCAATCATCCAAAACTTCATAAGGCTTCATTTCTCTGTTTTGGAAAGCTCTTCATTTGTTGGATATTAATCAAAAGCTAAATAAATTCTAGGCAACTGAAAGAAACAAAGTAGAATACATTTGCTGTATTGGAAGAGTTCAAGGTCTAGTGGCATAAAGAGAGAGGAACTAGGACAAATAAATGAGCAGAGTGCTAAGAGCACAGAAAGGCAGATAAAGCAGACACCTGGTTGAGGAAGGTTCTGGGACAAGCTGATGGAATCAAGAGTAGTTTTGAAGTAGGTAAAGTGGAGATTGAGGAAGTGGGAGAGCCATTGGGATACCCTGTGAAAGCATGAAGGATCCATGAGGCAGTGCGTGAATGCGCTGTGGAGAGGCTGGCTCTGCTAAGGCATTTGATTTTATCCTGAAATCTATGTGGGAGCTATTGAATGATACAAAACTATCATATATTTGGATTTGCATTTTATACTGAAGACTCCTACCATAGAGGGGAGGATGAGGTGGAACGTCTGAGACAGTGGCAAGCTGGGCAAGGGGCTAGGACATTTGTGGAGATGAGAATTAGGAGGGTCTGGGTAAAAGCAGTGATGAGGGGGTGAACTAAGGCACAAATAGGTATGTTACCAAGGCGTACATATTGTGTATGTATACAGTATATGTGAGAGCATATAGGAATTAATACAAATCCAAATGAGTTCCTGGCTTCTGTGATTTTGATAACAAGGGAGAAGATAGTGCCAACGACTGAAATGGGGACTGAGAGGGCAGGAAGAGCAGGTTGTTCTTCCTGGAAGAACAGGGGAAGGACAATAATGACTTTTCCCCTATATATTAAAACAAAACCCAATTTTTTTTTTTAAGTATTCTAAAACCCACTATATGGAGAAGGAAAGGTATAAAAAGCAGTTGCTACAATAAATCAAATTTATATAATTTTCTATTCTTGAATGGAAATTGGAAACCCTTATCATAGCTAAGTTTCAAAATCAAATGCAGTCTCTTATTTCAGACCATAAGCCTCCATAAAGAGGGCATGTTCTACTCTGCTGTGGAGACTCCAGAAAGAACTGTTTTTGGCTCTCCTATACAATCAATTATTGGATAGGAGGACCTGGTTAAAAGGGTAAGTAAATAGGTGGTGGCAACATAGCGATAGGTCAAACACTTTCTTTAGTCACTTCCTGACTGATAAATGAGGGATCATCTTTTCAAAGTTAGGTAAGGAAATTCCTGACTTCTGTAAGAGTCCATCATACTTGGAACCACACAAATAGTTGTTCAGGATCATGGAAAATTCAACTAAAATTTTAGAGGGGCATCTAAACTAAGGCCAGAATATTATTTCATTAGGCTAACAAGTAGAATTTAGTAGGTACTTCATAGTCCATGATAGGTATGTTTCCTTTCCACCAACTACTCTGATAATCATCACGGTAAGTAATTTCTTATCATTGTTCAGGTATCATTTGAGCTTCCTTCTTTGTTTTATCATTATTTTGCATGCTGTTTCTGTTTTTGTTTTTATTTTTAGACTGTGAGCTTCCCAGGAGCAGAAATGAGTAACATATAAGAGTTGTTAAGTTAAAATTAATCTTTGACGAACATTTACTGAGTATTTAGGAAATATAATATTATCACTGCCTTTAAGGAAATGGCATCTTAGGAAATGGCATACTTAGGGAGTAGATAAATTTTGGCTATGACTTCTCTGAAAAATCATGACCATCTTTTGAGAGAGATCATCATGTTAAGTAAAGAATTAAATCATATATTCCTTCTTTAAAATTAAGAGAGAAAATAATTTTATTATGATCCATCAGAAAAAGCAGGCATTTTTACTTTAAAAATAAAGATCTACTTTGTTGACAGAACTCATGTGGAAGCATATAGTAAGTCACTAAAAATAATAGAGCAAACTTTAAAAAAAAACTTGAGTGTATTGATATTAGAGCATATAAAATCTAGTCAAAAGAGACGTCCCAGAAGTCTTTAGAATCAGTTAATAACACATACACAGTTCCAGTTAAGGATATCCTTACACTTAAAGTTCTAGTTCTTTGTACTGTTATGAGAACGTATATGTCTAATTATTACTTCCTATTTATCAAAGACAGTGAACTCTCTTTCACATTAAGCTATGCTCCTCTTTAAATATTGGATCTGGGAGGTTTTACTGATATTCATTTTCCATTCTGCATTGGCAGGTTCACCTGTGCTCTCTTCAATCCACAGAATGAATGGAAACCAGAAACTGAGCATATACTGTATCAGTTAAAGTTTACCAAATGAGTTCCCATGGCTTCCCTTTCTCACTAAATGCATTCCCTCATGTTGGAAAAGATCTCTGAAGTGGAATGCATCATGGTCTTTAGGCTCGAGAGTACATTATTTCAAGCATAACATGCTGCCTGGTCTAGTGCCTTTTACATGGGAAATATCTAAAGACCCTGTTCCCTCACAAAGATTTCAATAAAAATCCAAATGAAACTGATTACTCCTTTGGCTTGGTTTTGACTTTGGAGATAGGAGCTCTGACATACTTTTCCTCTTACATTGTTTTAGCTCCCCCAGCTAAACCCAGGAGGAAGATATCACAAATAGTTTGTTTACATAAATTGACATTGTCTTTTAAAAATCATATGCCAAGTTTCCTTTTTATTAAAAACAGTTACTGTAAATCCGTTAGTAGGTATTATTTAAGATCTACTGTAAGAAGTAAGATCTATTAATTACTAAAATTCATATGATATAAAAATAATTCTCTCTTGCAAATATTTAAACTGCCCTAAGTTCACAAGGCTAAGTTAAATGAGTCTAAATGAATCAGATAAATGCCATATGCCAACTTTTAATGAATATTTTTAAAAATCCCACATTTTCTTGATTTTTCTCCCCTTCAATTATAAATAAAGTTACATATCATACCTTAAACTTCAAAGGTAAATTTGTTGGTTTATTAAATCAAGTAGGATATCAGATCATAGAGGTAATTTGCCTCATTTGGGAATGTCATTTGGTGATTTTCTAATTAATGCACTACCATGAGCAAAGGCGACAGATTAACTATAGCATGAACAGGAACATGCTAATTCTTCACCGAAACTCTCAACAGTTGAGTCACATGCAGTTCCAATTATTTTGCATGTTTGGCAATCTTTCTTCCCCAGTGGAACAATAAACATTAACTCATTACTGTGAAAGAAGCTTATGAAAACATGGTTGACATAAATTACTCTCTATTAAAAATTTTTTTATTACAATGCCAGTTTTCCCTTTTGCGACATGATAGAGTTGTATTTTATTTTTAAAAGAATATGATCAAACATCCCCACAAATATTCCAAATTTGTCATGGGCCACTAAAATGTCAGCTCTCTGATCGCTCTGTTAATTCATTCTTTTTCAAGACGATGTATGAAACATAGTAGGGAGTGGGACATATGATAATCTGAAATTTAATACTTGAACAGAGACTTCTTCATGGTACTAAGGTGACATTAAAAAATATAATAAAATATGAAAAATATAATAAAATAAAAGGTACTAAGGTGACATTAAAATATGATAAAATATAAAAAATATAATAAAATAGAAAAAAATAATGCCTTTGTATTCCAAATTTGTTTGCCAACACCAAACATTCCTAGGAATACTTAAAGTCCTAATGTTTACAACTCTGATAGCTTTAACATGGGTAGTTTATGCCACGTTTTCCCTTTTTCGGTTTTACTGAAAACACAGATAAGATCATTGGACACTCTCTGCAGCCTTTTTAGAGGCAAAGCTGACGTCCGGGAAGGCTTTGGTGGGCGGCCTCCGCTGTCCAGGCCCCCTTGTGAAGGAACCTTCTGTCCCGCAGTGGGATCGCAGCTTCTTGGAAAGGGGAGCCATTTATCACAGTCCTAAATGAAAGCATTCTTTGAACACAAATGTCTTTTTCTCCCTTTGTCTAATTACTGAGAGGAAAAGTGAGAAGGAAATGTCAAAACAGAGAAACAGTGATGTATAGAGAGAGCAGCCACTCTGGAGCTCAACCGGCTTTTGTGAGGGTCTGGGCGATTTGTCAAATGGTTGTGGCATAAGTCAAGCTCTGAGGTTGAAAGGTCTTGACCTAAGGAGTCCTGGAATCAGACAGTGTAAGCAAGGGGTCCGCTAGAATTTTCAGCTGTAGTGGAGATGAACAATAATGGGAGCTGGACATAACAAAACCTCATTTGCATAATTCAGGTAAGTAATTTTATTGAAACTGACAAGGATGTGACAGGCTAAGAAAGAGACGAGAACACACTCTTGCTGGGAACCACTAAAGCTCCTCAGTTAGGTATGTGAAAATAAATGACAGCTAATCTCTTCACTAAAAAATCTGTAAACAATGCTATTTTACCCAGGACTCACCCATGACCTTTTGTAGAGCTGGCTATAGATTCTTTCGTTTAGTCTTCCAGAATATAGCAAATAGAATGGACGAAATTCAAATTCTGTTTTAGACTTTAACTGGTAGTAATTACTTCCCTGAATAGGAGATCTTTCCAAGACAGGTCTCAGAAAGAGAGAGTAGAAACTTTTGTAAGTGAATGGTTATCAAAGATTTGAGATTGATGCTATAAAAAAACCTTATTTTTACTTAAGAATAGGTTTTTCTTAGGGGGAGAAATCTTAACTCAGGTAGCTTGTACTATGAATCTAAAAAAGTGAAATGCCTTTAGCACTTGAGGTTGCTGATATATGTTCAAGAGAACATATTATTATCTTTACCAGCTGATCTTTTCAGCTGTTTCTATCTTTCTGTTTCAAAAGGTGGGTATTTAAAGACCCAAATTTACTACTGATGCATATATTTTAAATACTGCAATATTTAATACCTAACTAATAAGTTCTATTTTTGAATTTTGATAATAATCTAATGACATCAGCAAATTGGATTTTATGTGGCCTGGATATACCCATCCATTAAAAAAAAAAAAAGGCAACAAAAATGGTAAGGTTATCAGTAAAAGGATTTCCTTATTTTAGATAAGAGAAACGACATTCTTAAAAGCACTCTCTCTGTCCTATATTTGGCTTTGCTTTTATGTGTGGATCACCAGGAGATAGCTACATATCTATTGTAAATCCAGGCTGCTCACCAGTCATTGGTGACTTTTATAGGCAAGGGCAGTAACGGATGGAAATAGTAATCAGGGTAGAGAAGAATGCTACTCAAACCTAGTTTGCCAGAGGAGAACCATGTCTGCTATGCCCTTCAAACATGAAAAAAATATTAAACCTACTTAGTCAGACACGAGTAGCAAAATCGCTCAGATTTTCTGGGTAGCTAATACACAAATACTTTTTCTGCAGTATATGGAACACATATATAGTTTGACCAAAATGTGGATCATTCCATCGAATGGGAAGCAGTTGAGAGTTCTGGCTAGATCAAATGTGGATCTCAGTATTATAAGCAGTCTAATGCATAATTCATGAGGCTTAATGAATATTCCAATTCATGACAGCCAACTGGCTCCATAGGTCACACCTCCTAGTCTCATATAAATAAAGAATGAGATACTGGAAAGCATACCAGCTGAACCAAACTGAGTGCCAAAAACATGCATATTAATGAGGCACTATAATAGATACTTGACTCTTTGGAAGTGCCTATATTGGTTTCCAGCTACAGAGGGAAAGAAAGTTCACAATGTACCTTTAAACACACCATACTGTGTACCATAAAATGCAGCTCTTTCTATGAAATATGGAATGAAATTACACTGATGTGATTTCAGATTCAGTCATTAACTCCATAACATCCTCTGACACTTCCATCAACACTGAAACGTTCTGGAAAGATCCCTACCCCCTGCTCCCATGTTCCTTTGCAAGACTCAACTTGGTAACTAGGGAGAGGAAGTCCTTCAACAGTGCTGTTCTTTTATGTGTTCTGTTTAGTCCTTGGATCAGGATGAATGGTAGCTCAGATGAATGCATTTGTGCCATTTTTCTTGGCCCCAGACTATGTTTCCTCACTACCATGACATCTGAACAGAAGGAGAAAACATCTCCCTTTTGTAGCAGGCTAATTTAATTTGTACCTTCCACCTAGGGGTAAATATGTTTGTCTGTCTGTCTGAACTTTTTGCCTACTTTCTTTTCTCACGGGAAACCCTACTGAGTCGAAAGCAGGAAATTGCTTAGTGCTTTAACTTTATTTTAAAGTAATTTAATTTTAAGTCTTCTCACACCCACCCTAAAGTGAAGCAACTGTTGGAACCCCCTCGGGATACCCTTAATGACTTCTGCATGTCTCCTGTGTCACAGATGTCAAAGGCTCGTTGTTTCGGAGGTATTTTATCTTTGGGAATAGATGGTTTAAAAGAGATTGCTTTGAGTTTTACTCTAGAAGATGTGTATTCATTTTAAAAGAATGAAGAAAAAAAATCTTGCAGCTTTTACATTGACTCACATCCTTCCAAATCCATATTACAAGTTATTGATTTTTACTTGATCTTATGTTGATCTTGGGCATTATTTGTGGCTTGACCTTGTTTGATGTAGAGTTTGTCAAAGATTCAAAGTAGACTACCAAAAACACATTTTTTCCTAGACGAAATAGCAGTACTTCATTACTCAAAAACTTTGAAATAGCTAGGCATTTGATCTGGATATTGTTACTGTTTCTCAGGGCCTCTGGAGTGAGCCTCTCAAATGAAAATTATGGCAAGGAGTAAATAGTCTACTTATTAATAAAAGCTTTCAAATGGGGAGAATTTCTTATTTATATGAAATGGACTTATCAACATGCAATTTTGTCTCTTTTAATTGTTGTAATAATTTTCACATGCACTGTAAGAAAAATATTGCTTTTTTTATTATGTTGATGAGAACACATTCTCATTAGTTTCCCTTTCATGGTACTTTTTATCTCTTTATACCACTTTTCATATGTAGAGATCTAACCACAATTAATAATTCCACATTATAAGAAATAATACCTATTTGACATTGTATTATAAACCAAACTTGTTTAAAAGAGAAAATAACTTTGTTAAAATTATTTCATTAATTCTTATTCAGTGTAAATACCATTCTGAAATATATTATTAGCTTATAATATGGGAATCTTTAACAGCTCATGGCCAGACCAATCTTAGTTTTTGGTACCATGCCATAAGAAGTTATATTTTCATGCATATAATTTGAAAGAAATATCAATTTAATGACAAAATTTTATTACTTGGGCTTGAATTCTGGACTGTATGAGTTAGATCACAAGATAATTAAATATTTTAAAAGGATTTTATGTTATTGAATAAATACATTTGAAAATTTCTGAACATATCTTCATGTGAAGCTGCATATTCAAAAACATGTGGAGAGATATGGCTTTTTCTGAAGAAGAATTCGTAAGTAAGAATATTACAGTTGGGTATAAGAATTTTTCAGTGGTTCCAGAAAGTCTGAATTTTTTACTTCAGATCCATATTTCTTCAAAATGTGTCAAAAACATTTTCAATTCTAAAATTTTCATTGGACAACTTTATTTCTAAGGCATTACTTGTGGTAAGGAATCCAAATCTAGTTAGTGTAATTTAAATTAATAAGAAATTTGAGAATTTGATTTGTTGCTAGATAAGTTTTTCATCTTCTTGGGGCTCTAAACTGGCACAAATTGCTGCAGAAGAAGAGAGGTATCTCTCGTTTAACAATGTGGCATTTCCAAATGAATCCAAAATTGAATCTCAAGGCTAACCCCTAGTCCATTAGAATCTAAACCTGGGATTGGCAAGGTATTTCTGTAAATGGCTAGGTAATAAATACTTTGGGGTTTGGAAATTACTGTGGTCTCTATCCTATATCTCTTGTTGTTTTGTTTTCTGTACAACCTTTTAAAATTTTGAAAGCCATCCTTAGCTGGAGTGCCATGCAAGAACAATCACTAACCCTAGTTTATGAACTCCTAATCTAAATTTTTAAAACCTGGTTTCATGTCTCAAAACATGTGCTTATCCTCAGACACAAGATCATTTCAAGCTCAGGATTTCTTTCTGATTTTATGCTGTGCCATAATTTATGGAAGAGTGTCTTATCTATAAGGCTCTTTATATGTATTCTAACTGGTGGACATGAAAATTTTAACTTCCAGTACACATTCACAACAGTCCAAGAACTACTATCATATATCTTACTTATACTTGGTACTCTTTTGTCTGAAAGTTGAAATTGTTGTGGTGGTGACAGTGGGGGGTCTGGACAACTTTCAACAAAGCATTAGTTTTTCTATGTTGCTGTAAAGTGAATGATTCTATGTAAATGTTTTTCCAATTAACTTCGAGATAAAATACTAGGAGATACAATACTGTATGTATTCTACTTCTGGAACTTTCTTTTAACACGCATTTAAAACCAAAGTCTTTTAATTCTAAATAACACAAGATCTCAAAGAATTTGGGGTATTTTTCCAGTAATTACTTCAAATATACAAATACAATTTCTCTAATCTTTAAACTCCTAGGATATAGATTCCCTCGGACATACCCAAAATAGCATGTCTGCCAAGGCAAAACTCTCTCCTTTGTAAGAATGCCTTTCTTTAAATGAAAGGCTTTGGATGAAGTGGCAGTTGTCTTTAAAATACCAAAAGGCATTATCCAGTTTGCTTCTCCACCTTCATAGCCAACACAGCGGATCCTTAATGACTGTGCTTGTGGGCCAAGTTTTCTCTAGTCCCACCACATATGCTTTGTTCCCCCACTGCCTGTCTCTCCTGGGTTCTCCACTCATCCCATTCTCACGATTCTCCCTCGCAGTGTCTGGGGACGGGGCTGCTCACGGAGCAAATGCAGAATGTGAAATAGAGATTCACCTTGTGAGGAGGGGCAGAGAATTTTGCCTTTGGGCAGGTTGTTATTTTAAATGCAGTGCTAAAGGTATTATTTCATTTTACAGAAACACTTAGGCTCTACCATTTTGTCTTAATACAAAAGATCGTGGTCTAATGGCCACAGTGTTGATTCCTACCAACAGGAGAAATGCAAAGGCTCCTCAGCACCTGTGGGAGGCAGTAGGGAATAAGAAGGGGGTGAATCTAATGGGGAATCATGACCTTAGAAGTGTAAGAACAATTCAGTATCAGGCAAGGAACTGTAAGAATGAATATTTAGTTGGTGGCTTTTTGCTTTTTTCAACAAGTTGATTTTGCACCTTTCTTTCATATGTCAGGGGTGGCTTTTTGGCTCCAGGGATAGAACATGAAAAAGACTGTCTTTGCCCCTAAGTATCTCTGAATTCTGTCTTCCATCTTGATTGGCTTTTATTCCCACGCTTTTTCAAATCCTATCTCTCCAGTCATCACAGAGTCCTCCCAGATTCTAAAAGATGTATAATTTACTTCAAGTCCTGTAAATATCATGATCTTGTAAATATAGTACTTACTGTAATCATTAGTGAATTTGGCTGTTTCTTCTATTAACTGGAGTAGGAGTTTAAAAATCCCCTGACCTACATTAAAAAATGTGTGTGTGGGTCCACATGTGCACTATTCTGTCAAAAGACCCATAGATTTTTTTTCTGTGTCTCAGAATTCCATAAATCCAAAAGAGATAAAGAAACATGAATTAGGCTTTCATTTCTTAAAGACTTTACTTATTTGCCATGAGAAATTTGGTATTATTGTAAAAGTAACATTTTCCACACCTAATAAACTGAAACTTATTCCTGCATATCATCTCATGCCTGATCCATTTTCAATTCTTAGATGCACCCCAGATATGCTTTCCACCATGCACACTGTCCTTCAATACCTTTTTGATGATGCTCGGACTTGCCGAATGGTCTCCAGCAGGGATTTCTCACATTGGTGGGAGTAGTCTACTCCCCTGGGTCCTTGTGTGAAAGAGTTGTTTTGAAGCTGATGAATCGATATTTTACTAGCGGGATCGAACAACCTTTTTTGTCAGATAAGGCAATGACTTCATCTGTGACAGGAGTAGGAGCACTGGGCAGTATGGAGCTTTGGAATTACCGTGCCATCCGTCCTGGTCTCAGATTTATTGTCCTTGGAAGATAACTGTCCAAAGTGGCTGGGGACAGAGTTTGGAGACTTTCTTGAGATGACAAAAAACAGGATGTCTGACTCTTTTTGTGCTTCCTTTTTAATAATTATTTGATATTTGACAAATATTGGCTTAAACTCGCTTTCATTACAGCGTTCCATGTTGTCGAGAGGCTCAGAAGAAAAAAAAAGAAAAATTGAATTTATTCATTCTATCTCTGCCTTCTTTTAGTGTACATAATAAATACTTAATTACATCAATATCAAAATCCACACACATGACACAAAATAAACAAAGAAGTGCATATAAAATTTACTTACACATTTGTTTAATTTCGATGCCAACCAGTAGACCATTTTTGATACGGTCAGACTGATCCAGCCTTTACAAACAGTGTATAGAGACCGATAGATTTTTAGATATTGGCACATGTACATTTATAGCTATTGACAAAGCTTAACTCTTTTCAAGAACATTCCAACTAATATTGGCATTCTGTTTTATCCGTTGACACTCAACATGATGTACTATGCAAGACTTTAAGACTTTCAGTGTTTGACTAAGCTTTACAGTCATTAATGTTTAATCACTTACAATTCAGTAAGCATTGTACTTTCATTTTTTATGTGGCTTGTTTATCTATGTAACATAAATCAACAGTGCCTTCCTCATAGTCTCCCCGAGCGTTTTTAACCAGTCCCATTTAGTGATCAGCGATGAAGGTGGACACAACTGCTGTTTGGAATTACTTCATTGCTTCATACAGATTCTGAATTCAATTTCCCCTTCACAATAATTATAATAACAGGGAAGATGAGCTAAAGTCTCCTAATCAATGAACACCTTGGTGGGGGAAAGCAAAGATAATATTATTATTTTTTTTTCCCCCTAACATAGCGTTGAAAGTGTGTTGTATGTTCATGCACTATTTCTATATCCTCAATGAGAAAAATGGCGATATTAAATAGTATTTTGGATGAAAGAGATTTTTTAGTCATCGAGAGAGTCAAAATTTTATAGTGCTCATCCTTAAGGATGAGTACGACTCACTCCCAGGAATGGTTACTCCGAGGAAACAATGATGGAACCTCGAACTGTAGTTCTGCCCACACCACGGCAATGAATGCACACTATTGTGTCATCATCAGGGCACTAGGAGAGACAAAACGCACTTGGCCAAGGCTAGGGGAAATGAGGACACAAAGGACCCAATTCAAGCAAAGCATCGTGGGTAGAGGGCACATTTGTCGAATTTTAAGAGACTCCTGGCATTTGTATTTACTCTTTGTTTACATTTGGGCTTTTGCAGAAATGCTGAAGTTATTTTGCAAGTCCTCTCTGTATTTTGAGAAACTGAAGAAACTGTAGATAAAAGCACAATTTGTTGCTTAAGAAAATTTATTAAGGTTCTCAGAAATATTTTTAAAAACTGGTTTCAAAGAAACTAAGAAACAATTGGAAACTATTCATATAACAAATAAAAATGTCATTTCCTTTTTACAGTGCTACAAATGGAAAAATACAGTTCTGTTTCTCCCTTTCATGAAACTGGCCCTAAGTGTGAACAAACAAGCCACAAGGAGGCTGAAAGATACTCAGTAATACTTAATACTTTATTGCCATTAGAGCGCCGTGATCGTGTCAGATATCATATTCTCCATTCATCTGTCTGTATTTGCAGGAAAAAAAGAGTCTCATGTGTAGCTTTTTTTTTTTTTTTAAAGTCTGAATGCATTGTTTATTCTGTACTGCCTGTTTTGAATACATTCTTATCTTTTACTGGCATATGATTCATGGTCACTGAAGATGGTGTGATGTCAGTAAGCAGAAGATGAGAAAATTCCACCCATGGAAACCTTTGAGAGAATTAGGTAAAAGGTTGAAGCCAGCGTGTCTATGTGCTGACCGAAAGGGTGGCCGTAACTGAAATGCTGGTAAGGCAGTGGCACGGCTGGCTTCCTCCTGCCCTTACTGGGTCTGGCTGCAGAGCAGAGCTGTCTGGAGTTGCATAGGACTGCCTGGTGAGTGAGCTTCCAAGGTCAAACATAAGGCCCATTCTTGGAGGCCATTCTCTGGCCTCCCAGGCTGGTTTTCCAAGGGCCTTTAGGCATGGCAATGCCTTACCTCATGTGCTCGCCACTTTGCAGCTGGGTGTCTCTGAGACACATCTATGACTCTTGTTGTGTGTTTAATTTTTGTTTGCTTCCTCTGGATCAGTGAGTCGAAGACTTGTGTACTTCAGCAACTCCTGGGGGTGGTTACCCATTCAGGTTCCTAGGTTCCAATAGGTCTAGACAGGATCTAGCTTATCTCTGGGCCTCACTTTGAGAAATCACTATTCCTCCATGGTGATAAAGAAAGAGAAATTTCTTTTAGATTTCTCTTTTCAGTGAATTTGTAAAAAGTCACATCACTTCTCTGGAATATTGGACAGTAACCCAGTTAATAATGAAATCTTTATCGGCTAGAGACCAAAATACTGACAGAAGTCACATTAAGATGATTTTGTTGGGGCCCCTGGGTGGCTAGGTGGGTTAAGCCTCTGCCTTCAGCTCAGGTCATGATCTCAGGGTCCTGGGATCGAGCCCCAAATCAGGCTCTTTGCTCAGCAGGGAGCCTGTTTCTCCCTCTCTTTCTGTCTGCCTCTCTGCCTGCAATGATTTTGTTCTGCATAATGATAAATTGTGGAGCATTTTCCATCATTAAGCAGGGAACTGATTTGGTAAGTCATACATGTTGTGGAGGTCTGAAACTTGAAAGAAATGCTTTATGTGTCACCAGATCACAGCTATCTGACTACTCACTCATAAGTGCTGAGGAGGAGTGAATTTCTTTCTTATTTGTTTGTTCATCTGCTAGGCTAATACAGGGTGTCATGGTTGATTTAATTTTTATTTCTTTCATTACTAAAAAAATTACATATTTCTTTTGCTAATTGGTCATTTATACTCCTGCTTCTTTAGGTTGTACTGTATATTATTTGTCCATTTTTCTCTTTCTCATGGAGAAATTAGACTTGATTATTGGTTTGAAGGAGGTCTCAATATATTTATTATATTTGTTGAAAATTTTTGCTTCTCTTAGATTTTAAAATGGCATAGCAGACGTTGCTAACTAAACCAAGATGAAGTTTTGGAATCATATCAGTACATCAATCAGACTGCAGCTAGCAAAAGATTGATATTTTGGTCAAACTGAAACAACCGACTTAATACTCCTGTTATAAACTTTTTTTTTTTTAAAGATTTTATTTATTTACTTGACAGCCAGAGAGGCAGGCAGAGAGAGGGGAAAATAGTCTCCCCATTGAGCAAAGAGTCTGATGTGGGCCTCGATCCTATGACCCTGAGATCATGACCTGAGTTGAAGGCAGATGCTTTAACCCACTGAGCCATCCAAGCGCCCCATCCTGTTACAAAATTTTAATTTTTGTGTTACTTTGCAATGGCTTTGTAATTAAGTAACATTTTTAAAAAATGCACTTAAAGTAGTTTTGCCATGAGAGACTGCGGACTCTGAGAAACAAACAGAGTTTTAGAGGGAAAAGGGGTGGAGAGTTAGGTGAACCTGGTTGTTGATACTAAGGAGGACACGTATTGCATGGAGCACTGTGTGTGGTGCCTAAACAATGAATCTTGGAACACAGAAAAAATAAAATAAAATAAAATAAAACATAAAAAATAAAGTATTTTTGCTAGTATGGGAATTAACTTTTCCTTTAAATTTAAAGTGCTATTTCAAAAGTCATTCTGGCCCTGGAGTCTTTTTTAGAATATTATATTCTCTGTTCAATAATTACAAGTAGTTTAAGGCATTATAGGTTTACTTCCGCAGTTTGTGTCTGTTGACTCTTGTTTTTGCTTTTAAAAGTGCCAGGTTCCTGGGGTTACCATCCTAGGACTACTTTAATTTTAACCTGCTTTCTTCTGTGTTCTAAAAGAACACAGTTAGTGGCCGTTTTGGATATGTAATACTAAGTTAATCAAGTGTAGATACAGAAATCAAAATTCTCATATTCAAAACTTAGAACAAAATTTCAGGCAATGCATTAGACTCTTTGCGCCTGAGGACATACTGGTGTCCTTGCTGTTCTTGAAATAACTTAAGTCCACTTGAGCAGGATGGCCTTGCACAGCCTATTCTTTCCTCCTAAAATGATCTTACCCTAGGTTTCACATGCATGGTTCACCCTGTCTTTTCAGTGAAGTCTCTGCCGAAATTTGATCTCCTAAGATAATTTTATTTTTTAAAAAAGATTTTATTTATTTATTTGAGTGAGAGACAGTGAGAGAGAGCATGAATAGGGAGAGGGTCAGAGGGGGAAGCAGGCTCCTTGCAGAGCTGGGAGCCGATGTGGCACTCGATCCTGGGACTCCGGGATCATAACCCCAGCAGAAGGCAGTTGCTTAACCAACTAAGCCGCCCAGGCACCCTCCTAAGAGAGTTTTAAAAAAGTAGTCTTCTGCTTTGTTTTTCTTAATACCATTTTTTTATTACTTAACAATTCTTCAATTATATGTAATTGATAATTACTGTATGTATTGATTTGTCTCTCTCTGTATGTTATATGCACAGTGGTGTCTCCAGCTCTTAAAATATTTATTGAATTAATGAATGTATGAGTAAATCTGAAGTAGTGAACTTAAATTCTATATAAATTTCTTCGAAAACAATTTTTATTTTCAAATCTCACTAGTATGAGATAATATCAGCAAAACAGAGGACTGGGCAGTAGGTATGAACATTTTGAGTATAAATTTATCTTGGTGTCCTGAAACTTAACCAAATTGTGAATAGTAATAAAAAACTAATAATAATTAATATTATGTTCATAATTCATTAACATCTACTTGATATCATCACTAAGATGATTATTAGACAATTATCCTTTCATTCTTCATGTACATTAAATCTTCAATTCAATGCTCTGGGCACTATCCATACACCAGCAAAAAAGACTATTGATTATACAATTACAGCCCAATTGTTGCCTTTGTTTAAAAAAAGGACCACTTCCTCATTTCTTATTGATATAAGCTATGTTAATTTCCCAGAAGCAAACTGAAATGTAACACTTGACATTGGGTTACTTGGGCTACTCAACTTCTTGCTTGTATTAACTTTTTATGATTGGCTTTTTTTCAGCTCATCAAATAGAGATTGATTTCCTAGAATTAATATTTGGTTGATGGTGCAATGGTTGTGTTTCCTGACAGCTGACTATTTAATGTGCATGTGTGTGAGTTGTGGATAAAAATATCGAAGAAATCATCTCTCTAAATATATTTATATATGTGTATGTACTATATATCTTATTTCTGCATTTTTGTCTGATAATGAAAGCTATTACTATTCCAATCTATGAACTCTATTCTCTAACCCCCCTATTTGATTGCCTTTATTATTCATTTGATAGTTAATTGTCTTGTGTTAAATATATTTCCCATGTATCATTTTAACTAGATAGTTAGTTCTTTAGGTTAGACACCATGCCTTATTCTTCTTAATTGGTATCCCCCAGTGCCTAGTACAATGTCTAAGACAGTGCCTAACATGTGCTAGGCAGTAAACATTTTTCTTAAGAGTTTGACTTATTTGAGTTTGATCTATAGCTTTGTGTCCCCATGACTGCCATTATTGCTGCTGATGTTACCATTCGTAATATTAAGTACTTATTTTTGAGTGCTTACTATGTTCTAGGATTGTGCTAAATGCCCTCAGTACATTTTTTCTAACCTGAGTCTTACACTGATTTTATGATGTAGGGTCATTTTACTGGTGAAGGAACTGGGCCGTAGAGAGACCAGCACTGATTACTTAGCTTTTAGGTCTTGATCAAGTTCTGCTTTAAATTCAGAGTCTTCACTGGACTAAGCATCCAGGTCACCTTCCCGAGCACTCAAACGCTATCTCTAAAGGGACAGTAGACTAATAAATAAGGACCTTGTCATGGTGACCACCAACGGTTTCTCTGTCTTCTTTCTTCTGCTTTGTCTTTCACGTGGAACAGAAAAATATTGTTTCACATCCTGATAATACTATGATACATCAATTAGAAAAAAGGAATAAAAAGCCAAGAAACGATAGTGTGATAAACATTAATAAAAGCTGATTTGGAAATT
This sequence comes from Mustela erminea, assembly GCF_009829155.1. NCBI lineage: Eukaryota > Metazoa > Chordata > Mammalia > Carnivora > Mustelidae > Mustela > Mustela erminea. The sequence goes on from NC_045616.1 coordinate 48,376,137, forward strand.
AAGTCTTTTCCCCAAGAACTGAATAATTAGAGAGTAAGAGATTAGCTTATGGTGGGAAGGTTAAAATGATTTTAAAAGGGCTTTGATTAAAGTTGCACTCTTTTGGCCTTTTTTTATGGAAATACAGAATAAAGTTAAAAAAAAAAGCAACATCAAACATAAAACAAGTAGGCTTCTTTAAGTCAGTAAACTTATTTAAAATGTTCCTTTTATTGTTGAACGCAGTGAAATATCTTTGCATCTTTCCAACTGCGTTTTTCCTACCCCAAGGGAAAATCGCTTTGAAGAATGCGGCAAATTATTTTGTATACTACATCCAAGGCTACTGAACCAGAAGAATAAGGACATACTGCTTGTGAGTTCAGCTGGATCAATAGCTCAGCCCTGGGATTTGCTCGTCTGCTAGATACTGAATGAAAAGCACTAAGCTGCCAGTTTGTACCATGGATATTTAAGACCCCAATGCAGCCAAGAGACGTTTTTCATAAGACAGAAAGCAACTTACCTGTAAAAATGTTTAGATATATGAGCACACAGCACACAGAGACTATGAAATGTATTTGGCATGTCATATAGGAAACTCTCTTTCTGTCCTATTACTCAAGAAGAAGAGCGCGTACACATACACACACACACTCAACACAGACAACTATACATAGAAATAGATATTTGTAGAATGCCTTTATTCCGAAGGCCTCAAAGCAGTCCACAGACATGATCCAATTCATTCTCGTATCTCTGTGAATAAAAAGTGAGGGGTTGTGATTACCTCCTTTTTCTTGCTGGAGAGCATTACACAGTTGGCCATACAGAGTCGGGAGCCAGGCTGCTGGATCTCTCTTTCCTAGGTGCACTCTTCACCACGGGATAATGGTTGCGTAATGTGGGTACAATTGGATGAGTCATCAGATCAGAGTTCTGACAAGTTGTTCCTGTCTGCTTTTCTGCAACTCCTGGTTTTTCTTCAGTAAACATCCACTTGGACATGGTATCCCAGCAGCGAGACTCACAAGCGGGCCTATTAGATAGGAAAGCCGCAAGAAGATATTAGATCCAGGCTTTCATGCTTAGCTTGAGATCTCGGTGGTACTGTCACAGATCTGAATATAAAAGCCTCCCCAAAGAGGTATTTAAAAACTGCCACGAGGAAAGGGACAATACAAATAAAGCAATTAAAAATGCAAAAATAAAAGTCATCCAGCGGAAAAATAGATGTGCACTGAGGCAACAAGAAGTTTCTGGCAGTTGGCTGTGCTTATTATTCTTCCCTCTCATCCACAGAGTCGACACAGGCAATCCAGAATGATGGGATAAGCGAAAGCTTCCTACATCCCATTCAGGCCCAGTTGCCATCCTGAGGATGGAGGAGTGCTTTGCTGGCACGGGGCCCAGCCAGGATGTGCGAGAGAAGGAGAACTACCACTTGAATTGCTTTGTGACCGAAAAGTGGCCCTCGCCTCTGGCATTTTCCCCGACTTCCGCTCCTGCTTCAAGCAGTGACGCGGTGACTCAAAGGACAGAAATAATGAAAAAGCAAAGTGTGAAAATGTTTGGGAGGACAACTCCTTCCCCTGGAGCAAAAGGAAGATTCTGTTGTGGTTTCATAATCCATCTGCTCATTTGCCTCAGGGGTTTGGGTCTGACCATCACCCCAGAAAAGGAAGGATCTCCTTTTCTCCTTTCTTTTAAAGAAATGGTTCTTTGGTCCTTTTTAAAGAAGAGATTACTGGAAATTTGCTATGCCTGCATTGAAAAAGTAATCTTGGATCACGTAACTGTCAATCTTATTCTCTAATCAAGATAGTCTTTCAAGAAACAGTGCCCGCAAGGGGTCGAGATGCAGCTCACCCAAGTGGTTATTGTCCCATGATCTCCAGAATCCATCAAAGGCAAGTCCAAATTTCTGCTTGACCTGTTAAACTGTATAACCTTAGGTAAATTGCATAATGTCTCCAGGCCTCATGTTTCTCCTCAGTAAATTACCAGGAGTAATGTTTTTGCCATATGGTTGTGGTGGAGATTAAATTAGATACTGTCTATAAATGGCTCAATTCAGTGCCAGGCATTAGGTAAGCCCTTAATGAATGATGTGTGATTGGTACTTCCTGATGCTCCAACTTTTTTCTTTTTCCTATCCCTAATAAAAACTTTCAAATCAGTGAACTGTCAAAGATTGTTCTGCCTATGACAAGGGCATGTTGACAAGCATAACCTGGTGGTTTTTTAAAGCTTTCTTCTCACAACTAATTTTTGTTGACTTTTGCATGCTGATTCTGAATGGCGTAGTCTATCTTGATAGGAACTAAGTGGAAACAAAAAAGGAAAAACCAGAAGTAGAAAAGCCTGAATTGAAAAGAATGACTAGGGAAGAGGAAGGCCAAGGTGTAACAGGAAATCCAGGTCCATGTTGAAGCAAGTGGGATGGAGGTTAAAGACCAGGGCGAGACTCAGACACCACCAGCTTGCTAGCTTCCCTCTGCCACTTCCTGTTTATGTGGTCATTGGTAAATCATTTAATTTCTCCTAAATTTCCCCTTTTATCCCCTTCAGAAATGTAAGAATATTAACTACATCGGAGAATATTGAAACTATTAAACAAGGATCATATCTTTCAGTTAAACTGAGATCTTTCTATATTATTCCTTTTGGAATAATATCCTTAAACATGCTGTGTGACCAGCTCATTCACAACCCTTGACACAGTAAAATAAAGATGTACACGATATAAACAAATAAAAGGCTAAAAAAAAAAGTTAAAATAAATTACTTAAATGAAATCTTAATGTCTTCTATTCTATTATTTATTTAAATTCCCCAAACAAAATGAAGTGTTCAATTTGGTACCAAGTCTAAGAGTTCAGCATTCCAGCCCTATCCACCAGCATACTATATTTTTACCAAGAAAATCTGAAGACTTCAACACAGCGAACCAAGGCATTTATACCAATACCCACTTCAGCCATATCTGTTGGCTAAACATGGACTCTTGACTGATTTTTATTGAGACATGATATTGAGATCCTAAGGAACAACCAGCTCATCAATACTACATAACACTGTTTTTTTTATGTAGTGGACAGTGAATTGTGCTGAGCTCAAATACTATTTAGCCCAGTAAATGTTCCATAAAATAAAGCCTTCTTATCATGCTTTCAAATATTGTAGAGAAAAATGCTATAAATAATAAAATATTTTAAATGGCATTGGAAATGTTCACTACAGCCTTAAAGAATGAGCACTGAAAATAAGAGTGTTACAAATAGACTTCACTGTTTTGCTTTATGGATAGCACAGCAGATTTTTTTTTTTTTTAATGTAAAACTATAGAAAATGGCCATTAGCCTCCCAGTGATCAATCTCTAAGTTACCTGTTGTTTTTGGAAGTACAAAAATTTTCATAAAACTGCTGATGTCAATATAGCTTTTGGGCATAGAAAAATAATTAGGTTTGATTGCAAAATCAGACTATTTCAAGTAAAAGATTACTTGGATCTTACTTTAGTTAAATAAAAAACTTAAATAAATAATAATCTTAGGTTAGGATGGGAAAAATTTTTCTGCTTGTTCTTCTAAGTCTCACTAATTAAACTTCTATTTCTAATTGATAACACATCTTTAAACAACAAGAAAAATATCACATAAAAGAAGCTCTCTTCTATAGTAGCAGAAAATGTAATTTTATAGAAATTATTTCAGAAAACTTAAAGCAAATGTCCTGGTTTAGTTTTCATCAGGCATCAATATACCTTCATCATGTAGGGGTTGAGACTATTAGATTGGCTGATATTTGAAATAAATAGGGTGATTCAAAAGTAAGTCATAAATATTTTATAACATAAGATAATTGGCTTTTCCCAATTCTTTTTAGTTGTATTAGTAATTTGGTGGCAAAATGATGATTTCTATGTATAAATATGCATGGGGTTTCTGGTAGCCATTATGACATAAACCTTTCTGAAATGTCAGCTTGGGGCCTAGAGTTCAAACATGTATCACAGCCAAAAATGGTGACTGGGATTTTCCAACCAGAAATTTTTCTGTGTATAGGAGACTCTTCTACCATTTTACCTCCCTGTTTTAATGCTTTATTTAATAAGAAAAAAACCACAACTTTTCCCCAAGTTTTGTCCACCCAATTCTCTTGTATTTCCTTTGTCAAAGAAATCCTAGTCTGTTACTGTCACTCTATAAAAATGACATATTTTAATATAAATAGTGTATCATTTCAGAATCATCTACTGAAACTTTTCTTCCCACAGGTGCCATTCTGCCCTTGTCTCGCTCTTGATGGGACGTTAAGGAGACAACACACTCTCTCTTCAATGTCGTGGACGTCACCTCAGACCATCTGGGGTTTCCATAGCATCCTATCACAGTTGACCTCCGCTCACTATATGTAGATATTTCTGTGAGCCCCTGAGTTTTACCCTGGGTCGGGGGAGCCTGTCTTTTAGTCCTGATCTCACATCTTTCTTTTCCCCCTTGAAGCGAAGTGATTATTCCCTTTGTCTTCCCTTCAGGTGAGAACTTGTCTCTATTATATTCTTTCTACCCACCTCCCCAACCCCCCACTGTGACTTTCCTTGAAATTACTCTTTATTTCTGGCATAAATAAGCTTGATTACTTAATGTCAGTGGCAGAAAGTGCATTGATTTGATGTTTTCAAAATTATATTTCCAGAATTTTATAATTGTGTCAGGTACTGAGGTAGGTTCTGGGAAACCAGGGTGAAGAGGCACATACCCGGCCTTCAAGGAGCTACCAGTTTACTGAACAGACAAGACTGACTGGGAACAGAAGATAAGCCTTGGGGGCACCTGGGTGGCTCAGTGGGTTAAAGCCTTTGCCCTTGGCTAGGGTCATGATCCCAGGGTCCTGGGATCGAGCCCCACATCGGGCTCTCTGCTCTGTGGGGAGCCTGCTTCCTCCTCTCTCTCTCTCTGCCTGCCTCTCTGCCTACTTGTGATCTCTGTCTGTCAAATAAATGAATGAAATCTTTAAAAATAAAAAAAAAGAAGATAAGCCTTTGGCTAGGGGCAAGTGGAAGGGAAAGGGCAGGAGTATCATTGGAATTAAGACTTGAAGTTCTCCTAAATTGGCATCCTAGAGAGAAGAAACAGTATGTTCGAAAGCCCAGGAGAGCCTGTGGTATGTGAGAAATGAATTTAGTATGGCTGGAGCTTAAAGCATGAGGGGAAATGATTGGAAATGGTTTGGATGGGTGGGCAGGGCTCCTTCAGGGCATGGCTAGTGTCATGGAGCCTGTTGTCATTGAAGTCATGCAAGTAATTCATACTCAGATTTGCATACATAGATCCCTCTAACCATAGAGTGGAAAATAAATTGAAGGTGAAGGTTGAAGTTGGGTGAGAAGAATTAGAATTTGAGGGGTGCGGAAGGTGGTTACTGAGTCATCCAGGTGTTGTTAATGGCTGTCAAAGATCAGGTAGATGTGAACATTTTGGGAAGTGGTGTCAGTAGGTTTGGGGGTTGATTACTTTTTGGGGTTATTCAAGAGTGAGAAGTGAGCCTGATTTCTGGGTTTCTGGGTCAGACAATTGAGTAAATGCCTTCCCCCCTGCCTATGATTCAGAATAAGAAAGGAGTTTGGGGGTAGATTTGGTGGGAGAGGTAAATGAGATCAAATAAGTTTGAATTTGTGGAATTTGGAATGCGTGTGTTAGGACCCAGTGGACATGTCTTAAGGAGTCAGTTAAATATATAGCTGGAGGTTTATACATTTAGAGGAAGGTGTTTGAAAGTTGTGTACAGTGGCACAGCAAGGTTGAACTGTGGACTGGTTGAACCAGTCCATCCTGGGTGAAGGCAATAAAAAAGCCATTGGTTTTAGAACTAAAAATGAAAACATAACTAATTAAAAGTCAGGCCGCACTGGCAATTCAGAGGGAAGCCATTGAAACAACTCTTCTCCCTGAAAATATCTTTTGTTTGTCTAAGCTTTAAGCAATTATTGTGTTTGCTGTCCCTTTTATAAAATTGTGGTGGACATGCACTGAGAAGGACGACAATATTACATACACTTTTAGTGGCAATCCAAAATTGACCAAACAAAATTTCTGAGATTGTCAATTAAGATAATCAGTGTTGTTATTAGGGAAATCCAACTGTGTTAGAACAAGAGTCTGGGTAGATGAATGCTGAATTAGGTTATCATGGAAATATATAAAAGACATATCTATAGATAAGGTAAATCTGAATTTATTTGATTAATTTAATTGATTTAATTTAATCAATTAATTTAATTGATTTAATTGATTATTTGATTAAGTACACATAGAGGTCTACCTGATGGTCTGATCCTGGGTTATTCCTCTAACCACTGTTGCTGCTGATGGCTTCACTCACGTTGTTTTTTCCGTGTTCCTCATTCCATGCTTCCTCAGGGTTTCTACAGTTGTTCTTCCCTTTGCCTGGAATACTTTCCCCTCCTATACTCATGACTTACTCATTCATTTTTTCTTTAGCTCTCTTACCAAATGTCTTCTTAATAGTGAGCTCCTTCTTGTTTACGCTACCTAAAATCATGCCTTCTCTCTCCACCACCCATTTGCTCTACTCTTCCATGTCCTTTGCTCTTCTTAACCCTTAGCACTATCTAATGTCAGTAGATTTGATTTTTTTAATTAGTTTTTTTGTTATGAATTTACCCTGGAATACAGGAGTGAACGAGGATTATCTTCTTTCATTTATTGCTATATTCCAGTTTCTAGACGCTCACAGTCATAGATTAGCTACATGAAAAATATTTGTCGAGTAAAAAGAGGAAAGATATTACATGACTTGTGAAAGTAGTTTTATGATAAGGAAAACATATATTAATATAAATAATAGAACTTTTTGGTGGAAGGACCCATGTCTTAATTACTTTCACAGTGCCTACCTCAGTTTCTGCAGAAAAGATACTCAATAAATGGGGTGACTGTATGTCCTGGTTTATTCCTATGGTCTCAGCATTAATTATTAATTGCACCTCCTTTAATTTTCACAAGTGTCTCAGGATAATAGTATGATATTCCAATCAATAAATGTTTGATGAATGAAATATCGCAGACTACTGTGGAAAGTAGAGCTGTTTGAAGTACACCATACTTTGCGACTATTCCCTCAGCTAATTATGCATTTAATTGGGTAAAGTACCCAAAGAAAATAGCTTAATATAATTTTTTTCTGATTTTACCTTCTGCGACTTAGTTTTATATTTCCACTGAATTATGATATATATATTCATATCATAACTCATAATATATAATATGTTTATATATGTTTATATGTTATATATATAATATATATGTTATATATATATATACTATATATATTCATTCCATTGAATGGTTCAGTTCACTCTTTAAGTATTTACTGAGCCCCTACAATGTATTTGGTTCCTTAAGGAGCTCCCTGTCTGGTTGGGGTACTAATGGAATTTTAGGGCCAATATCATAAATATAAGTACTTAGTATTTTTAGAACCCTTGTGAGAAAAGGAAACCATGCTTTTCATGCAAATTAGAAAAAGAAAATGAAAAGTAGCTGAAACTTGGATTTTTCTAAAATAACAATGATGCTCTTAAACATTTTCTTAACTCTGCCCTTTTATAACCCTTCCCAACCCCCCAATCCAAGCACCCTAAAAATAACACTGTCAGATTTGGCATTCGTTTAAGTCCTTATTTTATAAATGTTTTAAAATTTTATATTTATATACAACTTTTGTATCCCACTTTTACTTGTTCTTGTATCAAATGTACTTTTGGACCATCAAACATCACATTATATCATAAGCACACATCATAATTGTAAGTATGGCTATAATTTATACAAACTGCAGATCCTTTTTTATAGACATTTGATTTATTATTACTTTTAATTATAGAACAATTTTACAATAAATGTCCCTATGCTTCTGGATTACTTTATACTATGATTTCCTTTGAGTATATAAAAAGTAAAGTTATTCGAGTCACTGGATTGAGCTAAACTTTTTATAACCTGTGATATGATCTTCTAAAATGTGTTTATAAATTTATAGCTTAAAAATGACAATTTAAGTGCTATGTATGTGTGTGTGTGTATATATATATATTTGTTTGTTTGTTTGTTTGTATCCCTAAGTCTAACCTTCATCTTCACTAACTTGGGTAGTATTACTATTTTCTCTTCTGTTATTAGAGGGCAGATGAAAAAATTTTCTGAGGAGACAACCAATTTTGTAATGCACCAACATATTTTTAGTATCTATTGGTCTGGTAATACAATTTAGTGATTGCGAGTCAAGATTTCAGGAGTGCCTGGGTGGCTCAGTAGGTTAAGCTCAGCGGGGAGCCTCCTTCTCCCTTTCCCTCTGCCTGCCATTCTGCCTGCTGGTATATGGGCTATGCACCTAAGTCTAGATTTCAGGGGTGCCTGGGTGGCTCAGTCAGTTAAGTTTTGGACTCTCGATTTCGGCTCAGATCATGATCTCAGGGTCGTAAGATCAAGACCCATGTCAGGTTCCACACTTAGTTAGCTTGGAGTTGGTGTGAGATTTTCTTTCTCCTTCTGCCCTTTCCCTCACTTGCACTGTCTCTAAATAAATAAAAGAAATCTTTTAAAAAGGCCTAGATTTCAGATAAAATTTCAGCCAAATCTTACCTCTGTTTAGTACCTGCTAGAATTTTGTAGTTTTACACAAATTATGTAATCTCATTGAACTCCAGTGTCCTAACATGGATATAATTCTTGTTTCACAAGATTGCCACAGCCTAATTATAAAACTGCTAGCAGAGTACCCATACATGGTAGGTACACACAATATTTTAGTTATTTGTATTAATAAACAGGAATTTGGGATAAGAGGAAAAAGGTACATCTTTGTTTTTTGCTTGATGCTTTTAATATTTATAGTTTTAATTTTTTTGTGTGTTGAATGACTTATTATACATTCCTATGATATTATTTAAGACTCTTTGTACATTGACAGAAACCATTGCCAAGTCATTTTTAGGAAAAATTGGCTCATGTAACCAATTAATTCATGAGTGGACTTGAAGTTGGCTCTCTGGAGTTTAGAGACTCTACTGGTATTACCAGGTCTCTCATGGCCTCTGGCCCTGGCTTTCACTCTCACCGATCTACCAGTATACCCTGCTCCTTGTAAAGTGCTCTCATTCGCTCCTATGCAGACGGATACCCTTCATGCACCTAAGGAATCTATTCACATTCGTCCACGCTTCCTTGTTCCAACTAGAAAGAGAGCTCCTGTTTCCCAACATCTATGATTAAGTCTTCCGGGATCGCCCCTCTCAGCCCCTACCACAATTCAGTCAGCTTGTCTCAGCGGAGGCCCTATACCCTGAAAGCATCCAATGTGTGTGATAAATGAACTCATCTCTTGCTTCCATAAAGGTGCTCATTTTGTCTCTTGGATTACTTTCTGAGTTCTCTCGCTCTGATGAAGAATTTTGGTCGAGAAAGTCTGGATGCAGGTGTTGTGAATGTCTAGGCCAAGGTCTAAGAGGTGAGCAGAAATATGGGTTTGGAGAATCTTGTTGGATATCTAAAAACCTATAGCTACCACCTATGCTTAGCAGTTGACATTATAGAGAACACTTTGTGTTTAGAAGAACTATGATATGCTGGTTTTTCCTGGTAAAAATTCTGTTTCCTAAGGCATTCGCCCACAGTGCTGAAGGGAAACTGTTATTGCTACCTTCTGGGGGCCCAGAGGAAGAAGGGTTCAGCCACGCACATTCTTCTGGCTGGCTTCCCAGGTCTTCTTCTGGAGCTCTTTATCGAAGTGCCTTAAAAAGTGGGGAGGAGAACTTTTTGAGGTAAAAAAGTAATAATATTCTTTTGGTTGCTAGAGTAACATTCACGCTCTGCCACAAAACGTCCCTTGGTGCCACTGTCAGAGCCATAATAAGGCTCGTTTGTCAGCTCCAATGTGACATTTCTTATGTTTCCTTATAATGCTTCTTAGATTACAGTCCGTAGACAGTAATCATTGTCAGCGGGATCATCTTGGAAAACAAAGAGAAACATGAGCATCTAACACCCCAAATCTGAATTGTTTCTTTTGCTCTAAGCAGTATGCGCCTGCTGAGGTGTGAGTCGGCTGCCGTAGGCATCACTTCAGTGAGGAAAGTGATTGAGTTTCCCCCTGCTATGAACCAGGCCCAAATTTTCATTCCACTTCTAGGGCTGTTCACCTGGCCTTCATTTTCTGGTGTGTGTGTGTGTGTGTGTGTGTGTGGCGTTTTTGCTTGGAAGGTATTACCCCTTTGACTGGATTTTAAAGGTTACAAGGACATTAGGCCAGGAATGTGAGGATTTTGCTGAAGCCTCAGTGAAAAGCAGTCATTGCTGCTCAGTTTCCTTCACACACATATTGACAAGCCGTATGCTTTCGCCCAAATTATGTTACCTTGTTTACGCCTTCATCTTATCCTAAAAAAATCCCAATTTTAGGGATATGGGAAATCACGTAGATGATGTGGTTCTTGATATCAGTTAGCAGGTAGTGATTTTTAGCTTGTTTCATTTTTAAACAATGTTCTTTATAGAGTGTAAATCACCTGTAAACTCTCTATGCAGACTGAGAAAAGCAGAAAAAAAGTAAATCCGGTAATAGACTTTCTCATATAAAATAGAGCCTGTTTTTGTAAAATATCCAACTAATTTGGACTAAAGCTTTTGTGTGGGTATTTAATTATTCAGATAATCACCTTAATTTGCCAGTGGAAATACAACTACACCTAAATGGAGTGCAAGTTGGGAAGGTTGCCCAGTGCTTTTGATTATGTTTTATTACTTTACTCAGAATATTGGTTTCTCCAATTCTCTATTGTTCTCCATACACCTTTATTCCAGGCAAATTTATTTTTATAGCCCCAAATTGCACTTATGTGTGCATAAAATCTAAACTATGGATAATTCCAATTCTATCTTCTCAGACATTATCTGTCCCTGTATTCTAGATGCCCACTGGACATTTCCATTTGGCCCACCACAGTCTCAGACTTCATGTACCTAAAATCAAACTGTTATTCTAAAATTGCGTTTCATTTTTTGACTCTGGATTATCTGGACTTCCTGCCCTCTCCACGGTACCAACTTCTATATCCCTTTCCAACTTCCTTTTGCATTGCTTGTAGCAATGATCTTCAGAGATGCTTCTACTTGCAGTGTCCCTGTCTTCTCCTCTCTTTCTCTCCTGAATCCAATCTAACTGGGCTTTTGCCTCTAGCTCTTACTTGTGCTATCATCAACTTTTCCTGGATATATTTTGTTTCTTTGGTTTCTTTCTTTCTTTCTCTGGTTTCCAGTACCATCTTCTGAATGTCCTGCTATCTTTCTGGCTGATCCTGCTTAATCATCTTTGCTGGTGCCTTATCACTTGTCATTGGCAGATTGGACTGCCTTGTGGCTCAGCACTGAGACTTCTCTTTCAAATTTATATATATATTTTAAAGGTTTTATTTATTTATTTGACAGAGATCACAAGTAGGCGAGAGGCAGGCAGGGGGGTGGGAAGCAGGCTCCCTGCCGAGCTGAGAGCCCGACTTGGGGCTCGATCCTAGGACCCTGGGATCACAACCCAAGCTGAAGGCAGAGGCTTAACCCACTGAGCCACCCAGGTGCCCCTCAAATTTACACTCTTTATGCAGATGTCTTCTTTCAGTTTTACGGCTTCCAAATACTGTCAGTCACTTTGACTGACACCTTTGGCCTGAAACTCCCCTTTGAACTCCAGATATCTCTACTTGGATGATAAACTCACAAAAATAAACATCTCAGAATTTATATGTCCAAACTGAGTTTCTAGTCCTTCCTCCAAAATGTTTTGTTTTTCACAATTTTTTCCATTTTCCTAAATCCTTTCTTCCAAATACTCAGGCCAAACACCTTGGAATAATCATCCATGTCTTCTTTTTCTCTTATATATCCCCACCTCCAGTATATTGGTAAATCCTGTTACCTTTCCATTCACAATTAGCGGGATCACCTTGGAAAAAAAAAAAGAGCAAAAAAACACAAAAACCAAAACAACAACAACTGTCTACATAACTTGTAGCACCTAGTGCAAATAAAAATGTGAGGCCATTTACTAAAAAATTATTAAGAATTTCAAGACCATGACAATAGAGCATTAAATCTGAGGTGGAATCCTGCATGGCAGCTCAAGATACCCACCTATGAAGCCTGTTGACAATGTAATGATTGTAGCTACTCACCTCTTCCACTTATGTGAGATCCAAGCCACCATCATTTTTTCCGGAACTTTTTAAAGATTTATTTATTTATTTTGGGGTGGGGGAAAATGCACGTAAAAGAGGGAGTTGGAGAGAATCTCAAGCGGACTTCATGCTGAGCATGGATCCAACATGAGGCTCGAACTCATGACCCCGAGATCGTGACCTGAGCCGAAACCAACAATTGGATGATTAACTGACAGTACCACCTCGGTGTTCCAAATTATACATGGGGTCCACTCAGGTGTTCCCATTCCTCCTCTTGGCCCTTTCAATGTATTCTCAACTGAGCAGGCAGAGAGACTCAACTAAAAGATAAATCAGAGAATTTCACCCCTTTGCTCAAAGTCCAGTGACTCCCGTTTCACTCACAGTAAAACAGCCATTTCTCTTTCCCCAACCTGAGTTAGTGTCATTGTGTCACACCTAGATAACTGCAATGTCCTCGAAGCCTTCTTACACCTGTGTCTTCTGATTGTGCTCTGCCCGCGTACCTTAGCAAGACCAGTCTTTCTGAAATACTATTTTTATCACATCACTTCATAACATTCACTCCTTACCTTATATTATTTCAAGTGAAAAACTCCTCTGGTTCTTACAGCCCTCCACAGTCTACCTCAACTGTACAAAATAACCCGTGGTCCATTTTTTCTCCATTCGAAAAGCTCCATCACTACAGTACGGCCAGTTTCAAATGCACAGTTGACACTTGAACAACATGGGTTTGAACTGCCTGGGTCACTTGTATGTGGGTCTTTTTTTGATAAATACAGTACATACTGTAAATGTATTTTCTCTTCCTTATGATTTTCTCAATAACATTTTCTTTTTTTCTAGCTGAATTTATTGTAAGAAAACGGTATGTAATATACATGACATACAAAATGTGTGTTAATCGACTGTTTATGTAATTGGAAAGTCTTCTGGTGAACTGTAGGCTATTAGTAGTTAAATTTGGGGGGTGTCAAATATTGTATGAAGAGTTTCAACTCTGTCAGTGTCCCTACCCCCATGTCCTTCAAGGGTTAACTATATTCAACATTCACCTATAATCCTGCTAATACTATTTTTCTTAGTAGGAAGCATTCTTTTTTGCTTTATGCCTGTCTTGATCAGGCGCATCCTCCAAGGCTTACTTTGTTTCTACTTTCTCCCAAAACCTTCTCTGATGACCCTGGTTCTCACGGATTTACCCTGCGTTCTAGTATATTGAACTTAGATTTTGGTACTACCTACTTTGACATAAAGCTGGACTCTATTTGGTCACTGAATAAGTACCTTTGGGGGCGTGCCTGGGTGGCTCAGTTGGCTGAGTGTCTGACTTTTGGTTTCAGCTGAGGTCATGATCTCAAGGTCATGAGACTGAGCCTTGCACATTGGGCTCTGCACTCAGCGGAGAGTCGGCTTGGGATTCTCTCCTTCTGCCCCTCCCCTGGCTCATGCTCTCTTTCTCTCTCAAATAAATAAAAAAAAGAAGTTTTTTTGTTTGTTTATTTTTGTTTGTTTGTTTTTTCTTAAATAAATACCTTATGCACTGCACTGCTGAGCCTAGGGAAAGTGCTTCAACACACATTCATTTATTAACTTGTTGTAGGCATGATATTAGACCATCTAATAATTACTCATTTACTAAACATATGTGTTAACAATGAGCTAAATATAAAACAAACCAAATCAGACCTTTTTGGAGTGTAGCAGAGATGGCATGAAGAATACACAAAATATTAAGTGTTATCATTTATCGAACATTTGGCAAACACTGTTCTAATGGTTTTATGCAGGTTAGTTTATTTAATCTTCACAATAAACCTCTGCGTTAGGCATCACTGTTTTTCCATTTTAGCTATGGGAAACCTGAAGTTTGAAAGGGTTAAGGAACTTCATCAAGAACACAAAGCTAGGAAGTGGGTAGAGAACAGACTTGAACTTTAGTCTGCTTGCAGAGCCCATCCACTGGGCTGAATTGCCTCTCCTAGTGTTCATTTGTTTGCCATGAAATTGTAAGGCCCCAGACCATTCTCATAATTTCAGTACAACGTTTCTTATATGCTTTGCTAAGCTACAAATCATGTCTTTTCCTTTTTGCTGTATTGGAGAACTGTGGAGGCTTTGTACTTTGTTTCAGACCGAGAACCAGAGAAAAACAGCCAAATATTCACCCATTTTCTCGGTGGTGGGCGCTTGGTAAATTGCTCTGGCCAACCCAGGGCCAACATGGTTTATGCATAGGCCCATCTTTCAGTCATTCTACACTGGGGGAAGATTCCACGTATTTGCCAGTCTTACAAATTAGTTTCCAGAAAGACTTATTTTCAGTAGTTGAGTTTAAAAACATTCTAAATTACATTTACTACAGTTTGTTTCAAGCTTTCTTTCTGGCCTATCTTTCTGAGTTGCAGCTTAATTTTTCACTGTCTCATTTTAATTTCTCTCTTTCTTTCTAGATTTCATCCTCTCATTCATTATGCTTTGTCTCCTTTCTGTTTCTGGCTTTTCTTCCTGCAGCTGGGCTTTTGTTGGAAGGGGTGGACACAGCTGCCCAACCGTTTTCACATTCTTCACTGGGATGATTTTCTGGAGGTAAAACATCATTTAAGTATTACTCTACAATTAAATATTTCTGTCGTCCTCAAATTCTGAGTCTGACAGTGTGCCAATAAGACCCTTTGCCGTTGTTTGTATTGGTTTGGATCGTTCCCTGTTTGCATTATTTTATTTGTTCTGTGCTGGTTTGCCTTTTATGTGGTATTTTGTTAGAGTCCTCATTTCCTCTTTCTATTTTATCTCAAACACCAACTTGGTTTCCCTGTTGTCTTTCTTTTTTACAGGGGGAGATATTCACTGACTACTTTCCACTACACATTTTGACTGCTTTTTAAACAAAATGTTTCATCGGTTTGATGGGCCAAGTTTTCACAGGGTTTGGGGGGCAGTCCTGGAGGCAGGAGTTAGACTCTTTCTCCACCTTTGAAGATTCTAACTTGTCTATTAGTCTTTTGTATTGAAGCAGGAATGGTTTGTATTGGTAGCACTACTTAAGGGCACAGTGTTACACCATAAGAAAGTAATTTGTGCCGGAAACTTTAGACTGCCTGCTTTGAGTCTTATTTCTAAGCAGAGGTGTCTTTTAATCTTTCAACAGTTATCCTAGAGTGGCACATTAGCAGACTTTTCAATGGAACATTAGATATTTAAATGTCCAATTCTTATTAATGCATTGAATAGCGGTTATTCATTATGCCTAGTTTATCTCCAGATAAATAGGGAGGTAACAGGGTACTTGAGTCAAAGGCTGCCATTTAACATTTACAGAAGGGAAATGGAGGAGCTGGTCCAGGGATAACACCAACATATTTAACAACCATGATCACTTGGGTGCCTGGGTGGCTCAGCGGGCTAAGTGTCTGCCTCTGGTTCATGTTATGTACTCAGGGCCCTGGGACTGAGTCCTGTATTGGGTTCCCTGCTCAATAGGGGTCCTGCTTCTCTCTCTGCCAGCTGCTCCCCCTGCTTGCTCGCTCTCTCTCTGTCAAATAAATAAATAAAATATTTTAAAAAATCCAAAACAACTACAATCACCAGTGAATGAATGGAAGCCAGTTTCAGAGTTGGGTCTTAGAGAATCCTATCATGCTCCTACTTAATACTTTGATTGCTAAATTATTGGGAGGCTGGAGTCCCAGTAGAGGGCACCAATGTGTGTATATGGGGGAACTTGTGTTAGTGTGGAATTAGTCTAATACTTTCATTAAGTAGATACGTGTTAGTCTAGATATGTGTTAGTCTTGGGTAAGAGTGTGCTCACTGTTGATTTATTAAAAATAAATCAGGTGTTCAGACATTGTCATCTCTTTCCGAGTTACACAGTGTGATTCACAAGGAGGAGCATTAGGGTGAGCATATGATTTTCCATGGTGGGTCCTAGTGAAATGTGTCCACATCACATTCGATCTTTTTATTTATTTATTTTTTAAAGACTTATTTATTTATCTGACAGAGAGTGAGAGAGAACAGGCAGGGGGAGCCCCCAAAGGAGAAGGAGAAGCAGATTCCCCACTGAGCAGGGAGCCTGATGCAAGGCTTGATGCCAGGATCCTGGGATCATGACCTGAGCAGAAGGCAGATGCTTAACTGACTGAGCCACCCAGCTGCCTCAATCTTAGATTTCTTTAAATCGAAGTTCTCAACTCTGTGGTGTTCAAAGACTACCTTTGTCTGCAGGAGGCTTTTTTTTATATTTTGAAGGCAGTGAACTTGGAATTGGGTTTTGTTTGTACCACTTATTAACTGGAATTTTGAGGAAACCTCTTAATAACTTTTATTTTCATGCCTGGTGTTTATCAGTAAAAAGAAGGGAATTGAATCAATGAGCTATAAGTTCCCTTTAAGATTTAATATTCACTACTCCTATTTAAATGCCAGTAAGAAGGACACCTGGGTGGCTCAGTCCATTTATTGTCTGGCTCTTGGTTTCAGCTTAGCTCATGATCTCAAGGTCATGATCTCAGGGTCATTAGATTGAGCCCTACATGGGGCTCTGTGCTCAGTGTGGAGTCTGCATGAGATTCTCTGCCTTTCCCTCTGCTCCTCCCCCTGCTTATGCACTCTGGTTCTCTCTCTGTCTGTCTAAAATAAATAAATAATCTTTTAAATAAATAAATACCAATAAAAAAACTTATTTAGCCTGGCACCTAACAGGAGATTGAGTAAAAATCAACTCTTCTTTTAGGATGCATAGGAAAAGAAAGAGTATGACCAACTTCTGGACATATAAACCATCCGTGATAATTCTATACTCATTTTTTTCCACATGTCCACCCATATTTGAAGACTATCTAACTAAAATCTTTTCTTCTCCTTTAATTTGAATACAGATCATACAATGATTGTGTAAAATAGTTTTTCTCTATATATTTGCATTTAATTACATTCCAGTTCATCATTGTAGCCTTTCCACAATGAGGGTACAGTTCCCCTTCATTCTTCTCTCTGCTTATATGGAAGATGTAATTTTCAATGTTGACTTCAATTGAAAGCAGTTGAACTTTGTGGAAGTTCATTGTTTAGATTGTATTTGTCATTCTCAGAATCATGCAGAAGGAGCTGTTTTTCACATTAATGACACCTGTGCACTAGTCAGAACTATTCACATGTGATATAAATAGTCCATGCTTTGGTGAGAAGGAGGAAACAAGAAAAGATCATTTCTTCTTAAACTTTAAAACTGCTCTGAAATTAATCTGGATCACACCCGAGAATTCTGTTAGCTTTTGGCATTTCCATGGGTCTCTGAAGCAGAACAGCTAAATTGTTTAGGTCGTGTGGTTCTACCCTCCCCCTGATAACCAGTTTACAGACAGAAGCTTGAGTCCCTAATGATCACATTTTGATAATGCTCTTACTTAGACACTAACTCATGATCTTTCACACGAAACTAAATATATTCCCCTTAAGGTTCAGACCAATATTCTGCCTGTCCTAATTATAGTATCAGTTATCATGCTTTAGGTCTTCTGTGACACACATGCCATTAATGAGGAAACTGCCCTTAAAAAAAAAAAATAAGACCTTTGTTTATGGTTGAGGTTCAAAATATTTTTATTGACTTTAGGTATAATCTTTGTTAGTTCTAATTTAGCTGGTTCTAATTTAACTATGTAACTAATTAAAGGAGGAAGCTAAGAACCAGAAGCAGAAAACAGAAAGAGGGACTATAATAGGGAATATCCAATTTGATGTTTTGGCAAAAATGTATTTGTTTTTCCATTTACTTATCTATCCACCATTAAAGATATATTTATTTGGGATCTAATATGTTCTACACAAGTGCTAACTTTGGTAATATAAAAATTCAGGAAAACAGACTTTGACCCAATGGAATTCATCTTTTGGGATACATCAAAGATATAAATTATTATAATGTACTCAAGTTTGTGAAACTACAGGATCTTATTACAAAGCATGGTGATAATGACAGTAAGAAAAAAAATTATATAGGTCCTATCCATGCCAGACAATCATCTAAGCATTTTATATTTTACCTTTTATGATAACAAGTATGAGGTGAGTACTATAATTATCATTCCCCTGTTACAGATTGGAAACTGAAGTATAGAAGGTCACTTGTCCAGTGCCACTCAATGATTCTAGGTCCATCAAGAGGAATCATTTCTCATACAGTGATGATTGAACTTTCTCAAAGAAGAAATAGATTAGCTCCTAAGAACAGTCATAAAGGACCCAGCGCATGGCAACTACTGAGACAAGTAAGTACTTCTAAAATCACATCTAGTATAAGGATGTTTCTACCCACAATATCTAGAATGTTTTATTCTGCTTCTATGGGTTTTGTACTCTGCATAAGGCTGCAATGGGCACAAGTCTTAGCATCACATTTCTCTTTACAGATACATGTATGTCACAATTAAATCTTGATTTTAAAAGTCTATTTTTTGAAAAGAGTTTACTTATCAGCCAATGAACTTCCCCACTTTCCTATCATAATCGATACTGATTGGTCAGATATCCGATAGGATATCTATCATCTATCTATCTATCTATCTATCATCTATCTATTTACAGGGACAGAGACAGAGAGACTTATTTATTAGGAGAAACTGGCTCCATGACTATGGAGACTGAGAAGTCTCACAGTCTGCCACCTGCAAGCTGCAAGCCAATAGTATAGTTCCAGTCCAAGCATGAAGGTCTAGTCCAAGGACAGGAGAAGACTGGTGTTCCAGCTCAACAGCCAGGCACAAAGAATGAATTCTCCCTTCCTCTGCCTTTTTGTTCTATTCTGGCTTTCAGTAGATTGGCTGATACCCACCCACACTGGGGAAGAACATAAGCTGCTTTGCTCAGACTATTGATTCAAATGCTAGTGTCTTTGGGCAATGCCCTCGCAAACACATCCAGAAATAATGTTAAATCAAAAATCTGGGCACCCTGTGACCCAGTCAAATTGACACATAAAATTAACCATCCCAAGTACCAATACATGAACCATCTGATTAGCACCAAGTATCAGGGACCCAAAGTGGGGGAGCACCTTTGCTGCTGGCTGATGTCCAGGTACTTTAGCTGTCAGCCCGCAGACATCTGTCTGGATGGTTCCCACTGCCTGGTGTTAGTTTGCTGATGCTGAAGAGTGCTAGATAAACTTATCATTCCAGTCAGTCAAGAGAAGAATCATTAAGGAAAATAGTCATTCAGCTTGTTTACATAGAAGAAAGCTTGTTTTGTAAGGTTAAAATATTACATGATCTATTTTCCACCTAAAATAGATTATACCCAATTTTGATGAGAAGGCAGGGAAATGAATTCACTTATCATAGTTGTAGGATTGTAAACTGACACAACCTTTTGTGAAGGATATATACATAGATTTTGACATGAAAAGTTATAATAGATGTACACGAAGATAAGGGAATCGTTCTTAAGTAAAGATACTTTATTGTAAAGAAAAAATTGGAAAATGTACCTGGTGTAGGGGTTTAGCCAGGTAAATTATGTTATATCCAAACAATGGGATGCTATGTAGCCCTTTAAAATATCAGATTGTGGCAGATTATTGATTGAAGTAAGGAAAAGTTGATACTATATTTAGTATTGTGTGAAAAAACAGCCTAATAATATATTAACGTATTATTAGTATATAGCAAACAAAATATCTGATATACAATTTTTATAAAGAAAGGTAAGCATAAATGTAATGCAGAAATTCTTTTTTCTGCTTGAGCATTCATTGACATGAATTATATAACTAGAAAAAACCAGATGAATGGGTAAAGAAGATGTGAGATATGTATATATATATATATATATATATGTGTGTGTGTATATATATATATATATGTGTGTATATATACAATGGAATATTTCTCAACCATCAAAAAGAATGAAATCTTGCCATTTGAAATGATGTGGATGGAACTAGAGGGTATTAGGCTAAGAGAAATAAATCGGTTAGAGAAAGACAAATACCATGTGGTTTCACTCATAGTTGGGACTTAAGAAACAAAACAGAGAAACATAGGGGAAGGGAAGGCAAAATAAAATAAGATGAAAACAGAGAGAGAGTTTCTTAACCCTAAGAAACAAATTGAGGGTTTTGGGAGGAGGGGTGGGTGGGGAGATGGGATAATTAATTGGGTGATTGGCATTAAGGAGGACACTGGATGTAATGAGTACAGTGTTCTATGCAAGTGTTGAATCTCTAGGTACTGAGTACCCAAGTAATGAGGAAGAAATCCAGATAAAACCAAATCAAATGAAGTTTCTCACTCTTTCGTCATTAAATTACTTATTGTTATTAGGTTTTGTAAACCTGGTCCTTCTCATCCAGATTTGAGCTACTCTTTGCCCACACCATTTATGGGTTCTTTGGCTAATGCCCTGCCTAAAGTCTTTAATAAAGATTAGTATAGGTTGTTTTTACTTGAATTAACTAGCCTACTTTATTATCATTTTCACATATGAGAAAAGGGCTCATAATTAATAAGTGCCAGTGCTTTGCATTGACATTAATTTCATTTCAGTCTATTCTAGACGAGATCGGGCGCTTTCAGGGTGGTATGGCCGTAGACTCATTTCAGTCTATTCTAGATCAGAAGACATTATATGGCAATACTCAGGCTGAGGCTGGGCCACAGTATGGGGCTTAGCTCCCATAAAGTATCCTGTACCATTTAAAAAGTATGAGATTTTTTGTATAAAAATACAGATATGGGGATTCTTTTGAAAAACAGGTATTTGTCACAATGCAGTTTGAGTTCCTGCCTGACAGTGATGAGCTGGAGGGGAGCAGCCCTGGTCCTTTGCAAATGGGCACACTGCTCTAATCGGCCCTGTTTCCCACCACTGCTTACTTCATCTCAAGGATGAAGATCCCGTGATCCCTGGCTCAAATCCCTTGCCTAAATTTGTAGGCATTTTAGTGTGCTATCCCATTTTGAATCACCCTAATCGTCATCATTTTGAAGGATAAGGATGATAGAATTGAGAAATGAGTATTCTGTCTGCTGTCTTAAGTAACATCATCTAGATGGCAGCTGGAGAGAGAAAGAAAAAAAGAGATGGAGAGAGAAAGGGAAGGAAGGAGGGAAAGAGAGAGACAGGGAGAGACAGAGGGAGAAAGAGAGGCAGAGGTGGGAGAAGTACACAAAAAAGGCATTTATCAGAGGAATGCTTATAATGTCAAGAAAACGGATATTTGGGAGACTTTCTTTTTTTCTGGTTTACAACTTTATCAATGTCCATACCCAATTACTTTATTTGTATTTGAATAGTTCAATATTTATTCTGTTTGTGCTTTAACATAAATAACTGAGTCTTTTTTCCAATTGCCTCAAGGTATAGAGGCAGAAAAATAATGAAATATTAAAAGAAAACTAGCTTTGCAAATTTATTGAAATCAAAAACAGAAAAACAGATTAGCTGAAAGTCCTACAAGGGACAATGATGCTCCAGCCCATTGGGACATTGAGGAATCAACCAATGTGCCATTAAATAATAAAACCCGTGAGGTGGCGATGCGGGAGAATAAAAGCCTATTAAAGGGCTCCTAAGAGTTAAGGCTCTTGCCAGCAGAGCCATCTGTCAAGAGATTATGGAGAAGGAAATTTCTGCAGGAATTTTCCCTTGGGACCAGATGAAGTGCCAAGAAAAGGTGTGTGGCATCAGGAGTGAAGACAAACTCTGAGAGTCTTCTGCGGTGCTCATCACAGAGAGGGAACCATCAAGCCACTGAATGTCAGGGAAGAGGAAAGGAGGAGCAGACAGGGAGTCTCTGCATTGTCTTTGGATGGAGAACCAAGGTCATAGGAAAGAGAGTTCGTGAAAACAAATCTCTTTAAGGTAAGTTAAACCTCATGGCATCGGATTCTGAGAATTTTCTGTAGTTCAAAGACAATGACGTCATTGACTGAATTTCAAGGGTACTAGTAAAATAATGAATATGAAGTTGATGAGTCAAATTACAGAAGGTAATCAAAAATACTTGAGCCAGAGTAGGAATATAAAGTGTTTTTTGCTTTATGTTTTTGAAAGCTTGTATCTTTGGAGTTTATGACAATACCCGAGATATTTATTTATAAGAAACCCTAATACACTGTTTTTACTTATTTCTTCTAAATAAATGCTGGGTAAAAAGTAATCAAGATGGGCTCATGAGTATTTGCCTCTAGAGAATTAAGTTCATGCCATGCTGTGAAATAATTAAAAACCACACAACCGTGAAAGTTATAAGAGCTAATAATAAGGGCAAATATTTCATGAAGTTCCTAGAATCATGTCAGGAAAAGATACTTTAATTTATAAGATTCTAAATAGATATGAGTTAATTTCCTGACCTATGTTCCTATATATGTTCTACTTTGTGTTCTTTTAAAATACTATTCCTCATATCCTTTGTGATTGGCTTATTTTCCTCCCCTTTTTAAAAGATTAAAGTGTTGATCATAAAGGTAGAATAAAAATATCACAGATTTTTAAAAAACTACAGATTTATTTAGACTACAAGATAAATGTTACATGTTTTTTCCTTTCTTTTTTTTTTTTTTAAGTCAGAAAGACTTGGCTCTGTAATGTCAGGAAAATAAACATATAAGAGGTATATTTTATCCTAATTTAGCAAATGTTTTTAAACCTGTAATACTGATAAGAAATTGTTAATCAGAGCTCAGGATTAAACACAGTTTAATTCAATTTTATTTAGTCCTACAAGG
Source organism: Mustela erminea (assembly GCF_009829155.1). Classification (NCBI taxonomy): domain Eukaryota; kingdom Metazoa; phylum Chordata; class Mammalia; order Carnivora; family Mustelidae; genus Mustela; species Mustela erminea. The sequence continues at coordinate 48,399,112 of NC_045616.1, forward strand.
GACAAAATAAAAACAGAGACATTTTGTTTAACCCATTGGTTACTTAGAGAAATGGAGATGACATACATATAAATTCTAAACAGGGGCAAGAAATAATTTTATCCTGGGAAAGAATACAAACTCAAATAAAACAGAGTTAGTTCTGAGCGATCACAGCAATCCAGTGTTCATGTTGGCACTGTGCCCATATCAGATTATTGTGTCTGTAAATGGGAAGAAATTACCTTGTGAATTTAAGTTAAATTATTCTATGAATTCAATTATAGTGGACAATTAAGTTCAATAACCCTGGCTTTTGAATCTTCCTTCCTCTCCTACACCAAAACAAAATGAAACAAAACAAAAAAGTCTGAATTTGCCTGAATTATCAGGATATTGTTTAAATTCTTTTTATTTCATCATTTCATTTATTCTTCCATTCACTCATTCATTCAACCAATATTTAGCAAGGACTGTTTAGCTGGAAGATATTATTGGGCTAGCCACAAAATAATGAACGTACAGGGTCCCTGCTCTCAAGGGGCTTACAGTCCCTTACATGGCACATAACTTCTGCTTTCCACTTCAAAATAAGTTGAGAGACAAATATTATTTCGCCAACAAGAATTTAAGGTTAACAGAAGTCAAGTGATAGCAATAGGAAGCATCTATGTTCATATTATAATTCAGGACTTTCAGTACATTGATTGTATTTGTACTTTAGTATCTGAAAAAATTGTTTAAATTAGCAAGGGCCAAGATGAGCATCATTTACTCTGCTCCCGTGTTTTCATGAACTATGGTGTGTGGCTCTTTAAAAAAACATGGAATTAATTAGATTAATTTTATGTGCAGAAAGGACAAAGAATTTCTATGCCACAAAATGTAGACTCAAATTCTACTAAAGATTTAGAAATGCTGCATTTTGTTTGTGATCAAAGACTTATCCCTGAATACAAGGATACTTCTCTAAATATTTGAAATTGGAAATGTAATTCTTACCTGCTATATCCACTATTGTTTCTACGATTGATTTGGGGACCTGTGTATTTCTAACATTTTTGAAAGTATTACAATGGCTGGTTCTGAACAAAAGTGATACTTCAGTTTTTGAGTTATGGAGATCCTCTCTGGGATCTCTGCCAGAAATAATGAAGTTCTTGCTTGGATGAATGGGTCTGGAAACTGTCACTTCAAATGAGATGTGCTTATTATAGAGCACAATCATCCTATCTTTTCCAAAATAATAAAATACTAAGTTCAGTAGTCAATATTTTGATAATGTAACATATGTACAAAAGTACAAATAAGATGTTCTTATCATAGAGAATGGGTTAGTCAGAAGGAACAGGTTGGAATTAAAAACCCATACAACTATGAGAAATAAAATCTGGAGCATTAGGATAATAGTTCAGCAGTCCGTGAGCAAAGAGAACAACGGATTACTCTTGACTTTTTTTTTTTCTTTCAGATAAAATCAGTTAGGTTTCCAGTTAAGAGTTTGATGTGTTTAATCTTCATGTATGGGTCACAAAACATGTTCTTTTTTTATTTTTATTTTTATTTTTTATTTTTTTTTTAAAGATTTTTTCTTTATTTATCTGACAGAGATCACAAGTAGGCAGAGAGGCAGGCAGAGAGAGAGGAGGAAGCAGGCTCCCTGCAGAGCAGAGAGCCTGATGTGGGGCTCGATCCCAGGACCCTGGGATCATGACCTGAGCCGAAGGCAGAGGCTTAACCCACTGAGCCACCCAGGTACCCCAAAACATGTTCTTTTTTTAAAAGATTTTATTTTTATTTATTTATTTGAGAGAGAGAGAAAGAGAGTGAGAGAGAGCATGAGAGGAGAAAGGTCGGAGAGAGAAGCAAGCTCCCCGCTGAGCAGGGAACCCAATTCCGGAATCCATCCTGGGACTCCAGGATCATGACCTGAGCTGAAGACAGTCGTTTAACCAACTGAGCCACCCAGGTGTTCCACAAAACATGTTCTTATGCTATATAATTTTGAATGTTTCCCCCTTTTAATTGTCTCTTAAGTACATGCGCTCAGAGAACACATCATTTTTTTTTTTTACACATCATTTTTTTTAATAAAAGATTTTATTTATTTATTTGAGAGAGAGAGAGTATGAGAAGGGGGAGGGTCAGAGGGAGAAGCAGACTCCGTGCCAAGCAGGGAGCCCGATGTGGGACTCGATCCCGGGACTCCAGGATCATGACCTGAGCTGAAGGCAGTCGCTTAACCAACTGAGCCATCCAGGTGCCCCAGAACACATCATTTTTGAGGCTCCCTGATTATTAAGAGTCATGGCCACAGCCTCCTACCAGCTGAGTGTTTTGTATCCAGAGAAGTGATAGAAACCCAAACTTGGTAATGTGACTCCTCCTTGCATTCCATAAATCACATGCAGCAGTGTGGGGTTGTAGTTAAGCAATGGGTCCTAATACCAAAACTCCTTGGTTTCATTCTTAACGTTGCTAAATACTACTTTGTGAGGGCCAGTCTCTTACCTGCTTTCCTTAGCTATGAAGTGGGTATAGTAATGGCACTATTATTATTGTGTGGATCGAATAAGATAAGGTACTCATGGTACTAATGAGACTGCAGACCCTCGACACATTAATGATGGTGATGGTGATGATGATGATAAATGTTTGAAGAAATTCAGACTTTTCCAGGGCCTTTTCTGAATTCTTGCATCGCCTTTAACTTGGTCCAGTTTGGGAGGTCTTTACTGTGTGCCACCCAAGCCACCAAAGACAGCTTTCAGAAAGTGTGAATCTGATCTTGTTCCTTTCCCAAAGTGGAGCTCCATTACCTTTGGCTGAAGACCCACACCCCGACCACAGACCACAAGGCTCCTTTCTCACCCTCCTGGCAGTTTTTCACGCCTCTGGGCATTGGCACACTTTGGTTCCTCGGCCTAAAACCCTTCCTCTTTCCCCCCACCTGGCTCATTCAAACTTAACCTTCAACACTCAGCTCCAAGCTGTCAGGAAGACTTTTCTGACCCCACCTTCTCCCCCCCTCTCAGTGTACTCAGGACTGAGCATAGGTCTGTCTGGGCTCTAGTTTTCCAGTCTGTCAGCTTGTCATGTCCTTCAAAAGACTGTGAACTCTTTGAAAACAGGGGCTATATCTTTTATCATTAACCCAGAACTTAGTACAATTTCTGTCACGTAGAAGGTGCATAATAAATGTTAGAAGGTTGAGTGAACATTCTAGGGGGCAGGCATGGGGCCGTGATTTTTCTCTTACCACTCTGTTTGTCTCCCCTGTACGGATGTCATGCAGAAGGACTGACATAAACACAGGGATCTATGCAAGGTAAGGCAAGAAGGGCCATTCTTGTTTTATCCTTTATAATGCAGAGCCGGAATAAAAGAACCAGCTGTAGTGCTTTTAATTTTAAATGTAATTTTTAAAAACTCCTCATTGGCAGTAAAGAATGGATTCTTTTTATTGAAATTTTTTTTTCTTTTCTTTTTTAATCACACTAGGTGGCCTGAGGTATTACCAAAGTGATGCTAAGACACTTCTGGGTCTCTGCTGTTTGCTCCTCTCTTACAGGAGTTATGTTGGAACCTTATTTGGAAATCAAGATTGTAATGATTGCTGGAATGGTTGTATCAGGCTGGATGTAAAGATGTGGTCTTAGAAAATAAGGTTAATACCAAAAAAATATTTTATTAGGCAATTCGTGCTGCTATCAACGAGTTCACAGTGTTTATGGAAATAATGAAGCTGTGTTATGAGACTCCTCTTAAAATTCTCACATCACCCTGACATTTTGCATATAGGAATTAGGAATTAATGTGGTTTGCATATTTTGAATAAGCAAATGTGGACGACTGAGGTGTGATCCCCTTTGCAGCATTAGTAAGCTGCTTCTAGAAGCTCCGATTTTGAATTTCCTGCACTTTGAAAAAAAACCTGTTTTTAAACTACAGTGAGAGCCTATCTCCCCAGGTTCTTTCCTGACCTCTCCTCTGGCACTTGTTAGGGGATCTGCCCTTGCTCAGGTGCCTAGAGCAGCAGAAGAGGGCAAACATCTCAGTATAGGCCCGCGGTCACTGTGTACTGCTCTTTCTGCTGCTAGCTGCAGAACGTTGGCCCCGGCTTTCTTGCCACCCATGTGGACATGACCCTGCTTAGAGCCTAATTTTTCAGGCTCTCTACGCTCAGTACAGTATAGTGAACCAAGTCTGAGCACCAGTTAATTGTACGGGTCTTGTTCTAGCACTGCATGTGTCAGGCAGCTGTGCGATCTCCAGGGGTTTTCTTTGTGGGTCCTTTATTTACTATGAAAACCACTGTGTCACAAGCTGGTTTGGGATGAAAATATCACCACCCCAAACTAAACTGCTATGCCCATGGGTTATGTCAGAATAATCATGAATTAGAATAAAGCTATCCTACTTTCTGATGGAAGTATTAGCTTTCATTATGTCCTTTAATCTTTATGATTTACTCCCACAGGTACCAAGAATTGTTTTCTTTTTCCACACTTTGAATACCATTTATTTTCAAGATGTGATTGTTTTTAGAGCAGTTGTAGATTTACAGCATAATCAAGAGGAAGGTATGGACATCTCCCATGTCCCTTGCCCCTACACGTGTGCCGTTCCTCCATCATCAGCAGCTCCCACCAGAATAGTCACTGGTTACAACCAATGAATCCACATGAACACATCATGATTACCCAAAGTCCTTATTTTACATCAGAGTTTCCTCTATTTATTATACATAATATGGGTTTAGCATCTATTGAGAGTATTATATGGTTCTTGTTCTTTCTTTTATTAGTGTATTGTATAACACTGATTGATTCTTGGATGTTGAACCAACCTTGCAGCCCAGGAATAAATCCCACTTGGTTGTGGTGAATAATCCTTTTAATGTACTGTTGGATCCTACTGGTTAGTTTTTTGGTGAGAATTTTCGCATCTGTGTTCATTAAGATATTGGTCTGTAATTTGCCTTTTTAATGGGGTCTTTGGTTTTGTGATCAAGGTAATGCTGGCCTCATAAAATGAGTTTGGAAGTTTTCCTTCCATTTCTATTTTTTGGGACAGTTTCAGGAGAATAGGTATTAATTCTTTATATGTCGCTAGGAATGCATCCATTTCTTCCAAATTGTCAAATTTGCTGGTGTATAGTTGCTCATAGTATGTTCTTATAATTGTTTGTATTCTTTTGGTATTGGTTGTGATCTCTCCTCTTTCATTCATGATTTTATTAATTTGGGTCCTTTCTCTTTTCTTTTTGATAAGTCTGGCCAAGGGTTTATCAATCTTATTAATTCTTTCAAAGAATGAGTTCCTGGTTTCATTGATTTGTTCTACTGTTATTTTGGTTTCTATTTCATTGATTTCTGCTCTGATCTTTATGATTTCTCTTCTCCAGCTGGGTTTAGGCTTTCTTTTCTGTTCTTTCTCCAGCTCCATTAGGTGTAGGGTTAAGTTATGTACTTGAGACTTTTCTTGTTTCTTGAGAAAGGCTTGAATCACTATATACTTTCCTCTCAGGACTGCCTTTCCTGTGTCCCACAGATTTTGAACAGTTGTGTTTTCATTTTTATTTGTTTCCATGACTTTTTAAAATTCTTTTTAAACTTCCAGGTTGACCCATTCATTCTTTAGTAGGATGCTTTTTAGCCTCCATGTATTTGAGTTCTTTTCAACTTTCCTCTTGTGATTGAGTTCTAGCTTCAGAGTATTGTGGTCTGAAAATGTGCAGGGAATGATCCCAACTTTGGTACTGATTGAGACCCACTTTTGTGACCCAGGATGTGATCTATTCTGGAAAATGTTCCATGTGCACTAGATAATGTGTATTCTATTGCTTTGGGATGGAGTGTTCTGAATATATCTGTGATGTCCATCTGGTGCAGTGTGTCATTTATTTCCTTTTGATCTTTTGCTTGGATGATTTGTCCATCCAAGGACTGTTTTTTATTTTTATTTTTAACAGTATTGAATGAAGTTCTACTATGTACCAATATTTTTTAAAGGATTTTTAAAAGAAGATTTTATTTATTTATTTGACAAATAGAAAGAGAAAGCACAAGCAGTGTGAGTGGCAGGCAGAGGGAGAGGGAGAAGGAGACTCGCTCTTGAACAGGAAGACGATATGGGCATCCCTGGACTCTGGGATCATGACCTGAGCTGAAGGCAGCTGCTTAACTGAGCCACCCACACCCAAGCACCCCTCTATGGACTAATATTTTGAATTCAGAATATACTCATTGGGTAAATGAATCTACATAGTGAATTTCCTGATTGCTTCTTTATTTTTTCGAGACCTGGCATAATTTTTGGACATAGTAGATACTTAATCTTTATGAATACTTCAAAAAACTAAACAGAATTTGACTACATGGTAGGTGTAGGCAACTTGGAGAATCTGTTTAGATTCTATTTCATCTTTAAGAAGAAAAATGAACTGGCATCAGAAAATAAGTGACAGACCATCCTCTGACCATTCAGTTTCTCAAAGATATTTCAATGAGAAAACAGTCACTAGAAGGAGCCTCTAGGCGTCACTCTGGGATATCCCAAACTGTCACTTTTTGAAGACTGCCTCTAAGTCATATTGAGATTAACTCACTGGTTTTTTTTCCCCCTGGGGAAAAATTAACCAAATTTTTATTCAAAGTTATGTTTTCTATTATATGAAAAGCGATTGTCAATGAGACACTCAAGGTCAGGGTTGATAATCTGGCTTTATCTTCCTTTAAAAATGAATTTAATGACTTCATTAAAATCTAGGGATACATAAAAGGCAGCAATGCTATCACTCAGTTAACAGAGATTTACTTATCAGAATTTCAAACAAGGAATTCATCAAGCCACAAATTCTTTCCAAAGAACAGAACTGTCCTGTATTCAAAGAACATGAGGGCCATATCTCCTGTCATGCCCTTGATGACAATTCTGTAAATGTATTCTAGTATATGGCTAAAAGAAGGCTGCTTTCTTTCTCATTTAGCTCAAGGTATAGGAATTGACCAAGAGAAGACAGACTTAAGGATTTTCTCTTCTTTATAGAGAGCCAGTATGCTCAGAGCATCCTGGCATGTCTGTTCTGAATCAGGTTTCCATATTCCCAAGTTTACCTATCTAGATGTCCTTAAGGCTGTTTATCCTTCTAGGTGTCCTTATGGCTGAGAACTGGCCTTTGAGTAGAGTCAGCTCCCACAGTGACTCAAGACCCAAGGCAATTCAAGAGAAAAAAAAAAAAAAAAACAGAGACAAGTACAAGGAGACAGTAACTAAGAATTTGACAGATAGCCACTGACAAAAAAAGAACACAGACACACACACACATGCAGAGACAATGCACACACACCACTTATGAAGAGATTGAGACATACTATGGCAGGGATTTTTTTTTCCACCTTTAATAAAGAGCTAAGGTCTTTAATAAAGAGCTAAAATTTTTTTTTATTTTTTAAAATTGTTTAGATATTTATTGTTTTTTTTTTAAATTTACTTCAATTTTTCTTCAGTGTTCCAAAATTCATTGTTTTTGCACCACACCCAGTGCCATGCAATGTGTGCCTTCCATAATACCCACTACCAGGCTCACCCAACCCTCCACCCCTCTCCCCTCCAATACCCTCAGTTTGTTTCTGAGTCCAGTCTCTCATGGTTTGTCTCCCCCTCCAATATCCCCCAAGTCACTTCTCTTCCTCATCTCCCAATGTCCTCTGTGTTATTCCTTATGCTCCACAAGTAAGTGAAACCATATGATAATTGACTCTCTCTGCTTGATTTATTTCACTCAACATAATCTCTTCCAGTCACGTCCATGCTGATACAAAAGTTGGGTATTCATCCATTCTGATGGAGGCATAAAACTCCATTGTATACAAGCACCATATCTTCTTTATCCATTTGTCTGTTGAAGGGCATCTTGGCTTTTTCCACAGTTTGGTGACTGTGGCCATTGCTGCTATGAACATAGGGGTACAGATGGCCCTTCTTTTCACTACATATGTATCTTTGGGGTAAATAGCCAGTAGTGCATTTGTAGGGTCATAGGGTAGCTCTATTTTTAATTTCTTAAGGAATCTCCACACTATTTCCAAAGTGGCTACACAACTTGCATTTCCACCAACAGTGTAAGAAGGTTCCCTTTTTTCCTCATCCTATCCAACACTTGTTGTTTACTGTCTTGTTGATTTTGGCCATTCTAACTGGTGTTAGGTGGTATCTCAATGTGGTTTTGATTTGAATCTGCTTGAAGGTTAATGATGATGAACATTTTTTCATGTGTCTATTAGCTATTTGTATGTCTTTTTTTGAGACGTGTCTATTCATGTCTTCTACCCCTTTTTTGACATTATTATTTGTTTTGTGTGTGTTGAGTTTGAGGAGTTCTTTATAGATCTTGGATAGCCCTTTGTCTGTAGTGTCATTCGCGAATATCTTCTCCCATTCTGTGGGCTGCCTCTTTGCTTTGTTGACTGTTTTCTTTGCTGTGCAGAAGGTTTTGATCTTGATGAAGTTCTAAAAGTTCATTTTCACTTTTGTTTCCTTTGCCTTGGGAGACATGTCTTGAAAGAACTTGCTGTGGCTGATGTCCAAGAGGTTACTGCCTATGTTCTCCTCTAGGATTTTGATAGATTCCTGCCTCATGTTGAGAGGTCTTTTATCCATTGTGAGTTTATCTTTGTATATGGTGTAAGAGAATGGTCGAATTTCATTCTTCTATACATAGCTGTCCAATTTTCCCAGCACCATTTATCGAAGAAACCGTCTTTTTTCCCACTGTATATTTTTTCCTGTTTTGTTGAAGATTATTTGACCATAGAGTTGAGAGTCCAGATATGGGCTCTCTACTTGTTCCACTGGTCTATGTTTCTGTTTTTGTGTCAGTACCATGCTGTCTTGGTGATCACAGCTTTATAGTAAAGCTTGAAATCAGGCAACAGTATGCCACCAGTTTTGTTTTTCTTTTTCAACATTTCCTTAGCAATTTGGGGTCTCTTCTGGTTCCATACAAATTTTAGGATTGTTTGTTTCAGCTCTTTGAAAAATGCTGGTGAAATTTTGATCAGGATGGTATTGAAAGTATAGATTGTTCTATGCAGTAAACACATTTTAACAATGTTTATTCTCCTGATCCATGAGCGTGGAATGCTCTTCCATCTTTTTGTGTCTTCTTCAGTTTCTTTCATGAGTGTTCGGTAGTTCCTCGAGTACAGGTCCTTTACCTCTTTGGTTCTTGGTGCTATAATAAATGGATTTGATTCTCTAATTTCCTTGTCTATATTTTAATTGCTAGTGTTTAAGAAAGGAACTGATTTTTGTACATTGATTTTGTATCCTGCCACATTACTGAATTGCTGTAGGAATTCTAGTAGTTTGGGGGTGGAGTCTTTTAGGTTTTCCGTATAAAGTATCATGTCATCTGTGAAGAGAGAGAGTTTGACTTCTTCTTTGCCAGTTTGAAACATTTTATTTCTTTTTGTCTGATTGCTGTTGCTAGGACTTCTAGTAGTATGTTGAACAAGAATGGTGAGAGTGGGCATCCTTGTCGTGTTCCTGATTTCAAAGGGAAGGCTCTCAGCTTTTCCCTGTTGAGGATATTTGCTGTGGGATTTTCATAGATAGATTCTATGAAGTTGAGGAATGTTCCCTTTATCCCTATACTTTGAAGCTTTTTAATCAGGAATGGATGCTGTATCTTGTCAAATGCTTTCTCTGCATCAACTGAGAGGACCATAGGGTCTTTAAAGAAAAATGGCATAATTCAAGTAAAACTATTTTGACTCAAAGAATCTATAGTTCTGTCAAGTTGGCCTTCTTTTTGACATACTTGTCTTTACCTCAAGACCTTTGCACCAACTATTCTGCTACTTAAAATGCTTTTCCTCTATTTTCACATGACTGACTTCTTATTGTCATTTGTAACTTTCAACATAAATATCAACTTCCTCAGAGAGGTTTTTCCTGACCACTGTAAAAAAAAAGGCAGCTCATTACTCACCTAGCAGTACCCTATTTAAATTCTTTGTTTTGCATTATACTCATTAATATCTAATATTTCTTATTGTTTACCTTTAAAAATGTATTTTTTTAAAGTTTACCTAAATGACACCAATGAGTTTTGTTTTTTTTTTAAGATTTTATTTATTTAATTGACAGACAGAGATCACAAGTAGGCAGAGAGGCAAGCAGAGAGAGAGAGGGGGAAGCAGACAATGTGAGGCTCAATCCCAGGACCCTGGGATCATGACCTGAGCCAAAGGCAGAGAGTTTAACTCACTGAGCCACCTAGGAGCCCCTAAAAAAATGTGTTTTTAAATCTTCTCCCTTACCTTGGTGTAACATAAGATCCTAGGAGTACAGGTGTTTGCTTGTTCTCTTTATACCCCTTGGTTGACACATAATACCTATCCAGTTCACATAGTGGATGGCTTTTTCATCACCAGAACTTAAAAAATTCCTTGGATTGAAACTGATGTTTAATAAAGAGTTGTTTAACTGAGTTTGAAGACTTATAGTAATGGGAGGGATTCTAATAAACTATCTCTCTTTAACTCTCACAATTTTCTTTCACATTGTCCTTCCATTTGTTAATTTAGTATGAAATGGCCTTGATTTTTTGTCTTAACTATTAAAAAAATCAAAATGATTCATACAAGTTTTAGGGCATTCTAACATTATATTAAAGTTTGATTTAAAGGCTGACATGATTTTTTACATATTTCACATTTGATTAAACAACCAATCAGAAATACACGGAAGGGTCACATTGATAAGATTCCTTTGCTTATGATTTTATATGTCTAGATTTTTAGATGAGGAATATAATATTTAGATTAAAAGTGTCATGGCATTACTTTTTTTTTGCTGTCTTGCATATTGCTTTTCTCACTAGTGTTGTCAGTTGTGTGGTTTACCTCTATTGAATAACCAATGACAGTGGAATGCCACTAACATTTAATACAGAGTTTAGTTATCATGGGTTTGTGATGATAAACAGGATCAATAGCAAACAACCAACTTATTCTCATATTAAACAGAATTATAATCGTCATATATTTATCTGTTTTGCAAATCTAGTAGTCTTCTAAAATAACCTGTTTGACAATCTTTTATGAACATCAAGAGTATGTTATGACACCTGAATCCAAAAGTCTTGAGTAATTTAATTAGATATGCCAACAACAAATCTGTACCAATGGATGACAAGAGTCAGTCCAGACAAAAGTTAAAGAAATGAAGGGAGCATATTTGGGTAACTAAAACATCATGATCAGACCTGAGATTGAGATGAGCAAACAAAAAATGTTGCTATTTCCTTAATCCACCACACCAGTATGTTTAAAGAAAACTCTATCATCAACTAGCTCCCCCAAAATATACCTCTAGGTCCATCTGCATTCTTCCCACAGCACACAGTGTGTCTGTGACCCGGTCCTCATGGTGCGGTTGTTGTGGGAGCATGGTAAAAGACCATGTGAGGCGCACTTCCTCCCCCACTGCATCCCGGCTCCCACCATCCTGCTGGATTTTGCTGACATTAAACAAAATCTGCAGGGTTGAGGAAGGTTGGGCAGACACATCAGAGGGAAATGTGCAACAATGTGGAGCGTCTCCGCTTGGCCTGTTGGGTTTGACATGCCAAAATAGCCCAGAAGGAATAGCAGAGCCTTTTGAAGTAGCTGAGATGCTTCCCTGATGTCACTTCTCTGAGTTTTAGATCAATGCCTGGAAGATGAATCAGAACATGTGAGGAGAGTCACTGAGGGGAAATATGTTGGAAAGGTTGCAGGAGTGAAGCACCCAAGCCCGGAGAAAATGTGGGGTGAGACGAGCAAGCAGGAAAAAACAAAGGGCTGAGTCATTGGAGGCCTAATTGACAATGGCACAGCTGTGACAACAATTTGCCGGCGGCCTGACCTATTTGATGAAAGGGCCTCTGCTTTCCTTGGAACCTCAGAGTTGCAGTGGTTCATAGGAACGCACCACTCATGTTTCCAGCTGGCTCAGCCTCATAAATACCTAAGCTCACAAGATGACATTTTTAATGCTCTGCAACTGCTATTCTGCGTTTATATTTATTGCAATTCCTCATATCCATTAGTGCATCTATCATTGATAAGTTTGTCACTGCTTTAGGAACACAGTCCATCATGCTGCATCAATTTTACTTTACAAGCTATTAATGTACTATAATGCAGCTTCTAATAGCATGTGGATATATTTGATTAGGAAGGTGCCAGAGTCAGTCAGATTGAACTGGGAATTGCAAGAGGACCCCAAATCTGTATTTGTTTATGGTAAAGATGAACAGCCTCGGTGCACAGTGACTGTGTTAATAGAACAGGTGTATCTTCTTCATTTTCTCAAACAGGCACTGAAAAGAACGAATTTAAGCAATCTATTTTGACTCACAACAGACTTACGATATTTTGTTGACACTTGACATGTTTATTCTTTTAGCAAAATTATAATCATGTTTTAATATTTCCCACATGCAATTGGCAGCTTTATTCAAGAGACAACGATGGCGTATGAGTCCAGAAGATAGGACCAACTATGGGTTTCTGAAATGAGGTAAATAAACATATTAAAATCTTAGCAAATAAAGCACAGCTTTTTAATACATGACTTGAGATATTTCTGCATGCTATAATAATTTTTGTTAAGCATAAACAAAACAAAAGGTACCTATAACAAATGTTTGAAATTGTATAGAAGCTAACAATGCACACGAATATGGACTATACCATTTCACTCTAAAATCAGAATCTGGCAAATCACCATTGGTGTCCATGGACTCCAGAGATGAACTAGGTCATTGCAGTCTGAGCTATTTTAACATTTCTGGTTGTGATAAAATGCTTGAGCCACAGTTTAAATCTTATTGTACCAATTTCAAGTTATAAAGGAAGACCTACTATTATGCAATTAAAAATCTTGTTTGTGACTTATTATCAAACCCATCTGTGAAAACTGTTTTTTAGATGGTTAAACATTGTAGACAGGTATGCACTTGAGCCCTTATTGAGTTACTTTTCAAATGTGTAGAATCAGGCAATGTGACAATGTCTTTAAGCTTCAGTCTTCTGTATGTTTACTGAAGATAATAAGACCCAATGCATAGATTGCTCTTAGAACTGAAAGAAATTCTGGGTGTGGGACTTTCACACAAGGTATTATGTGGCTTCTGGAAAGATTTAGATGACCCTGGATGTGATTTGACAAAATGATTGCCAAGCACTAGATTTAAAACATCTAAGCTCAGACAATCATACCTACTAAATAAAAACATATAATATACATGCACAGAAAATTTTTGGTAGGACATAGAAAACATGGATAACTGTAATAAGGTAAGATAGAAGCATAAGATTGGCTTTTCATAACATGCCTTTTTATATTTGTTGTCTTACTATTTGTTCATATTAGTCTTATGATAAAATCCACAATTTAGCTTTTTTTAAGGATGTAATTCTTTAAAAAGAGTAGCACAGGGGCACCTGGGTGGCTCAGTGGGTTAAGCCTCTACCTTGGGCTCAGGTCATGTTTCCAGGGTCCTGGGATGGAGCCCTGCATTGGGCTCTCTGCTCAGCGGGGAGCCTGCTTCCCCCTCTCTCTCTGCCTGCCTCTATGCCTACTTGTGATCTCTGTCTGTCAAATAAAATCTTAAAAAAAAAAAAAAAAGAGTAACACATTTTCTGGCACATCATGATAGCTCCATAGATGCGGGCTGTTTTCCTAAGGGGGATTATAAATGCTCCTTTTCCCCATGAAATGCGACAGACATCTTTGCTGCTACTTAATGTAAGGTTTGACTCCTCGTTTAAATGAGAGGAAGTTGTATGGGGACAGATGGATTTCCAAAGCCCGTGGGATAAGTGTCTCTAAGTGTGGGCGCATCGGGAGGCACCAACAGTATGAGGGGCTGCTTAAAAAGACTGATAGCAATTTGCGGGTGTCTTCGTGAACACAGAGCGGGCCGGAGGAGGAGGGTGGCAGTGCCTGTGTACTCTCAGCTGTCACAGCTCTGGAAACGGGTCCTGTTTGGGTTTCCTTTCTTATACAAGAGATGTGACAAATTGCAGTGTGTGCGGAGGAGGGTGACCAGGGTGGCACTGGGAGCAGAGTCCATATCCACATGGATAGGCAGAAGGACCCGAGGACCCGGGGAGCTAAGGCAAGGGGCCCTCCTAGTGACAGTTCCAGCGTTGCCACACAGTAGAGGGATTCAACTTAATCTGTGTTAGTTCCTGAGGGCAGAATTGGGACCACTGAGTAGAAGTTAAAAAAAGACATATTTCGGCTTACAGCCGCAGCTAAAACCCAGCATGTCATGATTTATTGCAGCAAATGCTACCCTAGGCAAGGATAGACTTTTCTGTTAAATTCTGAAGATAAAATGTACCAAAGCATCTGGATTCTCACAGGAAAATGTCCCAAACTTAAACTAAATAAATAATCCCTGCAGATACAGTGTTACAAAGGTTAGATACATCCGGCCAGGGAACTCTGTGTCTGCTGCAGCGCCCCCTGCCGTTGGAGGCTCTGGCTCATTGCCGCCCCCACCTCCATTCACAGCCCGTCATGTGATTTGGCCTCTTCGGTGGCTTTACCCCATCCCTTCATTCTGGTATCACAACTTGCAGAGTTCAATACTGGCCTCCCCCGCCCCCTGACGCTGGGCCCGTCGCTTTGCCTCCAAATCCACTCCCTCACCCCTTTTCATCCTCTGTGCCCTCATAAGATGTGTCTTCTCATCGAAATGTAAACTCTTTAAGGGTCTAAGTGCAATGTATATTTGCGTCCTGGAGTACAGTAAACCTCCCTAAATTGAATCACACCCCTTTGTGAATAGTAAAGGGGGCAATTACAGATTTCAATATAGATTTAAATCTTTATTAGAAAACCATTCATTACCTCTTTCTGGCCCTTACATGCCAGGGATCATCTATCTATGAAGGTCCTCAGCAACAAGAAAATATGAAGCATACAACAAGATAAGGAGATTTATTTATTTATTTATTTAGAGAGGGACCTGTGGGCAAGTGGGGGGAGGAGTAGAAGGAGAGGAGACAACCGCAAGCCGACTCCCCAGTGAGTCTGACGTGGGGCTCGATCTCAACACCCCAAGATCATGACCTGAGTCAAAATCAAGAGTCTGATGCTTAAGGGACTCAGTCACCCAGGCACCCTGAGAAGAGGACTTTGAGATAATGCATGTGGAAACCTGTGTCACTCATTAAGGAAAGCTATAAGCATGTATATTATTCTTTAAAGTTTCTAGGACTGGGTTAAGGATATTTTTGGATTTATCCATGGGTAATATTTCAAATATTTTACAACCACAGCTGCAAATGGACTGAGCAGTGTTGTCTTTAATGCTGGCTTGGAGTTCGAGGTCTCCTTCTATGCCCGACAGTAACTGCCTGACTGTAGGGAGCTCATTATCAGTCCCAGAAGTACCAGGAGCAGAGGCTAATCTCAGGAAGGCAACAAGGATATATTAATAGCTTATGTTGGGTAGCCGAACAATTTCCCTATGAGTGAGTCTTGTAGAAATGGGTGCGTCCCTCATTCATTCAGGCTAGTGGAATCATCCAGATGTTAAGCCCTGTCAAGAGGCATCCTCATTTTTCTCTCTGGTCTCCTATACCCTATTCAAAAGTATATTTGAAAGTTTTAAATGGCTAATGCAGGTTTCATAAGCACCCTACCTAAAATGAGGGAAGCAGGATAGGATTTTAGCTTATGCATCAAAAAGGGTGGAACCTCTGATTCAGGTTCAAATGTTACAGTAAACTACACCAAATGTTTGCTCTAAATTTCCAAAAATACAGCTCAAATCTGAAAATCTAGCACATTAAAAATAGCCTGTATCAGAAATACTTTTTAAAGAACGTTCCATTACTATTTATTTAGGGAATGGAAAGCATATTCTATACTGATGGGAGGGGAAAGACATTACTTCTAAAATTTCACAAATCAAATTGTTCTTACAACCTTCATTGGCTCAATTTAATAAACTATTGTTATTGGGATTTGCTCTGCGCCTGGCATAGTCCTAACTGCTACTGGATATACATAGACTAGACAAGTCAGCCTTGATGGGGACTAAAGTCTAGGCTACTGGCATCTCTTCCTATCTTTATCTGAATTTTAATTTTCACAATAATTTGTTTAACTTCTAAGATATCTATCATCATGACAAGTGACTCCATAAAGACAAGAACATTTTCCGTCTTGTTTATTAGCAAGATAACACGAGCACAGTGATTGCCACATGATAGATGCTGAAAAAATATTTGCTGAATGGATGAATTAGTAGATGACCAAATTATTATATTTCAAAGTGGAGTAATGTAACTATTATGAAAGAAATACCTCCCAGGTACTGGGATTCAAAGATAGGCATCTTATATTTTAGGATGGACCTTAGTGAATGTATCATTTGAGATCTCCTCTAAAAATTCATATCCCGTGTACAGAGACTGGATCAGCTTGAGATAACCCCTCTTCATCCCAATACAATCTAAAACTATGGTTTCACATTTCAGTCCCTGAAATGTCCCATCGAGTGGAGGAGAGATCTACAAAGGATGATATTTAATTATTGCCCCAACTTGCACCTACCTGCAGAGCCTGTGCAGTCATTGTCAGTGTCCTTCCTAAAACAGGGAGAGGGAGTGATCTTTGCTTGTGTTTATAGATGACAGAGCTGAAGGTATTTCAAGCCATGTGCATGAGTGCAGACCACAAGATCAATGGAGCCCTGCAGAGAGTTCCACAGGCACAGTATGAATGACTTAGTCCTTTCCTCGCCCAGGAGCTGTTGGTGGGCAATCCTTTTGCTGTTAGCATCCCACTTGTGTGTTTACTCTTGGGCAGTGTGACATTATTCCTCTAGTGTGAGCCACCCCATTCGGAATGCTTCACGCCAGCATGCACTCCTGTTGCTACCCAGAAAATGACAGCTTTTCTGCGTTGCCTCTGGTGGTGACTCACAGCATCCCTATCACTTGTGATCAATGGCTTTAGCTCCCCTTTCCTCTGTTTCTTTAACATCTGTCTCTGTTGGTTCTCCTCACACTCTTAGCTCAGCAGTCCTTGGTGGTAATAGGCTTGGCTTTGATGCCAGTTGGCTTGCAGAGTAGGAACTCAGTGCGGGTGACCCCTTCTTGTCATTTGAGGTTACGCAGTCATTACTGGCAAAATAAACACAAGAGATCCTGAACTAGGATGTGACTTGGAAGTGCCATTCTTGGCAGGGCTGGTTCAGTCAAGAAATTTGGGGTGATTCCATTTGTTAGGAATTAGCAGTTTGGTACCCTGTGTATCAATGCCTTTCTTGAAAGGCTCTCATTAGCCCTGAATTGCCAATAGGTATTCTGAATATATGCTACTCCTCTGTTGCATTTGCATGATATATTATCTCCTTTGGATTTATGATGAACAGCACCATGTAAACTTCACAAATAATCCATAATTGTTGATTTTCTCTTTCCGGGGATTTACCAGCACATATAGATGGCCATAGCACCTTAGAAATTCACAACCTAATGATATGGAAGAGCATCTGATGAATTTTCAAGTGGCACTTCCATGTTCTTTATCATATCTTCTAATACAGTCAACTAAAGGCACACTTTGCTTTCTGGTGTCATTTTGACATCAAACTTAGGGGTCACATTAAATCTAAGTTAGCAAACACAATACCACTGATAGCTAGAGTGTCTAGTAATATTGGCCATGTATGTAGATAAATTTCAGCCAATATTATAATATTTATTATTTATAAATATGTAAATACATTAAATGTAATATATGAATATGTTATATATAATTTATATACCATTTTGTATAACCTATTTATATATTTACGTGTGTATTTTATATATATTCTCTTTGTAAAGGAAAAATCTCATTCTCTAATTCCCAGTGACCACTTCCTGTTAAAGCTATTTTCTTTCTTTCTTTCTTTCTTTCTTTTTTTAAAAGATTTTATTTGTTTATTTGACACAAAGAGAGAAAGAGAGCAAACACAAACAGGGACAGTGGCAGAGGGAGAGGGAGAAGCAGGTTCCCCACCAAGCAGGGAGCCTGAGGCGGGCTTGATCCCAGGACCCTGCGGTCATGACCCAAGCCAAAGGCAGACATTTAACCAACTGAGCCCCCCAGGCACCCTTGATTAAAGCTATTTTCAGTCATAATAAGAAACAGGTAAGGATTATTGCTGGAAGGTGTAGTCTCTAATTTTAGAGAAAAACTATACATTTTTCAATCTAAAAGTTTCCTCAAAACCCTTTTTTCTACCTCAATTCAATAAAGTGGATGAAGTATCTAGTTGTTTAGTGCCTGACAAATGTACTTGTTTTGTCTGTTAAGATATGTTCAGTCAGGCCTCTTTTGGTTTTAAGTCCAGTGGCTACTCATTTAATATACATTCCCTTAACCAATTCTCCAGTTGATAGATGCCCTCTCTTTCCCCTATAAAATGCACTAAAATCCACAGCCTGCTAAATATACACATTAGATATATGTTTTTCTCTATCACTCTCCTGCACCTTTTTTCTATTAGTAAGATGAATGCTTTTAAGAATAAATGATGTTTGTTTCTAAACATGTTCATGTTTATTGTAGTATTATAATTATTTTAGTATTATAATTATTTTATTTAATTTAGTCTCTGGATCTTGATGAATTAAGGTAAAAAGGAGAGAGTAGTTGTGGGTAGAAACTAAATGAAATACTTGGGAAAAGTTGGTAAGGGCAAATCATTAAGTCAATATTGCTCAGACAGGGTGATGTACAAAAGTGTTGAACTACTATATTGTACATGTGAAGTTAATATCACACTCTATGTTAATATGCTGGAATTAAAACAAAAACTTAAAAAAAAAACAATATTGCTCAAGAATCAGGTGTGGGTAAGACAACTATGAGTCCAGAAAAAAGATATTTAAAATTTGGAAGATTTATGTACCCAGATTGCTTTATATTTGGCTTAAAACTCTGTTTCACCTTAAAGAAGTTTAAATGAGAAATCATGATTACTGTATTTTGGCTGTGGCTTGTGCAAGAATAGTAGTAGAAACTCCAAGTCACAGATATAAAAACAACTAGAAGTAAATGTATACTTTTTGTATTTCAAGTTGAAGGGTTTAAAGTGTCCATCACCTTTATGATTTCCCACTGGGACAGCTTATTCCTTTAACCAACCATCTCCTGGCTTAACTTCTTTTGGAAAATAGATTGCTCCAGTAGCAAAAACAGACTTTGGCTTGCAGTTTTATCAGAATAATGTTGAGTACAACAGTGAATCCAGTGATAAGCTGAAGCACAACCCTGGAAAGGAAGGAAGCAGGAAAGCTCTGGAACATTCAGAAGCAGGAGTTTGATTTGTGACTATCTCCCTACATCCCTGCTCACAGGAGCCCTAGCACATTTCATTCCGTGTCTCTAGATTTTATTTTATTTATTTTTAGGTTCTTTTTTTTTTTATTGAAGCATAGTTGACAAATCATGTTCTGTTAGTTTTAAGTGTACAACATAGTGATTCAACCATTCAATACATTACTCAGTGCTCGCCATGATAAGAGTAGTCATAATCTAGCTCCAGATTTTACATTTCAAGTTTCTGGAAAGGAGAAGCCGAATCTGCTATCCTTGAATCAGTCACCTGTCATGAATTAATCATTTACATTCTAGAAGAAGAGGTTGGTTTTATAGTCATGAATCAAGGAACTGTTTTTGGAAAGGGAGAACCATCATGAATCACGCACCTGACCCCAAGAAGCACGTACTACACCCTTAAAATTGATTAAGAGTTAGGAAAAAATGGAAAGACATTTAGTGGTATATATAATGATGAGGGGCATTTTTCTCCACCAGAATTCTGGGGAGGTTTTCCCAGAGCTTAAAGGGGTTTGAGTGCAGGATGACAGTATAATTCCTGAAGACATGAGAGGCAGAGAGGATCACCTATAGGAAAAATGGGGCCATTGGAGGGTAGGGCAGGGAGCAAGGGTCTGGAAGGAGGAAATCAAGGGGGAGCAAAATTGTGCTGAATGGCTATGAATGAGAAAGAGAGACAGACAGAGACAGAGAGAAATAGAGATAGAGAGGTCTTGGCATCTGTCTTATGTATAGAACACTGAGGAAAAAGAAGATCTAAAGGAGATTTCAGAACATTTTTAGGACAAAGCAACCGATGAAAATTTATCCTATTTAAAAGAAGATGAAATATATGTCAATGTTATTTTTAAAGGATTTTTGATTGTTGTTTTGGATAAGCAAGAGCAGGCCACTACAGGGAAGCCATAATTATTTATGCTAAAATATCTACAAGGTAATACATACTGACCACAATATTTCAGATTTAGCATTGCATTTAGAAATCATTCCTGTTCTCAATTCAGAAGAGTTGTATTCAAGCACATTTATACCACTCAAAGTAAAATACAGAATTAGAAACTCAGTTTCTAGTCCTTGTTTCTACAGTTAATAGGTCTGCAAACTAGTATTTCTAAGCCTCATTTTTGTTACTCATAAAATGTGGCTGATGAATATGAGTAGCAAATGAGCTGACATGTGCAAACGTGTGCACTACAAAAGCAAGATATTATTCTAGCATGAAATTATCAATTGCTTATTGACCATATAGTCTTATTCATTATAAAATTTAAAATTCTAGAAAGATAGAGATAGAATAAAACAAATGTTAATAAATGTTATTGATAAAGGGATAGTATCCATTCCATACCTTTTACTCACTTCCCCTTTATTATTTCTTCTGGACAACCACAAAGATCACTCTTCTTTCTCTTCTCTAGCTTTCTCAACACATTTAGATCTCTAGTTTCTCCTACACACCTCCAGGTCAGATACAGCCTCCCTAGTTCTCTTCCCACACAGCCCTGAAACGAATGTGTGGTGTCCTTTTCTTCTTAGGGTTTTATTGCTAAGAGCTACCTGGAAATAAACACAAAGAACAAAAATAACACATTACAGAAGTTACCAACTCTCAAGATACATAAGTATATTTTCAGCATATTTGGCCCTTTGTCTGTATGGAGGTGAGTATGTGTCTAGCCTGTCAAAATTTCTCATTAGCTTTTAACTTTAGAAGATCTTGGGGATGTTCGTATACCCTTGGTATTTTATTTATCTCTGGGTAGGGCTTCTAAGGTCTTGATAAAAGTTTTCCAGTTCCTGAAGAGAAGAGCTGGATTTGAGTAACCTCCTGTTCTCTCTCCTGTCCTTGTCCCCACACCCTTTTTGTCTACGGCGTGAAACCGTCTCATTATGGATGACGATGTGAGAATCCTTTTAGGACAAAACTGCCACATCCCAGTGTGCTCAACGTTGAGCAGATCCTTTGTAAATTAAGGAAACTCCTGACAAGTGCCTGCAATTTTAATATCCCTTTGTTTCTTGCAGAAAAAAAATCACCTTAGGTCATTTTCGACAGATATAATTTGGGTCTCCTGTATGTGCTGGATGAAAAGGGACATGTATGAATTAGTTTTTACTGCACTCTATATTGCAAAAAGATTATAGCTTTCCATAAACTTAACTCATAAAATGACATTCAATACAAGTTATTTCTTTCCAGAGAGATTCCCATGGAATGCCTCTAGTTTTAAAATAGTACTCATTGTTTATTGAACTAACTTAAAAGAAATCAAAAGTGATTATGCTTATGTTTTCTTAAAGAAGAAAAAAGTTAGATTTTAATCTATTCATGTTCCCTCTGTGAGAGTATGTTCCAACTGAGAAATGGGACAAAACAGGAAATACTTTATGATTTTTTATGTGAAGGGGGACTATAACCATCACTTCTGTTTAGTTTATAATTTTTCAAGTGTTGCCAGCCTTTCATCCCCTCCTGATGGGGCACTTCTTAACTTTCATCATATACAGTTATACAAATGGGTATTAACAGGGGGAAAATTACATGAATTATTTAGGAAAGCCAAATGCTTTAAGCATTACTGTGAAAAGAAATAATTCAGTATTATCCTTATCATCCTTTGAGTATAAAAAGCCAATATCAATATTTACTTACTCTGGGAAAAAATGAAATATATCCTTATGCCAAAGTTATTGAAAAAACTTTTATACATACAAAATATATATTATGTTATATATATGTATATATATATTATATATAGTTTATACTACATATTGTGAGTAAGGTACATATTTTTCTAAAAATATTGGTTCTCTGAATGTTGTATCTGTGAGTGGTATTTAAAGACCATTTATTAAATTCTACCATGTAATTCCTTTTGCATAATATAAATCATTCCAACCACAATCATTAAAGTGCTTTTAAACAGTAAAGTTCTATATCAGTAGGCTGTATTACTATTATCACTTCTGTGGTTTATTTACACCCCTATACACTGCTTTCTGCATTTTATGTATTCTTTTATTTGTGAAAATCATTGACAGCGCAATGAACTTTCCAAATACTGGAAACTGTGCTGTTCACAAGCAATCTAAGGGAATCATTTAGAATTTTTGAATAATAAAAAATGAAATCAATCTCTATTTGTGCATGTTCCTAGTGTGTTAGGAATGCAATGTGATCTTGGTATTTGCTTATCAAAGGAATGTACTAAATATTGTAGAAAAGGCCATGCGGCATAGTGAACTCTGTTTTATTATTTCACTGTCCTTTGACTATTAATTCCAAATTCCTCTCTCTTCTGTTGGTCTTAATGAAATTTAACAATGAGATAAAAAGTCTTCAGTCTAGTTTTCAACAAAAAGTGGTAGATTTTCAACATGAATGAGGCTTCATTTTATAGATGATTTTGCGGTTAATGAATAGTCTGCATTTTGATGTTTTTAGATCTTATTAAGAAAGCCCAACTCAACGAACAATTTTCTTAATGATTATTTTCTTGTGTACTCTTCTCATTCAAGTTAATTCAGTAGATATTGGTTGAATTCCTATCTATACTTCTGAGGTGGTCCTTTACAATGACTGTGTCCAGTCTTTTCTTCTCTTCTTGTATTCTGTTCTTATAATACTCTGCTCGAGATTCAGAGTCCTAGCAGAGAGAATCCAATTGGCCAGACTTAACTGAAGAGCTGAAATATGGTGGTGAGAGCATAGTTTTGGCAGGAGGATCCAAAACTGCTTTTACCTCTTCGAGGTAAGATAAGCACCTGAATTTATGTCCTTAAGACTGCACTCACTGGGGGGAAATTTCCACCCAAAAGTAATATGGAGTGTGGTCAAAAAAAGGGGATAGATCATGATCTCTGTAGTCAAGAAGCCTCGGTGGAGGTGGATAGTAAGCAGAACCTTAAATAAAGTGTGGGTTTATAGACAGAGAAGAAGCCAAAGGCATTTCAAGAATGAATCCAGTTGAATTACTAATATCCAATCATTCATTTTCTTATAATCTGTTGAAAGAGATAGCCATGCATCAAACTGAATCACAGAGACCAGTAACATCACAAGCTATGAACAATGTTTGGTTCCTCTAAGTTAGCCAGTTTGTAACATGAGTCTTGATAAAGCTTCCTCGTTTACTTTATCTTTGACTGAATTTCACTTGGTCGTTACTAGCTTTATTGTGAAATACTAACATATGTACAACTTTTCACCTTCCTCGCAGGGGAATTAAGACTACTGTGAGTTTTATTAATGACTCTGATGCCCTCAGAGGGAGGTTCAAAGTATTGCAAATAAGAGATGTGAGAAAATGATTTTCCCCAGTTGTTTCTCAGTTCAAGTTTCACTTGTGCCTTTGACTTGTTATGTGACCTTGAGCAAGTATGTTAGATACTCCGGTTCTTCAGATCCATGTGTGAATGTGTAATATTTATATCATTTATTATTTGATAGATTTTGACTATAATAGATAATAAATTATTTAGAGAATTATGTATTTTGCCAATTACATTTCTTCCACTAAGAGAAATAAATACATTCTGGGAATTAAAAACCACAACAATTTGAGAGTTCTGTGCCGTTTTAGGGAAAAAAATAACCAAACATTTCCATATTAAGTATTGAGTGCATAGTACAAGAATGACATTGAAGCTTTACTGTCCCTCCAAAATAGCTTTCAATAATCTTTTAGAATGACAATTATATTCTTAAATTATGGAATGCCTGGGTGGCTCAGTTGGTTAAGTATCTGCCTTTGGCTCAGGTCATGATTCCAGGGTCCTGGGATCAAACCCCACATTGGGCTTCTTGCTCAGCAGGGAGTCTGCTTCTCTCTCTACCTGCCACTCACTCTGCTTGTGCGCGCGCTCTCTCTCTCTGTTACAAATAAATAAATAAGATCTTAAAAAAAAAAAAAAGAAATTTGTATAGATGCTATTTCAACTTATCCTGGCATTTGGTAGGCCAGTGAAAAGATAACTCGTTTTCCATCATCAGCAATATCAGATTTCCTAGTTTTAAAAAAAAATAGTGAGAACAAATAAATAGTTCTTTCTCAGTTTCTGCACCAGGGAAGCAATGATGTATACTTTAAACTAGCAGATAATGTGAGCAATGCTTATGTGACCAGCTTGGCAAACCTCCTTTTAAGTGTGTTTTAATTCAGGCATTTCTGATTTGGGGGGAAATGACTAGTCAGAACCAGCCTGACATAAGTTGAATCAAGAGCAAGTTACTTGGTTATATGATATGACTTGAGGGGGGAAAATCCAAAAGTATCTTAGTGTCCAAAATACCTGAAAATCTCACTAAACTTATTGAAAGACCTGGTTAAGAATTAAAACCTTATCTTTGAAAAACAGAATTAATTCACTAATGCCCAGAAATGTGTATGTTCTCCTCCTCCCTATATTCAGTTCCATCTTCCTCTGCTCCTCCCTAAAGAGCCTCCTTCATTCTTTCCCAAATATTCCTGTATCCACCTGACTTCCATTTCTTCCTATTCTGGAATTGGTACCCCCCCCCATTTGCTCTATTTCTATATTAGTCTTTAATAGCTACATTAAGCTTTTATAGCTTAAGTTCTGTCTTTCATAAAACCTTCATTGCTAACTCAAGTTGAAAGGCACTGTCCTTCTTCTGAACACATGTGAGCTTTGTGGTCTGTATGGATTCCTTTGTTTTTAATCATTTAGTTTTGCCATGTGACATCTGATCCATTGTATGTTTATTTTTTTAATTATTCTTTTTCCTTTTTTTTCTTTACTCCCCCCCCATTTTTCTGGTTAAATTTTTTCTTCACACACGATCGAGAAGGATCCTTCTAAATACTACTCACATGTTTAAAATCCATTGCACAACCGATTATGTCAAATTCCTTACCTTGACTTATGAAGCCACATGGGTCTTCCAAATCATACAATACACTGAGCTCTTTCCTCAGGGCCATTGCCAATACTCTCTTTTCTGCCAAGAATTCTTTCTGCCTATCTTTTTTTTTTTTAAATGTGATTACTCATACTTTAGAGTTCCATCTATGTATTAACTTCCTTTACAGTCTTGCTCTATGTCATCAAAGCATGATCGTCTCTGGGTTCTCTTTTATTTTAAAGTCATATTCCTTCGTTTCATCTCTATACTGATATTTCCATTTATCTCTCATAATTTACTCTTCACTGTTCTCCACCGCTCTCTGCTCTGGAGACTTGCTTTGTGATTTGCATCATTGGCTTTCCTGCTCTCTGGATTTGGCCAATGAGAGCTGAGACTCAGATAGTAGGTTGTGAGGGCTCCATATTTATTCCCTTGGCTTCCCCTTTTCCAAGCTATCCAGTGTTGGTTGTTTCTTGTAAAGTAGATAATGCATATTTCCATTTTTATAGAAGAAGAAACAACTCAGAATGGTTAAGAGATTTACACAATTACACAGCTACAAGTGTCAGTTTCAGGATTTAAATTTAAGCATTTTCCCTGCATCACTCTGCCTCATTTAACAATCAAAACAGTCATCTTGCCCAGCTTTTATTTCTCAGTCCAGTTGAAAGCCTTAGTCTAAGTTTCATTTCTCCATCTCTTTGCCTCTAAAATCACTGTCTCTTTGATTTACACTCACAACATGCAATTGGGGGAAAAGTCCTCATAATATTTATACCCATCTATGCTGACCTGCAGAATTCATCAGATGTGTTTAAAATCATCTAGACCTATAACAGATAACCAAGAGTGATTAAATTGAAAAAAATCACACACACACACAAAACAAAAAAACAAGACTTATTACTTTGAAATACATTCTGAGGACAAGTATAGTAATAGATTACTTTTAAGAATTACTGGAACTTAATTTTTAGATCAAGTAAAAAAATGCTTGAGATTTTACAATATTGAGCTCCATATATTGTCTACCACAACAATGTTAATCAAACTTGGAATGACAGAATATTTTTGAAATTATCATGTGAGAAACCCTTTGGAGCTTCTATATGAGGTTTTGTTAACTGGAAAAGTTTGCTACTTGGATTTTATTGAGAGAAGAAATTCAAGAGCTAGTATGTAAAGTCGGGCAGAATGCAAAATTCTTACAGGTTTTACTTATTTGAAATAGTCTTGCAGGGAGTAATTGTTTAGACCTTTAAATTTGAAACTTTTTGCATATTTTGCTAAGGCATTGTATGTCCAATACCTCACTCTTCCCTTAAATATGAAGAACCGTATGAAAAGGTTTTTATTCTCTTAAGGAGATCCATTAATCTCCTTACCCATAGGAAAGGCAAAAAACATGAAGGATAAGAATGAACCTTAATGTAAATACAGATAAATATGGCGACAGCTGTAGCTGAATAGTTACAGAATTGGCTTGAGAAACGAAACCTCTGTAGTAGACACACACACACACACACACACACACACTTTGGATTTATTTATGAAACAGCGTCTTCTAAACACAGAACCTTGCATTGCAGAAAAGGCAATTAAATAGAACAGCATGAGGTTGTCAATCACTTCAACAACTAACAAAAGCATCTACTATCAAAGCAAATAATGTAAATGTGCAAAAAGGTACCTTGCTATCAAAGCAAATAATGTAAACACGCAAAGGCAAAGAATTCTCTCTATCAGATGTCACCATTTTAATGTTTACTGTTTTGTGACTGTTTTTGTATATGCTTGATACTATATCAGTTGTTCTAAAAATTTATACAGAATTGGCTATTATCACTTCTTAGAGGATTTGGTCACTGTGTGAAGCTTTTGAAAGAGGCTGGGAATTTCTCCTTCTTTTCTTTCTTTTTTTTGTTGCTGGTGTTGTACAAATAAATGGAGAGTCACAGCTTATCATCACTTAAAGATGCATGTGCATGCTGCAGTTTACTGAAACATGATTGGCTGCTACATAAATCAATCTGATAGAGATCGGTTCCATGACGAAGAGATAAATCATTAGCCAGAGCTTTTGGAATGTAATTCATTTGAGATAGTGATTATTGATGATTTAATTTTAGCAGTACATGTACATGTCTAGATCATGATTTTATATAAAATGTTAATGCAGAAGAATATATTCATTTTAAAAGTGAGTATAAAGAAACCAATTGGAAGTTTACATGCAAAACATGTTAATGTAATGGCAGCCTTGAGAAGTCCCAAGTTCTTTTTATTGCACAAGCTAGAATGGAGCACATTTCTTGGGGAATTTCTTAAATATTTTCTTAAGACATGGCAGCCCAACGAAGTGGCCCCAAACTTCATTTGACTTATCACACCCAGGTGACTGAGGCTGCACATTTTGGATATACATCTCCTACGTCTGACCTGCATTCTACTGTTCTTTGTGCCCTGAGACCGACCACTTCTATTAATTTCAATTCAGCAACATTGAGTGGTCATCCTCACGGGGATGCTCTGAAATGCACTGTTTGTTTTCTATCATGTGGATAAGTAGGGAATGAGTCATGTGTTCAGTGGTGCTGAATGTCTGTGGCTCCAGGTGGCAGTACCACGAGACTGGTAAATTCATCTTGAGAGGTGGACCAGCTGGATTGTGCCCAGGGCTCCTGGTCTCTAAGGGACATCACTGGGAAATTAACAAGTTGGAAGGATTCACTTTATTGGAAAATTTCCAAGAGAAGTTATATACTGTTGGGAGAAATACCTTTTAAAGTATTCTTCATGGGGTGGGGATGAGCTGGTCAAATAACAATAGCTAGTCCCCAGAATATCTTCTCAGATATGTCTTTGATTTATTGAGTGAAGTATTCTAATTTGGGTCAGTGGTGTAAGCTGCCACCAGTAGAAATCTTCCTTCTTAATCTTTCCCTCATGAGGTTCTTTCGTTTTCTTTCTTTCTTTCTTTCTTTCTTTCTTTCTTTCTTTCTTTCTTTCTTTC
This sequence comes from Mustela erminea, assembly GCF_009829155.1. NCBI lineage: Eukaryota > Metazoa > Chordata > Mammalia > Carnivora > Mustelidae > Mustela > Mustela erminea. The sequence continues at coordinate 48,427,383 of NC_045616.1, forward strand.
TTTCTTTCTTTCTTCTTTCTTTTTCTTTCAAGATTTATTTATTTGAGAGAGACAGAGAGGCAGAGGGAGAGGGATAAGCAGACACCTCACTGAGTGCAGAACCTGAGGCAGGACTAGATCCCGGGACCCCGAGAACACAACCTGAGCTGAAGTCAGAAGCTTAAGGGACTGAGCCACCCAGACACCCCATGAGGTCCTGTTTTGCATCAATGTGAACAAATATTTTAACCACATTAGTTTGCAGGGGCACCAAATTATTGTCCTGACAAAATACTTGATTTAAGTCCCTGAAGAGGGCAGGCAAAATCACAGTGGCAGACCCCAGAGAGGTTTTTATTTCATGTCTCTGGCCAGTCCAGAGTTAGTCATCCTGGGTTTTCTAATCACTCTCCAGCCTTTAACAAGAAAGTCCATTTCACTTAGGAGATACAGTATATTAAAAATTCTACTTTCAGATCAGCTTTGTAGTTTTCTTTTCCACCCCTGCCACTCCATACACCATCCTTCTAGTCTTCGCTTTTCTCCCAAAGTGTCACTATCTCATCTAATTGCTAACAGTTCCTCCGTCAGTCTACAAAGCCTAAAATCTGAACTGACTTACCTGTCAGCCTCCAGAATCGAGTTCTTGCCTTCTCCCTTTATGCTTGCAACTCCACTGTACACTTATTTATTTATTTTTATTCTGAGTGCTCTTAAACCACCAGAACTTCTCCTTAAATCACATTGGGTGCTTGATTTTAGTTGCTAACTCCCTGGTGGAATGGATTACCCAGGTAGATGCCAACATTTGATTGAAAATGAGTGAGTAGAATCGAGAAACATCCTGTCTTTTAAACACACAACTCCCTGCCCCCGCTTCTTGATTAAAATAAATAAAATAAGGCAAAGCAAAGATTTTATTCTGAGAAAGTCTGAGCCATTGGAAAGAATAAGAATGTTCAGAGAAAAGTTGACATATATGATAATATAAGGGATTATATTCTTTGAAGATCACATCAGGTTTTCTTTTAGGAAAATAAATATTCCCCTCTGTGGCAATCACAGAGGATTTGAGGGTCTTGATTCCAGATGAGAGAGAAGTAAGCTAGCCATAGCAACATGAAGTAAGAAGGGTGTATGTGTGTGTGTGTGTGTGTGTGTGTAAAAAAGAGACTTTAGTAAATAATCCCTGTGGCGGAATACACATTCTGGAAAGAGTCACACAAATCTAGTATCCCGTCCTGTATTTCTTTCCCTTTTTAAAAAATTTTCTCTTGTGATTTCCTTCCTTCTGTTATCCCTAAGGCTTCAATGAAATTTTGTTAAATATCTCAGCTTGCTATTGACTGGGCTCTGGGGAAAAACGAGATAAGCCCATGTCCACACTTGGCACAAAATGGCACGCGGGGAGCAGAAATGGCAGAAGTCAGAGTCAGGCAGCAAGAGGTTGCAGGCAGAAGGGTGTGGCAGCCGACAGAGACAGATGGCTGGCTGTGGGGGAAAGTGACAACCAGCACACATTCTTGAACATAAAAGCAATCTCGGGGACTCTCAGAGTTACTAGGGCACAAGAAATTGCTAAAAGACCAAAGTCCCTCAGGGTGGGGGTCTCTGAGTATTGTCGTAGAGTCATTAAAGGGAAGGGTGACCCCTGGAGGCCAGAGCAGCCTACAGCGCGGACTTGATTCACCAATTCCTTCAAGATGCATTCCTCGGTAAAGAATAAAAATTGCCCACCCCGCCCGAAATGCCAGCTAAGCATTTTGAAAAATGCATTATTTTATTAGACCTCCTTATTGAATTAATGTACAGTTAGGGCTAAAGGAATAAATGCAGACTTAGCAGCGTTTACCCTCCCGGGCACCACCTGCTCCTTGGTCCTCCTGAGCCAGACAGAGATGCAAGTATCCTCACTCTTCCTGAACGAACCGCAGAACATTGTCAATGGCATGAGTGTCCTCTCAGCCCCTTCCGACCCTCGTCCAGTACCCTCATCCACCACCAAAAAGAGGTCTGTTTGCTAGTGCAGTGCCTTATAACTAGCAGTGCTTTTTGCTGGAGTTAAATGTTTTCTTCTCGCAGTGTAGTGAATAAACTTCTTAATGAGATTTGAATGTATTACATACTTCGGTTTTACCGGCAAGCCTATTGGTGGGGAGGTCCGTGAGCGGCGGAGGCCTGTTCTTTACTAAAACTGAGTAGCTAGAAAGTTGTGTTTGCAGCTTGATCTGGAGGTCTATTGGGATCTGATGGGCTCAGGCTGAAGCGAAGGGATCTGCCTAGCTCGAGGGAATGAAGGACTGTAGCCAGGCCTGATGGATTATCTTTGAACCTTGGACAAATATACTAGTCTCTTTTCCAATAACACTTTCAATTTTGCCAGCTCTGAGACAGCTTTTGTCTCCTTAAGCACAAGTTATGAGCCCCCAAATGCTTCACAAGTTACCTTTGGATCAAAAGTAGATTGGTTCTAGAGCTTGATTTTACTGAAAAGGTCTACTTCCTCTCTTTATCCTAATTTATGACTTCAAATAAATAATATGATGTATCATGCAATTCCTAATAGAAAATGGTTTTCTAAAGGACAAAACACAAGAATTATTTGATTAGTGTTTAATTCAAGGTGTCAAGTGCCAGAAATGAAATACATTGAGATTATTTTAAATCTATAATTTTATTTTTAAAATCTTGGTTACTACTGCTGCTTAGGCATCAAATAAGTAGTGATGATATTCCCAGAGTTCAAAAATCAGAGCAAGAAGTTGTCATTTATGGTGATCTGACTTTATGGAAGTCTCTATGAATGCTACAAACTTTCTCCAAGTGATGTTTTACAGAATTGCTTTTAAAAACCCCAGAGGGTAAATAGTATTCTCAGAATAAACAGAAAAATGCTGACCTTGTCAGATTTAGCTGCTGAAAGCCAAGCTGTTTTAAGACTTGGAGGATCAAGGGTCATGGTTATAAACAACGCAGATTTAAAAAAAAAAAAAAAAAAAAAAAAAAAGGAAGAAAGTAAGAAAGCTAAAAGGAAAAAAAAAAGTATAGTGGGCTGCACCATGAATATAAATAATAAATATGTTGACCTTGACAAGAAGGGTATGGGATATATTTATGTAAAAATAAGGCAAAGGAAAAACAACCTCCCTCCCCCCCCCCCCCCCCCCGCAAAAACCCTCAAACCCTGAGGCCCAAAACTACTTGAAAAAATGTTTTTTAGAGCATATTTAAAGCCGGAAATGAGTCACTTTAACTTCATCTGTTTTTGGTTTCAGAAGGGGAGAAAGGTCAAAGCTTCTTTGTTTTAAGTAGACTGGTCACTACTTCTGAAGTATAACATGATAGGGTTCAGGATCCTTAATGAAACAGGCATTTCCCAGACACCCAGAGCCGCAGGAGAGTTCTCTGCAGTGGCCGGCAAGTTCTGGCCTTTCAGAAGATGTTTTAAACAGAGGCAAGGCGGAGCATGACCCTTTCTTGACTTTGGTATCTGGGTGGGTGTCTGCAGCCACTTCTGTGGAGAGGAGGAGGCTGAAACCAGCCACTCTTTTCTGTAGTTTCATACGCTATGACATGTTGTAGCCCCACAAGCAAACTCCTCCAGTTCTAGTCAGCGTGGGAACTACCCACAGAGCTTTGCATTTTACATGCTGCCCTGACACAAGTGATGTTTTTTGTGAAGCCTACACAAAGAAACAAGTTAGGAGACAGTTCTCATTGCTGAGAACACAAGCGTGAACTTCTAAAAAATTCAACAGTCCTTAAACCTACTAGGTTCAGCCTCCTTCCAAAGGGAATGTTCCAAAGGGAATGAGGCTGAAGCTGAAGGAGGAGGTGACAGATTTTAAGAAGGAAGCCCAAACCCTGCTCTGAGCCTTTCAAGGCCCAAACAAACCGCCGTCTTCAGCAGGAAAGCTAGAGTGTATCCCTTTGTTTGTCTTCACCAGATTTGTCAAGGTGAGGAGGTCTAGACCCTGGGAAGAAGGAGTGGTGAAGCACAGAAACAAAACGTGTAAACGTAGTTAGACGTTGAGGATTCCCTAGCCTGTAACAGGACAGGGAGGTGGCTGGCCTACCCTTTGCTGTCCCCCTCTGCTGCAGCTGGAACGTGCTGTTTCACATGGACCTCTGGACTATAGGTTGGTTGTTCCTGACTCTGACTCGGCAAACTTTTTCAGGCCGGCTGTATTCCTGACCTTGCTTCCTAGGAGCAATATATTCACTCTGGGTCATCACTACCATGCCTGTCACCATTTTGCTTAATGGCTGGAGTTTGATGTTTTTGACCTTGGATTGAACCCAGTCATGAATAACTTCTCTATCCTGGCTCAGCAGCTGAATTATCAGTGCCTTTCCCTGGCAATATGCATGTTTTCAATGATTAGAAATGCAGCCTCCAAGTAAGAAAAAGGGGGTGATGTGTATGTGGGCTGGGCTTCGTTGCGGATTCTGGAGCAGGAAATATTCCAGCATGGACGCATGCTCACGGAAGTGCTCCAAACTGTCTAGTGTAAGGACAACATCTTGTGCGACCTCTCCTTTCTCTTCACCCATTTGAGAAGGCTGAGAAATGTTTCCCATGCAACTCTTTATAGTTTCTTAAGATTTTTCATGTACATTATCCCACCCAATTCACCATGACTTTGATTGAAAACTTAGTTGAGGAAATATTATTATCCTCCAAGATTATACCACTAGCAGATGGCAGGTCAGAAACAAAAATCTATGTCCTATTGTTTCCAATACTAGCCATCTTCCTACACTCTCTGCCTCTCTTTCGCTATTGTTATAAAAATAGTAAACCCAGAGGTGCAGAGTTCTAGAGCTGTATGAAACTTTTAAAATACTGCCTATTTTAATATTATTGTTGTTATCATCATCATTATTATCCTTCAAAAGAGAAAATTTGGCTCTGAAGAAAAAAAGTGGCTTACACAAAGCTATTAATAGAAACCACTACATCTTCTGACTTCAGATCTCTTTCTCTCTCTCTCACACACACACACACACACACACACACACACACACGGAAAGAAAAAGAAGGGAGATCGAGATAGCCTAATAAGGTTTAGGATTATAAGGAAATACTCAATTCATAGTAGTAATTTTTTTCAGTAATAAAATTTAATAAAGCTATCTTCTTATGAAAAACTTCAAAATAATTAGTTTGATTTTTCTTAACTATAGAAAATATAAGCAAAGGCTAAGTTTTTTTTTTTTAAAGATATATTTATTTTCTTTTTCTTTCTTTTTTTAAAAATTTTTTAATTTTTTATTTTTTATAAACATATATTTTTATCCCCAGGGGTACAGGTCTGTGAATCACCAGGTTTACACACTTCACAGCACTCACCAAAGCACATACCCTCCCCGATGTCCATAATCCCACCCCCTTCTCCCAAACCCCCTCCCCTCAGCAACCCTCAGTTTGTTTTGTGAGATTAAGAGTCACTTATGGTTTGTCTCCCTCCCAATCCCATCTTGTTTCATTGATTCTTCTCCTACCCACTTAAGCCCCCATGTTGCATCACCACTTCCTCATATCAGGGAGATCATATGATAGTTGTCTTTCTCTGGCTCCATGCTCAGTGTGGAGTCTGTTTGGGTTTCTCTCGCTCCCTCTCCCTTTGCCCTTTCCATTCATGGTTGTGCTCTCTCTCTCTCTCTCTCTCTCTCACACACACACACACACACACAAAATAAATATATCTCGCTGGCATGATACGCTCAGCGAGATATATTTATTTTGTGTGTGTGTGTGTGTGTGTGAGAGAGAGAGAGAGCACAACCATGAATGGAAAGGGCAAAGGGAGAGGGAGCGAGAGAAACCCAAACAGACTCCACACTGAGCATGGAGCCCAATGTGGAGGTCAATCTCATGACTCTGAGATCATGACCTGAGCAGAAACCAAGAATCGGATGTTTAATCAACTGTGCCACTCAGGTGTCCCCCAAAAGTTAAGTTTTTAATCAATTTTTCAAAAATTTATTTCTTATAGCTCCTTTCTTTATTGAATATCTCCTGACCCATAAGACATCATTGGTGATATAAATATGACCAGATATAGAATCTACTCAAACAATTGTGACAGCTTTAAACCATGGCTATGAATTCTTTGACACTTCTCCCATCAAAATTCGGGACCTGTGACCACTTCCCATAAATCTACATGGGCTGGTGACTATTTCAACCGATAATGATGCCACAAGACTTCTTAGCCCTATATGGTCATGCACTTAATCACCTCAGCTGACATGTAAGAAGCCCAGTGAGAGACAACATGCTTACTCCACATGTAGGCATTGACATTCCTGTTAACATTCCCAGCTGAGCCCAATCTTTCCATCACCAAAGCACCAGAATGTGATCAAAGTTATCTTGGGCCCTCTGTACCTCCATACCAGCTGAATACCACGGAGTGACTGTCCATATCCATGAAAGAGAAGAACCACCTGCCCAAACCCTGTCCACATTCTTGATTCAAAGAAATCACAAGACATAATAAGATGGTTATTTTAAGTTACTAAGTTTTGGCTTTTATTATATTGCAATAAATAGCCAGAGCGAGGATATAATAAATAAGTTTTAAGCAATTCAGAAACAACAGAAGGCATTATCCTGATCTCTACAAGTTTACGATTCATGTGGGGTAAAGGGTAAGAATCACTCATGAAGCAATTAGATCAATAAAAGCCAGAAAAGTCAAGGAAGTGTTAGGGAAAAGTTAGCATTGAATGGATCTTGGAGAGACAACATAATTTATTTAGTAGACAGCTCAGGAGAGGACACCATGATGATATTTAGTGAGTGTTAAAACGTGGTATTTAAAAAACTAACACTAACTGGTGCTAATAGTGGAAACAATAACCACAAATAATTGAGTGCTTCTCATGAGCCAAGTCTTCTCCATTTTATTTCATTTATCTTTCAATGAACTTTCAGGATATCTATTCTTATACCTTTGTACCAGAAAGAAATAGAACAGTTTGCCCAAAGTAACACAGAGAGCGTGTGGCAGGACCATGGCTCCAACGGATTATTATGTTTGACTCTGAAGTCCATACCTTAATGTTTGTTCTACACTGCCCCTCTGAAATCACTTTTCACTAAAGTGAGAAATACAACTGTTTTACATATAGCATTTCACAAAATTCAAAATAATTTCTTTAACTTTCTAGAGCTTTAGCAAGTAAATCAAAGATAGTATATATTTCAACACCTCTTGAGTCCACAATATATATCTAGTGATTAAAATTATTTTATCAGTATTTTTGAAAAATCACACAAAATGTAATCTTTGAAAAATAAAACCTTAAAAAGTTTCCAATATTTTAGGATTATCTCTTTTTCAATAGCCTCTTTTAGCTTAAAAATCATCCCCCATCCCCCCACCAATGGAAACATACCATGTCTACAAGGAACTCTTTGGGGGATTTTCTTCTCAGGTACTCAGAATATATGCTCTGTTATAGAGCTGAAGGCAGGATTAGTTATTTCACTGAGGGTATTTTAGCCTCTCTAAGCTATTAAACAAGTCTGAAATATGATGAAGAAACTCGAGCTTTAACACACTAAAATAAATGAATAATCAAAATCATATTCTTAGATGTAACTAAAAGAAAACACATGTGAAAATGTGTGAAGATCTGCAGAAAGATAGGGTTGAAGTGATCATCTGGTATAGAAAAGGTATGAGTAGATTGGATAGTGTTGTTCCCTATGATTTAAATAGTCATTAAAAACAGACTCAATCCTGAAGTGATAAATACAAGCTTTAAATCACCTACTCTGAATGTCTCCAAAAGTCAAAAGCTCATCTCTTAAAAGGAAAAAGTAAAGCAACACAATGTGCCCACCAAAGAAGGCAGTGCTGTGTGAACATCAGTGTTCTTATTCATCTTTGTTCCAAAACGGCATAAAGTATATGGCATTGCTACAGAGAAACATCCCATAAATAGGTAACACTTTATTCAAAAATGAAGGGCTTACAACACAGCCTAGGATTGTTTCAAAAGCAGAAATCTGTCTCTCTCTCTCTCTCTTTCACACACACACACACACACACACACATACACACACTGCCAATGGTCTGTTTCTTATTAAATGATTGAATTAAGATTATTTGAAAATAGAGTAAATGTCTGTCTAAAGAAGTAAAATGGCTGTAGATGTGTTATTGTTTGACAGCCTGTATATTAGAAACATTTTCCTGTTATTATTTGTTCTATTATATAGAGAGACCAAAATGTACTAAGTTAATCCTCTATAGTTGGACATCAGATTTTCTTGTTTTTCATGAGTACAAAGATCTTCCTTAAATATAAATTTTTGCAGATTCATAATAATTTTCTTAAAATGAGTTCTTATAAATTAACTTACTAGGTCAAACAGCATACATGTTTTTTCTGGCATTTTCTTACATATGACCAATTTGCCCTAGAGGAAAGTTGTGTCATTTTATGCTTCCACAGCCTGGGAGACATGCTTCTTTGTTTTTACTGAGTATAGCAATCTAAGGTTTTTTCTGAAGTGAAAAATATCCCATTTTTAAAAAGTGTGAATTTACTAAATCTCTTTATTCCATGTGTTTTCCTTTACATTTTTTCCAGCTGTATTAGTCTTTCAACCATCAATTTTATATCAGTGTATTCCTTATGGGTTTGTTCTTTGTTGCAATGATGTCAGCTAATCAACTGTAATTTCTTCTAGATTTTTATGGTTTAACTTAGAACATTTCTAATTCACCTAGAATTCATTTTGATGTCTAGTGTGAGGGAAAAAATGTCTTTCTACTTAAAAAAAAATCCATATATACATTAAAATCTATACATCCAAATGTTATTTTTCTCAAATATTTTTATTTTAGGAAGTCAATCACATATTCTAATGATACTCTGAACATATTTGTAATTTTTATCTAAAATTGTCTCCAATGCCAGTAGAAATTTATAAAGCCACATAAACACACCACTCTGGGATTTATAAGCAAGCTTTGATTTTGATTAGAAGTGGAACAACTCAGCTTGATCACTTATTTCATACAGCAGGCTTGGCTTTGATTGGCTTTTTGCTCTCTCTAAAAATAAAATCTGACCTCAATTGGTGAAGATTCACCACCACTAAGGATATTTCAAAGGACTTGTACCAGAGGTACCCAAAAATTCCCAAAAGAGGATTTCCAAAAATATTCTTAGCAGTGGACTAAGTGTCCTTCTAAAGTGCCTAATTTGAAATTGGCAACACTAATTTTGTTGCATATATTCTGGTTTGGATCTTAAATTTTGGTTTTATTATTTAATAATTGTACTCCTTTTATTTTTTCTAAGAACCAACTTGCTAAATGACAAAGAAGATATATTAAATATCTTCTATGTGATTTCAAAAAAAACCTGTTACTTGTGGGAAAAACCATTTATATCAAAGCAAGGTGGAGTGTGTGTGGGTGTGTGTATGTGTTTATATGTTTTATACAGACTAATTCTAGGAATATAGAGCATAATCTCTCACAGATACAGGAGTATGAACAACATTCTTGTTAAACATCTATTCTTTTTCTGGTAGATTTAGTAATGAGAAGCACAGTAACTAAGAACACAATTCATACATTATACCAATTAATAAAAATATTGTTCTAATAATACTCTTTTTTTGGACAGAAAGTTTATTTCCAGAATTACCAAAGAAAGTATAAGGATATATTCTAGGAAGTCAAGAAGAAGTTTTATTGAGAGGTGGCAAACTAAATTCTTCCCATTCATTTATTATATTTTTTTCCTGTCTTTAAATTGTCTTTTTTGTTCATTTGTTTTCAAAATGTAAATCCATTGGGCTATTTCCATATCCTGAAGCTACCACGGGCCCTTCCACTCTTGAGTGCGAAGGTATTTGAATTTGCAATCCCCAAACTGGAATTTGTCAAACACATTCAGCACTAATTAAATAAATAGAGCCCTATGCATATGAGAATTACGGCTATTCTTTTGAGCAAAGGCTATGATTGGAAAAAGAAAGAGGGGTAAGGAATTTACCCTTCAGCTGTGAAAGGGAGAGTAATGGAATGCTTCACTGAATTCTTTATATTTGGAGCCCACTAACCTTGTGATCAACAACCTCTTAATTCTTCCTTGAAAAATTCAAGGAGGCCTCATGCTTTGGGGTCAATTTTTTCTTTGGTCAGGGAAGTTCAAGGAGCACCAAGCTTCGAGTACAAATGGAAATGCTCTGACCATTTCCCTTCTCTTTTCACTTCCAGCTTCATTCTGTACCTTGAGGAGGTCTTATGTGCACATGGGTAAATGTTATAGACACATGACCAGGTCTAAGTTCTGTACATCTTCCCTTTTTCCCCAGAGCTAGCTGCCTTGTAGCCTCATGGTGTCCGTACAGCTGATGCTGTTAGTTACTGAGACAATGGACAAGGAAAGGGCCCATTCAGGTCCTAGAAGCAGTCTCAGGGTCATTTGAGCAGAGTTTGGAAAGTTGAGTGCAGGCTTCAGATGGGTGTGTTCTCGTAGCATAGTGTACTCCTTGCTCCATAGAAGTAGCATGGCTGGAGGGCAGCCCCAGAAGAGTTCACTACAGGACAGGAATTGGAGTAGGGGAGCTTTTTGCCGTAGTCCAATGGCGAGAACTATTTCTTGGGACTAGAATCTTCGTGATTTACCTAGTCTTGCTTCCCAAACCAGCACTTTCAGTCTACCATGTTCTTCCCAAAGATCAGTTTTGCCTGGGACTCTGATCTTTAAGACAGTGTCTTTGCATCCTTCTGCTGATAACTTGGATTTCTGCCTGATGTTTGCTCGAGGCTCCTTGAGCATCTTATTAATCCTGAGAGTTGAATTCTCCACTCATCATCTTTTAAAAAAAATGTATTATTGAAGTATGGTTGACATAGAGTGTTATTAGTTTTAGGTGTACCATATAGTGATTCAACAATTTTATACATTATTCAATATTCACTATGATAAGTGTCACCATCTGTCACCCAAACCATGTTACTACAATATTAGTGACTACATTCCCTATGCTGTAGTTGTAATCCCTATGACTTATTTATTTTATAATCAGAAGTTCATTTTGAGGATGGTCATGGTGCAGACTGCAGGTCTTAACTCACACCATAGCCTACCTCTGGCTCCTTCTTCTGATTACCTACTGTGCTCTAGTAGGCTTGTCTTCTAGTCCCATTGTCTTAGCTGGTCTGGAATCAAATGAAGCTCCTACAGAAGAGGTGCCAACAAACACACTTGTCCTGGGCAGGATGGCTTCAGGCTCGTGGAGAAGTCAGAAAACAGCAGCAACCCGGCACCCAGGAACCAGCATCTGACAGCTCCTTCTGAATCCATACTTGTTAAGTGATAAGAGGCCATTTCAAGGAGGGGCTCATGTTCTTCCTGAATGTATGTAAATTATCCTAAGAGGAGTAAGCAGATTTGCCTTTAGTGTAGGCCCTACCTTGTAGAAACATTCTAGCCTTTCTTCTTGCAAATGCCTGAAATTGCTTTAACAGGAGTACAGTCTTTCATTCCATAATTAGAGACAAAAGGCTTAAAATACACAAGCCTGACTATGGTTAGGCATTTACAGAATCTCATTCACACTCAAATGTCATCAGTCAATCAATCAGTTAACATCTATAAATGGCAGATATTAGATCTCTTCCTTTTTGATGAGTGAGTGGGGTGGGGAAGATAGTAGAAAGAAACTAAGAAAATTCAGTGCTTCGGCAGTGTGGATGGAATTACCGTTGAAATGGAAAAAGAAGAACATAAACAGAAGATTGGGAACCTAAAAGACAACATTGAAAATTTCATGGATTCCATCATCTTCTCATTGCCAGACCGAATGTGGAATTCAGTCTCAGTTCAGTACTTCTGGAATTGGATTCAAAGAGTATAATTTATAAGTGATTAATCAGTGATGTGATTATGTTTGAAGAACAGGGTATTCCGCTACAGATTCTGTAGAGAAGAGACAATAGCTATCTTCAGTTTACATTTTAACACCCAAATGCCCAGATATAAAGCAGCTTCTCACGTTGTTTGGAGTCCTAGGGTAAGTCACAAATTGAAGTATGGGATGAGGACTGTTGTACAAAGCTATCCTCAAAGATGGCTAACAATAAATTAATGTAGCAAGACATGGAATATGGCTTTTCCATAGGAAATCAAGCATAGCCACATGCTTAAAATGCAGACTTCAACATGCAAGAAAGTTTGATGTCAGTCTGCTTTTCAGGATTTCTCACCATAAAGCGTTTTATTTTTCCTGAAGAAAAACAAACTAGAAGTTTCAGATTAGAACTAGGCAAGACTCCTGATAGGATGCTGGGTGGGGAGGGGCTGGGGAGCCACATTTTTGCCACAAGATGACTTGCTCCTAGAAGCTAACACTAGAGTTATGGTGGTGGTTAGGAAATTCTTAAAAATAGAAGCAACTAATTCATTAATTAATTCAGTCACTAATTACACAAACATTTATTGGGTATCAATGAGAGATAGAGTATGAGATGCCGTGGTTTGTTTTGAGGAAGATACAAATATTACTCATACAAAGGCTTCAGCTTTTTGTAATCTATCAATAGAAACCAGCTGAAACTAACATTGAATCCAGGCAAGATTTATTATAAGAAGATAAGGCATTCTAAGCAAGAGAGTATACCAAACCTCAGAACCTCAGAAGGGATGCTTCAAGAGGCCACAGAAGTGATTCCTTTGGAATTACTGGGGCCACAAATACTGTCTCAGTACCTGGCACATCATTAATACTGCTTGATTAACAATTGTAGAAGATACTTGATTGAGAGTTGTAAAATAAATTAAGGGCGGAACCAAGAACAGAAAAGTCTGTAGCAGGAAACCCAGAAAGTGGTCAATTTCCTTGTGTCATGTCTTTGCCTTTCCATTTGCCTTCTCTCTGCCCACTTAGAAAATATGGCCGGTCTACCACGCTGGAGTTTAGATTTTGCAATCTGATTTGCACGCCTTAACTGTATGTGATTCTAATTGGCTCAAAATAGATCTTCAGTCCCAAGAGAGGCTTTGCCCCCAGGGTCAGGAGTAGATTATGTGGAAAAACACGACTGTGGGGAGCACATCTAAATAGAACAGTTTGAGTGATGGTTTTTTTTTTTTTTTTTTTTTTTGCCATTTTTTTTTTTATTTCCAGCATAACAGTATTCATTATTTTTGCACCACACCCCGTGCTCCATGCAATCCGTGCCCTCTATAATACCCACCACCTGGTACCCCAACCTCCCACCCCCCGTCCCTTCAAAAACCCTCAGATTGTTTTTCAGAGTCCATAGTCTCTCATGGAAGTGAGTGATGTTTTATCGCAGACTTGGTAAATAACCAATCTAAAGCTGGATCCTGCAGTATTAGGGCCTTTAGATATGTATATAAAGGTAGGTTGTTTCTCAGTGTTCTACACTTGAGCCGTCTCTATTCAGTCTCCCTGCAGACATGCTACGTACACCTGTGTTTTTAAATTGCCTCTTATAAGTTTGATTCCCAAACCCATAGTTTTAGCATACAGCTCTTTCCTGAGCTTCAGAGCCACACAACCATCTTCTTACTCAATTTTCCATTCATGTCTCTTAGACACGTCACTTTAGACATGCTCAAAACTGAAATCATCTTCCTTCCCAAATTTGTCCCTCTTCCACTAGACTTTAAACTGTAAAAATGAATACATGTTTTTCAAATACACAGTAAAGGCCATGGGAAATGTTGGCAAATCAGTTTCATTAGAGGCAAAAATATGGATACAAAAAGGACATCTTGGAATCTGGAACAGAAAATTAAAATCTGAAAACTGCCAGCAATATCACACATTAATAAAATGTGTGCCCACACATAGTCTGAAAACAAGATGTAATTTGGGAATTCAAATCAACTTATTTGGCCAGTGGAGAAAGACAGTGCTAGCATGACTATACATCCTGGTTTTCCTGAGCAGTTAGTTTGTTCCTGTTGACCCAGCATCTGTCTAGTTTTATATGTATTTCCAGTGTTTTATTTTTAATGGAATATTATTAATAGATGAATTAAGCTAGTCTTACATGAGCTCAATAGAACCCCACTAGCTTCTGCCATGGGTTCATCCAGTAATGTGTAGTAATATGCAAGTTGAACAGAGTTTTCATTCTCTCACTAGTGACAAACCATTTCTCTCTTCCTAGTTTTTTTGAGATGCAGGGTGGTTAACCAACCACTTCATCTGAAGTAGCTAACTCCATGTGGTGTCCATGTGGTAATGAGAGAGGTATGCCACTCTGATAACCTTGATGGCACCCAGTATACTAAACAGCTGTGCCAGAGTCCATACAGTGGTCTGTGAGATGCATAGAGTTATCCATCCATGGAGTTGATGGGAAGATGGGAAATTACAAGTTGTATATTCTTGAAACATAAGCAGGTAATAATGCCTGAAATATCCTGCCATGGAAAACATAAAAAAGAATTAAAATACTTTCGTTAAAGTCATTTTTTTAAAAGATTTTATTTATTTATTTATTTGACACAGAGAGAGAGAGAGATCACAGGTAGGCAGAGAGGCAGGCAGAGAGAGGGGGAAGCAGGCTCCCCGCTGAGCAGAGAGCCCGATGTGGGGCTCAATCCCAGGACCCTGAGATCATGACCTGAGCCGAAGGCAGAGGCTTAACCCACTGAGCCATCCAGGCACCCCTTGGTATTTTTTGTATGTGCAAATCTATAGCTATTTTTATTTCTGATAATATTTTAATATTTTGCAATACACTCCCTTTTAAGCAAAAAACTAAACGGAAAAGCAAAAGTGCATGTTTGTTGAACAATTGAATGTTGGTTTATCTTCTCTCAAGGTATTTTGATGTTGACTATATAACTTTCAAAAAAGGTTAGCTGACGTTTACTACCCACTACCCTCAGGGGACATAATGGTACATGTAAATAGAAGATGACACTTTGCTAAGCACCATCAGTATATACTACAAAAAAAAATGTCTTTTGGAGACTGAGTCCAAAGTAAAATTATTTAAAACTTGCATTATAATCAGTATGTTTATCTATGACTCTTTGAAACATGAGTTTTCATTTAGATCAGATGACTGCTCATCTCAATTAATTTCACTTATTTTGATCCCAAGATTTCTTTTGCTTAAAAGAAAAATGAAGTCATTGCTTTTATTTTTGACCCATTAGTAGAAGAAGAACTCCACAAAGAACTCCATGAAGAGTTAAATGATGTCAATTTTACGTCAGTGTCATCAGATATTTCAAATAGAATATAATTCCAAAAGTGGTTTAAATTTTCCATCCTATTTACAGAATCTAAATAAAGTTTTTGGAATTGTATTTTGTCATAGATTAACTGCATGACATTATTGGAAATGAATTGTAAATTCTTCACAAAGGGCAACACTAAAAATAAAATTACTTGGTTTTGCAGTGATCATAAAGAAGAAATTTGGAGTAATGTGACATTATAGTAAAAACAATGTTTTTAACAAATAGGAAAGTTATGGAGCAGAAATATATGCAGAGCTGGTCATAGCACACATATAACCCATAGTTATTTCCACATGAACTGATATATTCTACTCATCAAGTAGAAGTGGTTCTGTTTTAGAAATAATTTTATTTTGGAAATTTCCTTTTGAGTAGAGCTACTATATAGTCCCACCAATAAAGTAAGAACAGCAAATTACCCAAAGCAAAATAATTTTAAAATTTTATCATTCCCACTATTTTTGCCTCCTTTTTAGCTCTTACACCTGTCCTGGTTTGAATGGTCAATTATATGATTATCCTACCTATTTAAATAAAGGTATCATTGCCCATCCATTGAACAAAGACATCAACCAGAAGATCATTTGACTCATCTTATCAGTCAAATATCCAGTCACTAAATAATCTTAATTTTAACTGAATTCCCACTTCTCTGTCACTACCTGAATTCAGTGCCTTGGCAGTCTTCTTCAAACTTGCTTCAAAAGACTTGTGTCTGGTGTTGCCTTCCGAATCTTTCATCTTTTCAATCTACCCTCCATACCTCCATCAAAGTGATAGTTACTTAAAATCATTTGAAAGTTCTTAATTTCCTACAGACTGAAGTTCGAGCTTGTTGTCATAGAAGATTTCTGCTTAGCTTTCACATGTCATTTCTTGCCTCTTACCTCCAAGCGGCCTTCACTCCTGCCATATCTGTGCATCAGATATACCGTTTTCCTTCAGGACAGGAGACAGATGAAGCTGGCTGAGTGAATCCCTTAACAGGGTTTTCCCCTGTTTCTCTGCTTGGCTCTTAGCCTACGGTACATTTCAGTACCAAAGCAGTTAACATACTCTTTGGTAATTGTGGACTTGCTATCTTCCTCTGTAAACTGAGTTTCGTTAGAACAGAGAGTCCATATTTCCTTTAATAACCCGAGTAATGAAAGTACTCCCTTACACATCCCCCCCCCAAAAAAAAACAGTAAAAGTGAACACAAGGTAGAAAAATGACCACTGTAAAGAGAGGCATGGGATAAGTTATCTCCAGACTGAGAGAAAGAGGGGAAAATTCACACAGAATCTGAATTTTTCATTGATTTTGTGGTGTGTATAGAATTTGAATGTGCAAGGATGGAAAGAGAAAAATCTCAGGCAGAAAATACTGCTGAAGAATATAGAAAGTTGGAAACAGTGAGAATTGGGTAGAGTGAATTATAACACAAAGTTGAGTGGTAAAGGCAATCTGGAAGGTCCAGATCCAGATTCCTGAATGTCAGTCTGAAGTTCAAGCTTTATTCTCTTGCAGATGGGAAATATTCTGAGTGTTACAATAGGAGTTATGCCTCCATGTGCCATCTCAAAACTATATGAGAGATGGCTTCAAAAAAGTAAAAGAAAAGGAGTAGTTAAGAAATCATTGCACAAGCTAGATGAATGAGAAACAGTGCTGTCCTGGAGATAGTCTGTACCTGCTAGTGAGAGCCAATGGCTAAGTTTTCAGGAATTTTGTTGAGTCAGTTTTATACATAGTCCTTATTTTTTTTTTAAGATTTTATTTATTTATTTGTCAGAAAGAGAGGAAGAGAAAGCACACAAGTAGGCAGAGGTGGAGAGAGAGGCAGGCTCCCTGCTGAGCAAGGAGCCCGATGTGGGACTCGATCCCAGGACCCTGGGATCATGACCTGAGCCAAAGGCAGCGGCTTAACCCACTGAGCCACCCAGGTGTCCCTATACATAGACCTTATTAAAAGTAAACCTGCAACTAAGTTATTTCCATTAAAAATAAAGGTAATGAAAAATAAAGGTAATGAAGTACCCACTTTATCCTTTACTATTATCTATGCATTTGTGGTTACACATGTCTGTGTTGTGCACATAAACTAGAATGATGTACTCTTGAATATCTCATCCCAACACAGTTTTTTTGACATTGTGATGGTAGCTTGAAATTAGTCCTTATGGAGTATTTATACTACAGTGATTGGCAAATGCTACTACAATCCTGACTTGATTTTTTGTCTCGGTTTAAGATAGCAATGAAGAAACTTACAATAATGTAGATTAAACTTAAAAGTAGGTCATGTCCATAGTCATTCCATGGGGAATAGCACAAAAATTCATAGGATATTTTTCTAATAAATTTTATTACCTAGATGTTGCCCATCTTATTATTGAAGGAGTATTGTTCCAACATCTGCATTTATTTTTAAAAAATGTTTATATCAGGACTTCTTTTTTTTTTTATCACTTGCAACTGCTGGTTGGCTGTGGGTATGAGAGTACGGTGAAAATGAACAAATGCATTGTGTGAGAATGAACTAGATCTGTGAAATTTACAACAAAGGACAGTATATATTTTATTTTAATTTTTAATTTGTGTGCTACACATCCTTTTTATTGATAACATTTGTAATAAATATCAGTATGTTTTCATGTGCATATATATCCACATACATTTTTTGGTGGGGGTGAATGTCATACTGCACACTGCTGGCAATATGATCTTAGCAGTAAAAATGGGGAAGAAAAGAATGCTTTCAAAAAAATATTTGGAGGTTATGTTACAGAATACGAAAGCTGAATGGAAGGGAATGAGTGGTGATTCAGAGTTGTATAAGGCTTTGAGGCTTGTTGAAATATGTACTTTGGAGAAATATAAAGCACAAGTAGAAAAGACTTATGTGGAATAATAGTTGAGTTTTTGACCACTGTATAGATTTGGGAGTCATCTGCACTGAGGTGTCCCTAAAGTCATTGTCAAAACTATAAAAGGGAGAAAATAGCCTAGAGAGATCTATCCATAAGAGGAAACCTAATCTTAGGGGAAAGGGAAAAAAGGGGAAATGCAGAGAAAGAATCAACAGTAATCAGAGAATCAAGAAGAGATCAGGAGACTATGGTTGGGGTCAAAGGAACCTGGTAGAGAGGAAATGTCATGTAGGACATTATCAAAAGAAATGGGGAACTTGAAATCAAAATTTGTGAGTATTTTTGTTTGAAACCAGCAAACTAAAGGGAAAAAATTAGTATTTAGAGCAGAACAGGTCACCGTAGGTGACAGTGAAAGATAGAGCATATGATGTAGATGTTCTCCTAAAAGAATCAGGAATAACACAGGTAATTTATATCCAAGAATATCTGTAGATTTGTTTAGAACCATCAATCCCCAATTAAACCTTAGAGGATTGCATTTAGCCTGCCTTGTCAGAATCACAGATATAGACTGTAGCTTCTGAGAGTCGAAGAGCCTTTGAAAAACTTTGCCAAATACCTCAAAATCAAGCCTAGGAATAGTGATAGTTGTTGGCAATTTCTGGCATTAGGGGATCCCAGTTACATGAGAGCAGACCCTAAAAACTAATCCAAGTGCTTACAGGGTGAAAGACATGTAGACTACACAACTAACACTGACACAAACTCGTAACTGAAGAAGTGTGAGCTTTATTTGATAAATTCTGTGACAGAAAATGGATTTATAAGGAAACTGGACAGCACGCTCTGCCAGCTTTCTCATGATTCAGGGGTTCCCACCATGCCGAACAGCAAGAATCAACACTGCAGCAGCATTAACAGGGCAACTCTGTCCTTGCTGTTTCCCACAGGTGCAACTAAAAATCGACAAGACCAAGTTTTATTTGGAAGTCTGCTATGTCCGTCAGTTATACATGAAGAACTGGAATTTTCTAGAAACTGGAGAGCTGGACCCAGCTAGTCCCTCCTGAGTCTTGGAAGCTTATGTCCTAACTATTCTGGAGATCTTACCTTGAAAATCTACTTTGAAGAGATTTTTCCTACAAAATTAGATCCCTAGAAGTGACTTGCTTTTTATTAGTGTTGTTGTCAATATTATAATTTCATGATTTCTCTCTTATGTATAGCAAGGTCACTTGATATTTAATATACTTCTTTGGCCAAACTTGAGGTGGAATCGCTGTGAAAGTATGAACATATTGCACAGTACTATTTTTTTAATCCATTAAAATATTTCTCTGTGTGAATTTAAAGGCAAAAAGAATGTTATCTAAGGGGGATAGGGAAAAATCAGGTAGGAGTATATATATATATATATATATATATATATATATATATATATATATATATATCTTCTCCCCAAATAAGGTCACAAGGTCACATTCTGTTGTTCTGAATGGGTATGAATTGGGAGGGGGTGCGTTATTCAACCCACAACAGCTCATAACTGAGTTCAAAGTTTTAGGGAATATTAAAATAATAATAAAAATTACAAATTGAAGTTTTCTAAGTAATAAAGACTATATTCGGATTTATTTTGTATAATGTTATCACTCATTTTTCATTTAGTTTAATTTCTCCTTCCATAGTTGCTCCTGTCTCAGAAGGCTATGTGTTACTGATGTGAACGGATAAATTCACCCCTGTGGTTGGTATTTATGAGAACACAAGGTGACAGGTAAGCTGATGCACTCTTTCTAAATATTTGACCCACAAATGTAGCCAGACACTTAAAAATAAAACCTGTGTTTTCTAGCTGTGTAGTTATATTAATATCAGACTAAGTGACTTCAAGAGAAGAAGTAGTGCCAGAAATAAAGAGGGCATTTCATAATGATAAAAAGGTCACTTTATCAGGAAGATATCTTAAATATGTATTTGTCTAATAAGAGTCTGAAATCCATGAAGCGAAGAGGAAGGTATACTTAAATCCATAATCATAATTGGGCATTTTTAGTACTCCACTCTTAATAATTGATAAAACATATAGACAAAAAATATAAGTAAGATAGATAGTATTTGGATGGTAATAATCGCTTCTCGGCCTTTTGGCTAAGATCAAGTGTAATATTTGGATGGTAATGTCAACAGTCTTGGTTAAGACAGTATTTTATAGAACATTTATCCAACACTGTAGAATACATATTCTTTTCAGGTACATATAGGATGTTGACCAAGGTAGACAACAGTGTAGACCGAAAATATAAGTATCAATGTATTTTTTTAAAAAGGAAAACTGTACAGACTACATTCTCTAATTATAATAGAATTACATTAGAAATCAGTGATAAAAATTTTCTTTCAAATATTTTGAAATGAAAAGAGGGTATGTTCTGTGAATAAGATCTCAACTCTGACAAAGAGTGCCAATAAAACAATTTATTCAACTCTATGACTTCCAGGTAGGTAAAGAAAAAAGAAAAATCTCCACTAAACTGATCAAGAAAATTAATAGTCAAAACCAAGTAATCCTTACTTTAAAATTTATAAGTAATAGGGCTCTGCAAAGTTAACTTATGTACTTCCATTAACTGATGGCTGACTGCATCAAAAAAAGATACATTCAGCACTAAAAATAATCCTTGCAGTTATTTTAGGATTATTTAGGGAAATACTCTATGTTACTTTTCATGGTCCCACCTTGCTTTAAAACCACTAGAAGCTCACAGACCTCCCTGGACCTGCAGAGGACATTGCCAATCATCTTGGAAAGTAAAATAAATGCTTTTTCTACATATGTTAATGCCATTGTTTATCGACTATTTACTCAGCTCTGAGGTAATTGGGGTCATTAGGGAAAGAGAAGAAACAAAGGTCCTATCAATACCTGACCTTTTCTAATAGCTGGTACAGGCTGCCTTACTGGGTGTCAAACCAGCTAGCCCTTCTGTGGCACACAGCTGTTCCCGCAGTGCAGGCAGAAGCAGAGGTGCCATTCCTCGTGGAAAACTTTTTTTGGGGGAAAAAAAAATCTTCTGCTGTAGACATGGTGTTTCAAAAATCAGACAAAATATATTTCATGGAAAATCTATTTTGAGATCGACATTCATTTGAAAAGCTAAAACTAGCATCCGGATAAAAAAAGGAAGGGATGAAACATCAAACTGAAAATATCTTTCTATATTGTGACATTTTCGCAAATGTAAATGAGACCACCTTTAAGGCTGTCACAAGCAAAGAAATTCAACGGGGGTCTTGATGACTGAAGGGATGTTAAAGAATCTCTCATCAGCGGACCAGAAAGAATAAAGCAAAAGCTATCACTGATGTGCAGATGTTATCAGGATGTGACTTCAGCACAACCTCACATCCCAATAGAGACAAAACGGCAGATGTTTAATATATTACAGGAACTAACCACAAATTCTGTTTTGCTCTCCGACTTTATAGTGTTTAATTTTTTTTTAAGACATGAATTGCACTTTTGAAGAACTTCCTCTAATCTTAATGACTTTGAAGTCTGAATGTCTACTACTAGGCCGCGGGGATTTGTGGGTAAAGTGGCAGAGCAATTCCCACCTGGGGGTGGGGCAGTGTGAAGGCTGCAGGGGAGGGATTTGTGTGAGTGCTCAGATGCAGATGGTGGGAAGGGGGTTCTCATTGTTGTGTGATCATGGAGCCCTACGTGTGAAATAGAGACCTTGTACTGATTTCACAACAAACCTACTTGAAATCTGCTCATGTCCTGGCAAACCAGAAGAATTCATAGAAACTCAAATTTGCTAAACAGAGTAGAAAATATTTGGAGATGTGAGCAAATAGTTCTGCCCAGATGACATCTTCTTTTTAAGTTAAAAATGATAAGAGTGATTGATGAGTTAATAGATTATTCACGTTGTTTCAAAAGGAATTATTTGCCTTGGTGAGAATTCTCTTTGTGGGGGACTGCGGGGTTTTCATTTTTATGGTCATGAAGCCAGCCAGTTGTAAAGTCCTGGAAAAGTTGTACCAAGACCTATATTTCTTTCATTTTGATTAGTTTAGACACAGTCATTTTCCAGGAAAGTTTTGTTTTCCAAAAAACCAGTCCATCTACTCTGTTCAGATGCTGTTTTGACCCCATCTCTCCGTGAGTGTGGGCGGTTGGGGTGGAGTAGGTCAGGCGGGTACCCTCTCCTGCCGCCCACTGACAGTTTTTCTTCTCTTCCTCAGGGAGCCAACCTTGCCCTTCGGGGCCTTTGTGCCAAACAAGCCTACATTGTCTGCATCAAAAGGAGAGAAGATTGCAGAATAAAAACATAGCAAAAGGAGAAAAGGTAATTTTTGGAAAAAACAGGATGACATTTCTGAGATTAAAAACATAAACCATGCTAATTGTTTAAAAAAATAATTTATAATCAAAAGCGTAAACATAGGAAGCATATTCAAGATTTTCCTTTTCCTTTTAGTGGAAGTGATTAAGCCTGGTGTTTATAAAGATGAAAAAATCAGAGACCGATATCACCTAGAATTAGAACCGGTTTAATATGTATTCTTGAAAAAAATTTTCTTTGAGATTCAGGAAGGTATAAAGGGCGGGGGGGTCACATATTGCACTTGATTCCAAAGGGAAGATAAAGAGGAACAAAATAAAAAGTAAGCCTTGTTTTATCTTAGAGGGCTCAAATAAGCAAATTCTATTCTGATGATTAGAAACAAATCAAACCAAAGGCAAAACAATTCCTGGTTTTAAACCAAAGACAAAGCAACCCCTGGGTTTCAAGCACATTTACATATTTATGTCCGCATGGAATGAATGCAGTAGAAAGTGAACACAACTTCTCCGTAAAGGTTGGTTTACTGTGGGTCCGTGTTCTCTTTGTGTTTCTAGTTCCATTGCTCTGCATAGTGCTGGGCACATACGTTAACACTGTCCAATGATGTTGTTTGAATTAAATCATTGAACAAGAGCAAAGACCCTGATTCTGGATATTAGACAAAGTAAAAGATTCAAATACTTGAAAGCTTCAGGACTCTCTGTCTGAAGGACCATCTCAACTTGTAAGAAAACTTTGTGTAATTTTATGCCAGGGTAGGCAACTACAGAGGGAATGAAAGAAGTTCTTCAGTGTAAGGTGGTTCCACCTTCTGCTAAGATGTGACCGCCAAAAAAACTCAAAATATTTTGAGGAGATGCTATCTGCCAAAGGGATTACCACAATACATGTAGGATCAAAGAAAATTCCACATTTTACCCTGGTGATTAGCTGTAATTAAATAAAGTAAGTCTTTTTAAACTTCATTAACAGCAAGACGTTTGCTACAGCAGAGTGGGCACAAATCATCCATTCTTAATTAAAAGATAATCCACAGGATGGCCATAATCTTCTTCTAAAAATACACCATTTCCCCCTGAAAGATTTTCTCATCAAATAAGGATAAATAACAGTTTCTATGAGTTTAAGCCATGAAGGAATGGAAGCTCCTCCCGTTTGCTTGAGTGAGTGCTGAATGTGGCTGATAACATCACTTTGGCATGCTATTATCTAAAATGGTAGAATACCTCACTTCAGCAAAGTCTGACATAAATCTTTGAAAACAAAGACATTGCATATGTATGAGCTGAAATAGATATGACAGTGTTGGCACATTAATATTCCTGTCACTAGGGGGTTTCAAACTTTTAAGGAGAGAATGGGAATGAATTCAGACTGTAGCTGGTGAAATAGGGCAACATAGAGTAGGACAATTAGGCATCGCAAACCGTAGTAAAATATGTACAGAGAAAGGGGTTCCCCTGCTCCCTGACTTTGGTAAAAAATGACTGTGGGATTATCTCTGGGGAATGCCAGGAATAATTAATTTGGTTTAGAGATTTGCATGGTTGTTCTAAGCATACTAATAAGAATGTTCCGTGAAGACCAGTCCCAATCAATAGACGAGAGAGCTGTGTCTTTCTTACGTAGCCACTGTGGTGGCTCATGGGTAACAGATGCTTCCACTTTATTCCACAACAACCCTCATTAAAAGTAACCACGAGGCCTAATTGAATAGTCCTCCTTCTCGTTGGATTTGTGCAGAAAATAGTCCTATCATTGTATGTTCTACAGTCATTTCTTTTCCCGTTCTTGCTTGCTGATATAAAGCGCTTTACCATAGCCCTTTCGCTTAACTCCCCAGGAAGAAGTAAGCGGGTGAGAAAATAAACTTCTTTTTACTCCCTCTGGCTCCGTAGGGCCTTACTATGTGTTGGGAAGTATCTACTTCGAAATGCCAACTATTTTTAGAAAAGCCTGATAAATCATCACATTCTCGAACATCACCACTTACCGGGGAAGAGGACCTTCGATTTCCCTCCGTCTGGGGGTGAGCAAGAGTTATTCAACACTAGGTCTTAATGAAAAATCGTCACCAAGTTCCACTTACAGTATTTGAAGCCGATGTTGAAATGTTAGAATTTTTCTTTTGGTAAAACATATGCGTTGACCTGGTGAGTGGAAATGAGGGGCTGCTTAAAAGATTTTTTTTTTTTTTTTTTTTTTTTACCAAAAGCTTTTTGGACACGTTGCTGTAGCCCTGGGAGGCTTGGTCTGAGCCCTGAACAGCAGTTGCCCAGATGCAGAAAAAAGGCTTCAAAACCTCTCCTTTGACAAAGAGACATGAAATAATATCTGACAAAGGCATCACAAGCAAACATGATGGCAAATCAGCAATTATACGGGCTACAAAGGAGAGCGCATCTCACTTCCAAATGTCTTTTTTTCTTCTTCTTCAAATTTTACTAATAACATCTCGTAGAGGTGCTTAGGTCAGTATTTTTAAAAACAATTTAATATATGACCATGCTTTGGGTTCGGTTTAACTCCTTTATTACACTAATGCTATTTGGCATTTCATGCATGTGTCAGCATTGTTTTTGAATGGCAAAAAAAGGTTGGGACTAAACCAAGCACAAAGAAAGACACTCGCAGCTCATTATATGTAACTTTGTTTTAGAAAGGAAAAATATTCCACAGAGATTGGTTAAATGCTATTGCACAAAATGCTGCTCTCTCTTAAACAGAGTCACATGTGAAGAGAGGAGGACCTATAATAAATGAAAGAATAACGGTGATAAAAATGGCAGCAAAATTGACCAGATCCAAATTGCATAGCTCCACTCTTTCATCTCAGAGTCTCTTTAAATACATTGTTCTTGATCTTGGAAAATAAGGAAGAGGCAGGCTTTCAAAAAGGAGTTACAAGACTAAGTTTCAAGGTGAAAATATTTACTTTTTTATAATCAGAGAGCATACCATGAGCAACTTACATTTACAAAATGAATTTTGATCCCGTCTTACAATAAATCTTGATTAAAACCGTTATTTGCCTGGGCTTCGACTGGGATGGGTATGAAGGAAAACACTAATGAGAATAAAAATAAAAATAACATCAATAATAATAAATGAGATGGTACATGTCCTCCACAAATAACTGTGTTACACACTCCCTCAAAATCTCAGCCTTTTTCTTTCATGGTGATCAATCTGTTACTGATCAAAGATGTGCTATATCTCAAATAAGCAAAATACTCATGGTATGAAATTATTGATTTGAACTGTAAATGAAAACAAAGCTACTTGGGTCTTTAAAATGTTCTCTTTCATGTTGATTCATTGCAGAAAAATAATGAATTGCAGCCTCTGCTTCTTCCCCTGACATATTTGGGATAGTTTACATGACTTTGAAATGGCTTAAATATTTTACCACCCACTATAGAATGTTCTGAAGAGGGGAAGGAAAACATGCATCTGTTTTGCCAGTGGTCATTACTTACTGTCTCGTTCAGTGTGTAGGAACACAAAAGGTGTACTGTTTAAAAGGAAAGGAGAAACGAACTTCGGCAAACGTATTAACATCCAGGAACCTAGTGGAAAGGTTAGATTAGAAGATGCTTGAAAATGAGCAATCAATTCATTTACCACATGGTCTGGTCTGAGCATCCTGCAAGATCTCTGATAACCACGTGGGCTAATCAAGTTACCTATTAAGTGGTTGTAGATAATGAAGCTCCTAAAATTATGTCACAGACTTCTAAAAAACACTAGAAAGATCTAGCATTTTCTCAATCAGATTCCCAAAAAGAATTTTTTTTATTTATACCCTCACAATTTTTTTTTGGGGGGGGGGATAATCTCTTCTGTCAGATCATCTAGATGGAATTTATTGTGATACTATGCTTTCTGATAACGGTGAGAATCAGAGATTCAGCGTTCCACTGATAAAGCTATCATATGCTTTTATTTATTGTATATAACATACCTGTTGTGATTTAGACCCCCACAAAAGCGAGTACTTTATTAAAACATTTCAGACATACAAATGCAGTTGGCTTTAAAGAGGCAGCATACCACATCTTGTTTATCTGGATTAAACATGTGCATCACGTATCAGTACATCATGCACATTTCCTTGTTGGAATTGAACAAGAATGGCCATGAGCTGGATTCTAAATGGAGTTGGAACATTTCCTACAATGATCATTTCACATGAAATGTAGAAAAGAAATAAATCCAAACAAGTGTGAGTTTGGTATTACCAATGAAGAACACAGCCTAATTCCCTGGTACCGTGTCATCCTACGTGCTACGGCATTTCGTTGTCCAGCAAAACAGGTTCCCATCTTCTCCTGCCGTTTTATAGAAAATAAATAAAATACCCATTTCTTGCCTTATCCTTGCATTGCTTACTCCTCAAAAAAAGATATGTTTTATAAAAGAAGTTGTTATATTAAGATGTATGTCTGCTTTCCTTCAGAAGACAGATGAGAGTGCTTCAGCTGCCACTAAAGTTGTCGCTCTTTGTAACAAAATGTAATGCTGCATATATAAAAATGCAAAGTGTAATGTAGAGTCAAATGTCTCTCAGCACAAGAGTTGTTCGTTTTAGCACCCATTTTGTTGGTATTTATCAACTTACTAATTATAGGCAAATTGCTTCCAACACGAAAACTGTGATGATTAGCAGTTTTTTCTGCTAACTCTAGTCTACTGTAGTTCCGGTAAAGAATGTCAATAATCCAGATTCCTTTCTTTTTCCTGGCTTAGAAAATGTAAAAATAAATTCATCAGGCTAGCATTTCTCAACTTTTGGGAAATGTGGTTTGGAAGGATAGGGGTGGCAAAAGGAAAGGGGATGGATTAAATATATCAAATCGGGAAGGTCTACTTGCTACCTCCCATCCCTTGGACAGGCTTGAAGGCTCACCGAAGATTGGTCTATCGCAAAATGGAATTAGGCGATCCCAATGTAATGAACAGAGGGGCTGCATTTGAGCATTTGCACAGGAAATGCATCAGTTGCTGGAACCCAGCAGGGAGTCTCTGTATTAAAGGGAAGAAGAAGATCTTTAAGAACTACCTCCCGTGCTATCACTGGCACCTAGCAAAAGGCTGGCGGCACATACAGTTTTAAACGTCTCCACTAACTCTTCAGCGGAGATATATGATATTGCTTGGTCAGACATAAAACAGTTTGTAACCTTCAGACCTCCATTACAGCCCTTTAAAGTGAGCTCAAATGAAAATGGGAGTCACATGCCAATCTAGGAAATGTTTTCATAACATGCAATACAATAAAAGGTTGGATTTTCTATCACCATTGCTAATTTCACCCATTTGTTTCTCATTACAATAAGTAAACAAGATTAAATGGAAAATCTTACAGTTCACAGAGTACATTACGCAGCAGAAACGTCTGTAGCAAATACTGACTTAGTGTCTTAACCAACTTATATGCCTGCCTCTAAGTGACTCTTCCTCCCTGCTATGAAGTTTTTACGATTTTAAAGTTATATTGGCAGGTTCCAGTCAACAATGATGTCTGCCAGGGCCTTCTTTGCCCAATACGTTGCTTTTAGTCTAATTGCTTATTTGCAGTCTCAGCAAGCAGAGAGAAGAATTTCATCCTCTTTGCCTTGTCTCTGAATACTAACTAGCTGGCCCAGCCGAGGCTCTCTAAAGAGAGAAACTGCATGAGAGACACAGTGCATTTGACACAGTCAAGAGGTAAAAGAAAGAGCAAAACAAAAGTCTATTCAGGACTGAATCCTCTGATATTCTCCCCCATCCCCCAACCCCTTTAAAAATAAAGCAAAAGGGGGGAAAACCCATAAATCCATGCCTGAATGCCTGAGGTTGTTAGAATAAAGGACAATGAATGACAGGTGACTGTCAGTATCATTCTGTCTCCAAGTTATCACTTCTTGGCTCTGTTGAACAAAAAGAGTGTATACATAACAAGGAAATCTATCACACATTCTCTATGAATGCACATAGTTCAATTTAGGAGACGCAGCTAAGTCCTTCCACATGGGCACCGGGCTTTCCCTTCAGTTCCACGTATTTTTGCCGGACAGTGTTCTGAAATTATGAAGTGTTTTTCTAGTGACAATGATGCTAAGTAACTCTGGAGAAACTGCTAATGGGTTATGAACCTGCTTTTCACTTCTTTTTTGAAAGAGTTTATTTAAAGACTAGGAGATCTGACTTGATAAATAAAACTCCTTGCACATGTTGCTAAAATTTAGGGGGAAAAAAAAAAGGAGTAAGAGCCCACTGATGAGAGTTTTTCTGTTTGATTTTTAAAAGGCTCCTCTCAGGCGATTTTCCCCCAAGATCTCTTTACACTTTCATCTTCAGAGACTGCCTTAATCCTCCTGTCTTTGTTGTTCCAATGTCTGATCAGTTTGTTTTAAAGTCACATCTACCCCACATTTGCTAGAACTGAAACTTGACTTCAGGCACTTGCGGTTATAAATCCCTACAAACGGGCAGGCTTTCCAGAGAAAGGTTGAAAGTGCTGAAACAGGAAAGGGATTGATGATTATTTAAATAATGTGCATTAAGTTGTCTGGTGCATGAACTACAGGTACAGAGAGATAACAAACGTGAAGTGACGGAGTAATTTGTAATTAAAATAAGTCTGGCCTTTCCTCGGATTACTGGCACACTCCAGTCTGTTGACCATCTGTAGTGGAAGGACAAAGATTCTGTTCTCAGTTCCACTGAGCTAGGGAAGAGACACAACTGCCTAGAGCCCCAAGTTTCTAGGCCTTGCCGGGGTGGGCATGAAGACGGCTCACTGTGGCCAGCCTTCTGACGCCAGGTGTGGTCACGCGATGAGCGGAAGGAGTATGGAGACAGTGGTCTGTGTCACGCCGAGTGCTCACAGGGCACCAATAAGGTAGTGCTCAACTGTTGTTACTGCCCCAGCAGGTGTTACGATACACTCCAAATCTTTTGAGAGAAATGAAGAGACAGGGAGAGAATAAAACCCAAAGTGAAATAAAGCAAGAGAAACAAGGAGAAAGTTAATCTACTGGTTCTATCTCTTTTCTTTTGCCTGCTATGAAGGAAAAAAAAAAATCTTAAAAGGATGAATGCGAAGGAATGCTGTGTATTTCACAATGAAATGGAGACAAGAATTTGTTTTACTTTTAAGTTTGGAAATGCAGAGTACTTGACAGGAAATAGTTGTCTTACACAGACGTCCACTCAGTCTTCTAGAAATCCATGTGTAGAGTATTTAATGAACTGATCATAAGAGAATTTTCCTTGTTGGATATAAAATATGTTTGCACAAATAAGTGAATAAAATTGCCAGATTCTGTTTTTATTTTTTCTTTACAGTGGGTACAACTTAAACTGCAACATTTGCACATTTATTTCAGAAGTGCAAATAGCAATGATTATATCCAACATCTGAAAGTGTTTTTGTACAGCCTTTATGGGTAGTAATTTTATTTCTACTGCCTTTTATAATGGTCTTCATGAAAAAAAACTCCTAAGAAAAACAATAAATTTAAAAATCTTCAGGTCATAATTGAAGTTGACAGGTTTGTAGCTATTAAACTCCAAAGTCACAGATAAAATTGTTTTAAATACAGGATTAGTCTAATATTGCTAGATTATCAGGGAATTCCTGGGCATGGAAGTTATATAAGACACTGATACGAGACAAGGATTTTATGCAGGAAGGAATAGGAGACCAACTTTTAACTTTTAACACTTAATAAGTGAAATTAAATATGTGAATGTTAAAAGAATGAATTTTTTTTTTTTTTTTTTGGTGGGGGAGAGCTCAATTGACCCAAAATTAAAGATTACTATTCAGTGGCTGTGTGAAAAGTTTTTCTTAACGATAGTCAGAAAGTAGGAAGAATTATGTTGTGAATAGTAAGTACTTCATACTAGAGCTTTTTCAAAATGAAGATATTTAATTCTTCATTTCATTTATATTTAATAAGATGCCCACTATACAGTTGAGGAATTCCAATTATTTTGAAAAATAATGACCTAAGGGTCAGCCATATCTTGACAATTCCTGGTAAGAGTTCAAGGGAAAACTCAGGGTCTTAAAAATATGAGAACCTATGTAGATCACCATCATCATGAAATAAAAATAGAAAGTGTCATATATTTTATGAATATGATTATTTTCTGAACTATTTATTCTTATGAAAACTGTTAATTTCTTTCTCTGATGACAAAGAGCAAGGTGTTCAAGTGATAAAATATCCAGCTGACAGTCATTCTTAAATAGTAGGTGATAAATGCTTTCCTTCTGAAATCTGTTCAGCCTAAATACATTCCTGACTGTATTTTAGCCAATGTTCATCCTGTAGGTTACAAAGATGCAATGTGTCAGGGCTGAGGAGTTGAGCTAATAATTATGAGAGATAGAAAGTCAAGGAAGTGGCATGGCAGAGATGGGGCTTGTACTCTAGATTGAAGGAAAGGAGGTTTAAGATAGGTCTAGGAGAGGAGAAAGGGCTTGTTGGAAAAAGAATGGAATGAGCAGACACAGATGTGAGGGTGAATATAGGTGGAAAATATCTAAGCCCTGAATTTCCCTTTGCACAGATAGATAGATAGGTAGATAAGCAGTTGAATAGGGAGAATCTGAATGGAGAACCTCATATTGGAAAGTGAAAGTCTGGGATGATATTTTAGTAAAGTTTACTACTTTCTATCTATACCATTTACAATTTATGAGGGAGATGTTTTAGCTTAATATAACAAACATTAAGAAATGGGGAAAGAAGGGGCGCCTGGGTGGTTCAGTGGGTTAAAGCCTCTGCCTTTGGCTCAGGTTCTGATCCCAGAGTCCTGGGATGTAGCCCCACATCGGGCTCTCTGCTCAGTAGGGAGCCTGCTTCCTCCTCTCTCTCTGCTTGCCTCTCTGCCTACTTGTGATATCTGTCTGTCAAATAAATAAATAAATAAATCTTTTTTAAAAAAAAAAAGACAAGGAATAGGGAAAGAGGGATTTGAAAACCCAGCAATATAAACTTTATGGCTTTTCTGTCTGAGAACGGAAACTCAGATTAGATATTCATGCAACAACAGGAATGACCCAACCATGTTCTTCCTCCGCCTGGGCTCCAGGACTGAAGTTTAGAAGATAGCAGAGCAGTGACTCACACAGTGCCATTTCAGGATAAATTGGTATAATTCCTCTGAAGGAAAAAAATTAAACGCCCTAAGGTCAAAAACCTTGAAAATGTATATAAACAAACGATTCTACTGCTTGGAATTTATCCAAAATAAATGATCAGACCATCCAGGTAATTAAAATAGAATCAACCTAAATGTGAACTGTAAAAGATTGATTAAGTAAATTGTGTTATATCCAGATGGCCATCATTGCTTAATTCCAACCGTGAAACAACATCACTATTGACAATTGTTCTAAGTTAGGGTGAAATGGAGCAGGGATTCTTGATCATCAGCTCTTGAGATTCTGCACAGGGAGTCTGTGTGGGTAGCCCATACTTCATATTTGATGTGATGCTTACACACGTGTGTCTCCTCAACTGTGTCAGATAGGGAAGCTGTTCCACTATGGTTCATATGGCCGTTTGCCACCCATGTCCCTCCAGTGGGAAAGTTCGGTGTGGTTACTAAGTAGGAAGTTGCTCTTTACACTGAACAGAATTTTAAATACCAATAGTTGAGCAAGATACAGAAAGAAGATACAAGTTCTGTTCACAGTAAGATGGTCCATAGAAGTCAATTTACCTGTGCCCTAAAGGGAAAAAAAAATAATAAAAACTAGCTAACATCTGTCAGAAAGTAGCAGAGGAATGAGTAAGGATTTTTCAGAAAATTATATAAAGCTATCACAATTGTAAAATTAAACTTTTCTTCACATATAGGTTCTATGTCTTTTTTATGAATGCTTTTACACTTACTTCAAGTGTTAAAGTGAAAACCAATTGAAGCTAGAAATTCTCACAATTTTCATGGAGTGCTACCCTTGAAGGTTTCAAGCGTCTGCTCATTACAGTTTTAAATGCATTTATTTAAATCTAGCATTTATTTCCCTTTTCTACCTGTAAATAATGCTTTGGTAATACTAAAAATCTACTTTGGAGAAGGTGCTGTTTCCTCAGAGAGCAGCTTTGGGGCAGGAGTCAAAAATCTTTTATGAACGCATTCCAAGAGTATCCCTCTCGACTTGAAGAGATGATTGGACCTTGGGCTCCTCAGGATCAGGCACTTGACTTTCATACTCTGTTTTGCAGCAATGCCCAATGGTAGAAAATACTCAACAAATGTTTGTGGCAGCAAGAATACTCTGAGACAGTCCCCATTTCATCGAAGTCAATCTATTCATGGTCCCCTGAGGACATTGGCCCTTCCCCCTGCCTACAAGTTATCACCCATCCTACCACCCTTACTGAACCCCTGGTGTCACGATCTCTGTTATTTGTTCCTGGTTAGCTGATGCCACCACCACTTTTCCTTTCTTAAGACACATTGGGATTTTTGTCTGTGCCATTCCCTGTAACACGCTATCTTACTTTAAAAACTGTCTTTCATAGTTACCTGCATGATATGTTCATAACCGTTCTTCCTTGTAAGCACCAGATGCCAACTCCAGTTAACCCAAGTGAAAGGGAGCTAACTAGAAGAATATCAAGGTGAGGATGGAGGCTCACATAATTAATAGGAAGCTGGTAGACCAGGCTTCAGACCGTGATCCAGGAGAATTCAGGAAGGACAGGGTTTAGGAGGTAGCAACCACCGTCACTTGTCAATAGCTGAAATAGTGGTCAGAATATAATCACGGGGATGGTTGTTCTTGAATCACACAAGTCCCTCCCAGTGTCTTAGAAGCGAAGAGTCGATGGATAGATTTAGGCTGTAGATGGAATCTCCTGCTCTGCTAGTGTTCCAGAAAAAAGAATGATTTGACTCTCCTCACCTCTCTAGAAGGAAGAGAGTGGGGAGTGGTGTGGAATTCACATATAAAGAGAGAGAGGGGATTTCCGAAAAAGGAAATTGAGCACTTACTAAGAAGAAGCATGAATGCGGAGTGGCTATCTCTTTACTAAACTCCCAAAAGCCCACATGTTAACGGAGAATTGACATAATAATGCTGTTAGGGTAGTATCTACTAAAGGTATTCCGTAAATTGTAATTATCTTGATTAGTGGTTTATTATCAGAGTTTAGGCTTCTCCATTCCTATAAGAGGCAGGGCGTCCTACATTTGTCTTTTTAAGTTTACCCTTTATTGATTACCCAGCTTGTCTAAAAAAACCCCAGAGGAAAGAATAATCGCTTTCCATTGGCAAGGTAAGACTCTTTGGTGATTTTTGGATGATCTAGCAGACATCCAACAAGCTAAATTATTAGTCACCATTTTTTGAACAATTATTCAGTGAATTATCTATCCAGCTGTTAAGTTGGGGCAAAAAAAAACCCCACCTAATAAAATGAGTCAACAGCAACAAAAAACCCAGTCCTCCCCCAACTCCAGAAAATTTGGTGGGAAGTAAATGCATTCTCCAGACTCATTTTGTGCTAGGAATCATTTCAGTGTTCTGGCTCTACTTAGTTTCTTCCTCATTTCAGAATCAAACTACACAAGTAAAGGGGAGACGAGAGTGCCAGGAAACTTGCAGGACTTTGCCAGCCACCAGAATGCTGACCAAAGTTGAAAGGTCAGCAGTCATCTGTGGTAGATGTACTTCATTTTGATAAACACTGGGATGTTGGAAACAGGTCTGCTCTCAGATAGTTTATAATTCAGGTGAGGAATTGAACTGTGAGGACACTTTACTGCTGGGAATCTTATTTCATATTTGAGAGCAATTAACCAGCTGATAAACAGGCTTTTGTTTTCCATCTGAATGACCAGTGTCCATCCATTTGGGACAGTATCTTGTCAAATGGGCCACAATAACAATAAAGTTTATGTATTTTGGCTCTTTTCTCCTCTGAAAACCTGTAGTAACCTCCTGCTTTAGAATCAAGAAGCTGAACTGAGCATGCAAAATAATTATCTTCCAGAATCCACCTGATGGTGAGGCTATGGGAGATTATCTTGCTCTGGACTGGAAATAGGGATGAAACGTGTCTTTTTGTTTCGATGGCTCTTTATTTTTGTATGATCAGAACCTTGCTTGCAAGCCATAGTATTCTCCATTCCACATGTTTATACAGCTTAAACACAAAGTAAGATAGACGCTACCTCATTTCAAAAGGGGTTCTAAATTTTAAATGCCGTATGAGAATGTCTTAGTTTCTGAACTACCTTGTACTCATTTTCTAGCCACTTATTATTGATAATGCTGAGAACTATTTGTGATGACTTAGTATTTTACCACAAACAGTAAATTTTGTATGTTCACTTAATTTTTTTTCTTTTCACCCATATGTTTTCCAATGTATTCATATTCATTTCTTTTATTTTTCCCAAAATAATAAGGTAATTTGTTCCTGTTTTGGCTTGATGTAATATTTTCATAAATGAAGGTGATGCATGATTGTATTTTTTTTTTCCCTCATAGCAGTGATTGAAAAGCCACCTATATCCTCTTGCTAAGTTTCCGTTGAGAAGAATGAGCAAAGAGAGCTGTGCAGCCTCGTAACCATGGAAGAAATTGTCTGTATAATGTTCACAACTTTGGCAAGGTAATAATTAAGGCCACACAACTTCTGATAAAATTTCTGGAAAAATGGAAATTACATGGTTACCTTTTATGTATTGATTCATATATGGCCAGATCAGCTTAAGAAGGCAAAACAATATAGATTTTCTTTTATCCCCCAATTAATAGGCATTGAGCTCTACTATGTGCTATTTTCCCAAGAATAGAAATATGATTAATATATGGTTTCAGTTCCCAAAGACTTAATAATCTAGCATGTTTGGTTGCACTGGTTGTAGTAGTGGTAGATAGTGGTGATGATTGGTGACGATTTTGGTTTGTGTTGGGGAAGACTTATTGGGAAGAAAATATGTCACCTGGGACCTGTACATATTATCACCTGGAATATGTACACAAGTTTAATTTCTCACTTCATATATTACCACTGATTTGCTTTAATGTGATATTGATAATTATTGATTTCTATCACTTTTAAAATCTCATTTATGTTTTAATGAGCCTCAAGGTTCTCACAAGATTTCAAAGGCTGGAGATATATATATATATATATATATATATATATATATATATATATATACACACACACACATAAAAAAAATATGTATCTCCACCCAAAGGTGGGATCAAGCCTTAATCAAATGTAGGAAACTTCAGGGCGCCTGGGTGGCTCAGTGGGTTAAAGCCTCAGCCTTCGGCTCAGGTCATGATCCCCAGGGTCCTGGGATCGAGTCCTGTATCAGGCTCTCTGCTCAGCAGGGAGCCTGCTTCCTCCTCTCTGCCTACTTATGGTCACTGTCTGTCAAATAAATAAATGAAATCTTAAAAAAAAAAATGTAGGAAACTTCTCAGCTCCTAATCTTTCTGGGAGGTGCTTCATGCTTTATAAGAAATATGCTCATTAGCATAAAGTGTCAAAATTCCCTATGGCAATGGGACATTCATGTATATATTTAAATAATATGCAATATACATATGTACACACAATGCTCTTGCATGCTCCTACACATAAAGGTGTGAATCAATGTGGTATAGACCATATATACTTCAACTCTAAATCACAGATTGCTGTGGGGTAAGGTTAGTCGTAGAGAAAGGTCATTATCAGATTCAACATAAAATGAAGTATTGAGCCTGTTTTAGTAAAAAAGGAAGATGTGCACGCTCTCAGTACTGAAAATAGAGAAAGGGAAGAAGAATAATATTGAAGAACTATTTTGGTGAATAATTTTAGGAAATGCAATATCCACCCAGGTCTTTGACTTCAGTTAGAGAACTGGTGTATGGCTCTATTTTCTTAAGGCTGAAATCTTTATGATGGAGAGTGACTGTTCTGACTAGGAATTTATTTTCTAGTAACAATTACTCTTAGAGTATCAGTGACTCTTGACTTCTTTTGTTTAGTGGTTTGTAGTTTACCTGTTACCTGTACTTGGTGTGTTTGGTAAATAGCTGTTTTGAACCAAGGAGTATTTGTTGACTTTTATGTGACTAGCCTTGGGCCAGGTCTTACGGAGCAGAGCAGAAATGTAAGACATGATTCTTTCCTGCAAGGCTATTCGAATATCATCGAGTAACCTACTCTCTGGCAGTATATTTGAAAATACAATTACTGGTAATACGGAGAGGGACATGCTATAGGAAGACCTAGCTTGTATCTAAGGGCTTTTTAAAAACCGGAGGAAAATATAATACCAGCAAGTAGGAGTCCGTGCTTCTGACCTATGTCTTAGAGAGCTCAGTACGTTAAAATGTCTTCCACCAAATATTTTAAGATTGTCCCTAGAGGGCTAGGACCTACAGGATCCAGGAGCACCATCTAGGCCAGGCACCCAGCGTTCAGACCACAGTATGGCTTTCATGGGATCACATGAGACTGAGCAACAGGACAGTGCTGACCTATTGGATTTGCGTGAATCTTAGTTAGGACACAGGATGAGTTGGAGGCTCTAGGCTACTGATAGTCCACCTCTGACCCTTACACTGGAGCTGTATATATGGGCCACAGAGTCAGTTCTCACCTCTCTGTGTTCAGAACATGTATCTCCTCTGATCTACAAGCACCAGATGGTGGCATGGTGGCAATAGGCACCCTTTGCTTTGTGGTAACCTGGGACAGTTATCCTACTCCTGCCACATGCTTTGCACTGTATGTCAGGCATTTCTCTGGGGTTGGCTGTGCCTGTCCCCTCTGAGGGTTTTCCAGAACCTTGTTTCTCATTGCTCATCACCCCTTCTGATCAAAGTTCTCCCTTGCCTATGATTGATGTGGAGACATACTTTTCTATGTGAGTCTTTTTTATGGTATTTATTTATTTTTATTTAAATTCAATTAACATATAATCTATTATTTGTTCCAGATATAGAGGTCAGTGATTCATCAGTCTTTTATAATACCTGGTGCTCATTACATCATGGGCCCTCCTCAATGTCCATCACCCAGTTATCCCATCACCCCACCCTTCTCCCCTCCAGCGACCCTCACTTTGTTTCCTGTGCTTCAGAGTCTCTGAAGGTTTGTCTCCCTCTCTGATTTCATCTTGCTTTATTTTTTCCTCTCTTCCCTACGATCCTGTTTTGTTTCTTAAATTCCACATATCAGCGAGATCATATGGTAATTGTCTTTCTCCGATTGACTTATTTCGCTTAGTGTAAAAGCTTCTCGTTCCCTCCATGTCATTGCAAAAGGCAAGATTTAGGTTTTTTGATGGCTGACAAGTAGTCCATCATATATATAAAACACATCTTTATCCACTCGTCTGTTGATAGACATCTCGGCTCTTTCCATAGTTTGGCTTTTGTGGACATTGCTGCTATAAACATTGCGGTGCATGTGTCCCTTTGGATTTCTACATTTGTATCTTTGGTGGTACAATTGCAGGGTCATGGGGTAGCTCTATTTTTCAACCTTTTGAGGAACCTCCATGCTGTTTTCCAGAGTGGTTGCACCAGCTTGCATTCCCACCAAACAGCATAGGAGGGTTCCCCTTTCTCTGCATCCTCACCAACATCTGTCATTTCCCAAGTGGTTAATTTTAGCCATTCTGCCTGGTGTGAGGAGGTATCTCATTGTAGTTTTGATTGGTATTTCACTGGGTTAGTCTTAAGCCTTGTTGGAAATGGGGTGGACATTTCTTATTTGTATAGGACCATTCCTTTTGTTCAGCTCAGGGGCTCACCAATGCTCCCCATTGGTGGCAGTATATGGAAGGCAGTATATGGAAGGTATTACATTCTAGGAATGAGATGATATTGGTTAAATATTTTGAAGGAAGACATATTTGGAAGATGTGTTATCCTATGATTAAACTCTAAAATTCTGTCTGATAAGATTAAAATGACAGAAAATGAATGATAGCTCATACTTTGCTGCATACTCTGGGTAAGACTTGCATTTATTTGTGGTCATAATCAATGAAGTACAGTTATAACTTTGATAGTGCAGTGAAGCCATTGGGTGATGCAGCCTTATGAGTAATGAAATAAGTAAATAAATGGTGTTAAGGAACTGAAGTAGCAGAAAGATCTAGCTTGTTTCAATACAAATGTATTCTGAAGAACTGTGGCTTTATGAATAAAAATGGTGTTGCTACCTTTCTCATGTAGTGTGAGATATGAAATTATTTAGAAAATGGCATATTAATCAATAAATAACATGAAGAGATTGTTTCTGAATGTGCAGAGGAAGAGATGGTGCCTAGAAATTCAGAAGAATCTTCATATATATTGATTGGGCAATAAACAAATATGTAAATTCTTCTTCTCTACCCATTCTTCATTTCTACCTCATAGGGACCCATGCATTTGGTAATATATTTTAAATCTAATAGTTTACATGGACAGAAATATTTGTCTAGAGCACCTCACAATGCGCTGAGCACATTTATCCACAATGTGGATAAATGTATCAAAGGAAACCATAGATATCAAGAATAGTTTTGAGGAAATTCTCAGCTTCATCATTTTTGGCTTTTTTAGGACAGAATCATTGCTGGACTTTGTGGTTTATTACACCAACAGACTCTTGGCTCAGAATGGCATCTTCTTCGGGGGTGCCTGGGTGGCTTAGCCAGTAAAGCCTCTGATTCTTGATTTCAGCTCAGGTCATAATCTCAGGGTTGTGAGATGGAGCTCTGCGTTGGGGGTCCATGCTCAGTGGAAAGTCTGCTTGAGATTCTTTCTTTTCCCTCTGCCCTTCCCCCCATGTTCTCTCTAAATAAATAAATATTAAAAAAAAAAAGAATGGCATTTTCTGCCAGATGAACACCCATACTTGTAATTTTGACATGCCTTCTTTTATTTATTTGTTTATCTTTTTAAAGATTTTATTTATTTGACAGAGAGAGAAAGATCACAAGTAGGCAGAGAGGCAGGCAGAGAGAGAGAGGGAAGCAGGCTCCCCGCTGAGCAGAGAGCCCGATGCCGGGCTCAATCCCAGGACCCTGAGATCATGACCTGAGCCGAAGGCAGAGGCTTTAACCCACCGAGCCACCCAGGCGCCCCGTACATGCCTTCTTTGAAAAAACAACAAACATAAGCCAGTGTTTTATCATACCATCTACAACAAATATACACTCAGCACAGTTCAGCAGCTCACATTTATGGCGAAGTCCTGTTCCACTTTGGTCTCTATTATTTGTTTTGTATTGATGATCCCATGAAACCCACACCTTGAAAAGAAAAAAATTTGGGTGAACTAGAGCATTCCAGTCAGCGTGTTTTGTACAATTTGCCCAAGTTTCTGAGTAAAAAAACAAATAGGAAAATAGATGCAATGTAGTCAAATTCTCAGCACAGTTTTGATTCAGTGGTAAATATTCCACCATTACATCTGCAGCACAGTCAGGAGCAAATGTTGTTAATGATGATTAGGACTGTTGGGCCACAAAACATCAAGGAGTAAGGATATTGTTTACATTATGCATTAATATAAGAGAGCATATAAATAGTTTTGAAAACTTTAGAAAGATATTTAAACTTCAGATGAGTTATTGAAAACTTGAATGCAGTGACACCTGGATGGCTCAGGGGGTTAAGCCTCTGCTTTTGGCTCAGGTCCTGATCTCAGGGTCCTTGGATCGAGCCCCGCATCAGGCTCTCTGCTCAGTGGGGAGCCTGCTTCTCCCCCTCTCTCTTATTGCTTCTCTGCCTACCTGTGATCTCTCTCTGTCAAATAAATAAATAAAATCTTAAAAAAAAAAAAAAAAAAGGAAAGCTTGAATACTTTTACCTTTGTTCTTTGGCTACTTAAAGTTGTCCTTAGATGAGGAGCTGCTGTTGCCAACATAGGGTAATCCCACAAACATATCCATATAACCACAAGATAGAAGACATATTTCGGAAATTCAGAATAGTCATTGATCACTCACTGGGTGATCCATGCTACACATTTAGACACATTTTTAACTTGTTCAAATTTATGGAGTATACACATTGATCTTGTTCCTGTGACAGAATTTACTGCAGGAAGTGCAACTTTTCTTTGAGACACTGTCACAATTATGGTTTTAATTAATTTTTATTTTGCTACAAATGTTAGATTTTTTTTTATTAGTCAGCTATAATCGACATACAATGTTGTATTAGTTTCAGGTGTGCAACATACTAATTTGACAGTTCTGTGCATTTCTCATTGCTGGCCACTGTAAGCATAGCTGCCATCTGTTATCAAACATCATGTTACAGTGTTACTGACTGTATTCTCTACCTTGTTCTTCTCATCTCCCTGACACATTTGTTTTATAACTGGAACTTTGTACCTCTTAATCCCTTTTCATCTATTTTGCCCACCCTCCTCCACCTCCCATCTGGCAACCACCAGTCTCTTCTCTGTATTTAAGAGTATTTTTGTTTGTTTGTTTTTTAAGATTCCACATGCAAGTGAAATCATATGGTATTTGTCTTTCTCTGTCTGACTTATTTCACTCAGCATAATACCTTCTAGGTTCATCCGTGTTGTTGCAAATGGCAAGATCTTGTTCTTTTAATTAATTAGTTAATTAATCAAATAATTTTTAAAGATTTTATGTATTTATTTGTCAGAGAGAGAGCACAAGCAGGGGGAGCAGCAGGCAGAGGGAGAAGCAGGCTCCCTGCTCAGCAAGGAACCTAATGTGGGACTTGATCCTAGGACCCTGAGATCATGACCTGAGCCAAAGGCAGATGCTTAACTGATCCACTCAGCCTTCCTGATCTCATTCTTTTTTTTTTTTTTATAGCTGAGTGATATTCCATTCTGTGCATATGTATACACAGACAGACACAGAAAGAGATATCTATCTATATATCAAGATATATATATTTTATACATATATATATGTAGATATGCCATATCTTCTTTATCCATTCATTTATCAATGGACATTTAGGTTACTTCCTTATTGGCTATTATACATAATGCTGTAATAAACATAGGTGTGCATATATATTTTTTCAAATTAGTCTTTTTATTTCCTTTGGGTAAATAACCAGTGATGGAATTACTCGCTTATATGGTATTTCCTCATTTTAATTTTTTGAGAAACCACTGTAGTGTGTTCTACTGTGATTGTACCAATTTACAATCTCACCAGTAGTGAACAGACTTCCCTTTTCTCCACCTCCTCACCAACACTCATTATTACTTGACTTTCTGATATTAGCCATTCTGACAGGTGTGAAGTGGTATTTCACTGTGATTTTGATTTGCATTTCCCTGTTGATAAATGACATTGAGCACCTTTTCATGTGCCTATTGGCCATTTGTATGTTTTCTTTGGAAACATGTTTATTCACATCTTCTGCCCATTTTTTAGATTGTTTGTTTGTGTTTTGGCATTGAGTTGTCTAAGTTCTTTATAGATTTTGGATATTAGTCCCTCATCACGTATATCATTTATGGGAGATATCCTCTCCCATTCATTAGGTTGCTTTTTGGGTTTCTTTATAGTTTCCATTGTTGTGCAAAAGCTTTTATTTTGATATAGTCTAAATAGTTTATTTTTGTTTCTATTTCCCTTGGCTGAGGAGACATATCCATAAATACGTTGCTAGGTCCAATGTCTAAGAGTAGTTTCTATATTCTCTTTTAGGAGTTTTATGGTTTCAGGTCCCATATTTAGATCTTCAATCCACTTTGAGTTTGTTTATGTATGGTATAAGAAAGTGGCCCAGTTTCATTCTTTTCATTCTTTTGCATATAACTGTCCTGTTTTCCCAATTTCCTTATTGTATATTTTTGCCTCTTTGTCTTAAATTAATTGACCATATAGGTGTGGGTTTATTTCTGGGCTCTCCATCTTGTTTCATTGATATACATGTTTATTTTATTTCTGTGCCAGTACCATACTGGCTTTTTGTTCAATTGTTTGTTTTTGCTAAAGCTTTGTAGTACAACTTAAAATTTGGGATTGTGATGCTTCCAGCTTTATTTTTTCTAAAGATTGCTTTGACTGTTTGGAGCTTTGTGGTTCCATACAATTTTAATATTATTTGTTCTAGTTCTGTGACAAGTTATGGATGTTTTG
The DNA here is from genome assembly GCF_009829155.1 of Mustela erminea. Taxonomy (NCBI): domain Eukaryota; kingdom Metazoa; phylum Chordata; class Mammalia; order Carnivora; family Mustelidae; genus Mustela; species Mustela erminea. Next base: position 48,469,949 of record NC_045616.1, read on the forward strand.
ATAAGGATTGCATTGAATCTATAGATTGCTTTGGGTAGTATGCTTATTTTAATCATATTAATTCTTCCAATGCAGGAGTGTAATATATCCTTCCAGTTTTTTAGTGTGTCCTCATTTTCTTTTATCAACATCTTATAGTTTTTAAACTATAGGTCTTTCACCTCCTTGGTTAAATTTACTGTTATGCATTTTATTCATTTTGGTGCAGCTGTTAATGGGGTTGTCTTAATTTTCCTTTCTACTATTTTGTTTTTAGTGTACAGAAATACAACAGATTTCTGTATATTAATTTTGTATTCTACAACTTTATTGAACTTATTAGATCTAATAGCTTTGGGTTCAGTCATTTAGGTTTTCTATATATAATATCATATCATCTGTAAATAGTGACAGTTTTACTTCTTCCTTTACAATTTGGATGTCTTTTATTTCTTTTTCCTGAGGATTACTATAGCTAAGACTTCCAATACTATGTTGAATAAAAGTGCTGACAGTGAACATCCTTATATTCTTCCTGACCTTAGAGGAAAAGCTTTCTGTTTTTCACCATTATGTAGGATATTAACTGTGGTTATTTCATATGTGACCTTTTTTTTAAGTTTTGTGTGTGTGTGTGTGTGTGTGTGTGTGTGTGTGTGTGTGTGTCAGAGAGAGAAAGAGAACACAAGCAGAGGGAGAACCAAGAAAGGAACCCGATGAGGGGCTAGATCCCAAGACTCTGGGATCATGACCTGAGCCAAAGGTAGACGCTTAACTGAGCCACCCAGATGTCCCATATATATGGCCTTTATTATGTTGGGGTATGTTCCCCCTATACTCACTTTGTTTAGAGTTTTTATCATGAATGGATATTGTGTTTTGTTGAATACTTTTTCTTCATATACTGAGATGATCATAAGGTTTTTATCCTCCATCTTGTTAATGTGATACATCACACTGATTGATTTGTGGGGAGTGAACTACCCTTGTATCCCTGGAATCAATCTACTTGATTGTGGTGAATGGTCTTTTTAATGTATTGTTGAATGTGGTATGCTAGTTTTGCTGAAGATGTTTGCATCTATCTTCATCAAGGATTATTGGTGTGTAGTTTTCTTTCTTTCTTTCTTTTCTTCTCTCTCTTTTTTTTTTTTGGTATCTTTGTCTGATTTTGATATCAGAGTAATATTGAACTCAGAATGAATTTGAAAGTTTTTCTTTCTCTTCTTTTTTTTTTTGAATAATTTGAGAAGAATAGGTATCAAACTCTTCTTATATGTTTGGTAGAATTCACCTGTGAAGCTATCTGGTCCTGAAATTTTGTTTGAATTTTTTTCAATTATTAATTATTGATTCAATTTTGTTGCCAGTAATCTCTCTGTTCAAATTTTCTATTTTCTTCCTGATTCAATGTTCTAGGACTATACCCATTTCTTGTAGCTAGTCCAATTTATTGACATATAATTTTTAATAATATTCTCTTATAATTCTTTGTATTTCTGTGGAATTTTGTTATTTCTCCTCCCTCATTTCTGATTTTATTGGAGTCTTTTTCTTTCCTTGATGAGTCTAGGTAAAGGTTTATCAATTTTGTTTATCTTTTCTAAGAAGAAGCTCTCGGTTTCATTAATCTCTTCTTTTCTTCTTCTTCTTCTTCTTTCTTTCTTTCTTTTTGGTCTCTATTTCATTTATTTCTGCCCTGATCTTTAGTATTTCCTTCCTTGTACTAGTTTTGGGCTTTTACTTTTTTTCTTGTCCCTTTAGGTGTAAAGTTAGGTTGTTTATTTGCAATTTTTCTTGTTTCTTGACATAGTCCTATATCATTATAAACTTCCCTCTTAGAACTGCTTTTGCTGTGTCCAAATATCTTGGAGCATTGTTTTTCATTTTTATTTGTCTCCGTGTATTTTTTTTATTTCTTCTTTGATTTCTTTTCTTTTTTTTTTTTTTTAAAGATTTTATTTATTTATTTGACAGGGAGAGAGAGAGATCACAAGCAGGCAGAGCAGCAGTAGCAGAGAGAGGCGGAAACAGGCTCCCCAGCGAGCAGAGAGCCTGATGTGGGACTCGATCCCAGGACCCTGAGATCATGACCCGAGCCGAAGTCAGAGGCTTAACCCACTGAGCCACCCAGGTGCCCCTCTTCTTTGATTTCTTGACTGATCCAGTCATTGTTTAATAGTGTGTTGTTTAGCTTCCATGTGTTTGTGTTTTTTCCAGATTTCTTTTTCTTGTGATTAATTTCTAGTTTCATACCTTGTGCTTAGAAAAGATGGTTGATATGGTTTCATTCTTCTTAAATTTATTGAGGCTTCTTTTGTGGCATTACATGGATATATCCTGGAGAACATTCTGTGTGCACTTGAAAAGAATATGTATTCTGGTTTTTGGATGGAACATCCTGTATGTATTTGTTAGGTCCATTGGGCCTAATGTGCCATTCAAAGTCCCTGTTTCCTTGTTGATTTTTGAGCAGATGATCTATCCATTGATGTATGTGGGGTGTTAATGTCCAATACTATGATTATATTATAGTCAATTTTTCCTTTTATGTCTGCTAATAGGTATTGCTTCATGTATTTATATTGTTTTATGCATTCAGATGCTTCTGTGTTGGGTGCATAGATAATTACATTTGGTATATGCTCTTATTGGATTGATTCCTTCTTCATTATGTAATGCCTTTCTTTGTCTCTTGCTATGGTATGTTTTAACCTCTATTTTGTCTGATATAAATATTGCTACCTGGCTTTTCTTTTTTTTCTCCTACTTCTTTTGTGTGGATTATCACTTTCCATCCCTTCACTTTCAGTCTATATGTGTTTTTAATCCCGAGGGGTCTCTTGTCAGCAACATATAGATGGATCTTGTTTTTTTATTCATTCTGTCATCCTATCTTTTGGTTGGAGCATTTAATACATTTGCATGTGAAGTAATTTTTTGTAGGTATATGCTTACTGATATTTTGTTAAATTTTTTTCTGGTTGTTTTTATAGTTTTCTCTGTTCCTTTCTTCTTTTGCTTTCTTCCTAGACCAGGGCTGATGGCCTTCTATAGTCTTTTTATTTTGTGCATCCTTTGACTCATTTTTGCAGATATAATTAATTTTATTACTTTTGTGTTTTCCCTTCCATACTGGCTTTGTAAATGATTAATCTACTCCCTTTACTACATATTTCCTTTTATTTTTTCCTACTCTAATTTTCTTACTTCTAGTTATGATATTTCTTTTCCACTTAAAAAATTCTTTTAAATATTCTTTGTAAGTTTAGTTTAGTGGTGATGAACTCCTTTAACTTTAGTCTTTCTGAGAAATTTTATCTTTCTTCCAATTCTGAATGATAACCTTTTCAGATAGAGTATTCTCAGTGGTAGGTTTTTTCCTTTTAATACTTTGAAAATGTCATGCCACTCTCTTCTGGCCTATAAAGTTTCTTCTGAAAAAATAGCTGATAGACTTACAGAGTTTCTTTTGTATGTAACCATTTTTTTTTCTCTTCTTTCTTTTAAAATTCTCTCTTAGCATTGCATTTTGCCCTTTTAATGAATATGTGTCTTGATGAGGACCTCTTTAGGTATATCTTGTTAAGGGCTCTCTGTACTTCTTGGGCCTGGATGTGTCTTTACTTCTAAAGGTTAGGGAAGTTTTCAGCTATCATTTATTTGAAAAAGTTTTCTGCCCTTTATCTCTCTTTTCTCCCTCTGGGATTCCTAAAATGCAAATATTGTTGTGATTGATGATGTCACAGGGCTCCCATAACTTCTTGTTTTTATCATTCTTTTTTCTTGTGTTGTTCAGCTTGGTTGCTTTTCATTACCTTGGCTTCCAGCTCACTAATCTGTCCTTCTATCTCCTCAAGTCTGTTGTTTATTCTGTTTGGCAAATTTTCCATTTCTGTTGAATTCTTTAGCTCTGACTCTTTTTTTTTTTTTTCCTATTTCTTTGTTGAAGTTCTTACTGGAGTTTATCTGCTCTCTTCTCAAACCAAGTGAATATCTTTATGACCATTACTTTGAAGTCTTTATCAGGCATATTTCTTATCTCTGTTTCATTTAACTCTTTTATTGTGATTCTGTTTTGTTCTTTCATTTCTGACATATTCCTCAATCTCCTCATTTTGTTTAACTCTGAGTTTGTTTCTATGTATTAGGTAGGCTACCTATGTCTCCTGGTCTTAAAAGAAGTGCCCTTGTTTAGAAGAGGCCCTGTGGTGCTCTATAATCTAGCTCTCTCTGGTCACCAGAAGTAGGTGCTCCAGGGGTGTCCCATGTACAGACAGGGTACCTTCCTGTTATGACTGAGTTGCAACTGCTTTTAGCCCAGCTGGTTGTAATAATCAGCTTTACCTGCTCTGGCTACACTGGGAAGGGTCTTCTTCCCACACTGTTGATAGGCCCAGCTACAGACACTGTGAGCTCTTTGGTGGGCAGGTCTGGCAGCCAGCCTACCTGTCTGCCGTTAGCTTCTCTGCCACAGCTGCAAGTGCACCAAATGGCAGGGATTGCTTCCCATGCAGCCACCTGGGAGACCTGGCTTCAGGAACTGCAGGCATACTGGTGTGTGGGGTTATCTCCCTGTCTTTGCAGGCCAGGAGTCTCTTTGAAGAGTCCCTGACCCTGGGTGGGGCTATCTGCTATGTGTGGTGGGGGCAGGAGCTACTTTGGAGAGCTGTCTGCTGACATAGACAGTTTGGGTGAGGTAAGTCCAGAGGGGGAATGCTGGGGCAGGCACAAAGTGCTAGCGTAGTAGATGAAGAGTGTTAGTGCTAGCTCCCAAAAGTGTCGGGCTATCTAGGTTGGGGAATGAGAAAAGAAATGGTGCCTACCAGCACTTTTATTTCCAGAGAAATCTCTTCTATATCTTTGCCCCTCTGCAACATTTTCTAAGATTAGTTAATAAATCTTTAAGTATGCCCCAGGTGCTTTTCATACCATTGCTTCTGTGCTATATCTCAGGCCATTATTTAGTATTTCGGCTCTTTAAAGTCAGGGACTTGGTTTCCTATTATTCTCTAGCTCTCCCAGAGTTTAGCTTTCTGCTTTTATGTGATATTCAGAGCCAGATGTTAATGGGGACTTTTTCTCTCAAGGTGGGTCTCCAGTGCTGGGTTGCCCAATATGAAGTTTGATCCTCTCACTTCTTCATGCTTGTGACAACCCTCCAATTTGTGGTTAGTCATGCTGGGGTATGGTTCCCAATGGTGTCTCTGCCTCTCCTCTCCTTTTCAGTGTGGCCTTCTCTCTATGACTGGCTATGGAATACCTGTCCTGTTGTCTTCAGGTTATGTTCAACATTAGTTGTATAGATAAAATTGTTTCTCTGTGTGTCCAGGGGGCAAGGTGAGCTCAGGATACTCTTATTCCATCATCTTCTTGCTTCTCCCAGATTTTAAATTTTATTTCTCCTAAATATTTAAAAGAGTCTTTTCCCTAAAATTATTTAGAAACAATTAAAATCCTGCCACAAGGAGAAATCGTAATCTAGGACATTATCACCCAAAAACCTTAAAACTCTATGTTTTCTGCATGTTTTAAGGTCCTGGCTTAATAGTGAATGAACATAATAATAATGCTGAGAAACCATGAACGTGGTAGTAATAACTCTAAATTTAAGATTAATGTTTTATGACAATTAATTTTTCAATTTTCTCAGGAAATCTTAAAAAACTTCCTTGTTTTCCTTTGCTTCCTAATTTTAACTTTTCTTTTAAAAGAAAATAAGAAATTATTTGTGATGATTTCAGCCGAGTACATTTCTTATGTTTTAATGGTAATTTAAATAACTTAAAATAAAACCATGGCTGAAATAAATGGTTCAGTCTAATGTTTCTCCCATCATAATGAAAAGAATTTTTTTAGGCACCCAGCTGCCCCACTGATTATTTATAATTTTTAAAAGACCATTTTATGCATTTTAATTTTTGTGTGATAGGCCACGTAGAGATGGGGAGACTATTATAATACGACAAAGAAAAATCCTCTGATCAAACTTGATTCTTGTAGTCACCAAAGGTGTTTGCTTTCAAAAGAATTATACTTCTAACTTATTTGCCTTGGGGAATGTCAATTAAATCCAAATTATTTTGTGATAGAGATTTTGCCATTTTTAGAGACAGGTTAAGTGAACTAGAAATGACAAAAATCAAATGAGAAGTGAAAAAAATAAAGTTTGATATTTACCTGTAAATTGCTTATCTTACAATTAAACGCTGGCTTACCCTTGCCAAATGTCCCCATTTGCAGATGCCTATTAAAAAATAAGCTGTTTTCATTTCCTGCTAGTACACAGCTTAGTTTCTTTTAGTGCATGCTTGTGTTCAGTGCTTTCAGAAGAGCTTTGTGTTATCTCTGGTATCTTGTACTTATAAAGAATCACTTTCAGTGTGTGTGGCCGGCTTCCTAACAGTCTATCGATTCATTGAATTTCCTGAATTTCAGAAAGTCACCAATTGATTCTTTATGCTGCCTGGCAGAGCAATTCTTAATTTTTGTCTGCTTCATCCCAACATCATTCTTAAGAAGAAAAGGTTTTCCTTACATTGCCTTGAAGGGTTTACTGAATCATACATCACCAAGAACATTTTAAAGCTTTATTTTGTCTGTTATTTAAAGTGGAAAATGCTGTCCCTTAAGACACTGGCACTCAGCCATTTGCCTCCAGAATATTTCATGGTTCACTGTCAGGACTGTTGCTTTTTCTAGAAGAACATATGGGCCATTTTGGAGAAGTTTTCTGTAACATTCAGATGCTGAACATATATCTATTTACATTTGGTCTCCAACAAATAATTTTTCTGGAATTTTTATACCTTATGGATTCTTTGGAACTTACTGAAAAGGATATTGGAGCCTGATGACGCCAAAGGAGGCTTGTGAGTTGGAAGTAGAAGGGACTAAATTTAATTGAAGCAAAGTTTAGCATCATTGGAATGTATTACTGTGATTTCATTATTTTTCACTGGAATATTTCACCTTCCTCCTCTGCCTCCCCCTCTTTCTCTTCTTCTTCCTCCTTCTTCTTCTTTTTCAGTGATTTCAAATAGTCAGTATAAAACATTTAAGTAAAGGAGAAAAGATCCTCCTGCACTCTGTGATGTTGATAAATAAGTCATTGGAATGTGGTAGGAGTTAGCACACACTTGAGGATGATTGTGTCATTAAAATTGCATCCAGTCAATCTGGAAATACCTCACCTGAATTGTTCTGTAAACACTCTTCTCACTAAACACCTGTTTAGTCTGATTGTGTGTATTTTGAGTTAAAAAAAAATCAAACAAAATGCATTTAAAACAAGCAATTAGAACTAAAGTACAACTACATTCTGAATGGAGCTGCTAATTGCAATTCCAAGGAAGAACAGTCTCCCCTTTTGTACAATATATTGTATTGATGACTAGAATTGGACAGGTTTTAGTGGAAAGAGACTAATTCCTCATATTACTGTTCTACCACTAACGACCCATTCTTGGTCATTTGGTGAACAACTAATTGATTTGCTAAGTTATAGAGTTAGTTGGCTCTTAAGTGAGAGCTAATCTGCAAATGGTACTATGGCAATGAAGGAAAGAATGAGGATGTAAAAGAAAATAAAACTAAAGAATAACAATCAGGTTTTATATCTGGAAACCATTAGTAACACCATGGTCAGGGCCCTCAGCCTAGAAAGTCTTTTGTCCAAGCAAACCCAAGGTCTTCTCCAGATCCAGAAGACTGTTGGAGTTGGACAGAAGTGGTGATGATCAGAGCAAGATAAAAAAGGAGAATGAAAGTACATGAAAGAACCTTTGTGTCATCACAGAAGGCATGAAATCAGAGATAGACTTTAGAGAACGTGCTGTTTAGGGAAACCCAACATTAAGTATGGCTGTATGCTTTACCACGTCAATTATTTGATTTCCTCTCATATTAGAATTACATACATGTCATCTTCTTGTCATCTTATTTTCTTCCATGTGTCTCATTTTGCCATTTGGCTACAGCAACAACCAGCTTAAGAGGAAGAAGGCACAATCATCTGTGGACACATATGGGTAATGGTGTCCACTTGCTCCCTGACAGTTCCTTTAAAAGAGAGGGAATAGACAATCCTTGGAAAGATCCCATCAGGCAAGAGTCGAGAGAATCAGCCAAATCTTTAATCACGCAGGCCACATAAAATGAGGAAGACGACCATGTAGATTATTCACTCTACTGTAGCATAGCTGACAAATGAGACAAGACAAAGGAAGAAATGACTTGCTAACCCTTACCTTTCAAGAGAGAAAAGCAAGATTTGTTGAGAAGGTTTCAAAGTAGTTTAATTGTCTGATTATTATACTTTTTTCTCCCATAGATCACAGTGTGATTATTTATATATGACCCACATTATTCTGGTAAGTGTGTCCCTCTAACATTTGGTAAATGAAAGTATAAATGTGTTTTTATGAAATCTCCAAATAGGTATATCCTAGAAAGGAACTTTGGAGAAGAGCAATATACTATAGCCTTTTAGATACATCTATACCATTATTTACGTCCCTAACCATCACCTTCCTGATTTCTCTTAGATATTTGATGCTTTGATTTTTATTTGCCAAGACATTATAATTTGGAGTTAGTACTTAGAGTGCAACACAGGATAGTGTCTCACTAGCATGCTTACCAAATAACAGACAATTATTTAAATATTCTTATTCTGGAGACATGCCTTTGACTTCTGTATTCAGATATGTGTTATGAACAACATGTTCCACATTTATTCAAAAATTCCCCAATCTTGAAATGTATTAAATGGTAAAACTGAAACAATTTTAAATCCTACTAGCTCAGGAAGCTCAAGATATTCAGATCTATGTCTATAATGTACACACATAACTGCACCCCCCACACCCAGAGGCAGGAGGATTCTCAGCATGTGTATTTTGAGAGAAAGAAAGAATTAGAAGAGTAGGGATGACAGACTCTGTGGTATTCAAGCCAGTAAAGCATATTACATCTTAGATTTTCTCAAAGGGGGTTTAGTTTCCAAAAATACTAGGAAGACCTTGATGTAGTGAAGTCTCACCTGTGACATGATCCTTTGGTATTTCCTATGTTTTTGCCTTTCTGATTTAAAAGTCGTGCTCCTGATGGTGTTAGGTGTTCGTCAGATCTCTGTCCATCAATAGGCCTCATGCCTGGCTTGTTTACACAAATCCTGACTTTCAGGGAACGTTGGCAGCCAAAGAACGCAGGAGGGAGGCCATGACAACTGTAGAGAGAGAATGTCACTGTGTCTTCTATCATGCCCAGGATATATGCCCCATATCCTCACAGAGAGTGGCATCAGATGAGGATAATTACATTCATAAAATCATTTAGAGGCATTAAGTCAATAAATTCTTTTAAAAAATTCAGTGACTTTATTCTTAAAAGAGTACAAACAATGATTCTTCTTTTAAATCTTTAATGGGCATGACCATTTGATTGTAGACAGTGTTCAGTGCTCCTTTTTACACAGTTTATTTTGATAGTCATCCATTTTTTTTCACCTTCAATTCATGCTAAAAAAGCACAATCAGTACTCTCCATTAGCCTGTGACTTGTAGAAGAGTAGTTGAATCTCACCTTGACCCAGGCCTGAGGCTCTTTATTTCTGTGCTTATGCACAGTCTCTGGGCTGTTGAGCCATAGAAGAGCATTGTATGCTCTTCATAGAAGAGCATAGAAGAGCATGGAGTATTGTATTGCCAAGAAGCTTGTTTTCTCAGGCCTTTTGAAAATAACATGATCTCTAGACTATTGGTGGAGAATAAACAAAGACCAACCATATAGGTTGTTCATTATTGTACTTTGATTGTCACCACTGGGATAAATCTTTTATCTTCAAATAACAGTTTTATCAGTCTTATTGCATTAGTTAGCGATTTAATAGGGCTCATGTACTTTGGTATAAATGCTGACCACGTTCGAGCCAAGCTTTGTGCTAATATAACAGCTGTTATAACAATATAACAGGAACCTTCAATCTAAGGTTATATAGTAAATCTTGGTTGGACCGAAGTAAATGGTAGAGAAATGTCACCTTCATCTTTCACCCACTTATCCCTGTCAAACTATTATTTTTTCACTACTAAAAGAGAAATGTTTGATTTTTTCTGATTGGCGATAACTAAAAATATTAGTTGTCTTCAGTATCTCCTAAGGCATATGATTTCTATAATCCACTCAAATATTCCAATATCTACTTGAATATTTCACATGGTGAAACCAGTTTCCTCTTTGACACACTTAGAAGAGACCCTAGGTTTGACTTTTTATGCTTTCAAATGCACTATGAATCATTCTGCCAAACTCTTGCCCTTCATGTGAATGATATATTTTATTTACACTCTTAGAAAAAAATCTATGCGTGGCCATTATTAATCACTCACACCTTTAAGAATGATCTTACCTTTTAACTATTCATCAAAATCGGTTTCCCTCCTGTTAGAAAGAGACACATCATAACTGATGTACAGTCAAACCGTAGATGGGTCCAAGTACACGGCTATTAGTAGAATAGATGTCTCTTCATTTTAGGATTACAGACACACACGAAAGTGTGTGCATGGTACGCATGTGCGTGTGCATGTGTGTACACGACCCCCCCCATCTCTGTATGCTGTATCTCTTCTAGCAACTCTCTTTCAAATTCCAGACTGCTAAAGCTATGTTGGCTTTTAGATAATACATCACGCTAATGGAGGAGCAGCATATCATTTCCAAAAGCCACTCCCACCCTGAGCAAGGTCAATAAGACAAGAGACAACGGGATTAGCAAAGGTTCAAAGACTATCATCTATGATTTTTATCAAAAGCAAGGGAGGGGAAAAATTGGTAAGTGAATTAGCTTCCTTTGATTATATGCTAATCTCAAGAGAGGGCTACTTTGTAATTGAATCATATCTCATTTAAAAAAATCAAAAAAATAATTTTTTTCTGCCTTTGATCATAACTAATACATGCTTTCATTGGCAAAGAAACATTAAATCATTCATAAAATGTGTTTGAAATACCTCATTTTGGGGTAGATATTCTCATAAATCTCTAAAATGTTGGCTGGAAATTGGAAAGATGATGCTTATATCAGCCTTAGGGGAAACCAAAATAGAACAGGGATTGACATATTTTCCATTCTCCCTTTTTCTTTGGCTACTATTACGATTTCATATGAAGACGAGGACTAAAAAAGGCCAAAAGTTTGAATAGTTTCTCAAAAGTATTAGATAATATATCAAAATGAGGTGAAAAGTGCTTGAGAGTAGGATTCTGATTACACAGCATCTATCTATACAAATGCATACAACTTTAGAAATACTTTAAAGTAAATACACCATGAAAGAGACATTTAACTATACAGGTAGCACTTTATAAATTACAAAATCAGGAAAAACATTGCAGTAAGGCTTTGAGTCTTAGAAGATGCTGAAAACTCTCTTTTCAACAGAATTTTAACTCCCTGGGCATGAAGAAATTACTTAATAGAAAAGAAAATAACCCATAGGGAGAAATGTAGCCAGCAGAAAAGCTGCTTACAATTTTTGATAGGCCTTAGTATAGGATAGTAGAAAGGCAAATGATTCTACACTCACTCCAAAACTCTGTATCTTAAAAGTTTCTCATTCATTAATTTTTCTGTGCTGGCATTGAAAGCTTCCAAAGAGAAAGATTAAGATATTGATCTTGTTACGGATATCCTTCTTACTGATTTTTTTTTTTTCCACTTCATGGAAGGCAGATCTGCAAGACACAGGATCTAATCCCAGTTTAGAATTTTATAAACCCTAATGCAGAAAAAAAAAAAAAAAAGGCCATTCCACGGAAGCAGTTACAGCAGGTCACAAGGTTGTATCAGTCACCATTAAGTGTATTCAACACAGAGAAGCAAAGAGTCAGCCTTTCTTAAGGTGTATTTAGTAAATGCTTACCATGTGCCTGGAGTTGTGTGGTTTGCTCTTAGGAGTATGACTATGGTGAGTAAAGCTTTCCTTTTTCAGGGAGCTCACAGTCTAGTGCATCACACTCAGGTGCAAGTAACAACTTGGTAATTTGGCCACAGAATCGAAAGGATACGATGCCATAGAAACAAATACTCTTCAAAATTATACTTGATGTGGGCTTTAAATGCATTGTGCAGAAGCTACCCTACATCTTTTAAAAATATTTTCCTGAGAACTACCTAATTTTGTGGCTTTGTAGATTATACTACTTGAAAAAGAGTACTTTTTCTCCTATCAGACCAGCCAGCCGTCTCATTCAGTGAGGATGTTCCTCTGAGGTGTGACGAATTCAGGGCAGCCACCTTCCCCGTCTTCTGTTTCAGGAAGGCAGAGACAAAGGGATACCCCTTGAGGACCTGGCTCGCGTTAGCCTGTTACGTCTTCCCCGACAAACCTGCACAAGATGCAGCCAGATTAGTCAACAAGCAGATGATTAGAGATAAAACCTCTCATTTGGGGATAAATTTAATCCAGGCAGCATGTGCTCTTTGGTCATTTTATAAATATAGCATTTTAGAACAGCATTCTCAGAGATCCAGCAGTGCATATCCAGCATTGTAGCTAAAATATTCAAATAGAAATAAAAATAACTCCCCAGAAAGTTGCTGGCATTCATGTTTCCGTTGGAGAATAATCACAGAAGTCAGTTTCAAAGCTAGCATAAAAGATGTTGAAAACCACCTCTCACCCCCACAGAAATGCTAATGACTCGTTGTATTATAGTCTTAAAGCAAAGGTTCCAAAACCTTCTCTTTCTCATATTTGTGGTGTCACAATAACCGGCCATGACCAGACTCTCTGGAAGGAAGCAGAGATTCCTTGGATGGTGAAGAGATCCAACCAGGTATCTCCTGCAGCAGTAGAATTTAGCCCTGAAGGTTTAATATTTCTAATCCTATTATGTTCTAATCCTATTACGGAACTGTTGAGGTGAATTGCATATATTTCCTTCTTTATCTCTGTGCAATCTCACATATTTCCTTCAATAATGGCTTTCGGCTGCCCCTCACAAACAGTGTAGCTTCTTTAATTCTTAAAAAGAATGCATAGACAATCAAAGTGAAATCTGTTGATAGCAACATGTAGTGCTACGTCTCCTTAGGATGCCTCACGGGGGAAAGGGGCACTGCGGTGGCTAGGCACCCCACCCCTGATTTCTTGCCTTTTGTTAACCCAACTGATTATTACATCAAAAATCATGGTTTCCATTGACGACAGAGTCCCACTAATGTGTGTGTTTATGTGTGTGTGAAATAGCTTCACAATGAGTTATTGGGTTGTATATAGAAAAAATGCTAGGCAACTGCAAATTACAAGGATATAATGCCATCAGGGGGTTTAATGGTGACATCATAAATCACAAGAGCAAGGTATAAATGGACAGGGCTTCCCTACAACTCTACGATGCCACTGGAGCTGTGATTTTAAAGGTTGTCTACTCTCCCCAACGACCATTACCTTACACATGGATAATTTGTGTTATAATTTCCATCGTCTCCCGCTCTCTCTACTTCTCCTCGTCAACTTCAAACCTTTTTTCTACACCCAGAGAGAATCTGTTTTCCCCACTGTGCGATTAGAGCAGCTATATTTAAATGTTAACACTGGATTGTCTTCAAGTTAAATAGAACCATTCTCAAAATCTTGCCATTCTGGGCTAGGTGTCACCCTCACGCGATATGACAGACAGGTGGCAACAGACCCAAGGCTTAAGAGATTTTCTCTTCTTGGATAACCATGCTCCATGCACCTCTTCTCATTTCCTCTAAGAGCAGGGAATCTAATTACATAGAGTACCCCTGTGAGGATGGCAAACATAGAAATGATTTTATAGTTTTGCTTTTTTTCACATCTGAAGTTAAGCTTTCCAAGTAATATTCTAATTTATTTCTGTGTCCTAAATGATTCCTTTTTCTCTCTGATGCTGTCTTATGGAGGAATATATTAACATAAAATAATAACTGGCCCAAACTTTTGTCCAAATTTAAATATGTCCTAGCAAAGCCAGCCCCATTCTAATTGCTTTTATGTGTCACTTTAAAGTAGGAGAACCAACCTCCTGGCAGCTTTGCTTTGGGTCTTAATTAGCCACTTAACTGCAAATTGGTTGGCACCCTAGTCCTTTCATCAGTTATTACCCAAATAGCATCACCGACTTCGGATAAAGAAAAGAAAGATCCCACATGTAGCAGGTCTTTCCATCATTATTGCCCTTTAATACAAAGAGGGGGGTTCCCAACTACTAATTAAGGCTACGTTTTTAATAGGCAATTGGCATCTTATTTAATTCACTCTCAATGCGATGTCTTAAAGGAAAAACAATCACAGTAATGTGTGTACAGTGCTAAAGAATTTACAAAATATTTTCATCTACTTTATTACTCTCATGTAGTATCTGCTCTAGCCATGTATTAATCAATACATTTTTATTGGTTGCCATGATTTAAGATGTGGATTTTTATTTCAGTCCTTATCACATTTGCCTGCGTACACACAAAGCTATCTAATAAAATTAACCAGGCCAACCTCCTGTATACAAAAGGGAGCTGGCTTCTTTATTTTTTGTTGTGTTTTTAAGGAAATGGGCAGACCGTTAAACATACTGTATAGATAGGTACTTCTTTACAAAGCAGGCATAAGTGGTTAGTGGGCAGAAGACTCAGAGGCTTGGTTCTGAGAATATAGAAATAAAGGAGAAAGAGACTACCGATAGAGATCAGATCCAAAAACTTGCCAAAGGGGATAGAATTCAAAAAGAACATGACAGTTTGTTTAGTGTTTTAGCAGGATACCCTCAGTTGGTACTTTGCATGAGATATGATATCATGTCCTTTGTTCATGCTAGAAAAGAAAACAAGTCATCATGGTGACTTTTTAATGATCAACACCTTTTTCTTTTTGCTTTTGTTTGTTTGTTTGTTTGTTTGTTTGTTTAACCTGTCTTGCATGTTTATAACACGTTTATAAATTAAACTCCGGTACTCTTTTCTATTCTGTTACTTGACGTCACTAGGAACTGTATTTGAGTAAGTAAATCCAGACTTTCCCCATCTCCCTGAAAGACAGGTAAATTGAGATTCTGCACGTCCCAAATGTCTTCTGCCCATCACCGTGACTGGGAGCCCAGAGCCCATCCACAGGCTGACCTTGAGTGAGACGGTTCCAGGCTGTGTGTTTTGGAAGGCTTGGAATTAGTGAATTATGTTTATGAGATTCATTTCTAAACTGTACCAGAGCTTATAAAATATTAGTATTTACAATATCCTGGAACAACAAACACAGCGTGGAGACAGCTGCCTCATCAGAGACGGAGCCGCAGTGATCTCACACATTTGTCTGTTTATCATGGATTGGATTTCCTTGGCAAACAATTCAATAAGGAAGATGAGCACACCAGTCTAACGCTCTGCTCGACACTGCAAGAAAATGTGCTCCTCACCATCCCTCCAAACGCTAGTGCTTCTACTCTGCAAACCCACTACCTTTAAGTTGAAGTGTGAAGAATAGCAGTGAGGGACCGAGATCAAATGAAGTCAGGCCTTTGATTAAATGTGAAATGAGAGGTGTTTCGAAGAGAGCACAGATCTTTTTCTTTTTGGCCGACGTAGGCAGTATCTACAATTAAATCTCAAAAGGAGCAGGAAAGATGTGAAAGAAAAATCATTAGGAATTATTATGCTTTTGCTACCTAAAAACAAACTTGTTCCTGTGCAATATATGAGTTATTAATTCTGGCAACACTTGAGCCTTTTTCCTTCCATATGTGATTATGGAGTACCCAACTTTTAAGTATATGATGCATTTGAATTTATACAACAAATTCTCTTCCCTAAGTAAAAATTCGGTAATCTACTGGACGAAGTTTCATGACAACGCAATAGATGTGAATTACTCATCTAGCCGAGGATTTCATTTTTCTATAGCAAACAAACAGATGAAGCACTTTACCTAGCATCTTTCAAAGAGTAGGTATTGCATAAAATTTTGAATCTACAAAGTACACGAGAAGAGAGAGTCTAATAAGAGAACATTTCTAGCTGATGCTACATGGTTCCACCTTTGATATCTAAAGAATCTTATTTTAATAGCCCCAAAAGAAAAAAAAATCTTGTTTTTGTTTAACGGTTAGAATGATTCCAAGTGCAGCTGCTTGCCTGCAAAGAACCTTGACTGAAGGAGTGTCCACCTGAATTAGTGTGCAGCCAGAAATGTGGAAACAAACATCTGAGTGTTCCATTAGGACTTTCACGTGATAGATACTACCCTGGAAAATAAAATGGACAGTGTCTTTCCCTCCCTCTAGATTGAGTTTTTTCTGGCCAAAAAACACATTCCAGAGTTTTTCTAATTTCCTTATGGCTGGCTTCACTTGTAAGCAGCCACACAGTTGGCCAAGGTCAGCAAGTCAGGATGCCTCAAGTCTCTTGAGAGTTGTAATTTTTATATCAAAATGGAGGTTATTAGGGCGGTTTATCTCCCCAGCTGTTTTCAGACAGTGTGCTGACCACCCAGTGGACGAGACCAGGGTGGGTGGAAATGGAAGAGACTATTTGATGTGACTCAAAAGAAAAAAACGCAAGATTCTTCGGGAAAAGTCTATCATGGCAGGAGACCATGAAATACTTGTCTTAACTCATTTTGTACTCTAGATTGTACACCTACCTCCTGTGAGCACCCCTTAAAAATTGAGACAAAGTAGAAGACAGCACTGAGAATAATTTAAGAAAGGGAGGGCTTGAAGTAAGGTCGTGTCAAGTTTATCAAATAAAGAAAATAGAGAGATCTAATCTCTTCGATATTTTTAATTTGTTTTGTTTTCATCCCGTTTTGAATGGTATTGAAAATTCAACAAATAATTTAACATTCATTTAGTAAACCTTATGTAAACTCTTCTAGTTTCCTAATTTTATAAAACTGGATTTATAGAACCGACTCCTATAAATGGCCTATCAAGTAGATTTACTATCTGTAAATATTGGAAGTACGAATAGAGTGAAAGAATATTGTGATTTTATGGTTCTGTTTTGTTCATGGATGAATCAGTAGCTTTTCTGATTCAATGATTAATTTAAACCTTAATTAACCTTTGTCTAACACAGTAAAGAGAATTTGGTTTATTAAGAGACATGCCCATTCTTATTATGTTACAGAGAATGTAAACTTCATATATGAGGAAAACAGGCTTATTCATTACAATAGTCTTAGCACCTGGAACAGTCCCTGACAAATAGTAAACATTAGACAAACTATTTGCTGAATAAATGCATCTAAATCAGTGATTTCCCTGATTGAAAAGAGACAAACCATAAAACAAAAATGAAGACAAATCACGTCACTATAGGAAACTTAGGTAGAACCCAGAAATTTGAATGTTTTAATAGATTGCCCAATGATTTTGATGATCACCTAATTTTGGTAACCACCAACTATCTGTAGCTTAGTACCATGTATCAGAAACCACATATGAGCCCAGAGACATGGAGCTCATTAAAAAAAAAAGAAAAAAAAAAAAAAAGAAAGGAAAAACAAGAATGTCTTTAAAAGAAGCATAACCCATCAGGTTAACACATATTTTTATGTCATTCTCTACTGTTGTACACAAATTCCATTTTACTCATTTTCTTTACCTGTCAGGCTACTGAAGACATAGGGTTTCCAATCCCTGAATTATGGATGCTTATAACTCAGCTTTGGCAGACTTTCAATTTATATGAAAACTTCAATTTGATATTTTTTTGTTTTGTTTTATTTTTATATTTCTTATAAGAAAAGGAGTGCATTTTTGAGATTAAAAAATAAGAAAACCAAGAAGAAACTTGAACTAGATGTCTTTCAAAATAGCTTCTGATTTTGAAGTTCATCATGAGTGGCTTTATGAAGGCTCCTTATGAGAAAGGTCTCGAGTATTTAGTACATTTTTCAGGTCTCTAATATTGCCTTTATGTAGAGAGGGATGCATAAAATACAAGCAAAAGAAGTGGTTAATGCCTTAAGGACTGAAAATAGTTCTGCCTTCAAATGCAGGGATCTCGGTAGGTTTCTTAAAATAGAATGTTGTTTTAAGAAAAAGGCCCACTGAAGACTAAGATTTACTGCTTTCAGTTTACCAGTGTGACAATAAACTAAAAAATTATTTATTAGTTTGGAAGTGTGTAGGGCTTCTTCTTCTGGCATTGTTTCTCTTCAGCCTTATTTCTTACGTCCTCTTACATCTTATCTCTTACCTCCTCTCTGAACTTTGACCTAAATATTTTCAGTACCTGGAAATATTGGTAATATTGGTAATATCATCTGGAATATTTCTCTCACCTCCTTCTCTTGACCAATTATCTTCTTAGATGCTCATCAGAAATCACTGTTTATCCCTAAGGGGGAGAAGAGGTCTGATGTAATTCACAGGGCTGGTTGCTTCAAGAAATGGTGCTCTACCACGGACTTAGGTTCAGTCTTAGCCTCTGGTAAACATTACGATGTGGCAGTAACTAGGCTAGCCTTGGTGAAAAGGAGCCCATGCATAGCTTCCACACATCCTGGCCACTCTTTTCATCATCCCGTTGCCCAAGAACATTTAGGCACTGGAGTAGCAGAGGAACCAAGTTGGTTAATATCCACAAGACAAATCATTCTATTCATCTTCTTATTTAGCACTTATTCTGTGGTGGGCACTCTTTGGTCCATAACTGAATAGCCAAGGCATTTCTTATTATTGATAAGTCTGTGTATAACTGTACTTCAGATTACTTTTCCTTCCATATTAGGTGAATGACCCAGTATACTGCTCTTATCTCTGCTTGCTAGTAAGATTTCCTTGAACATCATCCTCTAGACAAATTTAAGTGGAGATGTCATGGAATGGTAGTTTAGTTTTAGCTACCACCAACATACATGAAAAAGTCCAAGTTTCTTTCTTCATTATAGGATTGTAAAAAATCCCCACTTCCAGTAGGGCCACAGTTAGTTGAAGGAGAAGTGATGTATGAGCATGAAATAAAATACTATCAGGCATACAGTTGGTTGGAGTCCATTCAGAGCTAGTCATGTAACGGGCACTAAGATAAGAGACAGGTGAGGTAGAGAGGACCTTACGTGTGCATGTGAAGTACCTGATACACACCCTCAGTGTCTCCACAGTGTCTGACTCCTGGCAGGCGCTAATGGTATTTGTGATTTTTATCACCAGGAGCATGATACCATCAACAGCAATGGAGAAAGTTAACTCTTCTGTGAAGTTAAGGAGAAAATCTTCAAAACCTTTTAAATGGAAGGAGCTGAAACTAAAATGGCTACAGTAGACTGGAAGAGAGAAAGAGGCAGTGGCAAAAACAGACTCAAGAGATGTAATAAAGAGGATCAAGTATGCCTGAGAGAATAAGGAAGGATGACAAGGTAAAAAATGAGGCAGGGAATTCTGGAAAGTTCTGAAGCACAGTGTGAATATTTACATGACTTGGGATCTACTGGGAGACCTGAACAGTTGTGAGAGTTCATTTTATGTCAACCTGACTAGGCTAAGGGACGCCCAGATAGCTAGTAAAACATGATTTCTGGGTGTGTCCGCGAGAAGGTTTCCAGAAGAGATTAGCATTTGAATCAGCAGACTAAGTAAAGAAGATCCTCTCACCAAAGTTGGTGGGCATGATATAATTGGATAAGGGCCCCCCAAGAATAAAAATGCACAGAAAGCCAAGGAACTTGGGCTTTCTGACCCTGGGGCTGGTAGCACTGCACCCCCTTCAGAGTGGAGGTTACATTGTCACCGATCATGGTTCTCAGGCCTTCTGATTGGACCTGAATTATTCCACTGGCTTTCCTGGTTCTCCAGCTTGTGGACAGCAGCTCATGGGACTTCTTGGCCTCCATAATCATGTGAGCTAATTCATATAATAAATCTCCTGTTACTTCTACCTGTATTTATCCTATTGATTCTTTCACTGGAGAACCCTGACTAATACAGGAGTGTAGTGAGTACTGACATTTTTAAGACTGCTAATTTGCAGAGGACTAATTTGCAGCAGTTCTTATAGGTTGTAAGTGCAAGCTGTTGCAGTAAGAGCTGTGAACTTGAAATCTAGTGGTTGGTGTTTTAATTTTGACTTTGCCACCTAGAGTATTTTTCCTTAGCTGCAAATGTGAGAGATGGAATAGAAGGTCTTTGAGCCTCTTTCAGGCTTGATCATTATACAAGGATGATTACAAATTAGAACCCTAGGATTCTGTGAGTATCCCAGTGAGACATCCTCAAAGTTTGACAAAAGGTAGAATCACAGGGTATGCAGGTGTGGAAAGTGCTATATAAAATATAAAGTAAAATGATTAGATGTGCAAGTGATTAGATAGCTAAGTATCAGCTTGCAGAAATGTGATAGAGAAGATGATCTTACAGGGCATAGGGAAGAACGGTAAGAAGCTGCATTTTAATAGGGATGTTAGTGAGGCATTCCACTGGACCCAAATGAGAGAGAAAGTGAGCAACAGCAGGGATTTTGTTGATCTCTGCATGTCCATGTATCTGGTAGATAAATTCATGTGAGAAGATAAAGCTATTTAAAAATCCCAATTTAAGTATCTTAGATTGGAGTCTCATGAAACTTCCTTTACAAATGAATTGTATGATATGTTCTGGAATAGTGACTTAGTAATACAAAGTAAACAGCCACAACCAACACTGCCCCTCCCCCCATCCCTGCCAGCCTATCAGGGACTAGGGGATTTATAGTACGTAATTGAAGAAAGAAGGAATGCAAAAGGGAAATAGTTTAGTCTTGCTAATGTTGAAGTAACATGACAAAACTATTGTTTCACATAGAGATTCACATTAGTGACATATAAAATGATGGTTAGGAGAAAACTTAGTTTTTAATGCAACATTTCAGTATGCAAATTAAAAATACCACAACTAGACCATAGCTTTTACTCCTTCTAAAACTGCTATTAGCTTGATTCAGGAGAAATTCTAATTATTCTCTCAAGGAATGGACACCAGTATAACCAGACTGGTCTTTACCTTGCGTGTAAATAAATTGACTAGCTGGCTATCATCTGACATTATCTAGCTATTTCCTCTTTTCATACTTTTGGTGCAATACGATGTGAATAATATGGCATTTGCATATGAATTCAGGTTAGGCAGGATTAAATCAGAGATGAATTCAAACATTATTTTCACTCAAAATTTAAGTGTCAATGATGGGATGGCAGATGACTTCAGTATGCAAATATTTTGGTTTTCATGGAGATAGGATGGATTCCAGCACAAACTACTTCCACCTGCAGAATTTTTCTCAATAAAAATATGGTCATGTTGTCTTTGGTCCACTTTCTTTATAAAGACACTCAATTTTCTTCACTTCACTATAATAGCCCTGAGAAGCATTCTCCATGACTAAGGTTAAGGCGGAGGATACAGACATAATGCCATACTATAAAACTGTAGTTTTATCCATCTGGATCAACTTTCATGTTACTATTATCCATATGGGAAATTGCAAAGAAAGCAGAAATATGACTATCATTAGATTTATAAAATACACTGAAATAAAACAGAATAGGTTTTCTATCAACTTTTTTGTCATTCTGGACAAAGGAATGTGCCAATCATCCAACTATTTATATTTCCATATACAATTGATTACTCTTAGATATTTATATCTAGATATGTTGTCCTATGAAAAAAATCTTTCCTAGTGGTCTAGTGTTATCTGACTCCTTCCCACAACTATGGCATATTGTAAATTGTCTGGAAGAGTCTAGTTACAATGTTTAGTCCTTTAATCTCACAGCAAACTGAAGGTTGATTTGACCCATACTAAATAAGGGTAGAAAAATAAAAAAGAAGACATTGGTGATAAACAGTGCTTAATTCCATTTTGCAGAAAACAATCAAGTCTCTTTCTGTAGGATAAAGCTGAAAATGGCAAAAGCTCACACAAATATACAGTGCTGTATCATTCTCAGGTTAATAAAAACAATTTATATGCAGGGTAGTGAACAAGAGGAAAGTTATGGAAAACATTTCTCACCCAAGGACAGTGTACCAGATGTGTTAAGACTTATGGGAGCAATCAGAGGTGACCAAGTCTCAGTGGCAGGCCTTATTAAGTTAGACAGTGACCCAGCACCTTCAACTTATTAAGCTGTCGAGAACTTCAGTGATTAAAACCAAAGAAAGGTCAGATACAAACCTTCAGAATGTCCCTGCACTGGTATTTTCTTATAGGCATTAGACCCTCATGGAAATGTTTCTCTTGACTTTAAAAAAATTAGGTATTTGAACTGGATGTATCCAAAGCTTGAGAGAAATTTAACTAGATGATGCTTCCTCAAGACTTCTCATATTAGTTTCTTAACTTGAATCCATGTCTAAAGAAGCATCCTTAGAAGGTTTTGTGTTTCATCAGAACTGAGGCCAGAAGAACAGATTCATGGTGATGTTAACATCTTCAGATAGGACCTAGAAGATGAGTGAGACTTATAGCCCCTATTAGAGATACTGGGAATAAACTTTCAAAACCTTATAATTAATACATGTAAAAGTTAAAATTGGAAATTTAAATCCATTCCAAATCATATCTTATGCTTTAAATAGTGTATGGGTTTAGATAACTTTTCCCTGTCCTTTTCCTCTGTCTCCTTTTCTAAATGTATCTGTCCCTGTGTTATGATATTTAGCTACAGGAAACTCTGAATCCATTCACATGTAAATGTATAGGTATAGGGGCATCATTTATATGTAAATACATACTATTTATGTATCTAGGATAATGTTAAATATTAGGCTTTCTGTTGTCTTGGAATCTAAGCAGAAGTCTCAATTCCATATGCACCTGAACCCTTCAGCTCTAAGGCGGAAAGTTGTTACATCGTTTCTGCAGCACATGCCAAAGTATTGTGAAACTGGTTCTGCAAACTTGAGCCTGTTGTGGATCTGTAGGACCTGAAAGAGAAAAAAAAAATAGGAAGGGCTATTTACCACTACAAACCTCCCACCTACCACCACCAGGGCTCTCTACCGTATTTCCCTTACTTCCTTTCCAAGGAAGTTTGCCTTCAAGAGAAGAGTTTTACAGTTGCCTAGAGTTTGAAGGTCATAGGAAGGGGCCACTGCTCCTGTAGGGAGAATTCTGTAAGCAGCATAACAATGGAGAGGGCCCAGAGGAGAGTAACATGGAACCACTCACGATGCAAAGGGTCAGTGGGAACGCCGAGGAAGGGAAACTTGCCTCAGTCTTCTCACAAGGGACTCCACTATTTCACAGAACCACTTCCAAGGCACAGGGCTATAGCAGAGGCCAAATTACCACTAATAGCGGTGCTGAAGGGAGGAGGGGTTGTATGGCAGCTAACTGGAAGAGGCTTCTGGAAGCCCCAAAATTCCCTGTGAGAGGGAAAATCAGAACCCTTGCAGTACATTCCTCCCTCCTATTCCAGGATTTCACCGGGTTGGGGAGAAACTTAAATTTGCATCAAAATTTAGAGTTAGATGATACTTCCTTAACTGGACTTTTATTATGGAAGTGCAACCTGAAAATTTGTGGGATCTGCCTTTGCACTAAGACATTTACATACAGTGCTCTGATAGGAGTATAAATACAAATACTATTTCTGGGAAAAGACATGGCATTATACATTAATAATTCTCTCAGAAATTAATATTATTTGCTTTTTATCTTCCTATGAATTGATCTCTAAGAAATAATCAAAACTCAGACAACAGCATGCATCATGATATTACTTCAAATAATAAAAACACGGAAACAATTGTATCTAATAAGAGAATGGTCCAGTACATTATGGAATATCAGTATAATGGAGAGAGATTGCATAACCATTTAAATTGTTATTTTCAGAGATTAATATATGGGCAAATGCTTAGCATATAATGTTAAGTGAAAAAGAAAGATTCAAAATTGTACATGAATTTTAATATCAATTTAAATATTTATGATTACGTAAAATATGTATGCCTAAATAAAAAGATTGAAACAAAATATTAAGAAGTGTTATAATCAGTTGGAGTATGGATTGGTGACTGTATTGCTTTATTTGTGCCTTTTTAAATTTTCGAAGTTCTATTAAATGAATATGTATTGCATATATTATAATTGGAAGACACAAAATATAAAGTGATTTATTTTACGTATACAATAAGCAACATTTTTCCTATTATTTATGTTATTAATAAAGGTGGCATAACAGAACACATTGGAAATTCTGAATTCAATATATTTTATAATATAAATTTAAAATCTTACTTTAAAACTATGTTTTGACATGAGCAATGTAATTTTAAATACAAGATTTCATAGAAAACTTATGGATTTGCTGTCATTTCTTAAAAAGTATTTTTGAACACTTTTGTAATTTTTCTATCCAAAAAAGAAAATTTTTTACTGATATAAATGATATTTTCACATATGGGTTTTTATTAAGATATTAGTTCATATTCCTTTAAGATATGTGGTTTCTATTCCATTTCCTATGCATCTTAAATTCCTATATTTCTAATATACTTAACACAAAGAATGATTCAGTTTTGGAATACAAATACTTAAACATGAAATTTTACAGTTAATATATGTGAGAAAGCTTATAGATGATATTGTCTTCATTTGGAGACACAGATCTCACAATTTTTCAGATTCCTATCTGTTCCTTCTTTTTCTTTATCAGTATTCTCCCTGTGTTGTTTTCTCCTGGCTTTCTGACTTAGATGAAAATCCTCACCACATGGCTTCCTAGGTGGCCATCAAAAGGTTGTAAGATGCAAACTGGCACCTGAGGAGTTGACTGTCAGTGATGTGACCCTTGATGAAAGGGAAAAGGAGATTAGAAGGTGTCGGGCAAATAAATTCCTTTCCTTTTCTTTCTCTTCTTCATTGAGTCCTCAGAGGCTGGCTTTCTTCTTGCAAACCCTACAAACAAGTTTTGAGGGGTAAAGACAAGTCAACCCGTCATCTCTGTGGTTCATTGTTAAGCAGAAACCAGTGTGGTAAACACGTCGTGGTGCACTGGTTTCTCCTACCTTTGTTTGTTTCACTTTTCCTGTTACCTTCCCCATCAGAGTGGACACCTCTCAAAATGTGCTAGCACCTTAATCCTTACCTTATGCTTTCCTAGTTAGAAGAACCAGTTTATGACACTTTCCATGTGGGGTGACTTCTTTCCCTATCAGTTGACTTGGTATAGTTTGGGCCAAAAGTTTTGCTAATGCATCTGTCTTTGCTATTATTTTGATAACCTGAATGGAAAAAAATGTATGATCTGCAGAATGGAAGCTTATTTCTTTAGACACCTGAAATCATGACTGAAAAGATGACTCTGTTGGCGCCAATTTTTTTGAAAAGATTATATTTATTTATTTGCGAGAGAGAGAGAGAGAGAGCAAGAGCGAGTACAGGCAGGCCGAGTGGCAGCAGAGGCAGAGGGAGAAGCAGGCTCCCCACCGAGCAAGAAGCCTGATGTGGGACTCGATCCCAGGACTCTGGGATCATAACCTGAGCTGAAGACAGCTGCTTAACCAACTGAGCCACCCAGGTGTCCCTGTTGGAGCCAGTTTTAAGGTTGTGGGGATAATACCAGTATTCTGGTAGGAAGAGAGAAAGAGTTTCTTTAGTATAGTCCAGGGGGAAATGACTGCCTTCAAATTCATTATGTTCAAAGTTGCATAGCACAGTCCAGATTCTATCAGAATTGTGGTTTCCAACCCAGAAGTTGATCTCAAATGTTATCTGATACTCAGTGAACAAACTAAGCCCCATGAGATTAGAAGTGGATTTAATCTGGATTCTACTAGACAGGGCTATTTTATGTCTAAAAATCTTGATTCATCTCAGCAGGGGCCACAGATGGATTCAAGAAGATCATGGTGATGCAAGCGTGGCTATGTGGCGTGAGGTGAATGTGGTGAGAACTTTGTCCTTTATACCGAATTCAGAATGAGAATGGACATGGACAATGGTGTTTGGAAGGAAGTCTATAATTTGGTGAATGAAAGTGCCTATGAGGTGTTAAAACAGAAAGGATAAATACATTTTCTACTGGTGTGTGACTTATCTGATTGAATCCACATTTAAAACAATATCTAGGTTCATCCAGTATCAGTGATTAAAAAAAAGGTATACGGCATGCAGGATAAATTCTTCTGACCCTAAGTACTCAAGGATTACCTTTTGTTATCATTAAGAACACGAGAGTAGATATATTTGACATCCAGAAGATAGAAAGCAACTATGATATCTGTGTTCTGTGCTGAGGAAATGTAGCTCCAATGTGAGTAACTGAGCCTTCAGTTATCATTCATATTCATGGATCATACTTTACCTATTTCTTTCTACAGCAGGAATTTGGGCCCATGGTAACAAAACATGCTAATAAAATGCTTGCATTTTAACGTACGAAAGAATTAAATTGACCACCATAATGTGCCAAAAAAAAAAAAGGAAAATAAAGAAGACAATATAAAAAATTACATGGTTCAGTCTAAAACTAGGTAGAAATATGAGAGTGAATTTTCTCTAATGAAGCAATTAGACTAAGTATCAGACAATGTTCCTTTTTATAATATGCTCTCTGTCTGAACAGCTGAAGTTCTGGGTTATATTTTTAAATAAGCCAATTGGTGATTAAAAAATAATAACTTTAATTTAGTTCTAAAATTATAAAATTAACATAATTTTTACTGTGGACCTTATGAATAGTAAAGAAAAGCATATGAAGGGAAACAAAATTTGCAACACCTTTGGAAAATCATTGCTAATTTGTGTTTGTGCCCCCAAATTTTTTATATTTTTTTTACACAGATGCATATATCCAAATTAAGATAATACTACATAGGCAATATTGCATTCTATGTGGGAGTTTTTTGTTTTTTGTTTTTTGTTTTTTTTGGTCATCAGTTTTCTGTATATTTTCCAAAACTTTTCATATTCTTTGAAAACAATGTTTAATAGTTCATATTATTACTTTGTATGTCTGTAGCTTGACTTATTTACTCAGGAATTCATTTGTGGTTATTTAGGTGGTTTTTCCATTTTCCTCTCAGAAAGAACTCTGTATTAAGCATCCTTAAACATACTCTTTTTTTTTTTTTTTTTGGTGAATCACCTATTCTGGTTCAAAGAGAATACAAATGTAAAATTCTTTTGATATGTATTACTGAGTTATTTACAAAAACTGGAGGTCAAAATGTTATTCTATGTATTTTCAATTTATATTTTGACTATTTATTGAAGTTTAACTTTTTAAATTTATTAGAAATTTTATCTATTATTTATGAGTCTTAATGCTTTTAATTATTTTTCTCCACAAGAATTCATCTTACATATTGGGTTATAAGAACTCTTTACATATTAAATCTTTTTATGAGTGTGCTAGACAGGAATAAAGATGGAAGACAAATTACTTGTTTTCACAAGCTTATTTTGGCATACAATACATAAAAAAAATCAGCAAACAAGGAAATAAGATATTTGGTTATTTCAGACAAAGATATTTCTTTTCATCTGATCTTTTAGATAGCAATAGGTGTAGTAGGATTTAGAAGGATGATGCCTTAGCTGTTGTGTGCAGAACATGGTAAGTTTCTCTGGTTCTAGAGTCTTTATCTTAAACACATATATATCATTTTATTGTTTTCCTTATTTAGCTCTTGCCCACTTCTGGTCAAATATCTTCCTTTGTATTTTATATTTTTTGTTTTTATGGATAAGATCTCTCTTTGCATTATGTTTCCTAATTGGCTATGGTAGGTGACTGACACTAGTTATGATATCTATAATTTGAGTTTTGGTGCCAAATGTTAAGATCAGGGTGAGCCAATTACCACAGGGTGCCACTCAAAATTTCCCATGATTGAGCTCCCAGGATTCAATCTTCCTAAGTTCCTAAGCTCATACTTAGTATAGAAGTGTCAGAGTTTAAGAACCTGATGATAACCACAAATCTTAGCTTTATTAGAAGTATTTATTTCTTATTTCTTATTTTTTTAAAGATTTTGTTTATTTATTTGACAGAGAGAGAGATCACAAGTAGGCAGAGAGGCAGGCAGAGAAAGAGAGGGGAAGAAGCAGACTCCCCGTTGAGCAGAAAGCCCGCTGCGGGGCTCGATCCGAGGACCCTGAGATCATGACCTGAGCCAAAGGCAGAGGCTTTAACCCACTGAGCCACCCAGGCGCCCCTATTAGAAGTATTTATGTCTATTGGTAGTTTATGTCTTGAAGTTGTACTATGAAACCAGCTATTTAACAAAACACCTTGTGTTTTGCATCTAGTCAAGTTTAAGAAACTTTTAAAAGGTATTTATACCTTCTAAAAATCCACTTACTATTACTCAAGTTGTTGAATTTCTTTTCTTGCAGGTTTTCACTTGAAAGAGAGTTGATTCATCGTGATTAGACAATGGTGAATGAGACTGAGGAGCTGTCTCTGCTTCCTGACTTCTCACTTGACCAGGGAGGATGTGAATGGTTTGTATGAAGGGGGTTGAGTGACTGTTACTATGGAACAATCCCTAGGAATGATCTTGTCTTCCCATCTGACTATCTACAGTGTATATCTATGACACTAATTACTACATAGGGTCCCTGACAGATCACATTAGTTCAGGGAGAACATAAGAATCAAGGAAAACATTCTCATATCATTTTCCTGAAAATCTGCCTATGGTTTGCCAGTAAAGTTTTGGGACTTCTTTTCCCTAGACACTCAAAAATTTTAACTACAATGTTATATTAATATAATGTACTAATATTCCTTGGTATAATTATTTTTTTCCTACTAAATTTGAAGATTTTGAAAGCTTTGTGTCTTGGGATCAAGCCTATAGGCTTGTTATTATATTTTTTCTCAGGTTTGACTGAAAAATGGTTAAGTAGGAGAATGAAAAAACATTGATGCCAAGGGTTTCTTTTCTTTTCTTTTTTTTTTTTTTTCCCCCTCTATTCACAGAAATCCCACTTAGGGGAGGGATAAATGTTTCTCTTTAACAGCCAGCCCAAACCATGACCAAACACCCCCCATATACAAATCACTTCCCATGTTCCCACATCACTGAACACTTGACTGTCACTGTGCCCGTGCTGTGATTTTTAAATTATTTATCGATCTGACTTTTCTTTACTGGATTATAACTCCAGAAAGGTAAGAAATTGGTCTTATTTTTTCATTGTGTCTTCTTCACACCACTGTACAGGGCAAGGCATATGGTAATCGCTTATTGAGTGAATCAATAATCCATTGAATAATCATTTTATTTTGTTCTCACATTGCTTCTGAACTTGATCAACAGCAGAGTCTGCCAAATGCTTTTATAAGCTATTTTAATTCTATATCAAGTTATGAAAACTTAAACAATTTTCTGTTAAAAAATAAAATGTTTGTTTTCACTGTGCTTCTCTTCAACTTACAGAGTAAATTCATGTTTCGTTTGATGAGTAAGTGTATTTAGACATTTATCTGGCACACTTGAATAAACTCCTCTGAGATGATAGATCAGTGTACTGTTTTTAAAGTAATAGTATAGCATGTGGAATTTACTCTGACAGCTTCTAGCAGCAGTAGTAGCTAAAACTCAGTAGACGTATAGCATTTACTCTGTGCCAGTCTAGGAGTGAACTTAAAACTATTTGCCAGGCATGATTTAAGGACTTTGGATATATTAATTTGTTTAACCTTGTTCATCGTTCTGTGAAGTTGGTATTATTACTCCCATTTTACATATGACAAAATTAGAGCAGGGAGAAGTTAAATCCAATACACAAGGTTATGTGGCTGGTAAGTGGAAGAGTGACTATGAGACAGCCACCTGGCTTCACAGCCTACGTCCTGACCTCTATGCCAATGACTCTGCTAGTTTAGATCCCATTTCGAACACAATGCTGAGGAAGAAAAATATGAAGGGATAAAGAAAGAAAGAATTGCAGAAAGGTAACTTACCTGGAGTTTCAACAGCATCCACATGGGTTTCAGAGAATTTTATTGATAGTAAAAGTCTCTCAGATTCTGAATCAGAAGCTCACATTCAAAACAAAAAATTCTGAGATGAAAAAGCGTCACCCAAAGTGCCCACTGCAGTCTGTAATGGCCAAACCAAATCCAAAACCTTTGAACAAACAGCCCTGTGTGATCTGCAGTGTTCTTTCATGTACGAGTGGGAATTTTTCAGCCAAGACTAATTAATTAGTGCTAGTTAAGAAAGACTGCCCACCTGGGTTTTCACTCCTTTCACACCCCCAAATCTCCCTGAATCTTGGCTACGAGAAAGGGGTACCTGAGGCTGCCAGCCCATCCTTTGTGCCTTTCAGTTTGTCCCCTGCCATCTGTCTGGCATCGTCACCACCTCTCACCCCAAACCCGCCCCTCCAGCTTTCAGGCAGCCTGACTGGCCGAGTCATTCTTTCAAAGTCACTTCGGCTTCTGATTTTCTGAGGTTAGGAAAACAATGAGATTTTGAAGATTTTTAATAAAAACATTTGACTGTAACGAAAGTCATCCATTTTGTCATGGGCCTGAATAAGATAGAAGCGAAGCAGGAATTGTTTTAAAGGGTGGTAGGGAAGAAACTTCTTACCAGGGTTTCTGGGTCGCTAGTGGGTTAAGCCTCTGTCTTCGGCTCAGGTCATGATCTCAGGGTCCTGGGATCGAGCCCCCCATCGGGCTTTCTGTTCAGCACGGAGCCTGCTTCCCCTTCTCTCTCTGCCTGCCTTTCTGCCTACTTGTGATCTCTCTCTCTCTGTCAAATAAATTAAAAAAAAAAAAAAAAAGAACCTTCTTACCTGACAACTGTATAACTGTATTAACCAGAAACCTTCATTCAGGTATGGTCTGAAAGACCATATTGTTACTTCAGAAGGGGTACCATCAAATTGTACCAGACATTATATTACATTCATACAAACTGATGTCAGCTTGGGAGGAGCTTGTGTTTCTTGAGGGTTTGTGTGGCAGGTGCCTTATGCATACTACTTCACTTGATCCTCAGTAATAGGGGAGGTAGGTGCTATTTACCTACCTTAGATAGGTGTTATCATATCTTCTCACAGATTGTAAAATAAAAACAAACAAACAAACAAAAAAACACAAACAGAAATATTACATACTATTTCTCCAGTCTCAGAGTCAGTAGGTTGCAAAGATGGAATTTGATATAAGTAGTTTTTGGCTCCAAATGTCAAACTCCTTCTATAATACAATTCTAAAAGAAAAAAAAAAAGATTTAATTTAATTAAAAAAGGACTAGAGAAGCAACCAGGGACAGTGCCTGGAGAGGGCAGTCCTGGCTGGGAAATTCTGGGAAGCCAGAGGGTGACATATAATCTAAGAGTCTCTGAATGTTGACGAATAGGTAAAGAATAAAACATCCTAGGAAAGTCAAGGATGTTCCCTCCTTTGCAATACTTCTGAACGCTTGCTGTTCACGGCTGGCTAGAGTCAAACACTAGAAAGGAGGTCAAAGTGGATGTTACAGTGAAGAAATCCCAGTTATTTTTTAAAGATTTTATTTATTTATTTGAGAGAGAGAAGAGGAGGGGAGTAGGGGAAGAAGCAGAGGGAGAAACAGACTCCCCATTGAGTGGGGAGTCCTATTTGGGGCTGGATCCCAGGACTCTGAAATCATGACCTGTGCCAAAGGCAGATGCTCTACTGACTGAGCCACCTAGGTGCCCTGAAGAAACCCCAGTTTTGAAGATCTGTTTGCCTACCTCTATTCATAAGACTCTAAACTTCTAAATTTGCACCGCCTCTTCTAAAGGTGTTGTTTAAAAGCTATTGTCTGCTACCAGATGAAAGACGGTGAAGAGGGTAATGATGGAAATGGAAGTGGTTGTTTGAGATATTGGGATGGTAGAATCCACAGGATTTAGGATCTGTTGGAATGTGATGGAAGAGCAGCTATGTAGGCCACCAAGGAGGCCTGGAGTTGTGGAGCTGGAGGTGAGGTGGAGGTGAGGAGGGTGTGGGGTCTGTGTGTGGTGCTGGTAGGACATCTTGGTGGAGACGATCAGAAGGGAGTTTGCAGTGGCAGAAAGCTTGTCCTTGTAGGTAATGGTTAACATGTCCATTTGCTTAAAAATGATAGTTGAAGTCAGGCTTCTACAGGTGGCTCTTCTGGGAAAGACGAGAGACTAGGTAAAGGGACCAAGGACAGAAACTTTGGAAACGTCTGTTTAGGGAGCAGGAAAAGAAATAACAGTCCAAAAAAGCAGTCTTAGAGCAATTCGAGAGCAGCAGCATGGAAGGCTCCAGAGGAGAGCTATGATGAAAAAGATCCCACAGAGCAGTTAAGGGGGAAGAAGGAAGAGAAATATCTTCCATTCGGCAGATTATTATCACACCTCGGAGAGAGCCGTTGAGTAGATCAGTGGAGCAAATGGGAGAAGAAAAAGTGAGGAAATGGAGACTCCTCTTCTGAGAATGAGCTTTTGAGAAATTTAGCCGGGAGGGAGCACAGGGGCAGAGCGGCGGTGTGATGGGAACCTGATCTAAGGAGCTAGGGGCGGGGGAGCATGAATGAGAGCGAGAGAGCAAGTCAGAGAGGAGGAGAGGCAGGAGATCCGGGGACAAGCTCTCAGAGCATGTGGAAGGGCTGGAATGAGGTCGCCGCTGAATGAGCCCTGAAATGACTTCTTCACCTGCAAGGGGAGGGAGGGAGGAGATCGAGGAAGAAGCTGAAGAGTTTGGAGAGAAACAGGAGAGACTGAGGAACTGGTTTTGATCTCACTTAAGTAGAAAGTGGAATTATTTGCAGAAAATAACTGCGGGTTGGGGCTCTGCTCTGAAGGGACTGAAACAACCTTATGCAAATTCAATCAGTTCAGAGACAAATGAGAGCATTGAACAGTAGCCGGCCATGAGCGGCTGGTTTCTGCTGAGCCCGTGGTGGAACCCGTGGTGGAACCCGTGGTGTTGTTGTAGAGCTCTCTCTAGAAGAAATTGGGAGTCCAGGAGCAGAAGAAGGGGCCTGTGACCTTTCCCTGAGGTAGTTAATTAGCATACCCCTTGTTTCCTATTGTTTACAAACGTCTTTTCAGTACTTTCAAAAACCCAGCAAATCTTTATTTTCTTTATCTTTATTGCCCTCACCCACCAACTCCAACCACCCTTATCTGCCTCAGAGGTTTCAATACATTGGTCAGAATCTTTCTCCCTCACATTTGACATCATCTTCCCATTTTTTTCACAAGATCCATCTTAATAACCTCATTGTTTCCAAGTCCCTTCTTGACTTCCTCAGTTCTGTTTAACTGCATCTCATTCCACCTAAACTTCCTAAGAGCACACCTGTACTTCTGCTACAGTCACTTTTCACAGCTGCTTCTCCGAACACAGTCTTGAACTGCGGCATCAGCTTTAAGAATCTCGGTGAGAGAGTAAAAATTTAAGTGGAAGGTAAATTGGCATATATTTTAAGCTGAAAAAATAATAGTGATTCTGCAGGACAGATTCTTCTATATCCCCAAATCTCATATGTTCTTTTTCTCTGAAGGACAGTATGTAAGTCTGCCGATTAATGAATGTTAAGTGAACACCTCCAGTTTTTAAAATGCCCCTTGAGTTTTAATATGAAGATTACATAATCCATCAAATAATGGTCACCATTTAATGAATATATTTACACTGACATAGGCATTCCATGAACATTCTGTCAACTTTTCATAGCCGTATTTCCGAAATACGAAAGTCCTCTAGCTACTCATTACCATAATTGCTATTTGATCGGTAGGATGACTCCAAACTATAGATTTACTCTGGGGTTCTTATACAGGTAAATTTCCACATATTACTTTGAAAGTGTATTTAAAAGAGAGTGTAAACATTTCTAGAATTTAAGTCATCTTCAAGAACTTAAAGTTGCTATATATCGAATGGTATAGAATGATATTTTTTTCAAAAGGTAGGGTCTGTATAGCTGTTCAGTTAGAATTCCAGCTGTGGGATCATGACAGTTCAAGCCAAAGTTTTCATAAGTCTCAGTTTCTTCATCTATAAAATTGGAAAATAATAGTTTCATACAGATAACATCAGACTGTTGTTAAAACAGATTGTTGTTAAAACAATTAAATGAAGTAAGACATATATGGAACACAGTAACTACTCAATACGTACCAGGTAATATTATTACTATTATAGTTACAATTGTATCCCACTAATATTCTTTTTTTTTTTTTTAAGATTTTATTTATTTATTTAACAGAGAGAGATCACAAGTAGGCAGAGAGGCAGGCAGAGAGAGAGGAGGAAGCAGGCTCCCTGCTGAGCAGAGAGCCCAATGCGGGACTCGATCCCAGGACCGTGAGATCATGACCTGAGCCGAAGGCAGCGGCTTAACCCACTGAGCCACCCAGGTGCCCCTCCCACTAATATTCTTGAAAAATATTCCCAAGCACTAGTTAATTTCACAGGCCTTCAGAATGTTCCCCTGAGATAACATGTAAGGGCATCCTTATTAAATAGGTTTAATAACATATATAATTTTATTGATGCTTCAGTTATCATGAGAGGAAACTAATTCTTTGATAGTATAGATTCTATTTTTCTGATGCTAAAAAAAAAATCCACATTTTTTTTCTTCTCTCTAGGTGGCAAAAAGGAAAGAGATCCTGATATTTTGATACCGACATCCCTCCGCTCCAGTTCCCATCCTGGCTTATTTCATCAGTGAACTGGTTTGCAGATCCATGGTCTAGAGGCTGGCTGCTTCCACTCCCTTGGTGCTTTCATCCTTCTCTCCCACCATCTCATGACGATCCCCCAGGGGTGCCCTGTTAGGAACTGGGTTGTCATCCTCAAATTGGCATGGCTGCATTCAATAGCATTGCTTCTGGTGATGTGTTTGTTAGCGGGCTGTTTGCTAATAATACCTGATGAAGTATCACCACCATTAAGCTTCTTGAAAATGAGCGTGATGTGCTGTGGAAACTCTGGGATTAGGGTACATAGTAATGATGAAGTTTGGTTCCAGACCAGCTGTTTGTGACAAAGGGCTAGGGAGTTGAGACAGTCCTGAGCTACACTCTGTGCAGAAAGAGAAGATGCAAAGAAATCATCTCTCCGATGCAGATTTCTTTCTGATCTCAGTGACAGTTTACCCCAAGGGACTCAGAGGCTGGAAATTTTTTTGTAATGAGCATTTTGCTTGTCTCACAACTCCAGAATAAAGTTAGCACCTTAACTAAGGGGTAGAGTTTATCAAAAAGGTTAAAATCAGCGTAAAGTGATAAATTAGAGAAAGTTGCTTCCAATTTTCTGCAGTTTATAACTCTAAAAAGCTTAAGATTAGTGGCTTTCTAAACAAAACAAAAAAGAGGAATGAATCAGAATTTCTTGGGAAGGTTGTTAATAACTCAAATTCTAGGTGTTTCCCCTAGAGATTCTGATTCAGTGGGCTCCATACAGTGTCTACAACACTGTGTTTTAGCATATAACCCAGTCGGTTCTGACTCAGGTGGTCTTAAGAAAACTCCTTGTGAGGCAATGACACAGACTTCCCAGAGACCTAGAATTTAATCTTTATTTTTTCTTTCTCCTCCTTTCTGTTCTCTTCCTCCTCCCCCTCCTCCCCCTTTCTTCTTCCTTAAAGACTTTTTAGAGAGAGAGCAAGAGAGAATGGGGGAGCACGAGCCAGAGGGAGAGAAAGAGAGAGAGAGAACCTCCAGGAGACTCCCCACTGAGCGAGGAGCTGGACACAGCGGTTCGAGCCCGGAACCCTGAGATCATGACCTGAGCCGAAATCGAGAGTTAGATGCTTAACTGACTGAGCCACCCAGGCACCCCTAGAATTTAATTTTTAGCTGCCATTGTACCCTGTTGTATTCAGACAACGAAATCCACATGAAAATGCTCTCCCAAGTTTCTGTTCTCTTTCCATGCATGGATTCATGTTTCCACTTGTCAGTTAGATCACACTCCTTCACTTTCTATGTCAAATTGCTGGCAGTTTTGCATTCGTTCTCCGGGTCCATTCTCTACCCATCCAATCCACCTTGTGTCCAGGAGGCCAGTCTCAAAATACTGTATCTAACAGTGTCCTTTGCCTTCAGGAGGCCAGTGGAGAGTGAAGGCAGCATTTATGTTTCTTCTTCTTCCAAAGAAGTCTGTCAGTGGCTGAATTTCTCTACTAAAGCATTGACTAGGAGGCATCATACTATAGGTCAGGCTGGATTCTGGTAACTGCCCCCTTCCCTTGCCCTTCAGGCCTAGAAGACTTCTAGTTTCTTAAGATTGTCTAATGGTACTTCCCTAGCTCTTGTTGGTTTTATGGAACTCTATTTGTACATTGTGAGAGTCCTATGGTTAAACCCTTTTCAATGATTCCTTTTGAGTGTGACACACTTTTCCTGAGGGAACCCTGACCAACAATTTAAGTAGCTTTATACTAGTTTCTGAGAAGGTCATGCAAAATAAAGCATGGTCAGAAATGATTATTCTGAACTGGGGTAAGTACTGTGTAGAAGACGTATAGAGCAATAAGTGAACAAAGTTGAAAGGAAAAAGGTATTTGTCCTGGCCATTGGGAAAAAACTTATAAATGAGATGACATTGCTGTAGGGTCTGAATATTATTTAGAAAGTCCTTAGGTGGGAAAATGGAAGGAAAGCCATCTGCAGAGCTTCCCTGTATGCTGTTTGCCATCAGACTCCCTGAAGTCACGATTGTCTCTCACAAGAGTCAATGCTATGCTATTCTCTTATTTCATCTTCCTGCAATCGATTCCCCAACACAGCAGAGGTGTGATCTTTATAAAACATAATTAGGATAATGTGAACATATATGTGCTTATAAGTAAAAGAATCATATTTTCAAGTTCTTTGCAGCTAAACCTCAGAATGCATAGAAGGTAGAGGCAGTCATCAAAAATAACGATGCACATAATCCAAGGCCTTAAATACTGCACAGTCACGGAAGGGTTTAGAATAAAAAGGTGATATGGTCAAATCTTTATCTCTGGAACTCTGGAAACAATACAAAAAATGAACTATAGGAAGAAGAGACTAGAAGAAGGAAAAACTTATTAGGAGCCTCTTCTTACATGATAGGATACTCACTGATCTCGTAGAAGTGATTCCGTTATCCATTGGAAATAGTCTCTGAAACTGATCATTTTCCACAACATTATCTTCTGGTAAAGAGTATGAAAATCCCTAGTGACAATTCACACCTAAGATTCCACAATTGCCTAGGCCTATTGTCCCGAGATAATGTAAAATTCTAAATTGCTTTAATGCTCTATTATAGGGGAAAAAATTATCATAAAAGAATATTCAAACTTCAAAATTTTTCTCAGCAATCTGATCATTATACCCTAATTCTACTTTTTAAAAACATCTTCTTTTACTCTTTCTTCAAATATATATTACTAAATTACATTATGTATTTTTCCAATAAATTTTGGCATAGATATTGAGTACATATTGTGATCCTGGAAATTTAGGACATTATTTTTTGATGGAAAGGCCTGAATGTAAAATATTGAGCATGATTTATTCTTGAGCACATTTCATTATTTACTTAAAAATAAATATGGAGAGGGCACCTGGGTGACCCAGTCAGTTAAGCATCTGCCTTTGGCTCAAGTCATGATCCCAGGGTCCTACGATTAAGCCCTGCTTTGGGCTCTCTGCTCAACAGGGAGTCTACTTCTCCCTTTACCCATCCCTCCTGCTTGTGATCTCTCTCTTACTCTTTCTTTCAAATACATAAATAAAATCTTAAAGAAATAAACATGGAGAAAGTTCCTATAAATTTACTTTCCATGTAATGGAAAATAATATCACATTCACTGTCAAATTTCCTTAAATAAAACTGATTTTATATGATTAACAACACAAAAGCAAAGTATCGGAAGAGGTGAAAGGCAAAACAAAATTTAACTACTGCCGTTTTGTGCTAGAAAGTCTTCTCATATGAAACTGTTTTTTCATTCTTTTTTGTGTGTGTATGTGGCTTTTAAAAGCAATCTTTATTAATATTCAACTGACATATAATAAGATGAATACATTAAGGTAAACAACTTGAAAAGTTATCACACATGTATACACTCATGAAACTACCATCAATCAAGATGATGAACTTATCCATCAGGGATACAGATTTTCTCATGGCTTCTGGTGTTCTCTTCTTCCCAACCTTCCTTGACCTCTACATTGACCTCCCAAAAAGAAATCTGTGTTCTGTCACTATAGATTAGTTTATATTTCCTAGAATTTAACATAAATGGCATCGTACAGCATTTTTGTCTAGCCTCTTTCGTTAGCGTAATTATTTTGATAGTTTATATTTCCTAGAATTTAACATAAATGGAATCGTACAGTATTTTTGTCTAGCCTCTTTTGTTAGCGTAATTATTTTGAAATCCATCCATGGTGTAGAGGAGAGGAATACTTTGTCCCTTTTTATGGATGAGTAGTAGTCCATATCGATACAGTAGAGTTTAACTTTTGACATATTGATGAAAATTTGGATTCTTTTCATTTTGGAGTTTTTATGAATAAAACTTCTATAAATAATTATGTCCAAGTCTTTGCATGGATATATACTTTTATATCTCTCAGATGAACCCAGGAATGGAATGGCTGGATCATATGGTAGTTATTTTTTACCTTTTTATCACATTATCAAATTGCCCTCCAAAGCATTTAAATTCCCACCAATTCCCAATTTAAATTCCCACCAACAGTGTATGAGAATCCCAGTTCCTACAAATAATTGCCAACACTTGATGTTCATTTTTAAGTCTTTTTTCATCTCTATAAGTTTGATTCAGGTATTCTTACATCCTTATATCCCCACCTTTTTGAACGTATGTTTTGATAAACTGTCTTAATTTTAACATCTGTGTCAGCTCAGGGTTGATTTCAATTGTTGGTTTTCCTCTTTATGGGTCTTCTTTTCTTCCTTGCTCATATGATTGGTATTTTTTATTAGATGCCAGACATTATTTAACATCATTGGTTGCTGGATATTTTTGTTTTCCTATAAATATTTTTGTGTCTTATTTTGTAATGCAGCTAAATTACTTACAAACAGTTTGGTCCTTTGATGTTTTTGTTAAGACTTAGTAGCCCAAATAATTCTCAGTATAAGGAACCCCACTACTGAGGCAAGATCCTTGTAATGATTCTGTCCAATGCCCTGTGAATCTTGTTTTTCCAGGCTAGTCCTGTGGGCGTGTGGGCACTGTTACCTTTACTCCTCTTGGATGCCTCTTTCCCGAGCCTTGTCTGGTTTCCTCAGAGCATGAATTGCTCAGAACCCCAGGGAATACTTGAGGCCGATGCTCCACAGGTCTCCAGGGTTCTCTTCCTGGAGAGAACTGGTTTCCTGATACTCTGTCTTGTGAACTTTAGCTGCCCTCGTCTCTCTGGTGTCTCAGCTCCATCTTCTTAAATTAGGGAGTTTCCTGACTTCCCCTAACTCCCCATATCTCTACCAAAGGCCAGAAACTCTTTCATAGCTACGATATGGGCAAAAGGTCTGTCTCATTTGTTTCCTGTCATCAAAGATCACTGCTCTTTTTCTATCTGATGTCCAACATCTTGAAAACAACTGTTCATTTCCTTGTTTATTTCATATAGAAGGGTAATTCTGGCCCTGTGACTTTATTTTGCCCAGAAGATGAAGTTATCTTTTACAATGCATAAGGTTTGTTGAAAAAAAATTTTTTTGTATTATGTATTTTATTTACTTATTTATTTATTTAAATTTTTAAAAATTTCTTTTCAGTGTTCCAGAATTCATTGTTTCTGAATTCCAGTGCTGGTTTTTTTTATGTGTGTGTGTGGTTTTTTAAATTTAAGTATATTGCAAGTGTCTTGGTTTTCCAGAAAAATTACTTTATGTATCAGGAAAAGGAATTTAATTGTGAAGCATATCTATGGCTCCAAGCCTAATTTCACAAAATGTTAGAGATGATGAAATACTGATTTTTTATGTTATTGAAAAAAGTTTCAGATATGTTCTCTGAAATAGTCTTACTGTTTCTTCTTTTCAAAAACGTCATCATTAATACAAGATATATTTAAGTAAAAGCTGTCTAGACTGTAATCATTTACATGACGATGTTGACTTTAACCATAAACATTTATTATTGGAATACACACCTGGCCTTGATACTGTTACATTTTAGAACATAATGGAATTGCCACCTCCTACTCTGAAAGAGCCATCTGTATCTCTTGACAAGTAAAAAGAACCATGCCCACAAGGACAGGTTCTTAGGACATCGCATAGCCCAGGCAGGTATAATGCACTAGTTTATGTGAGGCACTTTATGTCTCTGAGACCATTTGAGTAAATTTTATAAATGGCGTCTTGTTAAGGTCCTCATTACTCTGGTGTGGTTAATATACTCATGTGAATCACTTACTATTCATCATTCTTAACCACCAAGGTTTAAATTCTAGCTCTGCTGCTTACTAGTTGTGTGATTCTGAGCAGGTAACTTATCCTCTCTTTGGCTTACAACCTCATCTATAAAATAGAGTTAGCATTTAGAATAGAAAATAAGTGCTATATAAACCTTTGTTAAAATATATAATTAATGCAGTTGATACTGAACAAGGCTTGCTGAAAGAGGGGCTCTGGCTAATAATAATGCTTGAAGGGTTTGGGGTCTTCAGTAGTGGAGGGGACTCTCAGTTTTCTTCTAAGCAGAGGTCTGGGATGGCAACAAGCTTGATGTAGAGGTCCTCTACACCAGTGCTGGAGAGCACGGAGATGTGTTCTAGAAAAGAAGGTTCAAAACAGTAAGGGGGCCTGAGATAGCTCATAAGCCTCCCCTGGCCCAGAGCAGCACAAGAGAACATCCTGTAATTATGCTGTTCCTAAGAAATCCAGAGACGTGGCTAAAAGTTGGGTTGGGACCAAAGGGCATTAATAGGTGCAGGTGTATAATGGACTATGTGGCCACAGAAGCGCCTCACGAGTAAGCAGTGGATGCAGTGTAGACCAAGGTCAGTGTCCAAAGCCCGGGCTGACTAAGCCACATCTCCCTGAGGCCAGTGTACGCAGGTACCAATGACCCTGGGCCAACTGTTTGCTCCTTAAATCAGGAGAGAACATCCGCTACCAGGCCAGGGAAGAAAAGTAAAACAAGGAAAGGCCCAGAGTAAAAGAAGGAACAGGCAGGACTGTTTACTCCTAGGGACGCCTGGGTGGCTTAGTTTGCTAAGTGTCTACCTTCAGCTCAGGCTGGATCTCAGGGTCGTGGGATTGAGCTCTGCATTGGGCTTCCTCTGCCCACCCCCAACCCATGCTAAAAACAAACAAACAACAACAACAAACCCAAAAAAAATTGTTTACTCCTAAAAGGTGTTTGAGTAATCAGGAATTTAATTACACTTTCCTGTGTGGCTAGGTTGATTGTACTCTCAGGCAGAAATAAGGTTTTAAAAAGAAATTAAGTCCAGTTATGACAAAAAAGAGAGTTTAGAGTCCCTGAATTTCTTTCTTTCTTTCTTTTTTTAATTTTTTTTAAAGATTTTGTTTATTTATTTGACAGACAGAGATCACAAGCAGGCAGGAAGGCAGGCGGGGAGTGGGGAGGGAAGCAGGCTCCCCGCTGAGCAGAGAACCTGATTTGGGGCTCCATCCCAGGACCCTGGGATCATGACCAGAGCCAAAGGCAGAGGCTTTGGAGCCCCTCTTTTTTTTTTTTTTTTTTTTTTAAAGATTTCATTTATTGAGAGCGAGAACATGCTCAAGAGAGAGCACAGGTGGGGAGGGTCAGGGAGAGGGACAAGCAGACTCTGCTGAGCAGGAAACCTGATATGAGGTCATGACCTGAGCCGAAAGCAGAATTTTTTAACCTACTGAACCACCCAGCTGCTGCCAAGCTCTTATATTTCTTGACTGTGAAATCTGTACTAAGAACTTTTAAACTACAATTATAGGTCCACATAGTAATAGAAGACCCTGTGAGTTTGGAGCTCTGAAAGTATAGTCAGGAAGTGTAAATTCTAGTCATGATTTTGTTGCTTATTATTGTGGTAACTTGAGCAATCCTTTATTTTACCTAAGGACTTTATTCAATCTAAAATGGGTGTTAGAACACCTGTCCAGCGTTCTTCAGGTTTCCCCGAGCATCAGATGAGATCATTTACGTAAAAGGGCGCTGAGAAGCTAGAGAGCCTAATGTGATCCCAGGCAATTATTATGAATTAGAACAGGAGCAATGATGAGTTTTGGAGGCATCACGGAATGCAGATTTCTGTCAAAATGAGCTCCCCCAAATGAGGTTATGGCAGTCAATGTATAGTGAAGGGAGTCAATATATTGAGCTATGAGGAAATATATTACAGTCTTAAGAATCAGAATGACCTGATAAGGAATTCAAGAATTCTTAGCTCAGTTATTTACTATCTTTATGGTATGAATGAAGTTAATTTACCTTTTTGAGTCTCCACTCTCTCATTTGCAAAATGAGTTTATGGTGAGGTAAATCATTTTTTAAAGAAAATGATTTTTTAAAAACATAATTTTTAAAGAAATCATCATTTCTTTATGATAGAAATCAGGTGTGTTAGGGGTGTTGATCATAGCAGGCCTTCACCTTAAAAGATAATTGCTGGGGCGCCTGGGTGGCTCAGTGGGTTAAGCGGCTGCCTTCGGCTCAGGTCATGATCTCAGGGTCCTGGGATCGAGTCCCGCATCGGGCTCTCTGCTTGGCAGGGAGCCTGCTTCCCTCTCTCTCTCTCTCTGCCTGCCTCTCCATCTACTTGTGATTTCTCCCTGTCAAATAAATAAATAAAATCTTAAAAAAAAAAAAAGATAATTGCTTTTACTCATTCTCTATGGGTGTGAACCAGTTGACGTTAACAAAACAGGATTGGGAGGTGGGGGAAGGTGAAGCTGTGGAAGAACTCGGGGACGTTGGCAGAGGTAAGTCATACACACGACTGTAATGTTCCTTGATTAAACACTGTATATAATGTATGCATTTACATTTTGAGGGCAAGGGAAATCTTAAGAATCATTCCGAATGAAGGAGGAGAGTGAATTTGCTCCTCTCCATGTGCCCTGGGAAAAAATGTGGTAAGTTTGGGTTTATCTTTAAATTCGTTGGAACTACAGAGACTGCATATATCCCACGATGATAAAGCTAGGACTGTTTCATTGGGGCATTTGTGGTACTAAGTGCAGTACCTGAACAGGACACACTCTTCTTCTTGTAAGCTTGCAAGCTAGTGGGATAGGCTAAAAAAGCTTTCAAATACCTAAGTGATTCTGAAAAAGCTAGTAATTGATTTCATTACTATGAAAAAAGCTAGTAATTGAGAAAAAAACTAGTCAGTGATTTCATTGCTCAAATAAAAAGCAGTGTCCAGAATGAAGGGAAGAGAAGCTAAAGTTGTAGTTTGGGACAAATAAAGATCATAGTGTTTTTTTTTTTTTTTAAAAAAAAGAACAAAAACAAAAACGCAATGTGCAGAGTGTTTACTCAAAGGGGAGAATATGGGATCTCGATCTTCCCTTAGGCTGCTGTGAAGGGTACCAGGGTAGTTATGTGGAGACGAATCTCCACGGAGGGTAAGGCTTGAAGCAGAAGACCAGGGGAATGATCTTGACTTTGGGAATCAGCCACTTAAAGTTGGTTTTGACATATCAGTAGAAAATCTGTTTCTGGGAAAGTTGGAGCAGAGGAAAAGGCAAAAGGGATCTGGGACACTGTAATAGGCCCAAAGGTTAGCCAGAGGAATTTTTGTTCACCTTAGGCAGATGAACTTTTCAGTAGCAAATTGATAATAGTGGGGTCTATCTATCTATCTATCATCTTCATAATTTTCCAATTAGCTTTCATATGAATTAGGTCATTTAATCTGAGAACAATCCCGAGAAATAGTCAAAGCATATGTCA
Organism: Mustela erminea; assembly: GCF_009829155.1. Classification (NCBI taxonomy): domain Eukaryota; kingdom Metazoa; phylum Chordata; class Mammalia; order Carnivora; family Mustelidae; genus Mustela; species Mustela erminea. The sequence goes on from NC_045616.1 coordinate 48,513,776, forward strand.
GCCTTAATTTGCTGATTAGAAATAAAAAGTTCAAAGGGAGCGAGTGACTTGTTCAAGGTTACACCGTAAATATTGGATTCGGGGCTAGAACTGATGTCTTCTGATGTCAGTCTTCCTACAACATACACAGGGAGTACACTCTGCATCTTTACTCAGTTACAAAAACAGCATTTTATTTATTTTTTCATAAATATTTAATTTATTTATTCGACACAGAGGGAGAAAGCAAGTATAAGCAGGGGGAGTGGCAGGCAGGGGAGAAGCAGACTCCCCATTGAGCAGGGAGCCTGAGGTGGAGCTCGATCCTAAGACTCTGGGATCCTGATCTGAGCTGAAGGCAGACGCTTAACTCACTGAGCCGCCCAGGTGTCCCCCAAACCGCATTTTAAATGAGAGAATTGCCGCAAACCTCTAGATAAAAGCTAAAAGCATCATGCCAAATCCAGATACTATGTGACTAGATCACATGTTTAGATGTTGGAGTATATCCCAGTTTCAGATCTGTTGCTGGTATTTTAATCTACAGGTCTGATAGGACTGAGATTTATCCCGCCTGATTCTCATGTTCCCTATACTGGGATTGCCTAAAGTATCGAGAAATGTTTCTGTGAACAATTTCAGTTCTCACCATCTCTTCCCTCTTTTAAGGAGAAAATGGAGCTGTTTGCATTGGCATTTCAGATCAAGAGGTACGTAATTAAGCAGAAAGGCTTCTACTTTGGGAAAGCATATTCTTGGCATAGGTCTGTGGGGGCAAATACAGCGTATCGGTAGGTCAACGCTACCTCCCATCCTTGCAATGTTAGGCTGATTCATTTGGGACATTAAAGAAATTTGCTCTTTCCAAATTTCATTTATGAGACAAGCTTAAAATGAGCTGCATTAAGACATTGAGAAATCATGGCATTTTTTAAGGCCATTTTGTCCTCGGGCAACCTACATAGGCAAGGAAACAAAACTCTTTTATAAACTAATTGTCTCAATGTAGACTCTAACTCTGCCATTATTATAATTAGAGGCCCCAAACCAGTTCATTTTTGTGTTATAGACTATAGGTTTTTTTTTTTTTCCTTTCTTTTCTTTCTTTCCCTTTTAAACTTTTGTTCCTGAACTATCTGATTAATTACCTCAGTCAGTAGTTATTACTACTTCCAAAAATTAAAAGGAGGGAATAATATCCTAGTTAAGAGATACCTGCCAGAGACATAAGATCCTGTGAAATTCTGGCTCAAGTGTTTATCCTGGATTTGTGCATTTTTTTTTTTTTCCAGCATAACAGTATTCATTATTTTTGCACCACACCCCGTGCTCCATGCAATCCGTGCCCTCTATAATACCCACCACCTGGTACCCCAACCACCTACCCCCCGTCCCTTCAAAACCCTCAGATTGTTTTTCAGAGTCCATAGTCTCTCATGGTTCACCTCCGCTTCCAATTTCCCCCAACTCCCTTCTCCATAACAAATAGCATGGAGGACATGGGGACTTAGAGTGGATTTGTGAATTTTGACCAGAGCTGACGACTGCTGGCTGGATGGTGAATGATGCCATTCCTCCTGGGACGGAGGGTCACTCCCTGCTTTTATTTATGTTCCATTTTATTTAGTATGCGTCGTGGGCATGGTGCCACTCTGACTTTTAACCCTAATGGAGAGAGCACACAAGTTGACTGGAGACCTCTAGGGAAAATCAAGCTTTAATGACAATTTGAGTGTGAAATCTGGTCTCTGGAAGAAAGGTCACCACATCTGCATAGCCCCTGGAGTCAGGCTTAGAGCCCCGTCTGCCTTCAAATACAGAAGCATTTTCCTGTGTCTTAAGGCTGCTTTAGTGTGAGGTACAAGAAGCACATGACAGAATCAGGGGAACTGAGTGATGTTTGTGCATGTTTGACTGCACTCTGCATCCTAAGAGAAGACTTTGGAGAAGCCCAATCAATACTACAAGCATGTCCTGGACAGCAGCAATGCTGTTTTCATTCTGTTACAATAATGAATTGAAGTCTCCCAACAGCAGGTATAATAAGCACTACTCAACCCTTGATATTCAATCACCTTTAACTGGTTATATCTATCTAAAATTCACTCTTAGCTGTGGTGTTACAATACCCCACTGGCAACCTTTTATGGCTCTCCCTGCACAAAAATGCAAAAACATCAAAAATGCCTCTCAGTGCCATCAACTCCGTGCTTCCCTAGATTTGCTAAAATGTTTTCCATTTTTTATTTAAAGTCCAGTGGAAGGCATTCAGACATTGTGCACAAAATGAAGTGGTTTTGCCTTCAGTTTGAAATTATTTTTGCCATTACCGTTAGCCTAGAGTTCATCTCTTCATCGTTTCTGGATGTGAAGTGATTTTGTGTTATTTAGATCCCCTAAAGCAAGCTAATCTTTTACGAATAAAAATGAAAAGAAACCAATTTTTTTTTTTTTCTCACGAGACTCACTTGTGTTTTTTTTGGTACCTGATTCTTTTTTTCTTTATTTCTTTTCTTTTTTTTTTTTTTTTTTTAAGATTTGTGAGGGGTTTTTTTGTTTCTTTGTTTTTTGTTTTTGCTAGGAGATCAGAAGCATGATAACTAATGCAGCATACATGCAGTAGGAATGAGCAGGAAATTCTGCCTTATTATATTAACACAAATGTGACAAAAAATTAAGGGCTCATGAAAAATCCTGGTAAAATCCACATCCTGGAGAGAATCCAGGTTTAGAATTCACAGTCTGAAAATAGTGTCTCAACCTATTTTGCCCAACTCTGATTTTATTTACAATTTAATTTTAAAAGCAAAGAATCTGTTGTTTTAGGGTTAATTCAACATTTGAACAAAAGTATAAAACAAAAGTATTGAAACTATGTTGCAAGGTCATTGTTAGATTTTAAGATTTCAATTTGGCCAGTTCAGAGTGCTTCATGTAAATGTGATAAATTTCACCAAATATTTTGGCCTAAATATCAGGGTAAAAATCACAATAATTAAGAAAGATAATAATTGAAGCCATTCTAGAGATAAAATTAATAAATTTCTTAAATCTTAATCTTAAAAATACTAACTCATGAGTAGTTTAATAATACAATAATGTATTTTACATATATGTGTGTATAGAATATATATAATATATATATTAGATTTTGTGGATAAGCTTTAAAATAAGAGGTTCTACATTTCTTTATTTGTTGTATACAGAACAGGAGAACTTCTACTTCCCAACAAATAAAAAGCTAAAGGTTTCATCAAAGCAAGGGTGGTAAAACTAAACTTAGCTTTTATAATAAAAATAGTGTCAAATTCAATTTCCCTTTCTAGTACCGAGTAATTCTGAAATGTTTTGAAGTAGCACCAGGCTGCAGAGTAATGCGATCTGCAAAATATCACCAGTATTTTCAGACATGTGGTAATGATTTTCCTCACACTTAAAAGTGGCCCCAATTCTAACAATAAGCACAGTTGCTTTAGAAAAAAATGCTAACTTTGACAGGTTTGCTAGCCATTTTTTTATTATGTTTAATGAAAGATCACTAACTTCTAATACTTCAAAAGCTCACCCTGTTTTTGAGAGGGAAGGTGCAGTCGTCACTGTAAATCCTTATTGCCCAAGCAAATAGTGGAAACGCTAGACCAGTACACTAAAGAATTAGGTTCCCTATACTTAAGATGCTTAGAATTTCAACAATTTTTAATTCCAAAATTGTGGAACTATATAAAGAACTTTGTAAGGCATATTATTAAAAAATAATCCTGTTTTCACAATGTGTCCAATATGAAATACAGACTTTTGCTTTATAGAAAATTACTCAAAATTAATAATATGCATAGGACTGATAACATGAATTATTCTCTTAAATTCTAAAGAAATCTAAATCCTATCAGAATTTGGAATTGCAGCACAATTTATCTCCAAGTGTTATAAAATAGATGAATTTGTACAGTGACATTTGTAGGAGTGAATAAAAAGGATTTGGGAAGAAAGTAATTCAGGTCCAGTACCATGCCCAAATTCTTTAGTTTGTTTTCCTAGAAAAGTAACATCATAGGTACTTAATATAATTAATGACCAGAAGCATAAGAAAGTTGTGAAAAATCTTCATTTTGAAATGACAACTATGTGTCTTTTTGATATACTTCCATCTGAGATGTGAAATTAAATTTACTGAATTCAGCCACTATAGAAAAATGTTTCATAGCTAGAACACAGAAATGATTTAATAAGTTCTATGAAAAGTCAATTTGCATGAGATCAGCACCTAGCCTATAACGGGTGGTAATGGATTGTTGGCTTGATTTTATACCACTTGACATCAGATTACAATACACTGAATAAATGTTAACCTATAATCCCTTTAGTAAAAGCGAGTGTTGTTTGTCTTCCCTTGTAGAGACCACATTGATTTTCTTTTATTGGATGCTCAACCACTGCACCTTAGATTGATTACTTTGAATTAAATGTGCAGAGAACATTTTTATTATTCTAAAACAGCAATCTTAACATTAAGGAGATGCACTTCCTCCCATCCCTTCCATACTATAGAATGTATACTCAGCCATATCATTGAGATTTCTTTAGTTTTCCCATTTTGTTTCAGGGCTGCTGTGATGCTGACCCCTACTCTGCCCCCATGACCCTTGACCCAGACACATCTGACCAGTCAAGGCTCTGGAGGTGGCAAATTAATAGAAGCCCTGCTTGTTAATTGCATAAAAGAAAAGCCAAAGAATTCATCACCTCAGTCATGGCCATTGCTTCCCTTTGACCTCCTTCTCCCACAAGGCTTTTGCTGGTGGTCACATCTGTGGTTTTCCTATAGCCTACATATTTGCCATATAATTATTCAGCATCAAACCTTATTAATCAAATCGATGCTGTGTTTTAAATGGAAATTGCAGGATTAATACAAGCATTCATTTCATCCTGAAAATCTTGATGGCTTTAGCACATGAAATCCAATTGGAATATAAAAGAAGGGATGTAGAGACCTGATTGAATTAGGGGAGGCATGGTGCACATTAAATTACATATGCCAGCAGGGTTCCATGCTTTTATAGTAAAATACTGCTTTGGAGTCCATACGTCATATACCTCTTGTGATTTCTGTTACTCACTAGCACTCTCAAGATAAGCAAGGATATAAAATGTTTCCATATTCTTAAAGGTGTTTTTCAAGTATCCAATATGTTTCCAATAGAAAAAATAATTTCCTATGACTGTCTCATTGAGTGTAAGAGGTTATCGCAAGAAGATACAGCTGAAACTAGGTATATTGGTGTTAGACATCTCTCTGTGTGATGGGGAAGGATAGGTGAATCATAAAATATCTCTTAAGAGAACGTTTTTTACCCCAAAAATCTTTACATAATAGGTGGTCAATAAAAATTTAATTAACTTTAAAAAAGGATTTTATACAGGGCCTGGGAACTACCCATGTTTATTTTACTGTATTTATTACAGAAAACACTACTGGAGACTGAGACTCAGAAGCCAGAGGCACAGCCACACTGTTATTGACAAGTACCACAAAGATATTACAGAACTCAATAGCTTATTCTTTGGGGTTAACCCTGACCTAATGCAAGATTAGCACTAACACATTGATAACCTAAGGAACTAGGCAAAGTATGTCCTTAAATGTTTCACTTTGAAAAATTTGGTACACTCTAGAAATTCTCTTCTCCCACCAAGGTTTTCTTAGTTCAGTTTTATTTTTAGTCTTTGTGAATAGGAGAAGAGAAGTGAGTGACTTCGTATCAATAGCCCATTTACGGATGTCCTGGATAAGCTGCTGGTCACTCATTTATATATGAATGTTTGGAAGGAATTTGAATATGATGGGGAGGGATTATCATAAAAAGACAAATAGTTGCAAAATAGTAAAAAAACCATTTTGATTAAGAGGATTCAGTAAGGGGAAGTGGCTTTGTCTCATCATTGCAAGTCAGGTGTTTTGGAAGACATTCCTTTCAAAATTTCCTAGTTTTATGTAATTTAAAGGTCAGGCTTTCTCTTAACTAAAACAAGTATAAACTTACTTTTGAGGTTGGATGTAACTCTTTGATTTTTATTTTATTTTTTTATCTAATGAAACAAAGATCTTTCCACAAAAGTCTCTGATAATCCATAGGTACCAATATGTGAAGTAGAAAATCAGGTCACTCCCTCTAGACAAATACAGCCCCCTGGATGTCCAGTTTGGTGAACTTTTGTCTTTATCTAAAACAGAGGAACAGTGCTCGCTTTGGTAGCACAGATACTAAAATTGGAACAATATAGAGAAGATTAGCATGGCCCCTGTGTAGGGATGACACACAAATTCATGAAGTGTTCTGTATTTAAAACAAAACAAAACAAGGAAAACAAAAACAAAAACAAAAACAAAACCAGAGAAACATCTTGCCAGGGTACATGGGGTAGGAGCTAGATTTCATGCCCTCTTACACTTACTGTAAGGTGTGCTTCTACAGTGAACAACCTGTTCTACCATATGTGGCAGACCTGCTTTCTATGAATATCCAAAGCAATATAGCAATCTTTGTTTGCTTTCCACCAGTTGCTTACAGACCAGATTTAGTATTTAGTATTTACTTTTAAAGAATAAATTTGAATTCAAATAAAATTATGTTAGAAACATAACAGGGAGAAAGTTCTGATGAAGGAGAATTTTTCTGTGGAGTACATTTAAAGGCTAATTATCTGCCATATTCAACTTTGTTTCTCTTAGAGAATGGCAGTGAGTTTCCCCAGACTTGGTTTACTTGCATTACTATACATGAAGAATGCCTTTTTTTTTTTTTTTAAAGACTTTTTATTTACTTATTTGAGAGAGAGAGAGAGAGAGAGAGAGAGAGATCATGAGCCGGGTAAGGGACAGAGGAGAGCAGACTCCCTGCTGAGCAGAGAACCCAATGTGGAGCTTGATCCCAGGACCCCAAAATCATGACCTGAGCCAAAGGCAGACGCTTAACCCACTGAGCCACCCAGGCGCCCTGAAGAATGCCTTTGAATGAGCTCTGCCTATGGTAGCTCCTTTTAATCTGCCCTGTCATTTTGGAGTAATAACTCAAAGAATAAGGGTCTCCCCCCTCCTTAAACACTTTTTAAACATTTTAAGGATCCATGTCTCTAAAATTCTCATCTTAACATAAGAAAAAAGTTAATCAGAAGATGTTTATGGTGGTGTATTTATGAAATTGCACTTGACAATCATGAAAACAAGCTGCTGTAGTATATGTTCTGACACAAATTCTTTCATTTTAATATGTCCCTTGCCAAATTAGATGATTTTACTTACCAAACTTCATACATACTTCATGATTACTTGTAAAAGACAATTAGTTGTAAAATAAGTCAGCTCAGCATCCAGACAGAGGGCTTTAATAACGAGTTGATGTACGTATACTGGCAGGTGCTGTCTGTTAGTTAGAAATAAATAGTACCTCAGATTCTTCGCTGTAATTACCATCATCCACTATTTATACGTGACCTAGAGTTTGGTTCGTCATGGAATAGACTCCGAGCTGATTGTTTTTCATCAGGCCTCCATTAGGAGCTAAATTAAAATGAAAATCTTCAGGATGAATGAAAGTTTTAATCCAGCACGGTAATATTACTTGCTCTGGGCATAACTGTGTGTCTCAGTGAACATGGGCGTGTACAAGGATGTGTAAGGGGGTGGGTGTATGAGCACGCACTTCCACATTCTAGAGGGCAGGGTTCTGGACAAGGTAGATTCTCAAGCCGTTGTGCCGATTTTTTTTTCTTGTCAAGGTTTAGAAAGCCAAATTCTTTAGAAGCAACCCTGAAGTAAACAAAAGTAATAAATCAACTTGGTGTTTTTCTTCATTAATAAAAGGGCTAACATTTTCCTTGTTTTACTAGGAAAACATTGTTTGCCTACAAATGCCCTATTTTTGTTGATAGGAAGAAGGAAATCTGCTAAGTATATATTTGACATGTTAGAAGGGTTTTAAAGATAGGTAGATGCAGAAAACTGAAAATTGTATGCTTGGGAGTCTGAGGTCACTTTTTGGGGGCCAATCATGTAAGCAATTCTCTCTGCATACCGGGGGTTCTAAACATGGTGTGTCTGACTGAGGATGTGTGCTCTCTTTTTTGAAGGAAGCTTTATTTCCTCTCTCTGTTCCTAGGTTAACTCTAATTATTTGGTGTATCAAAATTAGGATAAGCAGAGTAGATTAAAAAAATCTAGTTCATTCATATATAGATATACACACACACATACACATATATAGGCACATACATATATGTATGTATGTATATATATGTATATATGTGTGTGTATCTATATATGAACTAGATTTTTTTTGTTGTTGTTAAAGATTTTATTTATTTATTTGACAGAGAGAAATCACAAGTAGATGGAGAGGCAGGCAGAGAGAGAGAGGGAAGCAGGCTCCCTGCTGAGCAGAGAGTAGATGCGGGACTCGATCCCAGGACCCTGAGATCATGACCTGAGCCGAAGGCAGCGGCGTGTTTATGTCACATAGTTAGGGTGTGCAGAGAATTAATGCCTGCCCAATGCTATCATGTATGGATTGGAAGAAAGCGAAGACTATTAAGTACTCAATGAGGAAAAAAAAAAAAACAACCTTGAAATTTTTTGGGAGACAGATGTGTAGGAAGGAGGTAGAGTAAGTTTTGGTGGCAAAGGGTATTTAAGTTATTTCTCCTCTCCTCCACCAGAGCATTTTTCACACAGTACAGTGAGACACTATGAAACCATATAACAATATTTTGAACGTTTCCTGAAATTGTGCAGTAGTCTAAAAATTCATAATAATATTCTCTTAGGCAAGGAACCTCTAGAGCGGAGGTGTACGTTAAATCAATTGAACTCTATTGCTCTAATTATATTGAGCTCACCTGTGATTTGCTTTGTTGTTATAATTATTTGTACCATTTGAGTCCTGAAGAAAGAATCCTTCTTTACAACAGGGGCCAGTCTTATTTGAAGCAAGAACAAAATGTTCAAATCCATTTATGTTGTCAATACATCTTGTTGAAGAGCAAAAAATCTTTTAATACTATTTCAAGTTATAAAATTTCCACATAAGTATTTTTTTATACTTAGTGCATATATGAAGAAAAAACTTCTTAGCATCCTATAAAAATAGGTCATAAATACCTAGGGAGATAGTTTCAGGAATCTGTACTTAAATCTATACGTAACATATTTTTCCCCCTGTGATGTCAGTTTAAACCGTAAGGATTAAATTATCCAAGTTGTGAAATGATTGGTTTTGTTTGATGTCATTATAATCAGTTTCTAATTTTGATCCACTTCGAACGTAGGTGAAAACTGCTTTTCTGTTAACATCTGGACAAGCGTTTCTATATTTTGGCTGAACTATCTCCACACTGTAAAAAGTACTCTTTTACAATATGCAAGGCACATTTCAAGATGATATTCTTCTCCATGACTAAAGAAAAGACATCTCTTTTTGCCAGTTGCCTTACAAAAAAAGTAAATCCCTTTAACTTGTTAATGTACTGGCCCGATAAGGAAGTAAATGATTTACATATTATTCATATATATATATATATAGTTATAGTGTATTACACTATAACAAAATGCCATTAAATAAATAATAGTTAAAGAATAATCTTTTCTTTCTTAACAGTAGAGTACAATGATAATGAAAAGCATGTTCTAAGAACAGTCACACAGATAACAAGCTATAAAACATAGAATAATCCGGTGAAATCATTCTGAAACAAAAAACTGATAAAAGCTAGACATTTTTCAAAGAATACATTTCCAGATGATGCTTTCTGCTTAACAAGAGCCTTTAAAAAATATAAGTGATAGAGTTGCTCATCTGTACACATTGTTCAAGTCTCAATTAAGTGTGCACTGTGCAAATGTGAACCATGCAAATGGACCCTTATGCTTTACTTTACGAGCAACAAATGACCACAGAAATTGACGAGTACAGAGGGCAAAGTCTTTATTTTAATGTGGGATTGGAAAATTGGGTCTTAAAAAAATTAAACAGAATTAAAGATAAATCCACCTATTCAATAATCTCCTTCAGAAGTCTGCATTTAAAGAAGAGCCTGACATTCTTTAATGAAAGCCCATCATACCAGTAATGCACTCTGTGCTTTTACTGACCAAATCATGCCATAAACTAAAGATTCAGTGCAGCATGATATCCAACCTTGCACCAGCTCCTCAGATAGTCCAGGACATCTCAACAAACACTTGAAATGCTACCAAACCCAAGCCGCCACTTCACATGATTTATGATGTCATTAATGTCAAGCTATCAGTGGACAAGAGTAAAAGAGACAACAGCAAAGCTGACTAAAAACAAATAGTTTTGATTAAACTCAAGGACGTTCAGTACAGCTTTCAGCAAAAAGGCATTCATCATTTCCGAAGCTGACCTTGTGCGTGTTTTTTTTTTTTCCCTTCGTTTTTTAAAATCCTAAATGCAAACGTAATGCACATTGGTATTCCTGCAGACTCTGAGCCCCATTTTAGCCGTGTCCAGTCTTTAAGGCAAAATGAATGAAGTAAAAGCTACAGCACCATTTTCGATGGGGCTGATGGAGTAGTTAATTGACCCTTTTCCTTAAACTCTCCCTTCCCTTCTCCTTTTATTTCCCAGAAGATTTCTGTCACTCACCTTCTATATCATTTCCAAAGAGTAGGCTCTTCTCCCCTTTCCTGTTTTATATGCCATTTTTTTAAATTCAAAAGAAAGGACTAAAAATTAGATATAACACGGAGGATAAAATTGGATGTGAAGTAAATAAGAGAAGCAAATTATTTTCACAGGAACATTTCTTACTCAGTTACAAGCCTTGTTTTCTAGAAACACAGTCAGATTATTCCTCAGAGTATTAGCATGCTTATGTCTCTTGTAATAAGCGGGCGTAATGCTCCTTTATCTGACACGGGCTCTATATAGAAGATCCCAATTCTCTTTTGAGCAAGAATTAAAATAAAGAAATGTAAAGGAGAAACAAATGATACATCAAAGATATAGTTCTTCGTCAATATCCAATTGGACCGTCACCTTAGGAAATCTTATTTCATGCCCTTGTAAAAGCTGCCATAACTCATTCAAACAACAGGAGGAAACTAATAGTTCAGCCTTTACATGTGTATTTTAAAAAGCTGTCAGTGGCCCTCTTGTTCTTCTTTTTACTTTTTTAAGGTAATAAGGTTTTCTACTTAAGTACAAATTTTAAACAGTGGTCATCTCCTCCCACACATTTCTGATATCTTTCTGAGGGGCTAGGCTTTAAATTCTTTTATTGCAATCATTCTTATATTTTGTTAACATTGCACACTTCAAAAGCATGAAGTATTATCAGCAGATATGGCTTTCATGGGCAATGATAGAAATTAAATTACATCTTGGTATCAGAGTAAAATTACTTAATTGTGAGATTTCAGTTTTAACCCTACATAAACTTAAATCAATTTTTTAAAAATCAGTATCTCTTAAGACTTAAGGAAAAAGCTATAGTTTTTTTTTTTTTTTAATGACTGGAATGCTTTCTGAAATGTTGCCCATTTTTAGCTGGAATTATTTACTCATATACACTTAAGACACTCCTCCCCAAATTAGATATATTTCCTCTGATTTAACCAGAACTTTCTGGCAAGATTTTTTTAATGGGAAATAAGACAGACTGTTTTATAAGTATTAACTGTGCATGGGAACATTTATAATATCACCCTTGGAGAATAATAAACAGATACTAGAGATTGAAATTCTGACATAGTTTACAGAACAATAATCCAAACATCTGTTATAATGACAAGGGATTTGAACAGAATAGAGAGTACATGGGAAAAGCTCTGCTACTTTTAGTACAGTTGTAACGTTAAATCAAAGCACTGCAGCTCAAGGCAGCTTGCTGCTAATATAAACAATTTTCTACATATTCCTGGGCCACAAGCCAGATCTCCGGATTCAGTTACAAGCACAAGGTCAAGAGGGAATCAACAGTATAAAATTACTGCCTATGAATCAAAAGAATAAATGGATAATTAAATATGAAAACAAATTAGAAGGTATACTCTCATTTAACTCATCTAATGAATTTGTCAGGCAACTTTATGTATGGAATTTGTTGCAGGATCAGTAGATGCTTTAATGTATTTATTGATTAAACCTGAGTTATTAGCATTTCCCTGAGTCAGGCACACCATATCATTTTTTCCCTATGTATGTATTTGATTCCCTAAGAAAATCCAACATCTAATCAAAATCATGAAGATAAATATCTAATCATAATTTTATTCATAGGAGAAATGTTGCTGAACAATTTTACACTAATGATGCAAGTAAGCTTCCTTGCACCTGAACTTCTAAGAGATACAGAGTTGTGTGAAAAGACTTGCATCCCTGGTGTTAAATGATCTAAAATCTGGTTTCACTTTTATTAATATCTGTATGATGCTGTCCGCATCATGTTAGCCCTGCAAAAATCTAGCTCCCTGTAATAAAAAAAATTCACACACAAAAACTGTGATATATGAATTCAAGAGATATAAAAAAAAGGGTGACAATGGATCAACTCTTTGGAATTAAAGTTTCTAATGGATTTCTCAGTCTAATAATATGTTTGTTTTCTGATAGGAGTAAAAATCATATCATCAGATAGTAGCCCTAATGACTTCTCTGTTTTTGGTTAGCGTCTACCTGTGCTTTCTTTTATGCAGAGAAACATCTCTACAGTTTACTTCAAATTTTACATAAAGGAGAAAAATTGAAAATAAGTCATGATAAAACTTGAGATGAAAAGGGAGTAAACTGGTTTTCTTTTTATTCTTTTAAAAAAGAAGGGTAGAGTTGTTTTGAGATTAGAACTCGTGACGTTTCCTCTTCCCAGCACTCATTTGTGAAGGCTCCACAGTGTACATGGAAATAAACTTGTATAAAAGAGGGCAGTCTTCGTGGTTGAGGAAACTGAGGAAGCAGAGTCTATCATAGAAAATATTCCATTTTGCTTAATCAGATTGTTGTGGTGCTTCAAGGACGCTGTCAGGTTAAACCTCATCCTTCTAAGTTATTCCTTCCCAAGTGAAGTCAATCTAAATGTCCTCCCTCCCAAAAAAACCTTCATAAAATGTAAGGAAAATGACCCTGAATTTTAATGATGTCCTAAAATTGTCCTGAAATGTGTTAACTAAAGAAAATATCATCTTCTAGTTCTAGTGAAATTTGAAAATGGAGTAAACGCACACCAACATTTTCCTTTCACTGAAGTAGCTATCGAACCTCCACAGACTGCATGAGTAGCATTTGAAAAATAAATATCAGCAGGCACAAAAGAGGAGTACACTAGAATTTGAAGAATCAGTAAACAGAGTTTTCCATTTTTTTTTTTTTTTCTAGTCTCTACCAGCCCAAACACAATGCAAACCAAAACCTGAAGTGAGCACTGTGGTTCAGAGCACAGAGATCAAGGAGAAACCATTTTAGCTGTTGTTTGAGGAACAGAAAAGGAAAGTCCTAAAGCTCAGGGAGAGTGAGAGAAAAATCTCTTGATTTTTCCCCCCCCCTCTCCTCTTTCTCTCTACTATTGCCTTTCATACTCAGTTGATCCTACAGCCAAAACTGAGCCAGGGGAAACTTCTTTTCCCTTTGGTGAAGTGTCAAACTGTTGATGATTTTACCCTCTCCTTCTGTCCTTCTCCCTCATTGCCTTGTAGGCAATGAAATCACAGAAGAGGACAGTATCATACTGAAAGACCAAAAAAGTGAAATCCCATACCACTGAAAAGTACGAGCGATACTACAGAGAAGAATTAGCTAGGGAGAGCAATATTTCTGTTTATTAATTCTTTTTTTTAATATTTTATTTATTTATTTGATAGACAGAGATCACAAGTAGGCAGAGAGGCAGGCAGAGAGAGAGAGAGGAGGAAGCAGACTCTCACTGAGCAGAGAGCCCGATGCGGGGCTCGATCCCAGGACCCTGAGATCATGACCTGCGCTGAAAGCAGAGGCCTAACCCTCTGAGCCACCCAGGCACCCCCTGTTTATTAATTCTTGAGAGAGATCATGACCTATATAAACGTGAATCTGATCCTAATGAGTATACTACACACTTTGAGAACTATGCTAAGGAGTAGATTTCTTGTCAGGTCCCAGACTGACCCCTGGGCCATGCATATGCTGAATAAGAAAGGTAATGCAAAAGCTTTGCAAATGGGCCTGACATTGGAAGTACAGCCTATAGGGGGGCTAAAAGAAAATGGTCATTCTCATAGGATATAAATAGGCCCCTAAGGTTCATAAGGTAATATTCAAAATGAATACAATACAACAAAAATCACTTGGCATAGGAAGAACCATAGCAATCTCAACTCCTATGGGAAAATGAAATCAAGAAATACAAATGAAAAGATGACAGATGTCAGAATTACCTGGCAAGGACTTTAAAACCTCTGCTTTATAAATTGCGGTCATGCTTTTCACTTATTCATAGACTATGATCACCGAACACTGTTACTATAATTACTTTAAACAAACAAATTGATTAATTACTTAATCAATTAAGAATAAGAAAAATAAGATTTCATTTTACCTTTATTTATTATTTCTCCATTACTTTTATCCTTCTTTTTAAAATGTAGATTCAAATTTAAACCTATATAATTTTCCATCAGCAAGAAGAACTTCTAATCTTCCTTATAAGTTTGGTCTTCTGGTGAGATATTCCCTCAGTTTTATTTGTCTGTGAAAATCATCGTTTCTCTATTTTGAAGGATGATTTTGCTGGATATAAAATTATAGATTGGGTAGTTGGGTTTTTTCCAACATTTTAAATATTTGACTTTCTTTTCTTGTTCTTGACATAGTTTCTGATAAAAAGTCACTTAATTCTTATCCTTGCTCTTCTACAGACAAGGATTTCTACCTTCACCTCAAGTGTCTTTCAAGATTTTCTTTGTATGGGATTTTCTGAAGACTGATTATAATATGCTGAAGTTTGCATTTTGGGGGCATAGGATTTTTATTCTTGGAGTTTTATCTTTGGGGCTTGGGGTTCTCTGAGATTTGTGGATCTGTGGTTTTGTACCTACATGAATTTTAGAAAGTTTTCAGCCATTATTACTTGAAATATTTTTTCTCTGTTCTCTCTTTCTACTATTTCTGGTTAAATTTTTGAAATTGTACCAGTTTTTATATGTTCTTTTTTTATTCTCTTGCATTTTAGTTTGGAAAGTCTCTATTGATTTACTCTCTGATTTTTTTTTTTTTTTTTCCTCAGCCATCTTGTGTCTGATAAAAGCATTTTTCATTTTGGTTCTTGTGGGTCTTCTAGCATTTCTTTTTGTTTCTTCCTTAGAGTGTCCTTCTCTGTAGTAATATTACCTATATCTTTTTGCATTCTGTTTCCTTTTCTCTGCTAGAGTCTTTAACATATCAAACATAGTTAATTAAATTTATTATTATTATTAAAGATTTTCTTTATTTATTTGAGAGAGAGAGCAGGAGTGAGAGGAGAGGCAGAGGAAGAAGGAGAAGCAGAGTCCCCTTGGGGCTTGATCCCAGGACTCTAGGATCCTGACCTGAGCCAAAGGCAGACATTGTTTAACTAACTGAGCCACCCATGTGCCCCTCCACATATATAGTTATTTTAAATTCCTTGTCTGATAATTCCAACATCTATGTCACATCTGAGTCTGGTTGTGATGATTATTTTCTCTCTTTAAACTGTGTGTGTTGTTTTTTGTTGTTGCTGTTGTGTTTTTTTTTTTTTTCCTTCTGCCTTTTAGCCTGACTTGCTATTTTTCTTGAGTGCTAGAATGTCGGAACTGAGAGAAGTAAGCGTTTAGTGTGAGGATTTATGGTAATCTGTCTAAGAGTTCTCCTGTTTAATATGCGCTGCACATTCCTATAGTATCCTTGCATTGGCCTCCCCTCTGCTGTGGGGCTTCCCTTTGTTCTGTTCCTCATGTATAGTCTGTAACCTGCTGCTCTTTTAGCTGTAATCCATTGTGATTTTACTTGTGCCCTGTTGGTGTGATACTAAAGTGTGGGAGAGGAAAATCTATTCTTTAGATTAAATCTCAGTCTTTTCATGGGCCTGTGTTTGGGGGATGCATCCTCGCCAGACGTTTCTGCAGTGGCATAGCCATCCCTCTAGTGTCCTCTCTCCTCTCCCCTGGCTGCAGCGCCCACTGTCTATTTCCTTCCAGCCCTGGCTCCTGTGACGGAAGATTTCCCCTCCTGAAGTTAGATACAAAGGCTAGAGAGGATGGAATGGGAATGAATGGGAATGAATTCTCTTCTTCCTGCTGGGAATAAGGCTTTGCAGTTGAGCTCTGGAGGCATCCTTTTTCGGGATAGCAGGCCTTTGTTATAGAGAGGATGCTGGATGTATTTCACAAGGGTTATTGTTCTTCTGCTGCCTACGTGACCAAGGAATCTTAGTTTAACCTTCAGGATCCATCCATTTGTCAAAATTACTGTTATTATTTTAAAGATTTTATTTATTTATTATTTATTTGAGAGAGAGGGTGAGAGAGAGAGAGAGAGAAAGTGAACATGTGGGCATGCACAAGAAGGGGGGAGGAGCAGAGTCAGAGGGAGAAGCAGACTCCCTGCTGATCGTGACCCAAGCCTCAGGCAGATGCTAAAGGAACTGAGCCACCCAGGTGCCCCCAAAATGATTATTTAAGTGTTTTTTTCTAGCTTATGTCTTCATTGACTTCTGCTTTACATTAGCACCTCTCTTCTGCTCTTTCTCTGGAAACACCTTTCCAAACTGATTTCAAGGTGACAGTTTCCCTTATGCTCTCAGTTCTCTGGTGGGTCAAAAAAGTCATTAATATTCAGTTTGTCCAGCTTCTTCTTGCTGTGAAGATGGAGTGACAACTTCTAAACTCTTAATCTCATTTCATTTAGAGATGAAGCCAGAAGTCCCGTCTCTGCTTTTTTTCTCTTATATATATATCACAATCTAACAAGACCTGTATTTTGTTTATTAATTATTTGGTTAATTACCTTTCTTTCCAAATTGTCATGTAGTTTCATTTAGGCAGAACCGTTAGCTTTCTGTTTGTCACATTTCTTTTTACTGGCAGCAATCCAAAGTGAATGCCCAGATAATAATAATAAAAAAACAGTTGGTTTGATGGTGATTGTTTTCAGGATGATTGATTTCAGAGATGAGAAATAATTTTCATCTCATATATAATGGATTAGCAATAGTTGCCTGGAAAACAGAAAATAGTGGAAAAATTTCCATGATGATGAGATTTTTTTTTTCTACTTAGTAGGAAGAACACTTGTAATACCTTTGCCCTGTGTGTGCCATTACTGGTTATTGGTGCTCAGACATCAATTAATTATTTTTCAATAGGTGACAACATGGTTTCCCTAAACTGCCCTTAGCTATATACTTTCTAATTCAGTCAAATTCTCAAAAATATGTGTGTATAAATGATCTATTAGTAATATATAATTATTTATGCCAATAATAGCAACCTAATTTTAGTCCTTTCTAGTGAAAAAACAAAAACCTTTTTAAAATTTCCAGTAACTAGTGATCTTTCTATTAATGAGTAATAGTTCAACCTACTTATATTTAACTTGTATTCTCTTAGTTTATATATCTTAGATTTTCCATTTAAATCATATTTTCAGTAGTCCTACAAAATCAGATTCACTAGGGTCAAATACAATCAATTGGAAAGTTATTTGGATAGATTTGCTTTCTGGGAATTCAGATTCATATCAAGTGGTTGGAATTTAACATCTTTATTTTTGATAGTAAGAACTTCCAACACCTGGCACTCTAGACTTATCAAGAACATTACCACTTAAATCCTTGAGAAATGCTACCAGATAATATATCAACCCAAAATAGCAATGTATTATATCAGATGAATGTTAAAAAGAAATATTTCAAATATTGTGGGATTTTTTTTTGTTTGGTTTTTTTATATTGATACACTATCAATAAAATCATTTGGATAAAGAGCTTCTAAATTTAATTTCCAAGTCTGGAATTTATTGAGGAAATTTTCTATTCTAATTGCAGAATAAAAAATGGAGTATTTTTTTCTCTGTGTGTAAGCCTTGATACAACACAACATAGCTTCTCATCTCTGAGATATTTCTTATTATTTTTTGATAACTTTTTTTTTGGAGTGCAATGAAATTAATTCAAATTATTGGTAGCATTTTCAAAAACCGAGAACTCTAAAATAATCCCAAGAGTTAAAATTCTTGGGAAATAGACATGTAATATCTGAACACAATATAGTTTTGATTTACCAAAAGATAGAGAAAAAAACACAGTGAAGTACAACAAGATGTATAGACATTGATGTATTTGGATTGGCTCCAGGTCTGCTCTAGAAACTCCATTATTTTTATCCCATAGAGTAGTTCTGTATAATTGTTTGATATACTGCCCTTACCGCCCTCCAAAACCATGCCCTTTTTGGTTCCTTAGCCTGGCATTTAAGGCTTGCAAGTCAAACATGAAGTAAAATTAGATCTGGTTATCTGTTCTAAAATGCTCTAATGCAATTGCATATATTAAAGCTTAGATTAAGAAAGTTAGAAAATTTTTTCAATTTGAAAAGTCACCAGACTAGAGCTAATCTCTAGCCTGTCTAGGGACAAGCAAGATGTTCTTTTTCCCCTCTCTTGATTTGCTTTGCCTTGGTGCCATCGGGTGCTAATTTTATTCCATCCAGTTTTTAAATATTAATTGTACATGTCAAAACAAAAATTTCTTCCTGGAACAGGATGTCATATAAAAAAATGTCATCTTGAAAGAAACTGAAGCATGAACTCTAAAAGCTTTAGCTAGCTAAATGAATATTGACTGGATAATGCTACCTATAATGAAAAAAGCTTTAATAAGGTCTCAAGTAATAATATGAAGACTGCATCTCAGTTACCAATGTTTTATTACATCTTAAAAACATAAAATTTGACTCCATTAAGATGGTCAGGCTGATCTAGAAGTTTCTCTGACCTCCTGTTTAGTTTACCAGCTGGACAGTGACTAAACTGGAGTGAAATACGCTGTTCTGACAAGCGACTAGTGTTTGCAGTGATGGCCAAAGTGGTAACGTTGAAGCATTCTTCACTATTTCCTATGCTCTACAGTGAAGAATCAAAGGAAACTGCATCATTATTGAAATCCAGCAGTGACATCATTGGCGAGATCATTCATACAATATTGGTTTAGTAACAGTTTATGGGATAAGTGATATGTTAAAGGACAGGTCTAAGAAAGATGAAACTACAGTTACTGTATTTCAAGGGCTATACTAAGCGCCTTGCATGGACTATAGCATATAAGTTCAAAAGAATCCCTTGAGACAAGCCTTTTTTTTTTTTTAATTGTCCCCTTTCCAGATGTAAATACTAAGACTCACAGAGCTTCTGTGATTGTCCCTTAGGGACACATGATGACTACATTAGTAGATAGGATTTGGTCCAACCCAGGAATGGTTTACCCTCCTTTCTACCCTGGACTAAAACAATATAGTACATTCCTAGAAAAATGACCAGAGACAGAGGTAGTTAAGGAAGTACAGTCCCTCCACCCCAGGTATTTAAATCTCTGTACCCTGATTTATGACTTCTCTGTTGCTGTGTAGGCAGCAACAGTACTGTGGTAGGCACAATAAGGGCTCCTCAAGGACGTCCTTAGCCTAATTACCAGAACTTGTGATTATGTTACCTTATGTGGTAAACAGACTTTGTAGATGTGAGTAAATTTGGGATCTTGTGTAGATTATCCTGGATTATCCCCAAGAGTCCAATGTAATCATAAGGGTCCTTATAAGTGAAAGAGGGGAGCAGGAGACTCAGAGGGACGGGATATGAAAACTCAACCAACCCTTGCTGGCTTTGAAGATGTAGAAAAAGAACGATGAGCCAAGGAATCCTAGCAGTCTCTAGAAGCTAGAAAAGGCACTGAAACAGATTATCCCCTAGAGCCTCCATAGGGAGCACAATGCCCTGAAAGCCATTTCAGACTTCTGACCTCCAGAATTTTAAGAACTGTAAGAAAATATTTAGTCACCAACTGTTAATTGGCTACAGCAGCAATAGGAAACTCACTTAAAACCCCAAAGCAAAATCTCTCCAAAAACGTCTTCCTTCTCTCCTCCCTGTCCCTTTCCCTCCATACTCCATAAAAGATTTGGAATGTTTAAGCAACATGTATTCAGGTGAACTTTATTTGTAAGCAACCACCCAAGCTCCTTGAGAGTTATTAAAAGTGCCGATGACTGGATGCTCTGAACCCCTTCCACCTGTCTAACAAACTCATGACAGTTTGGTATAGGGCAGAGGTTGGGTATGCATTTCATCCTCCAGTGCTGATTCTTTTTTAATAGCGACATCATTTGCAGTGCAAGTTTGAGGAAAATTCTTAAGGCCATGCGGAGGCTCACCGGGAAAAAGCATGGTGGTCAATTACCCATGTAAATATTTGCCTTACGCCAAGGAGGAGGAAAGCAATGCTATGTCCAGGAGTGGGGGAGACCGGGGAGGTTTCTCTCGAGTTATGAAGGAGAGTTGACTCATTGGGACAGTCAGACATCATAAAGAAACCTGAAGGTATTAGGTAAAGGGTGAGGGAAGAGGTAGCCAAAAATAAAAATCTTACATTATTGCAAATATTTTTCTTGGGCATCAAATGGGATTACTATTTCCTGGGCTAATGAGTTGCTCAAGAACAGGTATGTCACCATGAACTGGGGTAACAGTTTTTCAGAGACTGCTAGTTTTTAGGAGTTTTTAGCAGTCCATACACATAAATAGTTTCTTTGGCCTAGGGAGATTTACACACTATGCAAAACCGTGACTTCTTCTGCTTGTCATTACAGTTAACAAAAATACCAACAGCAACTTTTAGCAGCTAGGCAGGTATCCCAAACTTAAAGATGACTTGATTATAAATTTTGGATTGTGTTTGATGAGCTGTAATTAAATATCAGATTAGAGATCTTTCTCCTTTATTTAAGAACAAATTACCTGAAAAAAGTACTTGTTAGAGTTATTTTTCAGATACTCTGCTTCATCATTAGAGCAGTGCTTCAAAATCAGCTGAAGGGAGAGGTCAAAATACTGATCTTTGCTTGGAGTTCTCATTATACTTATACACCAAGAGCAATGCTTTCTATCTTTAATCGCTGGGAAGTTCATAGCTTTAGGGAACATGATGGTCTGGAATGCATATTGAAGTAGCAAATATTCCCCCTCAAATATTAAACTCTTAAGTTTTCATTTTTATTTACATATAACCTAGATATTTCCTTGAATCATTTTCATTGACTATTTTTATTAACTGAGGTGGGAAAAAAAATCATTAAGTATAGGAAGAAAAAACTCTTCTCCATTGATGTGTTCATCATTTTAATTGGGCATAGTTTATAATTATACACACTTGACAAAGGACATGTTTACAATTAAGGCTTCTTTACGTTAGTTGTGACATTAACTTAGTTTGGCCAACTCAGCTTTTAAATCATCTGCTAATTTAATACTAAATATAAGCCACAGTTGAAATATTCATAGTATCAAAGTGTTAGTAGGTATAAATTTAAACACCTTCTTTATGCAATTAAATCTACTAATTAGCAATCTCTTCTTGTTGGGCTTATGGCACACAAACTTGTCACCAATCATATGGGCTGTTGTCAGGTTAAAAAGAAAAAAAAAACAACTGTTTTGTGAGTGTTGAAAAAATACAGTGATTCCTAATATATAGTAATCCTTTAAGACTCAATCTAAATGTCTGTGGTTAAATATAAGTAGGACATAACACACAGGGAAATAGAAAGAGAGCAATGTTTTAGGACTGATATCCAGGGAATAGCTTTGCATGGAAAATTAAGATTCATCCGAACCCACCTTAAATAAAGCATCCGGTGCCTGATAGAGATGGATCACTTGCTCTCATAAATCTGGCATTTAAACTGAACTAGTTATGAATATTCGTGACAGAAAGATTTAGCTGTGTGCCTCATCCCCCCCACCAGTGACTAAATAATTAGTCTTTGAGTTAATCTTCATTACCATTGTCACCTTCCACCTTGTCCTTTGAAAACAAGATTGAAATAGAAGGATATCTAGAAATTCATATTGAGAAATATGAGAGCCATGAGCCATTCATATGACAAAGGTGCTTGAAGAGACAGCAAAAGTTATTTCATCTAATCTATAGATACACCAATGTTAAATTGATTAAAATTTCAAAGGAGATTTCAGGGCATGGTAATGCTGATGAATAGTCTATAGACAGCAAAGGGTAAGCTGAAATGCAGGCTAGGAGGGAGCTTAGTAAATTGTCTTTCACATTCCTTGTGCCTCTCTATTGTTCCTGCCCCCTGCCCTCAAACACATCTAGCTGCTCCTTCAATCTCACGGTATAAATTTGTCTCTGGAAAGGAATATATGTGATCAGAACCAAGATCTTGAATATGCTTTTAGAGTCCCCTCATGAATTTTATGAGAACAAGAGAGACGGGCTGAAATTTATCCTTAGAAGTTAAATTTTTTGTCACTGGGAGGGCAACTTCGTTTAGGCACAATTGACTTGTGAATCACTGGAAGTAGGGAGTGCTTTAATAGAAAAAGAAAGCTAATGATAATGTTATTTATTTAGTACCTATTAGGCCCTAGGCGGTTGGATCATGTTACTGGATTCACCCCACAATCCTGCCCATAGGTGTTAATCTTCCTTCACAGATGAAGAAATCGAGGCCCATAAGGTAAAAATTACTTGTTCAAAGTAAGGACAGGTTTATGGTAGAACAGTGGCTTGAATCCATATTTGTAAGATGTTAGGCAAAAGTTGTCAGATCGTTTTACTTGTGGGCCCCACATCTCAATTACTTCTTTTACTTTTTAGGTGAACCAAGGAGAGAGAGAGGGTACTGAGAAAAATTCAACTGTGTGGAGGAAAGCGAAAGTAATGTAAAAAAAGAAATAGGCTTAATGAGAGAGACACAGTGTTTTCTTAAGGTTAGACTTTTTTTAGGTGAAATTATGCTGATAATAGCCTTTTTATTCATTTATTTAAAAAAAAAATCTTTGGGTGCTCATTTGTCCAGGAACCACATGTTTCTGAATAGGTAAGTTGGGTTGGTGTTAGCGCTTGTTTAACTGAAGTTATTGATAAGATGTGATAGTTTTCATCCATTTTTTTTCACTTTCATAGACAGATCGCTCTTTCTCAGAGGTTCTCAGAGGTCCTCTGAGTCCTTTACCTGGTCTGAGTGTAGAACGATCATGCTGCCTTTATTTGTTTGCAAGGGCACAGGAACAAAAGCTTCATTGACATTCAACAAGAGGGAATCTTCCCAGGGAAATTTAGAGAAGTCACCTTCCTGTCAATAGCAGCTTTAAGGAAGTTTTCTTTTCAATATTCCTCCTTAACCTGAGCCACTTATTATTCAATATTTTCTTTCAAGACCTAGTGTCTAAATCAAGCAAGAACATCTTGTATTGTCACTAAGTGATGAATTTATTTGTGAAAGAAAGAGTTGCTCTTTTGTTTTTCATTTAGACATAAATAAATGCATTTTTCTTCCTAGACATGAATTAATTAGTGCTTTTCTGTCCCAGACATCTACAACATGAAAAGAATGTAAATCCAGAACTATCAATACAATTAACATTGGAAACAGAGGAGTCAGAAAAGAGAAAGTAGTCCAATAATAAATTTATAAACTTTAAGTCCATCAGAAACTAATAAAATACACCATGCATTTAAAGGAAAAAGAAGGGTCACTGGATTCCAGATAAGGTACTTTTTGGTTGGGTGGTGTGACCTTCCAATGTTACCTTTCTGCCACAGTGAAATGTTATAACTGAAATGGTTGGTTAATTTCAACATACAAACATTGCAACATATTGGTTGCCGGATCTGGAAGAAACTGTTGCTTTTGCTTATAGTTGCCTCTTCTTCCTATTGTAGTCAAATTTCTTCTAATCTAGTTAGAACAGTAAGACCATTTTGGCTCAATAGCAGAAAGTTTTGGCACCTGTTTTAGAGATGTGCATGCTTTGAACCTAAGCAGCAATGCAAAATTATAGCAGTCTGGGCTCTTGTCAAAAGTCAGGTTCAAGGAAGCATGCAATCATTCCTTAAAATACTTTTAACTCAAAACCTGGGTTACTTTAGACCACCAGATGAGTACATAATTAGGAGAAATTAGTTCAGATCAGGGAGGTTAAATATGGGGTGCTCTATCATTCTCTCATCTTGAGGAAGACACTGCTATTTCCATGCCCACTATATCCAGAACTGACTATAAACTTATTCTGGAAAGGGTTTGATATCTTCCGTGGAAACATAGTCCCAAAAGTCTATTTTATTATGTCATCATATTTGTTAAAAGATATTTAAGAAAGTTTAAAATAAGTTTTATGTTTGTGTTTGCCATTTAATGTTTGAGCAAATAGTGTTCTACATATAAGTTTCAAGAATGATCCTTGCTTCTACCTGAGAAATTTACAGTTTTCCTCCTTTTTAATGGGGGAACATATTACTGTTTCCCATTTTGATTTCCCTGCTGGAAACTTCAGATCCAAATTATAAGCGAGCATAATCATGTTAGTTATGTACACCTTTATCACCAACCAATCTTTATAATCTTTTCCTTGGTTCTGATGCTCCATTTCTCTTTTACTTTTTATTATGTGTCTTGTCTTAAAGTCTGCTTCAAAGGGCAGAGGTGAGATTATGAACTAATAAAAATCTAAGAATATATGTGGTGGGACTAAATATTATTGGATAGAAAATTGCCCACTCTTTTTCCAATGAAGATGTTCCCACTAAGAAAGAAAGACCTTCTGCTCCAAGTAAACCTTCCGATATTTGAATGCTAAAATTCTAAAGCTCACATGGCATGATAAATATTAATGACAAGATAAGATTTGGGGTTTTGAGTTCTTGACCCGTAGAGCTAAGTACTTCTGTACATATGGGTTTAGCCCTGTTTAGCATGAGCTGCTCCAGATTTCCAGACAATTCAGCTTTTGGGTCATGTGCCTTCATGCTTCAGTTCCTTAAAACTTACCTACAGCTCTTGCTGTGAAAAATAAGCCAATTTTATGCCGTTTCTGCTCAAAACTGTAAATGACTTGGTCTGGATAGTTGAATCTAGGTGGTAGAGAGATGTTAAATACAAGGCAAACAAGTAACTTTTCATTTTGGGGAAGAAGAAAGAAAAACCTTGAGAATGTTAAATATTTAAGCCATTAAAAACTGTTCAAAGATTTATTTGCTAACTTCAAGAAAGACATTCCATTCTCTCATTTCAGATACATACTTATTAAAATATTAAATATTGTTTTACCCATACTTTTACACTGTAACCATATAGACTCACTAGAGATTTATAATTGAAAAAAACAAAAGATTCCACATAAGTCGAGAAAGATTTCTGTTTGCTTTTCAAAGCAATAGGTCTCTTTATTCCCATTCAGAAATGAAGAATTTTGCCTTTGCTTTTCTTTCCCCATGCGATTCAAAAATGACAATATCTAAGCTAGTAACAGGTGTGAGATGGTGGCCCATAAAAGTGAACTCACACCCCTGAAAACCAAAGAGTCAGTGACAATCAGTACCTCACTATTTAATAACTAAATTTAGATTCCTGTGAATTCTTGCCAGAACTGAAAATTTAATGTTAGGAACTCTCATACCTATGTGACTCATTTCCAGAACACCCCTGATGAGGCATCTGTAATCTCTCTTGTTTTGCATGCATTAAAGCAAAACAAAACAAAGTAGATAAGAATTGTTACTAAATCTTTCCTAGCTGTGTCTTAAAATTATTTCCTTAAAAAAGAATGGCCAAAATCAAAGAAATGTAGAAGAGAAAATGGGTTGCCAGGGGATAGAGAAAGCAGGGAGTATATGATTATAAAGGGAAAGCATGAGGAGTCTTTTTGCTGTGATGAAACAATTCTGTATTTTGATTGTGAGGGTGGTTCTAAGGTATATATCCATGTTATAAAATTGTTTCTAAAAACATACAAAAAGGAATAAATGTAAAAACTGGCAAAATCTGAGTGAGATCTATGACCCAGTTACCTGAATTGTGCCAAGCAGGTTTTGGTTTTCGTAAGACCCTGTGGTTGTGTAACGTGTAAGGTGTCACCACTAGGAAAACCTGGATGATGGGTACCCAGGACTTCTCTGTTTGCCACTTCATGTGAGCTTAAATTCTTTCAAAAGAAAAAGCTTTTTTACAAAGTAATCCAATTAGCTGAATGTGGGGCACCGTTTATTGATTTTGTTTTCAATAAACAGTCACGTAACACACAGTAAGATGAAAATGAACTTAGGTATGGAGTAGAAAGAAATACATGAAAAAAGGAATTGGGTTTAAATATTTTAAACATTGATTTCCCATATTTTGATATTAATATCCTATTATAATTATATAAAAATTTGTATTTGTTGTTTTGCTATTATGTTGTGACATAAAATAACATTTCCCATGCACGAATCTATTGGTTTAGATGTGTGAGACCACTTCAGATGTGACACCATTGTTCCTAAAGAAAGTAGAAGAATGCCTAGGCTCCATGCAACCCTTTCTCAAAAGGCTGCCTGGCCGGCTGCTTCTGCACCGCCTTGGTGTATCATGGTGTACATAACTAATGGTGAATAATTCTTGTCAAAGTACACTGGTGCCTCTTCTGTGTGCTCTATGATGATAAATAGGTAACATTTATTGAGTACCTGTTATGTTAACATGAACAGTGTTAAAAGCTTTGTAAATTATCTTATCTGTTCATCCTCACCCAGTGAAGTCAGTCCTTATCAGGGCAGTTTTACAACACTGGCCTAACTATGCCACTGGCTTTCCTTCTGAACCTGATCCTGCTGGGAACTGGTTTGAAATTTTACGAGTTTACCATTACCATGTATCTCCTGAAGTGTGGACTTTGATCCTAGGTCCCCCTGGTTGCTTCTGAAACCGCTTCATCGCCTCAGGCTCGAGACAACCTGTAAGGGTTCAGAGTTCTCAGCACAAAACTCTCCTCATTGGGTTCTTCCCCGTCGTCCATGAACATAACCCATGAGTCCGGTTTGCAGTTCACACTCCCAAAAGGAAGGGCCATTGATACCTTCCACTCCCAGAGCAGGGGTGCCACCATCTTCTGGTTGAAATTTCTGTTTTTGTTTTAAGAGACTTATGGGATCAGTATAATTACCCCAATTTATATTTAAAAAAACAGTTTATTACTGGAGGCTTCAGAAATTTAGTGATAGCCCAGTTGCGTGTTGCATGATTAAGTCAGGTTTTAAAACACAAAAGAAACAAACCCTCACCCCAAACTTCGAATATACAGATTCTCAAAATTATAAAAGGATGATGATCACGTGGTGGTAGGGACCAGGACCCACAAAGGATCAATTTACTTTGGGTGAGGGATTTACTGATTCACTTACAGATTTTGTATGAATTAGGTTTTTGTAGTTGATTTGAAAGCACAGCACAGAATATGTGGCATCTAATTAAAGGTGCTATTTTTTATATCGTTTAACCTTAATTCATGTTTTCAAAAGTTAAGTGCTCCTAGGTTGGATGCTTTAAAGTTTCCTGAGAGTAAGACCTGTGTGATTTGTAATCACACAGTAAGTTCCCAGCATAGGAGACATGCAGTATATGAGGGACTGATGTTTGGAGACAAGAAGTGTAACTGATTTAAAGCAAACCAACGAACACTGTCATACGTCAAAACCATTTAGATAAAACTGAATCACTGTATCACTTCAGATTGCCACAGATGTTAAGAATTCTTTATTCACATTTCTATTATGTGTTTCTTATTCTTATTATGTGGGATGTTGTCTCTAAATTATAGGTATGTTCACGTATACATGTGTATGCGCATTCAACTTATTCTCAGAAAAATACTCCCATTTTAAATAAAATAATCATAAGTAAAAATTAAAGCAATAGCTAGGTTAAAAAAATAGTGTTTGGGTCAACCCCCTTCCATAGACAAAATGACTCTTATGTAGTTATTTTTAAGAGGAGTTTGGGAAATTTCCAAATTTCTTAGTTTTATAACCTTCTATATAAAATTAGCATGAAGGGGAAAGAGATACAGAAAATAATTGCCATGCAAAATGTATTCAATTGGGGTCTACATTTCTAAACAAATCTCTCTCATTGTATATTAAGTCTCCTTAAAAACAGTGCTACTACCCTATTTAGCCCTACCCCAATTATTAAGAAAGTATAAGCACATATAGATATGTATATGGAAGAAAGTGAGAAGCACACATAATCATAATACCTGAGATAATTGCTATTAATGTGTCGGCATAAACATCATGGCCCCAAAGTAGAAATGAACTAAATGTCACTAACTAGTGGAATAGACAAAATGTGGTAGATCTATATAATGGAATATTACTTAGCAACAAAAAAATAGTGTCACATTTTTAAGGAATTAACAGTAAATGGCATGAGGGGTTTTATTAGATTTATGGTTATGGTTACACTATTTGGTAAAGTTGATGAAACCACCAAATTGTCTACCTGAAATTGGCAAACTTTAAGATATTAAAAAAATATATCCCCCAAATGCTAAAGTTGTTAACAAAAGTGTTGGCATAAAACCTTCCTAACTTTTTCTAATGCATATATTAAAAAGGGTTGTAATCTCTATGCTGGCTTATAATTTTTTTTTTGATTGAGCACCTATGATAGCTATTTTTTATTTCAGCCTTGTACTGTATCACTATTTTTGGCAGACTGTGGTATTTTATTAGACAGTTGTACCATAATTGATTTGTTATATTTTTAATTTTTTAACTTTAATATATTTGTGTGTATAAACCTTTACACATTGGTTTGTTTTTTTTAGAAAATTACATATGTCCAAATATATAAGTATCTGTGTGTTTTATCTATGCATATCTATTTTTTCTATTAACAGATCATTCTCAGTAACATATTACCAATTTATGTTTTCATCTCTATGTAATGGGATTTCTCATTTACTCTCACCCTTAGCAGCCATGGACATTATCAACCTTATTAACCCAAGCCAATATTTTAAGAAAATCTTTATAGTGTTACTGTAATGTGTAGTACCTACATGGAGAAGTTAACAGCTCTTCATATATTATACATTCGTTTTATATATTTTTTGAGAATTGCCTGCTTATTTACATTGCTCATGTTTTAAGCTGAGTTGTTTGATTTTAATTTGTAAGTTAAGATTTATTTACTTACTACATTATTATTTGCCTTTTATATATTTTGCAGTATTTTTTAAAATTTTATTTTGACTTGAAGATTGGTTATCATATAAAAGCTTTACATTTTTATGTAGTCAAATCTTTCAGATTCTCTTTATTGTTTTTTCTTTTGATGCTATGTGTATGAAATCCTTCCCTTCCCAAGGGATTATAAAATATTCACTTAAACTTTGCTTTAGTAGTTTTTCAAATTTAGTTTTAGTTTTAGTTTTAGTTTTTTGGGTTTTTTTAGGATTTTATTTCTTTATTTGACAGAGAGAGACACAGAGAGAGAGAACACAAGCAGGGACTGAGGGAGAGCCAGGCCCCCCATCGAGGAGCGAGCCCAATGTGGGCCTCGATCCCAGGACCATGACCCGAGCTGAAGGCAGACAATGACTGAGACACCCAGGCATCCCTTAATTTTAGTTTTAAATATTTAAATCACTTGTGATTTTGTTTGGTATTAGTAGTGTGGCAAATATTCAACTTCCCTTCTTATTTTTATGACTCCTTAGTTGTGTAGGCAATAGTGACTGAATAACCTCTTCCTTCACTGAACTAGTTTGAGGTTAGCACATACCACTCAGGAGTAAGAGACATGGATTTCAGATCATTTTAAACAACACATACATTTATCATAAAACCTTGGCAGGGTATTCTCATTCCTAAAAGACAGTTTTGCAGTCCTGAGTTTTTACATATCACCGAAATCGAGTAAAAATTAGGACAAGGACTGTTTCCTATTTGAGAGCTGAAGTAGGAATATCTTCTCTTTAGGTGTGGATTGACCTTCTACAGTGAGCTATCTGAGAGGAGAGATGTAATGTCCATCTTTCTTTTGGTACTTCTGAGAAAGTTCTGTGTCTTCATTGATGTGCAGTGAATTCTCTCCATGTTGCTACTTCTTCTTGGATAGGGAATTTTACATTAAATGGAACTTAGAAATCCCTATGAATTATGACAGATATAATAAAACTATAAATATAAAATAAAAAATTAGAATCACAGCACTTAAATATAGCATTTACAGTATGCGCATGTTGCCATGATTTAAAATGGATCGTAAAATATGAAAATGTATTTGAAGGTAAATTTTAAAGATTTTTAAAGAAAGGACTTTCTAGCACAAGGCAGGAAGGACCCTCGGCTTGAAATAATAAATCCTGAGAACTGTTGAATGTTTTCTATTTGTTAGGCACCGTCCTAAGCCATTTACAGAGTTTGTGTTTCTCACACGGACGCCATGATGAGACCACTGCAGCACAAGAGCTTGGGCAGCTCACTGATGGGCTGACCCTTGTAAAAAGCAGAGCCGACATTCACTCCAAGTGGTCAGTTCTGGAGTCCAGCCCTTAACCACTACACTGGCTCTGTCAAAACTCCGGTGATTTCCAACTCTGCTTCTTCTGTAGTCTTGGGCTCTCATATGGTCACCTGCACAGATGGAAGTTTCAGCTTTTATATAAAAGGGTGAAATATAGACCACTTTCTTCACAGAACGACTATGAGGATCAAATGAAAATGTTGGAGATACTGTTAACATATCAAAGCACAGTGAAAAATAGGAGTTTTTATCATCATTACAAAAACATTTCCTGTTCATTGTTATGGTATTTCCTAATGAAAGAATAGAGTAATAACTCTAGGCTCTATGGTTACATATACTTTATGTGTTCATTCACCCAGCATTCCTTCAAATAATAAATATATAATGAGCCCTTGTTATGACCCCTTCTTTGTAAATGTTGGGAACATGGTGGTGAACACGATAGCAAGGACTTCTGCTGTCATGGAACTTCCAGAGGGTTTGGGATAGGGGAGGAGGACTTCAGAAAACAAACAACATTTTAGGAGATGCAGTGTTCTGGGATGATGCTAATGAAATTAGTCCAAAGGAAGTATAATTTTCTATACTTAACACCATGAAAATCAATTCAGCTGAAGAAACATTTCATGAAATCCTCTTCAAAATTAAAACCACATCATGTTAGAAGGCAGAGTAATTCTTCAACATATGAAATCAATTATTATTCTAGTGCTGTTACATCTCAAGTCACCATTAATGGAGGTTACATCAAACTAGAAAAAGTAAATCTTAAGAATGAAACTCGGGAACACCTGGGTGGTTTAGTAGGTTAAAGCCTCTGCCTTCAGCTAAGGTCATGATCTCGGGGCCCTGGGATCGAGCCCCGCATCAGGCTCTCTGCTCCGTGGGGAGTCTGCTTCCTTCTCTCTCTCTCTGCCTGCCTCTCTTTGTGATCTCTGTCAAATAAATAAATAAAATCTTCACACACACACAAAAAGAATAAAACTCAGACTGAGTACTATGTAACAGGAAGTATACAATTCATTTTATTTTAGGTCTGGGCTTTTGAAAGGTAACACTTGAGAATTAAGGTTTTGAAACTTGCTACACACCCAGGATAGCAGTAACCGAGTGAATACTTTGAGTTTCCAGTCTCTGGGGGGAGTACACAATAGACGTCACCAAATGGATAATTTAGCATCTTGTCAATATTTGAGAATAAAATCCTAGCTTCAGCTGATATTAATAATTAGCCAGGAAAATAATCAGAACCAGATCAGATAAACCAATAGGATTTGTAATGCCAATAGTTGCATTTTATCATGAGATCAATAAGCCAGGATGTTAACTTAAGGCTAGTCTTTGGTTTTATTTTTGCACTGGTCTCCTGGGTTGGAATGTGCCCCAAAGCCAATGTGACCAGAAAAGGAAGGAGACAGAAATAGAAATCATCCTCCAGGACTAACTGCAAGATGTGAGCAACCTTTTAAGTATTAATGTATTATTAAGAAATATCCTGCATGGTGATGAGTCGTTCCTTCTAGCCACTGATGGGCTTCCTTATCATAGTTTATTTATAATGCATTTATTTATCTGCCCAGATATCTAGCAGTAACATCTCATGAACAAAGTTAAGCTATGAACTTCTAAGTTTTAATTGAGACACATGCTACCAACTCACCCAAACTACCTCCATATTTCACCATCAGCCGTTATCGGAATCAGATTAGCTGAGTCAGCCACTTGCAAAATGCCAAATTCTTCTACCTACCCTTTTCATATTCGCTGACCCCCAATCTGAGTAAGTTATTTCCTCAGTTTAATATCTTAGCATTTTGTACTTTCCCTGGTGTTAGCTTTTGGCGTTTGATACTCAGATGTCAATGTCCTCAGAGTATGAGCGGTGTCTTTTTATTTACCATCGTATGGACATCTTACAGTGAGGCTGATCAAGAATGGTTGTTCAGTAAATATTTTTCTCATAAAGAAACAACACCTACACATTTTGAAGAGTCTGGTGAGTTGCTTAGTAACCAAAAATACTGAATTTAAATTCAATCTGATAATTAAGAGGTTTCAGAACAGGAAGAATCAATTTTGTTAGAGTTTTACTCTCAATTTTTGTAAAATTTGAATTCACACAGTGTATGGAATGGCGTTGAATGGGTTAAACTGCCTTCATCTTTAAAGGTCCCAGAATCCAATAAATGCGATATTTGCTAGAAAACTTAGCTTGTTGTCAGCACTGTTAATTACTCACACATACATAGTGGAAACGTCGCATTCAGAACCATTTCAGTGCTGCTGAAAGTTTTAAGAGGAAGCTTTTCAGAGACGGAGCATGTAGAAACTTTCTTTTCTTTTAATCAAAGGAAGAATTCATTTCCAAAAGCTGTCCATCTGGTTCCTTTCATGCGCTCTAAATTTACATGATAAAAAGGCAGAAATATAATTAATATATTTTTTCAATAAGAGACAGTTTTAGGCATGTGCTTCGGCAATGAATTGTGAAAGCTTTGACACATCTAATTTTGAAATCTATATCTCCACCCTGAGAGGGAATGGAGGAGAAGGCAGGGCCTGCAGCCTTTTGCGTATGAGATCTTTCTGGTGATCTATAGCTGTAAACCATG
The DNA here is from genome assembly GCF_009829155.1 of Mustela erminea. NCBI lineage: Eukaryota > Metazoa > Chordata > Mammalia > Carnivora > Mustelidae > Mustela > Mustela erminea. Next base: position 48,546,953 of record NC_045616.1, read on the forward strand.
GGAAGATAGTTTCAATTTTGCTCTTGAAACATGTATCAAGCCCTATTGCCAACACATAGTCTTTCCTGTCACACATTTCACTGATTCTAAATCAGTGAAGGAGCTGTCTTCTGGCAGCATAACTGCATTTGAATCTCTTCTCTTTCAAATCGAATCTGCAATTGCTAAACCTGGCAATCTGCATTCCACCCCCCCCCAAAAAAAAAACAACCAAAAAGCCGTGACTATAATAATGTTATGCCATTAATATTCCCAAGAAGTAGACTGGCAGGAAATGGAACTTCTATAGAGGAGGGGAAAGAAGATGAGGGGGAATCCAACAGTACGTTTTCAAAAGTAGCAAGTCTGGGAGGGGAACAGCATCAGACCGTCAGTGTTTCAAGGTCAGGTGCGTTGATTGGTCACAGAAGTTCAGTCACAACACACTGGTGTGCCTCGGATGTGCACAAAAAGAAAAAGAAGGGTATAGTTGCTGGAAACGCTGTCATAAATATTAGATTCCCTAGTAATTGTTGCATGACAAACCACTTAATTTCAGTCAGCATTTTCTCTAAAATATTACACGGGGCTTGAATCTAGCTAATGAAGTTCTTGTGATTAGTGCCTGACCTGGAATAGAGAGGATATTACAGGAAGGAAGCTTAGAGTTTGGGGGTTCACCTTGTCTCCTTTCTCATAGGTCATGGACGTCTATAAATTGAACACTAATTGCTCTCACTGTGTAGCTTGTCCAAGTCTTGCCCAACATGGTTGCCCAGGACGGGAGGAGTTTCAGGGGAATGTTTTAGAATATGATTCTGTTGGAAGTTTTCACATATACGTGTAAGGCACATAAGGAACCAGATTTTTCTTCACTTGGTGATATGGCCTGATTGGTAAAAAGGCCTTGAAGACAAACATTGTTGTTGGAATGTGTTTATGCAAGGAAGATGAATGTCATTTATGCCTCCACATCGTGCCAACTTTGTATTGAGTGAATCAGAACACATATGTGCGATCCCTGTTGATCACAGTGACAGGGGAAGTAGACAGTGAGAGCAAAAAGGGAAGAACAAAAACAGGTATGGTTCACTTTTCTAATGCTCTTCCATACAGTTCTGGTAGTTCAAAAATATTGGTATGGAGGGCGCCTGGGTGGCTCAGTGGGTTAAAGCCTCTGCCTTGGTCATGATCTCAGGGTCCTGGGATGGAGCCCCACATCGGGCTCTCTGCACAGCGGGGAACCTGCTTCCTCCTCTCTCTCTCTCTCTCTCTCTCTCTCTCTCTTTCTGCCTGACTCTCTGCCTACCTGTGATCTCTGTCTGTCAAATAAATAAAATCATAAAAAAAAATTTGTGTGGAAATTCATGGAGTTAGCTGGTTATTTCCAAGAAATGGCAAGTTGATTTCTCATATGGCTTGGAAGATACACTTGTAAACATCCCAGGCCTCTATGCCCAGAAAAAATTAATGGTCCAGAATGGAAAGAGAAGTTTGAATCTTAGCTACATCCACCCAGGAAAGACGCACATTCATAGAAATTCGAACCCAGTTAACCCTCAACCAAAGGTAGGGAAAACAAATGTATAAACAAATAAGACATTGCTAAACACAAACTAATTGTTCTTTATCGGTAAAGTCATCCTCTCCAAGAAACAGAAATTTTTTTCTAGTTTTTTTTTCCCCAATGGGTGTTTCAAAAAATATTTGAAAAATCAGATGCAGATTAGAGAACAGATGTACATTCATATCATTCGTCTTTCAACATGTGTTCAGATTTGTTGGTTTTGAAAAGTCTAACTTAGTTTTTCCCCAAATTGCCCAAACATAAACTGTAATTTAAATTAGTTTTTAAAAATGTATTCCCTGGCCCCCATCCCATATATGTTAATTATTATATAAACCTGTGCCCTTTTTGTAATATCTGTGAAGAGTCAGGATGCCACATGTTGAATAAACCTTATTTACTTTTCTGTCGTTTTCTCATATTGAAGGCAACACTGAGGGCAAATGCCTTCTAGGTGAATAGTAACTATGTGTTAATAGTTTATGTCAGAACATGGTTTATGTCACAAATTCTGAATAATCTGAATTATTTGCACAAATCACAAGATGAATAATTTGGGCATTCTTTGAACTCACCATGTAATTTTTAGCAGATGTTCTAAGTGACTCGCATTTCCCTGGTTAACCAAATTACATGAAAAATGTTAAATTAGGTTGATGATCTGTCATCATATTTTAATAGCTCTTACTATACTTATGGAATATTTTTATAATCTTCTGTTAATTACTAGCTGCCCTATTCTTGGAAGAAAAGAACTAAGAATGAGAATCAGGAACCAAGTCTGGTGCTATGTGCCCTTAGGATGCCAAATACATTTCTTTACATACACTCATAAAGGAAATAGATGAAGAAAAAGTGGCAAGGTGGAATTTCCTCTTTTGATAAGCTATTTCCTAAACATAACATAATGTAAAATTTTCCAAAGTTGATTATTTTTTTCCAAAAATTTTGATAATGTCACTTGCCACATGATGGACTTAGTACCCAGTCACTGATTGATGAATTCAGTACATGAATGCAAATCTCCTATCGGTTAAGAGCTGGGGCAAATAAGTCACACGTGGTCATCACCCGCCTGGATGGAGTTCATAGTCATGTTAAAATCCAGGGGGAGGACGGAGTTTATTCTAGACTTGCCCAGAACCAAGAATGAAAATGGTTTCTTTATGCGACTCCCAGGGCCATGGATAGACACATTTGTAGTGTCAGGAGAGAACATCACTTAAGGCTGACCTATATCCCTATTCTTAGTAAGAAACACTTCTCCTTGGACTGTCCATCCCTGTTTATCACACATTTTTGTGAAAGGTTGTCTTCTAGGTCATTTGTTACCAGAACAGGTGGACCTACCATGTTGTACTCATGCCCCAGTGTAGTGCTCCCCAGTCCTACATGCTCTGATCTCATAGAGACCTTCAATCCACAGAGGACCCCTTTTCAGGCCTGGCTTCCTGGATATGCAACTTTGCAGTTGCAGAGGGTCCCTATTCAGACAGGCGTAGCACTTATTTTAATGCTCTACTGTCACCATCTTGAAATTCTTTTATTGATTTATTTATTTAAAAGATTTTATTTATTTATTTGACAGACAGAGATCACAAGTAGGCAGAGAAGCAGGCAAAGAGAGGAGGAAGCAGGCTCCCTGCCGAGCAGAGAGGCCGATGCGGGGCTCGATCCCAGGACCCTGAGATGATGACCTGAGCCGAAGGAGAGGCTTTAACCCACTGAGCCACCCAGGTGCCCCACCATCTTGAAATTCTTAGTAATTTTTAAACAAGGGTCTTGCATTTTCATTTTGGTCTGGGACTTTCTAATTCTGTCACCAGTCCCAAGAACCCACTTCTGCCATTGCATCATTATAGCTTTGAGATAAATAGATACTTCTGCTTAAAGCTGTTAATTCAACCCTTCAAACAACTGGTCCATTTTCTTAAGATGTTAGTTAGCAAAAATTCACTTTCTCATAGAGCCTTTGCTCTACCACTATTTTTACAGAAATCCTCTTTGTCCAGTTTCCTCTATCTATGTCACCAGATTATTACTGAAGCATGTATGCCCATGAAGAACTATTTTATCTTTTTACTTACTTCCCTGCTGTAAGTATACTCATGAAGGAGGGTTCCTTACTTAGTCTTTTTCTTGGTGACACTACTACATAACCCCTTTTACTTTTTCAAGCCAAAATAAGTACTAATTTACTGATTTTACCTCCATGTCTTATGATATTGAGTCAAGATTTATTGAATGAATAAATAAATGAATGCTTGAAACAGTGAATCTGAAGCAGAAGTAGCAAGAGGGTAGGGATAGGAGATAAAGCTGTTGAAGGAAGGAAAGCCTAGAGTTAGGGATATTTGTCTTTATCCTCTCAGAGGCGGGGGAGATAGGAGTTGGAGTATAGTGATTTTTTTTTCAAAATTAGAAAGTTTTAATTTGCATTTTTGTTTAAAGTTGACCTCTCTGATAAATCTATTTCTCATTACAAATCATCATCTAGAGTGATATTTTACTTAAAGGAAAAAAATAATCATCATATTTTTAGCTTTTTGGACTTCAGAATATTTCAGTGCTCTCCTTAAATGTGTAACAGACACTGTATTATGAATATATAAGTAAAAGAGACCAATTATCCTCAGTCTGGTGTTACCTAGAAAACTATGGTTGTCATTTTGTTAATACTCCTGTTTTTTAAGAGAAAGGAGAAGAAATTATATCTAAATTAAAATCTCAAGGGTCATTGTGTAAATTACAAATGGTTAGGCCATTTAGCATTTGAGTGTGATCTTAATAAAAAATTACACTATTTTTCTTATGAACATCATTTTTTTCTCTGGGCATGTGTTCTTTTCCCAGAAAAAATTATATATTCAGTTAAAATGATCTTATAATCAAGTGAGTAGGTGTATAGAAATGTCAAATAGGAATGATAATATTTCCCACCTACCTGCCTTCACAGGATGCTTTGAGAATTGATATGAAAATGTCTTTGAAGTGTTTTGAACTCCTTAGAAGAAAGATATGATATAAATACAGAGTTGTATTTTCAGAAGTACGATTCCAATGGCCTATATGATAACTCTTATAACTTTAGAATGAGAAGCAATATGGTTGCCTTCTTGTCCTCAATCCTCATTATAGATTTGAACCCCAGAGAGATGAACACTTTTGGGATACTACTGTATACTACCTTTTCTTTTTTTCAAGCCAAAATAAACACTGATTCAGTGAACTTTTATCCTTGATTTCATAGCTTTGGACACTGAAGGATGGTGTATTGGTTCCACAGTAACATCCCTAAGTGCTGGGGGCTGGCAGTTTAACATACAGTTTGGGTGGACACGATTCAGCCTGTAATACTCAGATGCCTGGATGTGGCCCTGGCGTCAAGTCCCTGATAAGTCATTCCACACACCCACACTGTTAATGCTTCCCATTGCTCCCATTGCTCCATGTAAACCTGTTACTATGATCTGGATGGCCATGTATCTCGTGCTTTTCTCCCTGCTTTTCACTTTTTTTCCAGACACATTGTTCCTCTTTCTGGTTTTGAAGATGCTCTGCCCCTTCTATCCTCTGTTCTTTGTACCTGTCTTTGCTTGGTAAGTTTTTTCCTTCTTTTTCTTTTTCCTTTTCTTTTCTTTTCTCCCCCTCCTCCTCCTCCTCTTCTTCTTTCTTCTTTCTTCTTCTTCTTCTTCAGCTCTTCATATCTTTATGCCTTGGGTCTGAGCTTAATGTCATCTTCATAAAGAGGGCTCTTTTGGGCCACATTATGTGCATTAGTTCTAGTGATATTTATTATTCTATCCTGTTTATTTTCTTTTTTTCTTTTTTTTTTTAAAGATTTTATTTATTTATTGGAGAGATCACAAGTAGGCAGAGAGGCAGGTAGAGAGAGAGGAGAAAGCAGGCTCCCCGCTGAGCAGAGAGCCCGATGCGGGGTTCGATCCCAGCACCCTGGGATCATGACCTGAGCCGAAGGCAGAGGCTTTAACCCACTGAGCCACCCAGGTGCCCCTATCCTGTTTATTTTCTGAGTTATCTATGGGGGAAAAAAGAAACAACCTCTGATGTCTGGGAACTGATACATCACTCAGACCTGGGCCTCAATGTTCTTGCAAATTGATCCCACTGGTAACAGCTAAGCACTGTTGTTCTCCTGCAGGATGTAATGTCTCTCACAGAACATTCGCATCATCGAGGTCACTGAGTGACCCACAAAATAACCATAATCCCCCCTCCCTAAATGAATGACTACTTTATAAAGCCAGTTACAGCTTTACCTCTGCCTTAATCTGTCTTCTCACTAGATAAGGTTATTGAGATCTCCAATGCTAGAATTGCCCCTTCTCTATGACAACACCCAATCCACCCCTCAACTATTCCCATCCTTATCCATATGAGCTCAAATGCTATAATCAGCTTTTTCTATTGCCCCTGTTAAGACGTACCACAGTTCCCACAGGTGTGTTCTTTCCCATTGCAAGAAGTCATAGGTACAACCTGTTCAAATGAACGTATTCCTGGTGCCCTTTGGCTGAGTTAACTACTATCAGGACTGTTCTCTGTCCCCTCCATGAAGGTATAAGTTACAGGAGGGAAAACATCTGGGTTTTCCCCATCACTTTTTTGTTGTTTGTAGCTTTCATAGCTGCTCTCACTGTGCCCGGCACATAATAGGCGCTTGATTAATATTGGATGAGCAACTTAATGCAGTTGACACCAGAACGTGTATAAGTTTATGTATCTTGAAGTCCTTTCCTGCAGAACTTTGAGGACCTTCCTAATAATATTACGGATATACAAATGGGATATATTACCTACATAGGGAATGACATTTGCAAATGGTATGTGATGTGGAGGAGTATTGCTGCTGCTGAGAACAGAAGAGAGTCCAAGGGGGGAGATAATAAATATTACTGTGTTAGGTAATGAAAGTTAGGTTTTGGGTGGACACCTGGTTAAAGCGAGCAAAAGGTCTATTTGAGAAATACACCATATAGCATTGTCCCTTGAGTATACACTGGTTACAAGGAGCCAAGACAATAAGTTAGACCAAATAGTTTCAAGGTTGTGAGTGTCTAGAATTTTTATTAAATTTTATTTGTTGCTCTCATTAAGTATTCACTATTTTTTCACTATTTGTACCTGGCATGGAAATCTCTTTAAAAAAACCTCAACAGTTTTCTTATCCTGTAAAAATAGTTTATATGGATATTCTTCAAAGCCATTTTTATCTGGAATAGGTAGAAAAATTAGGTTAGATGTTTATATTCTAAATTGTTTCATAAAAACATTTTGTAACATACGTGTCATGTGGTTTGTTGTTTTTAAAGTTGTTTTCTTTTAAAAAATTGGGTGGTAGCTATGTTCTTTGTGGAAAAGAACAATCCAATTAAAACACCTGAGTGCAATTTAAAAACCTTTTAGCTATTGGGTAAGAAACTACACCACACTAAATATGAGATGTGATATTGATAGAGAACTGTTTAATTTCACAAATATTTTTAAGCTAAATTTTCATAAAACAATATGCATTATGAAGACTGTAAAGATGGAAGAAACAGGAGGAGTCAAGATGGCGGAGAAGTAGCAGGCTGAGACTGCTTCAGCTAGCCAGAGATCAGCTAGATAGCTTATCTAAAGATTGCAAACACCTGAAAATCCATCGGCAGATCGAAGAGAAGAAGAACAGCAATTCTGGAAACAGAAAAACAACCACTTTCTGAAAGGTAGGACTGGCGGAGAAGTGAATCCAAAGCGACGGGAAGATAGACCCCGGGGGGAGGGGCCGGCTCCCGGCAAGCGGCGGAGCAACGGTGCACAAAATCAGGACTTTTAAAAGTCTGTTCCGCTGAGGGACATCGCTCCAGAGGCTAAACCGGGGCGAAGCCCACGCGGGTTCAGCGTGGCCTCAGGTCCCGCAGGGTCACAAAAGGAGCAGGGGTGTCTGAGTGTCGCAGACCTTGCGGGTATTGGAACGGGAAAGCCGGCTACAGAGACAGAGCCGACAGTAAGCTCACAGCTCGGTGTTACCTTGAACTGGTCGCAGGCTCGGAGAGCTCGGAGCGCGGCTGGAGGTCAGGCAGACGGGAGTAACTGGGCGCTGTTCTCTGAGGGCACACTGAGGAGTGCGGCCCTGGGCTCTCGGCTCCTCCGGGCCGGAGACCAGGAGGCCGCCATTTGTATTCCCGTCCTCCGGAACTCTACGGAAAGCGCTCAGGGAACAAAAGCTCCTGAAAGCAAACCCGAGCGGATTACTCACCCCGGCCCCGGGTAAGGGCGGTGTAATTCCGCCTGGGGCAAAGACACTTGAGAATCACTACAACAGGCCCCTCCCCCAGAAGATCAACAAGAAATCCAGCGGAGACCAAGTTCACCTACCAAGGAGTGCGGTTTCAATACCAAGGAGAGCAGCAGAATTCCAGAGGAGGAGAAAGCCAAGCACGGAACTCATGGCTTTTTCCCTGTGATTTTTTTTTAGTATTGCAGTTAATTCAATTTTTTTTCTTTTTCATTTTTTTTTTCTTTTTTTTCTCGCCTTCGGGTAAAATTTTTTTTTTAACTGTTACCTTTTTCTTTTTTAACGATTTTTTACTAGTTTATCTAATATATATATTTTTTCTTTTTTACATTTTTCTTAGGTGTTTTCCTTTTTTTTTTAATTCTTTTCTTTTCTTTTTTCTTTCTTTCTTCTTTTTTTTTTTTTTCTTTCTTCCTTTTTGAACCTCTTTTTATCCCCTTTCTCCCCCCTCACGATTTTGGATCTCTTCTAATTTGGTTAAAGCATTTTTTCCTGGGGTTGTTGCCACCCTTTTAGTATTTTACTTGCCCCTTCATATACTCTTATCTGGACAAAATGACAAGACGGAAAAATTCAACACAAAAAAAAGAACAAGAGGCAGTACCGAAGGCTAGGGACCTAATCAATACAGACATTGGTAATATGTCAGATCTAGAGTTCAGAATGACAATTCTCAAGGTTCTAGCCGGGCTCGAAAAAGGCATGGAAGATATTAGAGAAACCCTCTCGAGAGATATAAAAGCCCTTTCTGGAGAAATAAAAGAACTAAAATCTAACCAAGTTGAAATAAAAAAAGCTATTAATGAAGTGCAATCAAAAATGGAGGCTCTCACTGCTAGGATAAATGAGGCAGAAGAAAGAATTAGTGATATAGAAGACCAAATGACAGAGAATAAAGAAGCTGAGCAAAAGAGGGACAAACAGCTACTGGACCACGAGGGGAGAATTCGAGAGATAAGTGACACCATAAGACGAAACAACATTAGAATAATTGGGATTCCAGAAGAAGAAGAAAGAGAGAGGGGAGCAGAAGGTATACTGGAGAGAATTATTGGGGAGAATTTCCCCAATATGGCAAAGGGAACGAGCATCAAAATTCAGGAGGTTCAGAGAACGCCCCTCAAAATCAATAGGAATAGGCCCACACCCCGTCACCTAATAGTAAAATTTACAAGTCTCAGTGACAAAGAGAAAATCCTGAAAGCAGCCCGGGAAAAGAAGTCTGTAACATACAATGGTAAAAATATTAGATTGGCAGCTGACTTATCCACAGAGACCTGGCAGGCCAGAAAGAGCTGGCATGATATTTTCAGAGCACTAAACGAGAAAAACATGCAGCCAAGAATACTATATCCAGCTAGGCTATCATTGAAAATAGAAGGAGAGATTAAAAGCTTCCAGGACAAACAAAAACTGAAAGAATTTGCAAATACCAAACCAGCTCTACAGGAAATATTGAAAGGGGTCCTCTAAGCAAAGAGAGAGCCTACAAGTGGTAGATCAGAAAGGAACAGAGACCATATACAGTAACAGTCAACTTACAGGCAATACAATGGCACTAAATTCATATCTCTCAATAGTTACCCTGAATGTTAATGGGCTAAATGCCCCTGTCAAAAGACACAGGCTATCAGAATGGATAAAAAAACAAAACCCATCTATATGTTGCCTCCAAGAAACTCATTTTAAGCCCGAAGACACCTCCAGATTTAAAGTGAGGGGGTGGAAAAGAATTTACCATGCTAATGGACATCAGAAGAAAGCAGGAGTGGCAATCCTTATATCAGATCAATTAGATTTTAAGCCAAAGACTATAATAAGAGATGAGGATGAACACTATATCATACTCAAAGGGTCTGTCCAACAAGAAGATTTAACAATTTTAAATATCTATGCCCCCAACGTGGGAGCAGCCAACTATATAAACCAATTAATAACAAAATCAAAGAAACACATCAACAATAATACAATAATAGTAGGGGACTTTAACACTCCCCTCACTGAAATGGACAGATCATCCAAGCAAAAGATCAGCAAGGAAATAAAGGCCTTAAACGACACACTGGACCAGATGGACATCACAGATATATTCAGAATATTTCATCCCAAAGCAACAGAATACACATTCTTCTCTAGTGCACATGGAACATTCTCCAGAATAGATCACATCCTTGGTCCTAAATCAGGACTCAACCGGTATCAAAAGATTGGGATCATTCCCTGCATATTTTCAGACCACAATGCTCTAAAGCTAGAACTCAACCACAAAAGGAAGTTTGGAAAGAACCCAAATACATGGAGACTAAACAGCATCCTTCTAAAGAATGAATGGGTCAACCGGGAAATTAAAGAAGAATTGAAAAAAATCATGGAAACAAATGATAATGAAAATACAACGGTTCAAAATCTGTGGGACACAACAAAGGCAGTCCTGAGAGGAAAATATATAGCGGTACAAGCCTTTCTTAAGAAACAAGAAAGGTCTCAGGTACACAACCTAACCCTACACTTAAAGGAGCTAGAGAAAGAACAAGAAAGAAACCCTAAGCCCAGCAGGAGAAGAGAAATCATAAAGATCAGAGCAGAAATCAATGAAATAGAAACCAAAAAAACAATAGAACAAATCAACGAAACTAGGAGCTGGTTCTTTGAAAGAATTAATAAAATTGATAAACCCCTGGCCCGACTTATCAAAAAGAAAAGAGAAAGGACCCAAATAAATAAAATCATGAATGAAAGAGGAGAGATCACAACTAACACCAAAGAAATACAAACTATTATAAGAACATACTATGAGCAACTCTACGCCAATAAATTTGACAATCTGGAAGAAATGGATGCATTCCTAGAAACATATAAACTACCACAACTGAACCAGGAAGAAATAGAAAGCCTGAACAGACCCATAACCAGTAAGGAGATTGAAACAGTCATTAAAAATCTCCAAACAAACAAAAGCCCAGGGCCAGACGGCTTCCCGGGGGAATTCTACCAAACATTTAAAGAAGAACTAATTCCTATTCTCCTGAAACTGTTCCAAAAAATAGAAATGGAAGGAAAACTTCCAAACTCATTTTATGAGGCCAGCATCACCTTGATCCCAAAACCAGACAAGGATCCCACCAAAAAAGAGAGCTATAGACCGATATCCTTGATGAACACAGATGCGAAAATACTCAACAAAATACTAGCCAATAGGATTCAACAGTACATTAAAAAGATTATTCACCACGACCAAGTGGGATTTATTCCAGGGCTGCAAGGTTGGTTCAACATCCGCAAATCAGTCAATGTGATACAACACATCAATAAAAGAAAGAACAAGAACCATATGATACTCTCAATAGATGCTGAAAAAGCATTTGACAAAGTACAGCATCCCTTCCTGATCAAAACTCTTCAAAGTGTAGGGATAGAGGGCACATACCTCAATATCATCAAAGCCATCTATGAAAAACCCACCGCAAATATCATTCTCAATGGAGAAAAACTGAAAGCTTTTCCGCTAAGGTCAGGAACACGGCAGGGATGTCCATTATCACCACTGCTATTCAACATAGTACTAGAGGTCCTAGCCTCAGCAATCAGACAACAAAAGGAAATTAAAGGCATCCAAATCGGCAAAGAAGAAGTCAAATTATCACTCTTCGCAGATGATATGATACTATATGTGGAAAACCCAAAAGACTCCACTCCAAAACTGCTAGAACTTATACAGGAATTCAGTAAAGTGTCAGGATATAAAATCAATGCACAGAAATCAGTTGCATTTCTCTACACCAACAGCAAGACAGAAGAAAGAGAAATTAAGGAGTCAATCCCATTTACAATTGCACCCAAAACCATAAGATACCTAGGAATAAACCTAACCAAAGAGACACAGAATCTATACTCAGAAAACTATAAAGTACTCATGAAAGAAATTGAGGAAGACACAACGAAATGGAAAAATGTTCCATGCTCCTGGATTGGAAGAATAAATATTGTGAAAATGTCTATGCTACCTAAAGCAATCTACACATTTAATGCAATTCCTATCAAAGTACCATCCATCTTTTTCAAAGAAATGGAACAAATAATGCTAAAATTTATATGGAACCAGAAAAGACCTCGAATAGCCAAAGGGATATTGAAAAAGAAAGCCAACGTTGGTGGCATCACAATTCCGGACTTCAAGCTCTATTACAAAGCTGTCGTCATCAAGACAGCATGGTACTGGCACAAAAACAGACACATAGATCAATGGAACAGAATAGAGAGCCCAGAAATAGACCCTCAACTCTATGGTCAACTAATCTTCGACAAAGCAGGAAAGAATGTCCAATGGCAAAAAGACAGCCTCTTCAATAAATGGTGCTGGGAAAATTGGACAGCCACATGCAGAAAAATGAAATTGGACCATTTCCTTACACCACACACGAAAATAGACTCAAAATGGATGAAGGACCTCAATGTGCGAAAGGAATCCATCAAAATCCTTGAGGAGAACACAGGCAGCAACCTCTTTGACCTCAACCGCAGCAACATCTTCCTAGGAACAACGCAAAAGGCAAGGGAAGCAAGGGCAAAAATGAACTATTGGGATTTCATCAAGATCAAAAGCTTTTGCACAGCAAAGGAAACGGTTAACAAAATCAAAAGACAACTGACAGAATGGGAGAAGATATTTGCAAATGACATATCAGATAAAGGACTAGTGTCCAGAATCTATAAAGAACTTAGCAAACTCAACACCCAAAGAACAAATAATCCAATCAAGAAATGGGCAGAGGACATGAACAGACATTTCTGCAAAGAAGACATCCAGATGGCCAACAGACACATGAAAAAGTGCTCCATATCACTCGGCATCAGGGAAATACAAATCAAAACCACAATGAGATATCACCTCACACCAGTCAGAATGGCTAAAATCAACAAGTCAGGAAATGACAGATGCTGGCGAGGATGCGGAGAAAGGGGAACCCTCCTACACTGTTGGTGGGAATGCAAGCTGGTGCAGCCACTCTGGAAAACAGCATGGAGGTTCCTCAAAATGTTGAAAATAGAACTGCCCTATGACCCAGCAATTGCACTATTGGGTATTTACCCTAAGGATACAAACGTAGTGATCCAAAGGGGCACGTGCACCCGAATGTTTATAGCAGCAATGTCCACAATAGCCAAACTATGGAAAGAACCTAGATGTCCATCAACAGATGAATGGATCAAGAAGATGTGGTATATATACACAATGGAATACTATGCAGCCATCAAAAGAAATGAAATCTTGCCATTTGCGACAACATGGATGGAACTAGAGCGTATCATGCTTAGCGAAATAAGTCAAGCAGAGAAAGACAACTATCATATGATCTCCTTGATATGAGGAAGTGGTGATGCAACATGGGGGCTTAAGTGGGTAGGAGAAGAATAAATGAAACAAGATGGGATTGGGAGGGAGACAAACCATAAGTGACTTTTAATCTCACAAAACAAACTGAGGGTTGCTGGGGGGAGGGGGTTTGGGAGAAGGGGGTGGGATTATGGACATTGGGGAGGGTATGTGCTTTGGTGAGTGCTATGAAGTGTGTAAACCTGGTGATTCACAGACCTGTACCCCTGGGGATAGAGTATTATGCCTCCATCAGAAAGGATGAATAACCAACTTTTGTAGCAACATGGACGGGACTGGAAGAGATTATGCTGAGTGAAATAAGTCAAGCAGAGAGAGTCAATTATCATATGGTTTCACTTATTTGTGGAGCATAACAAATAGCATGGAGGACATGGGGACTTAGAGTGGAGAAGGGAGTTGGGGGAAATTGGAAGGGGAGGTGAACCATGAGAGACTATGGACTCTGAAAAACAATCTGAGGGTTTTGAAGGGACGGGGGGTGGGAGGTTGGGGTACCAGGTGGTGGGTATTATAGAGGGCACGGATTGCATGGAGCACGGGGTGTGGTGCAAAAATAATGAATACTGTTATGCTGGAAATAAAAAAAAAAAAAAAAAAAAAATGACACATGTGCAATAAAAATGTACTAATTGAAGTCACAAAACAAAATGTAACTGTTGGTATGATACAACAAAGCCATTGAGTAAAATTACACAAATGATTTTGTAGTATATTTTTTAAATAAATAGGGTTTACTTACGAATTAAAAAAAAAAAAAAAAAAAAAAAAAAAAAAAAAAGATGGAAGAAACAATTTCTGTTCTGTAGCTGTGTGACATGAATGATCCAAGCAATAAGTTCTGATTCTAAATTTTAAGCCCTAAATCTACTGTTTCAGTGCTTTTGGGATAAACTTACAGAAAATAGACTTTCTGAATCTTATAATTGGATTTTGTTTTCCCCACAAAATTATAAATATTGGGTGCACTAATAATGAAAGATATTGGGTATTACTTTGTTTATATTAGTATAAAATATTAATTTAAATTTCTATAAGTAATAATGATGTATATCCAGATGCTTTTAATTCTACATAATCCTATGTTTTGTGCTTAATGCAAAACAAAACAAGACAAAACCCTCTGTTTACTGAATTTAGCAATGTATAATTCTATATGGAAATTACTGCTGAAGGAATAAATAATATTATATTCATGTTTTATAAGGATGAACATAGGCTTACTTATGAAGCATCTACTTAGAATCTGTCAATTTCTTTCTTTTAATTTGTAAGCACAAATTCTTTTAAGTGGCCAACAATGAAGACTTGAAAATATACTTTGTTAATTATATTTCTCCTAATACAAATATCTAGATGTTTCACTTCTAAACACTTAAATAGAAAGTTTAATGCTACCTGTATAAGATTGAAGTTTTTCGTGACTTTATCTTTCACTATAAGCTATTGTTTTTGCTTTCATATCTTTTAATCTTTTGAGTTCTGGGTTACACATCTTAATCTCTAGCAAACATAAGCTTAAAATGCACTTTCCTATCAGAAGGAAAACTATTTTATGCAATATGAATGGCTGTGTTAAATACTGACTTACTGTTAGAATTACCATTGAGAACAAAAGTGTGGCACTTTCTTTTGCCTTAATTAAAAAAGAAAAAGTTTGTAAGTGCTACCCTCAAAGTGTGCCAAGGCAGCAAAAGTAAGAATAAAGAGAGTAGAGACCATAACTTCATGTTACTGGAAAATACTCCACCATGAGGACCTGGAATATACCAGTGTGAGTTGTCTCTTACTATAGTTTTGTTTACTTCAATCTCTGCATATCATGTGCTCAAGTATTGGCTTACTTTTTAAAATCAGGGCTTTTGTTTTGTTTTGTTTTGTTTGTCTTTTCCTGGCTCAGATCATTTTTCAACTAGTTAGTTTAAATTGAGGAGTGGAAAAAGTATTCTGGTGTGATTTACACAAAAAGGCAAGCTTAAGGCAGCATCAAGGAAACACAATGGCAGGAACTGATCTTGAATGATGTTCGCAGTCTCTGAGTCATTTTGCTTTGAGACTAGCACAAAGAACTCTTTAATCTGGGGAGGACAAAGGGATGGTGGAAGGAAAGTTTTAGAGCTGTCTCTTCAGTGGATCTCCAGAGAAAGAAAGTTAGTATTTGTTTGTTTTTATCAAAATATTAGGTGAGAATGGCTAGAGTAGACAAAATTTAATTTCTCGTAAGTTTTGAGTTTGTGAGTTCGAGGGTGAGACATGGGCACCCATGGTCGAAATCTGGGCAGAAGGGATCAACGACATTCCGTTTAGCCATGTTCTCCTTTCAGACCTCAAGCATTTGGGAAAAGAAAAATCAGTAGCCTTTTCATACCTACCACACAGAGTGGTCATTAGAATTAAAGGTGCAAAAAAATCTTAATTATGATCTATTTAATCCAATTTAAAAGTTCTTTTTCTTATTTTCCCCCTATTAAATAATTATTCTAATAGGCCAGTCCTTTCTTATATACTTCCACCATTCTTGTATATGGATTTTCTAACATTAAGGAAAGCATTCCTGAAGCATAGCCCACTAACAACTGGGGATATTTATAGGACAGTCTTTTAAAATGTTCATGCTTATGACTTAAAAAAAAAAAAAAAAGGTGACTAGATTCTTAGTACATTACAGTTCAGCTAAACATTCCAGGATTCGTGGATGTTCGTCCCAATATTACTCAATCTATTTTACCCAGATTAGTTCTGAGAAAATCTGTATACTTTTACTTCGTTTCTTCGGTTCAATAGGATTTTACTTCCTATTTCTTAATATGTTTCACACATAAGTCCATTAGCTATACTTTCTAAAATGAAAAACAAAAACACAAAAACTTCTTTAGACATAGTGCTCCTTTCTTGCATCACCAACATTTGAGCACTTCTCCTCTATTGATGTGAGCTTTTGGGATAGTTCTTAAGGCAGGACTATATGGAGAAGTTTGTCTGGTGTGTTTTTTGTTTCATCTAATAATTTATAATGAGTCTCTTTCACAATCTTATAACAACTCAAGTATTTCACACATGACTAGACTTGTCTAAAACCTAAATGCAAACCTTTTATCTGACAAAGGATTGATATCCAAACTATACAAAGAAGGTATACAACTCAGTAGTAACAGAAAAACAAAAACAGGCCAAATAAAAGGATATAGATATTTTTCCAAAGAAGATATTATATGCTAACAGGTACATGAAGATGTGTTTGTCCTCATTAATCATCAGAGAAATGCAAATCGGAAACGCAATGAGCTATCACCTTTCACCTTTAAGAATGTCTCTTTTCAAGAAGACAAGAGCTAACACTGCTGACAAGAATGTGGAGAAAAGAAGTGTCTTGTAATATTGTTGGCAGGAATGTAAATTGGTAGAGCAGCTATGAAAAACAGTATGGAAGTTCTTCTAAAAATTGAAATTAGAACTACTATATGATCCAGAAATCCCACTTCTGGGTATATAGCCAAAGAATATTAAGTCACTCTCTCAGAGTCATGTCTGTATCCTCGTGTTCATTGCAGCAGTATTTATAATGGACAAGCCAAGGAAATAACCTAAGTGCCCGCTGACGTAATGGAGAGAGAAAATGTGGCATTATATGTGCAATGGAATATTATTCAGCCATAAAAGGAGGAAATCATGCCATTTGCAACAAAATGGATGAAACATGAGGGCATTATGCTAAGTGAAATAAGTCAGAGACAAATACCATATGATCTCACTTATATATGAAATCTAAAACAACAACAACAGCAACTCATAGGAACAGAAAACAGATTGTTAGTTTCCAGGTGTTGAGGGAGGGGTTTGGAAATGGGTGAAGATGGTCAAAAGGTACAAATTTCCAGTCATGACATCAGTAAGTTCTGGAGATATAACGTGCAACAGAGTAACTATAGTTAACACTACTATATCATATATTTGAAAGTTGCTAAGATTAGAAGAGATTTTAAATTGGTTTCATCACAAGAAAAAATTGTAACTAAGTTAAGCGTTGAATGTGTTAACCAAACTTATTGCAACTTATTGTAAACTTATCATTTTGTAAAACATATATCAAATCATTATGTTGTATACCTTAAAGTTATATAATGTTATATGACAATTATATCTCAATAAAGCTGGAAACAAAATTAGGATAATAATAAAAGGGCTTTTGGAGGATGAAACAAGTCTTTAACTGAAGAATGAAACTGAATTAGCATATTGTAAGAACTGCAAAATGACATTTATTATTACTATTATTATTACTTTTATATTTTCTATGACTCTGGAAGAACCAGATTTGAACAGTATAAATCATTTGCACAAAATCTCATGATACTTTGTATAAACTAGAAGGCAAGTTAGTAGAAAGTTGTAGAAAATCTCTGAAAACAACTATTTCACCTGTTATAGCCATGGAACTGACTGATCTTATAAAGCTCTTGACTTATGTAATTGGGTAGCTGTACTCATTTCTACTGATTTATGGAGAAAGATGGGATCTGGTAGGTTTTACAGGAACACATGCAAGGAGGAAGAAAAAAGGTATTTTAAAGTCTTAAAACTTTTTATCCAGAAAGGGAGGGCCACACAATCAAAGCTAAAGCACTACAAAAGGCAGCATTATCTTCCCTTTACAAAATACGTGCCTGGAGGGAAAGCACATCCTTGAAATTTAAGAGTTGGTTGCATCTTAAGTAGTATCAGACTGCGTTAGTAGTCTAACAGGTAGTTTGCCCAAGGACATTTCGGCATTCCTCCTATGATTTTCACAGGCTTCTAAGTACTCTTGAGAAATCAAAGTTATGTTCAGTACTTAATGTTTGTAGTTGACTCTGTAAAAGATAAACGGAAACCATTAGACTGATTCCCCTTCCTTATAGTTTTACAACCTTCTCTTCTGAAGAGTGGTGATACTATACAAGGTATACTATTGCCTTAATTTCTGTAAATGAACTTCCAGAAGCTTGATACCGCTTTCATCTTTAGCCTTCCTCACTTTCCAGCACCCTTCCACTTCTTGCCTTTATTTTTGCAACAGCATCTGCTATGCTCCTTTCTAAAATTTTTAGAGCTAGAAGTAATTAAGAGTAACTTGGACCCGCTCTAGAAATGGCCTAGAGAAATCAAGCATCAACCTCTAGCATCAGCGTCTTTTGGGCTGCCCTCTCAGTGTGCCAGAAATCAAAATCAGGGCAAGATCCTAGTGTCCAAACTCTCGTTATAGGATGTTCTTTTTCATTCAGATGTTTTGAGTACCCATCTGCCCATAGGTTTGGCCTTCTCTTATTAATTTGCTCCTCATTTCAGTATATAAACTAAAATCTTACTCCTACAAAGTTTTACAATATATTTTATTTGTCATGGGAGGATGAGTAAGAAAGTAGAAAGCTAGTAAGTAAGACTCCATAATGATAAAATTTGGGGGAGAGGAAACTTTACAGAAATCAAAACATGAGTGTGCCTGCCAAGTCATCAGAGCTCCTGAAGAGAGGAGGGAAGGACGCTTTGCTCTCAGTGCCAGAAAGGGCACAGGGGTCTCGGCTACAGGCACTGGGAAGGCAGTTGGCATAGGAAGAGGAAGTGGGGTTGGAGGGCGTGGTATACATTGCTTCAGAAAGAGAGTAAATGGGAGAAGTCTGTGATAGACGAAAATCACTTCTCCACTCCAGTTAGGGACACTGAAAAGCTTTAGCACACTTGCCTTTAAGGCTCCTTTCCAAATACCTCTGGAACCCCTATCAAGCAACTTAAGCGACAAAGCAGAAACATTTCTGCCCTCTGCTTGTTGGTACTCTGACCATCAGTGCAGGTTAAGTCTTAGCTCTAATCACTCTGTGGTGTTTGGAAAGCCATGTACCAATAGGTCTCAACTGAGTCATTATAGAAAGGACATTTTTTAAAAAAAAAATTCCCTATTTTTTTTTATTGTGTTGTGTTAGTCACTATACAAAAAGTCCAAATGACACATTCCTTGAAAAATAATTCAATCGGTCCTCGCTTAATTAAGAAATAGGATTAGACGTAGAAGAAAATAAAAGCATCCCTAGGTGAGTAAAAGCTTCAGGTAAAGGATACTATGCATCGGAGACAAACCATGAGAACTCATGACTTCCTCAGGACCCACTTGTTTATTGTAATCAATCTATACTCAGAGGTGTGTTTTGCCAAACAGTTAAAATTGCAAACAGCAGTAATTTACATGATTTTTTTTTTGGCCTTTTCTTTTTTTTGGACATTGTAGGTTTCTTTTCTTTCCTTTTTTTTTTTCCTTTTGTTATGTCGCCATACAGTATGTCATTAGTTTCTGATGTAGTGTTCCACAATTCATTGTACGTGTGGATTTCTTATGCTTCTTTTCAGCTCATATGTAATTTTTAAATCAAGCTGATTTTATTATTATATGCTAATTTCTGCCTTTTATTTAAAAATATATATCAAATTAGAAGTTGAATTTAATGATAAATGCTCCCTTAGATGACTCAGATGTTACTTCTTATTAAAGATACAAGGCCATCAGGAGAGATCAGTCAGGTTGCTGAGAAACACAAGTGGTTTAATACATCTTTGTATCAAACTAAATATTTGTCTAAGGGACCCTTTGAACAAGGTGAAGCTGTTTGGGAAGCTGGTGTGTAAGTTTGTGTTTAAAAAGTGCATAAAATATAAAATGAAATCTAGTGATCTCAGGGCTAAACTACTTTCATAACTAATGTTCTCACTCTTGCAGTGAAGGTTTAAAATTTATTTAAAAATGCCTCTGTGACCATAGTTTATACATATTTCAATGTTTTGAGAGCCATCTCTTTTAACATATGCTCAGTTTTTTAAATGTAAAGATAAATGTGATGGGGAGGAGCTGGAAAGAGAAAGACAAATGTAAATTTGTTTGGGAATATTTTATTTTCACTATGACTATGTAATATTTCAAAAGGAATTACATCAATATGTTTATTCTATTACTTAGGAACCACAATTAATTTCCCTAAAATGTAATTTTTCTTTGTAATACATTTTCCAGTACATTGCCTTTTAATCTCAAAAGTACATTTTATTTGTAAATCAAAATGGTGACAGAGTTTGCTTTTTTTCATTGTGATAGCTCAGAACGTGGAAATTACCTGATGGGTTTGCCAACAAAAAGACAAAGAGGTAAATATTTTCAAAGTTTCATTTTTGAAAGTTGTTTTTCCTGATGTGTATTCTGATGGTCCTAGTTGTAAGTCTACTTTATGGCTGTGGAGAGGTGGCCATTTCCAGTGGTTGGTCACTTGTGAAAGTACATTGTTTTGTGACAGGACAGGATTTGCTAGAAAAGAGTCAGTAGGTGAAGAGATAGCTTCACACATCAGTCTGTGTAGCAGGTTCAGTGGAAAAAATTGTATGGGCAGCTGTTCAATCTGCACTAGGAAAATGTAGAGTCATTAGAGGTTTAATAAAATTTTCATTGATGGTAATTGTGAGTATGAAAGAAGTCAGGAAAGCCTCAAGTTACATCTTTTTATATTTATTTGTATTATTATTTTACAACTGTTAATATGTATCTTTAGGTTGCTGACAGAAAGAGGACCCTTACAAGGATCAAAAGATAATATCCCGGGGAATGTATTTTACACTCAGCAATAGCAATTCTACTTCGAGTTCTGTGGAGAAAAATGTTTAGGTATTGATCCAACTGACCAGCTAGCTTGTATTTTTCAGAAGAGTAAAAGAGAATTCAACTTGTGACTGTAGTGGGTAAAATGTCATTACTTGGAACAAGTTATTATTATTGCTTTTTAATAGTGGATTCATTTAAGTAAAAAACAACCCTCACAAAGTCTTTTAATTCTGCATGTAGAATTAGTCATTGTGTTTCTTCTTTTGAGGAACTGAGGCACTAAGGATTCATGCATAGATTCTATTCAGCTTTGCAAAAGTTTTATCAACTCTGGGACCTACTGATGAAACCTACAGAGGTAATATGGCTCTCGTCAAAATCAAGTTCTCCCTCAAAGCACACAGCATGTTCCCGTCTTCCACTTTTGGGCATTTCCTTTTCAGAACAGGTCCCCTGATGGATATTAGACCAAAATAATAGCATGGGAGTCAAAAACATAGGGTCTCTTTTCAAATCTTACATTTCAGAGACAAAGAGAATATGCTAATTTCCCTTCTTTTATTCTCACTTAAAAAATTAATATTAACTGAATCCCTGACAATCAGCACTCAGTCAAATAAACAAATAAATCAACAATGTAATTATTTATAAGATAAATGTGATCTAAACTGTCACCAAGAAAGGCCAATGCCGAATTCATTTTATGCAGACCTCAAGCAACTCAATTTCTAAAGGATGATTTTAATGGGGGCCTTCACTAAAATGCATATTTTAACAAGGCATATTTACAGTACATAATAAATGTTTAAATTAGATTAATTAGTATGTATGGTTGAGGCTTTCTTACTGTTTAGAATTATTTGCCTTGCTAACGTAGTAAATCTAGATGAGCTGAGCACTCAAATGATTCCAATAACAACACTTGGCATTTGTGTAGTGCATTATATTTTCTAAGTACTTTATAATTACAGTATTAATTAGTTAAGTGACACAGTGATCTTGTGAAGAGGTCTGCATCATTATCCCCTTTCACAAATGAGGAAACTTTAAATGCAAAGGACACAGTAATTCATATAGCAAGTAAATAATGTTAAGACTGAAAAACCTTTTGCATGATGAGTGCATGTCTGAAGCTACATTTTACTAAGGATAATTTATTTTGATGTCATACTCTCTTTCCTCAAGAGGTAAACGTTGCATCCCAAATATACATTTTCAGAAAGCTAGAAGACTAAGAATAGAAGAGAAGGAGTTCTTTCGTTTCATTGCACTTTGTATCCCAAAATAAACTTTCATTGATCCTTGAGTCTGAGTTGCTTTCCTAATTTCTTTTTTGAAGAGTGTGTTGTCATCTCATAGAAATGCAACTGTTTTTTGTAAGTTGATTTTGAACCTGCAAATTTAATGAATTCATTTATTAATTCTAATAAGCTTTTTTTGTACATGGAGTTTTTAGGTTTTTTTTTTTTTTAATGTGTAAGATCATGTCATCTGTAGACAGAGGCAATTTTGCTTCTTCTTTTCCAATTTGGATGCCTTTTATTGCTTCTTCCTTAATTCTTACCTCATACCTATAAAATTAACTAAAATTAATTATAGACTTAAATATAAGAGATAAGACTATAAAACTTACAGAAGAAAACATGCAATAAAATTGTTGTGACTTGAATTAGGCAAAGATCTCCTATATAAGACAAAAAACCCACAAACCATAAAAGAAAAAAAAAATGTCAGTTGGACTTTATCAAAACAAACAAAAAAATTACTTTCTGAAAGCCACCAAAAGAAAATACAAGGCAGGTCACAGACATGATGAATGTGTTTCCACAATACATTTCTGAGCAAGGATTAATAGCATTTTTTTTTAAAGATTTTATTTACTTATTTGGCAGACAGAGATCACAAGTAGGCAGAGAGGCAGGCAAAGAGAGAGAGAGAGGAGGAAGCAGGCTCCCTGAGGAGCAGAGAGCCTGATGCAGTACTGGATCCCAGGACGCAGGGACCATGACGTGAGCTGAAGGCAAAGGCCTAACCCACTGAGCCAACCAGGCTCCCCACTAGCATGTTTAATAAAGAAAATCTTTACAACTCAATAATTAGAAAATAAAAGCCATATTTAAAAGTGGGCAAAAATTTGAACAGATAATTTTATAATAAAAGATATACCAATGGGAAATAGGGAAATGCAAACTAAAACCACTATAATAACACTCATGCCCTCTAGAATGGCTCAAAAAAATTTTTTTTAAGGCATGCCAAAAACTGGGTAAGGATGTAGAGGGACAGGATATCTTATATCTTGCTGATGAGGATGCCAACATCTTGGAAAGCTAGAACTAAACATTCAGTTAACTATGATCCTGAAACCCTGTTCCAGAGAAAAATTAAAACTAACTCTTGTCCACACAAGAAGCTATATGTGAATGCTCTTAAGACTTTTATTTATAATTGTCCAAAACTTCAAACAATCTAAATGCTTATCAGGTTACATAAACTGTGGCACATTCATGCCATGGAATAACTCATCAATGAAAAGAATGAAATGCAGACATCATAACAGAATCTTGTAAAAAATTTTTCACTAAATGTAAAGAACCAGATATAAAAGTCTATATGCTGCTGGGATCTATTTATGTGGCTTTCCAGAAAAGGCAATGCTATAGGAACAAAAAACACATCACTTGTTCCCTAAGGGAAGGAAACAGCTTTTAAAAAGGGTACCAGGGAATTTTGGGGGTGTTGGAAATGTTTCGTATCTTGATTGTGGACATGATGACACAATTTTATATATCTGTCAAAACTCATTAAACTTATGCTTAAGAAAAGTGAATTTTATTGCATGTAAATTGTATCTCAATCAACTTGACTTAAAAAATGAATTTAAAGGGCGCCTGGGTGGCTCAGTGGGTTAAGCCTCTGCCTTCGGCTCAGGTCATGATCTCAGGGTCCTGGGAGAGAGCCCCATTGGGCTCTCTGCTCAGCAGGGAGCCCGCTTCCCCCTCTCTCTCTGCCTACCTCTCTGCCTATAAATAAATAAAATTTATTTATCTGTCAAATAAATAAATAAAATTTAAAAAATTTAATTTAAAGACAGACAAAAGAATTTAAAGACAGACAAAAGGGGACTTAAGGAGTTAGGCTTACAACAGTAAATTATATTTAAAAATAATGTGGCATTCAGCTATCGAAAAGAACAAAGTAATTTGTGTATACATTTTTGAAGATTAAGTATATCATTAAGTTAATGAAAAACAAGGTGCATACCAAGAGTGTATTAGGAAGAAACAGAAAATCTGAAGACACGTAAAAACTAGTAAAAGACTAAATCAGGCATCATAAAATTTCCCACAAAAAAAGTCCAGGACTAGATGGTTTCACTGATGATACTCTCAAACATTTAAGGAAGAGTTAACATCAATTCTCCTTAAACTCATCCAAAAAATTGAAGAGAAGGAAAGACAAAGTCATTCTATGAGGTCAATGTGACTTTGATACAAAGCCAGATAAACTCTGGAAAGGAAAATTAAAGACCAATATCTTTGATGAATATGCAAAAACCTGAACAAAATCTTATCAGCTGATACTCAGCAGTATATTAAAAGTATTATTCACTATGACCAAGTAGAATCTATTCCTACAATGCAAAATGGTTCAACATACAGAAATCAACCAATGTAATATACCACATTGACAGAATGAAGACAAAAACATAATATGATAATCTCTATTGATGCAGAAAAAACATTTGACAAAATACAGTGTCCTTTTATGATAAAACACTCAACAAAAAAGAAATAGAAGGAAATGACATCAATTTAGTAAAAGTCATATATGAAAAGTCCACAACTACCATTAGAGCCAAGAGTAAAAGACAAACTTTCCTGCTAAGGTCAGAAACAAGACAAGTATGCTCACTTTCAGCACTTCAGTTAACATAATACTAGAAATCTGAGCCAGAGAAGTTAGGTAAGAAAAAAAAAAAAATAAAAGCCATCCAAATTGGAAAAGAAGAAGTAAAATTGTCTAATATTAGAAAACACTAAAGATATCACACACACACACAAAACTGTTAGAAGACACGAATTCGGGGTCCCTGGGTGGCTCAGTGGGTTAAGCCTCTGCCTTCACTCGGGTCATGATCTCAGGGTCCTGGGATCAAGCCCCACGTCAGGCTCTCTGCTCAGCTGGGAGCCTGCTTCCCCCTTCTCTCTATGCCTGTCTCTCTGCCTAACTATGATCTCTGTCTGTCAAATAAATAAATAAAATATTAAAAAAAAAAAGAAGACACAAATTCAGTTAAGTTGCAGGATACAAATCAACACATAAAAATCAGTTGCATTTCTATACACTAACAATAAACAATTCAGAAAGGAAATTAAGAAAAAATTTACCTTTAATAGCATCAAAAATAATAAAATACTTGGGAATAAACGTAACCAAGGAGACTAAAGACTTGTATATATACTGCTGAAATAATTATGCTGATGAAATAAATAAGCACACATATAAATGGGAAGATAGTCCATGTTCATGGTTCAGAAGATTAAATACCATTAAAATGTCAACATTACCCAAGATGATCTACAGATTTAATGTAACCTCTGTAAAAATCTCAACTGCATTTTTTGCAGAAATAGAATAATCCATTCTAATATTTATAAAGAATTTCAAAGGATTCTGAATAGCTAAAATAATCTTAAACAAATTTGGAGGTCTCAAACTTCCTGAATATGAAACTTATTACTAAGCTACCATAATCAAACACAGTATATTATGGGCAAAAAGATAGACATATAAGGCAGTGGAATAAAATTTCAAGCCCAGAAATAAACTTTTGCACATATGGTCAAATGACTTTTTACAAGGTTTCCAAGACCATTCACAGGGAAGAGGAAAATCTTTTTAACAAATGACATCAGGAAAACTGGATATCCACATACCCAAGAATGTAGTTGGATTTTTACCTTACACTATGTGCAAAAATTAAGTCAAAATGAATCAAAGACTTAAATGTAAGAAGTAAAACTCTAAAACCCTAAAACTCAGAGTGAAACTTGGGGAAAAGATTCATGATATTGGATTTCTTGGACATTATACCAAAAGTATAAGTTACGAGAGTAAAAATAGATAAATTGGACATCAAAATTCAAAAAAAAAATTATCAAAAGACATAACCAACAAAGTGAAAGGCAGCCTATGGGATGGAAAAAAGTTCAAATCATATACATGAAAAGGAATTAATATCACAATATATAGAGAACTAATAAAACTCAACAATAAGAAACTTGAATTTAAAAATGAGCAAAGGGGACGCCTGGGTGGCTCAGTGGGTTAAGGCCTCTGCCTTTAGCTCGGGTATGGTCCCAGGGTCGTGGGATTGAGCCCTCTCTCACTCTCTCTGCCTGCCTCTCTGCCTACTTGGGATCTCTGTCTGTCAAAGAAATAAATAAAATCTTAAAAAAAAATAAGTGGGCAAAGGATTTGAATAGATATTTCTCCAAAGAAGATATGTAAATAGATAAAAAGCACATGAAAAGATACTCAATATTACTTATCATTACAGAAATGAAACCAAAATTACAGTGAGATTCTACCTCATACCCAGTAGGATAGCTGCTATCAAAAGACAAAACAAAAACAAAGACAAAACAAAACAAAAAAGAAAGTAACAAGTTTGGGTGAGGATGTGGAGAATTTGGAATGATTGTGCACTGTTGTTGTGAATATAAGATGGTACAGCCACTGCGGAAAACAATACCGCTGTTCCTCAAAAAGTTAAAAATAGAATTTACCATAGTATCTGGCAATTCCTCCTCTAGGTACGTACCCAAAGGAATTGAAAGCAGGATGTTAAAGCGATATTTGTACTGTTCATAGCAGCATTATTCCAAATAACCAAAAGGTGGAAGCAGCCCAAGTGTCCATTGATGGATAAGTGGACAAACAAAATCTGGTATATACATACAATAGAATATTATTCAGCCATAAAAAGGAAGGCAATTCTGACATATGCTCCAGTACCCATGAATCCTGAGGACATTATTCTAAGTGAAATGAGCCAGGCACAGAAAGATAAATGCTATATGACTCCCCATAAGTGAGTTACCTAGTCACATTCAAATCGATAGAAAGGAAAATGGTGGTTGCCAGGGTCTGGGGAAGGGAGCAATAGGAAACTGTTTAATAACTAGAGAGTTCAGTTTTGCAAGATGAAAAGAGTTCTGGAAATAGCACAACAGTATGAATGTACTCAATGCTACTAAACTTTATAGTTAAAAATGGTTAAGATGGTAAATTTTACGTTATGTGATTCAACCACAACTTAAAAAGCATTTAAAAGGTGAAAAAAAAAAGCCAAGAGCAGAATAACAGCTATTTGTATATACCATTTATACAAATATATTAACTATAATTTAAAAGTTGAATTAGGGCAGGGTACACCTGGGTGGCTTAGTCGGTTGAGCATCAAGACTCTTGATCTTGGCTCAGGTCTTGATCATGAGTTTGAGCCCATGGGCTCATGCTGGGTGTGGAACCTATTTCAAAAAAATGAATTAGGGCAGAA
Source organism: Mustela erminea (assembly GCF_009829155.1). Lineage (NCBI taxonomy): Eukaryota > Metazoa > Chordata > Mammalia > Carnivora > Mustelidae > Mustela > Mustela erminea. The sequence continues at coordinate 48,574,375 of NC_045616.1, forward strand.
GAACTGAGAATGAGAGAAAAATGGAATAATTAATTTTGTGTTTTGTTTTCACCCTTGGTGTACTTTCAAATCTTGTCCAGGAGTATATATTATCTCTACTTTGGTAAAAATACTTAGAAATACAGATTGATAAAGGTGAGTAGGTAAACAGATAGACTGACATCAGATAGAGAAATAGATACATATATAATTGGGAAGGACCATATGAAATTGCTATTTGATCAGTTCTGACCCACAAAAAAGGCAATCTCATACAATTCAATAAAATATGGAAATTAGCAAAGGAAAACAGAAGTGGTTTAGTTAATATTTAAAATTCTATCCAGTTTTGATTTTATGAATCCAAAAAAGATATCTTCAAACTATGTCTCAATTTAGTGTTAAAAAGTTAGAAGTCTATTCAGTTTTTGATATTATAGCCCAAATTGCTTCATTTGCAATTCTGGTTGCAAGTATTGGTTTTTGTGGAGCGTTTTAGCTCATCGAATTTCTAAGATTAGAATTTAGGCCTTACTGCATAGTTTATTTACAGCACATTTATTGAGACTTAAACAATACAGACATATGTAGCATCTTAAAGAATATTTCTAGGCAAGTCAACTTTGTTGATTATCATAGAGTGTTTTCCATGTGCTAAATATATCAAGAGAGATAATTTGAATGTTATAGAAGTAGACTTGCCCTTTTTGGATCCACATCATTTTAAAAGATGCAGAACAGAAAAACCATGATTGTGAATTGGGAAGAAGCTTAGAGTGTTTGGCTCAAAAATCATTCTTTGCCCGTCATGTAGCTCATGTTTCTTAGGCAGATAATGTATAGTAATAGTTGAAGCATATAATAAATATCCCTTCTTGCTAATGTATTACATTTTATTAGGTAGATCAATATTGCTGTAATTTCCACCCATTAGCATCTCATTGCTGTAAAGTACATAAAAATATTTACATTAACACTGATCAAAATTGCAACAGCGTATATTAAAATATGAATGACATATAATCAGAATTTTCTGTTTCTACTGCCTCCAGTTATTTGTGACCCCAGATATGAAGTTCAAGTTTATACTTAATAGCACAATTATGTAAATCTGTAATTCTAACACTGAATTACAGCTGGTAATGATCAATAATTATATTTATGTATGATGTGAAGTTAATACTGCCACCATAGATTAATGTAAACAACAAAATTATTTCTGCAGTCGAGAGCTAACAAATCATCATAAACAAAGAGAACTAAAACAATCTCTTCAGAGCCTAATTTCTCCAGCAGAGTAAACAGATTTTTTATTCCCAATGAATGTAAAGCCCCCAATTAGAGGGAACACAACTCTACCAAAATATCATGATGGCTGTGTGTTTCACTATGCTCTTTGATTCTTATTTCAGTCTTCAGAAAAGAGACAATATTCTGAAATATCTGACAAAGCTTTGTTGAGAAGAGCACTGGGTGAGGTGAAAGAGAGAGAAAGGTAGAAATTCCAAAAAAATACAATCAGCATTAAAATAAATAAAAAACAATCTGGAGAATATATATATATCTTTCTATACATTATAGAGTTCAATCTTTCCAATAAAAACAGAACAGTTTTGCAAATACACCAGAAAATTGTACAGTTATTTTGTTGTCTGACCCTTTTTTTTAAGGAGAGAGAGAGAGAGAGAGAGTGCTAGTGGGGGAGGGATAGAGGGAGAGAATCTCAAGCATGAGCCCAGTGTGGGGCTCGATCTCACATCTCTGAGATCATGACCTGAGCTCACATCAAGGGTCCAATGCTCAACTGACTGAGCCATCCAGGCGCCCTAGCCTGACCCTTTCTTAAATTATAACTGTAGTTGGAAGACAAAAAATGCTTGAAATGTTCCATATATAAGAGACTTTAAGTTTCAATAATTATGAATTTATGAATCTGGGAGAAGACATAGGAACATACTACACATCTTTGCACTGTCTAGTGCTGTGTACATAGTGTGCATCTGACCAACACACACGGGTATAGACCGAAGAGCCAGACTGAAATGCAGTGAAAAGAACTGAAGAATAGATCAGTACTGCAAGTCTTGCTAAGACTAAAATCAATGTCTTATTTTCTATTTCACTACTAAGGATAAAAAAAGGGGGGTTGCCTGTAGGAGGATAGGTATTTTATTTATTCGTCAATCACTTATTTTTAGCTAATGTTTGTATATTGTTTTCTAAGGGCCAGGAAGTGTTCTAGGCAGTTCATATATTAGAACTTACTATTTCTCACAATCACTCTGTGACGTAGGTACTTCCAGTATATCCATTTTACAGGTGAGAGAACTGAGGCACAGGGGGCATGTAAGCTCCTACAGTTAATGAGTGGAGGAGGTAGGATTTACATCTGTTTTGCCTGAAATGGAAAATCATGGTCTTTGCTTCACACCACAGTGCAAAATCCAAACTATCAGTACTATGTAGTGGAACTCTATTAAAATACTGCAAGATAAAACAAATCGTAAGAGATTCTTAATCATAGGAAACAAACTGAGGGTTGCTAGAGGGGAAGGGGTGGGGGAGGGGATAACTGGGTGATGGATATTAATGAGGGTACGTGATGTAATGAGCACTGGGTGTTATAGAAGACTGATAAATCAGGGGCACCTGGTTGGCTCAGTGGGTTAAGCCGCTGCCTTTGGCTCAGGTCATGATCTCAGGGTCCTGGGATTGAGCGTCGCATCGCATTGGGCTCTCCGCTCAGCAGAGAGCCTGCTTCCCCCTCTTTCTCTGCCTGCCTCTCTGCCTACTTGTGATGTTTCTCTCTGTCAAATAAATAAATTTAAAAAAATCTTAAAAAAAAAGAAGACTGATAAATAACTGAACTCTATTCCTGAATCTAATAAAACACTATATGTTAATTAATTGATTTTAAATAAAAAAGGGAAAAATAAAGTAGTTACTGAGGAAAAAGTTATCAATAATTTTTTGTAAACCTCATACTAATGACCTAATATCTTTCCTTTTTAGTATTAATTTTGACTAAACTCAGTCTCATTCTAACATGAGGTGGTATTTATCCATGGGTACATAAATTCCATGGAAAGAGCAGTCCCCTCTAAAGATATGCATTTATGTTTAAGAACTGTTTAATAAACAGAATCGAAAATAAAAAAAAATAAGACCAATATTTGAGGGGAAAGACAAATGGAAACTAAGATTACTGATTTGGAAATTTTAGTAAGACAAAAAAATTACAATTTTTATCTTCATACTTTAGGCCAAGCTAGATTATTAAACACCACTCCACTCTACTTCAAGGTTTCTCATTTTCTGTGCTCTTGATACTTTGGGGTCAAATAGTATTTTGTTTTGGAGGCTGTCCTGTGCATTGTAGGATGTATGGCATGTCCCTGGTTTCTTCCCACTAAATGCTAGTAGCACCTCCCCACTCAGTTGTAACAACAAAAATGTCCTCTGGGGAGGAAAATCACTCCCAGTTGAGAACCATTGAATCCTAGCCAAATCCTAACAACTGCATATGGTAAAATGAATTTTTAATAAATGCTTTTCAATAACCTAGACCACTTATTCCGTAAAAGTCAGATATTATCTCTATTCTCAGTCTACCTAGGAAATGTCACATCTTGATACTATCAAGAATGAGTCTGGGAAATGAGAACTGACAATAAGAATTAGTCATTTCCATGTAACAACTTCTCATGGTGATGTTACCAGTGATGACTGGCCTCCCTGTCTTTTATGGATTCTAATCTCTGACATAGCTTATTTTTCACTGTGACTCTATTGACAATATGAACAGACATCTGGAAGGAGATAATTTCCACTCCTCCTAACTCATGGACACAACGACTTTATCCAAAGATTGACTATTTCTATGATAATAAGTTAAAAGTTTGTTTATGAATATATTTCCGTTCTTAATTTAAATAAAGTTCTAGTGTCTTTTAAAGGTCACCTTAACAAAATAATTCCATTTCCTTTGACACTGTAGAAACTTTTCTTGGACTGGTAGTAAGGGATTATTGGCTGATGGGCCAATTTTCTCTGAACAATCCTAGCCACTATTTCAGGAAGAGGAAAGAAAGCAGAGTAATTCTACTCTTGCAGAACTTCCTTGTGACAATGGTGTTCTCCTCATACTGTAAATTTTCACCCAGTGAGATAGGATGATAGACTTACATTTCGTATGGGTCCTCGTGGGACTTCTCAGGCTGCTAACTCAAAGATAAGCTGGTTTAGTCTACCTTTTCTGTACAAAAATATTTCCAAGATAATACATTATTGTGAAATGTATTTATTCGAAGAAAAAAATATATATATAATTTGTTATATGTTAGTCACTGGACTATGAGAGTCAAAAAATTAGCTAATTCAACTCTCACAGTGCTATGAGATTGGCACTATTTTTATAATAACCTCAACCTCAAGAAACAAAGAAACCGTGGCACAGAAGGTTTAAATGACTTGCTTAAAATCCACAACTAATAAATAGCAGAAGCAAGATTTAGACCTAAGAGCTATAGTTCTAGAGCAGGCACTCTCAGCTCTTGGCCACACTCCAGAATGTTCTGGATCATTTTTTAAGAGAGTCCGTTTCTTTTCTAACTTGAACATACCTCTACATTTATGCAAAGATTTGATGTTCTCAATATTTTTATTAATATAAAGTTTTCCATTTATTAGATTGCTGAGATTTTTGAGACAAAACTCTAGTCCTAAATTTGCAAAATGGAGAATGTGAGCTAGATTTGCCCAGAGGAATGTGTATACACACACATGCATGTGTGTGTGTGCGCACGCATGCGTGTGTACTTGTGGTGTGTGTGTGTGTGTGTGTGTGGGTGTTGGACCAAACAAAGTTGTTATTATTACATTATTTGCCAATATTTAAAGCTTTGGGAAATTTCTCAGAAAAATATGGATATTGGGTTTTCTTGAAATAATTGGAAGATAAGAAAATAACAGATTTAGTTTTCCTATATGGCAACAATCTGTCACAGTTAAGCAGCTGTCCTTTTTACATGGGACAAGCAAGTCCCAGCACTCTCTGTTATTTTGAATCTTGCCAGTCTCACTCATTATGTTTCTTGATGGTCTTTGTGGAACTTTAAGAATCCCTTCTCTTGTCCTTGGAAAAACTGAAAAGAAACAAGACAGAGCTTAGTTCTCAGAGGACGTAGGACTCCAGGGAGGTATCATTTCTAGGACTTGAGAATAAGGTGAGATAATAGGCTCAGAAAAATGTTCAGAGATCAATGATTAAATTTGGGTTACAGATTACAGTATTACGATTACTATGTTATTAAGAAAACCCTAAATTGACCTGAGCACATTGTAAAGTTCTTATTGGCTTTATTCAACAATTCCTGAATTGGACAGCATCCAATCTAGCAGATAGAAAGGAGCTCCAAGGAGCTGTACATAAGGAAAGACTTGAAGGGACGGGGAACAAGGAAGTTGTACTAGTAAACTTAGCTGTGGCAAGGTCACTTACCATTAAGGGACTGCAGGGGTCTATCAGGCAGATGACTTCAGTAATGATGATCCGGTAATTCCTGATTGACTGGTTTAACATTCTATTTCTGGGAGAGCTGAAAGTATAATTAAGTTAAGTCTCAGGTTGGTGATGTGGAGCTTAACATTAATCACTTCATTTTGGGTCTGTTGTTCTTTTTTTTTTTTTTTTTTTTTTAATTGTGTTGTGTTGGTCACCATACATCATTAGTTTTTGATGTAGTGTTCCAAGATTCATTGTTTACATATAACACCCAGTGCTCCATGCAATACGTGCCCTCCTTAATACCCACCACCAGGCTTGTTTTTAACATGGTTCATAAAAATCTACATTTGCTCATTCAGGTGACCAAAAGATACTTCTTATATGTTTAGTCTTTGTCCACAGCCCCTGGCTCACAGCTCCCCAAACCCTTAGAATCTCCTGAGGAATAAGGGCAATGGAAGCATCTTTTCATATAGCATTTAGTTCCTGAAAATGCTTTAGAGCTACAAGGGTGAAAAGTGTAGGCTGTCATTCCACCACAGTAGGGTTTGTGTTAATGGAGTAAATTCTGGAAAGCACCTGGGCTGATTGCCAGTGGAACTAACCACCAATAGAGGGATGGAAGTTTCTGTCCCACCCCCTCATTTACAGAAAAGGGAAAGGGTGAAAGGTTGAACCATCACCAGTGGACAATGATTTAATCAATCATGTTCCTGTAATGAAGTTTCCATAACAACCCACAAGGAGAGAGGGTTCTGAGTGCTTCCAAGTTGGCAGAGGTCCTGGAGAGGCACGGAAGCTCCCTGTGCTTTCCTTATACTTCACCCTCTACTTCTCTTCTATCTGGCTGTTGCTGAGTTACAGACTTTTACAACAGACTGTGATCAAGTAAGTAATCAGATTTCCTGTGTTCTGTGGGCCTCTGTAGCAAATTAATCAAACTGAAGGAAGGGGTTGTGGGAACCTGTGATTTATAACCAATTGGTCAGAAACACAGGTAACAGTGTGGGCTTGGACTGCCATCTGAAATGGGTGGACGTGAGGTGGAGTTGGGGGGAACCTTGGAAGGTTGTGGGGGAGGGCAGTTCTGTGGGGCTAAGCCCTCACCCTAGAGATATGATGCTGTCGCTGAGTAGATACTGTCTGGATTGAGTTGAACTGTAAGACTCTCAGCTGGTGTTGAGAATTGTTTGTTGCTGTGGGAAACCCTTAACCGTCCCCCCAACCCCACTTTGCAACCATGGAAATTGGGTTTCAGAACCCTATTAAATAGACAAACCAGTAACTCTGACCATGTACAATTACCATGCCATTACCCTAGAGTAGACACTCTATCCTCCCCTTGATAAGAAATAGGAATTAAATTAGTAAGTGGAGCATCATTGATTGTTAACTTGGCCCAGATGTGCAGAACTGAGGTTTGCAGAAGGCTCTAATTTTGTCTTTCCACTACTGAACTTGCAAAATGTGCACTATTTTGGTAAAATTATCATTGAATTTCTTTACCTTTGTATCTTCATTTTGGTGAAAGAATTCTACAGAAATGTCAGTACAATGTTATTGTCTTGTAAACATGTATCAGAGCATATTCTCTGAATTCCATGAAAGGCAAAACTATTTAAGGATTTACTAAATAGGAGGGGAGAAGACTATTAAAAATGTCTTTAACTTCACTTAGCTAGACACTGGAATCTCACAAAACTCAACAGTGGTTAAATAGTTTAATTTGAAATGGTGGGCAATTAAGGGAAGCAGCTGATAGCTGGGCGACCATGAATAGTCTGCAAGTGAGCATAAGTGGTTATGTGACAAAATCTTAGTAGAGCAGTTAGTGGAATGCTTTAAACCTGAATCCAAGGGCACTTGATTACATATAAAAAGTGATAATTAAGGAAGAAAGGACCTCTCAGTAAAGGAGAGAATCTCTAATGCCACAATCTGTCTATCAGCATCGTATCCTTGGAAAATCAGAAGCTGAAAGAACCTTAGAATCACAATTGTGTCAGCTATTTCATGAATGCCATTTCTGAGAAGACATGTTGTGGTGACTGTAATGCATTATAGAAAAACTTACAGTTACATGGAGGTATCCCTAGGTCCTCAGCCTCAAAAGCCATTTATACTATGGAATTTTCATTGATAGTATTTATGAAGCAAGACAAGGCATTGAGAAATGAAAGGTAGGCCAAGCCTATACTGCAAGCAGTAAATCAGTTTGAGAACTAGAGATTCAAATGTGTTTAGAGAATAAAGTCAATGTGTGCAATAAAAGAAGATGAGTCAAAGCAGAATGAATGAGAAAGTATTTGGGGACTGCTGATTAAAGACATCATCAATACCCGAATGAAGAAAGCTTGTTCATTAGTCCCCAATTGGCAGGACATTTGTCATTAAAGATTTTATACTTTGTGGTGTTAGGCAATATATATTATATGTTTATTCTTAAATTATCTGTTTCATAAATTCTCTATAGCTTAAGGTGTGAATTTTGTTTCTGTTTATTCATCTTCTTATGGCCATTTTAATGTACAGAACTAATCAATTTTGGGGGAAAGACTCAAAGAGAAACTTTTCTGGATGAATCCATCTGGTGTCTAAAGACCGTATTGTGGTGCAAAGACCTAGCCAGTCAGGTCACTGGCATCCCAGATAAGGAGATAGTCAAAAAATAGGACTGACTAGGTAGAGTTCCAGGGCCTGGGTAGGGCAGAAAGAATGGTGTTCAGAGACTGGTTATATTTGCCATGGCCACAGATCAAGATGATGATGGAACACTGTTCCTCAAGTTGTATTTTAATAGTCAATATTTGAAAAAATTCTGAACAAAGTTAGGTGGTCCAACGTCAGGCCATCAATCTAAGGTCTACTGGGAGAGAGGGAGATTAAGCACTACGTCCACTATCTGTTGCTGCACAGCAAGAGAGCCCCAAATTCTGTGGCTTGAAATCATAATTTACTATTCATCATGAGTTTGGGCAAGTCCTTGGCAGATTTTTTCCTCTTGGTTTCACATGTGATTATGTTTTACTGGAGAATCTGCTGGGCTGGATTATCCAAGATGGCAGGTGTCGCACGGTGTTGGATAGGGAAACTCAGTTCTTCATGGACTGTTACTCTCCAGGTGTCTAAATTAACTCCTTGACCGGCAGTCTCAGGGAAACACTGAGAGTTTGAAGGCTGAGGGGGAAAAGCGTCTTGAGGCCTAGAGTCCAGTATTTGTACCACTTTAGTTCAGTCACATTTATTTACTTACGCAAGTCCTAAGAGAGCCTCAAATTCCGTGGGTGGGGAAATAGGCTTTATTTCCTTATGGGAGGGGTTGAAAAGGATCTGGACATGGAATAGAGGCATTGAATCAATAGGGGGCTTGAAAATCAGGGACCCACGAAAATTTCTATGAGTTAGACAATGAGGAAGTCTAGAGCAATTTTCAAGGCAAAATGCGAGTTCCCATAGTAAATGTTGATGTGTTACTTCTGTGCTTGCTTACTAGTGTTTTGGGTATGCTTAAAGACATAGAAGGAGTGAACCCCTACAGAATGTGGCTTAAGCAGGGATTTTTCTGCAGTAGCATGGTAACTTAATTGTATATTTATGCATTTGGTTGGGACAATTATGTCTTCATGTCTTTCATTATAACAGTATAACGAAGTTTTCAGTGTTTTGGCTACAGAATAACTTTTCATTCATACTGGGTTTTATGTCCTAAAGGTATTTGAATTGTGGGTTTCCTACCATACACTGTTACACACTTTCCTTTGAAAAATGATATTGTTAAAGTGTTCTATGGTGACGGATGGTAGCAATGCTTGTGGTGAACATAGCATCACATGTAGAGAAGCTGAAACACTGTGTTGTGCACCTGAAACTAATGTAACGTTATGTGCCAATGCTACTCAAATAATTTTTTAAAAGATTTTATTTATTTATTTGACAGGCAGAGATCACAAGTAGGCAGAGAGGCAGGCAGAGAGAGAGGGGGGTAGCAGGCTCTCTGCTGAGCAGAGTGTCTGATGCGGGGCTCGATTCTCGGACCCTGGGATCATGGATCATCACCTAAGCCAAAGGCAGAGGCTTTAACCCACTGAGCCATCCAGGTGCCCCTCAAATAATTTTTTTTTAAAGGAAAAATACAGAAGGGTTATTTTCTTAAGGTCAGAAGAAGACATTTATTTATGGGTCTCAGAATTTCAGGGAATTTTTTTTTCTTTCTTGGAGTTGATGGTTATGTGATTTCTCTTTTCTAGTTGCTTCTCAATGGTACAGAAAGCCGAGGACCCAATATTGTTCAGATGGTGATATCAATAAAAGAATCTTCGTTCTAAGCCTTTGTCATTGTAAGCTTGTTTTAAGGACAGCTGTGTATAATAACCACATGCATTGAGGAATGCCTGGTTTGGTATTTTGTATTGTCCACAACCTATTAGGTTTATCTATATATTAATCATTAGATTATGATCTAAAGATCCAGTATCCCCAGTTAAACAGAGCCCTGGATGTATTTAACAAATGAAGTAATAATCTGAATTCATTCTTCAAATGTCTAACGTACTCATAGAGTGGTCTAGGTATTTAGCCCAATGAGATCTTGACTTATTTTACTTTTAATCTTCATTTGACTTTCTAATCATGGCAGATAATAGATCTAAAGCACCTTCTTTAAATTAGATGAGAAAGATGTGATTAAATTGCACTTCCGACCACAGTATCATTTTTCACTTAAGAAATGGCATGAACGATGCCTGTATTTCCACTCATGTTAAATTCTAAGTTTCCCTCCACTGTGCAAAGGTGAACTTTATTTCTTTTTTGCATTTCTTGGAAGAGAAAGTGCATACTACTTCCCATATTTAGCATACACTTATATCATATTTTGGTTTGACTACTTATTCCATTTCTCCTAAATAACAGTAGGCTAAAATATTAATTTTTCTCTTGCGCTTAAAATAAGGTAAGCAGAACAGGGTTGATCTGGCATTCCCCAGAACTACTTCAGGTAACAAGTTCCTTTTAGATTATCTTTCTGTCATTCCTAAGGTGAGCCTATAGAATCCAGGTGGTGGAAACAGGAGAAGGAAAGAGGGGGTAAAAGATGACTCCCTCTTTAAGTATGTAATACTTTACTTTAATCTTACTGAATCAATCTTACATATATATACCTGCTAAGGAAGCTGGGAAATGTAGTCTTTTACCTGGTTGCATGGCAACCCATCGATAATTAGGATTTATTGTTAACAAAGAAGAAGAGGATGGCTATTGACAAGCAACCATCAGTTTTTCAGTTTTCCACAGTACTTAGTAAGAATTAATTGAATCGAATAGAATAGAAATCATAGAGATTTCTGATATGTGATTTCAGAATCACTACTTGACAAGGTTTTGGAAATCACCTAACTTATTATTTGGTGCTTCATGTCATTTAAAGTATAACCTGATTTAGATTACCAGAAGAGGCTGTAACCTCTTCAAGTATGAATCTATTTATCTTCAATTTCTGTGCTGAAGGCAACAGCTGCATCTTACCAATGAACCCCCATCTGATAGAAACATGTGTCTGATTTCTATTTTAGTCTTGGCATAGTAGCTGTGAAAGACTTTGGTTGGCACTTAGTTATATTGCTAATATGTCACCGACTATTATTGCTACTGAACCAGCTTTTCTGTCATATCCCTTATCATGTTGCATATCTATAATCCTTATAAGTAAGCTAGAATTCCACCCTTTTATACAAGTATACATCTTAATTCATGTACACCCCCACTGACTTGTGCATTTCATATTTTGTCTTCTATTTTTGCTTAAATTCTAATACCATTATTTAAAAATTGTCAAACACTCAAGAAAGACTGAAAAGAAAGAAATCAACTAGAAAATTATCCAGTTGGCAGCACTGTAAAAATGATAAAACTGTATATGTGTATTAGTTTAAACAGAAATGAAGATTATTTTCTTTGCTTCCTTTTGGTTTCTTAGAACATTAAATCTTAAAATTGGTACCTACTCAAAAATTTGTTTTATACTGCTTTTAGTAAAAGCATTGTCAATATTCTGACATTAGAATTTCAGGAGGTTTAAATTGTTGTTTTTTTCTTTTTTTAAACCAAATGTTCCCCACAGTCTTCTGCTCTGTCTAAAATGCCATTGATACCATTTTGTTTGTCCCTAATTTCAAGTATTTTATTTTTCAGTTAGGAAATTTCAGTCTGATTCTCTTTAAGGGTTTAGTGTTAAAATTTTTGTTTATTTCCCTTATTCTCAAAAATATATTTATCATCATTATTTTATAAAATGTTCAGTCTAATAATTAGGTGATCTGAGGAACTTTTTTTCTTGTGGTGGTTGGTTTTTTGTCCCCACCTCCTTTTGGTTTTTAGGTGGTGGATCTTTCATATACCAAGTAACTTTTGATTAAATGTCAAATATTGTACATAAAAATCATGGAGGCTGCAGATGATGTTATCTTCAGAGATTAAAGAGAGTTAACTGCTTTCTTTGGTAGATAAAAAGGATGAAAGCTGATCACCCAAATAAATGGAACGTGCAGCTTTGATGCTGTGTGGCAGCGGTGATGTGGCTTGGCCTATCCCAGGTTCACCTTGGACTTCTAGAGTCTCCAACTGAGTGGATGGGGAAGATTTAGGGGCCCCATTCTCTTGACAGGTCTCATACCCTAATTTTTATTTTCTGAAGCAGGTGTATACCCCAGCTACTTTTCAGATGCTGTACACTTTAGCTTTTAACCTTAGACTTTGCACAGTCCCCGAATGTGGCCATTCCTTTGAGATAAAACCCATTCATGCACTTGAACTTCCTCTCTGAATATGTATTGGTAATTCTTTTCCCCGGGAGGAGCACTCTATGAGTCTTCCTCATAGAGCCTCCAATTCTTAGGCTCTTGCTCAAGCCTAGGATGGGCAAATGCCTCAGGGTAAAAGTAGCAGCCAAAGTCAGCTTACGCTCTGGAGATTCTCCCCTCTCTGGAGTTTTAGACCCTCCAGTCCTTGGTGCTTCCTTAGTTCTCCAGTGTCTTCGAACAGATGATTTGCATGTTTTATCATGTTTTCTCCCAATTGTCCTCTGTGAGAGTTTTGGACTGCCAAAAACAACTCAGTTTCATCTGATAGGTTTATTAATTTATTTTATTTTATTTTTTTAACTATTTGCTCACTTTATTTTATTTTATTTTTTTATTTTTTTATTTTTTTTTTTTTTAAAGATTTTATTTATTTATTTGACAGAGAGAGATCACAGGTAGGAAGAGAGGCAGGCAGAGAGAGAGAGGAGGAAGCAGGCTCCCTGCTGAGCAGAGAGCCCGATGCGGGACTCGATCCCAGGACCCTGAGATCATGACCTGAGCCGAAGGCAGCGGCTTAACCCACTGAGCCACCCAGGCGCCCCTGCTCACTTTATTTTAAATAGTATACCATATGGACAACTTAGAAATTTACCTTTCTACCTTTGTAATCTGTTAATGATGGACTAAATATCAATGGTCTGAATGTATATTTATATATAGGGAGGTATGTTACTTCATAAATGAAAGCATATAAAAAAGATTATGTCACCAAATATATAATCTTAGTAAAATGTTTTCAAAATTCCTAAACTTTGTTAAATCTGTGTATTATATGAGGTCTTTAAAAATGAGCACTTCAATTTAAACACCATATTTATGCACTCAGAAGAATTTTCCAAAATATTTTAAGTGTTTATCTGGCAGAAATTTTTGTGTGCTTTATGTCCCCCTAATATCTAATGTTATCTTATTTTTTTAAAGTTTATCTGATTAACATAGAACCTTTACACTTATATAATACAATAGATTCTTGGAAATTGATAGATTTAAATTTTCTAATTTCTATCTACAGCTTTTTCTCTTTGAGAAATCTCATCTATGCCTATTAATTCAAGTACCAGTGATACAGTAGAGATGACTTTCAGCCTAGACAACTCTTTCGGGCTCCAAATTTGTACATAGAAAAGTCACCAAGTTATTGTGACTTAAATGTCACATGGATATGTCAGACTCAGCTTGCTGAAACTTTATTTATACTCCATGACTCCCACTGTTCCTGACATTTGGCAAGCACATACTATATATTGACTGATTGATTGAATGACATCCCCCGCCCATCTCTAATCAAGGATCTTCTTTATTCCTTACCATGGTGAACCCAAGAAAACCAACCACCTCTTGTAATTATCCCAGGTTCCACATATCACTTTTTATTACTCATTTAAAAAGAAAATATCTCTCCTTACCTTGTTTGATTCTTCTAATTTCTGGGCTTTTTTTTTTTTTTCCCATAAGAGGTATTCTCAAATATCTAAAACTACCTGTCTTTCTATATCTATTAAGAATAATGCACACACACACAAATTCTAACTGGAAGCTCAGTATCTCTTGCCCAGGCTTATTGAGTGATTGATTTTATAACTGGATTTTGGGGAAGAGACCTGTCAGTTATATTGGAGAAACCCTCAAATATCAGCCTTTCTTCACAGGTCATTCAGTTTCATCAGAAAAGAGTCCTTGGGTTATTTTTCTGGGAGCAATAGACCTGCAGACTTGATTGAATATGTCTGGGAATGATTTTTTTCTCTCCCTGTTTCCATGTGTGTATATGTGTGTGCTGGGGATGGGGGTGAGTTCACCGTTGAGTACATAACCTTTTATTTAATATGTCTATTTCATATTATAAATCAGCCTCACCCTTTGCTGTTTCTTTTTTTTTTAATTTTTATTTTATTTTTTTAAATTATGTTCAACATAGTGCTAGAAGTCCTAGCCTCAGCAATCAGACAACAAAAAGAAATAAAAGACATTCAAATTGCCAAAGAAGTCAAACTTTCTCTCTTCCCTTTGCTTTTTCTAATGTCCCTAAATCCACAGGCTGTTTGAATTTCTCCAGATAAATCTCCAGGCTCTGTCACATGAAGGAGAGGCAACTAACTGACCTTGTTAGTTGGTGAAGTCCTCAGTAGGTTTTCATGTTCCCATAATTCCCTGTGCATAACTCTGTAATGACTACCATAGAACATTATGAGTGGAGATATACACACACAAACAGACACAAACACATATAAATGTGTATATATGCATTTATTTATATTTATATTATATCATTATATGTATTTATTTGATTCTTGATTTTAAAAAAAAACTTCTTCAGCAAATGTTTATGAGTATGTGTCATGCATGATTTTAAGGAGTGGTGATATATATAAGTCAACAAAATAGAAAATTACCAGTGCCTTCTGAAACTTAGAGTCTAGTGGCAAGAGAAAAAAAGAAATTAAAAACAAATGTAAAGAATATGTAAGGTATATAATGAATTAGAAGTTGGTAAGTGCCATGGTAATAAAGACAAATTAAAGCAGGATGAGGAGGACTGGGAGTGTTGGAAGAACTCCAGTTTGTGGTATTGAAGTTGTTTCTTAGGCAATGTGGATGAGATTAGAGCGAATACTTGGAAGAAAAGTATGAGCTGAGTAAATATCTGGAGGAAAAATAAAGAAAATTTTCCAGATAAAGCAATGGCCCCTAAGGAGAAGAGTTCAGTGGCTGGAGTGAAGTAAGTACGAAAGGGGGACAGTATGGAAGATGGGGTACAGAGGAGCAGATCCCAGCTCATGTTGGGATTTTTAGGCCATCTTAAGGATCTTGGCTTTTACTTTGGGTGAAATGGTGAGTCATTGATGAATTCCGACAATGACGTGACATGATCACAACTACGTCTTGTAGCATTGCTCTGTTTGTTATAGTAAGAATGGACTGTAGAAAGGAAGAGTGGACACAGGGAGGTCTGATAGAGAAGTACAACAATGTGATGAGAGAAGACGGTGGTTCTGACCAGGATGGTAGCAGGGTAAGTGAACAGTGGTAAGACTGTAGATACTTGAAGGTAGAACTGATGGGATTTGCAGATTGATTAAACATGGCTTTTAGCCTGAATAACTGAAGAACAAATCTGTCATCAACTGGGGGACAAAGGCAAGGACAAAAGGTAGGACAGATCTAGTGGGAGAAGATCAGATTTTGACATATATTGGATTTGTTTATTGGACATTTCCATGGCTATGTCGGGTCATCAAATCAGGAGATCTATTTAAACTGGAAATATACATTTGAGAGTTTAAGCATACAGATGCTATTTAAAGCCATAAGACTAAACAAGATCAACAAGAATGGGGACAATGATAGAAAAGAGAAGATCGGGGAACGTGTTCTGGGGAACATTCAAATGAATAGGCCTGGGAGAAGAAAGAGCACAGAAAAGGAAACAGAAAAGGAGGCATTCCTCATGTAGGAGGAAAACCAAGACCAAGACGTAGGAACCAGGTAAAGAAGTATCTCAGGAAAGAGGGAGTAATCAAATCTGTTGTTTGCTGTTAAGTCAAACAAGGCAGGAAATTGGACTTGGTCAGTGGATTTACAATTAGCGAATCATGATCAAAGAGCAGAATTTGGTGGCTGTGGCCATGGCGTGGTGGTCATCTAGACTAGGGTGAAGTTAATAGAGAATCAGAGGAGAGAAATTAGACCTAGAAAAGTCTGTTGAGGGGTTTTGCTGAAAAGGGAACACAAAAATGAGAAAAAAAATTGTCTAAACATGTGAGAAATAATAATCAGCATATTATTTCCCATATAATGATGGGAAAGGTCCAGCGAAGAGTGAACAAATGATATTATAGGAGAAAGTGAGAGGCACCTTTCCTGGGGCTATGCCCATGAGTAGGGGGGAAAGATGGGAACTGGTGTGAAAGTCAGACTTTAATTGAGGAAAGAGCCTGAAAATGGAACAAGTCACACCAGGCAGAAGGGCAGAGTATGTGAGCCCACGTACTGGTAGTGTGGAGAGTGGAGTTCTGGGAGGTTCTTTCCTGATTGCTTCAAGTTTTTCAGTGAAAGAAAAAAAATTACTACCTGAGAGTATGGACAAGGGAGAGGGTGTTGAGGTTTGAAGAGTGAGAAGACATGAAATATTTGTGCAGGAGAATAGAAATGTAAATGTACTGGAGACATATTTAATGATTACATGACAGTAAATTTAATGATTACATTATAGTAAACAGGAATATGAGACCAGTCAGCATGACGCAGTGTTATTCTCTAGCCAGGTTTAGCTGTATAGCTGTGGGATTTAGCCAAAATCATGAGAGGGGCGAAAGAATTAAAGATATATGTAAGGAAATGCTTATAATATTTGACTATGGAGATTTTTTTTAATTTCAACTTAAATTTAAAGAAATCAAGCAGAATTCTTATTTTTGTAAACCAAGATAGTATTTCCTGGAAATGGAATGACAATAATAATGGGTTCATTAATAATAACATACTAAAGGGGCACATGAGTACCTCAGTCATTTTGTCTTTGGCTCATGTCATGACCTCAGGATCCAGGGACTAAGCCCCATATTGGGCTTCCTGCTTATTAGGGAGTCTGCTTTTCCTTCTCTCCCAGCCCCTCCCCCTGCTTGTGCTATCTCTCCAAAATAAATAAATAAAACCTTTAAAAATTAATAATCATAATATACCAAATAAAACCTGATTTGAATATTTGAAGTTATTTCATTTTTTAAAAAAAATATTTATTTATTTGACAGAGAGAGAGACACAGTGAGAGAGGGAACACAAGCAGGACAAGTGGGAGAGGGAGAAGCAGGCTTCCCACTGAGCAGGGAGCCCAGTGTGGGTCTCAATCCCAGGACCCTGGGATCAAGACCAGAACCTAAAGCAGAAGCTTAATGACTGAGCCACCCAGGTGTCCCTGAATATTTAAAGTTTAAACACATCTTTGAAATTTCTTCATCTCTTTTTTAGAACTTCAATGAGATGTCACTACTGATATTTCAGCAATTGATTATTTTGTGTATATTCTCTAACTGGAAGGATTATTAACTACCATGGTAGTAAAGCAATGATGTTTAAAAACAAGGTCTGTGACTGTCCAGTCATTTGAAGCATCTCTTCTGGAGCAGATAATTAAGGAAACCACTGGAATAGGAGAGAATAATGGATAACACACAGAAAAGCATTGAATTTACTTCCAAATCTCATTTTCAGAATTGTTATTAGAACTATATATCTATACAGTTGATCCTCAAACAACATGAGTTTGAACTGCATGAGTCCACTTATGTGGATTTTTTTTTCAATAAATATAGTGCCGCACTGTAAATGTATTTTCACTACCTTATGATTTTCTCAGTATCAGTGCCCCGAACCCTTGCATTATTCAAGGGTCAACTGTGTATCCGTTATTTAGCGGACTATTGAAATTATGCTGAAAATCTAGAAAAGATATGAAAACTGCATATGCACTGAAGTAAGACATCTTTTTAACAAGTACAAAATACTCTTTAAATGATCCTGGTTCTAGAAGAGGCAACGCAAATGAATATGTACATTCTTTTTGTCACTATATGGTTTTTGTTGTCTGTGCAGCATGACCAATTATTTGACAGGAAACATGTAATTGATCTTTATAACATGGTACTTAATTGCTTCTTTCCTATATGACTCGTTAGGAAGTTTCCCCCTCTAAGTTATCATTCTCTTTGACACGAAAAGAAGTCTATAGAAAAAATAGTTCTAATTGAAAGGGCTCTTAATATATATGCATTGTTGTTTGTATGCAATATTGTTGGCAAAAATGTGTGTGTGTGTGTACTTAAAAACAACTTCTGGGTAAAGATTCCTCCCTTTCATGAACTTCTCAAAGGGATATTTGACCCCCTCCAAAATAGTTGTGATAACTGAAAAGTCCATAGTAAAGGAACAGGTTTTTTCCTATGTTCTCAAGAGGAGTAATTCTTTTGCATCCCTACATCTATGACACAGAGTAAAAATTATCCCTACATCTATGACACAGAGTAAAAATTTGTATGTAGTAGTCTTAATTCACATGTAACGAAATTGGGTTGTAAAGGGGATAAATGGATGGACCCAAATCACCCAAAAGGCAACAGTGTCAAACAAAAAAGCCACATTAAAAAAAATTCTCTCCAATGGACTAACCAGGAGCATGGAGTTTTTCAGCTGTGAGCAATTGGCTACTGATAACCTTGTTCATTAACAAATCAAGCAGCTGTTCAGATCTGCAGAAAAGCCCCCATGTTGTCCCTAAATACTCCAGTACAAAATCAGTGTAAACCAATTAAGTTACACAATGGGAAAAGCATCAGATGTGTAACTGACGCTTCACTTAACCTCAGCCTCCTCTTCTTTTAGATTTCAATAATCCTCGACCTCCAGAAAAATGATAAATTTTTACATCAAACTTGAATAAATGTTCCAGAGTAAATTCTACTATTTAAAGAGAAACATATTTTAGAAATCTAAAATTTTTTGTGGCTACTTGAACTTTAACTATTTTTTTACACTGAAAAAAAATAAATCGGTGATGGGAAGGAATCTGTGGTCCAAGAGATTTTATTATTTATGTTGAGAAATACTATTTGTACTCACAAAGTTGTCGATTATCTGTGGAAGAGATGGTGGAGGTACTATTATTTTTGAATTAGTCTATTGTGATTGAATCAAACTGTCAGGATGTACTTTGTGTACTTAAGATACATCAACAAGAAATCTAAGTTAGAGTTTTAAGGGTATAGCATATTTCACACACAAAACTGTACACATTTGTATTTTTCACATGAATGGAGTAAAGTATATGGTCTGCCTCAGCCTTTGTAGCTATTAGTATTTTGAAATAGTTTATCTCAAAACTCATTGTGCGAGAGTTGAAATGATTTTACCTACAGCTTCTTAGTTCATCTTTATAATCTATTACTTATTCCCTTTTGTTTGGATAGTATCAAAATTGTGGTAAATATTCATCTTAAAATTACAGAATTTTCGGGACTTCAAAGGATTCTCAAGGTCCTTGGGTCCAACTCCTTTATTTTACTTCCTCAATAAAAACTCATTAGGAAAATAATCCTATTTTTCACATTCATTTCTAAAAGGAGCGCAGATTTCTATGCTCTGTCATCCAGCCCAGTTCTCTCAATGAAAGGAATGACCTTGAATTGAACTGTAGAAAGTACATGGAAGAAAAGTTTACTGAAAAAGTTGAGTAAGGATACGGGAGATTAATGCATGTATTTGTGTTGGACACCCTTCCCTGTGCTGCATATTCAAAGTGATGGGATCATGTTATTTATTATATTTTTCAGATCATTTGCAATGTTAATTTATATGAGTTTGATATCGCTTTTGTCTTTTAGTTATGTGTTATTCTGAGAAATCCCTGGGGAAGCAGAGGATTTATATGCTTTGTGTACACGTTCTGCAGACTAAGCGCTCTGGCATAATTATTTTTGGCACTCGCTAACTGATTAAAACATCCAATTTAACTCATGATCAGTAAGATTAAACCTTTTTAATATACCTCAAAAGTAAATTATCATTTACTACTCAAACATCCCTTTCTGCACATGTCCTCAATAAAGCTTTTCTTTTTTTCGTTAATGTACCTTTTAACGAGGATTCCCTTTTATTTCTTCCTTTGGGCAAAACTGCCTTTTCCTTTATAGAGAGGTAGGAACAAAGATGAGATGGAGGCTGACTAGATAAATACATGGAGTTTTAATGTGCTACCAATTACCAGCCTTCATTTTTGTTGTATTTTGTAAAGAATCTGCTGTTCAAGAAAACATGTCCCAGCTTTGGGTTTCCTTGATGTACAGACAAATGAGAGCAGTAAGAAAGAAATAATATTTGAAAAAAAATCGTTTACATGACTTGGCAAAAAATCTGTCTTTTGTGTCATTTTACATTAGTTGCTTTGTAAAACTTAGGCGTTGCTTTTCCGTTTTGCAGTGCAACCCCTTTGGCGGAATAGGCAACACGCATTTCAACCTTACAACACTTTGTAGAGGCAAAGATGTTCCCAAAGATTAATAAGTGTGATATTGTCTTGAATTAGAATAATTGCTGTTTGCAGGTCCTCTTCCTGCTGCGGACTCTTGGAGAGGATCATCGCTGCAAAGAGAGACATGGATTGCAGAATGCCCTAGGTAACATGCATTGGTTAATTTAGGGCCTCCTAGTGCTTGGAAACAGTCACAGGTGTAAACACCTCACACACCAAAGGAGGTGGGGGAAGATCATCAGATTAGTAGAATCCTCCTGCGTGGATGCTCGAGTGTTATTGTATACAAATGTTGTGGTTACTGCCTTTTGTGCATGGGATTAACATCAAATGAAACAAGAATTATGGAGTAGGGCTTTAGATAGTAAATAGGTCAAGTCAATGCAATAAATATCCTGTCAGAATTTTGATCCAGATTTACAAATACTTCACCAGATTGCTAATAAGCCTGTAGCCCAGCATGTAAATATTTGAACAGTATGAAAAATGCATCTGAGTTAAACAACACTAGTACGCCCCAAATAGGTTGAACAACTGAAATGTCCTAAACCGGGCAGAAGGGTGACTTTTCTGAAATGTGTGGTAGATAGATCAAAAACACTGCCTAAAGTGGCTTCCTAAATTGTCAGGAAATCAAAATCTCAGAATGAGTAAGTCTAGTAGTTGGTAACACACGTTCTAAAAGCTAGAAGAGACAGGTTTACAAACTTTGTATAGATTTTCCATTCTTGGATCTAGAGTGTTGGAGTCTTTGCAAAATACCTAGGGGGATAAAAAAAAGACCACTCCTAAAGATATCCTTAAAGTTACCATATCCACAGAGTGGTCTCCCCTCCAAGGTATATTCTGGACATGGGAATAGTTTGAGGAGCCACTAACAAATGTGATTTTTTTTTTTTTTTAATTAGGCGTGTGTATGTCAGCCCCCTGGACCTTAGGGGCTACACATAGGCATAAGCTTAGTGGGCAAACATTTTCTCCATCCCTCCATCTCACATAAAATTAGAGAATAATTTGCTATTGAAGTCTAACATGATTCCCTTAGGTTAGTGTATTAGTTTCAACACTTATTAAAGCTTGCATAAGACCAGTCATGTTTCCCTTGTACCATGGTTCCTAATTTATGGTCTTGATTTATCCCTCCCTAACTTTTTGGCCAAATAGGACACTAAAGCCTGCGAGTAAAACATTTCCTTAAAAAGTAAAAGCAATAATAGTAAGTGTTCTATTTTTTCTACTCTGGTTCAAGCAGCAATTATACCAAGTTTCTAGTACATTTACTTGTTGCTATTTGATGCAATAATAATGGGCATTCTTTTCTATTAAGAAACAAGTTCAATTATTGATCCCACCATCTGTAAACAGGAAATATTCTATCACTTTCCAAGTGTGTGATTTATTGTTAACTAAGAAGGAAAAAACTTTGAACATTGGGAGAGGGTAAGCTTGTTGTGCTTAAATTTTCATAAATTGGCAACTTTTGGCACAGATGCCAAAGAGAGAACAAGAATAAATGTCTCGAGCCTTGGTTGTTAGGGTCTGATCATAAGCGTTGTGGTGTAGAATTCATGGATTATTCATGTGTAATTACAGATAGCTATTGTGCTCCTTTAAATCATCCCTATGGCCCATTATGGCCCATAACAACTGAAATAGCAATTGTCATAGTAAGGTTTGGGCTCTGTCACAGAGTGTGGACTCTAATCAATAATGATGAATGGTAAAATTTTACATCAAGCAGTCCAAAGTCTGGTTGGCCCCCTCCATAAATCTGTACAAACACTAAGCAGAGCAGCTGCAGGGTCTGGAAATTTAAAAGCCAACGCTAGCCTTACCCCCTACATGCATTTACTTCTGTAAAAGTGAAAAAAAAAAAAAAGGAGGGGGGAGGAGGGAGAAAAGGAAATGCTCCATATATCAATTCTAATAATTCACATGCTGTTAGAAGAATTTTCCCTCTATTTAAATGGGAATGAACCCTAGGTTGTTTTCAAGGTCAATTTCAGGTGAAAGGGGGGTCATCTAAAGGTCACTTCAGCTCCCATGCAGGTCAATAACACCTCTTCACTTCCCCAGCAGACAAGCGCTCACACCCAATCAATTCACCAACGCTGCTGCTGCACCCAGCGTAATGAACAGTGAATAAATGTAGCCTATCATCACAAAACATGCTTTTTAAGTACCTTTCCTTTTCATGTAAAACCTCTCGCTGTCAAATTCTACATTCACTCATCCAGCAGTGAGTAGCAAAAGTGAGAAATCAGACTCTCATTGGGGTTGGTAAAAGGTCACAGCTGACAGACACGGAGGTTAAACTGCCGAGTTAAAATACTGTTCATTACCCACTGCAGCTTTTTGCTAACTACACTTCTTTGTGTTATAGTCAAGCAGTACATCAATATGCCCCTCCTCTTAATTTATTAGCAATTGTTGAATTGTGTGGGGTAGGGGCTAAAAGAGAAATTGATGTCTTATATGTGATATGTATATGTCTATATCTAGATAGACTTAGACATTTTGCTTTTTGAATACTTCTAACTCCTTGTCTATTTGACTACTCAGTACTCCGTGCAGCTTTGTGTCTACTTGAGATGCACCCTAATTATTAGGGAAACAGAATTCCTAAGATCATAAGAGACAGGGTAATCTGAATTCCAAAAGCCTGGGGTCAGTTGTTTGGAGACTGTTTTTATTCAGATGCCTTTTTTCTTAAATGAATTGTATATGAGATGTTTTGATATTTTTTTTCCTACCAAAAAAAAAAAAAGATTAAATATATAGGATCTTATAATTTCCACCAAAACATGCAAAAAATGCATGTTAAATGTACATGGTGTTTCAAAATTCATTTTCTTAAAAATCAATAATGAAGAAGAGAATATAGATAATATAATAATATAACATACTATTATAATATATATAATATATAATAATAATATGATATAATAATAATGGGAAGAGAGTCTTATGCTGACAAGGTTAGCACCTATCAAACACATTATTTAGAATATGTTATTTTTTCAGAGAAATATGTGATACCTGCATTTTTCCCCCTAATTCTGATGTAGTCACAGGAGCCTTTAAAAGCAGTGAGTAATCCCAGAGTTGAAGTAGAGACAGTACTTTTTCTGAATTCAGTTGACTAAATGAAATGGTTTGCTGTGAAATCTGAATGGATTAGAACAATTTTCCAAAGATGAAATTTCGTTCTTTGATTAATTAACACGTAGGTGGAATTCCCTTTACTGAAACCCAGGAGCTTTGTATTTAAAGATACCAATATGAAAACAAGTTTTTCAGTTTTCCAATGCAAAATCACAAATCATGAATAAAATAAAGGTTTATTTACACGCTCTCTACAACAATAATTTGACTCAACAAAATTACCATTATCTATTTACATCTTTAAAAAAATGCATTCTGAGATTTATTCTAGAAAAATATATCTTTTTCCCCCTCCTGTATGCCTTCTCTCTCAGTGGGACTGAAAATAAAATGTTATGACTTAAATCACAAGAGGCTAACATCATTTTTAGCAACAAGGGCTGCATAATTTCAAGACTATGAGTGAGTGGCTGACTTTAACTAAAATGTTTCAGTTCTCTGCGTATATAGGTACATAAATAATTCAGAATTAATCCCTGCAGAGGGGACAATGGGAATCGTAAATTATCCATGTGCCGTCCTCAACATTAGAGGCAATGAACCTATAGTAACAAACTATGAGTGTTACTCATTACATACATTTCACAGACACCTTAACCTTTTGAATATTAATTTCCCTCTGCAGCTTGTAGCTAGGCAGTATCATTTTTTTAATTTTCCTTCCCACTCCTCTTGCCTTCATTTCGTTCTCTCACGAAATCTCCCAAACCGTAGTTAAGCCACAGCTACTGAGTGGATGTATTGGAATACATTGATTTGTTACAGAAAGGATTTTTTTTTTTTTAAGCTGAATGTTATTCTGTAAAAACCGCTTAATATCACATGTAGCCTTTCTGTAGAATGTAAGGTGAGGTCTATCTGTCAGGCTGTTTTTGTAAAGATAAATGGGGTTGCAAATCTGGGCCAATCTGACTCCACTGTGCTTGGCAATGTTCTTCTAATTTCATAAATATGTATTTTACCTTTTTTTTTTTAGCTAAAAAAATACTGCAGAATTGTCATAATTTTCATCTAGAGTGAAAATAAAGCTAAAAAAAGAGGTATGATAACTCCTAATTATTAAATTTATTAAATTATAACATTTAACTTAGGGAGTTTATTTTTTAAAAAAATACCTAGGTATAACAATGGGTATTCTCACTTTTGTCTCTAAACTAAACTTCCAATTAAAATTACTCCAATTAGCTTTAGAACTCTTATTCTGAATAAAATAGAGATTAAGGAAAGATTTCTTTCTAGTCTAACTCATTGTGTCCCATTCTTGTTTATTAGATAAGATAAATTAAAATGTTTATCATCAATTTTTATGATAAAAATTTTAAAATAAATACAAATACTTTTAAGGGTATACATAAATATAGGCACACATGCATATGTGTTGTACATATATGCATATAAATGTATGTAAACAGTATTATAGATCTCTGCATTTAACTCAACTATACATAATAGGAAGGGGTGCCAACAGACTTGGCTGGAGTGAAGTTAACAAAATTGTGTGTGCACCACACTTTTCAGAGATTTCCACATGTCCTCCCTCAGCATAGTTGCATGGCTTACTCCTCCATTTCTTCGAGGTCTTTAATTACCTCTCTATACCTTCCATAAGTACCTAATTTAAAATTACGAACTCACCGATTACATGATCTCTCTCAGTTTTCTTTCCTTCCTTTGTCTCTGAAACTCTTGTGGTTCTGACATAATAGACAGTGGGTTCTTTTATAGACTTCCTGTCTAGATTGGAAAATTTGTGAGGATAGGAAGTTTTGTGGATTTTGATCACTGCAGTATCCTGAATGCCTGGGAGACAGTAGGAGCTCAATAAATATGCTGAAGAAATGAAACATGGTGGTACATTTTAGGTGTCAAGAACTATTGAGAATTTTGAGAATCACTGTAGTCCCAGTACAGGCGACTAATGGGGCAAACCATGATATGAATCTAAGACAACACTGCCTGCTCTTTCTGTGGTATCCCCTGCACCTTGCACAAAACCTTACCTTTAAACATCCATTGCTTTTAGAGTCTCCCTGCAATTGCTTTTAGAGACATTAAAACTTGCTTTCACTAAAGTCTGTTATCTTTCATTGACAAATTACATGGCACACTGTTAATTTGTTCCACAAAATGCATTTGCATTTTAAGCCTTGTATTATACAGTTAAAGGATTTGTTTTCTATGAAACAAACAAAAATTGCCTTTGAAAACAGTAGAAGCAATTAAGCTAGATGTAGTACCTTTTTTTCCCTTTTGGTTTATTGGACTTTTGATTTTAGAGCTTCAATTTATGTTATATAAATTTCTGTTCTTTTCACCTATATATAAGGACAATCCTGCCTATGGGTCATTTAAATTCACTGGAAGTAGCCTTAGTACCAGAGGCTGGGGTGTGGCAGACAGGTGTTCACTTTTTTGTGCACACATGCACACTTTTTCATGGGAGGCACGTCACTAATTCTTTGTATTTTAAATCCTTTGTAACAAATTATGTTTTCTTTTTAAAAAGCCAATACTTTTTCTCTCTAAAGTCCAAAGAATTCTTTGAATTTATTGAATATATGTATTTATTTACATTTTACTTTGGAGATGGCATTTGTAGTTGTGAAGAAAATCAGAGAGAGAACTTGATCTCAAAAACTCAGGCCATCTACCCCCAGTGTTGTCTGTTTTTGTAGGACTGAGTCAAATTTTACCATATCATTTTGGCATCGGTGCTATCAGTGTAAAGTAGTGATTAGGAAATCCAGTTCATAAAAATAACATATGGACTCTTTTGTAACTGAGTTTTTATGAACAAACCACTGTTGAAGCTATAGGGTCTGATTAAACTGTTACCATATTTATATGGGATTCTGAAAGCTAGGACCCAAGTAAATCACAGCTTTTTTTTTTTTTTAAATAACAGGTTGTATGTTTGAATATATCTTTTGAGACATACCCTTTCTGGTAACCCAGTCCTTTGTGCGTTGAGCAGAAGTGCTTGTCATGTAGCGGAGAATGACATTTTGTAGCAGGTATGAATCCCAGTACTTATAGTTGTGTAAGAAGCATAACATTTTAATTTTCTGTAACTGAACTTAGGCTTTATTTTAGGTCTAAATTTGGAAGAAAATCTAAGCCATCCGGGGTGTTTTTTTATCCATTCCTGTGAGTAGTAATCTACACGGCTGGGGGTTGCGCAGGTGAAAGGCTTTGGGGGTGATGATGGGTAACTTTCACACCGCCACTGCTGTCACCTACACTGGTATCTGCACAGGCATCTCTTTACCTAAAGAATTTGGCTTTTGGACCAAGCACAACCTTCCTGTAGTCTTCTCTTCTGAATCTACACGGCCTCTCTTTCTCTCTGAGCTCCTTAAAGACCTCCTTCACGCATAAAACTGCAATTTGCTTGCCTCTCTCTGGGGCCACAGGAAACTTGTAGGTTTCCCTTTGACTTACTGGATCATGCTTTGTGTCAGAACCATATGGCTAGACACCCCACTGAGCCACCTTTCCTCCCCATCTCCTACATCCATGCTGGTGAGAGGATAACACTAGGTTGATAGAGCTTTTCTGATCACATTATATGTGAGCAGTAAGCTCCAACCCTTTTTGTCCTTTGGTTTTCATTTGAACATAATCCTCCCATGGTTCACTCCTGTTTTCCTCTTCCCTTATGAACCCGTTTAAGAGTAGGGCAGTGGATCCTGATTGTAAAACAGAGCTTTAGGGTGGAATTACTTAGAGTACTTACAGTTATCCTTCACGATGCCATCAAAATTTTTAAAAAAGACTGTAATATAATAGACATGTATATGTATCCCAGTTAAGGTACATTATTATTGACAATTTGTTACCCCACAAGGGATATGTGGTATTGGGACACATACTTCAGTTTGGAGCAGTGGAGAACAAGCACATAATGAGAGCAGGGGAAAAGCAGACTTCTCCGTAACTTATCTCGGCATACCCTTGAGGAGCAGAGTAGGGGTAGTTGATGTTAAAGTGAGAAAATCAACGCGGAATGGCTCTGAGTTGTAACCTGATGAGGAGCCAGGTATCCCTAGTGAAAAATAGGTTAGTCTTGTGGAAAGGAGTTTCCTTAATTCCTTGTTTTCTTCAAGCCACCATTTCTAATGATAGACAGACTGCAATTCAGCAGGCAGATACTTTCTTTGGAGACATGAATGTTTACATTCTCATATTTTCATCCTCATTCTGCAGGGAAAGAAAGGAATTAGTGAGCACATGTCCTAGTTATTCACTTTTATCATTTTCACTCCTGAGACCCAAAATATATGAATATAGTGCTGAGGGGCCATTTTAGTACTTTCCTTTAAAAGTTACAAGTGAAAAGAGGCAAAGAAGAGGGTTTTTTTTTGTTTTGTTTTGTTTTGTTGTTTAGTTACCTTCTCAAAGCAAAAGATTCAGTTATATTGTGACATCTTCATAGTGAATTTAAACTGTGCGATCCTATTCAACCAGATAAGTTATGTAAGGGGACCTGAAGGGGTGAAAAACTGAAATGTCTTTTTCAAAATTAAAGTTGGGGTGTGTAGGAATATAAAATTATTAAATTTTATGTTAACATTTAAATTAAATCCATCTCTATGGAAGGGACAACCAGGGTAGTCCTATATCCCAGGTATCTATAATGAGATCATGTTGCCAAAGAACTCTTCTTGTGTGTGGTGTGGATTGAATACACCAAACTTCTAGACTTTTTTAGTACTTTGTACAAAGTAAATGTGAAATAAATGCTTTCTGAATCACTTTGGGAAACCATCTCTCCTTATACCCATAACTGCTCGCAAATTGTTTCTTTCTGAAGGATTTTAGGTCAGTCTTTAAGGACCTACCATCCTTAGCAATATAGTTTTTTGGTTTAAACATGATAATTAATATAATAAACAAAATTATGTGATAATCTACAAATAGCCAGCAGAGAAGTAACATAACTAGCTATACATTAGCTTTTTTGAATGTTACATGAATAGGTATAAGAAAGTGTGCAATGAGACCATGAAGCTACTACACACCTGAGGATGAAGGTGGTGCTGCAGAGATGAAAAAGTTTTCGTAAAAATACAGGATTGCGAGCACCTGGGTGGCTCAGTCATTAAGTGTCTGCCTTCCGCTCCAGTCATGATCCCAGGGTCTTGGGATCAAGCCCCACATCAGACTCCCTGCTGGGCAGAAAGCCTGCTTTTCCCTCTCCCACTCCCCCTGCTTGTATTCCCTCTCTCATTGTGTCTCTCTCTGTCAAATAAATAAATAAATAAATAAATAAATAAATAAATGAATGTAGGGTCTAGTGACATCAAAGGAAGTATTAGATTATTTCTTAATTTTGTTGCTCCCAATTTTTACATTCCCAATTAGTGGCTACACAATGGCTACCATCAACTACTTAAAACTTAAGTGCTCATCCTGCAAAGATAAATATCTGAATTATGGTATTGTAGGAAAATGTACATATAAATCAACATACTAAATTAACAAAATAATAGTTATTAGATCATTAATTGTGGCCATGAAAAATATAGGCATTGAACAAAGTACCCCTTTCTTTACTTATGTGATTGTTAAAATAAAACTCTACTCAAGTGGAAATTATTTTGCAATGCAATGCAAATCTAGATGATGATTTCAATATATCAATGCTTTTTAATATAACAATAATGATATAACTTATAACATTGTAATATATTTTGAGGTAATGTTACATAAAAGCTTAGTGAAATTAATGAAAATACACATTCTTTTAAAAATCAACTTCTTAAAAAACTGATCTTAAACAACTTCATAGTTGTGACATACAACCACTCGGGTATTTCTAGAAGTGCTATTATACTTAACACACAGGTTTGTCTTTCTCCACTTTTACACTTATAATCTTGTATTCTACCATGATCAAACAGTGTCCTCAAAGCAGTTGTTTCTCTGAGATGGTATTTCTGGTAATGTCCTTATAATACTATCAGAAATACTGCTGCCAACTTTGAAAATAGTGGGTAGAGACAGGTCTAGGACTTCACTGGGGAGACTAGGCAAAACTATAAAAAATGTTAAAATTTAGAGGTTCTGTAGTTTAACTCCTCCATAAACATATACACAGTCACATACATGACTCCAAGAAAATTAACTTCCAGAGTTTAAGTCTATATTATATAAATGATAGTATAATTCGCTGAATAATTCCTATGTAAGGAGTTCTCTACCCATTTCATGTGCCTCAAGGTACACAGAACCCAGAAGTTTCTCTGAAGATTTAAAACCAAAGATCCACCAATGTTGGTGTTACAGGATATCCACAATGTAATTTTTTTTTAGTGCCTGATTTCTGAAAAGGTGCCACAAGCATTTTTGAATTCTTTCTTAAAGCTCATGGATAAGGGGAATGCTTGAAAAAATATCTTAAAAGTTGGTGAGTCACCTAGAGAGAACCTGATGAAGAATGTTCATCAACATTTTCCATAATGAGCCTTGATAAAAAAATTGAAAAAAGTAGCACACACAGTATCTGTTTAGGTGATTCTTCAGAGTATCATTCCATAGACAGAAGAAACCAATGTCAATTTACTGAATAATAAAGGACCCAAGATTACTTGAAATTTCATTTAAAAATTTGGATTATAACAAATCTTTCAGGCTTAAATTAAGAGACAGTAACTGTCCATTTGCATCATGAATTTAGACTACATGTTCCTTTATAGCAGATGTTTTATCTTCTTAATGGTTACATCACTGGCATTCTGGATACACACACTCAATTCATATCAGCTGAGTTGATGAGTGAGTAAATGAGTGAACGATTGAAAAAAAGCAGTTGAAATACTTTTTCAGTTTGTCATCAAGTTATAAGTACTTTACAGTTTTGCCTAGCAAAGCACATTCTATTATTGAACATAATGTAAGAGAATGGGGAAATATAATATTAAATGCAATATTTGTGAGAGATACTCATTCAAAATAAATCTTTGCCTCAGAGGCAAATACAAGTCAAATTGGTCTTATCTTTTCACAATGGTGTAATTCAGATATTGACTCTCAAGTGTTTCATTTATTAAGGGGACATACATTCTTTTTATTATTTTTAATCTTGCTTTCAATTCATATTGAAATTGAATAGTACATTTTTATTCAGAAAAACTTCAAGCGATTAGAAAACTATTGTGTGGATATTGTAGTAAAAGAATGAAAAAAAATCTATGCTTGATTATTTTTATTTGTAGTTATGTTAAATGATTAAATCAAGTAAGCCCACTTGACTAGGACTTAAAGATTACATGATTTTATTTTTAGAGGAAAAACCCCCTTATAAACCACAGTCCAATTATTCAATTTTGCTTACTAATTATGGAAACTACTCATTTCTTGGCCTCAAGCAGTAGATGATACATCTCTGAAGGGTGACATAAAATCTGTCACCATCTACGGCTCATTTTAGTCAATGTAAATATTTTTGGAAAACAAAAACAGTTTTGAAATTCCTACATCAATGTGGTTGATAAATGCATCATTTCTGATATGTGACCCTTGGTTCATATCTTTCTTTAGATAAGGTTATGGGTTATGCTTTTTTTTTTTTCCTCTGGGACAGTGAAAAACACAGAAAGACATCAGTTGGAACAAAACTATAAACATGTTTTCTCATAATAAAAGCTGGTGTTTAAGCTATCAATAAAATTAGAATTAAGTTGGGCCAATAGCTCATATTTTTAGAACTATCATTTGAGAAATTGTATCTATTTCTTTCCTATATGGCACAAAAGAAATATTGCTGAGTAACAAGTTGAAATAAAGCTTCTACTATGCTTTTTCAAATGTCCTCTCAAGTAGCTAAAGATATAGAGCTGAATTAAACTCTTCAAACAATATATTTTAAAATGTTTTAAGATTACAGAGAGAATTGATGAGACGATACATATGGAATTTTCTCCGTGCCTTCATGGGATCCTGTACTAAAAATAATTGTTAAAATTTCAAACAAGTTTCATAACAACCGTCACTTACAAATATCGTTATTGGATGGGAGATAAAGATTTTAAGAAATGCCTCCCCTTAAACTTAAATATTTATCTCAAAAAGCTGGCCCTCATATTTTTTCATTTTATTTCATTTTATTTCATTTCAGTGTTCTAGAATTCATTATTTTATGCACCACACTCCTATGGAGCAGTTATTCTTGCCATTTTTAATTCTTTCAGCAGTCCTCAATGAATTGTTTTAAGAGCTTTATGAGAAGTTAGGAGCTTACTAACTTAGGTCATAAAACATATTGGTGTATTCCAAAGACAATCACTTATCATGAAAATCATATTTTTCACTTTTTATTTAACTATGTAGACTACTTAACAAGTATGAATTTAAAAGAAACTGGTAATAGTGATTCCCTGTTTATTAAATTGGTGGATAATATTGAGAGCAATTTAAAATAATTAAATTCTTAGAATTTTTATCACCTTTATATATTACTTAAAAAAAAAAAAAAAACCAACGACATTATTTTTAACTTTCTGAAGAACTTTCATACTGTTTTCCAGAGTGGCTGCACCAGTTTGCATTCCCACCAACAGAGCAGGAATGTTCCCCCTTCTCTACATTCTCACTAACACCTGTTTATTCTTGTGTTGGTTTTTGCCACTTTGATATGTGTGAAGTGATAGCTCATTGCACTTTTGATTTATGTTTCCCCGATGTTCAGTGTTGTTGAGCATCTTTTCATGTGTTGGCCATGTGAATGTCTTCTTTGGAAAAAATGTCTATTCATGTCTTTGCCCATTTTAAAATTGCACTGTTTGTTTTTTTGGTGATGAGTTGTAGAAGTTCTTTATATATTTTGGATACTAACCCTTTACCAGATATGTCATTTGCAAACATCTTCTCCCATTTGATAGATTGCCTTTTAATTTTCTTGATTGTTTGCTTTGATGTGCAGAATTTTTTATTTTGATGAAGTCCCAATAGTTTATTTTTACTTTTGTTTCTCTTGCCTCAGGAGGCAATTTAGTAAGTTGTTGCTATGCCGATATCAAAGAGGTTACTGCCTGTGTTTGCTTCTAGGATTTTTATGGTTTCATATCTCACAGTTAGATGTTTAATTCATTTGGAATATTATACTATGTTAACTAACTGGAATTTAAAGAAAAACTTTTTAAAAACCTATTATTTTATGAAATCACAGAAGGTGATTGAAAATCATGTTTAACTTAAAGCAATAAATCATTTTAAAGATATAAATGTGAGATAAAATTAATAATTTTTTATTAATAATATTTAAATAATTAGAAGTCAAAAACAAATTCCTGACTAGGCATTTTTTAAAAGCAAAATAATCATATATTTTTCAAAAGTTTGGATATTACTAAACTAAAGAGGACATGGATAAATACCAGTCTAATAATTGTGTTGCCTTTTAATGATACATTTCACAATGTAGCAATAGAAGACGTTCAGGGGGTAGATCCCATGTTTTATAGAGTATAATCTAGAATTACTTATATAATAATAAACATCAAAATGACTAAACAAATCTTAAATAAAAGTGTATGTATATGTGAATTAAATCACTTAGCATAATTCTGCATACAGCATGTTAGTTGACTTGGATTTCTATGTTTTAACATTAGGAAATGTTTAACACTATTTTAAGTCTGATAAAACTGATCAGGCATCAGTGAGATTCTTAGTTAAAATTTCCTTTGTTATTTCCTTCTTTATATTTTGTCAAAAACAAAACTTACTGAGCTGGGGAAGGTGACAATAGTAGAAAGATCATTCTATTAATATCAACTGGATCATTCTATTAATATTCTATTAATATCAACTGGATCATCTCGGTCTCTTGTTGTTTTATGCCCTGACTTTATTTTATTTGTAACATCTATTACTACTTAACATATTCTTTCTCCTCTCATTAGGTTGTGTACTCCTTGGGAATAAGAACTTCATCTTGTATGTTCACTTCTGGATCATCAGAACCTGGTATGTAGTAGGATTTGAATAAATATTTGTGGAATGAAATAATTGACAAAAGAATTTATATAGATGCATTTATGAAAACATCTGCACTCTTACATAAGTAGAAAAGATAGTGACATATATTACTTCCAGTGCTTGCTGTGGTATTTCTCTCTTATGTTTCCTTTTGTTATTTTATACTTATTAGTACATGTGGGTGAGTTCATAGGTATTTTTTCAAAGAAAACATAGATACTATTCTCAGGAGATACACAGAACATTAGATTTATAATGAGCTATTTAAAGACTAAAGAGGGGTCAGGAAAAGACAACCCAAACTAGATAGAATGTATTTTCTTTTCAATAGAATTTTAGTTGGCTGAAAATAATTATACTCAAAATTACACTTATCTCTAGGATATGTGTTTCTTGTGTGTGGTGGTTCTATAAAGAGTAGTAGGATAACTTTCTTTTCAAAGTACAGCCAAGGATTACCCTCAGTCCAGGTATTCCAATGGAAAAAAAAATAATTCTTTAGATTTGATAAGGAAAGAGAAATGCTTAAAGAGATAGACTGGTTTGGAACACTAGGTGATGTAGTTTATTCTGATTTAAATACTTGTAATATGCAAAAAACATCTTCCATAATTTTAGTCCTTTAATTTTATCATTGCTATTTAATACTTATTTGTAATTAATGAAAAACTACATACTCATAAATACCTTTCCAGTAGATTAATTTCTTACACTTTTTGGTATGATCATATATTATTTGCTAGCATTTCAGATGCCATTAGATAATCTTGTCTGGACTTTGATAAAAGGTAATGAAATCTTGTAAATTCAGTTTATGGCTGAGACTGAAATCACATATTCTGATTTTACTTCATTTAATAATTAAAAGAAAAACTTTTGCACCTCATAAAATACAGTTTCCTTAAGAATTCCTTAAGAATTATTTCCACAAAATAAATAACTTCACTAAAAGTAAATGTGTAATAATGATTTCTATTATATGAGAAGTTTCAGTTTCTTATAATTTTGCTCCAGGTGAGAACATTGAAAGTATCCCCAAAATATAACAGTCTTCTAAACATAGTTTCAATTAATGTTCTTTGAAAAAAGACATCTGACTATTTTTTCACTAAGTTCACCTAATTCTTTTTTGCTGAATTAATCAGATATTTTTATGTCATGAAATATTTCCAAAATCATACATTGGAGGTAATGATAATACTGGAGGTAGACCTAGAATTCTGTGTTTTATAATGAAGTTAAGCATTAAAAAATTGAAGTGGTAATTATTAGCTTTTTCCTTCAATTGTGTGAGCATCTAGACTAAAAGTGATATTTTTACCATAGTTATTTTGACAAATAACTCAATTCTTATTCATTTTGAACATAATTCTTATCTAAGCAAATTTGTAAAACTTTTTGTAGTTGTATTTCAAAGGTAATTTATTGGAGAGAGATGTTATTTTAGGACAGACATCCTCCTGTTGCATCCATTTTATTCATAATTTTTAAAGCCTCCACATGGTTAACATACTTGTTCTAGATTTATTTTTTTCTTTCCCTTTATAAGTGAACTGGAAGTCTACGGGACTCAAGCACTCACCCTTTTTGTCAACCACACATTCTAACTTAAAATACCTCTATGATTTCTTTAATTCACTGATCATTTTTGTTTAGATACCATTTTAATCAAATTTAGAATTAATATTCCAGACATAGCTACTTGGGCATCAATTTCAACTTTTACAACTATTAGCAGAAATACATGTCTTTGAAAACACTGGAAGGATCAAAGTGCTGATTTTTCAGTATTGGACACAAATTTAGCTCACAGATATTTTAATTAAAACAAAAACAAAACCAGAAAAAAACCTGGAGTAGAAAGTTATTCACCAGGAGGTAAGTGAAGACTACCAGGAATCAGCTAATAACTTGTTCTTACATTAGACTGAACCTAGGTCAGAAAGGTAAGCATCTAGCTATTATACAGCCAACTTTATATCATTCAAGTCAAGCTTGAAAAAGCAGGTTTCAGATGTTGACTTTTGCTTTCCCCTGATATATGTGATCTTTGGAGGAGAAAAGGACAGCTTTAGGCTCTTGGTGCTGGCATTTTCATGTCTTTCTCAATACCGCAACCATGCTGTGTCCTTTGGAGATGTTCTTTTACTGGACTGCTCCCCAATGAAACTGGGTCTTGAAGTGTCAATGGTATCAAGAGAGATCATAGGATACCCCTCTAAATCTGCGTCTGGTTGATGTCAGTCCTGCTAGCCCTGTGGATTCTGGTCATAGCTGCCAACTTTCTCTTTGAAACTTCTTCCTTTTCATTATGTTTAGGAGCCTCTCAAGTCACCGAGCTTTGGTCCAGACTCAAAATCAAATTTCTTTTTTCTCGTCTCTCCCTGACTGATCTCAGAGATATTACAAAGCACATTAAATCTCCAAAGAGAGACAGCACTTAAAAGTGCTATTTCACTTTTGTGTTAACTCACAAAAGTCAGTATCTCTGACTGATCACCTATGAAAGAACCCTTAAAAAGAACAGTATCACATTAAAAAAATTTTAAAGCATTTTAAACTGCTCTTTGGGGTCTATCTTCTTTTAGACACTTCAACCTGATATAATGGGGGGGGTTAGTGGGTGGAAACTTGGTCTAAAAAATAATGATTAGCAAATTTAGGAAATTCTTTAAGTTTGGCTGGATACTTTTTGCTTTGTCAGAACTGTCAGTGTGTATATTTCACTTTTGATTTGA
Organism: Mustela erminea; assembly: GCF_009829155.1. Classification (NCBI taxonomy): domain Eukaryota; kingdom Metazoa; phylum Chordata; class Mammalia; order Carnivora; family Mustelidae; genus Mustela; species Mustela erminea. The sequence goes on from NC_045616.1 coordinate 48,610,624, forward strand.
CCAGTTCCAATTACTTTATAAGAGTTTCTGGTTTTGAAAATCTGGTTTCCTTTTTTTTTCCCCTCCCTCCGCTTGGTTAAAAGAAGTCATGATAATACTAGAGGTAGACACAGAATTCTGAGTTTTCATAAGTATAAAATTAGGAGCGTTAATTTAGAGAAGTTATGCCATATTTAAAAATGTTGGGGAAACTAAACCTTACATGATGGTGGGATTTTATTGAAGAGAGGGAGTCAGGTTAATTAGCTTGGCCTGTACATGAAATGATCTAATATTTGTAATCATGACTTACTGTGTTCTCAGAACAGAGGATATTAACTTGAACATATTTACAAAGAAGCTTGAGCATCTTGCCAAATAGATAGAACAGAGCTCAGAAAAGTTAAGCTGGTTCAACCTTTCCAAAATTTTTTTTTTAATGTTTATATTATAAAAGTGGAATCTATCTATATTGCTTTAAGTAGTTCTTATAGCACAGCATGAAATACCAAGAAATGGTATGTGGTTAATAATCATTTTTATTATGTCATGGGAAAACTGAATAATTCTCAGTCTCACATACCAGTAAGAATTATCCATTTATACATGGAATCTAAAACAAACAAAAAACCCCTCAAACACCTCAAAGAAAAAGATCACATTTGTGGCTACCAGAAGCAGGGAGTAGAAGGAGGAGGAAGTGGAAGAAAGTCATCAAAAGGTACAAATCTCCACTTCTAATAAGACAGATTTATATTAGGGATAAAATGAGCAACATGATGACCATAGTTATCACTGTTGAATGATATACATGAAAGTTGGTAAGAGAGTAAATCCCAGGAGTTTTTATTACAAGGAGAACATTCTCCCACCATTTCTTGTATCTACATGAGATGATGGATATTAACACTCTGTGTTAATCATTTCACAGTGTATGTAAGTCAAATATTTATGGTATACACCTGAAATTCATACAGTAATGTATGTCAATTATATCTCAATAAAACTGGGGAAAAATTTTGCTGTGCCAAATTGGATAGAAGCAGGCTTCACATTACTTTTCTCTGCACTTCGATTGCTGTTGTCTGTGGATGCTATGATAGACACAGGGACTGACTCCAAATTAAGTGTTAGGTGAATTCTTGATCTACCCAGTGAATGATATTAGAACATTTTCAAAGATTTCAACTGTCTTATATTTTCTTGGGCTTCTTTTTCAATTTCAGAAACCCATCCGTTATTAGGTCTACATAAACTCAGTTGATAACCCAATTCGGATCCAAATGCATAGAATGTGAGAAAACATTTGTTTTTGTAAATGAATAATAGGAAAGCAGATGTTTGATTGGTGTTGGCATGTGGGATCCATGAGCATATATATGAAACTATATACCTAGTGTTTAGAATTAGGCCTGTGACATTATAGGTGCTTAATAAATATTTGTTGAATGCTTGAATAAGAAAAAAAGAATCATCAGGGGCTGAGAAGTCACATACAGACTTGATTTCCATAAAATATTTCTTATGATTTAAATTTCCCAAACTAGGCATGAGAATTTTAGGGATACTTATTTGATTTTAACTTTTCCAAATTGTGGGTGTATGTGTACGTGTATATGTGAGATCTTCATTTTCTGGTCTTTGTGAACTAGACATACAAAGAGGAGGAAATCTAGAAACCACGTTTAGAAGTAACTGGTATAGTTAATGTGAAAAACCACTACAAAGTATTACTACTTCTCAACTAAAATTTTAAGATCATCGTCCATGTGACAAAAACAAACTGTACTATAAAATATTCTTTTTCCAATAATTTTTATTACTGGCATCAAACTGATATATTTTTTTTTGTAATCAATATTTCTTTTGTTCCCCCTGGGTTTTAAGCAACTGCCAAAACTCTTTATATCCTAAACCTTGAGGCAAAATGCATAAAAGTATTTATATCCTACAGAGTAACTTTTAAACTTTTTATACTTTTGGATGGAATAGATACTATATGTGAATATAAGAACACTTTTAGAGCTTACTAAGTTCTTATACATTTATATAGTGTGAGGGTTTAGTTTATAATTCAATTTGCTCCAAGTCAGAGCAGTTGACATTTTGATTTCGATTTTCACATATTGAAGTGTTGTTAGAAATTCCACTTTCTAGTTTGTTCATTTGCATTGACTTTTTTTAGATGAACAAGAGTGCACATCATTAAAAGGTTTTCCACATTTGGAGATAAGGTAAATTCAAGATCAAACTTAAATCTATATTCTTAATTTTTTAAAAAATCTATTTGACAGAGAGCATAATGGAGCACAAACATCATTTCATCATGTTATAGACCAATTACAATATTGGTGCCCACTAAATAAGTGGTTAATATCTATGGACAAATAATCTATAAGGCTTATAAATGCAAAAAATATTTATCTAGTATTCTATTTAAAACTTATGGGTGAGAGTGCCTAGATGGCTCAGTCAGTTAAGTGTCCTGCTCTTGATTTCTGCTCAGATCAAGATCTCAGGATTATGAGATTGAGTTCCACATCAGGCTCCATGACCATGTGGAGTCTACTTGAGATTCTATCTGTCCCTCTCCCTCTGCCCTTCCTCCCTGCTTCCTCTGTAAAATAAATAAGTAAAATCTTAAAAAAAAAAAAATCTTCAGAACTTACCTTTAGGATGACCATAATGTTAGAAGATAGAACTTAAAGTTATATAATTCCTAACTGGCTGATTGCTAAGTTTTCAATTTGAAAGATTCATAAAATAAAATGTATTCCTATAGTATTGTCCTCTTGGTTATTCTAAGAGGGAATATGCTTACGTGCTATATAAGATAGCCTTCTTAAATATTTTATATTAAATGTGTTTTTTAAGTTTCGGAAAAGCAATTGTTACTGTTTTCAGGTACATTGAGTGGACTAATGTGAGCTGATATTTCTAGGAAAATAAGTGATCTTATTAAAATTAGCATAGCAATAGCTAATATTTTTTGAGTAATTATTGCATGTCAGATACTACCTTATACATTGACAAGTATAAACTTATTTAATACAATAGTTGTGTGGTAAAGACCATCACGAGATCATTATGAACATAAGGAAGTATAAAGTTGCAGAGAAAATTCTCAAGGTTCTACAGCTCACATAAGTTGGATTCAAAACCAATGCCCTTAATCGGTGATCTGTATTACTTATAAAATGTTTGCAGGAGTCCTCTCTATCCTGATCTCTATGTCCTTTAGTTTGTGTTGCTTCTCCGGTGGCTGGATATTGAGATGAAAGTGAAAAATTTAGTTTATCATTTGAGATTTCTATAATTATCTCCTTTACAAGTTAAGGAAGAATGACAAACTGATTTAATATTTTTTTTTTTGTATTTTGCGGTTTATTTCATTTCATCAAAATTTTTGCTCCTATGTTGATATAGCTTACCTTAATGGAGGCAAGCATGCTCTGGAGAGGATAGGAAGGTTTGTTGTACACACTTCATGACTGCATCTATTTGTTCTCTAAGAAGTTGATGTAAAGAAACAAAAAATCCAAAAGCTTAAGATCCCTCTTAAAAACAACAACAACAACATTATAAGATATTTTAGTTGAGAAGCTGTGTTAAAATGGATGAAGTATGGTGGTCATCAAATTAATTACTACTTACACTCTTAAGATTCTTTGTCATAAGAGAATAGTGTATTACACCCTACATGATCAAGAGGGAAAAAGCAGTATTTCATTATTTCAGTTGAGAAATCTACAAAGGAAGAAGTTGGGCCTGATGAGAACTCAAGATGAACATCAGCTCTGGAGGGGAAAAGTGCTGAAATAAACAGAAGTTTTTATCAGGTAGTGCATTAAGTTTTATGCAATAAACTAATTAACTAAAAAAAAAAAAAAAAAGCAATTTACACAGATGCCCCGTCAAACACTACAGGGGAAGCACAGATGGGACACTATCAAGTAGCATAATGCTCTAGTACTCATTTATAAAATCTGCATAATTCTTCCAAACATCTGAAGCCCTGTAAAGAAACACATGCTAAATTTAAAAAAATATATATTGCTCTAAATTCAAACGCTCTTTTACATACTGCAATATATTTGAGTGGGTGAAGTGCTATTTGTGGGTAGTATTTGCTTCGCATTCAGTAAAGTTTGGAGATGGAAACAAATGTACACATACAGGGAATTCCCTTGAATAAGCAATATATCTGCCCGGTATTGTGGTATTTCAGTGAAAATACATTGTATTTTCAGTGTATTGCTCTACCTGATTGAATCAATATAGGATATCTTGAGTAGTCGAACCATTCACTTGTTTGAAGAGAGGTGTAAAATTCAGGAAACTTTATCTACACTGGAGGAGAGATTTATTTTCTCCTTTTAAATGATTTTGTTTTTCAGGCTTCAAAAGCTCATTTTATTTAATTCATACTGATGTTGCTTGTGTTGTAATGTTTTTTGGACTGACGTTCAAAGCAAAAGCACCTAAATTTAATAATCACTGCTAAGTGCACCCATGCATTTTCCTCTAATGATATTAGTGGGCAAATTTATATTGTTTTGCTTTATGCTTATCTTTTAAGGATGTATTTTTGAAAATGACTCTAGTGCCCTAAGCAGTGTGTAGAACAAACATAACCTAAATGCCTGACTCTTCCTTCTCTGACTTACGCCTTCTATTTTTCTGCAGAGATTCTTGATAGCCCTTTATGATTCTATTTATTTATTTATTTATTTATTTTTGCTTTTTGTTTTCTTAATGTTATAAGCCAACACATCAAATGAGAGAAGTGAAGTTTTGGGTTAAGGTTGTGGGGAGGGCATGAAAGCCTCTATGAGCCTTGCTTTATTTTCTCCCCAATCTCTTTGCTCCCTCTATTATAAAACATACAATATGCAATCTCATTGCCTTTGACCTTATTGGTTTCTCTTTCGCATGGGTAGTAATAATTAATACAGAGCCATTGAGTGATGCGAATATATTCTCCGTTGCATTGTTGAACATGCTAAATAATTTAAAACACACAGAAGACTCTCTAATGCTTGGTGGGGGAGGTAAAACCATACCCATTTGGAAGGGGCAGGGGGTGGTGGGGTCTTTGCTTTTTTGTTTCTATTGAATGCTTTTCGGCTGTACAGCTGGAAAGGGCATTCCTATAGGACTTTAAAGGCAAAGTAGAAAAATGACATAAAAGCCTTGCTTGGATTTGATTGATGCACTCTCATATTTGAAGTTCACTCAGAGCTTTGTGCTAGAAGGCCTGGGTCACTCCATCCAGCCCTCTAATGAGACTGTGTGTGAACACTTCCAGCTTTGTAGGCCTTGCTTTAATCAGAGATTGGAAAACACTCCTGACTGATAGGCTCCAGAATCAGATCTAAACAGAAAATAACATGCTCGATTTGGCCTCTGAAGGTGGGTTGAGCAAATCTTTGTGATGTATTGGAGCATTTGCTGAGTGCAAGCGCACGTGGGGTGGTTCCTATTTCTGTCGGCAAATACAAATTTTTCACTCAGCAGGCGTAATCAGAGCTAACTCGAGAGGAGAAATAACAAAAACTCAACAGCCCTTAGCAACTCAGCATGGCATAGAGGGATTTAAGACTTTAGCATTTTATCTCCATCAGTATGAAAATGTATGAGGAAATCTGAACTTTGAAAGTACAAATAAACACATTTAACACATTGCAAGCCACGGAACCACTGGGTCTTTAGCCGGGCACTTTCAATTCTTGTTCTTCTTCTTTTTTTAAATCAATTGTTTCTCAATTTCACTTAAGGTTTTCAAATTTCATAAAACTTGTTTTCTAATTGGCCCCTCTTAATCAACTGAGTTCATCTGGATGAGCAGACATTATCCTCAGGCTTCATGAGAAATGCTAGAAGTTCCTGACAATCACCATTCAAAGACACCTGAGTCAGAGATGCTTTTGGAACTCAGTTATAGAACTTTCCTACAAATGTTAAAAAATAATGCAATCATGCATAGAACCAGGAGGCGTATATGCCCTGTGCCTGATTTGCACAATTTTGCTATAAGTTCGTGTTGTTTTGTGATTTTCTTATCTTTATTAATGTCATCTCTTGGAAGCAGTGAAATATCAGAACTTTTGATATCAGTGTTTAATACTGAACCTCATGCCCCTTTGTCATCATGTCTGATATATGAGATCTTTCTTACAGCACTATATGAGCACTATGGACCAATGTTGCCCAAGCATCTATGGTGCTAAAGTTCTATTAGTAAGGTAGTCACGTATTTTATTACCCAGAGTTAGATGCTTTTAGAATGAAACAGCACTATTACTAATGAGGCTAAGAGAACAGATATATTATGGATTGTACTGGGAAACCAGGACATACGGCGTCCTACCCACAGGAAACTTCCTACGTACTGGAAAGTTTCTGTATGTCCTTCTGAAGTTGATGGGAAATTTTAGAAGGATCATTTTTCCATAATGAAAATTTTACTTATCATTTTTCACATACGTAATAGTCTTGAGTCAACTTTGTTTCCAACAGCACTCTAAAGATGCTTGGCATGCATTTTATAGATTTCTTGGCGATTAAAATTTCAGATGTAATGTTGTTTGAAAATCCTAAGGAAATCTTAACAGGTGGAAAATACATGCTGTACTTTTTTAAAAAAATTAATATTCAGCCTGACTCCTGGAAGGACCAGAGTGATATGAATGGTTAAAGGAATAGTACTTTTTCTCTGACTTTTGGGCACTGGAAATACCATTTTCATCATGAAAGTGGACATTGGACATCCAAATGAAGAGTGGAAAACTAACAGAATTCCATAGTCTATATCCTAACTTAGGTTCTAACCTCATTCTACCTTTTCCCTTAATACCCTGGGGTATTTATTATGAACCCAAAGAAACCACCAGATCAAAGTGTTCTGCCCCATAAAGGAGTCAGGGATGTACTGCTGTCAAAATTGTAAATTCTGATAACAAATATTCTAAGTAAATCTCTACTTTGACTATTGCCTAGATATTCTCACTTACTCCCTGGGTCTGTTTTTCAGGATGCAAGTGAATTCTCTGACTTAAATTGCATACTCTCCTTCTCTCTCTCTTGCTCGTTCTCTGCAACAATGTTTAAAAATAGTAAACCTGAAATGAGGAAATCTTGTAAACCATCTAATCTCTTTGGCTTTTATATTGCATAATTTGCATAAACGTTTGCATGTATATTATAAAATAGTTTGTTGAGTGAGTAAATAAATAAAACTACAGTAAGATTAATGCAAACATTTCTATATAGACTGAAATGAATAATTATACAAACACAAATTTGTAAATATTTTAATATTTCTTCCTAAAGTGTTTTTTTTGGTTCTAATTTTCATTTATATTAAAAATGAAAAAAAGATTATAAGTTATTAAGTATACTCACTGCAGTTCACCAGCTGGCAAGTATTTATAATTCTACGTATGCCACTGTTGTTCTTATTTTTGGACTTTTATGTAATTTTATGTAAAATATATGTAATTTTCTTTTAACTTGGAAAGAATTAGTAAAACTAAAATGGTTACAAAAGAATCATGCTCTCACTAAAATGAGAAAAATGGATTACATGTTAAAATATCATGGTGTTTAAGATTTTAAAGAGTATATAGATGGACAGATTTATTTATGCCATGTGCTTCTTTACAGTAAAATTTCAGTATATTTGGGGTTGTTGTCAGGTGCCACATAGAAATACTTTAAATGTTGTATGCAATAATCTGGTATGATTATTACTTGGTAAAATATTATAATACTGTTTATATCCTTATGTATGCCTTTTCTCTTTTCTACCACATCCATTCCAAGATGAATCTGTCCACTCTGTCATCTAAATAACTGTCAGACAGAGCTGCTTCTCTGCACACCTGTCCCTGATTTAGTTCATAGTTTTCTACACGAACTGTTTGCCTCCAGTTTTGTCACTTTTCAATCCATTCTCCAAGTTGCGACGATAATTTTTTTTTTAAACATTTTTTTTAAAAGATTTTATTTATTTATTTGTGAGAGAGAGAGAGAGAGAGAGAGAGCGAGCACAGGCAGACAGAGTGGAAGGCAGAGTCAGAGGGAGAAGCAGGCTCCCCGCGGAGCAAGGAGCCCGATGTGGGACTCGATCCCAGGACGCTGGGATTATGACCTGAGCCGAAGGCAGCTGCTTAACCAACTGAGCCACCCAGGCGCCCCGCGATGATAATGTTTGATCATTCCTCTGCTTATAGCTCTTTGGAAGCCCTCCATTACTTTGCAGACAAAGCTGAACTCCTAGCATTACTAACAGCTTCCTCTCTGTCATGGTCCTTGCTGACCTACCTCTCACACCTTTCTTCCAGTGCATGCTCCCACTCATTTTCTCAAACATTCTTTCTTTAGAATCCTTCCCTGTTTTCTTCTAATTTAAGTCATTCCATCATTTGGGCCTGTTTTGCCACACTCCCTGAAAACTTTCCATGATTTCTGAAGTCTGTGTTAGGTGTTCCTTCTACGTGAGTTGAGAGTGACCTACCCTCGCTTTGTGATATTTGTCCATTTAGGTACCTGAACTCCCGCTGTACTATAAGTTTCATAATATTCTTCACCTTTCTTTTTCTTATTCACAATGATAACCCAGATGTAAATGTAGTATCCAGTCTATAGTAGTGTTCTGTGGTATTTTTTTGTTTGTTTGTTTACTTAATGAAATGACAACCTCTATAAGAACAAGTTGATATGGAAGACATATACTTTTCCATCTTGTTAACTATATTTCCTTACACAATTCTATGTAGTGTTCTGGCTTCAGTTATGTGTAGCAATTTACAAGCAAATTCATCATTTGATTTTGAATGTTTAGCCATCCATTATTATTTTTCTTCTTTATAAATATATTCTCACCTCTCTCACTTTTTCTATCTCTGTCTCTATCCCTGGTCCAGGTTATATTTCAAAGTAAATTACATCATCAGTAGGTCAAAGAGTAGGCCTTTTCCATGAAATATTCTGAATGAATTCCAAATCTTGGAAGGAAGGATGTGACACAGATTCTCAGTCATTAACAGAGACATTTGCATTAATTCATAGTTCTACATAAAGAAAAAAACATATTTTATGTAAATTTATCATTACTTCACTGTGAAGTGAATGTACACTCTCTTAGCTATTAATTTTTTACTTAATCAATTTTAAGATCAGGCAGCATACTTATCTTCTTCCTCTCATACTTCTAGGTCTGAATCTTGAATCTTTTTTTATATGTCTGAATGATGTGTAGGGATGGATAAATGAGCTTAATTAATTGAATGTATTAGGTAAATACATTTAAATAATGAATTGATTGTAACATTTTCCTACCTGCAACTGTGACACAAGAAAGTTTATGAGGAACATATTTAATATATAATAAATAAATGAAACTCATAAAATAAAAATAAGTATCCCAGATTTCTTCCTTTTTATTCTAATTGTTTTCAAATTCCTAAAGAAAATGGACATGGAAAAAATGAAAGAGGAATAACAAATCTAGTTATCTTCAAAGTATAAAGTTAGAAGCAAAAAAATATCTAAATTCAGGTCAATTTAACTTTAAACATGCAGAGAAAAAATTCCAAGGATTAAATAACTCAATTGGGGCGCCTGGGTGACTCAGTGGGTTAAAGCCCCTGCCCTCGGCTCAGGTCATGATCCCAGGGTCCTGGGATCAAGCCCCACATGGGGCTCTCTGCTCATCAGGGAGCCTGCTTCCCTCTCTCTCTCTCTGCCTGCCTCTCTGCCTACTTATGATCACTGTCTGTCAAATAAATAAGTAGAATCTTAAAAAAAATAAATAACTTGATTGAAATATAAATAAATAAATACAATATATTTGATGGGGAAGATCTAGTACCAAACATGTCAAGAGACTTGAGACTAGCCTGCTTCATGTTGGATATACAGTTGACCCTAAAAAACACAGGAGGTGGGGCACCAACACCACATGTAGTCAAAAATCAACATATACCTTTTGACTTCCTAAAACTTAACACTAATGGTCTGCTATTGACTAGAAGTCTTGCCGATAACATATGCAGTTGGTTCACACACATTTTGCCCCTTATATGTATTCTATTTCTTACAGTAAAGTAAGCTAGAAAGAAAATATTAAGAAAATCACAAGAATAGAAAATACATTTGCTTATTGAAAAAAATCCACTTACAAGTGCACCTGTACAGTTCAAACATGTGTTGTCCAAGGGTTGACTGTAATTTCCAAGTATTTTATGTTTACTTATAGGCCCAGTTGCCTTTCACTTTGCTTCTCAATTTTTCTTTTTTCAAAATTTTATTTTACAGACAGAGATCACAAGTCGGCACAGAGGCAGGCAGAGAGAGAGGGAGAAGCAGGCTCCCCGCTGAGAGGAGAGCCTGATATAAGGCTCGATCCCAGGACCCTGGGACCATGACCTGAGCTGAAGGCAGAGGCTTTAATCCACTGAGCCACCCAGGCATCCCTACTTCTCAATTTTTGACCTGATTTCATGATTTGGAATATTTCAGTAAAGTTTAATTAATATTGACAGGTGACTTAGCATTTTCTAACATATGACATCTTTTTTCTGTGAGAGGACCACAAATGATAAGCTACACATTTCTCTTGAGGGAGCAAAATGGCTCTGGGTCAGACAGTACAAGGGGGAAGCTACATTTACTTGAGCAGCTCATATTCCCCTCCAAGTTGCATAGACCTAAAGCTGCACACTCTGAGCTCCAGACGAGTTTGCCCACTGCATTGGCACTTACACAGTTTGCACTGTTACCTGCCGGTGGAGCATGTAGGATACATTCGAGGACCAGACCAACAACCTTAAGATAGATTTTATTGAGTAGCCAAATAGTTGGTTTCCATCATAGGCAATGTGGAAACTTAGAGTTGATAAATTTAATTCAAGCTCCCTCTGCTTTATTATTGAATTATATAAATAAAAAATGTTTAAATATTGCTTTTGTTTGTGTAAGTGGAATAATTTTGGAAAAGTCAGGGTTGATCAGTTACTCCATTACCTACACAGAGTTTACTTACTATGATTAAGTGTTTCTTTTTGGTTCACTTTTACTTTTTGGAAATTTGACAAAATGAAGCTCATTTCTACTTAATGTTTTTATTCTTTTTTTTTTAATTTTTTATTTTTTATAAACATAGGGGTTTGGGAGAAGGGGGTGGGATTATCTACTTAATGTTTTTAAAAGTCCCCTATGTTTCTTTGTATTTTTATAAAGAAATACCAGTTTTCTAATCACATGAATAGATACATAGTTTAAAAATGTCCCAAACTGATTTAGTTTTAATCTAAAAGTTCAAGATGTTTCCAAAGGTCAGACTAATTGTGATTGAATCATTCCCCCACCCTTTTTAACAAAGTAGCACTCTGCAGTAAATCATCCTAATAGATCTTCAGCAATCATTATGAGATGTTTGTTTATTTACATATCGTGCTGGTTGAGAGATAGTTTATTACAAATGGAACTTGATATTTGGTTGTTAAAGTCATAGATATTGGTATCAGAGAAAATCAGTTTTGTTTTTCAGGACTTTGGTTAATCTCTTCTTAGTGCTTTCTTTCTGTTAAACACAATTTGTTCTTTAAAGCATTATGCCTTATCTCAAGTGTTTAAGATGAAACAGAAAAAAGTAAGCTAATAACAAATCAAAGGTTTGTTTACATTTATTTCTTACTAAAATTATAAATATTTCTCCCTAACTACTCTGTTTTGTTTTTTTGAGGTACACTTTGAGTTTTCTCAGTTTCGGGCAAGTTGTGGAAAGCAATTAGATATGATTACAGGAGATAAAAACATATGAGGTCAAATAGGACTATAATCATTAAAGTACAAAGAAGCAAAACTGCAGTAAGTCATTTCCCTTCCAAAGAAAAGAATCTCAATGTTTTTAACTCAAGAGGAAAAAAAAGCAAAGGTCTAACTGCCGTGTAAACTCATTTTAAATGTCATGTCTTATTAGAACCTAATAATCAGAATGCCTATTTCCCCCTTTTACTTGAGCTATCAAATTTGTCAAAATTTTATGATAATCCATCCCATCATTCCTTAGACATTTAAATGACAGACAGTCGTGGTAAAGGGGGAAAAAGCCTCTGTAATCCTACTCCTCATGTTAAAACTGCCTCCTGAGAGGATTTTTAAAATATTCCATATCATAGCATGTGGAGCAGCTAAACGTCTCGATTGCACTTATGATTCCCTGCCTTTTTGGAAAATGACAGTAAATTGGCTACCTACCATTCTCGACCCTTTGACTTTTGAACCATGGCTGACCAAATCTTTGCTGACTTGTTTAAGTGTGTAGCTCTAGTATCTCTTAGATCCTCTCCCAAAGGGTCTGAAGCTTTCTCTCTCCTGAACGGGTAAGCTCCCCCTCTAGTGTTCACTGCTCATCAGATTATTCCTCCAACAAATAAGGGAACTGCCTGGTTTTGGGCTCCCCACAGACAGACATAGCTTGGAGTGACATTTATAAGTGTTTTATGGCACAAAGAAGAAAAGGTAAGTATGAATTTTACATTCTAAAATATGTTCTTTCCTTCTGAAAGCATCCCAACTATTTGGCTCTGGAAGTCTAGGAAACGCTGTTTCGTGGGCCTTACAGGCAGAATGTGGGCTGAATAAATAGGACGATTTTGGAAGCTATAAGATGACCTGGTAAGAGTGATCCTTTCTGTTGAGAAATTTGAAGCCTGGTTACAAATAAGTGATTTTTTTATTGAACGCTGACAACCCAAGGGCTCTTTATTTGCAGACCAACTACCAAGAGAGGAGCAGGGTTGGGGACTGTAGAGGAAGAAACTTTTTTTTTCCCCCAAGAATTTTGAGAAAGACCAGAAAAGGAATTAAAGCCTTTCCATTTGCTATTCCAAAGAGCTTGGGTAAATAAGGTTCCGTACACTGTAACACTCATTCTTACTTTCTCTGGAGCAGAACCACTGAAAAAAAGTACAATGGATACTGGTCATAGTTTTAAAGCGTGTTGGTCTCAGAGGTTAAAAGTTCAGCCACTTCATTAAATCTAGTGTTGAAGCTTCAGTGAGACATAATCTAGAATTTATCATGAAGTTCAAAGTAAGAGAAAGAAAAGAAAGATCAAACTGAAGAAGGAAAAAAATAAAATGAAAATCTAAAATAGCCCTGAAAAACTCCACCGTTGGTTACCAAACTAATATCTAGAATGTTTGTTTATTTTTAATCATGATAGGTAATGTTAAATTAAAAAACGAAAACAAGCCAGAAAACATACATCACAATTTTTGAAGAAGGCCCAGAGAATCCTATTTAAGTAATTTTGCTTCAAAGTTTGTTTCAAAGGATAAGATATGTCATGGAATAGATCATATAATTCATTTGAAATTCAGGTTGGAAATAACATGACAATATTAAATTAGCTTTGGTGTTAATCATCTGAATTTTGAGGAATAATGGAAGCCCTCAAGCAATATTTTTCTTCATATCAGTGATTCTAAAAACATGGTTGGCTAATATCATTCTTGTGTTATAAGTTAACATATATTTCTTAATGACAGTACTAAGAATTTTACAACTGATGATAAATAAAGGTGACCTCTTAAATTCAAGATAGAAAATTCCTTGCAAGTGTTCTGTTTTCATATTCATGATCAAATAATCACTATTATCCTCATTATCACTCAGCATGTATCAAGTACCTATAAATTATATAAGACATACATCCTGTGAGAGCCCAACTTAAATTCTGTTACGGTGTTTTGGTCTAAGAAATACATTAAGATATTTTCTAAAGTAAAGTAAAGCATCCCTTAAAAATATTTCTTCCTTTGCTGTTGTTGTTTTTCTCTTTACTGGGTCATTTTGGCTAGATCGCTCAACATAGTAGCGGAAGAATAGTGCCGTCAAGCCCTGCAGTATTAGACCATCTTAAGTTTTTCCTATTTTCAATTTTGCTGGTTGTGTGTTTTATTAAATTCCATTTTAGTGCTCTCTTTTAAAGTTGACTTAAGGGTCTTCTTAAAAAGATCACCCTTTGTGAACTGATAGGGTCAGGTGAGTAGGGCCTATCTTTGATCCACAGGAGCCCCTTTGAAGGTTTAAAGTCCTAGTATGGTCCATCGGTCCGTTTAGTTTTGAACTTCTTGGATGAGACTGAAAACAGAAAGGATGATCATTTCCACTGAGCCGAGGGTTTTTCAGGTGGACACTCTGCTCTGAACTGGACTGAGATCACACACATTTCTCTCTGCACAGTTGTTCCACAGGAATATCTATCAATTGCATGTCTCATACTAGATGGTATTATAAGACACAGAGAAGTAATCAGAGACCAGCACAAATAGATTACCACCTTTGGTTTTGTTGTTTTTGTTGTTTTAGATGGTGCTTTAAGCCACTGGTTTAGGTAAACTTCAAACCATCAATATGTTTATAAAAAATAAAAAATTAAAAAAAAATTCCAAGGTAAATAGAATGCCACATAGTACAGGAAAACTGAATTCCATGATATTTCTGTAGTTTAAGTTTAGTTGTACAAAATTCACATCAAAATTTCTAGTATGAAGGAAGTGATGAGTTAGCTTGACTAAGTTTTAATTGTTGAAGATTATATAGCATTGAAAAGAATAGATGAAGGTACTCCTGTTTATTAACGTGGTTATAAAAAACACACACAGAAATATACAGAAAACAACACAAATAAAAGCATGATATAAAGTTAACTACACAGAACCTGAGGGTACTGGTAATTTGGAGTGACTTATAATAAGATTATAAAATATAAGAACCATAAGGGACCTTATAGATGATCTCATGTACTTTACTTATTTGCCAAATCTCAGACCCAGGAAAACTTAGAAAAATAATTTGTTTACTTAATATTTTGGGGTTACAAAATGGAGAACAAAGCATTAGATCCTGGTCTTGGGGCTTCAGTTATGGTGCTCTTTTTTACCAAGGGAGTTTTGGGTATGCTCTGAAGGGACAGAGGGGTGTTTTACAGACATAGGAAAAAAGTCATTTTTGGAAAGTTTGGAATAGGTGGACGTTAGTCAAAGAGCTGGGAAATATTTAAGAGAGGGCACACGTTAAATGTTTGATGGAAGTGAGGTACTAGTTTCACTCTTAAAACTCATAGTCTTAGAATTTACCTTCACTAAGTTGATAACTAGTAAGATACAATTTGTTATTGATACTGGGAATAAAAGAATAAATGATGGTTGACTGAACCTTATACTTTGTAACAAGTATATTAGAGGGGCGCCTGGGTGGATCAGTGGGTTAAAGCCTCTGCCTTTGGCTCGGGTCATGATCCCAGGTTCCTGGGATCAGGCCTGCATGGGGCTCTCTGCTCAGCAGGGGGCCTGCCCCCCCCCACCACTTGCCTGCTTCTCTGCCTACTTGTGATCTCTCTCTGTCAAATAAAAAAAACAAAAAACAAAAAACAAATATATTAGAAATGTTTATCAACTATGTACTTACTCATTAGGTTTCTATAATAAATCCACAGTCCTGGGCCCTGGCAAAGGCCTAAATGTGGTTCTTAGGAGTTTACAATGACAACTTTGGTCAAGTTGTCTCATTTATTTTTAGAAGAAAGTGTGTATTCATTGATTCATCAGCAGCCATTCCAGTGGTGATGAGGGAAAACTGTTACAGAACTTTTGGACACAAGAAAGAAAGGAAAGGTGCTGGTTTTGAAAGTAGTTAAGTACGAAAGAGTCAATATTCAGTTTAACAAGGGAGTATAGATGACACCTTGCAGAGCTGGAAATTAGCAAGGAAATAAGGAGGGACTTTCACCTGCAGGGACAGGTAGCTTCAAAATGTAGTTCGCTCTTTTCATTGTGCTGCTGAAGTTCTTGAACTAAGAAACAAGAGTAGTGTCGGCATTTACAGTTAAGGCAGAACGTGCGAACTGCAGACTGTTCTTTAGTGTAAGTGCAAAGAACACATACGTTAAACATGAATAGTATTGCTTAGAATCAATTTTCATTAGTGGAAATTGCTAGTCCACATGGTAAATAGGTTATTGTGAGCATGTTGAAATGTGATTATTTTCATCATCCCATGTAATGTCTCTTCATTTATAAGAACTCCCACCATTAATTGTCTCCCTTTGGAGGCCTGCTTTGTTACTCGCATCTTCCTTTGCCCCCTTCCTCCTCACTCTATTAGGAGCCTAATTCTTTGCTTTATTTAGATACTAGCCTTTTGCTCACCTCATTTATAGATTTCCTCATTCTATTCAGTCAGAAAATAGTCAAAAGTGATTATAGCCTTCTTTTCTGCATCTACATGAATTTATGTGTCATCTTTGCACATGAGTCACGCTAATCTCTGTATCTTTTCAGTGTCAGTATGTGAGCTGCCCAAAGGAGCACGTATTTCTGCAACCATACTGTCCTCAGTGTCTGGCAAATAGTAAGCACTCAATAGAAAATTCTCTCTTTCTCTCTCTCTCTTTCTTTCTTTCAGATTTTATTTATTTATTTGACAGAGAGAGAAAGAGTGCAAGCACAAGCAGTGGGGAAAGGCAAGCTGAGGGAGAGGGAAAAGAAAGCTCCCTGCTGGGCAGAGAGCCCAAAGTGGGGTTTGATCCCAGGACCCTGAGATCATGACCCGAGATAATAGACCGAGCCACCTATGCACCCCAGAAAATTGTGTCATGAATGAAGTCATGACTAGAAGGAAAAAAAAGTTTGGTTTTCCAGTACTCGTTCTATAATTACTCATTATTTTGTAGATACGGCAACAATGTTCCCCTAATATTCAACATTTTTTTTTCAAGGTGAAATGATGTATTCAAAATTGGAGCCATACTAGTCATACATAGTCATACAAACTATGACTTTAACTCTAAATTTATGCAATAATTGTAAATCTGGTTTGCTTTAGAATGTCAAAATCATGTCTCCCTTAACAAGTATCTCTTTATATGCTATATAATACCAACACAGACATTTTGATCTTATTATATTTTCAGTGATATATTAACTATTTCATGACATTCATTCAGTGAGTATTTAAGGAATGTCCTGGCAGCACAGTAGCAATTAAATTTTCTTTTCCTCATGAAGTTACACAGTAGGACAAGAGGCAGATGACAAATAAACACTACAAAAATGCAACAGATGAAAAGAGTAGCCGAATACGAAAGTTACAGAATGCTGAAAAAAGGTCATACTTGATGTCACGCTGTATGTCACATGTATGTTGTATTGTGGTGGCAGGTTACCAAGAGTCTGCCTGTGTTCACACAAATATTATTCTATACAGACAACGGTGTATCCAATTGCTCTTCCCTATTTTTTCCTAGAGATTCAATCCAAGAATATCATGGTTGAGGCTGCAGTCGGTTTTCAAGTGTATTGAATGCCCCCACATTGCGCTGGGTTGAGTATTCTGCTGTTGGTTATTCTCCAGACATATTCAGGCCAGTGTAATTTGTAGCAGAAATTATTACTTTAATAACGTCTGAGAGATATGGGGGAAATGTCCAAGAAAAAAAAAAGATATTTAAAAAAAAAAACAATGGAAATAATGAAGAAAGAAGAAAAGTGGCAATAGTAGTAGCAATCATGAGGAGAAACAAGGCAGATGATCTCTTACAAAACTAAAAATTTCAACAAGATATCAGGTAAACCGATCAGGTTTTAACACAGTATTATGGACACATTTGTACAAAGTTGATGTAATAGTAGGAGTAAAAAGTGATAAGGGTTGCAAGTCAATCATTCTACTCTCAATAAATTCCATAAACCTTAGACTGGAGATGTGGCTGATGGAATTTAAGGGGGAATTAAAAGAAACCGAACAGCCATGACATGATTGTAGAAGTACAGCATTTAAGAGATAAAATAGATCTTAGAGGGAGATTTAGATAAAATTTTTAACTTTATAGATGAAGCTAAATTTAGGGGAACTGTTAAATACAGACCACCTTGCAAGAGAGAAGATGTGTATAATACTGTCATGATATACATGTTAACATAATCTTAGCTCCTTTGCTTACTTCTCTCATATCTCTTATCACATCATATGAATGCAAACTTCTTGATTATAGGAGCTATCTCTCACGTATCACTGAAGTCCTGCTGTTTAGCACAGGACCTGGTATGATAGTTCTATAAATCCTCATAAAGTTCTTATAAATACTTGGTTACTGCATTGCTTGCTGAATAAACAAGTGAACGAATGATGAATGGGTAGATGGCTGACTCTCTGCAGACTATGATAAGCCAGAAAGTCAACAACAGAGGATCTGACAGAACTTATTTCTGTCAGAAAAAAAAAAAAAAAATTTCTGTCAGGGAAAAAAAAAAATTAAAGATTGTATTTATTTATTTGAGAGAAAGGGAGAGCATGGAGGGAGAGTGAGAGGGAGAAGCAGACCGCCATTGAGCAAAGAGCCCGAAGTGGGGCTCAAACCTAGAACCCTGAGATCATGACCTGAGCTGAAGGCAGACGCTTAACCCACTGAGCTTACCCAGATGCCCCAGAACTTGACTTATTTTGGAAAAATCTCTCTCACACTTTTAAGAACTAATGAAAAGAATAGCCTCTTCAACCTTAATTCTAATAAAAGTAAAATCAATATTAGTGAGTGTGAAGCATTTGCCAAACCACTGTGCTTGTATTAAATCAATTCACCCCTCAACCCCTTGAGACATTGCTACCCACCGTGAGAAGAAAAAGAAACCAAAGTCTAAGAGAACTTAAGTACATTACCCAAAGTCACACAGCTCGCAAACAGCAGAGCTAGATTTGAGTGCACCTGGCTGCCTACACAGCCAAAGCCCAACGCCTTCCTCTTCCATTTTCCTTTCTACTATAAGATGATTTGGAGAAAGCGGTGTTTAAAAACCTAGGAGGATGTGATATTATTCACTTAGAATTTATAAAAACATGGAAAAGAACACTGAATGTAATTTAACATCTACCCTAGACTTTAAGGAGACACATTCCAAAAATGTTGAGAGAAAAGAAACTTGATTCTGTGGTCATCCATTTTGAAATGGAGGGTAGCTCTAGGGTTAGAAAAGACGCTGAAACATGAAGTTACCAGTAAAATCACTGAACTGCATTCTTCTAAATCCTGGCTCTGTCACTTACGACTATATAATTCTGGGGACAGGGCTTCTCTGCACCTCATTTTCCTCATTTACAAAATAGTGGTAACAGCCATAGGTTTCCTTCAAAAGAAATTGGGCAATTGCACAAGATGTAAATGTAACGAAAATTTCAAATAAGCGATTGGCACATAGTAGACATTTAATGAATGTTAGCTTTTCTACTGAAGATGGAGACATTCAGGTATCCAAATGGTTTTATGATAAAAGACAGGGCATCAAACAAGTGGCAGCAGAGAGAAGGGAGTAAGTCAAGACAGTAGGGGACAAAGGTCAGTGGAACCAATTGGGAGTAAAAAGTCAATTCTCTTTAGAGAGATGGTTGCAATAGCAGTCTAAATTTCTGAAGAATAAAGTGAATCTAGAAAAGTTGAATACGGTCTGCTGTGGCTCTGGGTGGTATGAGGGTATGGTCTGACTGGTCATCGGCTTTTCAGAGAATAAAAATATCAAGAATCACAAAGAAGTGAAAATCTGGGGAAAAGCGACTACAATTTATAAGATTAAACATAACAGAAATAAATATAAAGGTCTGCACTGAGGTCAAAAGGTCCAAATAATGTGGGAAGATTGGCATTACCTTGGAGACAAATTTGTTTATTGGTGACTGAAAATTATCTTTATTATGCTACTTACCACTAATGTTGTGCCTTTGTTTTTACATATTCATCTACAATGTGTTCTTACTAGAGTGTATGTTTCCAGATACCACAGAGCTCTTGCATCTTGTCCACAGAAGCCCACGATGTGCTTGGCACAGTGAATGGCACATAGGAGGCCAGAAATATTTTTCAAAGTACGGATTTCACCTTACCTTTGTGGGGAAAGTTACTTAATTTGTCTAAGGTGCTGAGCTCTTATCTGCAAAACTGTTATAATAAATGAGATAATATACGTAAAGTGCTTGGCGTGATGCCTGGCACATTGCAGTTTCTCATAAATGCTAATTTTATTCATCCTGCCTATGGCTGCTATGCAGTGGATAAATTCTATGGTTTGTAGAGGCACTCCGTGGTACAGATGGACACAAGACTGGTCTTCTTTAAATACCACGCCTCACAAACTACATAATCTTTTACATATTTTATCTTTGCTAGAAACTCCTAAATTATTTTACAATGAAAGTTGCTGTTTACACTATACTAGTAAAGTATTGATAAAATATCAAAGAAATTCATTTATGTTAAGTTCAGTAAACACTTATTGATTTTTATTGCATTATATAAAGATAATACAGTTTTTGTCTTCAAAGACTGTATGTATGTCCCAGCTGGATAGACTTCGATTAAATAGCTATATTGCAAGGAATATATTTCTGAAAATGTAAGGAGGAACTAGGATCACCATTATTTTTAACAGATGACTTTTTCTTAACAAGCTGGTATTGAACTCTTGGAGACATCAATTTTAATACTAATAATCGTGTACTTAGAGTTTCCTTTGGTTAGACAAAAGCACTGCAAAGCAGTAAAACAAATCACAAAGGATTATTTCGCAATTTTTTTTTTAACTTCAACTCCAAATGAAAACAATTATATTGGAGACATGCATTTAAGAAATGGGTGAATCATAAGGTCAAATTATCTTTAAAACAGAATCAAATGACCATTGAAATCTCTTACAAAAGGCATTTGGCTTAGGAAAATTGTTTCTTTTAGTTGAGACTCAGCATTTATACATTTGCTGTTTTAAAATTACTTCTAAAGATTATCTTTGTATTATAATGGAATTGTTGTGCAAATATAGCTTAATATACAAAATGAGGGCTATTACGGTCTTCCTTATGGTTCCATCGTGATCCATAAAGAGTCTTCCCAGGTCTCTGTGCAGTCTGCCCTCTGCTGCCCTCGGACTGTGCTGCCACAATCCCATCCTCCAGCTTATCAGCTCTGGGGGAAGAAAAAAAAAAAAAAGCCAATTCTGAGCTCCAAAGAAAGGAGACTCCCTAGATGTAGCTTAAATTCAAATTAAGAAAATCAAATACTATCCAAGGCTGATTTTGAAAGAAGTCTTCCCACCATTAAAAATCAAAACAAAAAATAATGTATCTTAAAATGCCAATTGAGGATCGTGCCCATTATCAAGAAGAAAAGGTAGGCTATGGTAGCAACTTTCCATATACCACATTTAACTCTCTGCAAGGTTTACAAATTAATTGTAGAATTTCTAAAGGCGAGTGTTTCTATTAGGAAAATGATCTGTACAGTAATATGCTTAGTAATGCGTTTAGTCTTCATTATTTCATAGATTCCTTTTTAGAGAAAAAAAAAACACACACACAAATTATAGCCAGAAAAGGTTGTACTTTTTCTTCTCATAGTTATTTAAAAAAATTAAGCAGAGATTCAAGTACATTTACTTACTGATCGTATGCTACTTGTAAAATTTCCTCTTTTAAGCTTGGTGCCAAAACTCTTACACTTTAAATAAACATAGGAAGTAAATTCTAGGAAAGGAAAAGCATGTACTGAAATGCTAAAATCTGGTTTAGAGTTCATAAATCACATAATGAAAATTTATTTCATTAATTTAAACAAGCTGCCAGACTTTATGAAAGACATGTTCATATTCTAAATTGGCATTTAAAATGGGATAGGTCTGTAGTCTTATTTTAACCTGAAATGATCAAAATCAGGCTACTTAATACTTCATTAACTATAATCCATTAAGGATGATGACTAAATTCAGAATCCACTAGTTGAATATGTGATAATAGCTGACATTTTGTGGTATTAACAGTTTATAATTGTCTTTTCACATATGGAATATTATTGATATGATTAGCACCATACAAAATGAATAGCAAAGGAAAATTATGTGTCTTACAGAGGAATAGCTGGCCTTCTTTTTCAAAAAAATTATATATATAACATCGTAAAATTCACAAATCTGAGAATTGTGCCTTAATTGAACTATTATGAATTAATTTGTTAGGGGGAAAGCAGACTTCTGGTTGATTTTAATGATGAGCTATATTGAATTTCTTGCACAATAGCATGCATGTCTTTGATGATATCAACCTCAGAAATAGATCATTTTAAACAGCCAAGGCAGCAATTATAGAAGGTTGTCAGATTACAGAAATTCAACAGTTACACAAGAATTTCATCAGGGGATGATTCAGTGTAGGTATGTTTTTTTAAAAAATATATATATACACACACATATATACATATGTATATGTATATATATTCCTGTTACAGCTCTTCATAATAAAATATTTTAAACTCTCTCAAGATCTCTCTAGTTTAACAAAATCCTCCTACCAGATATGCAAACTAGAGCCAGGCTAGTCATTTTGGAATTGTGAAAAAAAAAAGGGGGTAATAACGTGTTGTGTTAAACTCTACTGTTCCGATTCATTTCAATGAGAATCAGTCAATAAAAAGTCTCTGTTTCAGCAAAGGCGGGAGGAGAAACAAAAGGACTTAATGAAATGATCTGTTTACAAAATGCTAAGTGAGGGTTCCATGAGAAAACAGTATTAAATCCAATTTTCGTTTCCTAATGCAATTTAGGAAATCTCATATTCTCCCAGTTTTTGCTTGTCTTTTTTTTTTTTTTTTTGCAAATGGACTGAGGCCTGTGGCCTTTTTTCTTAATGTTAATTTTTAATTTTTTTTAAAGCTGTTTAACTTTCTTTCTCTTCAACTTTGCTACAGTTTTCTAAATAGCCGAGAAGAGATAAATCAACGCCTGAACTGTAACCTTACACTTATATACTTGTTAAATGACTTTTTTACAGTCTGTTATTGCTAGAAATTGGATTGCTTTTAAACTAATGCTGTCTGGCGGGCAAAAGTGAGTGAAACCGCAAAGCCTGGAGGAACACTAATTACTTGTTTTAATTAGCAGCAACTTTCACTAGAGTATAATCTCCCTACAGGCCACTTTTCGGTAGGTGTGGAAAAAAAAATCATGTAGGAACAAACTGATAATCTCTTACTCGCGCCTAAATGAGAGCAGACCTCTGCGTCTAGTGTAGACATATTCTGTACAAGCCTCTAAACCCGCCGGGAACAGGGCCTACCAGGCTCGGCTACCCAATTCAAAGATCTTTAGCAATCAGTTGCACAATAGAGCCCCCTATTTTATGCTGCTACATCATAAAAGTGGTCCTTTTGTTACATTTCCATCCTGAAAAGGGTCTTAATCCCTTTCTTTTCAGACCAGTCTATGGCAAATTCCACTGGGACATCCCATTCGCCACAAGGACTGAAATGACCCACTCCGAAAGCAGCATGTGAAGCTTTGAGCCTTTTCTCCCCCTGCCACTCTCCAGAGAACATTAAATCGTACTTTTCATTCCCCTCACCATAGGGGGAACCCCCTTAATGATGACAGAGAAAGAAAAATTCCATCACACTGTCCTATGATACCATTCTGTTGTCAAGCAGGCGTTTCCCTGGTCAGAGAATCAAACATGGCTTCCAGCAGGTGGATGGTGCTGAAGGTCAGAGGCAGCCAAATGCAGAGGTTACACACGAGGAAGCGCAGGTTCCCACAGCAAATTAAGTCATCTGTGAAGCCTTCTCATTTCCCAGCGACTAAATTTATGACTGCTCTAAAGGGTCATCATTGCTTGCATGCTCGTGTGCTTTAATGAAAGTAGTTGAGAGTTTAGGAGAGCGGGATTGTCCCAATTAAAACACATACATGAGCTACATGTTTAGAGGAATAAATGAAATATTCAAAGCTGTGTATGCAACTCTTTTATTAGTGATTAAGGAGATAGACACTTTGTAATTTTCAATAGTTTAAAAATCAAGCCTCAAATCATACAGAAATACATAGATAATTTATTTTCAAAGTAAAAGTGGAGGTAATGGGAAATAGTAATGTTTTTTCTTTGATATGAAAAACTATTTTAACTTTTACCTTAAAGATACTGAAAAAAAGCCCACAATATTATAGTTGTATAATGCTAGTATAAATCTTGGTTTTTATTTTGTGGTTTCGTAGCTATCTTGAAATACGCATTTCATTTGAAAGAAATCAAAGCGGACTTAAAATATTTTTTATAAAATAAAAATATGGAGTAATTAGTTTTCATTAGATTTAATGATGAGCTTGATTAATTTTATTCAAATTAAAAATGAAGATTTTTCATAGATTTTACCATATTTATTTTTTTATTTAAAATACCTTTTAAGTTATACTGTAGTTCTTAGTCAAAAGATGAGATTGAGTAAGACTTTACTTAGTTTTGCACAAATGACTTAAAGAATAAACTTTCACAGGTGTTGACATGTCCAACTGTAAATAACAATATCATTATTAATACTCTCTTGATCTGATTATGATATTTAAAAAAATGTAGATATTTCATGAAAAAAAAGTCCATTTTCTTGATTAATAACTTACGAGAGGCCTTAATTGAAAGGTTCTCCCACCCCTCTATAGGTATAACTTCTTGCAAAACTATTTATATATAATCTCATATCCTAGGGAGCTATAAATATATATATACACATATATATATAGATATATATAATTTCTATGGTAATATCATATACACATTTTTTTATCTCATACTCCAGGATTCTGTTCTGAATTACAAAAAAAAAAAAAAAAACCTTAGAAAACAAAAGTAAACTGAAAACTAAGCATATGAACTCTAGAATACAGCAGGTATTTTATTCTACCATTTTTATATTACTCAGGTGATATTTTCCTATGCTTTGTTACTTGAAATATCAAAGAAAGAAAGCCTCCAGAATGCTTATACTATAACTTTCCTTTGGTGCTGCAGAATATTTCTCCCCAGAAATTTATTTTAGCTTGCACAAAGATACCTTCAGTTACTGTTTCGTAAAAAGTGAAAACTCACAAAGCATTTATACAAATGATTGAATCTTTGGCTTGAGATTCGTTTTCTTCCCTGGCAGGCTTGTGGTTTGGTTGTGTTCGGGGTGCAGCTTGCTGAAGGGTAGAGTATGCTATGCATGAGATAGCAAAAAGAGATCTGAGTGAGTAAAAGTAAACATCCAGAAGAAAGGAGCAGTTGAAAGGGGCTTTGTGAACAAGGGGTGTTGCAGTGGAGGAGAATGGGTGAGGGTGGGGCTGCCACAACCCTTTGTCTCCCTTCACAGTGGTGCCTCTGAGGGACCTGCATTGTGCCATGAATAAGCTGACCATCTCCCGAAGGGGCTAATAGTCAGTCTTGTAAGCACATTTAAACTATGCAACCTAAATATTTAGAGTTATTTGGGGCTCCTTTTTCATTAATTAGTGGTTTCCTACCTACCATGCCTCAATTTTCTGTACACTCTTTCCCTGATACTTTCCATAAGACACGTGCTGAAATCCCTGACTGGAAGTTATGCCTGGGACTTGGTGCTATTCAATTAAGTCTGAAGAAAAATCATTTAATTTTTGTAACATTTATATGCTATTTAGAGAGACAGCACATCAAATGAGATGCAAACTCAAACACAGTTTATTCCTATTTTCAAGTTTTAATTTCTGGACAGAAAGACTATTTGAGCACAATTTTCATTTATTTGCTCTTAGGTAGGAAAAAAAAACCCATGTCTGAAGAGTTATCTTTCAGAATCTACACACCACAGAGCTGACCGAGTATAGGCTGTAAAAAGAAAATAAAAAGGGAACATTTTTTTTCCTTTCACGAAATATCAAGGTATTTGTTTTATAATTCTGAAGATTCTCTAGGTAGGTGTCTTGATAGGAAATAAAACTTGAAAGTCCATGAGGGACTCAATCACAATTTCCAAGTGTCATTTAAATACCATTATTAACTTTTTCAGTATTGTGACTGGTGATTAGCCTCCTAGGGAAACACCATTAATAAAATGACTTAATTACTGAAAACCCAAGTATAGGAGCTATGTGTACTTTACTGTTATTTACATATGTACATATATATGTATTGTATAGCTGATAGCTTATTTGATAAGGCCTTATGTAAAGGATAAATTTTTATTCTGAGGTAATAAGTGATAAAACTATAAGGGGTTTTAATTACTGACCTTTGAAGCAAAAATTCCTGGCTCAAAATACCTTCACCATTTCCATATAATGCAAAAAATTTGAAGGTATTGTCATACTTTGCATTTTGGTAGCATAATTCTTTTTATCTTTGGAGAACATTTGTCTTTGACTTTGAAATATAAATGCCAAAACAAAGATAATGTTATATTTGAGAAGATGTGATAATATAAACAAATATTTTAATTATAAATAATTATAACTTTGTCAGTACTTAAATATGGGTTCTGGTTACACAGCTGTGTTCAAATTGTGAAAATTAATTAAGCTGGTGTTTATTATTTGTTTCTTCTCAGCATGTATGTTTTATTTCCAAATATACACTATTTAAAATTTTAAATAATTTCCAGAATCATAGAACTTCAGGAGTTGCCTTGCAAATTGTCTAATATAGACAATTTGTCCACAGGTCTTTCCTTTTTGAATGGACAGTTTTATACCCAGACTGTTTTGGCAATGTGGAAGCCCTGGACAACCCACTTATGGTGTCTTTTTTTAAAATTTATTTTTTATTTTTTATTAACATATAATGTATTATTACCCCCGGGGGTACAGGTCTGTGAATTGCCAGGTTTACACACTTCACAGCACTTACCATAGCACATACCCTCCCCAATGTCTCTCTCCCTACCCTCTCCCTACTCTAACCAAACCACTCTCTCCCCACCCTCCTCCCCCCAGCAACCCTCAGTTTGTTTTGTGAGATTAAGAGTCTCTTATGGTTTGTCTCCCTCCCGATCCCATCTTGTTTCATTTGTTCCTTGCCCAAACCCCCTACGTTGTCTCTCAAATTCTTCATATCAGGGAGATCATATGATAATTGTCTCTCTGATTGACTTATTTCACTCAGCATAATACCCTCTAGTTCCATCCACATCATTGCAAATGGCAAGATTTCATTACTTTTGATGGATGCATAGTATTCCATTGTATATATATATATACACCACTTCTTCTTTATCATTCCTCTGTTGATGGACATCCAGGTTCTTTCCATAGTTGGACTATTGTGGACATTGCTGCTATAAACATTCAGGTGCACGTGTCCCTTAAGATCACTACATTTGTATCTTCAGGATAAATACCCAGTAGTGCAATTGCTAGGTTGTGGGGTAACTCTATTTTCAACTTTCTGAGGAACCTTCATGCTTTTTTCCAGAGTGGTTGCACCAGCTTACGTTCCCACCAACAGTGTAGGAGGGTTCCCCTTTCTCCACATCCTTGCCAACATCTGTCATTCCCTGAGTGGTTAATTTTAGCCTTTCTGACTGGCGTGAGTTGGTATCTCATTGTGGTTTTGATTTGTATTTCCCTGATGCTGAGTGATATTGCGCACTTGTTCATGTGTCTGTTGGCCATCTGGATGTCTTCTTTGCAGAAATGTCTGTTCATGTCCTCTGCCCATTTCTTGATTGGATTATTTGTTTTTTGAGTGTTGAGTTTGATAAGTTCTTTATAGATTTTGGATATTAGTCCTTTATCTGATATGTCATTTGCAAATATCTTCTCCCATTCTGTCAGTTGTCTTTTGGTTTTGTTGACTGTTTCCTTTGCTGTGCAAAAGCTGATGATCTTGATGAAATCCCAATAGTTCATTTTTGCCCTTGCTTCCCTTGCTTTTGGTGATGTTTCTAGGAAGAAGATGCTGTGACTGAGGTCGAAGAGGTTGCAGCCTGTGCTCTCCTCAAGGATTTTAATGGATTCCTTTCTCACATTGAGGTCCTTCATCCATGTTGAGTCTACTTTTGTGTGTGGCATAAGGAAATGGTCCAGTTTCATTCTTCTGCACGTGGCTGTCCAATTTTCCCAACACCATTTGTTGAAGAGACTGTCTTTTTTCCATTGGACATTCTTTTCTGCTTTGTCGAAGATTAGTTGACCACAGGGTTGAGGGTCTATTTCTGGGCTCTCTATTCTGTTCCATTGATCTATGTGTCTGTTTTTGTGCCAGTATCATACTGTCTTGATGATGTAATATCAAGCTTTGTAATAGAGCTTGAAGTCTAGAATTGTGATGCCACCAAGTTTGGCTTTCTTTCTCAATATTCATCTGGCTATTCAAGGTCCTTTCTGGTGGGGAGGGTACGTGCTTTGGTGAGTGCTGTGAAGTGTGTAAACCTGGTGATTCACAGACCTGTACCCCTGGGGATAAAAATATATGTTTATAAAAAATAAAAAAAAAATTTTAGAATTATTTGTTCTATTTCTTTGAAAAAAAAATGATGGTGTTTTGATGGGGATTGCATTAAACATGTAGATTGCTTTAGGTAGCATAGACATTTTCACAATATTTGTTTTCCAATCCATGAGCATGAAATATTTTTCAATTTCTTTGTGTCTTCCTCAATTTCTTTCATGAGTACTTTATAGTTTTCTGAGTACAGATTCTTTGCCTCTTTGGTTAAGTTTATTCCTAGGTATCTTGTGTTTTGGGTGCAGTTGTAAATGGGATCAACTCCTTAATTTCTCTTTCTTCTGTCTTGCTGTTGGTGTGTATAAATGCAACTGATTTCTGTGCTTTGATCTTATATCCTGACACTTTACTGAATTCCTGTATAAGTCCTAGCAGATTTAGAATGGAGTCTTTTGGGTTTATCACATAAAGTATCATATCATCTGCAAAGATTGAGAGTTTGACTTCTTTGCATATTTGGATGCCTTTAATTTCTTTTTGTTGTCTGATTGCTGAGGCTAGGACTTCTAGTTCTATTTGAATAGCAGTGGTGATAATGGACATCCCTGCCATGTTCCTGACCTTAGCAGAAAAGCTCTCAGTTTTTCTCCATTGAGAATGATATTTGCTATGGGTTTTTTATAGATGGCTTTGATGATATTGAAGTTTGTACCCTCTATCCCTACACTTTTAAGAGTTTTGATCATGAAATGATGCTGTACTTTTTCAAATGCTTTTTCAGCATCTACTGAGAGTATCATATGGTTTTTTATTAATGTATTGTATCACATTGATTGATTTTGGATGTTGAACCAACCTTGCAGCCCTGGAATAAATCCCACTTGGTCTTGGGGAATAATCTTTTTAATGTACTGTTGGATCCAATGGACTAGTATTTTGGTGAGAATTTTCACATGTGTGTTCATCAAGGATATTGATCTATAATTCTCTTTTTTGATGGGGTCTTTTTCTGGTTTGGGATCAAGGTAATGCTGGCCTCATTAAATGAGTTTGGAAGTTTTCCTTCCATTTCTACTTTTTGGAACAGTTTCAGGAGAATAGGAATTAGTTCTTCTTTAAAAGTTTGGTAGAAATCCCCTTGGGAAGCCGTCTGGCCCTGGGCTCTTGTTTATTGGGAGATTTTTTTTTTCCCAAAGATTTTATTTATTTATTTGTCATAGAGAAGCGAGAGCGAGCACAGGCAGACAGAGTGGCACGCAGAGGCAGAGGGAGAAGCAGGCTCCCTGTCAAGCAAGGAGCCAGATGTGGGACTCAATCTCAGGATGCTGGGATCATGACCTGAGCCGAAGGCAGCCGCTTAACCAACTGAGCCTTCCAGGCATCCCTATTGGGAGATTTTTGATACCTGCTTCCATCTCCTTACTGGCTATGGGTCTGTTCAGGTTTTCTATTTCTTCCTGGTTCAGTTTATAGGTCTTTAGGAATGCATCCATTTCTTTCAGTTTGTCAAATTTGCTGGTGTATAGTTGCTCATAATATGTTCTTATAGTTGTTTGTATTTCTTTGGTATTGGTTGTGATCTCTCCTCTTTCATTCATGATTTTATTAATTTGGGTCCTTTCTCTTTCCTTTTTTATAAGTCTGGCCAGCGGTTTATCAATCTTATTAATTCTTTCAAAGAACCAGCTCCTGGTTTCATTGATTTGTTCTACTGTTCTTTTGGATTTTATTTCATTGATTTCTGCTCTGATCTTTATGATTTCTCTCCTTCTGCAGGGTTTAGGCTTTCTTTGTTTTTCTTTGTCCCGCTCCTTTAGGTGTAGTGTTAGATTGTGTATTTGAGACCTTTCTTATTTCTTAAGAAAGACTTGTATCGCTATACATTTTCTTCTCAGGACTGCCTTTGCTGTGTCCCACAGATTTTGAACCATTGTGTTTTCATTATCATTTGTTTCCATGACTTTTTTCAATTCCTCTTTAATTTCCTGGTTGACCCATTCATTCTTTAGTAGGATGCTCTTTAGCCTCCATGTATTTGGGTTCTTTCTAGCTTCAGAACATTGTGGTCTAAAAATATTCAGAGAATGATCCCAATCTTTTGCTACCAGTTGAGACCTGATTTGTCACCCAGGATGTGATCTACTCTGGAGAATGTTCCATGTGCACTAGAAAAGAATGTGTATTCTGTTGCTTTGGAATGGAATTTTCTTAATATATCTGTGATGTCCATCTGGTCCAGTGTGTCATTTAAGGCCTTTATTTCCTTGTTGATCTTTTGCTTAGATGATCTGTCCATTTCAGTGAGGGGGCTGTTAAAGTCCCCTACTGTTATCATATTATTGTCTATGTGTTTCTTTGATTTTGTTATCATTTATTTTATATAGTTTGCTGTCCCATATCTAGGGACATAGATATTTAAAATTGTTAGATTTTCTTGTTGGACAAACCCTTTGAGTATGATATAGTGTCTTTCTTATAGTCTTCAGCTTAAAATCCAATTGATCTGATATAAGCATTGCCACCCCAGCTTTCTTCTGATGTCCATTAGCATGGTAAATTGTTTTTCACACGCTCACTTTAAATCTGGAGGTGTCTTTGGGTCTAAAATGAGTTTCTTCTAGACAGCATATTGATAGGTTTTGTTTTTTTATCCATTCTGATACACTGTTTCTTTTGATTGGGGCATTTAGGGTAACTATTTTACATTCAGGGTAACTATTGAGATATGGATTTCATGCCATTGTATTGCTTGTAAGGTGACTGTTACTCTTTATTGTTTCTGTTTCTGTCTGGTCTACTACTTTTAGGTTTTCTCTTTGCTTATAGGACCCTTTTCAATACTTCCTGTAAAGCTAGTTTCGTGTTTACAAATTCTTTTAGTTTTTGTTTGTCCTCGAAACTTTTTATCTCTCCTTCTATTTTCAATGATAGCCTACCTGGATATAGTATTCTTGGCTGCATGTTTTTCTCATTTAGTGCTCTAAATTTATCATGCCAGTTATTTTTGGCCTGCCAGGTCTCTGTGGATAAGTCTGTTGCCAATCTAATATTTTTACCATTGTATATTACAGACTTTTTGTCCTGGGTTGCTTTCAGGATTTTCTCTTTGTCACTAAGACTTGTAAGTTTTAGTATTACATAACGGGGTGTGGACCTATTCTTATTGATTTTGAGGGGGGTTCTGCACCTCCTGGGTTTTGATATTTGTTCCCTTTGCCATATTAGGGAAATTCTCTACAATAATTTACTCCAATATACCTTCTGCCCCCCCCCCTCTTCTTCTGGAATCCCAGTTTTTCTAATATTGTTTTGTCTTATAGTATCACTTATCTCTCAAATTCTCCTCTCATTGTCTAGTAGTTTGTCTCTCTTTTGCTCAGCTTCTTTATTCTCTGTCATTTGGTCTTCTATATCACTAATTCTCTCTTCTGCCTCATTTATCCTAGCAGTAAGAGCCTCCATTTTTGATTGCACCTCATTAATAGGTTTTTTATTTCATCTTGGTTAGATTTTAATTCTTTTATTTCTCCAGAAAGGACTTTTATTTCTCCAGACAGGGTTTCTTCCATGCTTTTTTTGAGCCCAGCTAGCACCCTGAGAATCATCATTCTGAACTCTAGATCTGACACGTTACCAATGTCTGTTTTGATTAGGTCCCGAGACTTAGGTACTGCCTCTTGGTCTTTTTTTTTTTGTAGTGAATTTTTCTGCCTTGACATTTTATCCAGATAAGAATATATGAATGAGAGAAAGAATACCAAAAAGGTAACAAAGACACCAGAAAAATGTGCATTAACTAAATCAGAAGAGACCCGAAATTGTGGTGAGAAGAAAGGGAGTAAAAAGAAGTTCAATAAATAAATAAATAAATAAATAAATAAATAAATAAAGACTGTTGAATGGAACAGAGCCACCCACTTGATTTTGGATATATTTTGGTCTCTTAGAAGAAACTACCTCCAAAATTTTAAAGAAAGAAAAAAATATTTACATATACACACACCAGAATAAGGGTAAACATGATGAAGGAATGGAATATGACTGTAAAGATGAAAATTTTTAAAAAATTCTAAAAAAGGAGTTGATAAGATTGGTTGGTTGGGAAAAGAAAGAAAAAGAATATGGAGAGAATTTGCTCAGGCTGGAGACTAGTACAAAGCCCTGTGCTAGATTTAGGGTATATTTTGATTCACTAGAAGAAGTTTAATCCCAAAAATTTTTAGAAGAAAAATCCCTATATGTATACAAAAATAACATTAGATACAATGAAGGATAAAATATGACTATAATAATGAAGGTTCAAAAGGTTTTTTTTTTAAAGAAAGGTATTATTAATATAAACTGGTTAAAAAACAGTGTAAGAGGAAAGAGTAAAAGTTAAAAAATTAGAATAAGATAAAAAAATACAATTTAAAAAATTTAATTAACTTTGCAAGACTAAAGAATCATGGGGTGAAAGCCATGAATTCCATGCTTTGCTTTCCCCTCCTCTGGAATTCTGCTGTTGTCCTTGATCAGTGAGCTTGGTCTTGGTTGGATGTTCTTGCTGATCTTCTGTGGGAGGGGCCTGTTGTAGTGATCCTCAAGTGTCTTTGCCTGAGGCAGGAATTGCTCTGCCCTTGCCAGGGCCTGAGCTAAGTAATCTGCTCAGGTTCGCCTTCGGGAGCATTTGTCCCTGAATACTTTCCATAGAGGTCTGGAGGATAGGAATGAAAATGGTGGCCTCCTAATCTCTGGCCCAGAGGAGCCAAGAGCTCAGATCCTCACTCCTCAGTGTACCCTCAGAGAAAAAGGGTCAATCACTCCTGTCATCCTAGTCTCTGGCCACACTTTGAGCTCACCCGGCCTGTGACTGAGCGTTTCTGTCTCTGGCATACAGTCCCATTTGGAGTCTCCAAACCCAGAAGATTTCTGCCTGTAGAGAAGGAAGGTGAGTCTCCCAGGATCTGCAACTTGTGGGTTGTGGCCTGATTGTACCACAGATCACAGTGTAAGGTAATCCAGAGCTGAGAGCTCACTCCTCAGCTCCGTCTCTGTAGCTGGCTTCCCTGCTTTAATACCTGAGAGCTCTGCTACACTCAGATACCCCTGATCTTTCTTACCCCACAGGACCTGAGACCACACTGTCCCCAGGAGGGCTCCACCTCCGCTTAGCTTCTGGAGTGATGTCCCTCAGTGGAGCAGACTTTTAAATGTTCTGATTTTGTGCTCCATTGCTCTACTG
The DNA here is from genome assembly GCF_009829155.1 of Mustela erminea. Classification (NCBI taxonomy): domain Eukaryota; kingdom Metazoa; phylum Chordata; class Mammalia; order Carnivora; family Mustelidae; genus Mustela; species Mustela erminea. Next base: position 48,644,102 of record NC_045616.1, read on the forward strand.
CTTGCCAGGAGCTGGCCCCTCCCCCTGCAGTCTATCTTCCCATCACTTTGGATTCACTTCTCTGCAGGTCCTACCTTTCAGAAAGTGATTGATTTTCTGTTTCTAGAATTGCTGCTCTTCTTCTCTTCAATATGCTATTGGATTTGTAGGTGTTCAGAATGTTTTGATAACTATCTAACTGAACTCCTGTGACCTGATTTATATCAGCCTGCTACTCCTCCGCCATCTTGATTCTTCCCCTTTATGGCATCCTTAAAAGGGACACAAACGATAAACATGACAGAGCTCTGAAAACCAAGATATAAATTGTAATTACAAAAGATTGTTAAATGTTCTAAGGGATAGCGAGTTGCACAAGACAAGTTTATTTACCTCCAAGAACTCAAAATACAGAAAGGACAAAGTTAGACATATTCATAAGTAAGTGTGCCAGTTCTGCTTGAAATAAAAAGAATTATGGAGTGTCTTTGATAAATGCTTACAATGTTATTTCTCCAAAGGCTTTACCTGAATAATAGTTATTTTTTCCCAACAGCCCTGTGAAATAGTTACTATTATTTCCACTTTACAGATAGAGAAACTAAGACTTTAAAATCATCAAAAAACATAGAGTTAGTAAGTATTGAAGAATGGATTTGAGTGAAAGTAGTCTGACTCTGGACTCTATGTTCTTCTCTAGTATTGAAGACTAAAATATTTCTTAGGTCCCCTAGAGGTGTCCAGGAGAGAGCAAGCAAAAGTAGAGTTCTTAACTTCTTCAGATGAAATGCATATTCAGTATGAATTAGACAATGACAGATTTCAAAATATGTATTCTCTAACTTATTAATTTAGACATTGAAATGGATTTACACATAGAAATATTACAAATATATCCCCCAATTTACAAATATCTGTTTAGCTCCTATTAGGATTTTCTGTGCTAAACTTACAGATCAATTCACTGCATTTTGTGTCTCATGAAGTATTCACTGTTTAATATATACTTATTGAGTATGTACTCTGTGCTACAACAAAACATTGCACTGATTATTAGGCCCCTATATTCTAATAGAAGAAATATGGAATTATTGAATGTGCTGTGATAAGTCCTAGAGTAAAAAAACTTTCATAGTGTTCTAGGAATACAGTTGAAGGTAGATCTGTCCTGACTAGTGGATTTGGGGAATTACATATATGCTGTTATAGAACTATTTCTCATTCTTTTATGCCCCTTAATAGTAGAATTATGATTTTTGATCCTTGTTTATCTAGAACTCAATTAACACAATTTTGGAGAGTCTAATTATTGTTGAGATTTTAATACAAGGTTGAAAATTCTTTAACACTTCTCATGGAGAAGGTGGGGTCAGTTTTTCCTCCCTTTCAATTTGGGAGGCTATGAGATTGCTATGAAAAATAGAGAGTGCTGGGAATGGCACTATGGCTGAGACTAATTCATTAATGGCTATGGTGCTTATCTTGTTTGCTAGAACAGAACACTTGCTCTTGGAGATGTGAGCTGCATATAAAAAGTCTGTTTCAGAATCATATATTTGGAGAATTAATAAGGTGAGAGACATGACAATTAAAATTAAAAAAAAAAAAAAAAAGAAAGAAGGAAAAGAAGTCTGATTAACAAGAGGACTTCACAGTAAAGATGATCCAGTCAAAATTCCCAGCTGAACCTTGCCTTACCTCCATCCATCCCCACTAGGGTGCTAGAAATATGAGTTGAGCCGTCTTGGATTTTAATGACAAGTTGAATGTTACCAAGTTACCTCTATCCATGGTACATGGGAATAAAAGAGGAGTCTTCCAACCAGGCACCATCCAAATTCTTGACCCACAAAATCATAACATATAATAAAGTGGTTGTTATTTAAAGTGACTAAATTATGAAAAATTTCATTAAATTTAATTTCATTAATTTTAATTCATTTAATTTCATTAAACAAACTAAACTACATGGCTGTAACAAACTAGACAGACATGTTCAAAATTATCTTCCATATATCAAAATTATTTGACTTTCAGATCCCTCTAACTACACTCTTACCTCTTTCTTTCCTTCATTAAAATTGTTGAATGGATAAGAAAAGATAGAATTAAGAATCAGGGCTTTCACACTAACTAAACCCACAAAATAAATATAATAAATTGTGATAAATGCTCTGAAGTAACTTAAGACGGTGTGTTGAAGAATCACTATTAGGAGAACCTAGTCCACATTAGGTGCTCAGAGAAAATTACTCTTCAGAAGTGAGATGAAGGATGGGAAAGAGTAGGTGGGAGGAAATTTTAAAAATGAACTTTCTAAGAAGAAAGAACAGCTATGTGATAAGTCTATACAATAGAAAAGAGAATAAAATATTCTAGAAACTGAAGGAAAAAGACTATAACTGAAATATTAAAAGCAAATAAGAACATAGAAATGTAGCTCAAGAGCCATTTTACAGAGGAAAGCTCCTATTGAAGAACTTGGATTTAATCCCAAATTCAATGGGAAGTCATGTAAATTTTTTATAGGTGTTATACATTATTATTTCCACTTATGTTGCAAAATATTGGTCAGCTCTATTTCTAATGAAACATTATAATACTAATATAGCATGAGCTTTCAAGACTTTTTTGGTAGAAATTTGAATTCTTAAACAAAAGCACATTCTCAGCAGAAAGAATAATGCCATTTCTTCCTATAATTTGTTCCCACATGGTAACTCCTAGGCAGCCGCTGGAAGCTACCATGACACAGGAGTTAAGCGGAGAAAGAAAAAGGGCTCCAGAGAAATGGAGAATTGAGGTCCATCTGTTGTCAACACTGAAAAAAAAAAAATACATATTCCCGATGGTCATAGTGAAGGCCCAAATGGCATTTCCCATGGCAGTTGTGAGGTTTGCATAAAATAATCCATATATTTCGCTCCTGACATGATGTGCCATACAGTGGTGTTTTAGTAAGTGTTAGTTATTGTTGTTACATTTGATGTATAATTATGGTGAGGTAACTTTTCTCCCTAAATTATGTAAAGTGTACTTGTGAGGTTAACATTCATAAGCTGAGTATTTCTTGTCAGTAGTCTTTATTTAGAGTGGCTAGCTTTTCTGTTATAAGTTATGGGCAATATACCAAGCTGTCACAGAATAGAGCCATTGTTTTGAGGGCAAGTGAATTAACCAATTTTATAAATAAGCCCAGACAGAAGTTTGATTGCTTAAAAAAGAAGATTTTGCTCTTTTCTCATATACCTCACAATACAGTGAGGCCATTTAGGATTACTTCACCTGAACTTGGATTAATGTAATCTAATAAGATTAAGGAGGTTTGGACTCTCTTTCTCCTCTTTCCCTCCCACTCCAACATGTCACAGGTATAGCACGTAGCCATTACCCCTAAACCAGTGTTCTTTCTCATGTCTTCTCCCATCTGCATCTAGATGTGTCATCCCCCATCTGCAGAAGCTCCTGCAGGGAATTCTGGGGGAGAGGTATAACCATAGATTCAGGAAGCCTGTTTCCCTCAGTCACCATGTGAGAGCTCTCAAATCAAACCAAGGGGTTGAGCTGCTGTATGAGCAAGAAAGAGACAATTTGCCCATTAAGCCAGTCATTGAGATCTTTGGATTTAATGTTTAGTTATTGGAGTAACTCGATTAACTACTTGACACATTGCAGAAAATACCATTCTCTCAAGATATAAATGAATTAAAAAAAATACTTAAAATTGCCATCTTTTTCTCCTTTTTTGTTGTCTGTTTCTCTTAATAGTACCATCATTTTCCCAGACTCTCAGTCTCAGAATTGTGGTCTTATCATCAGCTCTGTTTTGTTTCTCATACATGATTGGTTGCCTTCTTTAGTAAAGCTGGAATCCTTAGTGATTTTTCCACCTAGCCCTTCTTCATCAATATAGTAGTTCAGACATTTGGCCTCTTTCCTTGACCATTATCTTAGTAATTCAACCACAATTTATTTGGTTCTCAATATGTGCCAAGCATTGTGCTACGGAGTATATTAGTCAGAGTCCAGCCAAGAGACAAACCACATAGTAATTTGAATTGGGAAAATTCAGTATAAAGAATTAATTAACAAAAAAGATTAAAAAAAAGAAACCAAAAAACCTCTTAGGCTAGAGAATTAGCAAATGCAAAAAGCACAGGGAATCAGAGAGTAACACCAAAGTCCCCATACGCTATTAACTCAGAAACTACTTGGGCCACGATACAGACGTAAGTACTTATAATAGATTTGGATAAGTTATATGATTGGGATATATAAAATATTCATAGGAATATCGAGAAGTTGACTTCATCCATCCTGGGAAATGGGAAAATGATCATGGAGGAGCTGACGTTTTGGGTGAGTTTCAAAGACTGAGCAAGCACTAGTTGAATGGGGCATGGGTGAAGAAGAAGAAAGTCTCCAGACAGGAAACAGCAAGGGCAAAGGCCAAGAGTAAGCGAGAGCATTGCTCACATGATGGATCACAAATTATGCAAATTATGTAAATTGCAACTTATGGCCAAAAAAAAGAGAGTGACCTTAATATGTCGGCATGGGCTAGATCATAAATCTGTCTTTTGTTTTGTTTTGTTTTTTAAATGTTGTTCTAAGAAGCTTGAATTCTATCTTCAAGACATCAGAGAGTAACCTCCTAAGGATTAGAAACAGTTGGTTAGGGTTAGGGGGCATTGTCAAAATGAGAATCACAATACTGAAAATCCATTGCCAGAGTGAACCTGATGTAAGTTCTGCAAGGACTGATAGCTCTGTTCACTGGCAAGGCCCTATGCCTATAATAGTACCTGGTACTTAGCAGAGGCTCAAACACTTTTAGCCGAACAAATGAACGGAGGAGTGAGTGAGAATACATTGTGAAGGTGGCACCTAATCTGACTTGAGTTAGGAGTAATTGAGAATTCACTTGTGGAAGTTGAGGAGGCAGATATCAATCTCCAGCTCAAGAGCAATTCTGTCAAGAAACTTAAGTTAGGGAGTTACCAAGATACAGGCACGATTTGAGCTCTTGAGTCCAAATAAAATCATTTAAGGAAAGTGTAATAGAATGATATGAAATGGGAGTCATAACAGAATTTAGGAAACATCAATAGTTCCTACAGAAGTCGAGAAAAAGGAGTCGGAAATGAGATTGAGACATAACGAAAGATTTGGACAAGATGGTGAGAAAGAGGTAATTCGAAGACAGTGGAGGAGAGAGATCAGGAAAGAAGCAGCAGTGGACTCAGCATAAGAGTCCAGTGAGATAAAAGAAATAATGTTAGTATCTTTTAATCTGGCTTTTTCTTCCTAATCTTTTAATACAACCTACATGTTGCTCTTGGTGGAGCCTTCCCAAAATTGGCTCTAATCATTTAACTTCCTCTTTAAAAACTTTCAGTGGTTCCTCACGGCCCTTGATTCATGATCAGGAATAATCGAGGAGGCCCAGCCCTCAGGACAGGTGTGACCATGGCTTTGAGTCCCATTGCATTGCACTGGGACTTGCCACACAGCCTTTTCATTCATACTTGTGCACTGTTCTTACCATATCTGTCATCCCCTTCCGCTGAACTCTACGCTTTCTGAGAACACGAGCTGAGTCTCACTCTTTGTAGCTCTGCAGATTTAGCATGATGCTTAACTTTTAGAAAAAAAGTGTATAAAAACCCCATATTCTGAAAATTGAACTAGATTGCCTTTCCTGATAATGCTCCTAATTAACATTGAAGCTTGTAAGGTAGATAAACTATTCCCATTTTGCCTCCTCAGTGGACCAAAAATTCCTTCCTACATTACTCTTATGTGGAAAACCCCAGCTTCATTTCAAAGCAGGGCTGGGTGCCCTTCAAGACTGAAATGCTTTTCTACATTGTACCACATGATAGATGGAAGGACACCAAGAAATGTTTATTTAAATAAGTTGGTTCGAATCGCTATTGATCTCAGAAATTGTTTTCAGTTGTGTTAGTAGAGCTCGCTGCTTTGTCTTTTTGCCTGTTATTTTAATGATATGATATGGAGGATGATATAGAAAGCAAGGGTGGGGTGTGCAAGGATAATAAGTTGTAGAGGACAGAATTAGGATTTTGATTGAAACTGACAGGTTGAAATGATGGGGTGAAGAGAATCAGCTGAAATCCAGGAAGAATTCTGGAGGATGCGTGAGCGGTGGGGCGGCTCGAAAGGGGAAAGAGCAGTGAGGATGGTTTTAAACCGTCCCGGAGAGAAGAAATGAGGACTTGAACTCTGTTAACAGGAATGGATGTGAGTGACATGGTGCGTTTAGAATCTCTATACCTTGACAAGTGAAAGGATGCAAGGATGAGGAAGAAAGATTCAAATGGGACTTTAAATAGTTGAGCCTAAATAACCCGGAAAAGGTGAAGACATTGGCAGAGACAGAGAGGTCAGAAAAGAGACCCCGGCGGGGAGTAGAATGAGAAGAAGCACAGGGGTTTCAGCTCTGGGTAGGCAACTCATTCAAGTGGACATAGAATCATTTTCCTTTTGAAAATTGGGACCCTGTGGATTCATCTCATTTATATTAGGCAAAAGGTATTAAACCTATTCATAAGTTTTATAGCTACACAGCTCTGAGCAAACACTGTGTGCCAGCAACAAAGCAGAGTTTGATATACATCCTCTTACCTAATTGCCCTAACTTGCCTTGGAAGTCCATTTGCAGTTGAGGAAATCGAAGCTGGCAACTAGAAAAGACAACTTAAGATAACCAGAGACATTTTTAAAGACATCCAAAGGCATTTGCGGAAATCACCAACGCTCATATTGAATTCATTATTAAAGCTCGTAGTAAATGAAACTGCTATCTTTTTGTAATATTTCTGCCTAATGTAAACCATTAGTTAAGCTCCGTTCATCTCAATGGACTTTCTTTCCCATTTTGTCACCATTTTGGCATTTACTCACTGGCTGAATCTATCTATTCTTGACCTTCTTGCTGAAGAGGAGCTCTAGCACCTGGAAAAAATTCTGAGTCTGATCCATCTGGCTACCTTAGCTGGCCTTATGCCCTCCTGTGAGGAAAGGAACTTGGATATTCTCTGCCAGGTATGTCTTCTTAAAACTCTATGACTCTTTCTCTGGGCTTTCTAGGATTATTGTTTGAAATAGCTTTTGAAGTCAGAGGGAGAGTTTCACGAGTGAATATGAGAAGAAAGATATTCCAGACAGTAGAAACAATATATGCAAAGCACAGTACAAGGAAGGCACCCCCGACTAAAGTAATTGTCTCCATGATATTTGTTACACTTTTCTCAGTATAAAGAGTCTTTAGTGAAGGTTGAAGATGAAGACTAAGAGATTCACAATTCTGTGTTTTACTTTCATCTCCTCAGAACACGTGGTTTTCCCTTTTTGTCCATTTTTGCATCCCAAGCATAGCTGAAGTAGACTTCCCTGTTTCCAGTCTTACCCTTCAAACTTTCCGTTGTGTTTGACTTTCTCTCCTTGGTGATGGTCACAAAGGTCTATGACATTTTCTATTTATAAATCTCAGCTCACAAAACCTCTATGGTTTCTGAGACTAGTTCTTCTTTATTTTTTCACAGATTTTGTTTTAATTTTTGTTTTGCTCAATAGTTCTGCCTGTAAGAATCTTCTTTGGGAGCTGAGAGAGGGAGTTCTATCATGCCTACAATGTTGCTTTATTTTACCAACGGCTTTCTTAAAGCCTAAGGTACATGTTTAAGAATCTCCAATGGGCAATTTTCATACTTTTATGGACTCATAGATGACATATAACAGCTAACTGTTGGTTGTTCTCCCAATGTTTAATTTTTCTTTATTTCCTTAGTGATAAATTCCAAATTTTGCTGAGTTATAGAATAAAGACCACATTTCTCACATTCATGGGCCTAAATTATGGCCGATTGGATGTAAGTAGAGATTATGTTATGTGTATAAAGGAAGTGTTCTTAAAGGAAGGTGATATAAACTTTCCTTTTAATGAAGTTGACATTATTGGCACTCTAGCTGTCATCTTGGACTGATTAAGAGGGCCCCATCAGAAAAGCAGCAGCCATAATCATGGTCAGCCGAATATGTAGCATTTACCATGTGGTAGGAATTACTCTTTATGCTTTGCGTATGTTAACTCACATGCAAATAGTAATCATGTGGGATGGAGAGCTCTATTACTTTACACAGTACTCATGAGCAGGGTTCCTAGAGCCACATAGCCACATCGATGTTGCCTCTTATCATCTGAACCTGACTTAGCAAGTAAAGAGTTAAAAAGAACAGCACCTAGGCATGAGAAACACTCATTAAATGTTAGCTACTGTTACTTTAGAGGACTTATTACAAATTACTATGCACAGTTCCAATTAACAATTTCCATTAAAGTAATTTATAATTAGTCATTATAAATCTATTTACAGATGTAGATATGGAGGCACAGAGAAGTGAAGTGACTTGCCAAAGACTCAACAACTAGAAAGTGGTGAAGTTAGATTCTATGTCCATGTTCTTAATCGATTCCTTTTTGAATGAAGGGCTCAGAGAGCCTGGAATCTGCATTAATGTGAGGTTGCTACCCTAACCCTGGAGAACTTATAACCTTCGGACTTTTTCAGCAAAGATTCAAATCTTACACACTGTGTCAGTTAGTGTGGATTTTCTCTTGCTTGCAGCTAAACTTCATTCCAGCTGTATCCTATCTTAATTTCTCCCAAGGTCATTGCCATTTTCAGATCATTACCCAATTCTTTCTTCCAGATCAGAGTGAAGTACAGAGTAACAATTCTTGTTTGCCTTGTATCTTCTGTGAGGTAAAATTATCAGCAACATTAATGAAACATTTTAAACAGGAAGTTCAATTTTTTTTTAAAGAACTTTTTTTTTTTTTTTTAAGATGTTATTTATTTGACAGACAGAGATCACAAGTAGCAGAGAGGCTGGCAGAGAGAGAAGAGGAAGCAGGCTCCTTGCTGAGCAGAGAGCCCAATGCAGGGCTCGATCCCAGGGCCCTGGGATCATGTACTGAGGCCAAAGGCAGAGGCCTTAACCCACTGAGCCACCCAAGGTGCCCCCAGGAAGTTCAAGTTTTAATGGAGTTGATGTTCTCAGATATATGGATAGATGTAGGCCACACAGCTCTGTCAGCATCTTCTCCCAGGTCTGTATCATTTATTGCCTGTATTAGGAGATCACTGTTCATATCCTCCACATACTTGGGCATTCAATAGTACACTTTTCTCTCTCTTTTTTTAAAATTTTCACCCGACTTCTATCTTCATGGTCGTGAAGTTTAGTAGAAATATGTATCTGACTAGTCTATGTCCAAGACTTCTGGTAGCTAAATTCATGATTTTAAGAACAAGGTAGGGCGCCTGGGTGGCTCAGTTGGTTAAGCGACTGTCTTCCGCTCAGGTCATGATCTTGGAATCCTCGGATCGAGTCCTGCATCGGAGTCTCAGCTCCACAGGGAGTCTGTGTCTCCCTCTGACCTTCTCCTCGCTTATGCTCTCTCTCACTGTCTCTCTCTCTCAAACAAATAAATAAAATCTTAAAAAAAAAAAAGAACAACAAGGTATTGTGAAATGGTGGACCTCTGTGTTTAACACAAACACTTCATTGTTTCTGCTGGGAGTGTCTAATGAAAATACAGTAGGATTTGAGACTTGCTTTCAGTTTTGGCTCTCAGGAACTATTAAAGTTGTTTGGTATGAAATGTCATTAGTTAAAGAGCAGAGCAAAATGATAAGCAAATTATTAACATTTAAACTAACAGATTTAGGGGTGCCTGGGTGCTCAGGGTGTTTCGAATCTGACTCTTGATTTCAGCTCAGGACATGATCTCAAGGTCATGAAATCAAGCCCCCAGTCAGGCTCTGTGTTGAGTGTGGATCTGCTTGGGTTTCTCTCTTTCTCTCTCCCTCTTCCCTCCCCTGGCCCTCCTCATACTCTCAGTTTCAAAAAAATTTTTTTTTTTTAAAGATTTTATTTATTTATTTGACAGAGAGAAATCACAAGTAGATGGAGAGGCAGGCAGAGAGAGAGAGAGGGAAGCAGGCTCTCCGCTGAGCAGAGAGCCCGATGCGGGACTCGATCCCAGGACTCTGAGATCATGACCTGAGCCGAAGGCAGCGGCTTAACCCACTGAGCCACCCAGGCGCCCTCAAAAAAAATTTTTTAAATAAAAGTTAAAAAATAACCAATTTAGAAGTACAGTTGAAGTCTAATATTTTCAATTTGTTTATCTGATGCTGCTAATAGATAATATTTAGCCATGGTATAGAAATTCATCTACAGATCTTATTTTCTACAATTTCATAATCTGGCTGGATATAGAAATTCACATTAACACATTTGAATAACTTGCTTTTTTACTTAATTTTGTTTTTACTAATTCTCAGAAGTGAGAACTGGGAAATCCACAAGTGTTTGAACATGAGGAGGCAAAAAAATTAAGCGTAAATTTTAGGTCAGGATAACCAAATAAAATATATTTTGAAAACTGGTCCATCTTTTGTTATTGCTGCTGAAATAGTCAACCACAAGGATGTTTTGTTTTAACATCGAATCTTCTCAGATATACTCTGAGGTGTAATACTAACACACTAAAGGAAATACCACAAAACATCCTTTGCCTTTGAAACATAACTGCTGTCATAATGACCATCTCCCGACTGTAGGTTTCGAGCATTCAGTGACCTCTGACATTTATGACAAATTATGTACCAAAGTGCTAGTGACGCCTTGTTAAAATGAAGCCAGAGGCCCTCAAGTTCTCAACCCCTCTTGTCTTTAAAAGCATGGGTTAAACGGCAGCAAGAGGCAGCCTGGACAGAAAACAGACATGGCGGCAGCTAAAAGGAAATGAAATCCTAATCCTCTACCCTTTGACTTCCGCAGCCAGCTTCACTGCAATGTGCTTTCAACCATTAAACTACCTTAACCTTCAGAAGAGCCAACCAGTTAAAATTGACTGAAAATTTGCACATCACCACACAAGATTTGATTGATTCTTATTTGAAAATTGTGGGGAGGACAGTCGCTTACTGCAATATTTTTAACCAACAAAATATGTTTCTCAGTCACCTCTGGTGCACAGTGAAATTGATGTCATATAAAAAGCAATGTGAAGAACACATTTCAAAGTCACAAAGTTAGTCTAGCTGCAAAATACAGTAGTTTCAGTTGGATTTGGACACAGTGGACAATATTGGGTAAATGGCTTTTAAAAATACATAAAAAAATTTTACTTTGATTCCAGTTCCAAAGATATATACTTATTTTACACATATGGGATAAAACAAGGTTAGTTAATATTTATTATAAAAATCTACCGGAATATTTTTGTAAGCAATAGTTATTTTATTACATCGTCATGAAAAATGGTATAAAGTACACAAAATAAATTTATACAGTGAAATTTCTTCATTAAAAAAGGCATTTTTAATTTATGATCTTATGACACAAGGTCTGCATACCAAAATCTTCAAATAAGTTAACATAGTAATTGGTAAACTTATGAGACAAGCCATGTAAAAGAAAGGCATATAACTAACTCTACATGATAGAATGACATAAGAATGTTGACATACTGTGAAATATTAAGACATTTCTTAAGCAAAACCTTTAGGAAAACTGGAGTTCCTAAGTGTCAAGTTTCTCACCTGTGTTTTCTTGAATCTTCAGTGTCAAATAGATTGTGCGGTCTCTGAAATGAAAAAAAAAAAAAAAAAGAGAGAGAGAGAGAGGAACTGAGTGAGGAGACCAGAGAGCACAAAGACATGTACTTAATGTGAAAATCTACATTGTACCCCCAAGCTTATCTAAAATGTAGTTTACCTATATATTTTTAAAGAAATTACAATGTTTTCATAACGTTGCTTTGTTGGAAATATCTGCAGTTTCAAAAATTGCTCTAGATAAAATTCTAACTTGTCCAAATGAGAATTTATGACCACTGCAAAACCTGCTTCGAATGAGCCAAATTCTTTGTGTGAGGGGATGTGAGGTGTTCATTTAACCAGTTTGCATTTTGAAGTTGGATTTAGCGATAGAAAAAATGAATTCTAGAAATACCCTATCCTCATGTTTCTTCTTTGTGTGTTTTATAAACTATATCAGGCAATTATTTTCTTATCTTGTTCTGGACTACTTTTAGAGGGCATGGGTCACGGATTTAGATATTACACATTCTCTCCTATTAGCATTTTATAAATCATTAGTGCCCGCATAAAATATGCATATAAATATATGAATATGTTTGCATATACGTGTATACATTTTATAATTATAACTTTATCATTTTTTATTTTAACATTCAAATTGATATTCCAGAGACAAAATCTAGTCTTAAGCAAAGTTTATAGTTTATTTCTAGTTCATTTTCTGCCTTTGCTTTTCTACATCCACCGCCTTTCTTTGTCCTTTTGCACCCCCCCCCCCCAAGGCCCAACACTTCCTTTTCTTCCTGTTCCCCCTCAAAATTAGCAGCAGTGTTTTGGTCCCCAGATCATGATTTCTTTTCTGGAGATGGAAAAATAGTACCAATGAATACAGAAGCACTCACAGATTTTTTCCATGGGATGTTAGGTCTAAAACCTTATAGATCACAGAACCCAGTGATTTTTTTCATAAATATGTTTTTTAAATTAATGGCATTCCTTTTACATTTCTAAAGATATCTCTGTTTGAAGTAGAAGGAAGAAGACAAAGGCCCTCATTGCTCCTCCTGATTTCTGTTTCTTTGAGTTCTCTTTAGCTACTGTGGCTTATGAGAGACTCCTTGAAGAGAGTTTGAAAAGCTTTCTGTATTCAGAGAGATAACTAAGTCCAAAAGAAGTAAAGTGACTTTGGCTCCTTGTCTGAAATGCTCCTTCTTAGTCTAAGTCTTCATTTTTAAAGCCCTTTTTATAGGATTCATTTTCCATCATGACCTAACTGACTTCTCCTAGATAAAGTCATTATGCACTCTGTTGGTGTCACCTCCTTTTCCTTACAGTTTTTAAATAATGCTCTGCTGCAATTGTTTGTGTACTTTATGGATATAGAGATGGTCTAACTCATTTTTATCTCTAGCATCTACGAGTGTCTGACCACAGCAGGTACTCATTAAATGTTAACATACATCAGTATTGTCTTTAGAGTTGACAGGAGTATGTACAGGCTGATATTGGCAGGGAAAACAAAGCAACCTAAAATAACCAGTCCTCCAATCTTTGTTGCAATGCTTTATCTTCTCTGTGGTTTTGCTTTAGATTCTTTTTTAATAAGACTGTGTATTAAGAGCTTTATCTCAGCATTCAACTCCAAACCAATAAAAAATATGAGAATTTCAGATACAGGATAAAATACTACTGATATAACTGCTAGAGAAATTATATTGTGTTTTTTTAAAATTATTTATTTATTTATTTGAGAGAGTGACAGTGAGAGAGCATGAGCCAGGAGAAGGTGAGGAGGAGAAACAGACTCCCCGTGGAGTTGGGAGCCTGATGCGGGACTCGATCCCAGGACCCCGGGATGACCTGAGCTGAAGGCAGTCGCTTAACCGACTGAGCCACCCAGGTGCTCTATATTGTATTTTTTAAAGGATTTTATTTATTTATTTGTCATGGAAAGAGACAGAAAGAGCACAAGCAGGGGGAGCAGCAGGCAGAGGGAGAAGTAGGTTCCCTACTGAGATAGAGCCTGATACAGGGATTGATCCCAGAACCTGAGCAGAAGGCAGATGCTTAACCCACTGGGCCACCCAGGCATTCCCCCCCCCCCTTTTTTTGGTGACTTTATTTGTCTGTTAACACTTTTGACTGTCAAAACGATCTTTTTCACTGCATGCGTACTTTTGGCTACTGCTTATTTTGCAGTAAGTATGTCTTTCCTACCCATAACCAGGACCCATACCCAGGTTCCACTCTATACTGATTGACTCTGTATCATGGGAAGAAATGATGATACTCTAGGACTGTCTGAAGTGGAATGGGTTGTTCTGAAATATAAATATTCAGTGTTGTTGGTGGGTTCAAGTAGAAGATGGGCTGTCTGCTTTGTAGATATTCAGGACTGAATTTATTCTTCAAACTAGGGATCGATCCTATATCCACACTATTAAATGTGCCAATGTGCTCCTGTCAGAACCTCTGTATTCCCCTGTTAAATTGTTACAAAGTCTGTGCTTCTAAGGTAAAACCCTGTACTTGTCCCTAATCAAATCTCTCCTCATTTCCTCAAAGACGTCACTCCTGCGATTCTCCCTCTGTCTCCTGTATCCTCAATGTTTCCACCAGACAAACACAATGTAATACTCTCCATCTTTAAAACAAATTCCTCCCTTGAGGAGGAATAAGCTCTCTCACTGCTTATCTCTGTCTACTTACCACCACCGCACTTCTCTGCTCTGCCTCGCAGCAACACTCTTAGAAATAGATCTTCTATACATCTCAATTTCCGCCCTTTGCTTTGCTTTGATTTTCTGTTGACTCAACACCAGTCAGCTTTTTCTGTTATTCTGAAACTCAGAATTATCTCACCAAAGGACAGATGATGGGGACATTTATAACCCAGGTCCCATTGACTCAGATTGATGGTTGCACAACTCTAAGTTTACTAAAAATCATTAAATTATAAACACTTATGGGTGAAATTTATGGTATGGGACCTATATCTCAAAAATGTTGTTAAAAATGACCCTAATTTTGATCTTCAGCCTTAAATTTTCTCCTTTCTTTCTCATTTCAGGACATATCAGCTCTGTTTCACCAGTTCCTCAAGCAAGAAACCTTGGCATTTTTGACTCCTTTCTCTTCCATCGCAAACCTAATCTGTCACCTCTGCCACCACTGATCTCCCTCCATACTCCCACACTAGCACAACACCGTCCTCTGTTGCATTGACTACAGCAGCCCCCACCAGTCTCCATGTGTTTATCCCTATGATTTCATTTCCATACAACAAATTATTCTACTTATTTGTTGAAAACGCCTCAGTATCTTTCCTTCTCACTCAGAGTAAAATCCAAATATGTCATCATTGTAGGGTTCTTACAGATAAAATACAGGACACCCAGTTCAACATGAATTTCAACTTAATCACACACACACACACACACACACATATATATATAGCATATGTCCTCTAAAATATTTGGAACATACATATTTTAGAACCATTAGTTGTTTATCTAAAATTCAAGCTTAACTGAACATTCTGTATCTTCATTTGCTAAATCTAGCAACCCTCCATCCAAACGTGCTCTATGATGTGGGCTCTCAACTCTCTTCTCTAACCTTCCTCCTCATTCTTTCTGCTCTAACTACTGAGGCCTTTTCACCACTTTGAAACAATTAAGACTATTCTAGTCATAGTGCCTTTGAGTTTTGCTCTTCCCCGTATCCAGAAAACTTTTCTTCCAAACACCTGCCTGGTTTGTTTTGTCATTTCATTCACCTTCCTGATCAAATGCCAGATCTGCATAGTAGCGTTTCCTGGTCCACCAGTCAACAGCTGCTCTTGCCGTGTGCCATTTTCATTTCTCTCCTGCAGGTTTCCCTATCTTCTTAGCATTTTTCACAAGTGGGCATGCAAAACATCTGTTTTGTCTATCGCTAACAATGAAGCAGAGGCAGAAAATTTGCCTCTTGTCACTTTGGTGCATAAGAGGACTAGAATAATATTTGGCAGATAATAAGTGATCAGTAAATTCAATCACCATCCATTCATCCATCCCTCCATTGATAGATCTATTCATTCATTCAAACCTTTTCCTTTTCTAGGTTCTAGATTTCAAATCACGTGTAGTGATCCTGTCCATGTATCAAGCAATGTATTTTTAGAAGGCAAGTGGAAAAAGAGAAGGAAGGGTGTGGCGAAGCTAACAGAGACAAATTGACAGACAGAAATTGATATGTGTCTGTAGACTGATAATAACAGGATGAGGTGGATGGGAGCATGGTTGCTGCACTTGTATCCCTGAGTGACAAGCCCACCCACCCAACTGGAGTTCAGGGGAAAGGTTAAGTCGAGAGACAGTATTTGGGACTCATCTGCCTAGGGGTGATAGTTAAAACTGACGTATCCTGAGTTCCTGTCAGCAGCTGTTCCCACGCACTTGAGAACTCTCCATTAACATTTAAACTGACTGTCAAGTCCATAATTTTGCCCTCTCTCTTCCATCAATTACCTTCTTCCTTTTAAAATGTTGAAGTCCTCCCTGTCTGTTGGCACATTCGCCACTGCCTATCCAGTTCTCCAGGATTTTCTATTTTCAAAATGATCGTACTTTACTCTCCAGCCTTGTTCCATTCTATACCTCCTTTCCTTCATTTCTCTACTTCCTTATTATCTCACTTCAGCCACTGAATTGAAATTGAATTCTCCAGGGTGTGCAGTCTTGAACACTTTTCTATTTTTCTGATGTTCTTTCTCCTGGACTTCTCAGGTCAATCTGAGACCACTGGCCACAAATAAACAAATAAACATTCATACACACACACACACGGACACACACACATTTATATATATTTTTTCCTTGCTTTGGGTTCTCCAGTACTACTCAACAAAGCCTTTTTTTCCCCCCCTTCCCCCTTTATAACCTTGATTCTTCTCTGAATAATTAATTTATCTTTTTCTCTCTGTTTTTGTCCTCAAATGCAAATAATCCTCAACATTCTGTTATCAACTCTCTTTTGCTCTTTTTATAGTCTCTTGCCTATGGAAGCTATTTATAGCCTATGTCTTTGAACTGCAATACAGGTATATGCCTCCCCAGTCTATATAACCTGTCTGGTTTCTCACTCTTCCAAGTCCAGTATTATATCACTATTTGTTTGTTGTGTGTATTCATTTTAATATACTAAAGATGTATACATTTTAACATGTTACAGTGTAACTTAACAATTGATATGTCATGTCCTCCCAAAAAGATTTTTATCTTACTCAGCAGAATGGGTTCTGACATATATTTCTTTCCAAAAATTTTTTTTATATATCTGATAATTGAACAAATACTGTTTTAGATGAAAAGGAAACTGAAAAGCTTTAGGAGCATACATAAATACATACCAAGTGTTTTCTTTTTTTCTTTCTTCTTTTTGTTTTTTAATTAGTCAGCTTACTCTTACCAGTTTGGGGCTTAAAGTACTTAGGAAAGTGGGATGGGGAAGTTGTGGATAC
This sequence comes from Mustela erminea, assembly GCF_009829155.1. Classification (NCBI taxonomy): domain Eukaryota; kingdom Metazoa; phylum Chordata; class Mammalia; order Carnivora; family Mustelidae; genus Mustela; species Mustela erminea. The sequence goes on from NC_045616.1 coordinate 48,661,223, forward strand.
ATACACATTTATGTTCATGCTCACATTTTTTGGTGCCTTTAATCATACTTAACTTCATATCATCTTCATTTATGCCAGATATAGCCATCAAGTCCTGCTCTAAACCTGTGTTCTATGCTTTCTTCTGGTTCAGCCCAACTCCAAAGAGGTGATTAAGCAGCCAGCTCTGTGGGGAGAACTCTGACTATGATCTCTGGGCAAAACTAACCTCCCTCATTTCTACTGAGCCCTCTCTTTACAACCTGCTCCGTGGGTAGCAGGATTGCCATGCAATAGAATTTTGCTCGAATTGACACTCAGTTCCTTTAAAAATGTTTAGAGTTTGTACTTGCTTACAAATTTTTGAATTTGAGAGAATTTAAATATACTGAAAATGAATTTATATATAGAACTTCATAAAGAATCAACAATGACACAGGTAAGCATGGATATGGACATAATTAATCTTTTAGTCAATACATACATTTTATTTCTTAGCCATTTACATAAATTAAGGTTAGATATAAATGAATATCTAATTAGAACCACCTTCTTACCTTTTCATTATCTATCTGCAAACTCCCAAGTTTTCCCTTGTCCTAATCAGACTATAAATTCAACAGATATTCATAACTAAAGACAGGATAGAGATAATAAGGAGGAAAGGGAAAATAGCAATTTAGAAAAGACAAGAATAATCAGAGAAATATATAAATCTATCAACACAAAACGTGTGTAAACTTCATTGTAGGAGTGTACTATTCCCAAAGCAACACAGCTTTTAATTTCTTAGAAAGACACCATGACCAAATCTTTGAAACTATAATGGTGACATACAATATTCACTTCAGTCATGTGTAAATAAGAGAATTTCAAATAATCACCATGGTGTGAAATAGCAGTTACTTAACTGCCTCAACCTTTAGGTAAGTGATTTTTAATATGTACACGAGAATATCTAAACAACACATACAAAGTTAGAAAGAAAGTTGTCAAGAATGGCTAATACTTTTTCAGAGTTAGTAGAGCTTGAGTACTTAATGTTGCTTAGACTCGATTTGATAATTTGATTGAGGTGTCAAAAGTAAGGTATTATATATAATCTGTTTCTATTATATAACATATAATTATATAGCTCCATATTATATCATATTGTTGGAATACAACTATATGCTAGAAATTTTCTTATACAATTTATTTTGAATTTTCATGAAATTTATGAATATGTTTATCATTATTTTTACTTCATCTATGAGGAAATGGGAGTAAGAAATATTAAGCAACTTCCAGATTACATAAGAGGTATTAAAACAATGTCTTAGTGAATCCCAAAGATCGTGCTCTACCACAGTATATTGCCTCCTCTACATGTGAATCAAAATGAGAATAAAATTTACATGGATTAATTGTCTTTACATCTCAAAATGTAATCTGCATTATACTTCACAATCTACTATAAGTAACTGGCTTATTTGGCCTAAAATTTGTAAATCTAGGAGTCTTCCATTAAAATGCAAATATTATTTAAATGGTATCATGTACTTATCTTTGACAATCAAAGTTCCTAGCCCAAAATAATCTATGAAATAAATATCCAGTAGTGACAAGAAGGAGGGAGGGAGTTGGAAGGGAAAGTATGGAGTACTGGCTTTCTCTGGAAAGCAAGGCTCAGAAAGGGCTCGCTGCTAACAGGGCTGTGTGTGTGTGTGTGTGTGTGTGTGTATGTAGGTGTGTATGTGTGTTTGGGAAGGGGGAAGAAGGAGCACTGAGCTTCTTAACTAGGGGGAACAGGCACCAAAATGGGAAAGGAAGTGTGAGTCCCCCAAAGGCACATTTTTTACTGTGCCTTAGATTTGGTGCTTAACAGTAGGACATGACATTAAAATTCAAGTTGGTGTAATTAGCATACCTCTCTGATTTGAACATGTATATGTTTTTGCATTTTAAACTCTTTGAAATCGAGGTGTACATTACATTTTATATGATTAGAGAGTATTAGGTCATTGTTAAATTGGTGGCATTTTTATTTCTTAGTAGTGGTGTATCTTACAAGTGATGCACCTTAGATTTGATGAGAGAAGTAAGTGGGGTTCATCTGAAATTTAGAAGAAAATGTGTATGAGACTGTTCTGATACCCTCTAGTCACACTCAGTATCACTTCTCGTGGTAGCTCTATTCTCTGAATTTTCTCGGTCTTTAATAATAAGAATAATATCTTGTAAGTGTGCCATTGAAGTTTCTCGTCTGCTTCATTGCTCTATGAAGATGGTGTGATGATGTTAATTGGGAAAAGGAGTTAAAGCTCCATTTTTATAAGCAGAATATAGAACACCTATGAAGTCTTCATGGCATTTAAAATAGAATTTTAAAAATCTTATAGGATTCAGGATACTTTTACTCACTGAGGAGTTTTTATATTTTGCAAGCTGTGTGATTTTTGTAATCTTCTGTAGTCAAAAAATATTCAACTGAGTTAAAATATTAAGCTGATATGAGATAGAAAGGTTGGGTTCATTGTAAAAGAGTCTTCAGTTGAATAAATTGAGTAGTAGTTAAACTCAGAAAGCAAAAGCTCTGAGCTGTATGTTTCTAGCTGGAGTCTCAGTTTTTGTTTTGTTTTTTAATAAGGCATAGTTTCCCATGCAGTAACATATGGTTTCAATATTTGAGCATTCTCAGCCATTTTCCCCATATGTTTATTGTAATCAACTAACCACACATGGCCAAATTCTGCCCTTAGATGAATGTGGAGAATGCTCACTGGGGTCGAGAAAAGCAAGCACACTTCATGCAACAACCTAGGTGTACAAACCAGATTTCTGTTGACATTTGCACAACAATGAATAGTGCAAATGAATGGTTATTAATACATTTTTAGAAGTGACTCTGATTGCAGAAGTGCTTTTATTCTGAGAATGTCTGAGATTAGCTGTTTGACAAAGGAATTATTGAAAGACTTGGGGAAAATTAAAGTTAAGGATGTTCATTGGGTATGGGGATAGGGAGGAGCATCCAACATTGTTTGGGGTGTGGCACGTCAGAGATATCCAAGGCATTATTCACTTACTTCACTCATTCCACAAGTCAGCACTCTTTGAAGCACTGACTAGACGTTGTCTACTCTCATTGAGTTCCCATTCTGTGGGATGTCATACGGGCAATGAACAAGTAAACACATAAATAAACCAAGAAATTTATGTAAGTCCAACTAAGGAGATAAAACAGGATACTATTACTGGGAATGATGGGAATATTTTTAGTAGGATACTTAGAGAAAGTCCTCTCTGTCTAGAGGTGATATTTGACCTGAGACCACAATGGCAAGAAGGAGCCAGCCATGTGAAATTGGGAGTAGAAGTAAGAATTTACTAGACAAGAGGAGGCCCCTAAGGCTTGGACAATCTGATGGTTTTGGAAAAAGGTGGGATTGCATGTACAGACCAGATCATGCAGGTTTGGATAGACTGTCGTAAATTTTGTGACTATTACTCTAACCACAGTGGAGTGTTTTGGGCAAAAGAGTGAAGCAAGTTGTTTTATTTAAACATTTATACCATTACAACTGATTTGCCCAGTGAATGATGACATTAATTTTTTAGGATAGTAAAGTATAAAAAATTCTACTATTTGTTGGGAATGAAAGTTGTGACACTGGCAGGAACATTTCAACATGTTAAAGTTCTGGGACATAATTTTGATTTTCTGCGTTATAATTTCTTTAGGCATAGAGTCCTTGTCTATCAACAGATAAACTTCTTTTTAAGATTTTATTTACTTATTTATTTATTTCCATTTCTGCTAAGATAATGATAAAAGTAAAATCACAGAAAAAAGCTAAACATCTGAAAATATTTAAGAAATATTTGCAGACAAGATTTATTTTCTAGACAATTGCTGTGTATTTTCAGCTTTTAAGGTCATTACTACCTTCCACAGCACTTTCAAATAGTTATATATGTTCAGTGACATAGAGATTTATATTAAATAAAGATAGTCTTGCTACAGAAAAATGTAATCTGATAAATGTAGGATGATTGAACGTTGCGGATTTTGAAAGTGCATGGATTTTCTAACTTAATTTGTAGGTGAATACAGGGATTCCCTATTTATTGGCTGTATCAATAAAATAGACTAATTTATGCTGTGTTAACAACCAATCCCAAATTTCAGTGGCTCAGAACAACAAAACTCATTTCTCCCTTATGTTCCATGTGGTTGGCAGGAAAGTTTTGCTTTCCATGGTCACTTGACAATCCAGGTTCAAGGAGGTGCCATGATTTTTCCTTTTATTTATTTTTTCTTTTTCAATCTTTTTGAGCTAAAAATTATACAATATTGAATTCACTGTGTAAAGTGTGCAAATGAATGGTGTTTAGTATATTTTCCGTGTTGTACAACCATCAGCACTATCTTATTACAACTACCCCTAACACATGTACTACATCTGTTAACAGTAACTCCTAACTAACTATAGTTTCTCTCACCCCTGAGCAAACATTAATCTACTTTTTGTTTTTATAGATTTGCTTATTCTGGAAATTTTATTTAAGTAGAATCATACCATCATTAATCTTTTGAGACTGGCTCCTTTCACTGGCATATAATATTTTTAAGTTTCTTCCATTTTGTGGCATGAAGCACGCATCTTTCCTTTTTATTGCCAAATAATATTCCACTGTAAGGATATACCACATTTGTTTATCCATTCATCATTTGGTGGACCTTTGGATTGTTTCTACTTTTTGGATATTATGAATAATCTTGCTATGAACATTTGTCTACGAGCTTTTACGTGAACATGTTTTAAATTATCTTAGGTGCAGATGTACAAGTGGAATAGCTGTGATGTATGGTAACACTCTATATTTAGCTCTTTGAGGAATTGCCAAAGCTGTTTTCCACAGCTGCATCATTTTATATTTCTACCAGCAATGTGTATGGTTACAGTTTCTCCACATCCACACCAACATTTGTTATTTTTGATCTCTTTCTCTCTTTCTTTTTAACGGACATCCAATTGGTATGAAGTGGCATATTGCTGTGGTTTTGATTTGCATGTCCCAAATGATGAATAATGATGGGCATCTTATGTGTTTTTTTGCTATTTGTATAACTTCATTAGGGTAATGGTCTATTCAAGTCTTTTGGCAGTTTTGTATTTCTCTTTTTGTTATAAGAATTATTTTTATATTCTAGATAACTAGATCCTTATCAGAGATATGATTTGCAAGTATTTTCATCAATTCTGTGGCTGCCTTTTTTTTAATTGATCTTCTGAAGTAAAATATTTTTTATGTCTATATATATGTCTACATATAAAAGTTCAATTTATTTTTTATTTGTTGCTTTTGCTTTTGGGATTATATCTAAGAAGCACTGGATAAATCCAAGGTCATATGGATTTATATCTATGAGTCCTTCTAAGGTTTTTATCATATTGGCTCTTATATTTATGTTTGTGATCCTTTCTGAGTTCATTTGTATACATTGTGTGAGAAGTTTAAATTCATTTTTTTAAATGTGAATATCCACTTTTTCCGAAACTATTTGTTGAAAATATTCTACTTTTCCACTGAATGCTCTTGGTACCTCTGTCAAAAATTGATTGACCACAAAAAATTGATTGACCATAGATGAATGGGTTTATTTCTCAACTCTCAATATTATTCCCTTGATCTGTATATTTAGTCTTGTGCCAGTACCATGTTGTATTAATTACTACAGCTTTGTAGTAAGTTTTAAAATAGAAGAATGTGAATCCTCTGAATTTATTATTCAAGATTGCTTTTGCTATCTGAACTCCCTCTCATTTCATTATAAATTTTAGAGTCAGTTTGTCCTGTTCTGCAAAATATCAACCTGGAATTTTGATAGGGATTACACTGAATCTCTACATCAATTTGGGGAATATCGCCATCTTAATGATATTAAATTTTTTAACCCACTAACAAGGGATAGCTTTCCATTTATTTAAATCTTCTCATTTAAAAATGTTTTATAGTTTTCAGCATACCAGTCTTACCCTTCTTTGGCCAAATTTTTCTTCTAAGTATATTTTGCCTTTGATACTATTAAAGATAGAATTATTTTCTTAATTTCGCTTTCAAGTTGTTGATGGCTAATATATAGAAATACAGTCAAAATTTTGTATACACATTTTGTAACTTGTAAAGTTGCTGAACTTATTTGCCAGCTCTGAGTGTGTGTGTGTGTATTCTTCAGTGTTTTTAATTTTTTTAAATGTTTTATTTTTTAATTACAGTATAACTAAATTATGGAGTTATATTAGTTTCAGGTATTTAATATAGTAATTCAACAATTAGTGTACTATTAATTCCCTTCCCCCAATTTACACATCCTTCTACCCATTTCCCCTCTGGTACCCATCAGTTTATTTTCTATATTTAAGAGTATTGTGGTTTTTTGCTTGTCTCTTTTTTCCTTTGATCTTTCATCGTGTTTCTTAAATTCCACATAGGAGTGAAATCATATGGTATTTGTCTTTCTCTGACAGAATTACTTCTCTTAGCTTCATACCCTCTAGATCTATCCATGTTGTTGTACATGGCAAGATTTCATTCTTTTTTTTTTTAAGAGCTGAGTAATATTCCATTGTGTATATATCCACATCTTCTTTATCTATTTATCTATAGATGTGCACTTGGGTTGCTTCCATATTTTGACTATGTTAAGTAATGCTGCAATGAACATAGAGGTGCATATAACTTCTCAAGTAAGCGTTTTGTATCTTTAGATTAATACCCATTAGTGGAATTACTGGATCATATAGTAGTTCTATTTTTAATTTTTGAGGGCTCTCAATGCTGTCTTCCTCAGTGACTGTACCAGTTTGCATTCCCACCAATAGTTCACAAGGGTTCCTTTCTCTCCACAGCCTCGCCAACATTTGTTTCTATCTTTCCTCTCTTTCTTTCTTTTCTTCCTCTCTCTCTTTTTTAAAGGTTTTATTTATTTATATGACACAGAGAGGGAGTGAGAGAGAGAACACAAGAAGGGTGAGTGGCAGGCAGAGGGAGAGGGAGAAGCAGGTCCCCCACTGAGCAGGGAGCCTGACATAGGGCTTAATCTCAGAATCCCAGGATGATGACCTGAGCTGAAGACAGACACAACTAAGCCACCCAGGTGCCCTGCCAATACTTATTTCTTATGTTTTTTATTTTAGCCATTACAGCAAATGAAGTGATATCTCATTGTGGTTTTGATTTTCACTTCCCTGATGATATGTAATGCTGAGTATCTTTTCATGTGTCTATTGGTATGTCTTCTTTGGAAAATGCCTATTCATGTCTTCTGCTCCTTTTTAATTGGATTATGTGGGATACATTGGGGTTGAATTATATAAATTTTTTATTTATTTTGGGTACTAATCCATCTTAGGTTTTTTATATATGAGGTTATGCCATCTGCAAGTAGATAGTTTTAGTTCTTTCTTTCTAACCTGGGTGATTTTCTTTCTTTCTCTAACCTAAATGCCCTAGACAGAAGTCCTGTATGGTGTCGAAAGAAGTGAAGAAAATAGATAGTGCTTGTCTGGGTCCTCACCTTAGAGGGAAAGTTTACAGTCCTTTACCATTAAGTATGATGTTAGCTGCGGGCGTTTCATAGGTGCATTTTATCAGGTTGAGGATGTTTCTTTGCATTCCTTATTCTAAATGAGTGCTGGGTTTTGTCAAATGTTTTCTCTGTGTCTATGGAGATGATTGTGTGTGTGTGTGTGTGTGTGTGTGTGTGTGTATTAATTCTTTTAATATGGTATATAATATTTATTAATTTTAGTGTATTCAACAAATTTGCATTCCTGGGATACATCCCACTTGGTAATGTTAGCATCATCCTTTTTACATACTGCTGAATTCAACTTGTTAGTATTTATCTATATTCATAAAAATATTGATTTGTAGTTTTCTTGTGAGATCTTTCACTTTAAAATCAGGATAACACTGGCCCCATTGAGTGAGTTAAGACATATTTTTTGCCTCAGCTTTTTGGAGGAGTTTGTAAAGGATTGATGTCAATTCTTTTAAATTTTGGTTATAATACACTGGTGAAGTTATCTGGCTCTGGGTTATTTTGTTTTTCTTTTTAATTTTTTGGTTAGTAGGTTTTTGATTACTAACTTTATCTTTTTGTTTATAATAGTTCTATGCAGATTTTCTATTTCTCTTGATTTCTCCTTAAATCAATTTTGATAGGTTGTGTGTTTCTAAGAATTTGTGCATTTCATCCAGGTTACCTGATTTGTTGAAATACAATTATTCATAGTAGTTTCTTATAGCCATTTTTATTTCTGTAAAGTGAGAAGTAATGTCACCACTGTCATTTCTGATTTTAGTAGTCTTCTCTCTTTGTTCTTTGTAAGTATATTCATAAGTCTGTCTATTTATTTTCATTGGTTTTTCTATTCCTTAATTTCTTATTTCAGTTATTTCCAATCTTTATTATTCCTTCCTTCTCCTTGCTTTGGGTTTAGTTTTCTCCACTTTTTCTAGTTTCCTAAGATGGAAGATTGATTTGCAATCTTTCTCTTTTATTAAAGTAAGCATAGCTATTTTTCTTTAAAGACTGCATTTATAAGTTTTGCATCTCATAAGTCTTGGTATTTTTGGTATTTTCTCAACTATTTTCTAATTTCACTTGTGATTTCTTTGACTCATTTGTTATTTAGGAGCATGTTATTTAATTTCCACATATTTGTGAATTCTTCATTTTTCATTCTGTTATGATTTTTAGTTTCATTTAATCAGGATTATAAAATATATTTTTATATTTTCAATCATACCACATTTATTGAAATTTTTTTTTTTTTTTTTTGCCTAATACATTGTCATTTCTGGAGAATGCTCATGTGCTTTTGAGAAGAATGTGAATTCTGGTCTTTTTGGAAAGAATGTTCTATAGGTGTCTACTTGTCCATACAGTTAGATCTATTTGGTTTACACTGTTAGGTCTATTTGTCTTAGTACTGTTCAAGCCCTTTATTGGCTCATTGATCTTCTGCCAAGTTCTAATTTTTTTTTTTTTGAAAGTAGGATGTTGACATCTCCCACTGTTGTTATCAACCTATTTTCCCTTCAAATCTGTCAGTTTTTGCTTTGAGTATTTTGGAGTTTTGGTATTAGGTACATATATATTTATAATTATATCTTCTTCATAGATTGACCCTTATATCATTATATAATTACTTCCTTGTCACTATTAAAATTTTTGGTCTTAACATCTATTTTGTCTTTTATTTATATAGACACTCCAGCTTTCTTTTGATTACAGTTTTCATGGAATATCTTTTTCCAAAAATCCTTTTATTTTCAACTTATTTTATTGTACCATTTTAATTCTTTTGTAATATCTTTTAATATGTATTGCTGGTTATTTCCTTTTTGTTGCACTAGTGATTTCAATAAACATTTTAATTTGCAATAATCTAGTTCAGATTAATACTAATTTAATTTCAGTAGTATAAAAGTATTTTGCTACTCTATGTTTCTGTTCTCCCCCACTTTTAAGCTCTTATTGTCACATGTTATCTCTTTATATATTTTGTGTCCAAGAAGACAGATATGTAATTATTATCTATGCTATCAAATCTGGGAAGTTTTCAGACATTATTTTTTCCAAATATTCTATTTACCCATTTTCTTTATCTCTCCTTTTCTGGGAAGTGAATTGTGTTTATTTTTATGCTTTATGATATCCCATGGGTCTCTTTGACTCAATTCATTTTTAGAAATTCTTCTTTGTTCCTCAAACAGCAGAATTTCAACAGACCTATCTTCAAGTTCATTGATTCTTTTTTCTGCTGGTTTGAATCTGTTATTCAACCTCTCTAGTGAATTTTTCATTTCACTTATATGTTTTAACTCTAGAAATGCTATCTATAAATATTCATATATGTACATATACTTAACATATATTTTTAATATAAAAAGTTACATAAATCTGTAGCTACTAAAAGAGTTCTCATATTCCCTTTTTTAATGTCTGTATCTCTAATTCAGGTGATCAATTAAAATTGCTTATTATGTAAAAGCTTCCCTCTAAACATCATATTTATTGTATTTCCTTCTTATATATATACCATGTTTTGTTATTGCTCACTGTGATGATTCAGCAATGAAGGAAGAGAGTTCTTAAATGATAAGTTTTAAATGTCAGCCTAGTAGTTATTAGGGATACTGGCAAGTCTTATACAATAGAGATCTTAAAAGGGGTCAAAGAAGCAAGATTTGTGAAGCTTATATCTAGACCCCTGGCAAAACTCTGTCCAGCTGACATCACTACCATCCTACATTTTCTTTATTTGGTCCCTCTGCCCTGTGAAAGTAGATTGACAAAAGCTTATTTGAAAGGAAGGATAAAAATGAAGGTGGTGTCTGCTGTAGTTTCTCTGTCAGTGTCATTATAGGCAAGAAAACATATTCTCTACTGTCTATATCTCTAGTCAAGTATCTTGACTTATCCATTGTAGCCCACTTCCCAGCTCCATCTTTTGCTTTTTTGTCCTAGTTAATGAAGAGAATAAAACATAGGCACTGGCTCTGAAAAGGCAGAGTATTGAATAGAGGGATTTTATTTGAGTCTTCTTTTCTCTTCATCATCATTACATGTGATTGTAAGACCTTTTTCATTAATTAGTGCCATTAATTAGACCATGAAAGGAAAGTAAATATCCCATTTCTAAAGATTTGGGGAAGATAAATTCCAAATTTATTTTTAATTTTCTTTTATTGTTTCATCCTTTAACATGGAAAGCAAAAGCTAACTCCTGCTTTTATTTTTCTTAGGAAAAAATAATTCAAAGGAACATCAGTTCTACAAAGGAGCCAGCCATCATTTCCATGGTTTCTTCAACATATGTTTTTTCCACTAATACTGATGGTTCAATATTTTGCTGTCACAAAGCAGCATAAATAAGTCTGTTGACAATTCTATTGAAAGACTTCCAGAGTACAAGAGTAAAACCTAGCTAATTTAGTACACCTTTGTGGGTGCCACACCTGTCTTGAGCATATAGTTAGTAAATTACTCAGACTCTGTACTTCCTTGCCCTCAAATTTGAATACAGATGAGGTGTGTTTATGTGTGTGAGGATTTTAAATTTTTGTTTTGTTTTGTTTTTAAGTAGGCTCCATGTCCAAAATGGGGCTTGATTTCACTACCCTGAGATTAAGAGTTGCATGTTATACCAACTGAGTTAGCCAGTTGACCGTGTGTATATGTGATTTATTAAAGAAATTCCTGCCTTGATGAGTGAAATTTAAAAAGAAAGGAAGAAAGAATGAACAAACACAGCCTAGGACACCTCACAATCCATTATGGAAACATTTTTATTAAAACTGGTATGAGAGTTTCTGTGCCACAAGAGTCCAAGCTCAGGCAGGACCAACTGTCCTATAGTATGACTCCAGCATGAAGCACTGAAGTTGTATTTCAGTTTTTTATAGAAAACCTTGGGGTTCAATAGTTTTCAGAGTCCACACAAATTCTTGAAGTAGGAACCTCAGTACTGATGGGTACAGGTATACTCATGTCATAAGACATAGGAAAGTTTATTAAAAAGTCCACTGAGAGAGAACAAATTCTTCCCCAAAACTATACTAAATCAAAAGTTGATGTGTTATGAAGCACCTAGGGACTCCCACATGGTAGTGATGATTGCCAAGGTTTATGTGAGCCTGACATAATGAACATAAGAGAATTAATCCTGTAGACATGACAGAAAGCCTGCATAACTTTCTTTGGTACATAGTATGATACTTTGTACACAATGGACATTAATTGAATATTGTGCTTGACTACAAAAGAAATTGAAATACAGTGAAGAATAAGATGAGACAAGATAATGAGATTTTCCTTTTTATCTCTTTAGCCATAACAAAATCTTTATCAGTCTTGCTATGCCAGACTTTATAATAATGTTTTCATATATTTTAAAGATAGAACCACATTAAACATTTGTATTTAAGGAATAAACAAGAGAAAATAGCCAGGCAAATTTCCAAGGAAGAAATGACCAAAGTTTGAGAAAAGAGTAGTGTTCAAACAAGCCAAGGGGTAGGGTAAGGAGAAGGCAGGGTTGAGAAATACTTTTTAAGAACAATGAATTCTTTCTAGTGTCAACTTATATTGAGGTTAAATAAGAGAATGACTGAAACTTATCCATGTGCAACACTTTTGGCAGTGATTTTGGTGGAGTGACACATGGATAGCAGGAGAGAGAGGAGAAATAATTCAGGGTAGATATCTGTTGGAGGTCAGCAAGCTGAAAGAGTTGACTGTCAATAGTTTCTATTTGCCCTGCTGAATGGGTGGAAAGGTTATTTCCTAGGAGTGATGGATTGGGTTTATGGAATATGTTTTGGAAAGATGGGACTGAGTTTGAAATAGTTGCTTTGAAGAATGAGTGAGGCAGCTGACTGAGCTGGGAAGCCCTATGGACCTCACTGGGGCTGCAGACCATGACCATAGAGAGTCACAGATATTTCAGTGGAGATCCAGGAACTGCTGTGAATTGTCCTGTTAAACTCCTGAAGACAAGGACTATATCTGAGTTTTCTACCCTCCTCAGATAACACAATTCCTGAACTCTACATACAGATGTACCTCAAAGATACCATGGTTGGTTGGTTCCAGACCACCACAATAAAGCAAATATCACAACAGGGTGAGCAAAGTGAACTTTTTGGCTTCCTAGTGCATATAAAAGTAATGTTTGCCCTACACTGTGATGTATTAAGTGTACACTAGCATTATGACAAAAAAAAAAAAACCCAAAACCCCAATGTACCCACTTAATTAAAAAGTACTTCAGGGATGCCTTGGTGGCTCAGTCAGTTAAGTGTCTGCCTTCAGCTCAGGTCACAATCCCAGGGTACAGGGACTTAGTCCCACATTCAGCTCCTAGCTCAGCAGGGAGACTGCTTCTCCCTCCGCCTGCCGCTCCACCTTTTTGTGCGTGCTTTCTCTCTTACTCCCTCTCTCTCTCCCTCCCCTTCTCTCTGTCTCCTCTCCTGACAAATAAATAAATAAAATCTTTAAAAAAAAAAAAAAAAGTATTTCAGTGCTAAAAAAGTGCTCCCCATCATCTGAGCTTTCAGTAAGACATAATCATTGATCATGGATCAATAATTATAACAATAATGGAAAATAAAGAAAAACATAACAATAATGAAAAATTTGGAAATCTTGCAAAAATTACCAAAATGTGACTCAGAGATATGAAGTGAACAAATGCTGTTGGAAAAATGTTGCCAATAGGCATTTATTTATTTATTTATTTTAAAGATTTTATTTATTTACTTGACAGACAGAGATAACAACAAGTACACAGAGAGGCAGGCAGAGAGAGGGGGAAGCAGGCTCCCTGCTGAGCAGAGAGCCCAACATGGGGTTTGATCCCAGGACCCTAAGATCATGACCTGAGCTGAAAGCAGTGGCTTAACCCACTGAGCCATGCAGGCACCCCCCAATAGCTTACTTGATGCAGAGCTGCCACAAACCTTAAAGAACAAAAACACGACCAAAACCCAACACAGTATCTGTGAAGTACAGTAAAGCAAAGTACAATAAAACAAGTATGCCTGTAATTATCTATAATTATTTCTTGTATGACAATACTGACCTTTGTCACAGAATGACAACAACAATTATTGACTTATATTCAAGGGCATCAACAGATACATAAGTTTTGCGTTATTGGACTCTGCCAGTCGTAGCCCCAAACTCTCATGCAGTTGTTCTTCCTTCTAAGTCTTTGTGGCCCAACCCTTTTTCCTGGTCAAGTGATGATAATTATGGATTCCTAATCATCCATCAAATTGAGCAACTGCAAAACCTTTTCAGTGGAGATTCTTGATAACTTAGCTAAATTTGGAAATCACCCAAGAAAGAGAACAGCCTACTTGTATAATAAACTTATTTCTTGATCCTCCTTTATAAAGTTTATTTTTCATCACAACAATATACTATTTATTATTGGCAATTAGAAATTCAGTTTCAGTTCAGAAAATTAATCTTTGGTGCTAGATGATAAATAATATTAGAACTCTCTATCTCATGCCAACCAAATGGAAAAGCATCCTATTTGCTCTGACCCATGAAACTCTAGACAGTGTTAATTTACAACTAAAACTTGAATTAAAAATCTCAACTGGTTTAATGGCATGATTAAAAATACTGTCTTTCATTGTCTCTATTCCCTTAATGCCTCCTGTTGATGATATTTTCCCCCCTGTGTGAGTAGAAGTAAGCAATGATGATTATAGAAGAGAAGAGGAGTCAGGGCTTGTATTCTGTATAGACTCACGGGAAGAAATCAACTTGAATGCATGATGGCCAATCTCAGCCATGTCATAGGACAGCTGGGACAAGGCACATTTCACATCAATTCAAAATAATCTCTGTGCTTTTCAATTCATTTTAGCTATATTAAAGGAGGGGACAGGCTGGGACACAGAAGCTCATATAGCTAATAGCTTTCAAATTGAGACTATCTGGGATGTATATCAGTCCTTCATTCTAAATTGTGCAGACGCTGGTCTTCACTTAAAAAGTACACCAAAAAAATTGCCTGATCATAGCCATGTTTTAAGATCTTTAATGCTTGTCTATGATTAGGGGTAAAATGGCTTAAATTTTTTTTTTTTTTATAGAAATTCTGGCTTTTCTGTGAAGATCAGCCTTTTCCTAAGCTGCATGGACTTCAAATATTCTGCTGGCAGTGTCCGCACAAGAGGCTGCTAGCTTCAGTCTGCCACAGGCCCTGGGATTCTACAGGGTCTAGAATCCTATGGTGTATGTCTATTCATTTCAAATAGTTTTCAAAAATAGAAAAATGTGAGAGGATGAATGCTTAATATTAAATGAAAGGGATCTCGGGCTACAAAGCACACATTCTGCCTCTGTCGTATGGAATCATAATTTTGAGGTTGAAATTTATATTCTTAATGTGATTTCAAAGTGGAACATAGCTTTTAAAACAGTAAAACAATAAAGGAGGCCATGCATAGCGTACAGATAGCTCTGTGCTGGTAATGCCTGTGCCGACGGTGTCAGAGTTCTCCATGCACAGGTTACTTTTAAAACCAGTCAGGATGGAAGATAGGTATTAAAACGCTTGAACCATACTCTGAGAAAATGGGGAGTGAGCCAGAGAGATCCTTGTGAGTTTTGCCTCAACACTTCCAATATTGAGACTGATGTGCTCATTTTGTTTCTGCCTGGGTTCTCCAGGCACACTGTCCCGTTAATTGTGCCCCACAACTCCAGGAGGTCATTAACAATATGCAAAATCTTTGTTTATATTGCCTTCGGTTTGCATTTATTCTATACATCTTTAGGGCTTCAGTAATTACAAAAGACAAAAACTCAAAAAGTCCAACAAAAAAATCTCCTTAAGAATCACAGCAATGAGATGGAATTAGGACTTGGTAGTACCCTGAACCCATTTAATAGAATTTGGTGCTTACGACTAGAGTCACCAAGTGTTTTCCTTTGCAACTGCAGGAGCGAAGGCCATTCATGACTCCTAGCTTCTACATAGGCCTCTTCCAAAATGTAAATGAAAAGTTGTAGCACATGGTTCTCCAGCATGATGCTTACCTCACAAGTGAGAGGTGATTTGGGGAATCTATTACGTCAGCTTTCACATTCCTTACCTTGGCGATATTTTCAACTGCAAAAATTTCTAATTTAGGTTATTAAGTATCTGACAAATCTGAATATCCACCTGCGTTGTATATCCTATTTTAGCATGATCCAATTATACAAAGAGACAGATGTAGAATACTTTTATTTTAGGATCAATTATACCCTATGGATAAATGAAAATGACATCATACCTTATTATTATCATTAATAAACTTTTCATTTGGTGGGAAACGTCCTTCATTTTTCTGCAAGGCTCAAGATTTTTCTTACCAATATGTGTCCCATGTCTTTCAGGAAACGACAAATAAATAACAAGTGAAACAGTTGACACTACAACTTCTACCATCCTCTCCTGCCACCCGGCCCCTTCCCCTCATACCGCCCCCCCCAACCCCCAACAAAAACAACAGAAAATTATTTGAACTGGTCAGGAAGAGTTGGATGTGATTAATCACCTTTCTGGTGTGTTCGCTCCCCTTCATTTTATGATGAAGATTTCTGACTCAAGCAAAAGACAGTATATCAAAGTTTAAATATGGGTAATAAAACAGTACAGGAGATATTCTGTGACCACTTAGATCTGAAAGCATTTTTGTGAAAAAGGTTTGTTTTCTTTGGCAGCCGTCCATGACCTCCTACTGTTGACAAAACTAGCAGCCTGTCCTGTCTGGGGGGTGGCTGCGGCAGAAGCCACTGGCTGGGAGCGCTTACAGGATTTATCTCTAAATTAATATTTTCATCGAACACACTCACGATATACCTTACATAATCTTTAAATTATAGGAAAACGCTGGGAGGGTGTTCTGCGAGTCACCAGCTGAAGTCACGCTGGAGATTTATGGCTCTCTGCAGTCGACATTTGTGACTGACCTACAGCGCACCAGGGCTGCTATTTCCCTTTCCTGATTCATGATAAGTGCAGCTGCCTCCAAATAAGCCTCCCGAGCCCATTAATGCTCAGGCCATTCCCTTATGGTAAATACGCCCATCCCCGGTCTCACTTTCTAACGTTCAGCTGCGCCAAAGTTGAATAGAAAATCAGGTTGCCTTTTCCTGCTTGAAACGCTTTGCCAAGTGCCCTGCCACGAAAATGTGGGTGCTCCAAAGCCCAGCTTACCTCTGGCTCTAATTAAGGAGCTACTTTCCAATATAGTTGACTCCCAGAAAAGAGCAAAATGGTTTTCCCTTTGCAACATGGGTTTTAAGGTCCTGCACTGCGATGCCTTCGTGTTTCGCTGCCAGCACCATAGCTAATTAACAAAATTGCATAAAGATTGATATGAAGGTAAATATTAAAGGCACAGAAGGGAAAGGAAAGCAAATTATTTAAAATGTCAGAAAAGCCAAGACATTCATCTTCCCGGCCGCGATTTGTTTTTCATTAATAAAATATACATTGTTTTTCGCTCGGAAAAGTTATTAGTGGCAACACGGTCTGCTCGAAGCTTTGTCTCTTCTGAAATGAAGTCTTTGTTTAGACATGGGTGATGAGGGTTTTGTGCCATTGTCTAATCTGTCAGATTAGATGAGCAAGTGTATTTAGGGGTGCAAAGATGTGCAGCCACACCTGCTGTGCAAAGCTGTGAATTCACAACTCTTCTGACTATTAAAATGTGTTATCCTGGGAGCTCTTTTGTTGTAATGGAACTGTTGGTGGTTGTGTGTTTGAAGTGGCGCAAGTGTCAGGCCTTATTACAATCATAATAATCACTCCAAAAATAACCTCATAGCTCCACCGTTTAATGTTAATGTGCAAAAAATTAAAGGCTAAGCACCTAATAGATTTGAAGACGGTAAATGGGTTTTGCACTCAAAATTTTCTAAGCAAAACCAAAAGTCCATTAATGCAATAATATTCACAGTCCAGAAAAACTGTAGCCATTTGACAGAGAGTTTGGAAATAATACAGGAAGCAAACAAAGGCTACACAACAAAAAGTGAAGCCAATATTGTGAGGATGAAATTGTTGTCGGGAAAAGGATATTAAAAGTGTTCCTCAAAGAATGCTAATTATTGTTTCTTTATTTGTTGATGTTTGTGCTTTTCATATGAACATATCATGGTATTTTATTCCCTCAACTAAATATTGGATTATGCCTAAGCACTGTGTTTTCTACCTATCCTGATTATATTGACCACTTTTTTTTTCCTTGCAATTAATTCCTATTCTTTTACTTTGCTGAAACGTAGCTGCATTTAATAATCTTAAAACAAAGCAAGGAAATAGAACTGCCTCATTTATTAACTCACTGTGCAGTTTCTTAAACCTACTTTCCCCCCTAATTTATATTTCTGATATTGGTTTTATTTATTGATTTTTTTGAGGATTAGTGTTCTTTAAATTTTTTGAGTGTCTAATTAATCCATAGGACTTTCTTCCATATAAGTTAGCAGGATGTTTGCTAAAGAATGAGAAATTATTTTTTCCCCCATAATCTAAAAAGACAAGGAAAAAAGGAAAGAACAGAATGCTAAGCCTCTGTTGTTACTTTTCTAACACTAAGCAGCTTGTGGCGGGTTTAATAGACCCTAATCTAGAGAGGCCTTTTTAGGGACCTTAGACCTGGATGGCCTCATTAATTCACATGGTACGTGACAGTTCAGAGGTGTCCTAAACCAGCCATTACCTGCATAAACAGGTTCTGATGCCAGCGTGGCACGTACACTGTCCTCAGATCAGAATTTCTCGTCCTTGATAGCTATGATTAGACAAAACCTCTGTCATACGAGATTATTTCCTTTTTTTTTTGTCTCTGTAAATACTAATGAAGTCTGACCACGAGGTAGCGTCCGGTACCTTCCGAAATAGATTTTTAAGTATCTGTAATGCTATCCTAAGAGAAGATTGTGCCAACTGAACAGAGAAAAGGTAGTGGCTTAAAATAATTGAAAGATATTGGCCTTTGTCAACTCTCCCAAAATTGTCATTTTACTGAGACTCGGGCCTCCAGTTAGGTTGTCCTCATTTGACAATCGTCACAGTGCTGAGACCTGGATTTCATATTGTGTAACATCTGGATTGTCCTCCAGATGTAACGGGGTGACAGCTTCCCACATGCTTTGAAAAGAGGCAGCCACACACTGACAGTTCCTCATCATTCAGAACAAGGGAGAAAAAAAAAAAATGAAATGGAAGAAAGATTTTCCTCCTGACTCTTAATTTAGGCTAATCTATGTAAAATACATTATCTAATAGCAACCAGCACAAGAGCGGTTTTCTGGCACAATTGCAAATTGCAGCTGGTCTGAATTATAGCAAGAAATATTTTACCTTGTGATAGAGAAGGGAAAAAGTTTTTACCAAAGGCCAAACTATGTAATAAAGGAAATTAAGAGTAATTGAAGATTTGATTTAATTTAATTAACTTTGTAATAATCTTAAATTACTTCTCTTTTTTATCCTTATATAAATGCCCACTGAAGACATTGAATATGAAAATGCTAAAATAATACATAAACCTAGTATTTTAATTAAATCAGTGCCAGACTAATTTCCAGCTCTTACTTGTTGAAAGAAGTCTTCTTAATAACAGGATTGTTCATCTTAAGGCTTTATAAAAGGATAAAAAAATATGCAAATATGTGAAAATTAATATCTACATATGTATTTTTTTCCTTTTAAGTGTGCTGAGATCTTCTACAAACCTTTAATATTTACCTTTGCTCTCAGTTCCCTCAACTGTATTGGTGTTTATATCACTTATATTTTCCTCAGAACCCTGTGCCCCTGTTTTCCAGGCTGGGTTTGATCTGGAGAGGCAAAATATTGATGCTTGCTTAAAACTTTCCTGCACAGAAGGCATTTAAAGCGAGGCGGATTCAAAAGATTGGTTTCCATTTCCTGAAATTAATGAAAGTCACTGTATGCAGTGGATCTTCAGGAGAGAAAATACATTACTTTATGGAAGATTTTTTTTTAAATGTTATGCAGACGTCTCTTGCTCTGCAGTGTCTCCACACCAGCTAAAAAGATTCAATAGTCTGACTTACACTTTTACGTGCTGGATTAGTCTTTATATTTGTTTTGATAGAAAAGCAGGCAACAGCCTATTTCATGGACAATAAATTCAAGATAGTAATGACGAGATAGTATTGCCTCAGTTAAGTGCACCCAGATTGGAAGGTCACATATTTGACCTCGATCTAGTATGGTCCTTAATGAATCTATATACTTGATTAGAGTTACTGTCCTTTTATGGCTCAAAATAGCTTTGCATGGAAAACTAGCTCATTTTAAGTAGAGTTGAGAGAATCATTTTGCTTCCAACGAATCTCTGAAACTTTTCCGAGGACTTTTAAGTGCTTGCTTTAAAATTTTAACTTCCCAGGAAACCATCCTTCTCCTTGCTAATTTTGGTTTTGTTTTACAACCTTCACTGCATGGGAAGGAAGTACTTTTCTATCACATTGTAAAGGTCTGAAAAAATGTGGGTTTTTCAAATAATCAGCAGAATTACTGAGATATTGCATGAAAGCCCTAGTCTGGGAACTTTTCAGATCTTCCTTACCTACCCCGTTTCTGAGACCGGAACAGAATAATTGATATTGGCATGCCATGTTGAGAGATTAGTGTGAGTAGCAGTAAACAACAAGCAACAAAACAAAACAAAAGCAAAAAACAAGCAGTTAGGATTAGAACTCAGAGCCATTGTGTCTTCTGTCCTGTTTTGTCTGTGCTTTGTTGCTTTTATTCAGTTATTTTTATTTGCATTCTGTCAGCTCCAGAAGGAGTGGAATTTCTTTAGGGTCTGGTTACACAAATCACCATCAATGTTCCAGTTTGCATGCAACGAGCCTCCTTTACTATGCATGGTCTTTCACAGTCTCCCTGCTTCCGTGATGTAGCTCTCTCCTCTGTGCTTCCAACTCCATCTCTCTGTCTCTCTGCTTCTCAGGCTGCATCGCTCACTCTTAATTCAAGAAAGTGATTTCTTACTTCTTGTCACTCTCTTTCCTTCTACCACTCACTCTCAATCTATCAGAACTCATTTCCTGATCCTGTGACTACTCCGGGCTCCTGTTATTCCCTCACTCCATTCCTCTTCCAGAATTATGATCGAAATTCTTTCTCTCTTCTTTCTTTCTTTCTTTATTTTTTAAGTGCAGCTTTCAGAAACTTTTTTTTCCCTTCTTTTTTCTTTTCTACCCCACGGGATTTGGAGAGTAAACAAAATTAGACAATACAATATGAAGTTCACATCACTGTATGCTTCTGAAGAAATAGATATTTTTAGAAAGAATTCACAAGTATGAAATGGTAGGCTCTCATTAATAAATATAATGAAGGTTTTAAATCAAGGATATTTGGAGATGAAAAAATTAACTCTTAGGTGTGAGGTATTAACTCTAAAAACAACAATTAGGATACACATGGACGATTGTGAATATTTCCAGTTGTGTTTCTTATTGTTGGACTCCTATCTGAATCTGCAAAGACCAAAGTACTGGGATTTTACATTTTTTACTGTGTCATTTCATACATTTACGTTGCTTTTATATTACTATTCCTTCATGTTCAGAAATGGGTCGGTCATGTATTCTTTTTTTTTTATATGATTTCAAGTGAATATGTCAACATAACAGTGCCGAAATAGTTAAATCATTCTAACAGTATCAGGAATTTCCTATGTAATTCAACGGTTACAAGATTTTTTTTTAAATAGCATTAATACGTCCCTCAGCCCTTTGCAATGAATACATGATATAGGTCAATCAGTTTTGTCTAAGTTTTAAAGGTAAAACAAAAATGCTACTTAAAAAGGGATTACTGCATCTACTCTAGAACTTCTTTTTTACTGGGGTTACAAACAATGTAAATTTTCAAACACATGCCATCAAAAGTAAGGATCTCAAAAATGACCATTTTAATATTTTAATTCCATATAATTCCAATTTGGAATGGGTATTCTTCAGTAACTGTCAAATGAAGTCTGTCTTAAAACAAAAACAAATAAAAAACCCTCTATTGGCTTAGAGACCTCCAAATACTAATGAAAGTGAAAAACATTAGAAACAAGCAAACACACTTGAGGGAAAGAATAAACCTCACAGTTAAAACTAAATTGAGGACACTGAAGCCATCTTTACCATTTCTGTGTAATTGGTAAATTAGTATTTTTCCCTTGGTAAGATAATGACACATGTATCCTTCTAACAATTACGAGGAAAAAAACAATAATAAAAACCCTGAATGATATCAATGTAATTCAAAAATATAAATGGATTTTCCTTTGCTCCACGTAACTGTTGCATAAGTAGGCCATAAGCTCTGATGTTAGGCAACACCCACGGCTTATTGTAAGCGAGCTCACATTCCCATAGTCCAGCTTCACAGACCCTAATAAACAGAATAAAATGTTTAACATGATGGTAAATCTCAGTTTTCTGTCACTTCTTCTTGAAGTAATTCCATAGCTCAGTATCCTGTGTCTTTTTGCCTGAAGAAGATGAAGTATTTCTTCTTTTTGAATGATATTAATCTATTTCGCTCTCTTAGCAGGATACATTAACCAGGCTGGACTCTGAACACGTTTTTATTTCTTCCCATAGAAAAGACAGCCAGATAGCTCATTAAAATATATCAATGAATAATACCTTCTTCCTTTAAATTAACTAATATCTAAGTTTAATGAAGCTCAGTTTATAGTAATTTTCTGGCTGAAGTGCTCTCCTTTCTGCCTAATTATGTGCACCGTTTTCAGACAACAAGGAGTGTCTTTAACATTAGATAAGAACCTGGGCTTTTATCTCAATCAATAGTCTTTAGCCTTTGAACTCGTGTCAGTGGAAGACCAGTCCGTCACATTCAGTTCTACCTGATCTCTTTTTCTTCTTGATGCATGCTGCCATTTACAAAAGAAACACACACACACACACACACACACATGCACATGCATGCACGCACTCACACATGCTCATACACACCCAGGCACACACCTAAGCTGCAAGCTGCCAAAGTGTTTCGATGATTTGCGTGTCTGTGTGTGTGTATGTGCATGTGTGCACGCATGTGTGGACAGGTTCCTTTATAGCTGTAAAGATGTGTGACTGTAATGATGATGTTAAAATTTTCTTGTTTCCTTTCACTGGGCTTTGTGTATCTCAAAGGAGCCCCATATGGTGCTCTTTGTCCGTGTCATTACCTCGTTACAGCCACTGTCTGCCAGCCAAAGGTAGACCGAGCGCTGCAGCTGTAGACAGCGATACAACTGGAATTGTCTAAGGTCAACAGTGCCGTAATTACTTTAAAATGTCAGCGTACAATAAAATACAACAGTTCATCTGGCAGAAAGCAAATTAGCTTTGACCATAGCGTAATTACCCTTTTCTCAGCACCATTAGAAGAGATCAAATCTCCACATTCAGTGTTTGAGGAAAGGCCATCAGAGTACACTCTACCTGACAAGGATGCACATTTGCCATTTTCAGATGTAATTAATTGTCCCTATAATAGAAATTTTTATATTTGACTCTGGAATTGAAATGTGTAATAACCTAGCTTCTTCATTTTAACCATTTTGATGCTGGAAGGAAAGGTATGTTTTGCCAAGTACAAATAAGTAGTATCAGTATCATCCAGAACATATTTTTCATTTTGATAACAATTAGTTCTCCTGCAGGAAGGATTTTTCTGAAAGGACTTCCACGTGTATTAAGAATGGAGAATGTCTAGATCCTACATCAGAGGAACCGAATTAAGAAATTAACATCATTAAATGCTACTTTTCATAGCTTCTATTTCTTTTTTTGCATGTGTATTTCCTATCTGGCTGGGATAATGTGAAGTGAAGTGGCTCTTAAAGTGACTTATTAAAGGTTGATTTCCACCAACGATCATCATCTTTCCCTCTACTTCACATGCAAGGGCAGTCTAGGTAAAGAGTACCCTCCCCCATCTCCCACAGGATTAATGAGCCATTATGCCAAGAACATCCTCTTTTTTTCAAAGACACTCATCATTAATGGTGGAGGGTACAAATGCACCAATGATATAGTAATTTGATTAACTCAGAAACAAACAGCAAGGAGCTGACCAGTGACAGTCCCTGTAGGGCAAAGACTTTGCTGCTTGTTGACTTTCATTAATATTTAAGGGTGCCAAAGATGCTTTAAGCTGATTTGAAATGACTTAAGGTGTCTGAGCAGCATTTCTCCTTGTGCCTGGTTGAAGATATACATGAGAAACAGCTGTTTTGTATCAGAAGAGCCTTGCACCGTATTGAGGGAATTCTACCACCATAAGGATGTTTACATTTTCTTGATGTTTCATTCACTGTGTTGTGGGCTTCCTCATAGTTTTTCAAATGAAAGCGTGTTCTCTAGAGTTCAAAATTCTCCCCTTTGAGCACAGATTTCCTAAGGGGAAAACTCTCTGTGAAACCAACAAGGAACTTTATAGCTGGCAAGAAAATTCTTAACACAACCCCTTCTTATTGAACCATTGCTAGTTTTAATGTGCTAAAGCCAAAACAATAAACACGCTTTCTGGTAAGATCACTGTAGCATATCATTGATCAGTTTATCTCTTCAGAGCAGAAAATTATGACACATACTGAGCTTTCTACCCAACTGCTGAGTTGCTTTGTTCTTCTTCAATGTCATTTATGACTCAGATCATTTCACAATGTAAGAAAAAAAAATTAGGACAGAGGGATGTTTAAAAAATAAGCAAAATGGTCAAAAAGCCTTTTAAATAAGTGTGAACATTTGGGAAGAAAGAGAAAAAAATTACTTTCTGAGGTCCATCTAGTCCCAGATGAAATCAAGATGTCTATTAATACAGTTACTGGATAATTTGTAGAATTCAGGAAAGTAAATCTTGCAGGGTGAACTTGGAAGGACTGACACTTTTAATTGGCATGACTGAGGCGCCTGGGTGGCTTAGTCAGTTACACTTCCCACTCTTGATTTAGGCTCAGGTCATGATCTCAGGGTCTTGAGTTCAAGCCCCGCAACTGGCTAGGCTCTGTGCTCAGCAGGAAATCTACTTAAGATTCTCTCTCCCTCTATCCCTCTCCCATCTAAAATAAATAATTAAGTATTAATTAATTAATTAATTAATTAATTGGTATGACTGACAAAACTGGAACTTTTAGCCGCTTGTGAATGGCATAAATTAATGCCTTGCTATTATTTTAAAAGAGAAGTGATTTTTCTCTTCCACCTACTGATACTTAGAAGAGTCCTTAGCAGGCTAAAGAGCCTCTGAAATAGTCAGAACTTATATTAGCCCAGAATATAAGGCCTTTGACAGTGTACCACATTCATCTTTATTCACACCTTTTCCCAATACAAACTTACTGTCCAACACTACTCCCCCCCCAACCCCCATGCAACCATGGGTCTCTCTACCTCAGTGTCTAGGATGTTCTCCTACTGTCTGTGACTACTCTAAATAAAATTGGTCTTCCACTGTCTATTTCAGTAGTATATCCACAATGGTGATCTCCTTATCCATTCCACAACTGTATCTTTCCCTTCTGAATATCTAAAAATTTTATCATCTGTTGACATAATACAGCTATTAGATGGTGTTTAGATATTTTTGGTATTCCTCCTTTTATTTCATTTGTGTTAATCTCATTTTAATAATAAAAATGAGTTCTTATGAAGACAGGGATCATGTTTTACTTGCCATTTTTTTTTTTTTAAACCACTGGTGTTCTATATGTTATGTGCACATAAGTATTTTTTTAAATTATTGAATAAATTAATTAATTTGTTCAACAATTTGGGAAATTTGGGACAGATATGAAGGTATCAGCATCTATACAGAATAAGTGACTGTGAATTATACACGGTGAAATTGATTAAGGAAAGCCCAAATGCTAAATTCCTAAATCCAAACAATTCTTGAAGTTTTTATATTAAAGTCATCCATGATCCAAAAACATCACCTTGTTTTCATTCGATCCAGTGGCATAAAATAAATGTGAAAACATAGTTTGCAAATACTACAAGTGACATAAAGCCAGGAAGATGTAGATCAAAGCTACCATTGTTCACTGTGTTACATATTTAGTAAGTAGAAAAATGGGGGAAAAGAAAGTAAGCATTCTTGATGAAATGAAAAATAGATTTATGAAAAGATATAAAAATGTAAAAGAGGGATAAATCTTGGGGGCGGGGAAGTTAAATATTAACATTATATGCAACAGGTGGAGCCAATATGTTCCTTATGGGATTCAGCCTATATTATAGAAAGGCAAATAAGTTGTACAGAGAACAGTGCATTAGTTTTCCTCAATCAACTGAGCAGGCAGTCACTTAAGGGTATCCAGTTATACGTTTGATATTTTCTTTACATTACTAACCTATATTGCTAAGATTATATTTTTATAATTACATATTTGTTAAAACTATCAGCCTACTCTACTTTTTTCTTTAAGTCTTGGCCTTAGAAAGCATTTCCTTTTCAGTTAATTGAAGCTATTAAACTGCAAGTAGAATTGGACAGGCAAGGCCTAGTAACTGGGCTTCAGATGAAAAATAAAGACAGTTAAAAAAATACAGATTTAACATGAGGAATTAAAGATGTTTTAATTTATGCACATGTATGTCTCAACTCTTTTCAGAAGCGTCTTTAGTTTAGAGCTATCTAATTTTACGTATAATGCCTAGTAATCTTAATACATTTTCAAGAGTAGATTCACATTACTATTCATTAAGAGAACTATTTCACGCCTTTACTGCTCTCGTTAAAACTCAAATCCCTACACTCCTTCTCATTCTCAGCTGATCAGTTTGCTTTTATTCCACTGATGAAAACAAAACAAAACAAAAACAAACACAAACAAATAAATGACTTCTATCTCTGGTCAATATGAGAAAACAGGTATCAGTTTTACCTGCCAGACCCAAATTATCAAAAACAGAAAATATACAAAATTAAAAAACAAAAACAAAAAAAAGTTTTCAAGTCAATGGAAATCAAGCAACAAAGTACAATGACTCTTGAGAGATGGAGAATCAACTAGGTAAGCTCTATTACCGCCACCGTTTACCGCTTTAAGAAAGATTCCAGGTTGTGGTACAAGGAGAGAAAACACAAGGGAGGACATGTCTTTCCTTGAGGAGAAAAGATCTGAGGGTCTGGGCAGACGAAGGTAAGCAGATGTCCCAAGGCAGAGTGCCAGAGAAAAGAGATCTACAGGAAAAAGAGATGCCCAGAGACCTGCAGAAAATACTAGAGCAATACTCAGAGCCTCCATATGAAGTATCCAACCAAGGCCAGAAAAAGAACCATCCAGCAGAGTTAATGGGAACAGTGCCAAGGTTCACACAGGATCCAGAATAATGCCTGTTTCCATCAACTAGGTAGGAAAGTTTCATAATTTATGGGACACTAGGTAGAATAATCAAGAAGGTTGTGCCTCAGCAGTGGGAAATAATTAGCCCTAGGCTAAGTACCGTTCCATATCTGACTTTGAAAAATCATAATAAATTACCTAAAAGGATCAAAATGTTTTCAAGTAATTTAATTACATTACAAAGCAAAACTCAAGAATATTCATAAGAATACAAAATGCCCAGATCTAAGGTAAAATTAACAATGTCTGACATCCAATCAAAGAGATACAAAGAAGCATGAAAACAAGGTACATAATGAATAATCAATCAAAATGCACACAGATATTAGAATGAGCAGACAGGGAATTAAAACAGTTATTATAATTGTATTCTATGTATAAAAAATGTTTAAAAGTGCCATGGAAGATGAAGCATAACAAGTGACAAAACAAAATCCCTTATCAAACTTCTGGACAGAAAAGCAAAAACATCTGAGATAAATCATACACTGGATAAGATTAGTGGCAAATCAGACTTCTTATAAACATAGATGCAAAATTTTAAACTTTATTTTAATATATGTCCAACAATGTATAGAAAAAACAATATATCATGATCAAATAGGGTTTACTGGGGTTTAATGGGGGTTAATTTCTCTTTTAAAAAAATCGAACATTGCACATTACTATATTAACAAACTAAAAAGAAAAATAAAAGATCATCGCAATAAATGAAGAAAATCACTTGGCAAAAGTGCTACCCTTTTATGGTAAAAACTCAGGAAACTGTATTCAAAGCGAACTTCATCAACTTTATAAAGGGCGTCTACAAAACCCATACAGCTAAAAGCACATTTCAAGATGAAAGATTTAATGTTTTCCCCCTAAGAACAACAAAACATGGATCCCACCTGTTCACTTCTACTCAGTCTTGTACTGTAGCTCTACACAGCAAAACTGGGCAAAAATAGAAGGCTTCTGGACAGAAAAAGAAGAAAAATATTTAGATTTCTAGGTGACATGGACATCTAAGGAGAAAATTCATGGACAACTAGAAACAAGCTCTAAGAACAAATAAGCAAGTTTGGCAGGATTGCAGGATATGGAATAAATATACAAAATAATTATGTATTTATATACTAGCAATGACTAATCAAAAATTTAAATTGAGAAAATACTATTTAAAACAGCTCTCATCCTTCTTCATGCTAAACCTTATTCAATATACTCTAGCCACACTGAATTATTCCCTATTTCTCAAAATACCAAGTTTATAATGGCTTTAGAAATTGTATCTTTGCTATTCTGTCAAAAGTACTTCTTTATCTGCTTATGGCTAATTATTTTTTAAGATTTTATTTATTTTTCAGAGAGAGATTTTATTTGTTTATCTGTCAAAGAGAGGGAGTGAGTGAGCACAGGCGGGGGAATGGCATGTCAAGGGAGAAGCAGGCTCTCCACTGAGCAAGGAGCCCAATGCAGGACTCAATCCCAGGACTCTGGAATCATGATTGGAGCCGAATGGAGATGCTTAACCAGCTGAGCCACCCAGGCATCCCTGCTTATGGCTAGTTATTGAAGTATTAATATCTCTAAAGATCTATCACCTCCATTGGTAATTCATCTCTGATCATCCTATCTGAAATAACCACCTCATTGCAAACCTCATACACTGTTGATGGGAATGTAAATTGGTGCAGCCACTATGGAAAACAGTATGGTGTACGTCAAAAAATTAAAAATAGAAATACCATATGATCTAGTAATTCCACTACTGGTATTTACCCAAAGAAAATAATAACACTAATTCAAAAAGATATACATATTGCAAAAGGATATATGTTTATCAAAACATTATTTACAATAGCCAAAATATGGAAGCAATCCAAGTTTTTATTGGTAGGTGAATGGATAAAGAAGATACACATACACACACACATGCACACACACACATACACACACACATTGGAATACTAGCTATAAAAAAGAATGAGGTCTTTCCATTTGAGACAATATGGATAAAATTTGAAGGTATTACGCAAAGTGAAATAAATCACAAGGAGAAAGATAAATACCATATGGTTTCATTGATACGTAGAATCTAAAAAATAAAACAAACAAATAAAAAGCAGAAACAATCTGTAAATATAGAGAACAAACTGATGGTTGCCAGAGGGAAGACGACTGAAGGATGAACCAAATGGGTGACTGGGACAGATATGGAATATGGAATGAATGAGTCACAGGAATAAAAAGTATTATAGTCATTGGTATTTTAATAACTTTGCACGGTGACAGAGGGTAGCTACGCTTCGCTTATGAGCATAGCATAATGCATATACTTGTTGAATCACTGTGCTGTACATCTGAAACTAATGTAACATTGTGTATCAACTACACTTAAATTTAAAAAAGAAAACAAAACAAGACAAAACAAAACAAAGCACCTCACAAACCACCCCTGATTACTTTATAGCCTCTCACTACCCTATTTCCTTCAGAGCTCCAGCACTGTCTACCCATTTGTTTATTTTTGTCTCTTCAGTTAGGTGATGAGCTTCCTGAGATAAGGGACTTCACTATCTTGTTTACTGTTTATATTTCATCACCTAGAAGAGTGTTTCAGAGATAATAAACACCTTATGTATAACAAACATGTACTGATTGTTACTCAATGAATCAAGGGATGTCCATTGTATATTATGCATGTAGCATACTTAAATGTGAACTGTTTTATTTTAAAGTATTAGCCCATTTTAAAAGAGCTTCTGCTTCCTGTCTTGAAACTTTTCTAAAAACAATTAATTTTCAGACTATAGGGAAATAGTCATCACTTGTCTCTGTGATATCAGATAATGTGATGGCATCATAACTCTTCCTGATTGCTGTGTGATGGCAATAGTGGGGTAGGACTAGTGGGTTCCAGATGTACTTGCAATCAGAATAACTCTATCTTGGGTATATAATGCATATATGAGTTGCCTTATGTATGCTCCCCCATTTACTAAAAAATACAAGTATGAACATTTCCATGTATTTTTTTAAAAGATTTTATTTCTTTATTTGATACAGAGAGAGAGAGAGAGTATAAGTAGGGGGAGTGGCAGGCAGAGGGAGAGGGAGAAGCAGGCTCCCCATGGGGCAGGGAGCCCCATATGGGCCACAATCCCAGGACTCTGGGATAATGACCTGAGCCGAAGGCAGATATTTAACTGACTGAGCCCTCCATATTTATTTTTCATATGAAATAATTGAGTTTAGTAAAGAAAGTTAACTTAACTTTTATAACTGAGAAACATACCTAGGCTTGGCATTGATCAGTCCTGAGTTTTACATGCGAAATTTTCTATTATACCACATAGGTTTTTGAGAAACAAAATGTTAGGTGAATATTGATCTACATGTTTCAAGATAGGTTGTCTTTACTCAGTCTTCTATTTTTATGTCTTATTCCTGTGTGTATGTGTGTGTGTGTGTGTGTGCGTGTGTTGGTTTGTTTCTTTCTGTCCCTTTTTTTCATTCATTCACTGAAAAAATACAGACGTACCTAATAAAAAAGCCAATAGAAAAATTTTATTAGATAATTTGAGATTTTTCACTTGTTCACTTATTTTTTAAAGTAGAACCAATAAAAGACCACAAAGATCAGGATGACTGTTGATTATAGACTCCAGTGCTAAGGAAGGAAAGCAAATTTTCTCATTTATTATTACTTTGCACAGCACATTTCCTCTGTTTCACTTAGGGCCTGAGTTATTTATATAAACATGTCATCAATCCAGGCAACTGCTCAAAAATTACATTGGGCAAGAAATGGTGGAAGGTTTGGAACTACTTATTTTTAAGAGAGATCATTACTTTTACATTTTGCAAAATACTTTTAAAGTCTTTGTGCTAAGGATCACTTTGGAAACTAGGCACTTTTTTGTCTATGTTGTTTTCAAAATTAACACACACTAGAAAAGTAGAATAATCTTCCCATTCCTCCATTCCCACAAAGGTGGGGTTACCGTCTTATTCTAATATGGAAGCTTAATTACTTTTTTCCCTGAATGACATTCCCCTCTTCTTAAAAATGACAGTCATTGTATGTATCCTTAAATAGAGGCATGTGTTAGCACAGGATCCATGGAAAGGATCAGGTGCATACGCTTAAGGAAAAAACTTTGTCAGACTGAATTTCATACTGATACAGGGTAATAGAGACAGGCAAGGGGAAGCCAAACACCACATGGAGGCCATTTGTTCCTTCAAAGCATGATGCAGATTCAAACCTTCAGATAAAAATGTACAAGCTGCCAGCTTCAAAGGAGAAGCATTAAAAAATAAAAAAAAAAATTAAAAGGAGAATTGTACCTTGCATACATAAACACTTAGTGTGCACATGTGTGCTGGTACCTCATGTTCATAGAGCATATCTGATGTCAAACCTTATTATCTTAATAGCTGAATTAGAAGATAACTGTTAAAAACTCTGAATTCCTAATGCTTTGTGTACATAAAAAAATTCATAAGGTTCTGTGGAAATCCTGGCATATACAACATTTAACATTATTTACATTTAATTAGGTAAAATCAAATCCTACAAAGTTGGTTCATTAGATTTCTCCAAGGCCAGTTGTTTATGTAAGCAATGAATCATTAATATGCAGTCTCTTCCATAATTATAAGGCTATCAGATAAGAAACCTGCTGCCTAGAACAGATAAAGAAACTTGGAAATAGTCACAGATATAAACCCCAATTCACACTGCTAGAGCATTTGGAGAAGTCTTGCATGAAAAATGTGAATCATTTTGCAGGGGCAGACAACAGGAACCCAAATGGAGCAGGAAAAACAAAACAAAACAAAACAAAAAACAAACAAAAAAAACCCAAAACAAGTTAATTTGCTTTTTCGCCTTTTTAAATGGTGAATCGGGTAGGTGAATAAAAAGTGAAAATATTTGAGATAGCATTTTCTTATTTAAAGAATTGATTATAAAAGTAGAAAACATCTTTTTCTCAATGTGGTTATTTAGACAAAGATGGACCAAAGTTATACTATACCTCCATCCATGATAATAATTACCTGAATGTTGCCATCCTATTTCTCTTAGTACCATTTCAAAGAGTCAGTGTTGGGTGATTAGAAATAGCTGTATCTGCAAGTTTGTTGAGTTCTTCAAGGAGAAGTTAACTACAGTGATTCTGTTTTCTACAATCTCTCATTGAGGTATAATCCAAATACTTGTACTCTCACTGAATTGTTTTCAGTCTTAATGATTCTCATGTAGCTTAGTATCATTCCTCGTCTTCACTACTGCTGGACTGTACCAAATGTCCATGTCTGATGCTTGCTTCTTCCCCTTTAAGTCGAACCCACCTCTGCCTCAGTCCCTCTTCCAGGCAGGTCTTCTACTACAGCTTTCTTCTTTGCCTAGTGACAGAATCAATCAATCAATCAATCAATCAGTCAATCACAACACTGGTACAAGATCTTCTCTGCCGTCTCACCTTTTC
The DNA here is from genome assembly GCF_009829155.1 of Mustela erminea. Classification (NCBI taxonomy): domain Eukaryota; kingdom Metazoa; phylum Chordata; class Mammalia; order Carnivora; family Mustelidae; genus Mustela; species Mustela erminea. The sequence continues at coordinate 48,693,658 of NC_045616.1, forward strand.
CAATATATCTCCCTTCTACTCAGTGTCAAACTCCCTGTGGGCCAAGCCACTGAGGTCTTAACTCTTCTCACTAACATGAGATGCATCATCCTTTTCGAGACAAAAGCAGCAGTTTACCAGTTTCTTGAGAGGTCCTAACAGGGGAGAAAAGAGATTATTTTTGTTAAAACATAATATACCTTTCCCTCTTAGAGTTTCATAATGTTACTTAATTAAAAATATAGATTTTAAAATTATTGATATTACCATCTTGGACACTTCATGTTTTCTCTAATACATAACGTTAGGAAATACATCATGCTTTTACTCAATTTTTTTAGTTCTACATTGGGCTTCTCAACATGACCATACCCTTCATTTCTTTATCTCAAACCAGGGCTATAAATTCTAAATCTCCCTGGCATCATCTCTAACCTCTTTACATGACACACCTTCATATCCAGTGACCAGTGCCTTACCTATTTAAAGACTCTGGTCATGTTAGCCCTTTCAATTAGCCCATACTTTTCAGCCTTTCTTCACTGTGCTAGCCATGTCAGGGTTGCCCAACCTCTCCTCAGGGGTGCCATTGCTCCCATAATCTTTCATGACTAATCCTTGACTCAACTCTTATCTGTCATTTATTTCTTTGCTTCTGCTCCAAATTTGTTCTAGAAAAACTCAAAAGAATCTTCCAGATATTGGTCCACTTTAACATGACTGAAATAGGCATTAGTGGTAGTAACTCCACAGCAATGGGTACATTATTAACCATTGAACTATTCTAGTGTTGGCCATGGCTTGGTTGAATAACTAATGATTTTGGAGAAGAGACTTGCAACTCAAAGATAGATCCAACAGAGTTTGTGGATTAAAGATCCACCTACATTAGTAAAAGTGTCCCCATACCTTCTTGATATTACTTAAATTACCATTTCTCTTACTTTTTTGAGTTTTAATTTGAAAATCAGATTATTAACTTCAATTCTTTGACTAGAATGAGGAAAGAGAAAAAAGGTAAAATTTTATACCTTGAAGGTAAGGCAACTCAAGAAAACTCAGTGAAATTCTAAGGAAATGATGTGGGTAATCAGAGATCAGTACCTATAAATTAGGCTCCTGGAGGATAAAAGAAATCTGTCTCAGAAATTAATCAGAGGGAACTTCAGCTAACATATAATTCTGATAGAATTTTTGCTAGTGAATCCATCCACATGCTAGAGAAAAAAATCCTCTCCAGGATGCCTTTGAGGCACCTGACAGAAACTGCCCATGTTTGCAGCTTCTGTAGTCCTGTTTGTCCCTCACTCCTTCCCATTTAACCCCCTAGTGTTTTTCCTGGTTTCAGGTCCAGTCTTACAACTTTTCTCCCTCTTCCTCTTGATAAGTTTATATAGACTCATGCCTCAGGTAGTATGAGATGTTTCACAATGAATTGACCTTATCGCCCCCCTTACAGGTCTGGTGTCTGCTTTCTAACACAAGGTTCACTTTATTACCTCAAGTCAAAAGCCAGTCCCTCTGACCTGCATCTTGCACTCTCTCCCTTTGTGCTAAGGTTATCTTCACTTCCATAGTCTGGCAAGTAAATCCTGGGTGCTCTTAATTTTTTTTCTTTCTGTCAATGTTATCTGATTCATCATTAAATGTATCCTTCTTCTTATGGCCATACCTTCCTTTATTTTTTTTTAATAATGCTGTTGTTTTCTTTTTGATCCTTATTATTTCATATTGAGATTATATACATAGTAGTCTAAATAATTTGCCTACTATTACTTTCTTCCATATTGTAATCTGGAATATGAACCTGTCAGATTCATCTGTCTTAAACATCGCCAGTCACGCCTATGCTTGAAAATCTTCAAAGACATGGAATATAAAACCAAAGCCTTTACCCCTACAGTTGGACCCTTTGTAATTTGCCTGTCCTACATTTTCAAATGTGCCCTTCATTATTCCTTTCCCATAAGCTGACTTTCAGCTATTCCATTTATTTACTGTCCTTCAAGTCTGACTTGATCAGTTTTATCTTACTATGTCTTTCTTCCTCACTACCTTCACTCAATAGCCTAATCCTATCCTTTCTTAAATAGGTATCCCAAGATTCAGACTTTCCATGAACCTTCTATGACCTCTCTGGACCATGGTAGACTATGGTTCCTCTGAATTCCATAATTCTAGAATTCAGATTCTGAATTCTAGAATTCAGACTTATAATTAAGTCTTCTTGAGTTGCCTTACCTTCAAGGTATAAATGAATTCTGAATTCTATGGCTTATACCATTGGTATGACACTAATACATATGGCTTTGTATGGTTATTTCATTTTACTTTGTATATATAAGTTCTTTTGACTATTTTGTGTTCCCCAAAGCTTCTAGCACATGTTATGTGTGAAATGGATACCATTCATATGAAAGAATGGTATTTAACATCCCCTGACCCTTAAACCAAATCACAAAGGACTTACAAAACTTCAAAGACAAAAAAAATCAGGACTATTTTATTATTGGTAATATTTTAATAAATTATAATTGTTTAAAGTATGACAATCCATGTCTAACATAGTAACTCTTAATTTATTAGGATACTTATTTGAGAACAAACTCCAGGGAGATGTGGGGTTCATAATTCCTCATCTCTATAATTGCCATCTAACACATTTCTATACTAACAAAATGAATTTCAGTTTCATAAAGAAAAATGCTGCAGTGACATAAACAGAAAATATTCCCCAGAACTTTAGCAAAGAGGACAAAAATATAAATTTTTAAGGGATAAAATAGTTATTTATTCATTTATTTGTCTATGTATTCATTTATTTTTAAAGAGCCTCACTTAAAACATTGCCTAGGAAGATAAGAATCAATGCTATTTAGTATCACTCAAAAGCTTTTAAAATATAGGTACATTTTAATGCAGCAATTATCTTACTATAAAATAAATAATCAGGTAGTTTTTGCATAAGTGTCTGTATGCAAATGTTCACTACAGCACTATTTATAATGGCCCCAAACAAGAAATACCCATAACATGTGATAATAGAAAATAGATTATGTGAATAAAGTTAGGGACATGTAGATATTAGGATGTAATGGAAAGGTGGTCACAGCAAAATTTCTAAGGTATTCTATTGTGATTATGGATCACTTGTACAATTTTAAATATCAACTCCATGTACTATTGAGACAGGAAAAATGATTTATGTCATGTCATACTTTGGAAGTTGAAGTTATAAGGGTTTAAAGAAAAGAAGAAATAACTAGTTTATCTTAATGTTTATCTTAACATGTAAGGATTAATTTTATCTATTATATGTATAAATTATTAAATAAATTTATGAACTTGTACTTATTTTGCTGAATATCCATGATGTTCTAAAATTAAGGTTAATATATAAAAGACAATGCAAATGTCTTCAATTAGAATTATATTTCTCCTTAGAGAACATATTGCAGGTGTACCACACTGACTTCTCTATTAAATCCCATTTGGGGATCATGGGATTAAAGATTTAAATAATATTTTTGTGTGTAGCCCTGATAAACACATGATCAATTCTTTATAACCTTATAGACTCAACCAAAAAAGTGTTTTAAATAAATTCCTTTATGAATAGGGATCATCCACTGATAAATCAAATAAAAAGGTATTTCATAATACTGATCTTTCATAAGTTATATACACAAATATAATTTTATTCTTTTTAAAAAAAAATTTATTTATTTATTTTCAGCATAACAGTATAATTTTCTTCTTATCATGATTATGATAATAGTAGCATCAATATCTTGCTACAAGGGAACTAAAAACTATTTATCAAAGTTTTAGACCAAATAGAAATAACTTATTTTAAAAATTAGTATGATTTATGATGAACTCCATTGAAAGTAACATAGATAAGTATTGTCTCTATATAATTATCAGTAATGCAATAACTTTATAATTTTTTAAAGCACAATCTTCAAAGTTAAATTAAGAACTTAAAGTACAATCTTCAAATTGTTCCTGTTGAGGATAGTGATTGTCCACATATAAAAATGTGTATAAGGCTTGAAATTTTTTTTGTAACCAAAAAACTAATTTCCATTCCTTTTGCTATTGCAAATCTTAGGCACAATCAGTTATAATTTAGGCAAATTAATGTTGAAAATGTTTGCCACATTATGTTAGGTTCTCTATATTTAAAAGTCTGATCATCAAAAGCAAAGAAAAAATAAAAACAAAAACAAAGCAAAACACACACAAAAAAAACAAAAAAAAATGAGAATTTTTTTTGCAAAGCATTGTTCATGAATCTACTACATCAGAATCACCTAGGTGCTTGTTAAAGAGTTACAGATTTTTGGGGGACATTCACAGTATTAGAAGATAATCTGTGCTATGAAGCCCAGATAGCTACATTCTATTAAAGTTTGTATTTAAATTCCAATTAGTTAAGATACATTGTAATAGGTTTTCAGGTGTACAATAAATGACTCCACACTTCTATATATCACCCAATGTTCATCAGAAGTGAACTCCTTAATCCCCATCACCTATTTCATCCATCCTCCTCCCCACTTCCCCAATGGTAACCATCAGTTTGTCCTCTGTAGTTAAGAATCTGTTTTTTGGTTTGCCTCTTTCTCTTCTTTCCCTATCCTCATTTGTTTTGTTTCTTAAATCCCACACTAATGATATCATATGGTATTTGTCTTTCTGACTGGTTTATTTCACTGAGCATAATACAATACTCTAGCTCCATCCATGTTGTTGCAAATGGCAAGATTTCACAGTTTTTTTGTTAAGTAATATCCCATTCTATCTATCTATCTATCTATCTATCCATCCATCCATCCATCCATCCTACAACTTCTTTATCTATCATCAGTTGATGGACACTTGGGTTATTTCCATAGTTTGGCTATTGTAGATAATGCTACTATAAACATCAGAGTGCATGTAACCCTTTCAATTAGTATTTTTGTATTCTTTGAGTAAATACCTAGTAGTGCCATTTCTGGGTCCTAGGGTAGCTTTATTTTTTACTTTCTGGGGAATCTCTATACTGTTTTTCAGAGTGGCTGAACCAGTTTGCTTTCCCACTCACAGTGCAAGAGTGTTCCCCTTTCTCCACATCTTCACCAACACCGGTTGTTTCTTGTGTTGTTGATTTTAGCCATTCTGACAGGTGTGAGGTGATATCTTACTGTAGCTTTGATTTGTGTTTCCCTGATGATGAGTGATGCATCTTTTCATGTGTTTGTTGGCAATCTGTATGTCTTCTTTGGAAAAATGTCTTTTCATGTTTTTTGTCCATTTTTAATTGGATTATGCATGTTTGGCATGCTGGTTTCGTAAGTTCCTTATATATTTTGGATACTAACCCATTATCAGATATGTCATTTGCAAATACCTTCTTTCATTCTGAGGGTTGCCTTTTAGTTTTATTGATTGTTTCCTTCTCTGTGCAGAAGATTTTTATTTTGATAAAGTCCCAATCGTTTATTTTTGCTTTTGTTTTCCTTGCCTCAGGAGATATATCTAGAAAGAAGTTGCTATAGTTGATGTCAAAGAGGTTACTACCTCTGTTCTTCTCTAGGATTTTTATGGTCTCCTATCTCACATTTAATTATTTAATCCATTTTGAATTTACTTTTGTGTATGACATAAGAATGTGATCCAGTTTCATTTTTGCATGTTACTCTGTCCAGTTTCCCCAAAACCATTTCTTTTTTTTTTTTAATTCATTAATTTGACAGAGAGAGACACGGAGGGAGAAAGAACACAAGCAGGGGAGTAGGAGAGGGAGAAACAGGCTTCCTGCCAAGCATAGAGCCCAGTGTGGGGCTCAATCCCAGAACCCTGGGATCATGACCTGAGCCAAAGTCAGACACAACAACTGAATCACCCAGGCACCCCCACCCCCGAAAAACCATTTCTTGAAGAGACTTTTCCTACTGCATAGTCCTTCCAGCTTTGTCAAAGATTAACTGATCATTTAATTATGGGTTCCTTTCTGGGTTTTCTATTCTGTTCCATTGATCTATGTGTCTATTTTTATGGCAACACCATACTGTCTTGATCACTACTGCTTTGTAATATAACTTGAAGACCAGAATTATGTTACCTCCAGCTTTGTTTTTCTTTTAGAAGATTGCTTTGGTTACTCAAGATATTTTATGGTTCCATACAGATATTAGGATTCTTTGTTCTAGCTTTGTGAAAAACGCTGGTGGTATTAGATTGGGACTGCCTTAAATATGTAGATTATTTTGGGTAGTACAGACATTTTAACAATACTTATTTTTCCAGTCTGTGAGAATGACCTGTCTTTCCATTTCTTTGTTTAGTTTTACAGTTTTCAGAGCTTTAGCCCTTTTGATTAGATTTATTCCTAGATATCTTACTGTTTTTGGTGTAATTGTTACTGGGATTAATTCATTTTCTCGTTCTACTGCACAAGCCTTCCCAAATAGCCCAAATCTGAGAGTCAGTGCTCTGTGAAGATATTCTTACAGGATTTGTAGTCAGAATCTCAGAGGCTAGTTGTAAAATGTGGAATAGATAATTATGAGTTTAAAAAAAAAAAAAGAAACAAAAGGAGAGTTTGGAGGAAAATGTCTGTTTCTGAATAATATAACTTATAAGAAGTAGACTTCCAACAGTTAGTCCTCTTACTACTTCTTTTTTTTAAAGATTTTATTTATTTATTTGACAGAGAGCGATCACAAGTAGGTGGGGGGGGGGAAGCAGGCTCCCCGCTGAGCAGAGAGCCCAATGCGGGACTCGATCCCAGGACCCTGGAGTCATGACCTGAGCTGAAGGCAGAGGCTTTAACCCACTGAGCCACCCAGGTGCCCCTCTCTTATTACTTCTTGCCTTTCATTTTGTTCCAGGGGATAGCAGAAACAGAAGTTTGTAGACTCCCACCCCAGTGTGTTTATAAAGTTATCTAAGTACAATCTTTAATTAAGAAGCTTCATTGCTTAATGCACTAAAATTTGCCACTACTAACCTCTGCCCTAACGATTTAACAGATTATTAGCAACTTAAGTCTATAGGGCCTGCTGGGATCCCTGAGTTTTCATATCTTAAGAGATGGGCAAGAGCCAGTGGATAACTTCAGATTACATGTAAAGGCAATTAGTTTATTGTTTTAACTTAAGAATTCTAATTCAGTATGTACCTGGCTGCAAAGTAGAAACTAGTGCAAATTACTTCTACTACTAAGAAGTTACTTTTTAAATTAATTTTATCTTATAGCATTATTGCATTAATAATGCTATAGTTTAGTATTGTATTATATAAGCAGAAATTCTTTTGTTTGCTAGAACCAAAGAGGAAAAAAAGAAAAAAAAAAGATGGGATGAAGCAGTGAGTTTTTGGAGCTCCCTATATGGAGATAAGCATAAGAACATAGTTGAATAAGGAAGGCTTAAGAGAACCTAAGCCGGCACTCTTTCTCTGGCCTTCTACTTCTCTTCTTTTGCACACTGGGTCCTTTTGCTTATCCCAATATATGTAATAGACAATTTCATTACTAACAGCTTCTGAAAGAAATGATCACTTTTTCCCCCACTCTAGGTCCTACCATATTCTTCATAAGTGATAGCTCTGCCTATGGGCTAGTTAACTTTGTCTAGGGGACTCTGATTTGTCACCATTGGACCTAGTATCTACTCCTAGATCTGTGACAGGTACAGGAAGGAGGTTGAAAGAAGAGGGAAATGGAGAGTGGGGAGCATGGTGTATGAATATGATTAGAGGACCTCATGGAGAGTGGAAGGAAGGCCAATGATCAAAGAAAAAGAGCTCCTGGAAGATTTCTATCACAGGTTTGACTTTTTACAGAAAATCCTAGTTACCTGGGGGTGCCTGGCTGGCTCAGACAGTGGAGTGTGTGACTCTTGATCTTGTGGTTGTGATTTCAAGCACCTCGTTGGGTGTGGAGATTGCTTAAAAATAAAATCTTTAAAAATAAAAAATAAAGAAAAGAAACTTACCTGAAAGTATGAAAAAAATCTAAAGTTGCTTGACTTGTGCTCCGTAAGAAAGAACTTCACAAACATTTAGTGATTGTGTCTAAATTCTAGAAACTGATCTTTAAGGGGTAATACAGCATTACTGTATTAAGAGGAAGCTTCTGTTTAGACTGCTCTAAGCCACGTGCTTTACGTATATTATTTCTTCTGCAATTCAATCATCACTTCCACTTTATAGATTAAAAAACATGAAGTTCACTAACAAGTTGTATAAGGTGCAGCTAGACATCGAAACCAGGTCTGTCAGAACTAAAAAGCCGGGGAGTCTGAGGGCTTAATTGGTTAAATGTCTGGCTTTGGTTCAGGTCGGGATCCTGGGGTCCTGGGATCAAGCCCCACTTCTGGCTCCCTGCTCAGCAGGAAGTCTACTTCTTATTCTCTCTGCCTGCCACTCCCCAACTCATGCCTTCTCTTGTGCGCGCGCACACACACACACACTCTCTCTCTCTCTCTCAAATAAATAAATAAAATGTTAAAAAAAAAATAAGAACTAAAAAGCCATGCTTATTCCACTACAGAATTCATATTTTCTGAGTTCAAGGACATATTCTTAATAATTGTAACATTATTTTAATAATGAATATTATAAGCCACTATGCGTAAAAGGAGAAATGATCAGACAATAGAGCGAAATATACGACGGAATCATCATTGTCACCCAGAAATCCCCTCAACGTTTCAGAGGAAAACTCTTTCAACTGAGGGTCATACCACAATGTGCACTTTTACTCCTTTCCCCAGGTCTGTAAACACAAGGACAGGTAGTTTATTTTGTGGAAGAAGATATGAGAGAACATGATGACAGACTTCTTTAAGGGATACATCTGGTATTTGAGGAAGTGGATTTGTATGTTAAGGCTGCCTTGCAATGTTCAGTGGCCTGAAAAATGCAGGTCTCTGAAGTACTTTGTTGTCTTGAGTTACTTGGGTACTAGCAAAATTTGTCTTCACTCATATCCTTACTTTGGGAGCGGGATGTGTGGGTACAAAATTTCCAGGCTGCTATTTTCGGAACATATGGGCAAAGCTGAAATATATGAACATATGTATGTATGTTTGTGTACGTGTATGAGCATGTATATTTGTATAAGCAACCACATTTTTATTCTCCCCCTCATTCTCCTGCCCTCTTCTACATTTGGAAGATATTTGAAATATGGAACATGTGCTTGGTGGGCAAACAGTATTATTTTATAATAATCAGACAATTGCGTGTGTGTGTGTGTGTGTGTGTGTGTGTGTGTGTGTGTGTTGTTTGTGTATGTTTATCTTCCTTAACAAACCTATAGGCAATTGATCTATTCTAAAAATAGCTAAAAATTATTCCATATGAATTATTACTGTTTTATTTGTATGCATGCCTTATATACTCTTCCTGAAGACAAAGATAATTTGTTATAATCTTGTTTAAGAAAATTCAATCCTGAGTTATTGTATATACACCAGTCAAATAGGAATCTGCTAAAATTTTAAAACATGAATATTAAGATAATAGCTCATAACATCATTTTAGGGCATTCAGTATAAAAGCATGGCCTATAGAAATGGGGTTTTGTACACACACAGTTAAGTGAGTGTCCATGTTTTGTGAGCATATGTATGGGGACAATCTGTGTGTTGGTTCTTACTCGTGCTTTTATTTATTATTTTTTTGTTTGACATATTTTGGTGGAACTACTGATTTTCTTAACATTTTAAGTACTCAATTATATTCATGATATGTTATATTTGACAGTGTACCAAACATGCAAGGTATAAAACTATACAATTTCTTAAGATGATCCATGAGTTACCATGCCTTCCCTTTTCTTTTTTTTAAATCTTTTAATCTTTTTATTTTGCTATTATTTGTGTCTAAAACAAATAAACAAAATTGGCAAAAATTATGGTGGATTTTTGGTAACTTTAATGGATGGTCCATTTAAAATCTTCACATCCCAAATAGGACAGTTGGTCAAATGGTACCATCAGCAATTTCAGAAAATGAAAAGCTAAAAACTAGACAATAGATTGAAAAGAACAAAATTGTATTAAATAATTACTGCTTAGAAGTTCTTGATCTTCTTTTTACATTTAGACATTACACGGTATTTTGTTTATCTCATTGGATGTGACAATCTCACTCCATGAAATTTTGAAAGTCCTGAGGGATTTTTTTCTTTTAAGCATCATCTCTGACCCAAGGGACACAGTATCTCACTTTAATACCAAATACAGCCATTCTCTAAATATGAACTGTGTCTACACAAGACGGAGGGTGCGTAACGTCTCCATGGGCTGCAGAGTACAATACCTATTTGTATCTCTTGAATCTTGGGAAAGCCAGGTGAAGAAGAGAGGACAGGAAACATGCGGCACAATCCTTTACTCGGTACTCGGTACTGCACCCCTGCAAGCTCAAGCTGTTCAGGGAAAGCTATTTTACTCAAAGATCTGTTTCTCTTTCGGTAAGTCAACATATTCTCCGTGAGGATTTACCCAACCTCAATGATTGTTCCTTTAGTTTGAAAACGTTAACCTGTGTCTTTTAAAAACAGCAATCAGAACAAGATTAGTATGTTTTTAACACAGTAATAGCACACATGTCAGCCCCATTTCTATGCTTCCTATTACGGATCCCTTATTACACACACACGAGCACTGTTTTCCTAAAAGCACCTTTCAAGCACCCTGCCTTTCACTGAAATGTGGCTGCTACTGTGTACTTATTTTAAAAATGGCTTGACAGAATTGCTAATGTTCTCATTCCTTCAGGATATTTCCTAATACTTGTAGCCTTTTCATGTTTCTAATTAGGCCAGTAATGGTCCCTGAAGTTAAACCAATTAAAATTATTTACTGTGACACACAGTGTGGAGATAATTATCTGATATCTGAATCCAACTTCTGCTTACTTCGCAACATTACTTAATAGAAAACAGAGAAACTGATGCCCGAGCTTTCATTTTACTTGTCTACCAAATGTGTTTGCCCTATAGCAAACTGTTTAAATAAAGCATTAAAATCTTTGTGGTGCTAATCAAAATGTTTAAAATCCACTCACAGTCCCTTTATAGTTCTGAAGAGCATATAAAACTCTTACACATTACCTTTTACATTATACTTGCTGACCAATGTAGTATTATAGCCACATTATATACAGATAATGCAGCTTCTGCAGTTTCTGGTAACTTTACTTTTCTCTCTTCCTCCACCCATTTTCTCTAATTATTTTTGTTTCTTGTTAACATTTCTCTTCTCTTTTCATTCCCCCCCTCCTTTTCTCTTTTGTCTTGAGCTTTGCTTCAGTTCTGTGTGGTTCACCATAAGGGGCACAAATCTAGCAGACTTCAAAATGTAAGTTTCACGCAACAGAAGGTAATTCTCTATAGTCTAAACAATTATGATAGCATGGAAACACAACAGGTTAGGTTTATTACCGTTTCTTCTTCGCATAGGGTTGGGTGTTTGGAAGAGAGGAGGTTTAAAAAGATTTTAATCAACGGCAGAAGTCGTAGCGAAAGTTCAGCTTATATTTAATATAAAGCAAAAATCCCTGTAGAAAAAAAAATGCACAGAGCAAGTAAATCATGTCACGCGCAATGCTTTTCATTAAAATTTGGCTGGCATTGTGTGGAGAATTTGGACAAATGTAAAGACTAAGCCTGGAAGTTAGGCTTGCATATGCTCTAGTTAAATGCCGAAGAGTAATCTCATAAAGAATTATAGCTTAGACACTTTTAGAACATTTAGCCCATAATCCCAATGCAAATTATTCTAAGAGAAAATTGAGTTTCATGCCAAAATGCCACCTTGAGACTGGCAATGTAAAGTTGGACATTAAGCCTGATCTTAGGATGGATTCCTTTACTGTTTCCTGCTTTCTGTTCAAATATTCATGAAAACCAGTACAGACATAGACACATTTTCCAAGTCACCATGTGCTTCACCAGAGCCCCTTGGCTATTTGTAATAACTTGACTTTGGAAAAACAGATTGCAACATTGAGAAGTTAGGCATGCCATTGAATTTGTACCCACAGCCCAAGAATGTGGAGTTCGGGAACTTCCGGTCCAGACCCTGGCTTTGGAATGATAACGGATCAAATCTGAGTATCCCTGTTGCTAGTGGGATGGTCTGAGATGACCAGTTATTTTTCCATGGCACAGAGTAGGGAATGTCTGCCTGTGTTACACCTATGATCACAAAGGCATTAGGTGAGCACGTGGCAGGAAGCCGAGTGCAGACTTTGCAGAGAGCCTTGAGATCAGGCAGGTATGGGGTGGAATCCTTTGCACATGCTCTCTTTCCTCTAGCACTGGGTTTAATCTTTGCAGAACTATCATTCGTTTATGGGGGCTTATAATTAAAGAGATCTGTGCTCCTTTTCCTGTATCATCATGTATTTTGCACATACCTTCATTAACACAACACACATTTGCATTCTAATTATCTGTCTTTGTAGGTAAATAAATGCTGCCAAATTTAACTGCTGTCGACAGCATTTCTTCAAGATTAGTGATTACAAATATTTTTGGAATAGGTGGAGCAATCCATTATAAAAATTTAAAAGCCCTGGGGCGCCTGGGTGGCTCAGTGGGTTAGGGCCTCTGCCTTCGGCTCAGGTCATGATCCCTGGTCCTGGGATCGAGCCCCGCATTGGGCTCTCTGCTCCACAGGGAGCCTGCTTCCTCTTCTCTCTCTGCCTGCCTATCTGCCTAGTTGTGATTTCTCTCTGTCAAGTAAATAAAATATTAAAAAAAAAATTAAAAGCCTTAAAATATTAGCAAAATATGACTTTTCCAACTCTTTCTATTCAACTAATGTCTGTGGAATCTATTTTATTTCTTTGGATTTTACTTATGTACAATATTTTACATTAATGTATATCATTTCTTAAGTATCTTATCAGCACTAGCTTTTTCCTCACAACTATTTTAGGATTGTGGTCCAAGTAGTTGTGACTTGGAAAGTGTTTAACACAGAGAACATTACAGAATAAATATACTATTATTAAATTTGAACACAAATTCAGAACAGTGGATTCTGTGCTATGAACACAGCGAGGGCTCAATAAAGGTTTGTGTATATGATGAGTTCCAGAAATTTATACCCCACCATCTTGATTAATAACTTGCAAATGAATTTATCTGGGTTTCATGAGGACACAAGAGTGAGAGGAGGAAGTAAATTTAATTTTTTTCAAGCTATACACATTAATTTGCCTCTTTACTTAAATTTTCCAAAGTTTGATATACCACTATTATGACACCACTCATTTTCATCTTTTATTTTATTTATAAGCATGAATAATACTGTTAGTAATAAAATAAAAATATTTCCCAGACTCTTGGCCCTCTGCTTTTACATCTTCCCATAATACTGATGAACCTAGACATATGTTTAAATAACATAAAACAATAACATAGGTTATAACTTTCTATTCTTCATAGAGGTTGGGAGCAGGACGCATCTTGCAATAGTGGAAGTTACAATCATTGAAGGAGGAAAGACGAACATGAAGAGAAGGTTGTACTAAAGCTGTGAATAGATGAAAAAAAGGGCTACTAAGACACTAGTACAACAGTAGTGGAAAACCAGTTTGGAGGCAATAGTAACACTATTGTGAGCAAATATCTTTTTTTTTTCTTTCTTTTTTTTTTTTTAAAGATTCTATTTATTTATTTAACAGAGATCACAAGTAGGCAGAGAGGCAGGCAGTAGGGATGGGGAGAGCTTGGCAGAGAGCCCGATGTGGGGTTCGATCCCAGGGCCCTGAGATCACGACCTGAGCCGAAGGCAGAGGCTTAACCCACTGAGCCACCCAGGCGCCCCACAAGTTTCAAACAATATCCAAGGTTAAAAAAAAAATGTACATGTTCGGGGTGGGGAGATGGGATAGCTGGGTGATGGATATTAAGGAGGATACATGTTGTGATGAACACTGTGTGTTACACACAGTAATAAATTGTTGAACACCACATCAAAAACAAATGATGTACTATAATCTGGCTAAGTGAACATAATAAAAAATTTTAAAAAATCAGTTCATAAAACAAAAAAAGATAATAAAAAAATGTATGTGAACCAACCAAACATCTCTAGACTTTCTTAGAGATGATGCAAGAAGATCATGAAAGGTTTAGAATTCAATTCTAAAATAAATAAACTTTATAATTTTAATTTATAGGAATTTACATGCTGGAAGTTGACTGGATAACACAAGTTATGAAGATACATTGTTATAAACTTTCATCTAGCCCAGCCTGTTAATCAGTGTAGTGGAGGGGGGAGGGAGGAAAGAATGATAATGTTGCTTTTGAAGATGGTCTAGCCACTATACTTACATTAATAAGCAAAATGTGAAAAGTATAGATAATTAGTCCTATAAGTGGGCAGAAATTAGACCATCCTGCTCATTTTAGAATCAGTCAGTCAAAAAATATTGATTGAGCCCTTTTTCTGTCTCTTACCACTGAGATGTGGGGATAAACAATAATGACAGAGTCCCTCTCCTCAAGGAGATTAAATTCTAGGGGAGACAGAAGAGACAATAAGCACATCAATAAGTAAGATTATATCAGGAGTAAATAATTGTGGACCAAAAAGAGATAAAACAAGATAATGAGGTAGAACCATCAATGGTGGGAATTGGAAGTTCATTAGCTATGGTAGTTTGTACGGAAAGATGAAAGAAAGTATTTTGTCAAGGGCCTGTGAAGAGAATTTGGATTTATTTGGGCAGTGTGGCTAAAGGCGGCAAAGGAGGGGTGCCTGGGTGGCTCAGTGGGCTAAAGCTTCTGCCTTCGGCTCAGGTTGTGATCCCAGGGTCCTGAAATCAAGCCCCGCATCGGGCTCTCTGCTTAGCGGGAACCCTGCTTCCTCCTCTCTCTCTCTGCCTGCCTCTCTGCCTACTTGTGATCTCTGTCTGTCAAATAAATAAATAAAATCTTAAAAAAAAAATAAAAGAATGAAGTTAAAAAAAAAATATAAAGGCGGCAAAGGGGACAAAGGGGAGGGTTCGAGTTTAGAGATCTAAGCAATCTCCAGATCATATGGATTTGGGGACCACACCAAGGACCTTGAATTCTTAATATCGCTGTTGTTGCTAAAGGAAGCCACTATAGGATTTGAAACATGGGAGTGAAACAACTTTAATTTATTTTCAGGGGCGCTTGGCTCAGTGGGTTAAAGCCTCTGTTTTCGGCTCAGGTCATGATTCCAGGGTCCTGGGATCAAGCTCTGCATCGGGCTCTCTGCTTGCTAGGGAGCCTGATTTCCTCTCTCTCTCTGCCTGCCTCTGTGTCCACTAGTGATCTCTATCTGTCAAATAAATAAATAAAGTCTTTTAAAAATTAAAAAAAAAAAAAAAAGAATATATTTTCAGAGGAATACCGGAAGCTCATAAAGGTTAAGTAATACATAGGCCTTTAAAAGTTGAGCAAAATGATGAAAATTATGGAGGGGAAGTTTCCACTACTTAAAACAGAAATGAACAAAATACATTAATTAATAATTAAAACAAAAGGATCGCCTCTATCAGTGTGTAACCATGTTTGTTTACTAGGGCTACCAGAGCAAAAGCACTAGAAACTGGATGGCTTCACAGCAGAAATTTATTATCTCACAGTTGAGGAAGTAGGAGTCTAAGGTGTGGGCAGGGTTGGCTCCTTCTGAGGGCTGTGAGGGAACATCTAATCCAGGTCTTTATCCTTGCTTTGTAGAGAACCATCTTAATTTTTATGTGGTGTTCTCCATATACGTACGCCTGTATCCAGAATGCCTGTTTTTTTTTTTTTTAAGATTTTTAAAAATTTATTTATTTGACAGAGATCACAAGTGGGCAGAGAGGCAGGCAGAGAGAGAAGAGAAGCAGGCTCCCCGCTGAGCAGAGACCACCCCAGCCCCATGCGGGGCTTGATCCCAGGACCCTGAGATCATGACCTGAGCTGAAGGCAGAGGCTTAACCCACTGAGCCACCCAGGAGCCCCTGGAAGGCCTGTTTTTTATAAGAGCACCCAACCTACTGGGTGAGGGACTCAACTTAATCCAATCTGTCCTTATTTTTAACTGATTAAATCTGCAATGACTCTATTTCTAGATAAGGTCCTGAGGTTTAGGATGTCAGCATATGAATCTGAGGGACACATAATTCAAATCATAACAATATTAAATTAAACAAACTGAAACTGTTAAGATATAAGCAGAAAAATTTTTTTCCCTTCCTTAATGACTCTTTAAACTCACTATACAGAAATTCTTCCTTACCCTTCAGATGAAATCTTAAACTCTGTTTTCCTTTTTTTTTTTTTCTCAGTTTCAAAAATAGCATTACTTAAAAAAAAAAAAAATGCTTGTGGCACAGTTATATAACTTCTTATAACGGCGGCAATGCAAAGATTCTTCCTTCCTGCCTTGTTGTGTCTTTAAGTGAGGACACCTATAGGGAGGAGGGTATGAGCAGAGATTCTCTTTCCTTGTTTCAGCTCCTACTTGCCCTATTCAGGGGGCTGCTTTGGGATTTCTTCCGTGTTTTACCCTGGTGGGGCGAGTGATTTGGGGCAAATGGCCTTGCGAGAAGACACAATTGTGTACCAGGCTAGGGAAACATTTAAAGCTGGCTTTTGACCTCCTGGGCTGCTTTTGTAGATTTAAAAATATAAATACAGGGGCGCCTGTGTGGATCAGTGGGTTAAAGTCTCTGCCTTCGGCTCAGGTCATGATCCCGGGGTCTTGGGATCGAGCCCCACTTCGGGCTCTCTGCTCAGCGGGGAGCCTGCTTCCCTTCCTCTCTCTCTCTGCCTGCCTCTCTGCCTACTTGTGATCTCTCTCTGTCAAATAAATAAAATCTTTAAAAAATATATAAAATACATAAATAACTCTTATTGAGAACTTCTAACTGCACATTTCAAGGTGGAGGGAAATGAGATGACTTCTTCTGTTAGAACACCACTACTCTGTTCTTGTGTATTGCCTACACGGGCTTGTTTTTGTTGAGGCCATTGGCCCTTCGTGGTTCATGGCTATCTCGAGCTGAGTTTCATTTTAGATAGCTTTAGGCTTTTTCCTGTGGCTCTCACTGAAGCTTCGGGAACCACATAGATTTTCTTTGAAGGCAATATTGAGACAGTCTGCTTCCAATGCCTCTCATTTCTTTCTCTGTTCTTGTGACTCAAAGCCACACTGCACCCCACATTTCGATTTCCAAAATATGAATTACATTGTAGCACAACGTGGGCCCTGTTCTAGGAATCATAATGCAACTCATTCTGAGTGATCCCCATTAAGCCTCCTCTGTGGTCCTTAATTGAGGAGGATGCAGCCTCTACCCATTTTCCAAGGGGATGGCTTGACTAATAGTTTAAAAGAGAGGGCTGGAAAACTTCTACAACCTTCTCTGATTTTTGCTGAAAAATAATGATAATAATAATAATTTCTCTTCCCATTGCTTATTGACTTCAGTCTTTCATTATTTGTCTGTGGGTGTTAGATGAAGGGTCCCCCCTGCACTTGTGATGCTCCGCTTTTACAAGTGTGGCTTAGGTCTTTGGTATATAGGGGAAATGGCACCGACCTTTTTGTTCTTGATCTCCGTGGTCTCACCTGGAATTGAGATAAAGGAGTCCCACCTGCCATTTGGTTACACGCCTAATAGTGAAATTCAGGTTATAGGAGGGATGGAATCTGCGAGGCTGACGTACAAAATCCTCTTCGTTCATTTTGGGCACTTCTGCCTGAATGGGGAGAAGTCCCCATGAAGATGACTTTCTGTGGTATGTCTCTCTGTAATTGATAGAAACATCAGAATTGGATTTGTTTTGATGCCCTCTAGCGATACATTTACCTCAAACATCTTGATACCACTCAAAATCAGAGATCTTTTCTAGAACACAGGTGACCTGTTGCTACGGATCTTCATCTGGGCATTTTGGAAAGACTTCAAGTGGTGAAAAACTTCTTTCAGCATGTTTCTTTACTGTTTTGTTTATATCCCTTTAGGAGCTGGTTCATCCCCTTCTGCTCCGGTGTTGGATCCAATGGTTTACACCTGTGGCCTCTGAAGAACTGTCCTCTGCTGACCCTAGCCAGGTCATCTCACCTGGAGATGGCTATGTAATTAGGCCCTCCACACAGGAGTAGATATAAATCTCAGAGGCACAAAAAACGGGCTTCTTTGCTTCAAGACGCCACTGTGTAATTTTGCTTCCGGGTTTCGTCTCTGGATGAAGCTAAGGTTAGACTTTCCCTGAGATCATAGTCTCAGTTTACCTCTTTTTCTTTCTTTGTTGTCTTCTTTGTCCGGCCAAGAGGTTTCCCTTGAGAGCACTTTTGTCCTGAGACGGGAAAATTTTTAGCTCTTTATTCTATCCCCATAGTAGTCCAATTTTTCTGTTTCTCTTGAAGGTCAGATTGAGTAATTTCCAATTTTTCAAGAAACTGTCCATTTCACTCACTTTCAAACTTATTGACCTAAATGTTTTCATGATAGTCTTTTGTCTTTTTAATACCCATGACATCTGCAATGATGTCTCCTTTTTCACTTTAAATTTCATAGGCCTTCATTTTCCCCTTTATTTTTGAAAGGGAAAATTTATTTATATTTTTCATTGTACAATGCTTTTCAGGAAAACGGTTTTCACTTTATTGATTCCATTTATTTAATTATGGATTTCTATTTGAATAGTACTTTATTGCTTTTTGCTTTTACTTTACTTTCTTCACACTTATTTTTCTAACTTTCTAAACTTTTTTTTCATATTTCTAATATAAGTAATTAAATATTTTTCTCTACCATTTTTCCTGTTTCAAACTGGTATGAGGTACTACTTTTCACTGAGTATGTCCTAATTTTCATTATAATTCCTTATTTGATATATGAGTTAGTTATTTAATGCTTAACATTGAAGTTTTTCCTTGTCAGTGATTTTTACTGTAACTTGGAGTGGCCTGAGAATGTACTCTGTAAGATCCCAATTCTTTCAAATTTCTCTAGAGTTTGTTTGCTTCATATATTATCAAGTTATGTAAATCTTCCCTGTATCCTGGTTGGAGGGGGTAGAGGTTGGGCTAAGGAGAGAAAAGGGTTTTCTCCAGTTGTTATTTTCATAAGCAGTATTATATTGAGGTTGATTAACCTGCATGGTGGTTTTCCTAACTGTTGGATCTGTTTGATCTATATATCACTGAGAGGTGTCTTACTATCTCCCTCTACCATGTTGGATTTAACAATGTTTGCCTATCAGTTTTCCTTACTTTTTGCTTAGTGTATTTTGAAAATGCATTTTAGGTTCATAACAGTTTAAATATCAGTATATCATCAGTTAAGAATTTTAACCATGCCTAACAACTGTCTTTATCATGAACAATGTTTTTTGCCCCAAAGGATTCTTTGGTTTGAGAGTAATATAGCTCTGGGAGCTCTTGTTAAGTTAGTATTTTCTTGATTTATGTATCTTTTCATTCATCTTCCTTCTCATTTTTCGATGTCCTTATTTCTAGACTTTTTTCATTCAGTATTTGAAGCGAGGGTTGGTGTTTTACACGTCCTAGCAAACTACTATTTTCCACTGGAGTGTTAATATATTATAATTGCTGACAATATATAACTGCTAAATTATTTTGTTATCACTGTTTTGTTTTTCTTTTTTTCCCACTTTTCTAAATTTGCTGTTAAGGGTTTTTTGGGTTTTGCTATTAATTGGATTGGTTAAATGTATGAAATTTAGTCATTTTCTAAATTTTATTTTTTATTTGCCTATAGAGTGTTGAGTCCGTTATCAAAGGAACGAGACTATGCCAGGCATTGGAAGTTAGATTGACCGGCCAGGGGAATGAGACTGAGACAAAGTGAAAGCTATGTAAAGCTTTATTCTTTGCCAAGTGTTAGAAGTCAGACTAACTGGCCAGGGCCGCCTCTGAAGAGAGCGACAACTCCTTGGTCGTCCCCTTGGCCCCCAAGGCCAGTTTTATAGGGCACAACCGCAGACCTTAACATATGTGGCTTTGGCTGATTGGATGTTTCCACCTGTCTGGCCTTGTTTTAGGTGTGTATTTTAGTAACAGTTACCTGGAACTGATATCAGTAACTGCTAAGGCATTTATTAAACAACAAAATGTCTACCTAGGCAACATGGAGTCACTATGGCTAAGTAGGCCCAGACAGGCCCTAGGGGTTTAACAGGTTTTAATGTGGAATCGGCCCCAATATAAAGTAGTTACATGTCTATGTCTACTGTTTTAGTGCTACCTTTAAAAATTTTAACATGACTAGTTAAATGAAAAATTAAAATCATAACACCCTTCATCAATGCAATATAGGAATGTTTTAATGTATATAAATCCCCACCCAGTTTATGTAATGCTGTCCTATGTTTCATTATGTATTTTTTGATTCCACAAATAATACTGTCTTAATAGCCAAATTTATTTGTATTACATGAATTTACCATTTTCATTGGTTTCACTCCTTCTTGCATGATTTTCTGGAATGATTGTTTTTTCATAAACGTGATAATGGGATTTATAATAAATACGTACTTGGTTTTTGTCCCTGTTTGTGGCCCTGAGCTCCTAAAACTCTTGGAATTTCTAAGTGATAAGAGCAGTAAAGATGTTTTTATTCGTAACAAACCCCTTTAAACCACATGTGAGTTTGTGTTAATGAAGTGACTTTTTAAAGAAATTTAATTTTTTTAAGTGGCTTTTAGAAAGCTTCTAAGATTGGGGGCTTGTTGCCAGGGAAACCAACCAGGAAATTGGAGAGTGGGAACTTGTGGTCCCACTCCCACATGCACCCATTCCCCAATGGAAGAATAGAGGGCTAAAGGTTGGATTGCTTGCTAGTGGCTATTGTTAGAGCCATTCATGCTAATGCAGTGAAGGCTCCATTTAAGAACACAAGGAACTGGCTTTGGGGAACTTTGGGACTGGCCAACATGTGGAGATGGTTGGGGAGAAAGGAGCTGCTGGAAAGGGCATAGAAGCTCGGTGTCCTTTTCCTGTTCTTTGCCTTGTGTTTCTCTTCCATCTGAGTTTTCTGAGTTATATCATTTTATAATAAACTGGTAATCTAGTATGTGAAATGTTTCTCTGAGTTCCTAGAGGTGATCTTGCAAATTAATTGAACCCAAGAAGGGGGTGGTTGGAACCTTCAATCTATAGCCAGTAATGAGAAGGCCAGGCCATTTGCTTCTGAAAGGGAGCAGGGACAGAGAATGGGTAGTCTTGGAGGACTGAGTTCTTAACCTGTGGGATCTGATACTATCTCCAAGTGAATGAATTGTGTCAGAATTGAGTTGAATTATAGGACACCCAGCTGGTGACTGGTGGTGTGATAAAACCCCACACAATTTGGGGTCAGAATACAACCAAAACACATCTTTTGACATTATGCTAGTGAAAGTCACTTGTAACTCATTGAGATTTTTGATTTTCAACACTCAAATTATTCATGAATCTTGGAAAATTCTAAGCTATACCTTTTCTACTAATTCTGGCAATCTCACTTGGTATATTGAGGATCTCACTATATTCTTTGGTCTTTTAATGTCTTTTTCACATTTTCTAATTGTTTCTGTATATTATATTTCAAATTATTTAGATCTACCTTCCAGTTTCCTTATAGTGTTTTTTTTTTTTCCAACATACTGTTAGTGTGTAGAAGTGATTTCTAATATCACTTAAAATGATTTCACTTAAAAAATGATTTGACTACTAGAGTTTCCAATAGTTGTTCACATCTGTGGTTATTTTGTCAAAGGAGTAGGTTGTGAA
Organism: Mustela erminea; assembly: GCF_009829155.1. Lineage (NCBI taxonomy): Eukaryota > Metazoa > Chordata > Mammalia > Carnivora > Mustelidae > Mustela > Mustela erminea. The sequence continues at coordinate 48,715,416 of NC_045616.1, forward strand.
TAGGGATGGAAACATTTATAAAAGAGTTGGTGGTTTAAAGTGGCCTTGATGAATTGATAGGATAGATGTTCCTCACCTTTAGAAATCTCCTTCCAATCTATAATAAGGTTAAAACATCAGTATAATAAAATTAAACACACATGCACACACACAGTCACAAGTGTATGTTTTTTACAATTTGAAATTTAAGTGTTTTATTTTACCTCTCAATAACTTACCATGTATATCCCCAGAAGTTAAAGAATTAACATTTAATGCAGTATTTTCTTTGGAATAAATACTCAGGATTTTCCAGTCGTATCCAAATTATAAACTGCAAACTTTAATTTCAATCCAAGATGCAGGGAAGGATCCTGTATTGCATTTGGTTGTGATTTCTTTCTTGTATCTTTAATCAAGAATAGTATTTCTTCACTGGGGCAATTTTGTCCTCAGATGTGTGGCATTATTCACTGACACATTGCTTAAAATGTGTGGGAAGTGGGGAGAAAGCTATTGGCATCTCATGGCTAGAGACCAGTGATGTCTCTGAACATCCTACAACATACAGGACAGTCATCTAAAACCATTCTGCAATCTGAAATGTCAACTGTGCTGAGGTTGAGAAACTTCAATCTAGAATTTACCCTTCATTTTTTTCTCCCCTCTCATGGCATTGTTATTTTTGAAGCAGCAAGGACAGTTGGCATGTAAAATACTGTAGAATGTTGAGCAGTCTGGCTTTGTCTGTTTCTTCATGACTAAATTAAACATTTTGGCAAGAATATCATGTAATGATCTATGCCTTGGCATTTTTATGGTCTCTTGTTCTTCTTTATTTTTCCAATACCTTGCTTTATTTCCTTAACTATACTATATACCTTCTTATCTCATTACATGCTATTTCTTTAGATCTGAAGTCTTTGGTAGAATTTCTTGGTTTTGTTTACTTATTTCAACTGATTCTCAATCATAGTAGTATATTATTTGTTTTGTTTTGGGGGAGTAATACTTGATGATAAACTTGTATCCCTTGCTTTCTACGTAGGGACTCTGACACCCAAAATTAAAGAGACGATATTTTACTTTTAATTTTTTAAAAGTATTTAAATTTTCCTCTTTTTTTTTCTTGCCAAGTGGTTAGTTAAAATTAGTGGACTCAAATGCACATGACTGCTTACAATTTCTCTAGGAAGACAGGCAAATAATTTCTAGCATTCTCTCTCTTTTTTGTTTTGTTTTGTTTGGCAGAGTTTTATCTAGTTCATTGACCGAGGGTGTTGCCCTTCTGGAGTATAACAGTATGCTTTATTCCCCCCAGTATTTATCTTGCTCTAGCCCCAAGTCTGTTCTCTGTGCTTAGGTGGACACAGGTGCTAGGTTGGTGGAGATTGGCACATCCCCCAGAGCAAACACCATTACTTCTTACATGTTTTGTTTTGGACTCACCTATGCCCTTCAACAAATAGTTCGTAACTTTTCTGACAGCTCATCTATACATGTAGAAATATCTTTTCTCTATTTTGTCCAATATTTTAAGTGTTTCCTGCTCTCCCTCCTGAGAATTTCTTGAATGTACTCTTTTTTTTTTTTTTTTTAAGATTTTACTTATTCATTTGTCAGAGACACAGTGAGAGGGAACACAAGCAGGAGAGTGGGAGCAGGAGAAGCAGGCTTCCCACCAAGCAGGGAGCCTGATCCTGGGCTCAATCCCAGGACTCCGGGATCATGACCTGAGCCAAAGGCAGACATTTAATGACTGAGCCACCTAGGCATCCCTCTTGAATATACTCTTAGTTTGTCAGAAACAATGTCCTTTTATTTAAAATGTACATCCGATTGTCACTCCACGACAATAACTTAGGACTTTGATGCAAAGGAATCGTATCCTAAGCAGTATCCAGGAATAGAGAGAGCTATTGTAAAACTGGGCTAAAGAAACTTCCAAAGTGGGAACTGACATCACTGCTTTTCATTTTTCCCTTTTGCTGTTATTTATATCAAATCAAGATAAAAATTTACCTCTATATCGATGTTGATTAAATGCTAACTACGGAATGAATTGCTCTCCTTTCTCCTTAATTAATGGCTTATGTATATCCTATCTCTTATTCTCTGCTGGTGTGCCATTTTCAGCTGGATGCCTGACTGTTCTTTGGCTGTCTGCAACTTTTGAAAAGAGGCAAATTTCATGGTCTTGTGTGTCAGGAGGGGTGTAGGGGTCCATAAAATGTAGCAGATATCCAGTAGATTTTTTTTTTAAGATTTTATTTATATATTTGACAGAGATCACAAGTAGGTGGGGGGGGGCGGGGAGGGAGGAAGTAGGCTCCCTGCTGAGCAGGGAGGCCGGATTTGGGGCTCCATCCCAGGACCCTGGGATCATGACCTGAGCTGAAGGCAGAGGCTTTAACCCACTGAGCCACCCAGGTGCCCCTCCAGTAGATATTTTTATTAAAGATTTATTTATTTTAGAGGGGGGAAAGAGTGCACAAGCATGCCAGAGTGCATGGGGAGGGGAGGGCAAAGAGGGGCAGGAGGGAGGGCAGAAGAGCAGACAATCTCCAGCAGATTTCCTGCTGAGCAAGAAACTGAAGGCAGTCTGAATTCCACCCCCCTGAGACCATGACTTAAGTTAAAATCAAGAGTCTGAGGTTTTGCATACTAAGCCACCCAGGCAACCCACAGTAGATATTTTTAGAGTCCTTAAAGTAATAGTTTTAGTTTAATGTATTTGCTACATAGGTATCAAGCTCCTTCCTTGCAACAAAATAATAACAAAGTTGGAAGGAAAGCAGTGAGCAGTTAGGGCTGATTTTATGTGGACCTAGTGAAACAACCTGGAGATGCAGCTAATAAAGCATTACAAGTAGCGACTCAGAAAAAAGACAGAAAATTGTAGAGAAATAACCGGGTTTGGGGCACCTGGGTGGCTCAGTGGGTTAAAGCCTCTGCCTTCAGCTCAGGTCATGATCCCAGGTCCTGGGATCAAGCCCCGCTTCTGGCTCTTTGCTCAGCAGGGAGCCTGCTTCCTCCTCTCTCTCTGCCTGTCTCTCTGCCTACTTGTGAAGCCTCTCTGTTAAATAAATAAAATCTTTAAAAAAAAAAAAAAAGAAAGAAAGAACTGAGTTTTAATAGAACAAAAGAATAATAAATATCCTTTGGAAAAAAAAAAATCTGAAGCCTCAGTGAGGGATAAGCTATTTGAGTAATGGAGGGGGGAAAAAATTAAAAGTAGAGCCAAAGGTGAAATTTCAGTAGACATGAGGAACTGAATGAAAGCAAGGTATTGGACTTGAGAAAGAAGATAATGTTGTAAGGTTAAAGGACAAACTGCGTGTATCCTTGTAATTATTTTAAGGTGTTCTAACTTATTAAAAGAAGTAGGGGACCAAAAAAGAGTTTTAGAAACAAGACAGCTCACATTTGAACAAACTGATTCTGACTAATCTTTATAACATGGGAATGATAGAGAAGAGCAGTACAAAAGAAGCATGCTGTTAGGAAGCTGGTGCAATAAACCAAACGAGGTCAATAGGACTTAGATGGTGCTAAGAACCTGACGGTGAGGGAAGCAGGTAGGAGCAAAATACATTTTTGAATATGAATTCAAAATATAATTTTGAATACCAAGTAATAACTTTGATGGATTGGACTTGGAGATTTTAAAAAACTCCTAATATCTAAGGACAGTGGGAGAATTACAAAAGATGTAACAAACATAACTAAAACACAAATGTAGTAGTTAACTAATGCAACTATACCGATAATCATTTTAAGTGAAATAATTTAAATGTTAAGTGAAATAATTTAAATGCACTAAGTAAAAGGCAGATGTTGTCCAAGTAGACCCCCAAAAAACCTCAGCTATATTTTTATCTCAAGAATCCCACTTTAAGTGATCAAAGAAGGATTAAAAGCAAAACAAACAAACAAACAAAACAAACAAACAAACAGAAAACAAACTTAGAAAAGCCCAAAGTCAGAAGCAGGAAAAAAAATAAAAGGAATCTGAAGCCTCTGGCAGCAATAGGTAGAAGAGATAATAATCATAGGCAAATTAGCTCAAATACTCACATTAAAGGCTTATTTACCTCAGATCCTATTGTCTAGCATAGTATGTCCATCTTCCAACCAAATAATTAGGAAGCATTCTGAGGGCAAAACAAAATGAACAATTTAAAGAACCAAAGCAAGGGGTGCCTGGGTAACTCAGTGGGTTAAAGCCTCTGCCTTCCTTTCAGGTCATGATCTCAGGGTCCTGGGATCGAGCCCTGCATCGGGCTCTCTGCTCTGCGGGGAGCCTGCTTCCTCCTCTCTCTTTGCCTGCCTCTCTGCCTACTTGTGATCTCTGTCAGATAAATAAATAAAATCTAAAAAAAAAAATAAATAAAGAACCAAAGCAATCATCAGAACCAGTGCATATTTGACCTGGGTCTTGAAAATAGCAGACAAAGATTTTTAAATAACTATGATTAATATGCTAAGGACTCTACTGGGAAGGGGCACTGCACGCAAGAACAAATCGGTAGTGTTCTCAGTGATAATGAGAACCCTAAGAAACAAAATGAACAACTTGACAGAAAAGACCACTGAAACAGAAATATAGAATACCTCCGATAGGCTTGTTAATAGACCAGACATTGCTGAGCAAAGAATAGTGCACCTCTGTTGTGAGATGGGTTCTGTATTTGTGAGTTTTAAAGTCTGTCAGTAGAAACTTCTCCAGCTGAAATTCAAAGAGAAGATGATGAGAGGAAAAAAAGTGATGGAGAAAGATAAACCATGCCAACACTAATTAAAAGAAGGCTGAAAAGCGGTATTAATTCCAGACAAAGTAACCTTTACAAGGAAAATTATCAGGGATAAAGGTATTACATAATGATAAAGGGTCAATTCTTCAAGAAGACATAACGATCTTAAACACAGTGTGAACTAAAAGGTGTGGATGAACCTAACAGAGCAGCAAAATATATGAAGAAAAAGACTGGTAGAGCTGAAAGTAGAAGAGACAAATCCCTTAATATCGTTGGTGACTTCAATATCCATGTCCTTAAAAGATCCATCAGGGATAAAGTCAGTAGATACATAAATGACTCAATAGTTTTATCAATTAAGTTAATTTAATTGTCATTTAAAGATCTCTTTATCAAACAACAGTTGAAGTCCTATTCTTAACTTTATGTAGAACATTCACCAAGGTGGATCACATCCTGGATGGTAGAATACACTTTAACAAACTTAAAAGGTCTGTAATCATGCAGATCCTATTATTAGCCCACGATGGATAAAAGATGTCTCAAAATGGGAAAATATTTTGAAAAAAGGAAGAATATATAATTTGCCAAATTTACAGGATATAGTGAAAGCAGTCCTTAAAAGGATATTGGTAACACTACATGCATATCATACAGAAGAAGAAAGGTCTAAAATTCATAACTATGTTGTCACCTTAAGAAACTAGAAGAGCAATTTAAGTCTAAACCAAGAAGAAGGAAAGAAATAACTAAAATTAAGGTAGAAATCAATGAAAGAGAAAATGGGAAGGTAAAACCAATAAAACCAAAAGCTGGTTCTTTGATAAGAATGATGTCAGTTTCTAAGCACTGGCAGCGGATTCAAATGAAAGTGATATTTGCTGATGGGGAGGGGATGAAGATTGAAGGAGAGACACATTTTGTGAAAATAAGTAAAAGATATAGTATTGGACTGGATTATATTTAAAAAGAGATTTATTATGAAGGAGGGAAATACCTGAATTGGGGACTGAGGAGGAACTTTGGCTGCAGTGGTATGATTGGGACTCACTGGCCTACACACCATCCTGGAGTGGCAGAATAAAAGGAGATCCCTAATAAGTGAGGAAAGGAAGTAAACTTCCTTGCTTCTCTATATCACATGCTGTTTACAAGCCCTGGTGCATCCAGTGAAGTGCAACTATTTTCATGGGCCACATGCAGCCATTTGGTGGCCTTAACATTCATGACTTAGTGGGGTGGTCTATGTGCACAATGAAGGCTGACCTAGAGGAGAGGAGGGAGGGAAAGCAGTGTGAAGAAAGAACACCATGAAAATTTTTAAACTGAAGGGTAGCCAAGAGCTAAGTTGCAGCTACAGGCAAATGAAGGCTCTGGAGGGTAGAACTACTCAGTCTTCTGAATGTGTGCAGAACTGACACCTAAAGAAAGGGAAATTTGAAGATGCAGGAGGAAGTTTATGAGGCCAAGATGGAGCTAGTTACACAGTATATATAGATGGACTAATTACCCAGTATTGTATACGGACTATGTATTTTGTGGTTAAACTCAGAGCTCTACGTAGATTACTCAAGCATCTTTACAATAATCCTCTAGAGTTGATATTTTCTTCATTTTATAGTGTAAAAATTAAAGTTTAGAGAAATTATTAATGTAAACATTAAGAACTAGTAAGAGAGCTGAATTCTGAGCCAGAATTCTAACTGGGTCTGAGGCTAAGGCCTGTTCTCTTTCTTTTCTTTTTTCTTTCTTCTTCTTCTTTTTTTTTTTTTGGTCCTGCTTTGCTCCCGCTCTTTTATTCCTGCCACCCCCGGGCTGCCCCTCCCCCTGCCCACCACATCTGCAACCACCCTGAAATGCAACTGAATGAACTTCATATGATTTACTTGGGATGGTAAAATTCTGAAATCAGAGTAGAGCTATGCCTTGAGAGTGTTTCCCAGTTCTTCCACATTGGCCTGTGAATAAAGTTGATGAATAGACATAGACTGAATACTTTTTGCTTCAATCTTTTCCTGTGTACCCAACAATACACACTTAGTATTTTTTCTTACCTGAAGTGCTTCTTCCTGACTATTTGTAGGATTGCTGCTTTCTTTTTACTCAAATGGGACATTGAAAGTCACTTCCTTAAAGAACCTGAAGCAGGAGTCCATATCGGGGGTAACACTGAAAAAGCGAATCATGGGCAGGGATTGGCATACTCACTGCCCAAAAACTGTCCAGACAAGATGTTGAGATACTGAGAACTGAGGTTCCATTGATAAATTCGTTCTCTGTCTTCCACGTTCTTGCTTCGTGATCCTAACCAAGTTAATGAGCTACTCTGTGCCAGTTTCTTCACTATAAAATGGAGATAATAATAGAACTTCTTAGAAGGGCTTTTATAAATATTAAATGAGCTAATTAATATAAAGTGCTTAGAATGGTGCATGGCACATAAGTGTTCCATAGGGTCAGCTTCTAATATTATTAAAGTCACCTCTGTTGTGAGATGGGTTGCAATATTATGCTCTCTTAGCATGACGACGATGATAAAACATTTGGTCAGTCTAATTCACCTTTTCTTTGATTCTGTATTTATGAAGGAATTTCCCATTGATTGAATGGCTTCACTTTTCATCTATGGACAAGAGAAGAAGTCTGACCCCTTCTGCTTAGGAACCATGAGAACTGGTTTCCTCATAAATTAACAAACTAACTTTCTTATTAAAAGCACCCTATAAATCTTCTGTAAGGGGAAATTGTCTGGGTAGACTATCTGAACCTAGAGTATTCTGGTTTCCTCTGTCAGTTATTTCTCCACTAATGAAGGTTTATCCAAAGCTTCTTGAGCTTGAGAAATGTAAGTATATCCTGATATTAATCTGCTTTGGAGGTGTTCAGAAAAGCAGGTTGGACAGCAGATTAGTGACTTTCTGGATGATATGTCCGTGTCTTGGGAGAGAGTGGGCAGCTTTATCCCAAGAAGACAGCATACAATCCCCTTACACCTCCTTATGCAGTTTTCTCATTTGCATTTTTAGAATCCATGCTATAATCTTCGTGTTACAGATGGTGATCAGAGGAGCAAAGTAACTTGCTCAAGGTCGCATAAGTGTGAGTGGTAAAGCCTATACTCAGACTTCGCTTTGACTGACAGCAGAGGCTTCCCACTGTATATATACTTGGTTCCAATAATAGTAAATACAAGAATGATTGGAAAATTGTCCCTTTGAGGATAAAAAAGTCATTTGAAATAGTTGTTTAATAATGAGAGCTCTGTAGAAAGATCTTAGTAAAATCAAAGGAATACTTAAATCTTAAATACGCATTTATGTGTATAACTACTGTCTCACACATAAGCGTGCACATTTATGCCTTTAAACAGATTTTCCAGTATTTGGTTTGTTCTTTATGTGACTATTTTAAACTCAACAAACTGTGGGCTAATAGGTTTAATTGGTGTGCAAGAAGAACATGCTTGGAGTAAATTAAAAAGACATTTCAGAAAATTACTATTTATTTAATGTGGTGTACAGGTTATAGCTTTTTTAGGTAATTGAGTAACTTGGACGTTCTAATTTTTTTTTTCTTTTAACATTCCAACCTACCACTGAAAAGTTTGGACATTCATGATTGACTTGCTGTAAGTACCAACTTAACATGTACATCAGTAATGTGGCTTATAAACCCACTGATAAGGTGGTAGAAGCTCAAGTAACCTAATCATGCTGCTCTGTGGAGTGTTGTTTGGCTCTTATTCTTGTTTTAAGTATCTCAGCTTGAAGTGGTTCCTAAAGAGTAGTTTAACTACATTCCAGCCACTCTCTTCATCTTTGGCTGCTATCTGCACTGTTGAGCTCTGTGGACCTGGTTTCATGCTTGGCTCAGTTTCTACAGGTCATTATTAATGCTATAAAAAATGTTAATAAATCCATCCACATGTCAGAAGGCAAAGAAAAATATAAGTAGGTCAAAATGGAAGTTCACAGATTTTTATAGAGAAGAACAATGCATATAATACTTGCAAAAGAAAATGATCACAAATAGTTTCCAGAGACTGTGGAGGAAGTAGGGAAAATGCATGAATGCTCCCCCCAATCCAGAAGGCTTAAGAACAGTAATATGAAAAACTAAAAATTCACTTACACATGATTTGGTAAGAAAGAAATCCAACAGTACTAGGAAAGCTTGTATAAAAAGATTACCCTTAAAGGTGAACTTGAGGATCTTTTCTTACAAGATCTCTAAGATTCGTTCTTTTTATTCCCCTTGTATTGTTCTGCTTCAGTTTCCCATCATCCCTAATTTCTGGTTTTACTTTTTCTTCCAGGCATGGCTTTTTCAGCAAATTCTAGCCTAAGAGAATAGTCTCCTCCAAATACCACTGTCATGATATGATCATCTATTCTGGCCATTCCTTTATTTTCTACTTCTTGTGTCTTTGGGTAGCACTATGCACCTTGCCAATATTAATGTACTTCTCAAACTCTTCCACTTGGCTTTATTTGTCCTCCCATTCTATGCTATAATCTTATGAATATAGCTTATATTTTTTAGTATTTCATCAGCTTAAACAGATACTTAAATAGAATCTTCTCAAACAGAATACTTCTTTCCATGTAGTGTTTTCATTTATGGAAGAATAGATTCTTGTACCAAAAACTGTTAAAATGAATTATACCCAAATAGGAAAATAAACAAAGAAACTGCTAATGTGTGTTTACACAGTAACAGAGGAAGGCAAAATGAAGATTATAGTAGTAAGAATGGCAACTTCAAATAGAAGCTACATCACTTAGTGCTAAGACTTGCGGTAAATTACTAAGTCTCTGTTCCTGAGTAGTAAAATGGAGAAAATAATGTTGAATTCATATACTTGATCATCTAGACATTTGGGCATTTTTGCCTTATAAATAAACACTTATAAGGTAAGCAAATGTTTAATTCTTAATATATTTCTTATTTCCATTGTCTTGGATGTTAATGATTTTGATCAAGCCACATTTCTCTATGCGAATTCTTTTATGAAGTTTGTGGCGAACATTCTTTTAACAGTGTTTTACTCTACTGAGTAGCTCTAGGAAAATGTGAAATTTAGATGGCACAGGTTTAGAAAAAATGATAAATACAGTCTCCTAGATCTAACTTAAGAAACAAAAACTAAGTTTTCTACCATTATACCAATTAAACGGGAAAGACAATAATTAAAATAGAGTAATTTCAAGATCTTAGTTCAAAAATTGTATCAATGATATGAAACCTATTCACTAGATGAAAGTTTTAAAATAGGCATTTCATAATACTACTAAATGAAATGCGTTGCACTAATAAAAGTTAGACGTTTCTTAAGGTTCTGCCAATGTAAGCAAAGACAAGTGATTCTAGTCCTAATGTCAGTCTGCTAATCACCATAGCTAATCAGTCCTGGCATTCTCATGGTTCAGTGGCCAGCAATGGAGTAAATGGCCAGTCTTTGGTATTAAGGAGTTAAATACTCCTTAGTCCAAACTTTGAAAAAGTTTTGCTCCATGCCCTTTTAGACAATGACTAGCTGTTAAGCTCAAAACTAATTAACATTTCAAAAACTAGTGTTAATCAGTATTAGGAACACTCTAGGGAAACACTTCCCTGCAGAGACCCCTTTCTTCCTTTGCTTTAAAGCAATAACTTCTAAATTATTACTTTAATTTTAAGTTGTGTTTGGCACATAGTAAACAAACCTAAAAATCACTAAGCTAAAAGAAATGGAATCAAAGGTTGTTTCTTTATTTCTTATTCTTTATAATAGAGGCAATGTCTGTTGACTTGACTGTACTAGTTTACAGAAACCAACTCTAAGATGTGCAATAATCTTGCTCTTTAATATGGGTCCCTAAACTAATGCTCCCAGAATGTATGAGTAGATACAACTTAATCCCCTATAGCATGACTGTTTTACTCTTGTTTTCTGCAGATTTAGAAATAGGGCTGAATGATTGTCCAGTTGTTTGAAATTTAAATCCAATTGGATTTAAAATTTTGTATTTGGCATTGGGAAGTGTCTTTGCAAGCAAAATTCCTGCCCACCACTCCATTTTACACATGGACACCCTGAGGGCCAAGCTCGGAGAAGTAGCTATTGGTGGACGCGTATTGAGAATGCAGATGTTTCTAGTTGCTTTCTCTGCTCTTCTCACTGATGAGCATCTGATCAAATGATAGCAATCCTCTATTTAAAATTCCATTTCCATTTCAATGGGATATGTGAGTTGCACTAAGTTTTACTTTCCCAAGGACTTCTATGTGTAAGATCTTTGCAGAGTGTTTTTTCTGTTTTGTTTTCTATAAGCAATAGTTTTTCTTAATGGTCACAGACCTATGTAAGTCTTCTAGTAGGTATGTGGTGACACTTGGGGTTACATCTGGACTCAGGACTTTATGGAATCAAATCCTTATTCCTCCATTTGATAATTGTATATACTGTAGCTAAGGTCATGTCGCTAAGATTTTGTTTTCTCATCTCTGAAGAGACAACAACAATAGCTTCTTCATGCTCACTGTGAGGCAGGAACCAGACCATACATGTCATCTTTCCTAGTAAGGGTTTAATAAAGCACTAAAAGTGATAAATACGTATTTTGATTGTAAGGTCAGTACGAATTGGAAAAAGGAGCTCGTACCCTGAAATGAGGAGGTCCTGCAAGATGCCTCTGAAACCGTGTATGTATTTGTGGGGATGCTTGTTTGATTTGTGGTGGTTTTGTCAAAGAAGCTGCATATGAACTACGTAGTGATGGGTTCCTTGCGACCTTGGCTTATGGACGTTGGGGAGGGTATGGGCTATGGGGAGCGCTGTGAAATGTATAAGCCTGATGCTTCACAGACCTGTACCCCTGGGACAAATAACCCATTATATGTTAATAAAAATAATTAAATAAAAAAAATGAAGTGAGTGATTCTAGAAAGTTCATTGGAAAATAATAACCTGAGAAAAGAACTCCTACCTGTGAAGATTGCTAATAGTCACAGCAGGAGCAAGGGAAGTGATGACTGACAGAGTTTTTTCTAGCTTACAGGCTGCTTCTGACAGTGTAAGTAATAAATAATATCTTGAAGCCTATAATGATTTGAGATTGTGCAGAAAGCAACACTAAAGATTTCTGCTTTGGTCGGCACAATGTGCTCATCTTCAAGCCCTCTGTGAATTGTCCCTCTTCCGAGCAGTCCAAGGCTCTGCACTGACTTAATTGTAACCTTGAGAGTTTTGCAATAGACTTTTACATGTAATGACATCCAGTCCAGCAAGCTCCTGGGAACGTTTGTTTTGGCCACCCAAGCTGAGATGTTTCCCCCAAATCAAATTCCTTACTAACACAGAAAGTGCTCTTGGGATTTACATGTAGCTAAGGAGAACACCAATTTTTTCTCAATCATTATTTAAACATATTTGCCAGTAGCTTCAAACCCATTCATGGAAAGGCCAATGATACTGTTCTTCATGCCTCTTTGCAATAATTCCAGTAATTAGAACAGACAAAAACAACAAAAATTATGAGACGATGTGTTCTTTTCTGTGGTCATGTTTAGTTCTTTGAGGCCTGCTGCTGTTAGCCACCATTGACTCTCCAGGGTGCGGCTTGTGTGGGTGGCAGACAGCAGTAATTCTGTAAGTAGTTGTGGTTTCTGTTTACTTTTTTTATTCAGGCAACCTAAGAGCTTCCAAGGGGCAGATACACTTTCCATCCATGGAATAACTGAGAGACCAGGAGGAGTGGGAATAAAGAAAGAGGATAGTCTTCCTACTTGAAAACTAGAAACTTAATCCCAAACCGTTGTTACTCTTACATAAATTCGCCTACTACCTCAACATCAGGAGGAGAAAGTTGGCCAAGAAAGGACTATTTAGGAGGCAGTTGGGCTGAAGAGAAATTCTAAGACTGTAAGAATTAACATACATAAACCTTTATTGGAAAGAAGGAAAAGTCTGGTTGTATACCATTCTGTGCAAATCAAGGGGGGAGGTATTCAAGGTGGATAACATTCATTTTTAAACCTAAGTAACTACGTGTCTCAAATACTGCCTTTGGGGCAAAGTAAATTACAGGTACATTTATGAGTATATGGTATATGTAGTGTCATAGGCTGTTAAATAGCATGATTGTACACGTACAGGACAATAATCCATATACCAGAACCTTAAAAACACTCAATGGAAAAGTTGACACTAAAAAGGGATTTTTCTATTTCTACATAATATGTACCTGTAATGTTTGAAATTAAGCAGCAAGTATGGTTTCTCTTTTAATAAGACATTGGTGAAGAACCCAGACTCTAGATTCAGACCTACCAGGTTTTTTTTTAAGAATTTATTTATTTAGAGTTGTGTGCTCTACCAGCTAAGCCAGCCAGATCCCCTGATCTCACAACTTCCTAGTGAAAACTTCCCATTTTTTTCTAAGTATGTTTCCCTATTTTCTAAGTATGTTTCCCTATTTTTCACTATGCAAGGACCATGTAAATGTTCTTCTTAACATGTTCTACTTGATCATATACTACTAGTTTTATTTATTTGTTCATCTTCTGCCTCCTTGTGAGTGGTTAACATCAGTGAGGATAGGGTTGATAGTGGTTTTGCATAGCCCAGCAGCACAGCTCCGGAAACCCAGTTCTAGCACAGTGTCTGTCCATAGTATACAGAAAACTAATAGCTGCAGAGACTTCACATGATTTGGCAAATGAAATGGTTGTGAAGAAAGATCTATTGATTTGAGCAACCGAAAAGAAAAACATGCTTTGAGCAAGCTTCAGAGTAGCCTAGATTCAAGGACTTGCCAGTGTTTGTACACTCAGTCATTCCTTCCCTTCACCTTTTTGAAGCTCTTGTTGGTCACAGAGATTGTGTGATTTTGAAGTTGTCCAGTTTGTCATCTGAAGGGAAATGGAGAGCTGCCCTAGAGAAAGGTGATTCAAGCCCACATCACACGCTTAATCCTTGATAGGAGTGGGGTGTTCAGACTGTAACCTCCTGAACCCAGGGCTGTTACCAGTTAGGCAAAGGAATGTTGGGAAGAAGGAAAAGATAATTGGGCTGCCTGGGTAGCTCAGTTGGTTAAGCATCTGCCTTGGACTCAGGTCATGACTTCAGGGTCCTGTGATGAACCCGCGTGTTGGGCTCCATGTTCAGTGGGGAGTTCACTTGTCTCTCTCTCCCTCTGCCCCTCGCCTTGCTTGTGCTTGCTTGCTCACTCTTTTTCTCAAATAAATAAATTATTTTTTTAAAGGGGAAAAAATATTACAAACTTAAAAACCAATAGCTGCTCAGTGGTTCAGATTTTCGAGAGCTACAGAGCTTTCAAATACCTTGGATTTCTTGTACATGATAGAAACAAAAACTCTGGTAGCTGAGGTGTGGTTACTTTTAATGTCACCTATTCAGGTCAGTGGTGATGAATGTCAACCGTTGATAAGGCCAGCCTATTCCTCCACCTTGGCAGGGAGAGCCATTGCTGAATAGAGAAATATGGACTTAATTGGTGGGGATAAAGCTGTTAGAGAAGTGGGTAATTTGAAATGAATGCTCTAATCCTATCCTTGAGATCCTTGTCATGGACTCATGCAAGAGACAAACATATGGAAACTAGTTTTTCCATAGCAATTACTAGGAGAAAAGTAGAATGAAAACCCTATACTATATTTTAAAAAATGCAATGATAGAGAATGCTGTACACTGACCAGATTTCATTATATACTTGCAATTTAGAAACAGGAACTCAGGAGACTCTATAAAATCAGAATATTCTCTCTGAGTTAGGTTGAAAATAATTGGTACAATAGGGGGCTTATCTTGCCTTCACTGTCTTTATTTTTTCTCCATTGCTACTTTACCTTCTGTGTGCACAAAATTAATGAGTCTGGATGACTAGATTGAGGAACTAGTGATACTTAGCTTCTGACATTTCTAGAAATGTTATTTTTATTTTCAAAATCAAAGATGGTTGTCTTTGAATACTATATGTGCATGCTGAAAATACTTTGGTCTTTGATCTTCTGATATTGCATAAAAATTGTTGAGGTTTTTTGTACTTGATAACACATACCAAAGAATAGTTATGAAAGGGGAGGTAGACCTGGTGTTGTTCCATGAGTCATGAATGGACATGCACAGGGTCATTAACTGACGGAGAAGTTTCGTCAAGGAAAATCTTTGACCGCTTTGATAAATGCAGATGATGATTAAGTATGTGACATTGTTCCCATTTATTCAGTGCTGAATCAATCAGTGCCCCAAGTCAGCCTGATGCAATGGGCTACTCTAGATGTGGTCTTCTGAATAAGACAGAGTGTTAAAATGAGGTCATGACCACTTTTCATGGTACTTTTTTTGCTTGGCTACATTCCAGCTTCGCTAATTAAAGTCTGTATTTCTAAGACCCCTTTACAGTTTTAATTGGGTATGTTATTTCTCGTGAATTGTATGGAATTGTTATTCACTGTCATAAGCAGTGGCTGTATTTCACCATAGAGGTGGTTGCATTTCATCATCGGGATCAAAGGAAGGGAAACATGAATATAACTTTTTTTTAAGAGCACTTTGCAATGCTTTGAGCTCTATGGAAGAAAGCATTAAAAAGGAAAATAATGGTGTTCTTAAAATGTAAAGTATTGCTATTATCATTTTTGAAAGAAAACCTGGAGATTGAGAATGTGTTTTCTGGCGAGCTTCAGGAAAAATTACTTTACAGTTTCAGAAAAAGAGCATAAATAGGATTATTAATTGCAAATTTAATGACAAACTTTGTTCTTTCTGAAAAGTCTCTATTATCTGTATCTAGGGAAAATAGTTGGAACTTCTAAGCCTTTTTGAGAAGAGATTTTGTACAATACCCTCGTTTCTAAATGCTGAAAAGACTACAACTGCTTCTCAGTTTATATTAGCTAAGGTTTTATTTACAGTTAATTTTCTCTACTTTCTATACAGATTGACAGTCTATATTGAACAAATATACTCCTAGACAAATGATAAATTTTCACATCACACTGAGCCTTTGTTTAGCCTATTTTTAGTTACCTTAATTGATTGGTGAGTCACACCTCTTGGAGGGGTTCCCCCACACACATACTCATGAGCACGTATGAAATGAGAGTCTCTTGAGCACAATAGCTGGATGGAGGGAAGAGGAAAAGTAGCTTTCTGCTACAGTGGTAAAACCAATACAACGACCTGCAATTCTCCATGCGCTTACATTTTTAGGATCCCGAAATTTGGTTGGTCTAACAGAATACAGTAAAATAGAATACCACAGAAACAGATTTAAAAAGCAAGAAGTACAAAGGGTTGAGATGGACATGCAGGTGTGATTTAAAAAACACCAAACAGTGATAGGGGACAGATTTGCTGCAGGTATAGCCCCAAGTTGGGTCTGTACAGCTTAACAATTAACAGAAGAAAGTATTTTTAAAGATACACCTGAGCTGAGTAGTTCATGGTTTTTTTGTTTGTATGTTTGTTTGCTTTCTGTCCCCCCCCACTTAGATAAACTCCAAATTGCTTGGCAATAGAGAACCATTTCTTGAAATCATTTGAGATTTCCTCCCTGCTTAGAGAAACACTCCACGATTTAACAACAAAATACCCTCAAAAACACCCCTAGAGGAGACATGATTTTTCACAGACTTGTTCGTTGTAAAGATCTTCAGAGTAATGTACAGTATTGTAGAAAAATACAATGCTATAAACTTTGGGTCATGGCTGTCCAAGCTCACATGTAATATAACTCACGTTAGCTCTATACTGGTCTGCCTGCTAAGTTCATAACTTCTACCTCATCACGTTGTACTATTAAATATGGCAGTGTTGACTTACTATAATGCTGTTTATTCAGTAACATGAGAAGAGCTCTATAACAGAGCTGTCTCACTATGTACATTTCATGTATGTTTGTATATATATAAATATTCAGGTGAATGTACATACCCCATGTAAAAGAATACCTTGTAAATTTCTATCTCTGAACCCATTTTATTTTTCTTATCACTAAACTTATCACTTACTACTATCTTAAAAAAGAAAAGTGTGTGTGTGATACACACAGACACACATATATCACTCTCAGGAACACAGAATTGGACTAATCCTAATTCTTGTTTTTTTTTTTTTAAGATTTTATTTATTTATTTGACAGACAGAGATCACAAGTAGGCAGAGAGGCAGTCAGCGAGAGAGGAGGAAGCAGGTTCCCTGCTGAGCAGAGAGCCCGATGTGGGGCTCAATCCCCATATCTAAAGACCCTGAGATCATGACCTGAGCCAAAGGCAGAGGCTTAACCCACTGAGCCATCCAGGTGCCCCCTTGATTCTTGGTTTTTAACACACTATCATCTTTGGTCCTTGTAGGGTCCTATTCATTCATTCATTCACTCACTCACTCACCCACTCGGGATGTAATGTACATTCCTGAACCCAGTATTCTAGCCCTAGATCTAAAACATTACAGATAAGTTTCACTAATATGCTGTTTCTCTATTCAACCTTTGCCTTATTCAGAGGCGTTAGCCACCATCCTAAATTCTGTGTTTATCATGTTGTTGCCTAAACACACACATGCACACACTTATATTCTTGAACAAGGAATACAATATTTTAAATTTTAAGGCACCTGGGTGGCTCAGTGGGTCAAAACCCCTGCCTTCGGCTCAGGTCATGGTCTCAGGATCCTGGGATCGAGCCCCGCATCGGGCTCTCCACTCAGCAGGGAGCCTGCTTCCTCCTCTCTCTCTCTGCCTGCCTCTCTGCCTACTTGTGATCTCTTTCTGTCAAATAAATAAATAAAATATTTTTAAAAAGTTTTAAATTTTATAAAAAGTATTTATGCTGAAAAGAGTCATCTGTGGCCTGCTTCTTGCACTCAAGTATAGTCTCATCATATTGTTGCAGGTATCTGTAGTTGCCTACACTGTAATATTTTATAGTATAAATAAATAATTTTACCCTCTTTTCTGGGTATGGTATGTTGTAATATTTTTTACAATTATACATATTACTGCATGTATTTCTGTGTATATCTCCTGGTGTAAATGGGCAAGAGTTTGTCTTTGTACTACCTAGGAATAGAATTACTGGGTCCTACATCATATTCAACTTAACAAGGCAAAGGATTTTTAACAAGGCAAAAAGTCCTTTAATTTATATTCCTAGTAGGCATATTTAAAATATTTTTTCAGCCCACATCATCTCTAATAGTATTCTAAACCTTCCTAATATTAGCCAAACAAATGAGGGTAAAATGGTATTTAACTTTGGTGACTTTATTATTTATTGCTTAATAATTTATAATCTGTTTTCTTCTACTAGAATATAATCTTCATAAAGCCTGGTGCTTTGTCTTCCTTATTTTATTCCCAGAACCTGTGATAGTGTCTGGCACATAGACATGCTCAATGAATAATTATTAAATGATTTACTATGGAGTTATTTATAATGGATTATAAATTGATCTTTGGTACCACATTTATATATAAGAAAATACACATAGTTAGGGTTTATAGTAAAATTTTAAAAGTAACTATTTATGATAAAAGTAATCACAGTCTATTTATTCACCTTTCTGAACCGGCAGGCTATTATATTATTTAAGTGAAAAATAGTAAGTGACATTGCAAAGATTTAAAAAGGAATTTTCCCACTAATAATCACAAAGATCTCTCTAAAACACAGATCCACCCATTAAATCAATGATGAAGGTATTTCATAGTTTGTTCTCCAAAGAACTAGAAGAGCTGCCTTGCAACACAAACTATTTTAATACCTATTTACATAATGATTTAAAGACATCTCAGTGTTATAGTACTCACTTATCATTATAGACATAAGTTTATATTAAATAGCTTACCACAACCCTTAATTTTTTTTTTAATTTTCTGATCTAGGAGTCTTAATTTCATTAATAGAGAATGCAATTTTGGTAAATAAATTTGGTAAGATTTGCATGTAAATTGGGACAGTGATAGTCAAAGTACAGTTTAAGGAACGTGAAGCTCTCTCATACCCTTTCAGGGGGCTTAGAAGGTCTTTTCCTTCTCAACTGTGTATCTTTGTTGGGCCAGATATTTTTTTTCATATACTATATTTAAAGTAATCAAGGCAACAGATTGAATGCCAAAGCAGATACAAGAATCTAATGGTCTTTTATAAGCCTGAGATTTAAAAAATAAAAGTGTCATTTTGCTATTTGTTTTGGAAAACATGATTTCTGTAAAAAGATTTTCTTTTTTAATTTATTTTCAGCTTAACAGTATTCATTGTTTTTGCACCACACCCAGTGCTCTATGCAATCCATGTCCTCTCCAATACCCACCACTTGGTTCTCCCAACCTCCCACACCCACCCCTTCATAACCCTCAGATTGTTTTTCAGAGTCCATAGTCTCTCATGGTTCACCTCCCCCTTCCAATTTCCCTCAACTCCCTTCTCCTCTCCATCTCCCCTTGTCCTCCATGCTATTTGTTATGCTCCACAAATAAGTGAAACCATATGATAATTGACTCTCTCTGCTTGACTTATTTCACTCAGCATAATCTCTTCCAGTCCCGTCCATGTTGTTACAAAAGTTGGGTATTCATCCTTTCTGATGGAGGCATAATACTCCATAGTGTATATGGACCACATCTTCCTTATCCATTCGTCTATAAAAAGATTTTCTTAAATTTTAATGAGTTTATTTTAAATACTCAAAGTATCTCCATTTTAATAGCTAATATAGTCAACATTCATAGACAAAACTTTTAAAACAAAAGCCCTCTGCAAGTCTCAAAGCTTAAGAATTTTAGTGAGTCATAGTAGCAAAATGTTTGAGAACCCTTGCTCTTAGAAAAGACCTATTTTTATTTATTTTATTTTTTTAAATTATTTTTATTAACATATAATGTATTGTTTGCCCCAGGGGTACAGGTCTGTGAATCATCAGGCTTACACATTTCACAGTGCTCACCATAGCCCATACCCAACCACAACCCAACTACCCTACCCTATTCCCTCACCCACAGCAACCCTCTGTTTAATGAGATTAAGAGTCTCTTATGGTTGTCTCCTTCCTGATACCATCTTGTTTCATTTTTTTCCTTCCCTATTCCCCAGTTCCTTGCCCTGACTCTCAAATTCCTCATTTTCAGGGAGATCATATGAGAACTGTCTTTCTCTGATTGACTTATTTCACTCAGCATAATACCCTCTGGTTCCATCCACGTTGTTGCAAATGGCAAGATTACATTTCTTTTGATGGCTGCATAGTATTCCATTGTATATATATACCTCATCTTTTTTATTCCATTCATCTGTTGATGGACATCTAGGTTCTTTCCATAGTTTGGCTATTGTGGACATTGCTGCTATAAACATTCGGGTGCACATGTCACTTCAGATCACTACATTTGTATCTTTAGGGTAAATGCCCAGTAGTGCGATTACTGGGTCATAGGGTAGCTCTATTTTCAACTTTTTGAGGAACCTCCATGCTGTTTTCCAGAGTGGTTGCACCAGGTTGCATTCCCACCAACAGTGTAGGAGGATTCCCCTTTCTCCACATCCTTGCCAACATCCGTCATTTCCTGACTTGTTAATTTTAGCCATTCTGACTCATGTGAGGTGGTATCTCATTGTGGTTTTGATTTGTACTTCCCTGATACCGAGTGATGTGGAGCACTTTTTCATGTGTCTGTCAGCCATTTGGAAGTCTTCTTTGAAGAAATGTCTGTTCATGTCTTTAGCCCATTTTTTGATTGGATTCTTTGTACTTTGGGTGTTGAATTTGATAAGTTCTTCATAGATTTTGGATTCTAGCCCTTTATCTGATATATCATTAATGAATATCTCCTCCCATTCTGTCTCAGTTGTCTTTTGGTTTTGTTGACTATTTCCTTTGCTGTACAAAAGCTTTCGATCTTGATGAAGTCCCAATACTTCATTTTTGCCCTTGCTCCCTTCCCTTTGGTGATGTTTCTAAGAAGAAGTTGCTGTGGCTAAGGTCGAAGAGGTTGTTGCCTGTGTTCTTCTCAAGGATCTTGATGGGTTCCTATCTCAAATTGAGGTCCTTCATCCATTTTGAGTCTATTTTCATGTGTGGTGTAAGAAAATGGTCCAGTTTCATTCTTTTGCATGTGGCTGTCCAATTTTCCCAACACCATTTCTGAAGAGACTGTCTTTTTTCCATTGGACATTCTTTCCTGCTTTTTTGAAGATTAGTTGATCATATAGTTGAGGGTCTATTTCTGGGCTCTCTATTCTGTTCCATTGATCTATGGGTCTGTTTTTGTGCTAGTACCATACAGGCTTAAGGCCTGAAATTGTGACACCACCAACTCTGGCTTCCTTTTTCAACATTGCTTTGGCTATTCAGGGTCTTTTCTGGTTCCATATAAATTTTAGGATTATTTTTTCCATTTCTTCAAAAAAATTGATGGTATTTTGATAGGAATTGCTTTAACTGTGTAGATGACTTTAGGTAGCATAGACATTTTCACAATATTTTTCTTCCAACGCATGAGAAAGGAATGTTTTTCCATTTCTCTGTGTCTTCCTCAATTTCTTTCATGAGTACTTTATAGTTTTCTGAGTACAGGTTCTTTGCCTCTTTGGTATGTTTATTCCTAGGTATCTTATGGTTTTGGGTGCAATTACAAATGGGATCGACTCCTTAGCTTCTCTTTGTTCTGTCTCGCTGTTGGTGTATAGAAATGCAACTAATTTATGAGCATCGATTTTATGTTCTGACACTTTACTGAATTCCTATAGGAGTTTTAGCAGTTTTGAGTGGAGTCTTTTGGGTTTTCCACAAAAAGTATCATATCATCTGTAAAGAGTGAGAGTTTGACTTCTTCTTTGCCAATTTGGACGCCTTTTGTTTCTTTTTGGTTTCTGATTGCTGAGGCTAGGACTTCTAGTACTATGTTGAATAGCAGTAGTGATAGTGGACATCACTGCCATGTTCCTGACCTTAAGGGAAAAGCTCTCAGTTTTTCCCCATTGAGAAAGATATTCGCTGTGGGTTTTTCATAGATGGCTTTGATGGTATGTACTCTCTATCCCTACACTTGGAAGAGTTTTGATCAAAAGGATACTCTGCTTTGTCAAGTGCTTTTATAACATCTATTGAGAATATCATATGGTTCTTGTTCTTTCTTTTATTAATGTGTTGTATCACATTAATTGGTTTGTGAATGTTGAACCAAACTTGCAGCCCAAGAATTAATCCCACTTGGTCATGGTGACTAATCCTTTTAATGTACTGTTGGCTAGTATTGGCTAATATTGGCTAGTATTTTGCTAAGAATTTTTGCATCCATGTTCATCAAGGATATTGGTCTGTAATTCTCTTTTTTGGTGGTGTCTCATCTGGTTTTGGGATCAAGGTAATGCTAGCCTTATAAAATGAGTTTAGAGTTTTCCTTCCATTTCTATTTTGTGGAACAGTTTCAGGAGAATAGGTATTAATTCTTCTTTAGACCTGGGAAGCCATCTGGCATTGGTTCTTGTTTGTTGGGAGTTTTTTTTTTTTTAAAGACTTTATTTATTTAATTGACAGACAGAGAATCACAAGTAGGAGAAGAGGCAGGCAGAGAGAGAGAGAGGAAGAAACAGGCTCCCCACTGAGCAGAGAGCCCGATGCGGGGCTCAATCCCAGAACCCTGGAATCATGACCTGAGCTGAAGGCAGAGGCTTTAACCCACTGAGCCACCCAGGCGCCCCTGTTGGGAGATTTTTGATGACCACTTCAATCTCCTTACTGGTTATGGGTCTGCTCAGGTTTTCTATTTCTTCCTGGTTCAGTTTTGGTAGTTCATATGCCTCTAGGAATGCATCCATTTCTTCCAGATTGTCAAATTTGCTGGTGTAGAGTTGCTCGTAATAATATGTTCTTATAATTGTTTGTATTTCTTTCATGTTGTTCGTGATCTCTTGTCTTCCATGATTTTATTAATTTGGGCCCTTTATCTTTTCTTTTTGAAAAGTCTGGCCAGGGGTTTACCAATCTTAATAATTCTTTCAAAGAACCAGCTCCTAGTTTCATTGATTTGTTCTATTGTTCTTTTGGTTTCTGTTTTATTGATTTCTGTTCTGATTTTTATGATTTCTGTTCTCCTGTTGGGTTTAGGATTTCTTGTTCTTTCTTCAGCTCCTTTAGGTGTAGGGTTAGGTTGTGTACTTGAGACCTTTCTTGTTTCTTGTAAAAGGCTTGTATCACTATATACTTTCCTCTCAGGACCGCCTTTGCTCTGTCCTTGAGATTTTGAACAGTTGTGTTTTCATTTTCATTTGTTTCCATGACTTTTTTCAATTCTTCTTTAATTTCCTGGTTGACCCATTCTTTAGTAGGATGTTCTTCAGCCTCCATGTATTTGAGTTCTTTCTAACTTTCCTCTTGTGATTGAATTCTAGCTTCAGAGTGTTGTGGTCTGAAAATATTCTGGAAGTGATCTCAGTCTTTTGGTAATGGTTGAGACCTGATTTGTGACCCAGGATGTGATCTATTCTGGAGAATGTTCCATGGGAATTACAGAAGAATGTGTATTCTATTGCTTTGGGATGGAATGTTCTGAATCAATCTGTGATGCCCATCTGGTGCAGTGTGTCATTTGAAGCCTTTATTTCCTTGTTAATCTTTTGTTTAGATGATCTGTCCATTTCAGTGAGGAGGTTGTTAAAGTCTTCTACTATTATTGTATTATTGTCCATGTGTTTCTGTGATTTATTATTAATTGTTTTATATAATTGGCTGCTCCCATGTCAGGAGCATAGATATTTGAAACTGTTAGATCTTCTTGTTGGACAGACACTTTAAGTATGATATAGTGTCCTTCCTCATCTTTTATTGTAGTCTTTGGCTTAAAATCTAATTTGTCTGATAGAAGAATTGCCACCCCAGCTTTCTTTTGATGATCATTAGCATAGTAAATTGTTTTCCATTCCTCACTTTCAAGCTGGAGGTGTCTTTGGGTCTAAAATGAGTTTCTTATAGACAGCATATTGATTGGTCTTTTTTTTTTTTAATCCATTCTGATACCCTGTGTCTTTTGATTGGGGAATTTAGCCCATTTACACTCAGGGTAACTATTGAAACATATGAATTTCATGCCACTATATTGCCCGTAAGGTGACTGTTACTCTATATTGTCTCTGTTCCTTTCTGGTCTGTTACTTTTAGGCTCTCTCTTTGCTTAAAGGACCCCTTTCAATATTCCCTGTAAGGTTGGTTTGGTGTTTGCTAATTCTTTTAGTTTTTGTTTGTCCTGGAAGCTTTTTATCTCTCCTTCTATTTTCAGTGACAGCCTACCTGGATATAGTATTCTTGGCTGCATATTTTACTCTTTTAGTGCTCAGAATATATCATGTCAGTCTTTTCTGGCCTTCTAGGTCTGTGTGGATAGGTCTGCTGCCAATCTAATGTTTCTACTGTTGTACGTTACAGATCTCTTATTCTGAGCTGCTTTCAGGATTTTCTTTTTGTCATGGAGACTTGTAAGTTTTTCTATTAGATGACAGGGTTGGACCTATTTTTTATTGATTTTGAGGGGGATTCTCTGTGCCTCCTGGATTTTGATGCTTGTTCCTTTGCCAAATTAGGGAAATTCTCTGCTATAATTTGCTACAGTATACCTTCTGCCCCTCTCTTCTTCTGGGATCTCAGTTATTCTAATATTGTTTGATCTTATGGTATCACTCATCTCTTGAATTCTCTCCTCATGGTCTGGTAATTGTTTGTCTCTCTTTTGCTCACCTTCTTTATTTTCCATCATTTGGTCTTCTATATCACTAATTCTCTTTTGTCTCATTTATCCTAGCAGTAAGAACCTCCATTTTTTATTGCACCTTATTAATAGCTTTTCTTATAAATTTCAACTTGGTTAGATTTTAATTCTTTTATTTATCCAGAAAGGGATAAATAAAATATCTATCTAATATCTTTCATGCCTTTTTCAAGCGCAGCTAGCACCTTGATAATCATCATTCTGAACTCTGGTTCTAACATCTTACTAATGTCTCTATTGATTAGGTCCCTATCCATCAGTACTGCCTCTTGTTCTTTTTTTTTTTTTTTTGGTGAGCTTTTCCACCTTGTCATTTTATCCAGATAGGAATATATGAATGAGAGAGTAAAATACTAAAAGAGTAGCAAAGACACCAGAAAAATACGCGCTAACCAAATCAGAAGACACACAAAACCAGGGGTTGGGTTTTGGGGAGGGAGGGAGAAAGAGAAAAAAAAAATATATATCTATATATATACACACACATTAGACTCTTGAGTAGAACAGAGTCATCCACTTCATTTTGGGTGTATTCTGGTCTCTTAATAGAAACTACCTCCTAAAATTTTAAAGAAAGAAAAACTTATATATAATACAAAAATAAGGGTCAACATGATGAAGGGATGGAATATAACTATAAAGATGAAAATTTTAAAAGATTCTAAAAAAGGAATAGACAAGATAAGTTGGTTGGAAAAAGAATAAAAGAGAGAATGTGATCAGGCTGGAGCTAGATTCAGGGTATATTTTGATTTATTAGTAGAAATTATATCCCAAAATTTTAAAGAAAAAACTATGTGTATACGAAAAAATAATGTTAAATACACTGAAGGGATAAAATAAGACTATAACAATGAAAATTTAAAAGGATTTTTAAAAAAGGTATTGACAAGATAAAATACTTAATGTTAAAAGAGGAAAGAGGAATAGTTAAAAAAATAGAATAAGAAAAAAATAAAATTAAAAAATTTAACTTTGCAAGACTAAAGGATCATGGGGAAAAAAGCCATGAATTCTATGTTGCTTTCTCCTAGCTCAGGAGTTCCACAGTTCTTGTTGATTAGTGAACTTGGTCTTGGGTGGATGTTCTTGCTGATTTTGGGGTGACGAGGCCTGTTGCAGTGATTCTCAAATGTCTTTGCCCAGGTGGAATTGCACCGCCTTTGCCAGGGGCCAGGCTAAGTTATTTGCTTGGGTTCACTCTCAGAAGCTTTTGTTCCCCGAACACTTTACATAGATCTCTGGAGGACAGGAATGAAAATGGGAGCCCTCCAACCTCCGGTCTGGAGGAGCTGAGAGCTTGGGTCCCCACTCGTCAGTGCAACCTTAGACAGAAGCAGTCAATCCCTCCCATCTCCCTGCTCTCTGGCCGTGCTCTGTGCTCACCCCGCCTGTGACCAAGCATTTCTATCTCAGGTGCATGGCCCTGTTTGGCGTCTCCAAACCCAGCAGTTTCCTGCTGCACACTCCCATGCTGCTCCTCCCAGAGGAGTAAGGAAGGGGTCTCTCCAGATCTGCCACTTGTGGGGCCCCTGCTCAAAGATCATGGGTTAAGGTATCCCTAAGCTGAGAAACCCCACCTCGGCTCCATCTCTGTAGCTGGCTTTCCCGCTCTGGTTCCTGACTGCTCAGCAACACTCAGAGACAACCTCCCCCCCAAGTCTTTCTGTGACCCCATGGATCCTGAGACCACTCTGTCCCTGCAAGGGCTCCAGCCCCTGTTTAACATCTGGAACGACATCCCTCAGTGGAGCAGACTTCTAAAAGTTCTGATTTTGTGCTCTGCTGCCCCACCACTTACCAGGAGCCAGCACCCCCACCCCCAAGGTTTATCTTCCCATCACTTTGGATTCACTTCTCCGCACATCATACTTCCCAAAAGTGGTTGATTTTCTGTCCCTGAAATTGCTGCTTTTCTTCTCTTCTATCTCCCATTGAGTTTGTAGGTGTTCGGAATGGTTTGATAACTATCTAGCTGAACTCATGGGACCTAATGCTATTTCAGTTTCTTACTCCTCCACAATCTTGCTTCCTCTCCCCTCTTTAGTATAGGAAACACCTATTTTAAAATGCATAATGATAAACACAGAAAATGTGCTTATATTTACTAAGAGTCACTGACATAATCATTCATGGAAAGTTTATTGAACTCTTACTATATACATCAGATAGGGTGCTGAGCTACTGGGATACAGTGATGAAAATTGAATATATAACCCTTTCCCTCATAGAGTACAACTGGTCTAAGCCTGCAGTTACAAAGTAATTGAAGAGCTTTGGCTTCCCAGGAGAGTTTTGTCCATATTGTTATTTAAGTTATATTATAGTGGTATTATAGAAAAATAACTACTGAATACTGGCATACCTCAAAGACATTATAGATTCCGTTCCAAACACTGCAATAAAGTGAGTCAAAGGAATCTTTTCATTTTCCAGTGCATATAAAATTTGAGGCCACAAATCACCATAAAATATATTAATAATAAAAAAGAAATATTTGAAGAATCACCAAAATGTGGAACATAGTGTGAAATGAAGTGAACAAATGATGTTGGGAAAGTGATGCTAATAGACCTCTTGGAGGCAAGTTTGCCACAGACTTTGGGTTTGTTAAAAAAAGAAAACAAAACAAAAACAACAAAACAGTATCTGTGAAGCAAAATAAAGTGAAGTACAGTAAGACAACATATGCCTGTAAAGCGAGATAGATTAGCATTTGTTGGTTAAAATGTATGCTTATGGTTTCTCATTGTACCTGGGTAGCTCAATGTGTTAAGCAGCCAACTCTTGATTTCACCTCAGGTCATGATCTCAGGGTCATGTGGTCACCCCTCTCTACTCAGCGGGGAGTCTGCTTCAGGATTCTTCTCCTTGCTGCCCACCCCCATGCATATTCTCTCTTTCTCTCTAAAATAGGTAAATCTTAAAAAAAAAAAAATCTGGTTTTGTTTTACTCTTGCTTACACAAACACATATAAGTTATGTAAAACATTTTTAAATTGGAGACAATGTGTTGAAAAACAATCATTTAAAATGTAATGTATTAGAATAAATGGACATGAAGTGGAGAGGCACATAATTTAGAAAACATTTCGAAAGATTACATGTGAACAAACAATATGCCAAAATGCCCATTTTGTTTAGGTTAGATGTTTAATGAATATATTTTCCATAGGTATAGAGTCAAATGTACTTCTCATTTATTAAAATTTTTGAATGATAGCTTCAGTTCTTTTAAAAAAAGGATATTAAAAAATAAAAACTGTAATGGCATTATGCGCTATTTAACTCTCCAATCTATTGTGTCAGAATATATATTTTTGGGCAAAACTTTTCTGAAAATAAAGACATGTATAAAATATTTCTAAGTTATTTCTGAAGCTATAAAAACATCAAATCTGATAAGGAAAATAAAGCACATATAATGAAAACAAACTGGCTAGAAAAATAGTTATTTAATTACTTTCTTTGATAATAAATTAAAATCTATGTACCAAGCTTCATAAGCTTGGGCACAATATATTCCTCATATGCTCTGATATCTCTATAATGCTACAGGTTCCTAAGGACCCAATCTACAGTGAAGTGCATGTTTGCTGTAAATTGATAGGGTTTTAGAATCCTGAGGTGAAGCCAGAGGAAGCTGTAATGCTCATTTCATTACCCTGTTGCCATCTTGGATTTTACGTGCTGTTTTATGTATTGATTTGGTGCATTTTTACCTTATTGATATAGGCTCGTATACCAAATGCTTCTACTCATTCTGCCTAGCTATCCTCCTAGGTATTTTTAAATAGATGTAAAGGTAGTTGCAATGTATTATCTAATTATGATTACATATATTTTTTGTGACTGACATCCTTCACTGAGTAAAAGAGTGTAACCACAGGCCCACCATTAATGTTTCTTAAATCATCTCTATACCAAAGAGGAAAAAATGTATTCTCAGCATTATGTTTGGAATTAAAAAGTAAGGCTTTATGCATTTGAAACTATATTGGCAGGTTCATGCTATTTTATGATACACTTGGCTTTCTAGCATCTTCTTGTTCACTGCAGCGATTGGCTTGTTCCACCATGCCCACCCCCTTTCTGTCTGGCCTAGTGTCTGAGCCAAGCACCGTGGGCACCCATGGGGTGAACTTGGCAACTGTGAGACCCAGATGCTGAGCTCTAGTATGTAATTTTCCAGCAACAGCATCTGGGTGTTTGGTTGGCCTTTTATGTGGCTTATGTTGTCTGTCATGGTAGCTGTAGAAAGTCTGTAACCTGGCACAAGATTTGCCTCCTCATCTGTGGGCCTGTCTTGTCTGTACAAAATGTCATTTCCTATCAGTGCTTACTTGGTGTTGTACAGTTAACCTCGGTGTTACATCTGGATAAGGAACAGAATGAAATTTCCTGGCAGTCACTGACACATTTAACCTTTGCACATCTTTGCCTTCTAACTTCCCTGCCCAATCACATGCTATATATTTCCTAAGGAGATTCTCTCATATGTTCACTCTTTGTCTCCATTTCTACTGTGAATCAGAAAGTGTAATAAAATGATTCAGTGGTTGGCACATGTGTGCAGGAGCCGTTTCTCTGTGATTGGGCCCCTAGGGCTCTAGGCTTCTCTCAGTTTCAAGTTCTAATTTTAGAACTGGACTATGAAAATCCAATTCGTATCTCCTATGCCATATTCATTGTTGAAATAAAAGAACAAGATTATTAAAGTTTAAATACGGGAGGTCTTTTAATCAGGGTTTTAACACAATGTGGATGCCTGTTCTTCACACAGTACTTCAGCTAATATCAAATACTTCCCCATTTTGTGTCTCCACAACACTAGATCTTATCATTTGGAAAGATGGTATGTTTTTCTTTTTCTCCTTTCTGGTCTCCAGGAATTAAAAAAAAAAACAAAAAAAAACAAAAAAAAACTTGCCCTTTAGTAAGAATTTGTAAGATTGCAGTTCATTGGGAAATGGTTTCTTAGTATATTCAAATTTACATAGTTTTGTTGTTATTAAACCAGCAAAATGAATGAAATATTAATAACCATCAGAATTTTTTGTAAATTTAAGTTTAATAAGAGAAAAAACATTATTTTGACAACTAGATATATTTTCCTTATAATCTAACTTAATAAAGAGCAAAAATAATGTAGGCACATAGTTGTCCTTGATGTGAAAACATAACTCCCTACATGGTAAGATAGGTGACATCTTTCCTAGTGACAAGTGCTTACAGTCGTATTCATTAATTTTATCACTAACATAAACTTTTAATATGCATATGATCAGAATATAGGACTTGCAGGGCAGCTTAAAGTGACTATAACCTGTAATTACTGTTCCTGTACTTGATTATAATAATCTGATTGCAATTATTCAGTGATTTTAATACAAGCCTCAAGCTACATAACAATAATTCAAGTTCAGTGATTGGGAGCATGTTTCTGTTTGGCTGTGAAATGATGTTTTAATCCGTAGTGATTCAAAGATCTGAACTATACTTCTGTTCAGTAATTAAAGCACATTTATATTGTCAGGTAGAGTAACCTTATTTTGAAATAGATTAATTAATGTAAAAATTTCCTAAAAGTCAAAACAGATCATTACCATGTATTTAAGAAAATGTCATAAAGCAAAGATTCTTTTGGTTGGATAACTTGACCTCTGAGACTAGATATCTAAAAATGGGAGATGGAGGGAGGAGTCAAGCTGGAGACAGTCAAAGGATCTGTCAGATATAATACATTAAGGTTACTCTAAATAGAAATATTGAATTATGGTGCTTGAAAGGCTTTAACGTCAATTGACAGGTATTTGTTCTATAGAAAAGTTCCTAGAACTACCAAAAATGAAAAACACCAAACGCAGAAATGATTTCAAAATAGAGGAAGCAAGAATAAATGGTAAGAACAGAAACCTTAATCAAATATTTTAAAGTTTCTTTAGAAAAGAAGGAATCTTTGGAGAGAAAAAAAGGTATTACCTACTAGATCTGTGATGATATGCTGACCTCTTACTTTGGTGTTTGTTTGCTTTTTTTTTTTTAAATTAAAACTAACAAACAGTAAATCTTTACTCTAAAACAATAAATAAAGAACAATAAATAATGCTCCCAGACCCTTCAACTTAACCTAATGGTAAAGTTCAAAATGAGAAGTATACAGAGGTATCAGAGAGGGATAATAGTTTGAAGGTACTAGTTGAACTAGAATGTCAAAATTACTGGACTGCCTAAAGGGGTAGATGAGGCGACCCAATAGACTTCCTTGAAAAATGGATCCCTAAGGCTCTTCAACTCAATCTAATGAGCGACCCAATTTTCTTACAGAGGTGCTTAAGAATTCCAGGAAACAAAGGAACAAGGAGACAAAGCATAATCCTGATTTTTAAAATTCTCAATTGGAGAAATAATAAATTATTTGTATGTATCCCATATGAAGTATCCAGTACAAACAAAACAAAACAAAAGACTATACATACCCTTTCTGACATGAGAACCACATTCAGGTGAATGACCTGGAACATATTTTTCATGCAGGTTGATTTCAAAAACTGTACTATAACTAATCTGTAGATTAATTCTAGCATGCAAAGTGGGAGATGAAATCAATAGAAGGGATCTGTTCAAGAATAAATTCCCAAGGACAACTCCTAAAGGAAGGCAACATTTCTAACTGACCACGATGAACTTGAAGTGCTTTTTCATAGCCCAAGAGGGATTTGGCATATGATCGCCAGATGCAGCTGGCAGTGTTTTTGAACAGCATTCCCAAGTGAATTTACTCCCTTTCCTTTCCCAGTGTATTTCTGAGGAATGTACTTTACCAGACTTAATATCTTAGTCTAATGTCAAACCATCTCGTGATTTAGGAGAGGAAAAAAAAGTGTAGAGACTTACAGCATGGTATTTTACCAGTGGATTCTTGTTAAGGTTATATACCTTGCCTGGTTTTGAAGGGTTGGGAGCGGTTAGAGGAAAAACAATTTTAGTTTCTCAAGCTATTTTCTTTTGCTATGCTTGGGCAGGGGAGGAGGACCCTCATAGTGGTGAAAGATATTCCTACATTTGAGAAATGTAATAAAGCTTTAAAAGAAATTATTCCATAGGCATGGTATTGAATAATAGTCTCTTTAACCAGGTGGATACTAAGGTTTGTTTTCTTGTCCCATACATGATAGTGAGATTTCTAGTATCTATATATTATAAAAAAAAATCTACAGAGCTGGATAGAATATTTCAGGCAATGCAAGTACCCTGGAAGTAGTAGTAGTAGTTCCATTTGAAACCAAAAATATAACATATTTCCCAAACAATTTTGAGAATATATGAATAATATAGAAATAATGAAGAAAAATATGAAATGTGACAATTTGAAATCATTTTAATAAAATATATAAATTTTTATAAAATAAAAATATCATTTTTATGCCTTATGACCTGCAACTTTTTAAAAAATTCTTTTAAAATTTTATTTATTTGAGAGAGAGCAAGTGTGAGTGGAGGGGAAAGGTAGATGGGGTTGGTGAGAGAAGCAGACTCCCTGCTGAGCAGGGAGCCAGGTGGGGATCTCAGTCCCAGGACCCTGGGACATGACCTGAGCTGAAGGCAGACCCTTAACTGTCTGAGCCACCCAGGCATCCCAACCTCTAACTTTTAGTGTACTATATTTGTCATCATTTATTATTTTTTAAAGCCAACTTAAAATAATATTTCTAAGTTTTAGAGAAAGAAAATATGGTTTACTTCATTAACAGATTTAAGCAGTGGTAGTTTAAGTCTCAAAGATAATTGCACCTCAGACTAAGGCCACCCCTTAGCTACTGCATGAATCTAAGGAAGGATTTAAATGTTTCCTGGTAAACTTTAAAATTATGCAGTCAAAAATTAATTGCTGATACGCTCCATTATCCTAAAGGATTTGGCGTATTTTTGTATGAAATCTGCCTATACATAAAATAATGATTAGTTCTGAACTATCAGTTCCACAGTTCTTATTCTGCGTAAATATTGCCCATTGATGATTTAAGATCAACTTCAGTAAGTTGGTGGCAAAATTGTGAGTATATTCTTTGGAAGGTTAACTGTTATTCAATATATGTACAATAGACCATAGACAACTATTCAGAAAATTCGAGCATATATAATCTTAGAACAGGAAGATTTAACTTGTTCATGGAAGCATATTCCATAATCACAGTATTTCTATTTAGAAGAGAACAAAGTATCCAATACTAGAACTTTCACATTTGAGGTTGAGGTGATTTGGTCCAAAAAAGTGAAACAATTCTCTAAGGTTACATATTTGGTTAGTGGTAAAACCAAGAAAACCATGTTTTGTGACAACTTGGGATACTTTCCAATGCCTTATTCATATTTCAACATGAAGTGAATTATTCTAAAAACGTATATTTTATAAAGATACTAATAGGAATGAATCAAAGTAACAAATTAACTTAATTTGTGCTTTCCTAAAAATAATACATATATTATTAGAAGACTGCATATATATATATGTATACATGTATGGGTGTGTGTGTGTGTGTGTATATATATATATATATTATATACATATCTTTAAAATATATATATATTTTAAAAATTTATTCCTCTGAGTTGTTTATTGTAATTCTCCAGTAATTACAAAGTAAAGCTCAGAGAAATTATGTAGGCTTCCCTTATCCTTTCACATTCCTCTTGGCTGGGTAACATAAGACAGAAAGTCTCCACAATTATAATAATCTCTTAACACATCTGTCAGAATCAAATGTTATTAAATGGAAATCTATAATTTTCTATAAATCTATAAAATCCAGAACTGTTGCTTTAAGACACTATCAGGAAGGCCAACACTTGTAACTAAAAAACAGTAATAGTTTGGTCTCAGCACCTTTGTTTTAATGTACCAACTTGCTGTGAGTACTCTAAATATTAATCTTATCCAAGCCATCTTTTCCTCACCCCCCTTCAATAGACTGGTTTTTATTCATCTGAAGTGGTTTCAGTTTCCAATAATGCACCAAAGTCAATACAAGAAATGGATATACAGCACCTACATTTAAATCTCCAGAGATTTTTTTTTCCAAATCATTAACCAAGGTGAGCATCTTACCACTACTTCCACAATTGCTTTTGCCTAATGACACTTGGTTAATATCTGGCAGAAGGATGCTTCTATCATCTTAATAAACTATTGGTCCCAACTGTATATCATGTAGGAAACCACACTTTCATTGACCACAGCCACCACAAATTCACATTGTAACTTCCTTTTTCTGTGTAAGCAGTAATTGATTATTATAAATTCATCCATTAGCATCTTTAGCTCTAAAGGTTCAAATGGCCATCTCTATCCTAACATATATATGGTAATTTTAACAACGGTGGTGCAACTATATGATTAAGTCTCTCTAAAGAAATTGGGATAATTGATTTTGATAGCCAGACAAATGTCCAGTGCTGGGTAAAAGTTAAAAGACCTAAATTACAGCCCCAGTTAAGGTTCTATGGTAAGTTGCATTAAAATTGTTGTCATCCATATGAGGGATACAAATGTACCTCAAAGAGTTTGGTGGAAAATTATGTGTAATCAAGTTGTAAACATTCAAACTATGTATGAAGTTAAATACTGAATGTATGGTGGATTGAATATGAGTTTAAAAATGCTATTAAAAAAAAAGGAAAAAAAGAAAGAAAATGCTATGGAAATATTAAATGGAGAACATATTAATCCATAAAGGTGAATTCCCAAAGTGTGTTTGCTTAACCAACAGTGTAGGTGCCATCTGGAAATATACTAGGAATAGAACTTCTTGAACCTAGCCCTAAACATGCTGAATCAGAAATTGTGTGGGTGGGGCCTGTTGGTTGTTTTAATTAGCCCTCTATTTGGACAACTTTGAACAGCATTGGTTTAAACAAGTATTTCACGCTGGATCACACAGTTTCTAAAGCCATCCTAACAACACATATGGACATAGCTGTATTACAACAAAACTTTACTTAAAAAAAAAAAAAAATGCTAGGTTGAATTTGGCCTGCAGGCTATAGTTTGCCAACTCCTAATTTAAAGAAGCTTTTTTTTTTTTTTTTTAAACCTCTCCCATTGGCTAGTTGACCTCTATTAGAACCTGAAAGTCCTATAAGGCTACCCAAATACGTTTAGAAATGTGATATCAAGGGGGAAGTGGATGAATAAAGACCCAGAAATGAGGATAGAACTGTGGAACAGGTCATAAGGGGGTGGACCTTTTGAGTGTGTAGGAAGAGCAACAGCGGCCTCGGGACTGGTTGATTTGCTCTAAGAGTGGTACTGAACTGATAAGAACAGTATCATACATGTAAGGTCATACTTGCAGAACTTTGAGGCTGTGATACCTGGAATTGTCAAATAAGACACAGAAAACCAAATGTATTTGACTATGTATTTGGTCAAATACATTTCACATTTACTGTAGAACTACTAATTGAATGGTTTTATATTTAGAGGTATATTTTGAGCCGTTACTTAGATTGAAGCATTCACTCCTGTAACCATTTGAGGTAATAATGTCCATGTTTATTTTTATTTCCTTAAAATAAAGAGCAAAACAAGATAATGCAAAAAAAGAAACACAAATAATGACTTAGAGGGACCTTTAAAAAATATAGATACCATCTTAAAGTTACCTGAAGACCATTTATGCTTAAATTGCTTAACCAGTTATATCTAACAGGTCCTTCGTTTTTCCCTTTGTTTAGACAAAGTAACCCATGCCCACTTATATCACAGAGGTAAAGCATGGTAAAATCTAGAAAATAATTGGTTTCCAGACTCTGGCCATTCTTAATCTTATGTATTTTAGTAGATGCATTTCTAAACACCTTACTTGTACATTTGGGAATGGACCATTTAAAGTCTACAAAATTGTCAAGAATAAAAATTTTCAAACTAATAAATGGTAACAAAAACAGAGCTTCAACAGAGTTGAAATGATAGTTAATCATAACCTTAACTCCAGAACACATACAGACTTGAAAAAGTAATCCTAGAAGCAGCTACATTTATTAATGCAAGCTTAACAGATTATAAAGAACTTTAATTATGCCTTCTTTTATTCAAATGCAAAAATAGGTTTTGCTAGAGAACTTACAAGAAATATAAGGTAGGAAAATAAATTTACATAATTTCCTCAATGATTAAGTGACCTTAACTTGCCATGTAAAGTCATTAGATCGTCATTAAAATTATCCTTGGAGATAATATTTAAAGTTCTTTGTTGTATGCAAAGCGTTTGATAGTAAATTCTGTGAAGTATAAACTGGACATATTTATAAACAGGAACTGCTATGTTGGATTTAAATATACTTTGAGTACTTAAAAATTTGTAAGGTAATAGTATATCACTTATTTTTGATGACATATGCAATTTTGAAATGAGTTCCTTAAAACAGTGAAGATGGAAACCCTTAGGAATTTCAAACCCTAAAATTATTTTCTATGTTGCAGAATTCAAACCTATATGAGTATCTGTATGAACTCAGTGTGCATTTGCAGAAATGGAGCCCAATTTTGAACTATAATATTAGATTATGTGCAACATAAATGAAATACCATAGGTATAGATAGTCACTGTTACCATTAGATTCAAATAGTTTATCAAGTCACATCAAACAGTATACCAGTGATAAAGAAATTCATAATTGAAATAAAGTGAGGAATCCTTTGCAAATATAACTGGCAAAAAGAACCAAAGTAGAATTAAGTTCTAAATTAACTTGGGTCAAGCATTACAACCAGAAAGTAGAATGAATCAACCACGGTCATTTTCCTTAGCCTCTGGCCTTGTTTGATTAGTTTTGAGTCCTGTTTTACCTAAACATGACAAGGTCACAAATGAAATTCTGGAACTCATCCAGGTTTAGTGTTTGTAGCATGCAACAGATATTCTTAAAATTTGGGGGCAAGAAATTGGAATTCCTACCAATCCTTGAGATTATTCAAATCCTAAAATATTCTATATTTTTATAACATTGCATTTTTGTGTTTTTAAGTATTAATGACTAAAAAAAGTAATAAGCAGTTAACATTTTTATGTGGTATATGGTAGGGTTGTAACTTTGGGAACTATTTTATGAAATAAACAATAACAAATGCACATATTATTACACACCAGAATACTGTGACAAGATTGGATATTTCCAAATACAAAAATTATATTTATTAGAGACACTTGAAAATAGGGTGACACTAAAGGAGGAGAAATAGTATAAAATTGTGTCAAATAAAAATGATTAAAAAAATTGGAAATAGTAACTCAAATACTTCTTGTAAGTTGCCTTTTTTATTTTAAAACACCCAAATCATGAATTTCTCCACTAAAAAAAGTATTGGTATTTGCTTCATGATAAATATTTGAGATGTAGAAAATTTATTTCCTATTGACATTGGTTGAGTAGTTACAAGTACTGACAAAAGCATTTTCAATTTGGGCATTCAAGTATGTGTTGCTTCAAGTAAGTTCATGGATCATTTCTTTTTTTCTGCTTTAATCTTGATTTTGCTTTTGAAATTAAGTTTGCTTGTGTTGACTTTTTTTTTTTTTAAGGTCAGTTTAGGATTTCACGTTGGAAATCTCATACATGTTGTCTTCTCTTTGAATTTCTTCTAGAATATTTCCAGGATCCATAGCCTATAGAAAGTACTGAAATATAGCAGTGAACATTACTAAATAGAAAACACAACTATTTTATTTTTTTAAATGCTGTCAAGTTGAACAGCAGTACATGCATCAATTGCCCATTTAATAATTTACTTCTAAATTTGTTTCTTGGAACACCACTCATAGTGTTTGTATAAAGTATACAATATGTATAAATTTATTAATATTTTATTTTAAACAACAACTCATTGTAAGCGGCTCACAGAGCCCAGAACAAACACTTAAAACATGGCAATGAGTGCCATCAAGATTGACTGACTAAATCATGACTGCCTCTGACTTATGAGATCCTGTCCTGGATCCAGGAAATGTCCATCTTGGCATTTGATCCTGATTGTCAGGGTGTCTTCCTTTTAACTTGATGTTAGTGGATTCTTTCAAACAGGTAATGTCTCCGTATTGATTTTAAGGACTAATCCTCACAGACTATGTTTTCAGTTTTTTCCCAATTCCTCAACTGATAATCCTTAAATACTCAAAATTCAGAAAAACACAAATTTCCCGAAAGACACTGGGAAGATATTGCCATCTGAGGACAGTACTCAGGCCAATTTTATTATAGTCCTATTCATTGTATTTCTGTCTTAGTATTTGTGTGATGAGTCTAGATGCCAGCAGGTTTTCAAACCTACATCCCACAGAGCAAGGAAAGTGGCATTGATAGGATCCCTGTACTTACTAATGCAAAATAAAGCACCCGTCACTGTCAGAAAATGACCCCCAGATATTAACCTCAAAAGTAACACCTGTCCAATAAGCTACTGGCATATTATCTGGAAAAAGAGTAAATTGTTCGTAAGGAAGTACACAGCAGTCATTGAGATGGGGAGATAAATGGGTCAATAGTGACAGACTCTGCAAACAAAAGTTATACCCAGTAAGTGAGGAAGTGATTCTAACAGTTTACAATAGAAAACATGTGATTCCTTTTATTTTGAAACTAACTCAGTTAACCAGCATGTCAAGTCATGATTTATGTGTGTGAAAGACAAAATACACTGTGAATGATAAAACTGGTGCCAAGAAGCATAATTTAAGAGGAATGCAAATTCCTTTCATTTGTACAACCATCCCCTGCAGGGGTGTGTGTGTAAAGTTAAGTTGCCTTGCTGACCTAATTTTATTAAAATAATAAAGTTTTATTAAATGATTGTGTAATTTGCCTGGCTTTAGATTTATTTAGAAAGGGTAAGGCATTTGTTTTTTCTATTTGTAGCAATAATTTGGCCTAAAGTTTAAATGATACTTGAAATTGTTACTAAAGTATATGAACTCCAAGAAAACGAGCAAATAAACCTTTTAAGGAGGGCTGTCAAAATGAGAAAGACAAATGCAAAACAGGGGTCCTACAGAGTGATCTAAGCTCTGTTTATTCTTTTGTGTTCTATATGATGGCAAAAATACTGTTTAGATTTTTTTCATGTGGAATCCACAGCGTTGATAACACAGTTTGCTCTTATAAAATAAATAGCTAAGTTTGAACAACTACCCATACACTCAACTCTTTCATCTATATGACTGAGGATTCCAGAGGTGATTCAATGATTAATACTGTCACTGGGCATATTTTTCTCTAAGAATTCCTCAAGTCTTTGCTGAGGGCTGACTTCAGTTACCATGTCCTTAGCATATGTTCTTTTGAAGAGCAGCTGTTCTACAGCTTTGTGAAGCAAAAAGCATTAAGACTAATATGGGATCTAAAGCAAGCACAGGGGTGGTCAAATGGTCGGTTATATGTCAATTAGAGCAGGTTGGGCAATCTTCCAGTCCATCAGCTCTACAGTGCCCATTAAAGCAAGCATCAATAAGAAACATGCCTCACTTGACAGCTATAGGCTTTAGCTTAAATTGTGTAAATACTGAGGAAGATTCATGGAGTCAAATTTTGATTTAAAAAATATAGCATTTGAGAAAACAAGGAATTATTTTATGTAGCATGATCTATGTTAAGTGAGTCAAGGATTGGGCTCATTAACCAGAGACGTCTCAGAATTTTTGATTTTATTAAATGTTGAGGCAGTTTATTTGGCTTAAAGATAACTTTTATTTCCTCTTTCTATAAATGCTATGGCTCTTAGCTGGTTAGGTAATATGACATTTAGGTAGAAGTGTTAAATTTGTCGATCTAATTAAGATCAAAATGAAAAGTAAAAATAGCTATTTCTTCTTCTACCTGTACTTGGAGAAGCCATGAAAAACTAGCATT
Organism: Mustela erminea; assembly: GCF_009829155.1. Lineage (NCBI taxonomy): Eukaryota > Metazoa > Chordata > Mammalia > Carnivora > Mustelidae > Mustela > Mustela erminea. Next base: position 48,754,819 of record NC_045616.1, read on the forward strand.
GAGTAAATCAAGGTACAGTGCCACTTTTTGAAATCATTATAGGTATGTAGATAGGCATCTATACACACCAATGTATGTATATCTACATTTATAGTCATACAGATTTATGTATGTATATAAACACATACAGCTTAGGAAAGTTAATAGAGTTGCATTGCATTGTTTGAATTTAAAGAACCAAGAAATGGCAACTTTCATATTTTATAATAAAAGTTCTTGCTTTACTCTTAAAACAAGTGTAAAGCTGTTTACCAACTTCGCAAGCTTGTACTCTATGGAGATAGCTAATGAGTTGCTACATGGTGGTAACCCATTAGAACATTCTCAGTTGTAGGGATGAGGGATTTGTGGATGAGACCGTTTCACAACATTTTTTATCTAATCGAAAATTGACTCCAATTAATACTTCCTCTAAGGCAAGAGAGAGAGTCCACTGAGACCTGTACCTTCCTTCACTCAAAGGTAATTATCAAGCTCCAGGAATGATTGGCTTAATAAAATTTCTCGTGATCATATACAACGCATAGCTTAAATCAGAAGACTGAGCATTCCTATAAATACTCCAATATTCTATGTGATACAGCTATCCTGCTCTCAGATTTAATGACAATGCATGTCTCAGTTAAGCATTTTACAAATATTCAGCTGTCCGTTGTTCTTTTCTTTTAAAAAAATCTTTTTGGAAAATGTGTGCACCCATACGTGTATATGTAGATTGAAATCAGTGAGAAGATACAAATTAGTATGTAGAAGGGAAGAGTTTACCATAAATGTTTATATGCAAATACAGCAAACAGTTTTTTAACTTTCTTTGTTGAGATTTTCATTAAAGCAATTTGGTTTCTGAAATTCTTCTCCATTTAGAATCACTGGGAAGAGCACTTGACCTACTGGGAGAGATATTAAAATAGATTCCTATCTGGAGAGAAAATAGAAGGGAATACTTTCTATTCATACTAATCCTGAAAATGTTCCAGGTCACTGACCCACACTGACAGGGTGTACATTAAACTCCACCTATCATTTCATGATACATTTAATTTCTGGATACTAAATCTTAAAATATTCCCGTTATAACCTAATACATTGTTTTTTCATCTTTCAAGGGGAAAGAAGATACCATGCAATTCAAGCTCTTTGCACACAAAAATAGAAATATTAAGAGAGTGTACATGGCTTCATACTTAAGCCAAATTTTAAATATCTATGTGGAATTAAAGATAATATTGAATCTCTGCTGCTAGCCTTGCTTTAGAAGCAAGAGAAAATAAATGTATTTTATTTTTATGGGCTTGGTAACTACCCAGAAAAATGTTCAGGTTAGAGACCATGCAAAGGCTTAAAACTAAGTATTTATTTTTTTCCTTAATCACTTTTTGCCATTAATTACTATTCATATGTATTCTGGATGTACTGTGTAGAAACATTGCAGTCAAAGTTCTATAATGGAGACTTAATTGAAAAGAATTCTGTATTTTCATTTATTAACTTAGGTATTGTAATATGGGGAAATGAGTATTTCAAATCTTTTTAGGACTTTAATGAGCACATTTTAAGAGATTAGTAACGCCTCTTCAACTCACCCAACTTCTCAACCCTGCTCTAAGAGAATCACATGAGCACTTGACCTCAGTAAGATTTTAAGAAGAAAAACAAACTTCGTAAAATTTAATCACATTAGTTGAAAGCTGGAAGGATGTTTTAATGCTTCTCCTAAGCCACCAAGTTCCATTACCTGAATCCTATCAACATAATCCTTTCTGAGGAAGAAAAGAATGAATCAAATGGAAAAGATTTGTAATTGAATTATCTTCAGTCTCAGGGCCAATTAGAAACATTTTTTATCAGCACACCTAGATATAACCTTGACTGTTTCTAATTAGTCCATCAACTCAGATAATAAGAAATGCAAGAACATTTTTACAGGGTTGTAAATTGAGAAGAGTTCATATTGTTGATAGCATTTGTATTATCCATGTATGAATAGATGGGGAGAGAAGAAGGAAAGAAGTGCATTTATAATAGGGTGAAGTGTTAGGACATAAAGTATTTCCATTAGTGAGTAAAGAAGGTCATTCCTTTGCACAGGGAGAATTATAATTCTATTGCTGCCTGTTATATCCTTTCCAAGATATTACCAGGTTTTAGCCACTTGTGCTGTTTGACGAAAAATGAGTGTGGTATGTAGTTTGTATTAAAGTGGAACCATCAGCACAATACAGATTTTTGGCATGATTTTCCATAGAACAGATGATATTAAAAATGGGATATTGGGAGTCATAGAATATATGCATTTCTAACTGAGTTCTGAGTAGTTAAAACATTTTTAAATGTCAAAGTCCATTTCAGAAGTGAAATTGAATTCAAAAGAAGGCATACTCAATTGTCCATTTTGATACTCTGTTAAGGAATATAACATTCCTGTTATTTCCTGGGAAGTTTGATAAATGAACACCCTAAGTTCTCCTGAAAAGTGGTATTATGAAATTAAATGGAAAATGATCATTGTTGCATGGATTATTGTCTGAGTGTGGTATGGGTTATTTTTATTTGATGCTTTTCCCAAATAATATGTATTTCTTACCTTTGGATTTAAAAAGTAATGAGTTCAAGAGAACCTCTCTGAACAGAAATTTCCATATGCAAATAAGATATCCAGCGGTTTGATGATAATACATTCAACCTATTTTTACAATTGGTGAAATTTTTTGTTTGTTTGTTTGTTTTTTAATTTCACCTGAAGTTACTTTAAGAACTTTCTTTAATCCAACTATTTGGGACTTTTTTGCCCCTCCTTTCCTTTGTAGGTTTCCATCTGAGTATTTTTGTGCTGCTTTTTTTCTAACAGATGAATAATTGAAAATAGCTTTAAAGCAAACTTTATGTAAACAATGAGTAAAGTTTTGTTTCTCCACTGCATAGGTATTTACTGGATAGTTACTAGAGATGAGCCACTTAATACAGATGGCGTGGAGGTTAAAAAGTAAGACATGGTCACTGCAGTCAAGCAGCTCTTGCTCTAGACCTACTTGGCTATATGCCTGAATATGAGAGACTGGGGAAGGACAGTATCTTGATTGTAATGCCCGTTCTGCAGTTGTTGATACGATGAAAGACTGAAGTTGAATTTCTTCCAATCCGTACAAATGTTAATTTTAAATATTGACAAATACTCCTTTTATGCAGTTTCTCATTTCTAGAAATTGACTAATATCTCAAGAAAAAGCTGAAATTTACCACGAAAATGAAATCTTTCCTTACACCAAAACATCTATTTGGTGGCTCTGAGCTACAATAAAAGAGTTGAAGCTAGAAAAGGAATTTTACTTCATTCAAATACAAAGTGTGTTGCATTTCCAGTTTAATGGTGAAAATAAAGATTGACTTAATTGATTTGGGAAGATCTTTAACTTTTGAAGTTACTTAAAAGCTGGAAAGAAAATAGTCTTAGTGTGAACACACTGCCTGCAATTTCTAGCTGTAACTTGGAAGGGTTATTCAGATCATAAGAATTGCACCATTTGTCACTTTTGGCTTTATATAAATTAAATGAATTACCATGGCTAGAATAAAGAATTATTAACCCTACTCAGTACTTATTTTTATTTACCTATCTTTTGGTACTGTTAGCAACTATATTAATCATGGAGGGGTGTCATTTTTACTACTCCTCTCTATAGGTGGTAGCGTGTACTTTCTGGAACATCTTCCTATTAGGTTAGCATACACAAACTGATGAGGGTGAGGAGAGTAGCAGGCAATTCCCAGCTGCTCCTGTGAATTTGCAGTTGGGAGATTGGAATGCTAGATCCTGACTTTTTTGCTATGAGTGACTTAGAATCACTCATGAAAAGTGTACCCTTAATGGTCCTTGTTCTTTCCAGAAAGATGTAGGTCACATACAGTCTCCTGATGTCATTCTTGTGTGCACAATGCCATATATGTCAATTATAAAATATGACTTCATACTTTGCCCCTGGAGAGAAAGAAAAATTATGCAGACATATGAAACTGAAAGACTCCTTTCCAATCTATAGTGAAGAGAATAATTCTTAGGGGCTAGAAAAAGAAAAAGACTGTGAGGAGTTAATTTGGGGTTAGATGTTGAATTAAACTTACACATTAAAAGAATTCAAGTTTGTAATTAGTTTCTTGCCTGAAATGGCACCAACTGTAAATTGTATATTAAAAATAATTTATTTTATTATTAATAAAATATATTTTATTATTAATAAATGTGATCCCATGTGTTTTTACTTACATAGTGATAATTATCTTTAAAAATGTAAGAAACTGAAAGAGACAACAGACTGACTATAGCTCTATACCTATAGCTATCTTTGCTTGGATGCTAAGAATGAAACTGGTGTCATTTTGGCCTACGTGGGCTGGTGAGAAAGGAATGGCTAAAGAACTAATGGTCAATTCTAATCAAAACGCAATATTTGCTTCCTTTTCTTATAATCTTCTTATTCACAAACCTCTTTCCCCACATTCTTTGTAAACAGCTTAAGGTCTTGTCTTTAGACATCTGAACATGAAGATATGTTTTCTTTTCAGATATCCAAAAGGGGCAGTTGTGGCAGGTGTTTGAAAATATTGATCGTACATTTGCATTTGTTACTGATGTCTTAATGTCCCAAAGTTTCTGTAAATACTTACAAGAAAGCCCAAGGGAAAGCATGGGCTGGGAGAAATATCTTTTTTAACCCATACAACATTAATGTGCTACTTTCGTTTTCTCTACTGAAAACTGTAGTGAAGTAAAAATGTCTTTACTGCGGTCAAATCTTACCTTGAGGTTAGGTGCCATCTATCTATAGCTCAGATAAGCAAAAACAATATAATTCTTAGTAACTGAAAAAACAAAATTCAGGTTCTGAAGGATTGTCTCATTCCTCATAATAATTTTCTGCTTAATCATAGTCTTTGAATTTATAATTCTCTCAGTCTTCCTGCCTTTTTCCATTAAAGGGAAGTTTTGACAGTATTAGGTGTCCAAAAAAAGCCAAAGCATGAACATAATAAAATAAAAAAGATAAATACGATAGCAGTGACGTCATCTTTGCTTAACTTCTTTAGAATTGACACCATACTGTGAAACTCCTAAGTGGAGAAAGGAAAGTCCAGATTGAAAGGCTAAATTTCTTAATACTAATACTGTTCTACCAACTAAGGTATGTGGTAGAGAGATCTGGTCTTTATTTTGAGGGATGGATTGTAATGATTAAATAGTATAGACCATATATTTCACATCTCCTAGCAAAGCTAGTTTAGGTTAATAAATCCTTTCCATTCAGAAACAACTGTTGGAAATATGAAAATTCTAGATAATAAAAGAGTGGCTTTGAATCCTGTAGTCTATTATAAGTCCCCAAATCATACAGGAGTTACTTAATTTCTTACTACAACATATGTCTCACATAGTTTTGTCCTATAAAGGTGGCAAATTGAATGTCTGTTTTGGAGGTTATTATCCTTTTTCTCTTAACTTTCAGGTGTCAGAGGATAGCACTTGGATTTTACATAGATAAATTTTATTTCTTCAGAATGCAAGCTCTGATTTTAGATTTAGTCAGAAAAGAGATACACATAAATCTGTATGACCAGGAGAGATAAGTAGATCATAAAAAGTCCACACACATCATAACCCTGCACATCTAACACAGATAAGGACAGTTACAGATTATTATGGCGTGGGTGGCTTGATAATCTATGGTGAATCTATGATAAATTTTGAACTATAACAAATACAATGACTCATTTTTTTTTTAAAGAAACAAACGACGGAGGCATAAATTTACCCTGAGATTTGTGTCACTAAGAAACTGAATAGTTCAAAGTCAAACATTATGTGACATGCTTTAGATTGCTCTTATGAAAGGCACTATAGAAATGTCACCCTATTATAACCTACTGTATTTAAGAATTAACTGCAGCAAAACAGCCAAGGGAGATGAATATATACTGATGTGATCATCCCCATCTATTACTTGCCAGCAGTTAATACAAAGCACATTTTAGAAAAGAGTCTGTAAGACAAAGAAATAAACACATTGTTAAAAGGGGTGCATTTAATATCAGGATTTCTTTTTATTAATTCTAACAGACCCTGAGACTATAGCATTTTCTCTTTAATAGTAGGAGTCTTTCATGTAAATGATGCAATCAGTATGCCACAAGCAGGTTCTTTCTTTAGTGGGAGGAGTTAGCAGCTCCAACATTCAATTGACCTGTTTCCAAATAATCTACAGGAAAAAAATGAAGATTAAGTCCTCTAACAAGAGCAGTTTTCACAGCCTTGCGTACAAAGAGAAGGATTCGGTAAAAAGATGAGAGGGCAAGCCGCATTGTGCTGGCCCACTTAAATCTTATTTCCAATTCACTAAATGTGTTATTTGACTTGGCAAGTGAGCTAGTATGTGTATTAGATCAGCAGGGAGCCTAATCAAGGAGATGCCAAGTTTACTGCAGCCCCTCTGAGCTGCATTAGCCTCAACTAGTGACCTTAAGCAAAGTGGGTGGTTGAACCCAAAAGAGAATAGCATTAACTTTTGCTTGAAGTTCAGCCTGATTTGAAGTCTCCTTTTGTGCCTTATCCTACCCCCCCTCCAAAAAAAAAGAGAAAGAAAGAAAGAGAGAGAGAGAGCAAAAAGCATTTAACAGAATTGAATCTAGTCTGCTCAGCACCATCTTCACACGCAAGACTTCATAGAAGCTTGCCTCCATGAATGCTGACACATGCAAAAGAAATGAAAAGCATGAACTCAGCTCCGGCCCTTGATTTTGCAGCTGCAGAACAATTCACTTTGTAACTCCATCACTCAGATGGGGCTTTTCCACCCAGATAAACTGCTAATTTGCTAATTGATACAAGAAGTATTTTCAAATATTAAATAAACTGCAAATAAAGCAAAAAAAAAAAAAAAAGAACAGAAATTACAAGGATGCATGAAAGCTACATAGTTTAGCTTGAACGTTTCTAACAAGTGAAGTGTTGATAGACCTAGACCTAGCTCCAGAGATGGCTTTAGCCAGGTATGCAGCCTTCCTACCAGACATTCTGTTTGGTGGAGTGGACCCCATGTGTGACTGAACTCTTCAGTTATATTTTGCACTCAGGAAATCACAAACCTTTGTAGTGTGGGAAGTTGTTATGTAACTAATGCAACGATAGATTTATCTGTAAAAACAGATTTGTTCTCAGTTTGCTTTCCCTGTTTTAAATTCAGCTATCTTGTTTACCTAGGCAAAGATTTCTAACGCAGTTTTTATACTTTGCTTAAAAACATTTGGGATTCAACTTTCAGTTCCAGGATAATGGACTCACAAATGCTCATACAGGAGAACTTTGTCGGATACGTGGAGTGTAAAGTTATCAAAGCTCAAAATGATGAATGTTTTACAGGATGTTCTGTGAGGCCATTGGCATAAAACTACACCCACCCCCCCCCCCCCCCGCACAACACACACAAAATGTAAACTGAGGTTCTTTTTTATTCCATCCTTGATCCTCACGGTTGGCTTGACCTCCCTCTTCAAATCTGTCTGAAACATGAATCAGAGCAAAACATCATCACCTTCTGGTGACTGGAGAAATTACAGTCAAAAGCAACAAAGCACAGCCCTCTTCCCACGGATTCATCTCCTTGGTGTTTAAGTGATGGGATGAGCCTACAAAAGTCAGATTCAGCCTTGAGCTAGATGGTCCAGGTCACAGAGAGAGTCTACTGAGGCAGTTTTAAAAAGACCATAGAACCACCCTATCAGTTATGTTTCCAGATAGGATAATTACCTTTGTATTTTATCACACGTATTGAGAAAAAGTGGCTTAAAATAATCTGACTGGTGTTTGGAAATAGGATGCTTAAGTAACGGCCATTGACACTGCCTTTTTAAACTCTGGGATTTCAAAACATTTTCCAAACATTAATTGCAATGGGACCCCTGTGAGGCTGGTATTATCATACCTATTTTCCAGGACAATAAGCAGGGAACACAGGGCCCATTTCTTGCCTTGCCCCATGCCCTTCAGAGCTTGTCCGAGCTCAGAGGTCCCTTAAAAACCACTGGATCAGCTCCATGGGAGCACAGAGGAAAATGAGAAATGGGCTCTTGGATATTTAAGGGATTTTTGTAAGGTCGTGTGTGCAAGTGAGCTGTAGCTGAAAGTCAAAGCCAAAAATCTAAGGCTCCTTATTCAGTGGTTACATGTAATACATGGTGAATATCAGGCTTACAGGCTTATGCTGGTAAGAAATGGAATCAGTTGCACATTTTTTAGTAATTTAGTAAGAAATGTCCCCCCTTTCGGTTTGAATAAAAAAATGACTAGATTTTCCCGGGTGGCATGTATAGGAGACAAGCATGGACCAACAAACAGTGAATTTCAGCATTGACTTTCCGAAATTGTGTAAGAGATGTCAGTAGCTTAATTTGAGGTAGAGACTACATTTTGCCCCTCTCCCAGGTTGTGGTATAAAGAAGAGGCCCAGTCAGGAGGTGGAACGAGGGGTTAAAAGTCACACCAAACATGCTGCAAAGGCCTGTGGGCATCTCAACCTTTTTTTCTTTAATTGGGAGAAGAAGAGCTTTTGACTAAAGACTAAGTTCTACAATGTAGGCCGGTAACCCAACTGGGAAATACTCTTGATTTGAACAGTTTGCAGCAGTTCTATTCTGAACTCTTTATATAGATCCTCTTTCAATACTGGGACACCTATTTTAAGGCAAAGGGGTATTTTACTAATTTCTTTAATGAAGCTTTGACTGCAAGCAATACTTGGAGTTGGTAATCATCCGCTGGTTCCTTTCCCCTTCTGCACTGCAGGAATGAGGACAGTTTCACAGCTGGTTGTCAGCACAGGTCTTATTACTAACACCAATTATTGATTTTTAAAAGACCTCCACTATTAGTGCCCTGCTACATCTCTTCACACACAATATGTGTTTTAAAAATTCCTTTTTAAAAAACATAAAATCTGTGTCTAACCTTTCTATCATCAGTGTGCTTGCTCTTAACATTTTATCTTAAATCTTCACAGGAAAGCAAACCAGGAATCTTTTTTTTTTTTTTTTTTTTTTTTTTTACCTCCTGCTCTAATTTAGAAGCGGAGATGCTCGCCTATATGATCTCTCTGGCAGGTATCGCGTTAGGAAAAAGCAAATGGTGGGCACTGAAGAGAGAATAAAAGAACACAATTAGAAACTTTAGGATCTTCTATCCCCTTTTCCCTACCTTTATTTCATGCTATCCTAATCCGTGCTAAATCCACTCATAAAAACCCACCTGGCCTCATTCTCCCTAGGATATCTGCTTTGGCATAGGGCTTTCATCCCAAATTGTACTTTTCTCTTCCCTTTGTCAGTTCCCAATGGTTCATTCTAGGAATTCTTTCAAAATAAACTACGCACATTTTAGTCACTCTAATTATTCATCTTGTCCCCGGATAATTAGTTCTGACCATATTCTTCTCCAGCAGTAGTATAGAGATATTTGACTCGCTAGGGTTGCCTTAACAAAGTACTACAAACCGAATGAGAAACAACAGGAATGTAGTGTCTTGCTGTCCTGGGGGTTAGAAGTCTGAGATCAAAGGGTCAGCAAGCTTGGTTACTATCAGGGAGAATCTGTTCCATGCCTGTTTCTAGCTTCTGCTAGTTTTCTGGCAATTTTTTGGCATTCCTGAGATTACAGATGATCTCCTAGAAGTAATTTCATATGTACGTAGCGTTCTCCCGCTGTGTGTGTGTGTGTGTATATTCAACTCCGCCTCCTTTCATAAGGATACAGTCATTGATTAAAGCCCACTCCAATGACCTCAACTTAACTCTGTCATCTGCTAAGTCCTTCCTTCTAAATAGGGTCACGTTCACAGGTACTGGAAGTTAGAACTTAAACATTTTGGAGGGCATACTTCTCAAATGAAAATAATAGGTTTTGTTAAATGTCTTTATATGGGGGCCCCTGGGTGGTTCAGTGGGTTAAAGCCTCCGCCTTTGGCTCAGGTCATGATTCCAGGGTCCTGGGATCAAGCACCGCTTCAGGCTCTCTGCTTGGCAGTGAGCCTGCTTCCTCCTCTCTCTCTGCCTGCCTCTCTGCCTACTTGTGATCTCTGTCTGTCAAATAAATAAAGTCTTTTAAAAAATGTCTTTATATGTGTCACTATAAAAAAATCCCAATGCTGTGATTCACAGACCTGTACCCCTGGGGCTAAAAATACATTATATGTTTATAAAAAAAAATGATAATTTAATTTAAAAAATCCCAATGACTCAGCAAAGAAAAAAATTAATATATTAATTATTCTCTATATGGGTACTTTACAGGTAATGATAAATAGAAAAACAAATTTCATGAGGATGCAAGAAATTTGCAAGTCAAAAAATCAAGGTAATCCTTTTTAATATATATTAAATCACTATCTGAAGAGTGTATCCACATTATGATTTTTTTTAGCAGCAAATTAAGTATTAAAAAACTGAACCTACATTTTCTGGAGCAACTAATACACACACTATCGCTGTTCGACATTAGATTTCTAAAGATAAATGAGAAATGTTTGTCTCCAGATGATTTAGTCAGGAGGACTAAGGTATAAGTAGTTCATGGAAATTAGAGGGCATCATCCAAGAAAGCCATAGAACTAGGAGGAAGAAAAGGCAGGAGTCAACTCAGCCTGAGTAGCCTCAATTGTGAGGAAGTTTCTTGAAAGAAGTGAGCATATCTCATTATAAAAGAACAGATCTGGACAGTATTACCTAAGAGGAAGTCTGTCTAGAGCAGGACTAACAATGGAGGTCCATACTTCATATATCTGAATATTTAAAATAATGATTTAACAAAATACTAAATAAAATATATTTTAACATTCTACCTTGCCAAGTATAACTTTTGAACAACAAAATATTAAAAAAATGTATGAGTTTGAGTTTTTATATGGAATAGGAAAAATAGGAAACACGATAGAATTTCGTTATTGCCAGTGTTTAGGTCTGCGGTTGAACTGGTGATGTTTAAATGAATATTAAGAAACTTACATAATTCAGAAATATATATGTATGAATTTTGTACACTTTTTTCATTTTGATTGCAGTAAAATTCATTTTATTTTCCCTGAGATTTTCAGAGTTTGTGAAAAAATTTGCACTTAAGAACTTATATTTTTGCACTTTCAGACCTTGTTAAAATGAAACCTAGGTACTTAAGAACATTTAGTCTATGTTATCTTCTGTGCCAGAATAAAAGGTCAAATCTGACGTTAACTTTCTCATAAAATATATGTGATCATCTGTGTAAGTGGTCTGTAAGATGGTAAATATAAAGCCATTTAGAACAGGAAACATGCTAGTCTTTTATTCTGTCTCTTCACTTCAGGATAGTGATTTTAATGACTTTTTGGGAAATTCTAAAGGCATTAGAAACAAATGAAAATAAAAAAATAAACAACATGCACATTTTATAAGAATTTTGAAAACATTGGCAATCGCAACAGCTGTAAACCTGTAATGTCAGACCTCCAGAACATCTGGATTTTGGGTTTTGAATAACATTTGGATTTTTTTTACCCCACTTTTTTTTCCCCTGCAGTTTTTGGCTTAGGGCAAACACCAATAGCAAAGAATTAATAAAGTTTCCTTGATTTGCGATTTTTTTTCTCCATAATATTCCAGGAAAAGGCACCCAGCCTTGGTGGTCTGATCTTTTTGAAATCTCTAAAGGAGTTTGGGTATAAGTAAACATCAATGTGAAATCGTAAAAACAAAACCGATCCTTACTTCCAACTGCAGTGACTCAATGTTAATGCCCACCCACAAAGGCAATTCCCTGGCTCATTTCTCCCTCCCTGTACTGATATACCAACCTGTGACGATTTGCTGTAGATACAACAATCATTTTTGTGTGAAGAGGAAATTAGTCTTTAAGGAGTTGGGGGCATTATATTTCATTTTGCTAGTGATCTAAAAATGAACTACAGAGCACGGGGAAGTATTACAGCTTCTGCGTCTTCTGCTTAGTTATATAGCTTACTTGAGGATATTAAATGAATTAATCCTGATTATATCATTTAATCACAGTAGATCCTATGATTCTGAAATTCCTGTAGTTCAAGAACGTTGTGTGGCTGGAATTTCAATGCCATTCTGCCCGCTCACTCCAGAAGCTAGCCAGGAAACATAGGCTCCAGGGACCTGAGTGGAGTTTATCAGAGGATAACTTTCACAAAAGGAATTAGATCTCAAACATGTCAAGATTATTACCGCAAAAATGTTATTGTTTAAATAATAGAAATGTTATTGTTTAAATAATGAGTGTGTTGACCATTTAAGTTGACAGTCTGGGTCATAATTTATTAGAGGCAAATTAACATAGTTAAGGTCACCAAAAGGAAACTATTAAAACATAAATGTTTTCATTTCCTCTGATCTTGTGCTTTTCCTACAGCACAACGTATCACTTTAGTACTTCTTAATTAAGACTGATGTCTTCCTCCAACTCTAGATCTATAGTGCAAGCAGTCCCCTGTCTCTTGTTTCTTTTGATTTACAAAGTAGGATATAAAGCTGGATTGCATCATCTTCAAATCAAATCAACACCAACATGTAGCTTTTAGTGGTTTATAAAAATGATTTCACTACATGCAATAAAAATGAATCTGGGAAATTTTCTCTTTTCAAAGATTAAATTTCTCTCAACCTGTCTCTCCCCCCTTTTTAATTTTTCTCTCTCTTGTCCTCTCTCTCTTTTCCTTCTAAATTAAGATTATATTATCTTAGAAGGTTTCATCATCTAAATACACCTAACATATTAAATTAAGATTTTTTTTTATTTTGTTAAAATGCCTAGAGCATAGATTGAAAAAAAAAAAAAACTTAAGATGCCTATCCCCTATGTAAAATTAGAAGCTGCAAATAGATAATAATGATGTAACATTTAATTTTTAGTTAAAATTTTTGAGATAATTGTAGCTGCACCTAAAACTTTCCCAAAATTTTTGTTTCCCAGAATTAATCCCGGATTTTTCCCACATTAAAGGAAGCAGTTGAGAGATCCTGTGTATGCTTTCTCTACTTTCTCCCAATGGTAAACTATAGTAGGTACCAAATCAGGATATTAATGTTGATAGAACTCGATAGTCTTATCCAGCTTTCCCCAGTTTTACTTGTAGCCATTTGTATATAGTGTATTTAATTGTATATGCTTTTACTACAGTAATTCTTAATTCAAACACGTCAATATTTTCTGCAGTTTTGAACATCTGTGCCTAACAGGTATATATGGGTTAGATTATATATAGCTAATGCTAAAGTGTATAAAAATACTTACTGAAAAATAGATTTTCTTTTAGAATTCTAACCAATGTGCATTTCATATTTTTAGATCTGGCTCAATCTTACTACTAAGTAGTTTGAAAAGATTGACTGTTGTTGTCCAAAATGAAGAAAACAGTTAAAAATGAGTATAGATGCCCCCCCCCCACCTTTTTTAATGAAAGCACACCACAGTTTGAAATCAGAGGTTCAAAAGAGGTTAAGAAATAGGAATGCATTTTCAGTGTTTGGGGCATCAGCTCATTAAGAGTAATAGAGCAGGCTCTGAGTCTGAAAAAGGCACTGACTCAAATGTGTAATGATTTCACTTTCAAATTTCTTTTATCTCAGCTGCTTCTACTTCAACAAATACAAGTGCTTCAGATATAATAAGACTAATGAGCATTGCAGATGATTACAAAAATATAATACTTCCCAAGGCATAATGATATCTTTTTTCCCAAATTAAGAAAAAAAAGGAAGTTTCCCTTGTTAAAGTCTTCATTGCCTGAAAACGACCTCACTTTAAAACTAAAAACTCAAGTTTTTGAACACCTCTATGAAGAAAGGGTTTTGTGAGCAGAACTCTTGAGCTTGTAAGATAAGTTTTATTAACTTTAGCAAAGACTATGTAGGTGCTATAGGATTAAATCCTTAAAATAAAATGTGCCAGAATGGGTCATTTGGAATCACTGCCTCATTGCAGCTTGGAGTTGGCATTTTGCTGATCAGCTCACCGTGTACTCTTGGGTACTTTCTCTATAAAGTCGTTACAAGTCCAGCCTTCCGATGTTATAGTTGGATGCACTGTATAAAAGGGCCATTTTCTAATAAGTACCTTACTTGTTTCAGAGCCAGAGTGCAGAAGCTCTTTCCCATCAGTCACAGTTTTGAAACAGCAAGGGGGGCAATGTTTCAGTTTGTTTGGAGTACACATTGTGCTCTTTCCATAGACACAGTGACAGAAATCAGGAAAGAACTTACAACCAGTGCCATGCAATATAATTTAAAAGACAAAAAAAAAAAAAAAAAAAGTGCCTAATCTGACCCACAAAATGAGACATCTGCAAACCACTGTAGCAAATTGTGTCATGAACAGCATCTCCAGGGTCTTGTCATGTAATTCAGAGCTGTTTCTGGCTCTCTTTCATTTTGGTTTGAAGACAGATTGTTTTACAAGGTACATCAGTCTTCAGGGAACAGTAATTTCCTCTTCCCCCCACCCCCGTCGCAACCACCCCCAACCCCCAGCACAAATGTAACTTTTTAAACTGTTTATCTTTGATCAAAAATATATTACTTAGCACACTAAATAAACTGCCTAACAATTTGTCATAGAAATTACTGCTTCCTGTGACTATTTTTAGTGTTTTTTTAAAAATATCTGCTTGGCAATTGTTAATGAGAGCTGATAACCCTGCCGTTTGTTTTTTTATTTTTGTAATGATCTCAGAAAAACGTTTTGAAATACGAACTGCTCTTTAATGTAATGGATAAACTACTATGCTGCCAGGAATTATACCCAACTTCCTTCCCCAATAGTCATGGGAACTCAAGCAACAACCACAACCCACACACATAATGCAGGAAATGATAAGGAACACATGTATTACATTTCTGTGGTGATGTGTTTACCAAGAAGGGCCACTTAAGCATTGCGGAAGCTCCAGAAATACTAAATCAGGAAGATTCAGAATATGGAAATGCTGGTAGAAGAATATGCCCCATTGTAAATTATTTTCCTTTTTCGATACACTCTGATAGCCACTTATTAAATAATGAATTTTATGTAAAGTAAGAGGTTTAAATATGAAAAAGAAAGCAGTTTAAATAGAAAACTATTCCATTTTGTTCTTTGCTGCTATGCAAAACTATTTTAAGACTTGTATACAATTTGAATACTTTAATCAATCTTGACTACAGATTTGTTTTTAATCTTAATTTTTGGTTGGTATGGATATTATGATCTCCATAATAAATCATTAACAGAACTCTATTATTTATGGGTTTTTTTTTTTTTAAAGATTTGATTTATTTGGGAGAGCAAGAGCAGAGCACAGGTAGGGAGCCTGATGCAGGGCTGATGCTAGGATCCCGGATCATGACCTGAGCAGAAGGCAGATGCTCAACTGACTGAGCCACGCAGGTTCCCCTAGGGTTCCTATTTTTCGATCTACATTAGAGAAGTTATGTCTTTCTACATATTATGTTCCTTAATTGTTTATGGAGAATATATTTTCTTTCCTGCTTGTGAAATTACCTGCAACAATACTCAAGGTCTGTTTCTTGATGGAAAGAGGGTGTACATGTAAAATCTTAATTTTTTCCTTTCACAAACTTTCACAGAAACAAGCCCTTTCCTTTATGGTTCCTCCTTGAACACAGAACACATGGGTAGTTAATACAACAAAATAAAAAATAAATTTTTATGCGTTATAAAGGTTTGAAACATGGCTTTTAAACACCCCTCAAAACATAAATTTGAAACTATATTAAAGCTGGTATTCAGTTTTTAAAGTGATACTCTGATTTAATTTGAATATATATTTTGAGAAACAAAAGATGAATTATAGGATTTCAATATTGTAAAAACTGTATAAATCATAATGTATGATAAAAGAAAATAAAAATATTTGCATATAGCCTCTATTCAAATTTGTAAAAGAAAAAAGTATACACCCAAAAGTACAACTTTGTCATCATTTATAAATGTCTAAGTTTAAGAAAATATATCTGCACAAGAAAAATCTGACAATGCTTTGCCAATATTCCTAAAGCTTAAGATGTAGAACATATTGATGACCAACAGATACCTCTTAAAATTCTAATAAAACTTGCAAGGAGATAATTCTATACAATAAAAGTAGAATTTTGTTCTTAATTCAATTTTATTTTCCATTCTCCATAATAATAATAAAACAATGCTTAAAATGGAAAACCAACCTTAAGATATTATAAATGATGAATACATAGTAGGTATCAGATAATTTTAAAAGTAAAGGCTGTATTGATATAAATGATATTTGGAGAACAGTGCTCTGACAGGAGGCGTTCCATACAGAATCCATTAAAACTTGACTTTTCAAGGAATGCATTTTAATGTCCTTTTTTTAATGCACAAGTATCATTATGAAAAAAAAATATAGAAGTGGACTGCAAGGAAATTACATTCTGCATCTATTCTCACCTTACATTACAGACATCCAAGACAGTTGTTTATTACATAAGACTTTGTTCTGTTAGAAACGTAAAATTGAAAATTTTTCCTTGAGCAGTTAAAGCTGTTCTCTAATACCTATATGCTTTTCTCTGAAATAAAACTTTTTGGGCCCCATTAACTATTATGCAGTGGACTTCTTGTTCTGTGTTAATAGCTGCACCACCCAGTCGCAGGAGAAGGCCCGGGCTTCTCCCCTTGTCTTCTCTGGGACTTTTCATTTGCTAGCTATGTGAGTCTGTTTCATTTGGAGGAAAACCTGCAAGGATGTATATAAAGGCTCCTAACAGTACTTGACCCAAGTTGGTTTTTACAGGAGTGCTATTATGATTCCCTTCTTGACATATGTTTCTACATCCACCCATAGTTTGAATCTGCCTGTTATCTCCATTTGTCTCTCTTGGATTCCTTAATTCCTTAACCACATAAAGTGTGTCTTCTTGGGTGAGCATTTCTGTGTCTTCATGGAATTTTTATCTTTCTTAAATCCAGGACTCTTATGATGAATAATTATGCTATCTACCACAGAGTAAATACTTCCTATATGCCAAGTGCTTTATTTACATGGGCATCATTATCCCTCTTCTCTTTAATAAAACTATGCCTCTGAAGACAGACCTCCCTGTTGGAGGGTTGCAGAGTCAAAATTCAAAGCTAGTCTGTTCGATTTCAAAGTCAGTAATTCTCTGCATGTGATACACTGACTCCTTTGGCATATTAGCCCCCATATCTCAAAATGGAAGTCATACAGAAAGTTGAGATATTTTAAATTAGACCTACAGTATCTTAATATTGGCTTCTGTTTTGTGTGTGTGTGTAGATTGTTGTAAAATTTTTCTTGAAATTCAAACTTGGCAGTTTTTCACATTGATAATCTTCTATTTCAAAAACTATTATTAAGGATTATATGAGTTATTCTAGAAGAATAAATTTTCCATATTTTTTCATTTTCTGTACCTTAAAATAATTCCTTTAAGTGCAAACTTTACTCTACTGTTTATAAATATTTTTTTATTTTAAGAAATCTTGAAATATATCAAAATGTAAGTAAAGAGAAAATACCCTTTTATATTGTAAATAACTTTGAAATTTACAGAATAAGTAAAATAATTGCAAGAGTGAAATGAACATTAATCTTAGAACTTCCAAGAAGGGCTAGCAATGGAAATAATTATTTTCAGTCTACTTTCCCAGGGATAAGCTTCACTTCTTTCAGGGAAAGCTAAGCCAAATGGTCATGGTAAGAACACCAGCTCTGGTTGGACAGGCAGTTGCTGAAGGCAATTTTACTTGATAGTAAAGTTTAATGGTTAGCAGCTGCCACTTAAAAAAATAAAATGAGGAAGGAAAGCATCACTAGATGATATCTGATGGTGACTAAAACAGGGATCCAGTTTCATTTGCCTCAAAACTTGGATGTCAAAACATTTTAGCAAAATGATGACACTTGTATTTTTGTTATGTTTACTGTAAGTTCTTTAATAGTTGTCTGACCTAGGGAAGATAATTAAAAAATAAACCTGCCATTACCCATTACACTATAAGCTCTTCAGTAACAGGGATCCTCGTCTATTTTGTTTAGTAATGTGTCTTAAGTGTCCAGACCAACCCTGCATCATAGTAAATACTTGATAAACTATACTTGAATTATTTCATAATATTCCAATATTGTGTCTTATGCTCAATGAAGAAATTCAGGAAAAAACCAAGAAAGTGTTTGGTTTTGTTTTTACTATGTTGGCGCTTTATGTGAATTCTAGTTGTAATTTGTATTGATTTTAATATCACACAAATTAAAGCAATTTTTCCATGGGGGACTTGTGCTTGTTTAGGATGATGACCCTGGAATCAGACTGTCTGTGTTACTGCTGGCATCGCCACTGACCAACTTTGTGATCTTGGGAAAATGGCTTAATAGATCTATGAGTTGGCTTCCTTTCTGCACAACACAATTGTTATAAAGTTGTGAGAACTGTATATTCCAAAGGATATAAGGTTTTTAGGGATGGCTGGGTGGCTCAGGTGTTTAAGTGTCTGCCTTAGGCTCAGGTCATGATCCCAGGGTCCTGAGTCCCATGCTGGGCCCCCTACTCTTCACAGAGGCTGCCTCTCCCTCTGCCTGCCACTCCCACTACTTGTGCTCGCTCCCTCTCTTTCTCTCTCTCTCTGACAAACAAACAAAAATCTTGTAAAAAGAGGATATTAGGTTTTAAAGTGTGTATTTCAATCATTATATAAAATGGATATTATTCAGTGATGTATAAATGTGGTTCCTATATATAGACAGGCTGTAGGTAACTAACTGAATTGTAGGATCTGAAGGGTTTTAAAACACTAAGTCATCTTAAAAACATCTCCATTATCTTTGTTGTTGGAATTGACATGTGCATAGGGTCCCTCTTTTGTAGTAGATGTCTGATAAAAGTATGCATTAAACCAGCATCAGCTTAAATGACTTACTTCACATGCATTTAACAAAATAGCTAGACAGGTAAGCAGAGTTTGAAGACAATACGTATACAGCGCTTTCATATCCCAGATACTGCTCTCAGTGCTCAAATGACAAGGTTTTGATGAGGACACACAAGGTAACCAGAATGACATTTCTAGAGAAGACCGAAATCCCCAGAGAAATAGGGTCCAAGGACAAAATCATGGACAGTATTATAGCAAAAGGGATTCTAAAATTACAGTTTGTTCATTTAAGAATGATGCTTGGGTGTATAACATATGCTGAGAACTGAGAAGTAGGGGCTTAGAGAGGCAATGTATGAATACCTTAGCCTGCAGAGATACTGGAACACCTTGCTTTTAGTTGGCAAGTGAAGTTAAAAACATTAAAAAAAAAAAAGTGCTGAAGACTTTGTGCATTATTTGATCTCTCTCTTCCTCTCTTTATTTTGCTCTCTGTCTCAATGAGGATATAGCTGGAAATAGTTCTCTTACTAGAAACACTCAGAGCAAGAACACAGTTCCTGACAACTTACATTTGATTTATTCAACTAACATCATATACACAGGCACAGCTCCCTGGCTTCATTGTCTTGGCACTATCTCTTCCCTTTGTTTCCAGCTAGGGCTATAATTTCTATACTTAATCGGGTCTCAGGAAGCAGAACTAAGAAAGAAGAGTATGAAAAGTAAGTGTAGAATGACGATCTTGGATGTGAAACATCGTGTAGAAGACTCAGTGAAAAATCTTAACCAGTGAGACCACTGGCCGAGTAAGGAAATATTGAACTCTGTAAAATTATACTACCTCATTGGTAGCTAAGGGACAAGGTTTCTTCTAACTCAGGGCAATCTTAGTGAATATTTTCACTTCACATTAAAACAAAGGACATGAAAAGTATTTTATTCTATGTCAAATATATAAACACAGTGGTGGCAGCCATTTAATGTAAAGGGTTAGACTAGGACCTAGAATTTGAGTCTTTCAGGTAAATTCCACATCTTCAAATTGTAGCTCAACGCTAACCGCTCCAATAATGCTCTTGGACTAAAATTTAAACTAGGATTATGACACATTTTAAGAGTTAATTAGCCAAACAAATCCAAACAGAACTAAATACCTAATCAAAAGCAGAAGCTTGTGTTAAGAAATACTTTTCTTACTTTTTTGTCTCTGTACACTATTGTGTTCTACTCACGGATGGGCCAAATCCAGTCTGCCACCTGTTTTTGTACATCCCACGAGCTAAGAATCGCTTTTATCTTTTTTAAGTGACTGAAGAAAAACAAGAATATTTTGTGAAATGTAAAAATTATATACAATTCAAATTTCAGTGTCTATAGTTACGGTTTTATTGGAACATAGACACTCTCATTTGTTTCTGTATCGTCTAGGGCTGCTTTCACACCACAATGGGAGAGTGGAGTAGCTGTGACAGAGACCGTATGGCCCACGACGCCTAAAATATTTACTCCCTTGTCCATCACAGGAAAAGTTTGCCACCTTGTTCAAGCTCATGCACCGACCCTCTCAGGAAGCAAAAATCTTCCAGAAAATGGCCACTTGCTTGGTAGTCTGAACCCAGGAGACTTCCGTAGAATAACTATGCGGTCTTTCTCTTTAGTACGCTAGTCTTCAGTAACAGGTAATAAACATTTCCAAAGGAGTTACAGAACCACTGGAAAAGCTGCATTCAAAGTGTAAGATTTTTGCAGCTTACAAGAACAATAGAGCCACACTTACCCATAGGACTTTGTTAGTGGCAAGCCTCAATTGAGACGTGCCATGATTTCAACGATGAACACGTATGGGAAGAGTGGAGGGCATTGGCAAAAATCTGATTTCTATCAGCTGCTCCTCTGAATTCGCTCCCATATCCCACGGGGTCCTTGGATCATCAGCTGTCTACCCAAACATGGATTAGCTGGCTATCTCCTCAGTAAAGACCTGCTCTCTCTTTTCCAGGCTGGTTGACTTGACATAATTCAGCGGGTCATGTTTTTTGTTGTTGTTGTTGTTTGTTTGTTTTTGTTTTTTGTGGAGCCAGTGCTACCATCCATTCTAAAATAGGTACCAAACCATCAAAGGAATATAAAATATTTATTTTCATGCAAACATGGGCATATATCTGGAAACTTCTTGTTCTTACCTAATGGGCCAGGCTTTGAAATGTTCTCAGTGTGTTGAAGAATGGTTTCTTCATTTCTGTGGCATAGTGTTACTTACTTTGTAGTGATTGTTGTACCTCATTACAATTTAAACATATGTTTATCCATTTACTCACTTTGCTCATCATATGTACTTTAAAAAGTTGACTCTAAATAGAATAAAAAGACATGTATTTTCATTTATGACAATTCTACCCTGTGAGGGAAAGATGATAGCTTGAATCCTTATATTAAAAACCTAAGTCATACAATTTGCACTTGGCACACTTATTTCCCTTAAAAGTACTACTCTTTAACAGATGAATGGATAAAGAAGATATGGTATATATATACAATGGAACACTATGCAGTTATCAAAAGAGATGAAATCTTACCATTTGCAATTATGTGCATGGAACTAGAGGGCATTATGCTGAGTGAAATAAGTCAATCAGAGAAAGACAATTATCATACGATCTTTTTGATATGAGAAATTTGAGAGGCAGAGTGGGGGGTTTGGAGGGTAGGGAAGGAAAAAAATGAAATAAGATGGGATCAGGAAGGAGACTCTTAATCTCCATAAGAGACTCTTAATCTCACAAAACAAACTGAGGGTTGATGAGGGTATGGGGGTAGGGAGAGGGTGGTTGCCTTATGAACATTGGGGAGGGTATGTGATATGATGAATGCTGTGAAGTGTGTAAACCTGGTGATTCACAGACCTTTTACCCATGGGGCAAATAATACATTATATGTTAATAAAAATAATTTAAAAAGTACAATTCTTTAAGCTGAAGGTAACATTCTGTACTTAGAATTTAGATATTTAAGACTTTGGCATTATAAAATTTTTGTATTCTTTTTTAATTTTAATTTACAGATTCACTAGACCCTTAAAGATCTCTGTTAGGTTATCAGCTTTAAAAACACAGGGTGAAAACTGAACACTAAAAATGATGTTAGCTATTAAACTGCTTGAGTGTTTAAACTCCAGCCAAGTACTTAACTCATAGAAAAATGGTTCCCAGGTCAACTGATCTCAAGCTGTTCAAACACCTACCAGGCTAATTTTTTCCACCAGTATGCAGAGAGGAAGTTAATAAAAATAAAAAAAAAAAAGGAAGTTTAAGCAACAAGTTTATATTGTACATAGCAAACCTCATATGTATAAAATCCACAGAAATGTGAGGGCTGCCAAATTCCAATCTCACATATACGTTTAGATTGGATCTAATTTACAAACATAAAACAAGTTTAGCATGCAGACCGGCAAATTAAAATGAGAAAAAAATAGCTTCTTCCTTGTTCACAATGACAGACACAGCACGAGTGACTCGTTCTTGCTGTTATCATTAGAAATGCTGAGCTTATATCCCTGAATGTTAGTTCAAGTGTTGTCAAACTTATGTAAGTTTTAATGTATGTATGTATGTTTTTTTCATAAAGTTGATAAGTGATGCTTTTTTTCATAGCTGGCTTTATAAGACTTTGTTATAAAACAAAAACAAAATAGGCACTTCCTAAATCTTTGTGTTGGAAATGCCTCTAAATCTGTATGCATTCATGATTGCTCAGTACCTCTTTTACCCTAAAATGAGAACCTGGTAGGCACCTGGTAAGTATCTACTCAATGTGTATATTAGCTTTGCCTTTCCAGTGTCTTTGACTTTGTAGGAGGGTCCTGCCCTCCCTTACACATAAGAGTCATTTTCTTCATGTGAAAGGGAAAACAATACTATTTATAATAACATAGCATTTTTTTTGCAAGTTTATAAAAACTACGATCTACTCCAGAGTGTGGAGAATTGTTCTCTCCTCAACTCAGCCACATTTGTCAACTCTTACTACATTATCTTTCCATGTGCTTAGTGTTCGAAAGAACCTCTCATGAAAATAGTTCCTCTCCCTTTGAAAAAACTAACAGTTAGCCCTCTTCCTCTTCCATTCTTGCCTCTCCATCTCCCATGTAGGAAATGAGATAAGTTGATCTACAGTCCTCTCTGTTGCAGAATTTTTTTTTTGAGGAAGGTATTAAAAACTTTTATTATGATAGGTTTATTGATTACATTTGTTTTTTGCCTAGCTATTTATATGAGAGAGGCAAAACAAGAGGAAGATAATTAGGGATAAAATAATGCACTATCTTTGTGCAAGGTCACTTGAAAATATAATAAAAGGTACCAAATTTGTGGTTTTTAATAGAATGTACAATAAAATCAATGATGATTCAAGATGTGGAATCCTCAACTGGATTTGAACTAGTGATGTGGATATAAAGACGGTGAGCCATTGATTGCCACCCTTCGGCACTAAGTCCATTAAGCATACAGTTTCAATTTGTGTGACCTTTAGAATAACAAACAGGTAAATAAAGTAGTAAATTTACCAGTTTAAATTGATACAATCAATTCATCATATTGATTTCCCAATGTAACACGTGTATTTCTTGAGGCTCAGCATTATATGTGTATACACTTCTTTACACACAAGCATATACAGTATAATATATGATTTTATACATTTCGACAAATTTTACAATTTGAAAACTGTTAGGAAATAAGGTAAACTTTTTTTTTTTTTAATCACTATATCTGCTTTGTCAATAGCAGAGTTATTAGGCTGATATAGTTTGAAGCATAAGGGGATATTTTTAAAGGGCTCGTTTTCTAAAAATACTGGCTTTTTGGATTGAAAGTTAATAGAAGTTGTTGATATTTAAGGATGATATGATTAGGAGGCATTGTTTTAGCATGTGGTATGAGAAGTTAGAAAACAGTTTCTTATTAATTGCTAGTCATTGCAAATCAATTCCCTCGACTGAGGTTACTTTTATAGCATCAGTTCAAAGATGGAGAAATAGACAAAAGGAGTTTTGAAAGGATATTTTACTTCTAAGGTCCAAAAGCATATGGTTTCAACTGACATTTTAAATTGCAAATATTAGAATGCAGATGTATCCATCAAGAATTTGGCAAAACTACCTCCAAATAAAATGTTAGAATTTTTACCATATTTTCCCTTGGGTTTGGAGAATTTGTTTGTTAAGATATACTTTGACCTATACATATTTAATTTTTGACTATTTTTGCTTTAAGTCGATACTTATTGCCAGTAAATATTTTACAGAAGCATGTGGAAACAGTTTTGAGAACTTAATCAAAATAGATGTTATTAAGAATTTTTTGGCTATATATGGTGACAAGGAAGACTTACCAAAGTGATAGAAAAAGGAAGATTCCTCAGCAAAAAAAAAAAAGTCCAAATATTAAAGTTATTAAAAATTGGATTTTAAAATGTTTTAAGTGGTGTAAGTAGAATTCATTTAGTGATGAATATGTTGAGCTGAGAATATGTTTTAGTTTACACAATTATTTGTGAACAGAATCCCAGCTAATGACTTTCAATGTGGAAAAATGTTCAGTAAGGGAAGAGTAATAAATACACTGAAAATTAAAAATGGAAATTGAGGAAACTGATTGAGTCAGAGAAGGGTTCAATTCTTCTCAATGAATATTGTTTATCTCAAGAGGATAATGTTGGGTAAGAGGATAGTAAATCAACTTATTAATTCTTCTCTGAACTACATTTGATTTGTTAATAGGAATATATATTTTTTATAATTAAAACGTGCACACTGTGAGTAATGCAAATGAGTAAAAATTCATAACTTTTTGCATAAGGAGAGAAGAATGTATATGAAAGGGATATTCACTAAACATTTAAACCAGCTTGGGATATTCAAGGATGCTTAATTTGATCCAACAAAAGCATTGATGGATACTGTCTTGACAATTACACTAGGCATCTAAGGGTTCTCTTTAGCTTTATGTTTGTCCTGCAGGATGCTGTGCACAGGCATCCATTCTCCTGGGTCTGCTAAATGCTGTCAAGGGAAAATTTATGTTGTGAGAGTTAATTGGTTCTGGTTCTTGATGCTAAGGTTATCAGGGATAAATAGAGCATACTTGGTGCAGTTGGTGCAAAGATCTAGTCAAATAAGAACCGGTGGTGTAAATGTTTGAAATGTCTACCTCCTGAAGCAGTTGCCTAGTAGGTGCACATCAAACATGACCCAGGTACCGAAAGGGTACTATGCTGAGCAAAACTTGTTTTTGTTTCTCTCCACTACTGGCAGCATCCCTACCGTATCATTAACCTGCTTCAAAAATGATGTATGCCCAATGGTGGAGTGATCAAGAAAGGGAATATTTTCTTGTTTTAAAATTTCAACAAATAAGGTTTTTTAATGTGATGTAGCTAGACCACATATCATATTAGAATCCAGTTCATTCATATCTAGCCAAAATTGTTTTTGACAGGTGTGAAAATATTAAATGTTTATGCCATGAGTTTTAATTTTGGGGCCACAGGTTTTTTTTGGAAGGTGAAGTGAATCTATTGGATACCTTTGAGTTTATTCAACCTGAAATTTATTGAAATTCTTTGAAATATAAACTAATATTTTTCATCAGATTTGGCGAGTTTGGGGCCATTTCTTCAAACATCATTTCTGTCTTTTTTTTCTCTTTCTCCTGAGACTTCTATTATGTGAATGTTGGTGTGCTACACGAAGTCCCACAGATGTTTGAACCAGTGTTCCTTTTTGCATTCTTTTTATTTTTTCCTGTTCCTCAGACTGGATATCCTCAATCTGCAATGACCTTTTTTCATGGTTACAGATTGTTTATTCCTCCAGCCTAGATACGCTATTAACTCTTTCTAGTGAATTTTTAATTTCGATTCTTTTCAACTCTAAAATTTGTGTTCATTTTTAATAATTTTTGCTTCTTAATGATATACACTATTTGAGGAGACACTGTTTCATAGTTCATTCTACGCACATTGTTTTCTTTAGTTTTGGAAATATTTATGAGAGTCGATTTAAAGTCTCTGTCTAGTAAGTCCAACATCTGGAGAGTAAGTTGAGAAAGGAGCTTCAGGTTAGTTTTGGTTGACCATTCAATTTCTTTGTGTATGGACTATATTTTCCTGTTCATTGCCGTGAGTCATATATTTATGTTTAAGTGTTTTAGATAACAGGCCACTTCTGAAACTAGTTCTCTACCTTCCCAGTGATTTTATTCTAGGTTAACTTAACGGTCATCCAATGATTGTTGACAAATTCCTTTTAATGGCTTGCATGGATGAATAATCTACCTTTTCTAAGGGGTCTGTGTTTTTGTTTGGGCCTGGCTTCCTGCTCAGGCAGCTTACAAGTCTGTCTAGCTTTTACTTTTGCCTTGTGTAGGGATGCAAAGTCAGTCACAGGTTTGCTAAGGTCCTCTTAGGTCCTTCTTGTCTATGCTTACAGAACTGCACATAAGTGCAAACTTCTAGATCGTGAAGAATATTTTAGGGCTTTACTGTAGACATATTCTCCAGATTTTTCTCTTGAATTTTTAGCCAGGATCTTTTTTTGCCCCACCTAGTATCACACCTCAAGCATCCTTTATAATCGAAGGTAACTTTGAAGTAATTAAAGATTTGACTTCATATACTGAAAAAGGGGCACATGTTATTGAGAAAAGTGACACATATTTGTTAACTCTGTCACTCTGGGAAATATGCTGATAAATCTAAAGATAAAAGAGAAAGCCCGGGGGCTCTTCAGACAAAAAGAGCAAATAATTTGTGGGGATCGTAGAATTAAACTGGCATCATTCTATAATGTAGAAAAAGTGATACACCAATCAGGTCAAGGATAAAAAAGCAATGAGGAAGGAGAAAGAGAGGAGAGTGGAAAGGACAGAAATTTAAAGAGGGTATGACCTAAGGATTTTATGTCCATTCAAGCTGCTCTTTAATTATCAAGGCTATAGAAAAACATTTTCAAGCACGCAAGAATTAAGGGAATGCTGTTCCAAAATGGACATCTTAGTAAATCTATTCTACGCATATACTATTAACCTCATCTATAGTCTTTTTCCTATTACTAAAATATAATTGACATATGACATCCTTCTACTTTTCAGGGTACAAATAATTCTAATCTCATCTTAATAGAGTTATCAAACTTTTGGGGGAGCTAATCAATACAACATTAAAATTCACATGAAAAATAAACCTGCAAGAAGGTTTGATACTAAAACTAAGTTATGAGAGGGAACCAATCTTAATTTATATTAAAATATGCTATAAAATCCTCTAATTAAAATTGCATAATTATATGGATCTGCTTTGAGTTGGCTGACCGCCCCCCACCTTTTTTTTTTTTTTTTTTTTTTTTTTACCCTTTTGAATCTGCTGTCAAGAAAATCAGGTACTTTTTGTTCTACTTCAGTTATACTTTTTAATTCTAGAATTTCCAATCCAGTATTTTTTTAAAAGATTTTATTTATTTATTTGACAGAGAGAGTTCACAGTAGACAGGCAGGCAGAGAGAGAGGGGGGGAATCAGGCTCCCCACTGAGCAGAGATCCCGATGCGGGACTCGATCCCAGGATCCTGAGATCATGACCTGAGCCGAAGGCAGCGGCTTAACCCACTGAGCCACCCAGGCGCCTCCAATCCAGTATTTTATAGGTTTCATTTTTCACCCGAGATTTTTGGTCCAATCATTAATACCATGTTTTTCTTTCAGTCTCTCAATCTCTGTGTCTGTTCGATCAATCTGTTTACATATCTACCTGAAATCCAGTATCTGAAATACTTGGGGTGAGTTTAAAAGTTGTTTTTTTTTTTTAAAACTACAAGTTAAATTATCCTGTTGTGTAATAAATTTTGGTTGTGTACTAAGCTTTTTGGAATATATATTGGATAATTTCCCTGAACAATGTTGTGTTAGTGTTGTTTGTTTCTTTTTGACAGAGGTCCAAGTTGGAGTGCATGTATAGAAACTCTAATATTTTTCCAAGTTCCTGTCTTTTGGTGGAATTCTATTTCCAAATTATGTCTCTGTTAATGATTTTGTGGACGAATGAATTTTGGCTTTGCTAGGGCCAGTGTAGTGTGAATATTTCTATAGGTATGGAGTTGGTTCCTAATACAGGACCTTCTTGAAACTCAGATGGTTTCTCCTTTCTGGCTAGGGTTGGAACTCAGTCGTACTTGATTTTTATGTCTGTTTTTGCCCTGTAAGCAGCTGTTGTGCCATAACCTTGTGTAAGCAGCCAGTAACAGTGATCTCTCCTTGAGCTCCAGCTTCCTGTAGGGATCCAGAATAATCATGGAGCTTGTCTTCCTGAATGTCTTTTTTCTCAGGAATTTGCAGTATGCACTGCCTGTTGCCCAATGTCTGAAAATAGTTGTCTCATGCATTTTCCTCCCAATTTTATGGTTGTTTTCCACACCAGGGTGAATTTAGTTCCAGTTATTTACACATTGCCAGAAGAAGTTCATTGCATGGTTTTTAATTGTTTTATTTACTTTTATCTCATAGGTCTTAGTTCCCAAGTGCAATAAGTTATAGCAGTTTATGTTTATTTACTTTAACTCCAGTGTAGTTAACATACATTGTTAGGTTAGCTTCAGGTATACATTATAGTGATTCATCAATTCTGCCCATCACCCAGTGCTCATCACACAAGTACAGTCCTTAATCCCATCACTTTTTCCCCTCATCCTCACACGCATTTTCCCTCTGTTAACCATCAGTTCATTCTCCATACTTTGGACTCTGTCTCTTGCCTTCTCTTCTCTATCTCTCACTCTTTTTTTTCTTTTCTCATTTATTTATTAAATTCCATATATGAGTGAAATCACATGGGATTTTTATTTCTCTGTGTGACTTATTTTGCAGAGGATTATCCTCTCCATCCAAGTAATTGCAAATGGCAAGATTTCGTTCTTTATATGACTGAATAATATTCCATTATACACACACACACACTCACACTCACACACACACACCCATACACACACCATTTCTTCTTTATCTATTCATCTATCAGTGAACAATTGGACAACTTCCATAATTTAGTTATTGTAAATAATGCCATAATAAACAAAGGAGTACATATATCTTTTTGGAATAGAGTTTTTGTACTCTTTGGGTAAGCATCCAGTAATGGGATTACTGGATCATATGGTAATTCTATTTTTAATTTTTTGGGAGGAATCTATGTCCTTTATTCCACAGTGGCTGCACCAGTTTGCATTCCCACCAACAGTGCAAGAGGTTTCCTTTTTCTCTGCATCCTCACCAACACATATTCCTTGGATTTTTAATTTTAGCCATTCTGACAAGTGTGAGGTGATACCTTATTATAGTTTTGATTTTCATCTCTCTGACCATCTTTTCATGTGTCTGTTGGCCACCTGCATGTCTTCTTTTGAGAATGATCTGTTAATGACTTCTGCCCATTTTTAAACTGGATTATTTGTTTGGGGTGGTGAGTTTTATAAGCTCTTCATTTATTTTGGATGCTAACCCTTTATCAGATACAACATTTGCAAATATCTTTTCCCATTCTGTAGATAGATTTTAGTTTTGATTGTTTCCTTTGCAGTGCAGAAACTATTATATTGATAAAACATCAATAGTTTATTTTTGTTTTTATTTCCTTTGCCTAGGGAGACCTATCTAGTCAAATGTTGGTATGGTCAATGTCAGAAACATTACTGTCTATGCTCTCATCTAGAATTGTATGTTTTCAGGGCTCACTTTTAGATCCTTAAACCATTTTGAGTCCATTTTTGTATATGGTGAAAGAAATCGGTCCAGTTTCATTTTTCTGCATATTGCTGTCAAGTTTTACCAACACCACTTGTTGAAGAGATTGTTTTTTTCCCATTGGATATTCTTTCCTGCTTTGATGATGATTAATTGACCATGTAATGGGCTTACTTTTGGATTTTCTGTTCTGTACTACTTATCCTTATGTCTGTTTTTTACCTGGGTGCTGCCATGTTGGCTGCATAAATATTTACAATTGTTATATCTTCTTGTTGGATTGTCCCCTTTTTTGTCTTATAGTGTCCTTTGTCTCTTTTTTTTACAGGCTTTGTTCTGTAGTCTATTTTGTCCAATATAAGTATTGCTACTCTGGCTTTCTCTTGATATCCATTTGTAGGATAAATGTTACTCCGTCCCCTCACTTTTAATCTGCAGGTGTCTTTAGGTCTGAAATGAGTCTCTTGTAGGCAGCATGCAGATGGGTCTTATTTGCTTTTAATCCATTCTGTTGTTACCCTTCTTCTTTTGATTGTAGCATTGAGTCCATCTACATTCAAAGTTATTATTGATAGATATGTATTTGTTATCATTTTGTTACTTGTTTTGTGGTTTTCCTGTGATCCCTTCTCTTTCTGGCTTTCAAAGGTTGTTGGTTTTCTTTAGTGATATCCTTGGATTCTTTACTCTTTATTTCTTGAATATGTATTGCTGTTTTTTGATTTGTGGTTACCATTTGGTTTATATTATAACATCTTTCGCTAAAAGTCTACAATAAGCTAAAGGCCACTTAATTTTCAACTCTTTCTTGACTCCTCCCCCCTCCATGTTTAAGATATTTGGTCTATTTTACATCCTTTTATTTTGTGCTACTCCTGGCTGCATTTCTAAAGGTATACTTAATTTTTATTTTTTTTAACTTTTAAAATTATTTAAAAATTTATTTGCTTTTGTGCTTCCTACTTTTTCTTACTCTTACTTATGGTTTTTCACTCACAGAGTCCCCCTTAACATTTTTTGTAGGGCTAATTTAATGGGCATGAATTCTTTTAACTTTTCTTTGGGAAATTCTTTCTCTCTCCCGCTTTTCTGATTAATAGCCTTGCTGGATATAGTATTCTTAACTGCAGATTTTTCCTTTTCAGCACTTTGAATACAACATGCCAGTTTCCTCTGTCCTGAAAGTTTCTGCTGAGAAATCAGCTGATAGTCTTATGTGGTTTTCTTTGTTTGTAATAGTCTTCTCTCTTGTAACCTTGTAAAATTCTTTATCACTGACTGATTTTTGCTATTTTAATTACTATGTGTCTTGATGTAGACCTCCTTGTGTTTAATTTTTGGAGGATCTCTGTAGCTCCTGAATTTGGATCTGTTTCTTTCACCAGATTTGGAAAATTCTCAGCTATTATTTCTTCACATACACTCTCTGTCCCCTTTTCTCTCCTCTCTCCTTCTGGGATCCATACAATATGAATATTATGCTTGATGATATTATTGAGTTCTCTAAGTCTATTCTTATTATGTAGTATTTGTTTGTCTCTCACCTTCCTGCTTCATTGCTTTCCATGACTCTCTCCAGGTCATTGATAAGTCCTTCTGATTTCTGTAGCCTCCATCTATTATATTTTTAATTTTTTTATTGAGTTATTCATCTCTTATTTTTTATCTCTTTTTGAAGGATCTTATTGATGTCTTCTACACTTTTCTGAAGTTCAGTGAATATCTTTATGATAATGACTATTTTTTCCACTTTATTTTATTTCTTTTCAGTGTTCCAAAATTCATTGTTTATGCACCACACCCAGTGCTCCATGCAATATATGCCCTCCATCATACCCACCACCAGGCTCACCCAAACCCCCACCCACTCCCCTTCAAAACCCTCAGTTTGTTTTTCGGAGTCCACAGTCTCTCATCCTTTGTCTGCCCCTTCAATTTCCCCCATTTCACTTGTCCACTCCATCTCCTAATGTCATCCGTTATTCCTTATGCTCCATAAGTAAGTGAAACCATATGATAATTGATTCTCTCTTATTTCACTCAGCATAATCTCTTCCAGTCCCATCCATGTTAATATAAAAGTTGGGTATTCATCCTTTCTGATGGAGGCATAATACACCATTTTATAAAGATACGGACCATAAAGATATGGACCATATCTTTATTCATTCATCTGTTGAAAGACATCTTGGTTCTTTCCACAGTTTGGTGACTGTGGCCATTGCTGCTATGAACATTGAGGTACAGATGGCCCTTCTTTTCACTACATCTGTATCCTTGGGGTAAATACCCAGTAGTACAATTGCAGAGTCATAGGGTAGCTCTATTTTTAATCTCTTAAGGAATCTCCACAGTGTTTTCCAAAGTGGCTGCACCAACTTGCATTCCCACCTACAGTGTAAGAGTGTTCCCCTTTCTCCACATCCTCTCCAAAACATGTTGGTTTTTTTGTCTTGTTAATTTTGGCCATTCTAACTGGTGTGAGGTGGTATCTCAATGTATTTTTTTAAATATTTTATTTATTTATTAGAGAGAGAGAGAAAGATCACATGTAGGCAGAGAGATAGCCAGAGAGAGGGGGGAAGAAGGCTCCCTGCTTAGCAGAGAGCCCAATGCAGGGCTCAATCCCAGGACCCTGAAATCATGACCTGAGCTGAAGGCAGAGGCTTAACCCACTGAGCCACCCAGGTGCCCTGTGGTTTTGATTTGAATCTCCCTCATGGCTAATGATAATGAACATTTCTTCATGTGTCTGTTAGCCATTTGTATGTCTTCTTTGGAGAAGTGTCTGTTCATCTCTTCTTCCCATTTGTTGATGTGATTATCTGTCTTATGTGTGTTGAGTTTGAGGAGTTCTTTATAGATCTTGGATATCAGCCCTTTGCTGTAGTGTCATTTGCGAATATCTTCTCCCATTCCGTGGGTTGCCTCTTTCTTTTGTTGATTGTATCTTTGCTGTACAGAAGCTTTTGATCTTGATGACGTCCCAAAAGTTCATTTTTGCTCTTGTTTCCTTTGCCTTTGGAGACATATCTTGAAAGAAGTTGCTGTGGCTGATGTTGAAAAGGTTACTGCCTATGTTCTTCTCTAGGATTTTGATATATTCCTGCATCACATTGAGGTCTTTCATCCATTTCGAGTTTATCTTTGTGTGTGGTATAAGAGAATGGTTGAGTTTCATTCTTCTACACATAGCTGTCCAATTTTCCCAGCACCATTTATTTAAGAGACTGTCTTTTTCCCATTGTATATTTTTTTCCTGCTTTGTTGAAGATTATTTGACCACAGAGTTGAGGGTCCATATATGGGCACTTTACTCTGTTCCATTGGGTCTATGTGTCTGTTTTTGTCTTGGTCTTGTTGTCTTGGTGATCACAGCTTTGTAGTAAAGCTTGAAATCAGGCAAAGTGATATCCCCAGTTTTGTTTTTCTTTTTCAACATTTCCTTAGCAATTTGGGGTCTCTTCCGGTTCCATACAAATTTTAGGATTGTTTGCTTCAGCTCTTTAAAAAATGCCGGTGGAATTTTTATCAGGATGGTATTGAAAATATAGATTGCTCTAGGCAGTATAGACATTTTAACAATGTTTATTCTCCCAATCCATGAACATTGAGTGGTTTTCCACCTTTTTGTGTCCTCTTCAATTTTCTTCATGAATGTTCTGTAGTTCCACAGGTACAGATCCTTTACCTCTTGGGTTAGGTTTATTCCCAGGTATCTTATGGTTCTTGGTGCTATAGTAAATGGAATCGATTCTCTAATTTCTCTTTCTATATTTTCATTGTTAGTGTATAAGAAAGCAACTGATTTCTCTACATTGATTTTGTAGCCAATTACTGAATTGCTATATGAGTTCTAGTAGTTTGAGGATGGAGTCTTTTGGGTTTTCCGTATAAAGTATCATGCCATCTGCAAAGAGAGAGTTTGACTTATTCATTGCCTATTTGAATACCTTTTATTTCTCTTTGTTGTCTGATTGCTGTTGCTAGGACTTCCAGTACTATGTTGAACAATAGTGGCGAGAGTGGGCCTCCTTGTCCTGTTCAGAGGGAATGTGCCCCAACTTCACAAAATCTATGAAAAACCCACAGCAAAAATCATCCTCAGTGGGGAAAAGCTGACAGCCTTCTCTTTGAGATGATAAAGACTTTAAATTCTCTATCAGGCATGTTACTTAATTCTATTTAACTTAGATCACCTGCTAAATGGATATGTCCTGCTCTTTCATTTGGGCCATAGTCCTCTGTCTTCTCATTTTGTATACCTCTTTGTATATGTTTCTGCATGTTCCAAAAGCTGGTTATGTCTTCTGCTCTTAAAATAGTGGCTTTTATGAAGAAGAGCTGCAGTAGTACCTGCAGCACAGTGTCCCATGTTCATCAGAATCTGGCACTTCATGGGGATCTCCTATGTGTGTTGCTGGCATCCTGTTGTTGTGTCTGAGTCACTTTTCCTTTCAGCCCAGAGGCCTGTTCTTACTTGCTTCTTGGGGCTGTGCTAGCTCTCTGTGGTGACAGCAAGATCCAGGCAGGTCAACTGTGAGGGGTTGTGACTGCCAGAAGGCTGGAAGCCGAGCAGTCATGTCAGCAAAATTTGTGATAAACAGTTAGTCCCATGCCAATTCTGAATGCCCAGAAGTGTGGTTACTGCCAAGGGCAAGGTGCAGTGCACAGACTTGGTGGCTGGGCAGAGTATACACTACATTAACAGAACTTGAGCTGAGCCCCTGGCAGAGGCCAGTAAGTTTGGAGTAGGCAAGTCTTCAGGAGAACTGATGGGCAAACTACTGTAAGGGGGTTAGGTAGCAAGTGTCTAAGCAGTGTAACCTACTGCATAGACTTAAGCTGGGGGAGCAGGAAGGAAAATAGCACCTGCCAGCACCTTCATATCTGGAGAAGTCATTCATTAGCTCTGAAATCCTTGAGACAGGTCTCTCTCCCATTTGCCCAGGTGTTGAGCAAACTGTTATTTCTTTTTTGCCTTTCTGAAGGCTGTTGTCTCTTTAAGACCAGGAACCCACCTATCATCCTTCTTGCTGGCCCAGTGTTGAATCAGCTGACTTTTCATGCTCCAGGCTCCAAGTCCCACTGGTTATACAAGCTCAGGGGATGGATCCACTCTGGCTTTCAAGGCCAGGTGTCACAGGGCTTCAGTTTCCTCCTATGAGATCCTTAGTTCTTCCCCCTCTCCATGCCTGCAATTTCCTCCCCTCCTGCAGCAGCTCTGGACCATTGTTTCTGCCTTCACTAACCTCTATAATGTGGCTTCTTCTTTATATGTAGTTGTGCAGTTTGCTCTGCAAGTCTTTGGGTCACTCTAGTTTATTTACATGGATGTGAATGAAACTTGTAAATACCTTGTTATAAATTTGGAATGGCGGTGAGCTAGTGGTTGTACTCTGCCATCTTTTCCCATCCATAATATGTATTTTTAATGCAGTATTATCCTTGCATTCTTGAAATTAAAGAGATTAACCAAGTTGCATCTCTCCTATTATATACAATTTCAAGTATTTTGGTATTTTACCAGGTATTTTATGTTATAATCACAGGTGAAACTAAAGTCTAGATTAATATTTTATGGTAACATTTTTTGGTTTGTCAGACAAATGTTAACATCAAGAAGGAGCTGCACAGCTTTTTATGTATTTTATATATTGAGACCATTTCGATAGTAAAGTTATTACCTTTAATTTAAATATTAAATATATTTTTGATGGTGCCTGGGTGGCTCAGTTGGTTAAATGTCTGCCTTCAGCTCAGGTCATGATCTGGGGGTCCTGTGTTGGAGCCCTCTATCCTGCTCCCTGCTCAGTGGGGAGTCTACTTCTCCCTCTCTCTGTCCCACCTCTCCCTACTTGTGCTCTCTTTCTTGTTCACTCTTTCTCTCTCAGATAAATAAAATCTTGAAAAAGAAATAAATATTAGATAGATTTTTGCATTTTAGACCTGGAATCTTATTTCAGGCATACCTGTTCATAGTTCTTTACTATTAAAAATACTTTTGTGTAAATAATTCTATTTTTTTCTAATATACAAGAATTAATTTAGGGTACATAATTGGGTTCAGAATTGGCATATTGTAGGATGCAAACATATTCCCCCGAAGTGGTTGTACTTATTTATATTTCTGCCAGTAGGGTATGAAACTTTCTCCTTATTTATATCCCATTCATACTTGTTATAGTAAGTCTTTCGATTTGATAAATTTGATGGATGGGAAATATTTCATTTTGAATTCTTAAAATTTTTAATTTCATGAATTAAAATCAGACTCTTTTTATATTATCATTTTTCCATTTCCTTATTCCAAACCTTTATATATTTCCCTATTTGGTATTTGGAATGTTTCTTATCAATTCACAGAAATTCTCTTTAAAATCTAGGTGCCAATCCAAGGTCAAATTTTTCCATTGCAAATATCTTTTACTAGTTTGTAGCTGATTTTTAACTTCATTGTCCCTTTTATTGAAATGTTCTCATTTCATTGTAGTCCTTTTATTATCAATTATCACTGTACCATTTTTGTCTTTTCTAATAAAATCGTTCTTATTCAAATGTCATATAGATATTTCTATTTTGCATATAGAAATCTTCACTTTCTCATTAGTTGCACTAATTTTCTACCTTCATTCTTGGATTCTCAAGGTAAATCACCACTTTCAATGTTTATATTTCTTTTTCTTTGTTTATATTGGCTACTTAAAAAAATGTAAAATGAGAGTGGAGACAAAGAATATTGTTATGTTCATGTTTCTAATTTTAATAGGAATACTCCTAATGCTTTTTCATTAAGGGTGAGGTTGACATTTGGAATGATGGTGTACAAAGAAAATATTAATTTTTACTTTTGAAATCTTAAAATTATATGAGATGTATTTTTACATATAGGGAGGTAATTGTATCAGTAACTTATAACTAGTGTTTTTTTAGCACTTACTCTTAAATTTTTTTCTAAATCCTGGGGTTATAGTAATGGTTAAAATAATCAAAGTCCCTGTTCCACACTTCTAACTTTTCAATAAGAAGATAGATAATGAACAAGTAGGTAACTGTTACTCTTACA
Source organism: Mustela erminea (assembly GCF_009829155.1). Lineage (NCBI taxonomy): Eukaryota > Metazoa > Chordata > Mammalia > Carnivora > Mustelidae > Mustela > Mustela erminea. Next base: position 48,791,623 of record NC_045616.1, read on the forward strand.
TAGCAAAATAAACAGAATAAGGGATTCTAGAAAAGAACTAAATACCTCTTTAAAAAGAGTGGTCCATTAAGGCCTCTTGCAGAAGGGACATATAAATAAATGAACACCAAAATGGCCTGAGGTGGGGAAAGCCTTCAAAATGTATGGGGTAGAAGAGTGTGTTCTAAGCAAAGGTAACAAGTGCTTTATGTACTAATATGATTAACTCTTTTAACACATTTCGTAATATTGAATTACATCTATTTTTTTTCCCTGTTTTCCACTTTCAATCAAAATGGCATTGTCTTTCTAAAATGCACTTTTTTTAATCTTTTTTTTTTTTCTTGTTTGCACATTTACTGAAACAACTTCCTATGGTTACCCTTTGCCTCCAGAATTAAACTCCAGTGCCCCAATCAAGGCATTTAGAAATCTAATGTGCCATTTTAGACACAATGTTACCCTGACCTCATTGTACCATCGCCTGTTTTACACACTGTATTCCAGCCATCTTATATTTCTGTAAATAGAGCATGTATTGAGATCCATAGGCAATGTACTAATTCTTGTAATAAAATAATTAATGACACATAGAACTTTCCTTCCAGAAACTGGCAATATAGAGACACAGATCATACAATAAATATTTTTATATTATAAAACTGTTATGTATATAAGATTATTCCCTATATGATTTGGTGAATTCTGTATTATCAAAAGAAAAACAAATTATGCTCAAAGTTGTCTTAGTGATGTATGGATTTTATTTTTTTAATTAAAGTATTACTGATATAAAATATCCTGTTAATTCCAGATGCACGTTATAGTGATTCTATATATTTTTTTTATTTTTTTATAAACATTTATTTTTATCCCTAGGGGTACAGGTCTGTGATTCTATATTTTTATACATTATGAGATGATCTTCGCAATAAGTTTTATTACCATTCATTACCATGCACATTTGATGTATAACATCATGCCAGTTTAAAGTATACAGTGTATTACTTTGATATATTTATATATTATAATACTTCTATATCAACAATCATTTTTATCACCTAATTATACTACACTATTATTGCCTATATTCATTATATTGTGCATTAAAGCTCTATTGGCTTATTTACTCATTACAAGTTTGCACCATTAAACACCATCACTTCTTTTTAATGACGTATAATTGACACACAATGTCACATTAGTTACAGGTGTTCAACATAATGATTTAACAAGTTTATACATTATGCTGTGTTCAGAAGTGTAGCTACCATCCTACAAATTCTGTTATCCTACAAATGTTATTACAATACTATTGACCATATTTGCCTATGCTGTGTCCTAATTCCCCTGACTTAACCTATTCTATAAGTACAAGCCTGTGGCTCCCATTCCCTTTCACCCATTTCCCCAACTCTTCACTTCTGGCAATCATCAGATCTCTGTGTTTATGACTGTTTCTATTTTTTGTTTGTTTTATTAATCCTTTTTTTTTTAAATTCTATGTATAACTGAAATCATATGGTATTTGCCTTTCTCTGTCTGACTTACTTCACGGAGCATAATAATGTCTAGGTTCACCCATGTTGTCACAATGGCAAGACCTCATTCTTTTTAATGCCTAAGTAATATTCCCTTGTATAGATACCATATCTTTTTATCTATTTGTCTATCAGTGGAAATTTAGGTGTTTTGATTGTTGTAAATAATGATACAATAAACAGGGTGCATAATATTTTTGAATAAGTGTTTTCATTTTCTTTGGGTCAATATCCAGTAATAGAATTACTGGATCATATGATAATTATTTTTGTAATTTTTTGAGGAAATGTAATACTGTTTCTCACAGTGGCTACACCAATTTACATTCTAACAGTGTGCATGTGTTCCCTTTTCTCCATATCCTTGTTATTTTCTTTTGGATTCTAGCTATTCTGACAGGTGTAAGGCTATATATCACTATGGTTTGATTCGCATATCCATGATGATGAATGATGTTATATATCTTCACCTGTGTCTTCTGGTCATTTCTGCTTCTTTGGAAAATATCTATTGATATCTTTTTCCCATTTTTAATTGTATTTTTTTCTTTGTTTGGAGTCATATACATTCTTTATGTGTTTTGGATATTAACTACTTATTAAATATATCATTTGAGAATACCTTCTTACATTTTGTAGGTTCTCTTTTTGTTTGTCAATGGTTTCTTTTGCTGACCATATACTTTTGGTTTGATATAAACACCATAGCCCTTATTCCCACTCTCCATCCCCTGATAACCACTATTTTACTGTTTTTTTTTTACAAGTCGAACTTTCTAGAATCTACATATAAGCAATATTGTGCTCTTTCTTTCTCTATCTAACTTACCTGATTCAGCATAATGTGCTCAAAGTCCATCCATGCTGTCACAAATGGGAAGATATCTTCCTTTATTGTGGATGAAAATTATACACACACACACACACACACAAACACACACACACACACCATATTTTTAAGCCACTCATTAATTGATGGATATTTGAGTCATTTCCATATCTCAGCTATTGTAAATAATGCTGTGATAAACATGGAAGTGCATATATCTCATCAAAATCCTGTCTCCATTTCCAGAAGTGGAACTGCTAGATCATATGGTGGGTCAATTTTTTTTTTTTTTTTACATTTAATTCTTTTTTTTTTTTTTTAATTTTTATTTCCAGCATAACAGTATTCATTATTTTTGCACCACACCCCATGCTCCATGCAATCCGTGCCCTCTATAATACCCACCACCTGGTACCCCAACCTCCCACCCCCCGTCCCTTCAAAACCCTCAGATTGTTTTTCAGAGTCCATAGTCTCTCATGGTTCACCTCCCCTTCCAATTTCCCCCAACTCCCTTCTCCACTTTTTTTTAGGGACCTCCACATTGTTTTCCAGAGTTGTGGGACCAATTTACATTCCCACCAGTGATATAGAATGATCCTCTTTTCAACACATCCTCATCAGGACTGTTGTTCTTGTCTTTTTGTAATGGCAATTCTAACAGGTATCAGGTGATATCTCATTGTGGTTTTGATTTGTATTTCCGATAGTTAAGATGTTGAACTTCTTTTCATGTGTCAGCCATTTTGATGTCCTCTTTGGAGAAATGTCTATTTGGTTCTTGCCATTTTTAAATCAGATTGTTTTTGTTATGGAGTTGACTGAATTCTTTATACATTTTAGATATTAACACTTTATGATTTGTGAATATTTTCTCCTACTGTGTAGGTTTAGGTTGTCTTTTCATTTCCTTAATGGTTCATCTTGCTGTGTAGAAGCTTTTGAGTTTGATAAAGTTTTATTTGATTTTTTTTTTCATTTTTTCTTGGGGCTTTTGACATTATGACCACAAACTTAATGATAGGACCAATATCAATGAGTTTCTTCCCTACATTTTCTTCTAGGAGTTCTATGGTACAGGTCTTATACTCAGAGCTTTAATATTTTTTGTGTCTTTTTAATTTTTTTTTTTTGAGTGGTGTGGGATAGAGGTCAATTTTCTTTGTTTTGTATGTGTTTCTTCAGTTGTCTCAGCACCATTTGTTGGAGAGATCATCCTTTCCCCAGTGGGTATTCTTGGGTCCCTTGCTGAGTATTAGTTGACCACATATGCCAGAGTTTAATGCTGAGCTCTTTCTCCTTTTTCATTTGTCCATGCATCTATTTTTGTGCCAGCACAATACTATTTTTATAACTGTGGCTTTGTAGTGAAATCCAGGAGCATGATTTCGGCTTTTTCCTTTTTTTCCCCCCCTCAAAATTAGTTTGATTATTCCAGGTAGTTTGTAGTCCCACACAAATTTTAGGAATTTTCCTTTATTTATGTTAAGAATGCCTTTGGTATATTGATGGGGACTGCATTGAATCTTTAGAGGGATTTTGATAGATTTATTTTTTTAAATGGTTAAATCATCTTTGTATGCTTGTTAATTCTCAGTTTAAAAAAATTCATTTAATGAAAGAGTTTCTTTATACCGAAAGCTAGTGGAAATTTTTTTTTAAAGATTTTTTTATTTGAGGAGGGTAGGAAGGGGCAGAGGAAGAGACTATTTCAAGCAGACTCTCCCTCCATTAAGTGGACAAAACATTGTGTTGCTCGATCCCACAGTCCATGAGATCATGACCTGAGCTGAAACCAAGAGTCAGATATTCAACTGACTGAGCCACCCAGATGCCCCGCCAACCTAAAACAAGTGTAAATTTCATGACATTTTAAAAAACATATTTTAAAAATTCTTAAATAAGGTACATGTACAAGGACTTTAAAATAATGAGATTCTATTTTTTCTTAAATTATGGGCACACCTATATTCTCTATAGTTAGATTATTGTTTCTAATTTCTGATAAAGAAAATTAGTAACAGCTCTTTACTTGTGTACATACAAGTAAGTACTTCAATTTAAAGGACACCACTGGGAAATCAAGCCAAAGAAGAACAAACTAGCAAAATTGAAGAATTACCAATTAGTCTCTTGACTTACTTGCAGTGGAAATTACCTGTAGATTTTCCATATTTTTAAATTCAGCCAATTCCATATTCTATATAGAGTATGGAATAATTCCATAATTTAAATTTAGCTTTTACAGTTTCTAACGATTCTATCTAGAGTCACAGAAGTACCTGGAAGTCTTCAGAAAGTCCATGGCCCCTGAACTCTGAATGTAAAATTTTATGTTTCTGTGCATGTAATAATATTTTTAAAAAATCAGAATCTCAAAGAAATAGGTAGTTCTAAAATACTGAAGAAGCATTTGAAAGCTTTTTAATTCCTTTCTTTCTACCTGCCTGCTCTCACTAGTCTCAGAATTCTAGCTCTCTCTCTGGTCGTAAGGCTGGCTAAAATAGTGTATTAAAGATGCATTTGTGAAGGGTAGCCTTTTCCAAATATGTTATATTACTTAAACTTTAAAGTTTAAGTGAGGGTAGTCTTGTTTTTTGGAGGTGCTAATTAGTATCTCCATTTTGCTTTATTTTGCTTTGACAGTGATGTCTGCTTTATAATGTGGGCTTTAGCTAAGGATTTTATCACTTGGGCCACTGTTCCTTTGGCCTTGTTCCTTTGCCTAGATTGGTTGGTTCTGATTAAGTTGTCTAATTCCTCATCATTGTTGTGATTTCAATGACATCACTGGTCTACTCACTTCCTTACTCTTGTTTTGCTGCAATATCTTATGATGTGGCTCCCATAGCTTACTGTTATAGATATTTCATTTTATTTTACACCCTTAAAACTTCCTGATACTTACTCATCCTAGGATTGATACTAATTCATGCACTTAAACTCCATTTCATTCATTAAAACTTTTATTATATAATAAGTATCACACCAAAAGTTAGGTATATAAATATGAATAAATCTCAGTGCCTTTTTTTTAGAACTGAATTTTTATTAGCAAGAAAGAAATTTATACAACTAGATAATAACAACACAATGTGTTGTTGATAAGTGTAATTTTATAATTGTGAAAAGAGTGTCCTGGGGTGTTCATTGGAGAGAGTATATCACTTTTTATGGGTGGTGGGAAAGAGATAAGTAGTCCAAGAGTGCTGTTTCTTGAAAGGTGTTTAGGAAGGTATATAGGACTAGTAGTTTTGAACACCTCTCAGATGCGGAATTTTATCCTTTATCTCAGAGATATGAGTTGCCCATGATTGTCTAACAGATGTAAGTACCATTGCTATTTGATAGCAAATATCAGCATCACAGTCTTTTACATTGTTTTTTTTTTCCCCCATTGGTTGCAATTTCTAAATTTTCCCTTCAAGTTAACCGGCAGTCTGACATCAGACAAATATCATCTAGCTACTAACTAGTTCTCTGAAACCACTAGCTCTATGAACCTGGATGAAATTAACCTCTATAGGTTTTATTTTCTTCAGTACAGATCAAAGTGTTAATGCTGCTATTGCCCAAGTCACTTTCCTGGGTGACCTAATGAAGAAAAAAAAATCAAAGATAAGTTGAAAATACAGTTTTTCAGTGTAAAAGTTGTTTATCAATTTTAATAATTTATAGTAATTGTCTTTAACATCATCAGAATTACCTAAGTCAATAAGCAGACAAGTCATGCTACATTTTCCATTTCCTTGGATAGGTTTTAACAGGATGAAATGGTGAAAGTCTCCCAATTTAAGAAATAAATCTAGGTACCTTAAGAAAAATGATCACATTTAGATTTATTATATTATTGTGCTTAAATTATAATGGAATAGAAATTTGAATAGTTTTAAACAAATTTGATACTCCTAAGATTGTATTAATTTGTTACAAAAGAATATATGATCCTTCACTTACATTGTAATTTAGAGAAGCCCAACTGGAAATACTCTGTTTTAAACATATTCACATGAAAGATAATTGAGGCATAAATAAAATCTCAAGTATATCTGTAAGTTTTCAGTTTGCTTTGCTATGTGAGAACATCCAAAATAAAAAATCAAGGGTGAAATGATCTAGTTTGAAAGTGTCATGAAATCCAAAGTCAAATCTATATTTAGTAAATTCTAGTCATGTTTTGAAAACAGCTGAGATGACTCGTGTAATGAATAATAGTGTGGCTTCCTTGGAATTCTCAATATTTGAACTTTTTCTTACCTAACTTTCTCCATTCTACCCACTCCGTCTTTCTGCTCCTTTACATTTTTGTGTGCAAAGAATGGATAGGGACTAAGGCATTTTTGTATTCTGCCCTTTAACTTTTATATTTCCATCCTCCTTCAGTTCTTATTAGCACTACTTAGCTATCACATGGATTTAAATTTATAGTTCTGAAATGGCTTTCTTTTCATAAAACCAAAACACCAACAAAGACAACAAAATTTCTTCACTCTTCCTTCATTAGATACAAGCTATCCTGTTGTAAGAACTCATGTTACAAGACACAAACCCAAGCTCTACCATTTACAAACTGCTTGACCTAAAGAAAAAAAAAAGTGTTTTTGTTGTTGTTGTTGTTGTTGTTTTTTAACTTCCCAAGACATTGAATATGACTTTTTTGGGTACAGATAATGTCTGAGATTAGATATTAGATACTGAGATCAATATAGATGAGAGTAAGGAATCAGATAATAACTTTACATTTCTGGTTTCACATAGTCTTAGAGGTAAATCATTTAACTTCACTGAGACTCAATTGCTTTATCTTTTTAAAGTTCCATATTTAAAAATCTTGGTGATCTCAGTTAATTTGTTTATTTAACAACTATGTATTAAGTGCCTCCTAAGTGCCAAGTTCTACACAGGACACTCACACAATCACAACCTTCAAATAGCTGAGACCACTATTTAAACTGAGTGATCCAATTAGATTTTGCTGTGTTCTCTTATTCCATTGCAAGAGAGAAGATGACAAGAGTCAGACCATCTTATAGGACATGTCAAGGTGACAGTTTTATTACTTCTTTCTGTCTGTATAAAATAAGACAATTACTTATATGTGACATTATTAATTTACATGAAATACTGTTACCTGAATCAAAACAGAATTCTGACATAAAACCAAATTAAAATTACCTTTTGTTCTGCTTCAATTGAAAAGGAGTTTTCTGGGGGTTTTTTCCCCCCTTCTTGAGAGTTTCTGAAATGTATTAATCCATTTTTTAAATGTTTTGGTTTTAGAATAACCCATTTGCTAGACACGTTCCCAATCATTTTTAAATTTGTGTTTATTTTTTAAAGCAATATAATCCAAGTGTTTCTATTTCATTTCACTTTATCATTTCAAATGTTGTTGGCTGTGAGTGTACTAATGGAGAAGGAGCTTATTTTCTTGGGTGTTTGAAATACTTTGAAAAAATAACAATTTGCCAAGAAGTAAAGTAACTTCTGAAAGTTTGATGGCCTTGGTATCTATGAAACACATTTAACTAAATGTATTCAAGCATTTAGTTCAAGATTCTTCTCAAAAGAAAGAACTGCAGATTGAACTAAATCAAGATCTTGCATTCTTTTCCTTTTCAAACTGTATGGACATAATGTCCAGATATTCATAATCTAATTGAACAACATTCTTCAGTTTCCTATGTTTTAGACAATAGAAAGAAATCTGATGTATTACTATAGAGACTCAGATTGAGAATAACTAAGTTGCTGAATGTGAATAGGAGGAAATACTATTATTTCTACATGCCAGTGAATATTAAGCAATTAATATAAAAATATGAAGAAAGCAATCTGCCTTTTCAAAATAAGTAGCATGAACTTTCCCATACTTTTATTTATCCACTGAATACAAACAACTTTAAATTTTTCCTTTTCTTCCATAAGAAAATTTTCCTCCAGGTATATGTATGTTCAAATAGTAACAAAAACACCAACAAAGACAACAAGATTTTTTCACTCTTCGTTCATTAGATACACGCTATCCTGTTGTAAGAACTCATGTTACAAGACACAGATCTGTGTACAAACCCAAGCTCTACCATTTACAAAAAAACAGGTTTTTTTTTTTAACTTCTCGAGATATTGAATATGATTTTTTTTTGGTACAGATAATATCTGAGTTGTAAAAATGGAGAAAGCTACTTAGAACATTTTATTTCACCCCTTCCATTCTAAAATGTTTCCTGTTTAGTTCTAGGTGTTGATGGACTGACTGTCAGATACTAGCTGAGTCCCTTAAACCATGTGTCTATAGTGGATTCAATTTAATAATAGATCTTATTTTAAAGATTTTATTTATTAATTTGACACAGAGAGAGATCACAAGTAGGCAGAGAGGCAGGTAGAGAGAAGGGTGGGGAAGCAGGCTCCCCACTGAGCAGAAAGCCAGATGCGGGACTCAATCCCAGGACCTTGAGATCATGACCTGAGCCAAAGGCAGAGGCTTAACCCACTGAGCCACCCAGATGCCCAATAATAGATCTTTTAAAGGAAATACTTAATTACTGCTCTATCAGTTTGTGTACTATTTTCCACAGTCAGATCCTCACATTCTTTTCAATATTTTTCAAGTTTTTCAGTGCAACTTAGAATGCCTAAAGTTAAAGGATTGCTATTTTGGAGGGAGTATTTTCCTTGATGGACTGAATTTTAAATAAAGTCTTTTGTTGGTATTTGTCTTCTTTCAAAGTTTCCAGTTTTGGTCAAAATTAATTTATCTCTCATTTAAAGATCTGAAATAGCAGCAGGCAGTTTGGACTGTTGGCAAAACTAAAAAAATAAAGCAATTTTATATGATTCCTGATGGGGAGAAAAGTCCCCTAGGCAATATTTGAGTAATTAAAAATCAGAAAGAATAACAAAGGTACAAAGAAAATGTGCCAGTTATCTTTTGAGGAAGATTCTTGGAAGCTGCCACAAAATCTTGTACTTACATATCACTGGCCAGAATGTAATCACAAGGTCACACCAAGATCTTGTGAGCACTTAGAAATGGAATCTGAGTATCCAAGTGTCCAGCTTTTTACTTATCAGAACAGATTCTGGGAACAATGTGTTCTCTTGCTTCATAATCTAAATCTGGTTCTTTTAAAAGAATTCTCTAAGGTATTTCCTGCTCAGTAAGTTTAAGGCAAAGTAGGAAAAGAACCTTCTTGTCTAAAGAACTTAATCCTTCAGTGTATGTGAAATCTCTATTAAAATAAATGGAGAACACACATATTTAGTAAAAATATAAATGGGTAAAAATACATCCTGTTTTTTATTGTTTATATTATCATTGTTACTCTTTTATAAAAGAACAGTTACATGATCAATTCTTCCTTAAAACTGCCATGATCTCTCTTTGGCCTTCTTAGTCCTGCTCTAACTAAATAATTCCTTTTATATTTATCAGTCTTTTCAATTTTCATGGACTTATTTTCTACTTGTATTTTCTCATGTTAAAATATTTATCAAAAACTCATTTTTATCTTCTAGTAAAATAATGGTGGAAAATATATTCACTTTTTGATATATATTTTCCCATTCATATTATAAAATCAATAAAATATCTATTTAGCAAAAAATAGTTTGATTACTTGCTAAGGAGAATACAGAAGAAATAAACAGCACAATTCATGTTCACACTTTGGGGAGTTGACACTTACATGCACAAAAATATAATGAGCAATGTAAAATCTTAAATACCTCCATGCTAAAATTGGGGATAAAGACTAAAATCCTACAAGTATTCTTGAGTAAAAAAAACATGCAAAAGGAATATGAAAAGTCTCTTAAAAGAATGGTTTCAAGTGTGCTTTGAAGGAGACTTAAGTAGTCAAAGAGGAAGGACTAGACCATTGCAGGAGATCAGGATGACCTCCACCATTAGAGAGGTAGGAGTGATCAAGGCAAACATCTGGTTACTGAAGTTTCTCTTTATACTAAAGAAGGTTGAGAGTAAAAGTAATTTCACTTGAGGTGTGGATAGAAAACCTTCAAAAGTGTGAAGAGTTTATCACTCTTTCCAAGCTAAACTCAATTCAATTCTTAAATGACTTAAATTTTAGATTGGTGTTGGATGTGCAGGAAGGTTGTGAACATAGTGGGAATTTCCCTATTCCTTCCTCCATTTCCCCTATTACTAATGTTTTATAACATCATGGTGCATTTATCACAATTATTGAACCAATATTTATATACATTATTTTTAACTAAGGTCCAATTCAGATTTCCTCCTTTTTAACCTAAGTCCTTTGTTTCAGGATCTTTTCCAAGATACCATATTCCACTTAATTAACATGTATTAAAGGCTCTATGTTGAGATGCTTGTCCAACTTTTCTTGCTTTCATTGGTTTTTACAACTTTGAGGGCACCAGTAGGTATTTTGCAGAATGATTCTCAATTGGGATTTGTTAGATTTTTTAAAATCACAATTAGACTTGAGTTACGATTTTGGGAGACATACTACAGAAGTAAAATGCCTTTCTCATCACATCACATCCTATCAATGATTCAAGCCATCAACATGATTTGTCATCACTGATATTTAACCTCGATCTACCTACCTGATTGAGGAAAGCTTTGTTGGTTTCTCCACTGTAAAGTGACTCTTTATTCCATAGTCCATATCCTACTCCTGGGAAGGAAGTTATTGTCTGCAGCCCACAGCTGAATAATAGGGAGTTATACTCCTTTTCCTTGAAAGCAGAATCTACAAATTATTTGGAATTCTTCTGCATGGGAGATTTATCTGTTCTCTCCCACTTACTATTAATTATATATAATATAATTGTGGATAATTATTTTATTCCCTAGGTTATAATCCAATAATAGAGCAAGGAAATATATCTTTCATACATATGTACCTTATACATTTATAACCACTTACATGCATCTTTTAATATTTTTGTATTTTATATATATATATATATATATATAGAGAGAGAGAGAGAGAGAGAGAGAGAGAGGAAAATCAGTATTTTGATGAGTCTATACTGGTAGATGCAACTAATATATATACAACTTCAGTGCATTACCACATGGATTCTAGCCTCTCCCATTGCTTATCTGAACCCTCTACTCCAACATTAAGAAAATTGGCTCCTACCCTCTGGCATCCAGTTATTGCTAAATTCAAGTATACAGTTCTTACAGCATTAGAATTAACTCCTACTCCCATGGAAAATAATCAACTAGAGTACAGGGCTTTTGGTATATTTCCTTTTGCCTTTAGTCCTACAGTCTTCCTTTTTTTCCAAAGATACTTTTTTCACCATCTTTTCCCTACCATCTTCAGTGAGATTATTTCGTAAATTTATAATATAGTTAATTTCCTTTATTGCAGTCTGCATTTCATCCTGGAACCCTTCAGTCTCCTAAATATTATTTTTTTTATTTGTATACAGTAAGGGTGACTTTTTGTGCTGTAAATCCTTAGGGGTTTTAGCAAATGGTTCATGTCATATATCTACCTTTATAGTGTCCTATGTAGTATTTTCACCACTGTAAAAAAAAATTAAAGGAAAATTTGTGCTTCGCCTATTCAACTCTCTCCCTCCCAAAGGCATGGACACCATTGAATAAAGTCAATTCTTAAGGGTAATTTTTATAAAACTATAATAGAAAAATATTTATGATGCTGGAATACTTGATTAATTTTTACCTTATGGCTACAAATAATAATAGAAAAATTATTTCATATTCTTAGAGTTTAAAGACTTTATAGTGTATTTCAGTAAAATAGTTCCTCTATATCAGATTTCCCATATTGTTTAAATCTCTTCATGATAATGTAATGTTGGCTTTTGTATGCAATAACTAAATAGAACAGTACAATATTCATCATAAATGAAATTTTTTATTCAATCATTGAAAACTGGAAGCCACAGTTTGTCAAATAGGTTTGTTTAGGTTCCTAGTCGATACTAGAAAATACTGCATTAAATTTCATGGAATATTCTCACAAGAATTTTAAATAATCTTTTTTCTCTTTCATTTTTCAATATTGGAAATTTCATGCAGTTTGGAAATCTGATGTTAACAATAAGACAAGATACATACCCACACCCATATCCTACCACCACGCATTTCTGTCACATTTCCCCAATAAGACTGTAAGTATTGTAGAGACTGCACATGTGGTTTTATAGTGATAGCCATATAGCTTTATTCAGTGGAAGGAATTTAAAGAATACTGTAAGATTTTGATTTTTAACAAGAAAGTGATATATTTGGCAGAAAGTCTCATATACTAGCTTATCTTAAATGTCCCAGTACTGTCCTCGAAATGATTCAAGTTGTCCATAATTATGCTTAAGGGGTTGACAAAATACCTTTGAAAAGCTCATTCTAAGACAAAAATGCATTATCATTTAACATGTTGAGATGTATTCCTCTAAACACACACACACACACACACCCACCCACACACACACACACACCCACCCCAGCACCTTCAGAGATGTTTACAAATAACCATATTTTGGCCCAAGTTAAGCTGGCTATTTGGCCAAGTATGCTTTGTATGCCACTGATGTATCACTATGCTGTTTCCTAAATTTTTGGTGCAAGGAAATGGCTTAGGAAGAGAATAAACCAGGGCCTTAAGTGTTTAGTAGTGTTGGGTTGGGGAGTGGAGAGGCATCAGGCACATAAAATTTGAGTAAGAGAATAGCAGGTGAATGGCACATATTTCCTCTTGAAAATCCTTCATTTCTCATCCAGGTAAGAACTTCTATGTAATGATAGCTCAGCGGTAGATGGGGCAGAGCACGCAGGGCTGCATCCACTCCACCAGAGTCCAAAGTATCATTACTTGAAGGACTAGTTGCTCTTAGAAAACAAACAGGCATGTAAACTAGGGAGATGTTCTGACCTTCTGCTCTTTGGTTCCCAGGAAGATCTTTTTTTTTTTTTTTCAAGGCGGAAACCATTGATTTTTTATATCAGCGAGATACTTTTCACAACTAGTTGTAAATTGCCCATGATTCCCTGTATTATGTTCCCCAGGGAGGATTCTGTAAGGGGAAACCAATGATTTGAACTTTTCAGGTATGAAGTTACCCTTAAATTATCTCCTTTATGGTCTTAGTCCATACTGTGTCAATAACGGACAAACAAAAGGGAACATAGTTCAAGTGTATACAGAAAGGAGATTTGCTAAAACGAAGAGGACAAAAAAATGTACTTGAATATGTCTGACTACTTTATATACAGCTCAATGTTATTTTTCTCCATGAGTATAAGAATGCTTTAGTACTAATGAATACACACATTTGTAATATGACAGGATTAACTCCCTACTGGATACTTAGTTATAGTTATCATCTCCAAGTATAATATAGAGTTGGAATGTGAAAAAATCTACATATTATTTCCTTTTTTCATGCAATTATTCTAGCTTTCAAATACCTCCTTTTGTGGTATCTTAGAATAACTTTTGTACAGAGTAATTCCTTTAAAATAAGGTAATATTTAAGAATTCAGTGGGGATAAAAGAATAAAAAGTGAAAATCAACCCAAATACACTGATGGGTTTATTTACTGTCTAATTTCTGAAAAATGATGGTTTTAAGGTATCAGTCTAATATGCAAGGAATACAGAATTTGACAACTACAAGAGTTCAGAAAAATGTATAATGAAGTAGAATGTACACAACACTAATACTTTTTTTCAACTCATATAATTGGGCACCTCGAAACAGAAGGCACTTATCCTACCCATTTCCATGTACTTTTATGATCTTTATTTTTCACTGAGTATCTTACATTTTCAAATGCTTTTCCTTTTATTCATATGATGTTTTCCAGTAATAATGCATCTCTACTCTGGCCTGCTAATAACCATAGCAAATAGAAAGTACCTGTATGAAGTGTGTATTTGTAGAAGTCCTGTAGTTAACACAGACTGATTTCATTTCAGGGACCAATGACATGACTTAATCGTGGTGACCCAGGTGATACAACATTCTCATTAGACTGATCTGACTCTAATAGGATTGTGAATGTAGTTGGACCAATTCCCATGGGTGAGAATTTTTTTAAGGGAGATCAGGCTGCAGAAATCAAAAGATGGGAAAATAGATAACTGGAAGGGACGTCCTATGTAGGTTGTGATATTTTGAGAAATGCAGAGTGTTGGAAGTTGATATATGTATGGACTCAACTGTACTTCTTTAAAAACTATTTTTTCCCATAATTTACTGATCATACCATTATGAAATGAGAGCAAAAGTTTTAGAAGGAAAAAAAATGCAAACTGAGCTTAAAAGTGAAAGAACTAATTACTAATTTCAGCTTTACCACTGAGCTGGGCCAGACTCTTTGAGTAGTCAAAGAGGAGATTCATTAGATCTTTTCTAGGTCTTCTAGGTCTCTTCCACCTCTTTGACTCCTAATCCATGAATATTGTTAGTGACCTATAACAGTGTATGTATGAAGGAGTTTAAACCAGATGGGTGGCCTCATGTGATCTGCACAGTTGAGGATGAAAGACTTATTATATTTGGGAGGATTCCAAAGTTTATGCATTATCCCAAGGGCTTGTGTTTTTATTCATATTTTCCTTATAATTTGTTGTAATTACTCAATAATTTTAAACACCACCCAAAATAGGCATTATGAGATTGCATTTTCATTTTAGCCTGCCTAGTTGTTGCATACCTAAAGAAAAATAAATAAAAACCCTGAAAGGCAGCCAAATCAAATATTGCACACCTGGCTCCCATTTGTTATAAGATTATCACCAAAAACAAAGATTCTTGACTTTTACAACCTTCCATCCTGTGGCCTCCTCAGCAATACTCCCCGTCTAATCCGGTGGAAACTGAACCGAGAACAAAAGAAACCTCTCAGAAAGATCCAAGCTATGATCTCCATATTAACGTCTCCCTCTCCTGGCCCCTGAACTCAATGACAGCATTTAAAACAAAGGTATAAAAAAGGAAATATGACAGCAAGAAACATGTTGGGTTTCTTCCATCCTCCTACTCATGTGTAACGATACATCTAAAATACGACAAAAACATTTTCCTTTGGCAGGAGGGTTTTGCTTTTCTTTTGGAGATACCAAGGCCCTATAAAAGAAAAACATTTCTCTCTTGAGTTTTTTTGGTTTTAAAAATGTTTAAGTTTCTTAAATATGCAATTGGATTAGAAATCATGAAGAACAACACAATAGAACAGACTGCCAGAAGGGCTGCCTGCTGCCTAGGTGTGTCTGCATTTAACCATTCCATTTTGCTCCAGCTCTAAATTGTCATTTCTAATTACAATAGGCTTGCCAGGTTCACTGGGTCTGTGAAGAAAGTAAACACAGACAACAGAATTCTAAATACAGAATTCTATTCAAGAAGACCCCAAGATCATTCAGATCGACTTTCTGGCTTAACTGCTTCATAAGTATCTCAGATATTGAGCAGTTAGCTATCTTTATTTTATTTTTTCTTGAAAGATCTAGATGCGTATATTTGGATAATAACCTCATCTCATTTAAAAGCATCCATGTATCTGGAAATCTTTACTGAAAGGAAATTCTGTGTTATAATTCATGTACAGCTATTATGTCTTTTTAAAGTCCATTAAAAAATCAATCTCGTTATATATGGAAAATATATTGTAATCTTTCTATGCTATGTGAATAGTGCAAATATATTAGGAATTGTCTAATATAAAATAATAGCACCCCACACTTGAACCAGCCTTGATAATCTGTCAGATGTGCCCAGCCCAGGTAGAGGATAATATTCTTTTTCTTTTATTTTCTCTAAAAGATTCTAGATACACTGCATCTGAACTCCCTTCTCTTAATATGACCAAGAACTGATGTTAACTATTGTGAGTAGTTAAATCATGACACACAACAGATGAATGAATAGTGTGTCTATGGATTCTAAGTGAATGATTAGGGAAAGACCGTGGAAAACGGGTGAAATTCCAGCACAGTACTTAGGGAGAACGGGAAACATAGAAGATAAGTAGGTGTAGAGGTGTCTGTTATAGGAGCGGACCATGGAGGAAATGCTGAAGGTTAGTGTGAATAGATACGATATCTGGTGGTCATTAGAGGTCCTAATTTTGCATGGAAAATAAAGTGAGGAATGGGCTTTCAGGATATGAAAATGATAGGTAAGGCTCCATGTGCGAATATTGGCAGGAGATGGCAAATTCATTCTAGGTGAGAAAGGTGAGGAGCTCTTGCTAGTGAATTGAAGCATGTGCTAGTAGAAGACAAAAACTCAGTAACAAATCCTGGACAGAGGAAGGGTGGGGGTAGAATATTTCCTGTGGATTACATCATCTCTCCATCTTAGGAGATAGTTGGAGGATAATATTCTTTTTCTTTTATTTTCTCTAAAAGATTCTAGATACACTGCATAGTAGAAGACAAAAACTTACCTAGGCTGATAGAGTTTTGTTCCTGCAATAGTAACGAACTGAACTACTTCCCAAGATTTAAGAAGTCTACCTATCTAAGGATAGAATCTCTTGGCAGATAGATGTGAAATCTAAAGTGAAGAATAGTTCTAAGAACAACTTTATCTGCAAAAGTTCTTTATCTATGTTGTGGCTTTAAATTAATAGTTTTTGAAAATATGAAAACATAGGGCACCTAGACAGTTAAGCTATCGACTACTGGTTTCAGCTCTGGTCATGATCTCATAAGTCATGGGGTTGAGGGCTCCACCCTAACTGGGTAGTTTTGAAGATTCTCTCTCTTTGCCCCTCTCACTACCACATACACTCTCTCTCTCTCAAATAAATCTTTAAAAAAAAGAAAACAAAAACAAAATAAGGAAATTCTTCCTGAAAAAAGTGAATTTACAGTTTATTCGAAACTTTTATTACCAATTTTGCCAAAAACAAAATGAAGATGTTCTCATACACCACACTTGGTAGAAAATATCTTGGTAGACAAGGTGATACCCACACAGTTTAAAAAAATATTGATACTATTCTTAGAAAATTATCATAAAAATTACAGCTAAAATAAATTCTAGATGAGACTATTACACTCTAATTTATTTTTTTTGATGTTTTATTTATTTATTTATTTTAAATTTTTTATTTTTTATAAACATATATTTTTATCCCCAGGGGTACAGGTCTGTGAATCAACAGGTTTACACTCTAATTTATAATAGTACCCAATTAGAATCAGTTCAAAGACCAACGGTTAGGAATTGGGTAGTAAAAATGGTTTATTCATGCTAAAGAATACCCAGTCATTAAAAAGTCAACCTGTGGAGGAATAATGACAATAAAGAGCATTTCTTGTGTGGTAAAAAGCCATATACTGAAATGTGTATGGTTCCTTATCTTGATTGTAAAAACTAATTTAAAAATATGGAAAAAGCACTAGAAATCACTAAAATTCATTCATTTACTCTTTTATTTTGTCAACAAGTAGATACTGAGCACCCAGCACTGAGTATACAAATTCTTATCTTATAGGGTTTATACATTATAAATAGGACACAGACAATAGAGTAACTACATAGATAGCTAGCTAGGGATATAAAGTTATGTAAGTGTAAGACACTTATGTAAGTGTGAGACACTTGACGCAACCTCATTGAATTTCCTGAATAGATAAAATATGGAAAATTGTAAAAGTGTTTACCTGATGAACTAAATCAATATCTGCAAAGTGCTTGATGAAATAAATGTAAATATGAAATAAATGTTAGTTTTTAATATTGTTATTCCCTCTTCTCTACCTATAGGTAAACTATATGAGTGGGGTTCTCCAGGCTTTGACTGTAATAATGCAAATTTAACGATTTTCCTATTCCATAAAGATGACTTTCAAACTTAGTGTTTTCTTTTTGTTTCTTTTTTTAAAAATTTAATTTTTTATTTATTTACTTGACAGACAGAGATCACAAGTAAGCAGAGAGGCAGGCAGAGAGAGAGGAGGAAGCAGGGTCCCCGCTGAGCAGAGAGCCCGATGCGGGGCTTGATCCCAGGACCCTGAGACCATGACCCGAGCCGAAGGCAGAGGCTCAACCCACTGAGCCACCCAGGTGCCCCAAACTTAGTGTTTTCTTAAGTTCTAAAATCAACCCTCTTCTCACTTAGGTATATATGCTTCATGGCTGAGTCAGAGAATGAGAAACTAATTATTTGAAAGGTGGACCCCCAAGTTAAAACCTCATGCCCTTAGGCTATCATTCCCTGTGCTTTACTCCTTTATATCCCAACAGACACAGAAGTAGCTGGAACAGGGACCGGAGTTTTGGTTAGACCCCGCTAGGAAAGGGAAAGGAATCTAAGGGCAAGGCCAGTGCCTTGGGATCCTGGTTAAGACCCCCCTAGAATGTGTCTGGTTCCTGAACTAGGAAATCTGTTCTGTTCATAAGCTGCCATAGTCCAGAATGAAGAGGGGACAGCCCTGCTATACTTTAGTGACAATGCAGATTCCCTTGCACATGCCTGTGTAAGCAGGACTGGTCTTCAACAGCAATCCCTACTTTTTCTCTTCAGCTCAAGATGACATCACTACATTCTTGGAAGAGAGAGGAAGAGTTCCTTTGACATATATATGTATGAATGTATATATGCCCTAAGCAATGTCTAATCTACCTTCTTTATCTATAGATTTTCCTATGCCAGAGACACATATGAATGAAATCATGTAATACATGGACTTCTGTGCCTGATGTCTTTTATTTAGTATAATGCTTTTAAGGTCCATACAAGCTGTAACATGATGTATCAGTACTTCATTCCTATTTGTAGCAGAATAATATTCCATCATATGTGTATAACACCTTCCATTATCCATTAGTCTGTTGGTGGATATATGGGTTGTTTCACTGATTCGTTTCCACTCTTTAGCTATTATGAATAATGCTGTTATAAGTATTCACATAATTTTTTTCTGGACATGTTTTTATTTTGCTTGTATATATATATATACCTAGAAGTAGAGGATCATAACTGTTTGATCATTTGAGGAGCTTCCAGACTTTCAAGACAGCTGTACTATATCATTTTCCCACCAGCAGTCTGTGAGAGTTAAATTTTTTCTACATTGTCACTAATACTTCTTACTGTTTGTCTTTTTTAGTATAGCCATGCTGGTGGGTATAAAGTTGTATCTCATTGTGATTTTGATTTGCATTTTACTAAAAGTTAATGATGTTGAGCATCTTTTGTGTGCTTATTAGGCTGTTGCCTATTTTCTCAGAGAAATGACTATTCACGTCCTTTGCCAATTTTTTTTTAAAGATTTTATTTATTTATTTGAAAGAGAGAGAGAGCATGAGAGGGGAGAAGGTCAGAGGGAGAAGCAGACTCCCCATGGAGCTGGGAGCCTGATGTGGGACTCGATCCCAGGACTGCAGGATCATGACCTGAGCTGAAGGCAGTCGCTCAACCAACTGAGCCACCCAGGTGCCCCCTTTGCCAATTTTTAATGTGGTTATTTTTCTTTGACGTTGAATTGTGAGAATTCTTCATGTATCCTAGATACTAGTCCCTTAATCATATATATAATTGGCAAATATTTTTCTCATTCCATTGGTTTTTTTTTTCATTTTTTGTTGAAGTGTGTCTTTTGAAACACAGAAGTTTATAATTTTGAAAGTCCAATTTATTTGTATTTTCCTGTTAGTTGCTTATGATTTGGGGTCATATTTAAGAAGGCTTTGCAAAGTCCCAGGTCATAAGGATTTACATCTCCGTTTTCTTTTAAGAGGCTTACGTGTTAGCTTTTTCATTTAGTTATTTGATCCATTTTGAATTAATTTTTGTTTCTGGTATAAGAAAGGTGTCCGGTTTCTTTCTTTTGTTTCTGGCTATTCACTTGTCACAGGACCATTAGAGGAAAAGATTTTGCTTTCCTCAGTCACTGATTTTGACACCCTTGTTAAAAATTAATTGACCATGATTACATAGATTTATTTTTGTCCCCTCAGTTTTATTCCTTGGATCTATAAGTCTCTTTCTGTCCCAGTACCACAATCTTGATAACCACTGCTTTATAGAAAGTTTTGAAATCAGAAAGTTAGGGTCCTACTTCTTCCTTTCTCAGAATTGCTTTAGCTATTCTGGGTCCTTGGAATTTCGTATGGATTTTGAAAATAATTTGTTGATTTCTACAAAGAAGCCAGCTGAGATTCTGATATGGATTGTATAGAATATGTAGGCTAATTTGGGGTATATTAGCACTTACATGTTGAGTCTTTTGACTCAGAAACAGAGTATTTTTTAAATCTACTTTGAGGGACATTTTAAGAAAGAGCTTCCTGAAATGCACTTTTGTATTTACTAATTAATTAATTAATTAGTGTTGTTAAAATTGTGTATGACAATGTTTTATTATTTTGAGAGCCTAAGTTTTGGCTCTTTTTATTAAATTCATTCTTAAGTATTTTATCCTTTTTGATCTTATTGTGAATAGAGTTTTCTGAATTTCCTTTTTAGACTGTTCATTAAAAGTGCGTAGCATACAATTGAGTTTTACATATTGATCATGTGTCTTGCAATCTTGCTCAGCTCATTGATTAATTCTACTAGTTTTTAGATTCTTTAAGATTTTCTGTATATGAGATCATGTCACTTGTGAATAGAGTTATACTTCTTTTCTAAGCTGGATGACTCTTACTTATTTTCTTGTCTAATTATTCTGGTTAAAACTTCCAGTACAAAATGAAATGGAAGTGTGAAATGGAGATTCTTGTTTTATTCCTGATCTTAGGGGAAAAACAACTAGTCTTTCATTATTAAATAAGATGTCAGCTGTGTTATTTTGTTTGTTTGTTGTTTATAGATGCCCTTTATCAGTTGCCCTTCTGTTTATAGTTTCTTGAGTGCTTTTTTACTTCATGAAAGGGTGTTTGACTTTGTCAAATGCTTTTTGTTGGCCTTTTGGAATGATTGTGTGATTTTAAAAAATTCATTATTTTTTTCACTGTGTTATGTTAGTCACCATAAAATACATCGTTAGTTTTTGATGCAGAGTTCCAAGATTCATTCTTTATGTACAACATAGAATGCTCCATGCAATAAGTGCCCTCTTTAATACCCACCATCAGCCCATTCCCCCTCCCCTCTAAAACCCTCAGTTTGTGGACTCTGAGAAACAAACTGATCATGTGATTTTTAAAAATGTTGTCGCTATGATGCATTGCATTAATTCATTTTCAGATGTTGGACCAAGCTTCCATTCCGAGAATAAATGCTTTTTGGTCATGGTATATAATTCTTTCTTTATGATGCTGGATTCAATTTGATAATCTATTTTTTTAGTGTATTACAAAACAGAAAATTCCATGTTTTATCAATTTTTAAGCAGTTGTTACTTGCATAATATATATTTTCCCATCTTTTTACTTTCAATTTCTCTGTTCTTATAAACTGAAATATTTGTACTCTATTTTAAAAACCAGTTTTAAAATCTAGATTTAAAAATTATCTGCCTTTTTTATTGCATTGTTTAATACATTGACATTTAATGTTATCGGTATAGTTGGGATTATGTAAGTTTACTCTTTGTTTTCTACATGTCTCATGTCTTTTTTATGTTGTCCCTCTATTCTTTTCTGTTGCTTTCTTTTGCATTAAGTGGATATTTTCTAATATAATATTTTAATTTTCTTAAATGGCTCTTCAGTGGAATTTTTTTATATCTAGTAACTCTGGGCTTTACTGTACCCATTTTAATTTAGCTGAATCTGTTTCAGATTTACACTTCCTTGATTCTGGTGATACAAAAACATTATTCCTATATAGCTCTCCATTCCTCCCTCCCCCTTTGTATGGTATTATTATACATGTTACATCTATTAATGTTACAAACCCAACAACTTATTGTTTACCCTCTGTAGTCATTTTCTGAGCCCTTTACAACTTTGTTTCCTCCCACCTTGTTTGTGCTATTCTTGACAAATGTACTATACCTGCATTTCCTTTTTTTTCCTTTCATAATAGAAATTTTATTGGTTGGTCTCTGGATCAATACATGTACAGTGTGAATAATTTGTACACAATTCTTAATGCATGTACCAAAAAATAAGAAGCCATGTCGTTTTTTTCTAAACAGTTATTTTAGTGACACTCCTGCTTAACATTTCCAGGCAAATTTTTCCTAAGTAGATACTAAGTAACTGTATCTCCAGAGGCTGATAAGCTGTTACATCCAAGTCTTAAAAATTCACATTTCACTTCCATATATCCTACATACCTACATTCCTATATACTATAGGCCCAACATTATATTATATGCATATTATTGTATACCATTGCTATTTAAATCCATTATGGGCTAAATGATAAAATATACATATACACACACACATATACATGTGTATATATAAGTGTGTGTGTGTGTGTGTGTGTGTATACATACATACATACATATTTTTTTCTTTATATAGTTACTTTTACCAGCACTCTTTGTTTTTTTCCTGTGGACCTGAATTGCTATTGAGCATCATTGTCTAAAGGAGTTCCTTAAGTATTAGAAGGCAGATCTGATAGCAACAAATTCTCTTCTTTAGGTTTACCTGGAAGGTTTTTATTTCCCCTTCATTTTTTTTTTAATTTTTTATTTTTTATAAACATATATTTTTATCCCCAGGGGTACAGGTCTGTGAATCACCAGGTTTACACACTTCACAGCACTCACCAAAGCACATACCCTCCCCAAGGTCCATAATCCCACCCCCTTCTCCCAAAGCCCCTTCCCCCAGCAACCCTCAGTTTGTTTTGTGAGATTAAGAGTCACTTATGGTTTGTCTCCCTCCCAATCCCATCTTGTTTCATTTATTCTTCTCCTACCCACTTAAGCCCCCATGTTGCATCACCACTTCCTCATATCAGGGAGATCATATGATAGTTGTCTTTCTCTGCTTGACTTATTTCACTAAGCATGATACGCTCTAGTTCCATCCATGTTGTCGCAAATGGCAAGATTTCATTTCTTTTGATGGCTGCATAGTATTCCATTGTGTATATATACCACATCTTCTTGATCCATTCATCTGTTGATGGACATCTAGGTGCTTTCCATAGTTTGGCTATTGTGGACATTGCTGCTATAAACATTCGGGTGCATGTGCCCCTTTGGATCACTATGTTTGTATCTTTAGGGTAAATATCCAATAGTGCAATTGCTGGGTCATAGGGCAGTTCTATTTTCAACATTTTGAGGAACCTCCATGTTGTTTTCCAGAGTGGCTGCACCAGCTTGCATTCCCACCAACAGTGTAGGAGGGTTCCCCTTTCTCCGCATCCTCGCCAGCATCTGTCATTTCCTGACTTGTTGATTTTAGCCATTCTGACTGGTGGGAGGTGATATCTCATTGTGGTTTTGATTTGTATTTCCCTGATGCCGAGTGATATGGAGCACTTTTTCATGTGTCTGTTGGCCATCTGGATGTCTTCTTTGCAGAAATGTCTGTTCATGTCCTCTGCCCATTTCTTGATTGGATTATTTGTTCTTTGGGTGTTGAGTTTACTAAGTTCTTTATAGATTCTGGACACTAGTCCTTTATCTGATATGTCGTTTGCAAATATCTTCTCCCATTCTGTCAGTTGTCTTTTGATTTTGTTAACTGTTTCCTTTGCTGTGCAAAAGCTTTTGATCTTGATGAAATCCCAGTAGTTCATTTTTGCCCTTTCTTCCCTTGCCTTTGGCGTTGTTCCTAGGAAGATGTTGCTGCGGCAGAGGTCAAAGAGGTTGCTGCCTGTGTTCTCCTCAAGGATTTTGATGGATTCTTTTTTTTTTTTAAAGATGGTATTTTTTTTTTTAAGATTTTATTTATTCATCAGAGAGAGAGAGAGGGAGAGAGAGCGAGCACAGGCAGACAGAATGGCAGGCAGAGGCAGAGGGAGAAGCAGGCTCCCTGTGGAGCAAGGAGCCGGATGTGGGACTCGATCCCAGGACGCTGGGATCATGACCTGAGCCAAAGGCAGCTGCTTAACCAACTGAGCCACCCAGGCGTCCTATTAAATATAGAATTCTTAGTTGACAGTGTTTTCTTTGAACACTGAATATATCATTCCAGTGTCTTCCAGCCTCATTTATTCCTGCCAAGAAGTCAACAGTTAATTTTACTGGGATTCCCCTGTAAATGAAGGTCATTTTTCTCTTGCTGCCTGAAAAAATTTTGTCCTTGTCTTTGACTTTCAGTGTTTTTAGTATGATGTGATAATATGATGTTTTATCTATATTCATAATTGTTTCTATATTGATAATATAATCTCTTTGTATATATCTGACACAATTTGTTGATCTTCCTGATGTGTATATAGGTTTTTATTTTTCAGTAAACTTGGAAAGCTTCACTAATTATTTTTTAATATTTATTTTTCTTCTCTGTCTCCTTTCTCCTGGTATTCTTTTACATGTACGGCTGACCTTTGAGCAACCACATGGAATTTGAATTTGAATCACATGGGTTCACTTCCATGCAAATTTTTTCAATAGATACAATACAGTGTTACAAATGTATTTTTTCTTTCTTATAATTTTCATAAGGTTTTATTTTCTCCAGCTTACTTTATTAGAAAAATACAGTATATGATACATATAACATGTGTTGTGTGTTAATTGTTTATATTTGTTATGCTTCTAGTCAATGGTAGGCTACTAGTTGTTAAGTTTCCGGGGAATCAAAAATTACACGCAGGTTTTGACTGCATGGGGAGAGGGGCTCCTATCTTTTCCATTTTTCAAGGGAAAATTGTTTATTTGTGTGTTTAATGATGTCCCATGCTTCTCTATGGCTCTATTCATTTTTTTTTCCTTTTTTTTGTTCTTTGGTTTTCATAATCTCTATTCATCCTCAAGTTTTTAAATTTTTTATTTTGCTTGTTCAAATATACTGATAAGGTCCCCTAGTGATTTTTTAAAAATTTCACTTACTGGGGCACCTGGGTGGCTCAGTGGGTTAGGGCCTCTGCCTTCAGCTCAGGTCATGATCTCAGGGTCCTGGGATTGATCCCCGCATTGGGCTCTCTGTTGAGCAGAGAGCCTGCTTCCCTTCCTCTCTCTCTACCTGCCTCTCTGCCTAATTGTGATCTCTGTCTGTCAAATAAATAAATAAAATCTTTAAAAAAATAATTTCACTTACTGGGGCACCTGGGTGGACTCAGTGGGTTAAGCCTCTGCCTTCGGTTCAGGTCATGATCCCGGGTCCTGGAATCAAGCCCCACATTTGACTCTCTGTTCAGCAGGGAGCATGCTTCCCCCACCTTCTCTGCCTGCCTCTCTGCCTCCTTGTGATCTCTGTCAAATAAATAAAACAAAATAAAATTTCAGTTACTGTACTTTTCAGCTCCAGGATTTCCTTTTGCTTTTTAAAAAAATTTTTCTTAGTTGCTGTTATCTATTTGATATGGCATTGTCATTATATCTTCCTTTACATCTGTAATTATGGTTTCCTTTAGTTTATAAACACTTAGAATGTCTACTTTGAAATCTTTCAGTACTAAATCTGTCATCTGTTCACTCTCCCAGGCAGTTTCTATTGCCTGCTTTTTTTTTTTTTCTTTCTTCCCAGTTGATGAGTAATATTTTAAGATTTCTTTTTTTTTTTCTTGAAAACTGGGCATTTTGGATACTATATTATAATAACTCTGGGTTCTAGTTCTCCTGTTCCAGGGTTCATTACTGTTTTTTTGCCAAGTGCGGTGAATGCCTGTCTGTATTAGTTTAGTGAAGTCTGCCCCCACCTGAAGTCTCTGATGTTACTACTCAAAAGGTAGAACTTAGGTTTGTCCACAGTCACCCTCAGATGGCATTGATACTTGTATGGTTCTCTGCTATGCTTTCTATGACTGCACCCAGCTCCTAAACTCCCTGTTTGTCTACTGATTGCTTAGTTGCTTTCAACATTACTGTGAGACATAAATTCCCAGACAAAATAATTTAATAATTTAATGAAATTGTGGTTCCTTTGAGAGAATAATTTCTGAAGGTACTGTTTCATATTTGTTCTAGCCCCAGGAGGGTTTTTCCCAGCTGTCTTATTTCCTGGGTTCTGTCCTGCAAATTAGCCTATAGTCTGTGTATATCACACAGGGGATATTTTCATTGGATCTGTAATCTCCGCCAAACTGTCTTTCACCTCAGCCTCCAATGTTTTTGAAAGCAAATGTAGGCTAAACATTCTCCATACTTCATTGCAAATGAAGTCAGTTCCTTTGGGAAGAATTTAAGGAGATATATATATATATATATATATATATATATATATTCTATCTATCTTATGGCCTGTCTCTCCTTCAGGCAAAATCTCTAAGTCCAGATTCTGGAGCTAGGGGTGGGGAAGACAATCATATCCAGACAATGATATCTAAATGATAACCAGATCTAGGAGCTAAGCACATGATTGAAGGGAGTGGGCAGCAGTCTATTATCTTCTTGGGTTGCCTTTCCTAGCATGGAACCACCACCTCCTAAGCAGGAGGAAGAGTAATTAGGATATTAGAATTCTTAGTTCACTACACCCAGACAGAACCTACCTTTCATGGAGCTAGGAAGGAGTCCTCACATCATGATAGCACTCACCCCAGGACTTAGCCTCAACAGCAAGTAGCTGGGGACAGGATGAGAAATTTTGGTATCTTGCTCCTCCCAGGAAAAAAACAAAACAAAACACAAAACTCTCTATTTGAGCACTAGGGAGAGAAGATAAGTGTTCTGGCCTCCAACAGTCCTGTTTCAAAAATCAGTTCTCACCTTTGTTACTGAATTTTCAGAGATACATATTTTTTAATAGATGTGTCTCCATTTACTCACCTTAGGACCTTTTCGAGAGGTTTTTTACAAGTGTGTTTTTAATTTTTTTTTCTCAGTTTCACTGGGAAATGGGTCGATAGAACTCCTCATGTCATATATCAAGTCAGAAGTTAGTAAGTGTTCCCATGGTTTACAACATTGATAGACATTTAACCTGGAGAAATAACAAGATTAGAGGAACAACTTGGTGATATAAACAGCTGGGGATGTTGGATTATAGACTGTTAGGCTTTGAGATCCAGAACTGAATTGAGGAATTAAGTTATATATGTGGTGAATAATAACTATTATATTTTTTCCTTTGGAATACTTGTGGTAAAGGCATTAAAGAATAGACTTTTTTTTTTTAATTCTTTTGAAGCATTTCCACTGAGAAGGAGACTGGATAAGGTTTCTGAAGTATTTTTCTGTGACAATGGAAACTATGTTGAAGGGATTGTAAGATTTGGGGAATTGAATTAATGGCAGTAGTAGCAGTATTTCCACTTACGTATGTTCTTCAAAGTAAGATGATAGAAAGTAGTTTGGATTATTTTTGGATTTGAATTTCTGAGAACAAGGATGATGTAAACATATGAGCAAGAGAATTTAGGATATTGACTTAAAAAGTTGACTTAAATCCTGAAGGTTGTGATACACATAAAATAAAAATGGGTATTTATGAACAGAAACAAAGTTGACAAGTACTTGCCCTTGAGGTTCCAATGAGGTCAAAGAACAACTAATAAGGAAGACTGAACAAGTGATCTGAAATAAGAGTAGGTTTTTGGAGATTAATTCACTTGATTTGATGAGAAAATCAGGATTTGATCACAAGAGTTTGTAGATGAGAGAGTGAGAATTTATGTCATCAGAATGGGAAAAGCCAAAGAAATGAAAAATTATTATTTTTAACGTGTTTGCATTGAAAGGTCTTAGGATGATGGTTAAAGTTGGAAAATAGGAAAACATAGTAAGCTGTGTTATAATATTTAAGTGATGGAGAGAAAGACCAATGTGTCAGCAGATGGCAGCAACAATGGCTAGACTAAATTTCTCATGGCATGACCTGAAAAATAATGATTTTAAGTATACTCATTGTTACAGAATTGGTATATTGGATTAAGATTTTTCAGACATTAAACTAGTGTAGTTATTTTTAATATAAATTTCCTATTACCATATGAGGAGAGCAAGTAACATATGAGGTAATTTTTGGAATATTAAGAATTAAAACAGAACAACATAGACATATATGGTCAATAGTGATAGTTTCTGTGTAGACTTAGCTGATTTTTTCCTTTTAATATATTTAAAATATAATCACATATTATTTTGAAGTTCAGGAAAGATACAATAAAACTCATTTTGAAAAACAAGATACAATTAATTCAGATCTTTCATCAAACTAGTCCTTTGTTTTATCCATAGGAAATGCAAATTATAATTAGATGTCACCTATATAGCTCTATGTAAGAATATACTAAGGGAATAGAAAAAAGGGTTTCAGGAAGCATAAATGCCACAACCTCACTATTCAAATGCATGTTATTCAAAGATTAATGAGTTTGAGTGTTAGTTTTAAACATGGACTTTGCTCTTGAGAAAACATTAACACATAAACATAGAAATACGTTACTTCCTCTGTTTTGCAGTTGAAAAGGTATTTTCCAAATCACAGATATATGATGCTAAACCTCTGGGAAAAAACTGACTGAAAGTAATCAGCTTATTTTGTGTCTGTCATTGAGTATGGCAGAAATTAATAACCTGAAAAAAATCACTTATAATCCAGATTAAGGTAAAGGAAATTTAGCTACATACTCAGGAAGGAAATGATGCAGAGAAGAGATTAAAAATGTTAGCAATACTGAGAACTAGGAATGGTAGTCATAAATACATGAGTTTCCAAATAGAAAATATTAAATGGGTTGCCTAGGGGAGAATAACGTAGTCAAGTAAGCAGATATTGGATTTTCTTATACATTATTACTAATTCCTACTTCAAGCACTGGGAGAGTGAGAAAGGTATCACTAATCAGAGGATATCAAAATTCAACTATTTTCATCTGAATTTTTTGTCAGATATAAAGATAAAAATGTCAATCATCTCTAGATGGGACAATGCCAATTCATGCCATGAAGGTGGTCCAAAAGAGGTCTACAACTTCCTTGAGCCTTTATTCTCCCCTCTAACGGTCTTTCATTGGAATTCCTTCTGGCATTTCTACTTCCCTTTGTGTGGGTCATTATTTTATCCAACTTTTGGGAGCTGACTAGCTGTGTGTTTATTCACCCACATTTTGGAATTCTTCTTCTTCTTTTTTTTTTTTTTTAAGGCTCTGAGTAAAATTTTATGTAAACTCAAATTCTACCTTATTTATTTATTTATTTTTACATGTTATTTATTTATTTTTAATTTTTTTAATTTATTTTCAGCGTAACAGTATTCACTGTTTTTGCACCACACCCAGTGCTCCATGCAATCCATGCCCTCTCCAATACCCACCACCTGGTTCCCCCAACCTCCCACCCACACCCCTTCAAAACCCTCTGCACCCCTATGTTTATAGCAGCAATGGCCACAGTCGCCAAACTGTGGAAAGAAGCAAGATGCCCTTGAATGGACGAATGGATAAGGAAGATGTGGTCCATATATACTATGGAGTATTATGCCTCCATCAGAAAGGATGAATACCCAACTTTTGTAGCAACATGGACGGGACTGGAAGAGATTATGCTGAGTGAAATAAGTCAAGCAGAGAGAGTCAATTATATGGTTTCACTTATTTGTGGAGCATAAAAAATAGCATGGAGGACATGGGGAGTTAGAGAGAAGGGAGTTGAGGGAAATTGGAGGGGGAGGTGAACCATGAGAGACTATGGACTCTGAAAAACATTTTGGAATTCTTAAGAAGATAGTTAATTTTTACTTTGGGAGAGCATAGCTATTTCAGTAAACCCTCCTTTTATCCAGTCCCCCAGGGTCTAGTTCTTGAAGTAGCCTCTCAAGTATGGCTAGTATACATTAGCTAGATTCTGCAGTTTCTTCAGGCTATAATTCCTTTCCTTCTTTATCAGTCTCAGCACATCCCTTGCCAGGATATGTAGTGACTTGATCTAGTTACTCGCTTAGTGGTCAGGAACGGAAGTGTAGGGGTAGATCCTGACCAGGGCACGTTGCTTTGTTGAGGAGAGGTTTCTAAGGAGAGGAAGCACCTTAAAAGAGAGTAGTGGGTCACTTCTCAAAAAGGCCTAGGGAAAATCTGAGGATTCAAGACTTGACATTGTAGCCATCTTGATGTCCCCCTCTAATACATCAGGGTGTTATCTTTGGAATAGGAGATCTATCTGGCTTGAGAACTTTCTCCAGAAATTGGCTACTCTTATCACTAAGCCCTGGGCCAACCCACTATCTTTTTCTGCCCTGAAGCTGCAGGAGTGAATCTTTTTACATGCTACCCAAAATGTCTCCTACTTTCAGAATTACCTTTAAATCAACAATTGATACACTTTAATATTTTATTAAAATTTTCCATGAATATCAGTTGCCCCCAGATAAGCAAATCAACTCATTTTCCTTGTATTTACAGTTTCTGCCTTATTTCTGAAATAGTTGATCTATTACACCCACTAGTGCAAACATCTCTGTTAGTATGCTGTCCCTACTCTTTCCTGGATACAATTATAACAATGATACTGCTACCTTGTGCCAGGGGCTCTCTGTGTTCTACCTATCATCAGTGGTTTTTAATCCAAAATCACAGCTTGTCATCTGCTCCACTGGAAGTTTCCTGATGTCAGTTCTTAAAAATCAGTGTCAGTGGGAAAATGGGGATTGGTGGAGAGGAAATGAGTTAGTGAATATTTTCAGGATCAGCCTCTATAGGGGAAGGAAGGAAGAAGAACTGAGCAGAGGTTGAAGTTGAGCTGTAACCCAACACATGAGGGAATTATGAATGTGAGACAGGCCTTTGGCATTGTTCAGAGTTGGGACAAGTCCAGACATTGATATTCCTACATTTACCTGTTAGTGGATATAGGCTGCCCCTGAAATAGGGGAGCGTGAACTTGGGCAAGTCACTTCTCTTCAGATGAGGCAATGCATAAAGAAGGGTGATGACGAAGGCTATGAACTGACGCCAGTCCCAGAATATAGGGAAATGAGTCCTTCATTCCTAAAGAAGGATCTTAATTAACATGTACTCTTGTCATCCAAATTGAAGATATAACTTGGTTGGGGAGTGGACTATTAGAAGAGGATCATTTAGAAAGCTTTAGAAATTTAGAAATTTAAAAATTTAGAAATTTTTATTTCTACCTATTTCTCCCTTACTCCTCTGTATACACATGTTCATTCTCCTACGTCCCTTCTACAGGGTAATTTTCTTTTACTTAAAATGTAGGAAACAGGTCTTTAATTAGTCCACTAAAGAATGTGATGTACACCTCCTGGAATTTGGAGGATACGTTAGACCTGTATCTGACTCATAATGTCTAACTGTTGTCTACAAAGCTTAAAGCAGTCAGTGACTTGAGATTAGCAATGGCAGTACACTGAGTTTCTGCGGTGAACCAGTCTCAAAACAAAACCCAGTACTCAAAAAATGAACAGACGTTGCAGAAGATGACATAGCATTGGTCCAAAAACCTTAAAGACTATACTTTTATTTTCCTACACAGGCCCACTAAAGACTCCTTACAACTGCTTTATCTGTCACAGATATTTCAAGAACCATTTGATCTCTTGGGTCATCCAGCCCAAGTTACACAGTAGCCTGGAACCAAAGCAGAGCCTTCTTTTGTTCTGGGCGCACTAAAAACTGGTAGCCTTTCAGATTACTTGAAAGATGAGGAGGGGCGTCTGCATGGCTCAGGGGATTAAGCTTCTGCCTTTAGCTCAGGTCATGATCTCAGAGTCCAGGGACTGAGCCCTGCATTGGGCTCTCTGCTCAGCAGGGAACCTGCTTACCCCTCTCTCTCTCTGCCTGCCTCTCTGCCTACTTGTGATCTCTGTCAAATAAATAAATAAAATCTTATGTAAAAAAAAAAAAAGATGAGGAGAATTACTATTCCAAATGAAGTATATGTTTCCCTAAAAATTCAAAAAAGCCAACTAGGTGGTATGGCTCTTCCTTAATAGAAGAGACAAATACAGTAACCTACTCTTCACTATGGAAGGATTATACCAGCTAATGACCAAGGCACTGAGACTCTGAAATTCTGTGACACTAAGTATTTGTGGGATTTGTTTCAGACCCCCTGTTTTTCACATGTCTTATCAAGTTGCCACCTTCTTTTTACCAAGTGCAATCAGCACAATGTCATGTAGTGTCATGTAGTACACAAATGTTATGTCCTGTGGATTGGGAAAGCAATTCATGTCCTTGCAGGCTAGATTATGATAGCAAGCTAAAGAGATGATATAACCCGCAGGTAAAAAGAGTGTGTGTGTGTTTTGATGGTCCTACCAAATGAAAGCAAACTACTTCTTTTTTTTTTTTTCACTTTTATATATTTATTTTTTATTTTTATTAAATTAATTTTTTTTATTTTTTTTATGAACATGTATTTTTATCCCCAGGGGTACAGGTCTGTGAATTGCCAGGTTTACACACTTCACAGCACTCACCAAAGCACATACCCTCCTAAATGTCCATAACCCCACCCCCCCTTCTCCCAACCCACCTCCCCCCAGCAACCCTCAGTTTGTTTTGTGAGATTAAGAGTCACTTATGGCCCAATCCCATCTTGTTTCATTGATTCTTCTCCTACCCACTTAAGTCCCCATGTTGCATCACCACTTCCTCAAATCAGGGAGATCATATGATAGTTGTCTTTCTCTGCTTGACTTATTTCGCTAAGCATGATACGCTCTAGTTCCATCCATGTTGTCGCAAATGGCAAGATTTCATTTCTTTTGATGGCTGCATAGTATTCCATTGTGTATATGTACCACATCTTCTTGATCCATTCATCTGTTGATGGACATCTAGGTGCTTTCCATAGTTTGGCTATTGTGGACATTGCTGCTATAAACATTCGGGTGCACGTGCCCCTTTGCGTCACTACGTTTGTATCTTTAGGGTAAATACCCAGTAGTGCAATTGCTGGGTCATAGGGCAGTTCTATTTTCAACATTTTGAGGAACCTCTATGCTGTTTTCCAGAGTGGCTGCACCAGCTTGCATTCCCACCAACAGTGTAGGAGGGTTCCCCTTTCTCTGCATCCTCGCCAGCATCTGTCATTTCCTAACTTGTTGATTTTAGCCATTGTGACTGGTGGGAGGTGATATCTCATTGTGGTTTTGATTTGTATTTCCCTGATGCCGAGTGATATGGAGCACTTTTTCATGTGTCTGTTGGCCACCTGGATGTCTTCTTTGCAGAAATGTCTGTTCATGTCCTCTGCCCATTTCTTGATTGGATTATTTGTTCTTTGAGTGTTGAGTTTGCTAAGTTCTTTATAGATTTTGGACACTAGTCCTTTATCTGATATGTCGTTTGCAAATATCTTCTCCCATTCTGTCAGTTGTCTTTTGATTTTGTTAACTGATTCCTTTGCTGTGCAAAAGCTTTTGATCTTGATGAAATCCCAATAGTTCATTTTTGCCCTTGCTTCCCTTGCCTTTGGCAATGTTCCTAGGAAGATGTTGCTGCGGCTGAGGTCGAAGAGGTTGCTGCCTGTGTTCTCCTCAAGGATTTTGATGGATTCCTTTCTCACATTGAGGTCCTTCATCCATTTTGAGTCTATTTTCGTGTGTGGTGTAAGGAAATGGTCCAATTTCATTTTTCTGCATGTGGCTGTCCAATTTTCCCAACACCATTTATTGAAGAGGCTGTCTTTTTTCCATTGGACAGTCTTTCCTACTTTGTCGAAGATTAGTTGACCATAGAGTTGAGGGTCTATTTCTGGGCTCTCTATTCTGTTCCATTGATCTATGTGTCTGTTTTTGTGCCAGTACCATGCTGTCTTGATGATGACAGCTTTGTAATAGAGCTTGAAGTCCGGAATTGTGATGCCACCAACGTTGGCTTTCTTTTTCAATATCCCATTGGCTATTCGAGGTCTTTTCTGGTTCCATATAAATTTTAGAATTATTTGTTCCATTTCTTTGAAAAAGATGGATGGTACTTTGATAGGAATTGCATTAAATGTGTAGATTGTTTTAGGTAGCATAGACATTTTCACAATATTTATTCTTCCAATCCAGGAGCATGGAACATTTTTCCATTTCTTTGTGTCTTCCTCAATTTCTTTCATGAGTACTTTATAGTTTTCTGAGTATAGATTCTGTGCCTCTTTGGTTAGGTTTATTCCTAGGTATCTTGTGGATTTGGGTGCAATTGTAAATGGGATTGACTCCTTAATTTTTCTTTCTTCTGTCTTGTTGTTGGTGTAGAGAAATGCAACTGATTTCTGTGCATTGATTTTATATCCTGACACTTTACTGAATTCCTGTAAAGTTCTAGCAGTTTTGGAGTGGAGTCTTTGGGTTTTCCACATATAGTATCATATCATCTGCGAAGAGTGATAATTTGACTTCTCTTTGCCGATTTGGATGCCTTTAATTTCCTTTTGTTGTCTGATTGCTGAGGCTAGGACTTCTAGTACTATGTTGAATAGCAGTGGTGATAATGGACATCCCTGCTGTGTTCCTGACCTTAGCGGAAAAGCTTTCAGTTTTTCTCCATTGAGAATGATATTTGCGGTGGGTTTTTCATAGATGGCTTTGAAGATATTGAGGTATGTGCCCTCTATCCCTACACTTTGAAGAGTTTTGATCAGGAAGGGATGCTGTACTTTGTCAAATGCTTTTTCAGCATCTATTGAGAGTATCATATAGTTCTTGTTCTTTCTTTTATTGATGTGTTGTATCACATTGACTGACTTGCGGATGTTGAACCAACCTTGCAGCCCTGGAATAAATCCCACTTGGTCGTGGTGAATAATCCTTTTCATGTACTGTTGAATCCTATTGGCTAGTATTTTGGTGAGAATTTTCGCATCTGTGTTCATCAAGGATATTGGTCTATAGCTCTCTTTTTTGATGGGATCCTTGTCTGGTTTTGGGATCAAGGTGATGCTGGCCTCATAGAATGAGTTTGGAAGTTTTCCTTCCATTTCTATTTTTTGGAACAGTTTCAGGAGAATAGGAATTAGTTCTTCTTTAAATGTTTGGTAGAATTCCCCCGGGAAGCCGTCTGGCCCTAGGCTTTTGTTTGTTTGGAGATTTTTAATGACTGTTTCAATCTCCTTACTGGTTATGGGTCTGTTCAGGCTTTCTACTTCTTCTGGTTCAGTTGTGGTAGTTTATATGTTTCTAGGAATGCATCCATTTCTTCCAGATTGTCAAATTTGTTGGCATAGAGTTGCTCATAGTATGTTCTTATAATAATTTGTATTTCTTTGGTGTTAGTTGTGATCTCTCCTCTTTCATTCATGATTTTATTTATTTGGGTCCTTTCTCTTTTCTTTTTGATAAGTCGGGCCAGGGGTTTATCAATTTTATTAATTCTTTCAAAGAACCAGCTCCTAGTTTCATTGATTTGCTCTATTGTCTTTTTAGTTTCTATTTCATTGATTTCTGCTCTGATTTTTATGATTTCTCTTCTCCTGCTGGGCTTAGGGTTTCTTTCTTGTTCTTTCTCCAGCTCCTTTAGGTGTAGGGTTAGGTTGTGTACCTGAGACCTTTCTTGTTTCTTGAGGAAGGCTGGTACCGCTATATATTTTCCTCTCAGGACTGCCTTTGTTGTGTCCCACAGATTTTGAACTGTTGTATTTTCATTATCATTTGTTTCCATGATTTTTTTCAATTCTTCTTTAATTTCCCGGTTGACCCATTCATTCTTTAGAAGGATGCTGTTTAGTCTCCATGTATTTGGGTTCTTTCCAAACTTCCTCTTGTGGTTGAGTTCTAGCTTCAGAGCATTGTGGTCTGAATATATGAAGGGAATGATCCCAATCTTTTGATACCGGTTGAGTCCTGATTTAGGACCGAGGATGTGCTCTATTCTGGAGAATGTTCCATGTGCACTAGAGAAGAATGTGTATTCTGTTGCTTTGGGATGAAATGTTCTGAATATATCTGTGATGTCCATCTGGTCCAGTGTGTCGTTTAAGGCCTTTATTTCCTTGCTGATCTTTTGCTTGGATGATCTGTCCATTTCAGTGAGGGGAGTGTTAAAGTCCCCTACTATTATTGTATTATTGTTGATGTGTTTCTTTGATTTTGTTATTAATGGGTTTATATAGTTGGCTGCTCCCACGTTGGGGGCATAGATATTTAAAATTGTTAGATCTTCTTGTTGGACAGACCCTTTGAGTATGATATAGTGTCCTTCCTCATCTCTTATTATAGTCTTTGGCTTAAAATCTAATTGATCTGATATAAGGATTGCCACTCCTGCTTTCTTCTGATGTCCATTAGCATGGTAAATTCTTTTCCACCCCCTCACTTTAAATCTGGAGGTGTCTTCGGGCTTAAAATGAGTTTCTTGGAGGCAACATATAGATGGGTTTTGTTTTTTTATCCATTCTGATACCCTGTGTCTTTTGATTGGGGCATTTAGCCCATTAACATTCAGGGTATCTATTGAGAGATATGAATTTAGTGCCATTGTATTGCCTGTAAGGTGACTGTTACTGTATATGGTCTCTGTTCCTTTCTGATCTACCACTTGTAGGCTCTCTCTTTGCTTAGAGGACCCCTTTCAATATTTCCTGTAGAGCTGGTTTGGTGTTTGCAAATTCTTTCAGTTTTTGTTTGTCCTGGAAGCTTTTAATCTCTCCTTCTATTTTCAATGATAGCCTAGCTGGATACAGTATTCTTGGCTGCATGTTTTTCTCGTTTAGTGCTCTGAAAATATCATGCCAGCTCTTTCTGGCCTGCCAGGTCTCTGTGGATAAGTCAGCTGCCAATCTA
The DNA here is from genome assembly GCF_009829155.1 of Mustela erminea. Lineage (NCBI taxonomy): Eukaryota > Metazoa > Chordata > Mammalia > Carnivora > Mustelidae > Mustela > Mustela erminea. The sequence continues at coordinate 48,828,652 of NC_045616.1, forward strand.
ATATTTTTACCATTGTATGTTACAGACCTCTTTTCCCGGGCTGCTTTCAGGATTTTCTCTTTGTCACTAAGACTTGTAAATTTTACTATAAGGTGACGGGGTGTGGGCCTATTCTTATTGATTTTGAGGGACATTCTCTGAACCTCCTGAATTTTGATGCTCGTTCCCTTTGCCATATTGGGGAAATTCTCCCCAATAATTCTCTCCAGTATACCTTCTGCTCACCTCTCTTCTTCTTCTTCTTCTGGAATCCCAATTATTCTAATGTTGTTTCATCTTATAGTGTCACTTATCTCTCGAATTCTCCCCTCGTGGTCCAGTAGCTGTTTGTCCCTCTTTTGCTCAGCTTCTTTATTCTCTTTCATTTGGTCTTCTATATCACTAATTCTTTCTTCTGCCTCATTTATCCTAGCAGTGAGAGCCTCCATTTTTGATTGCACCTCATTAATAGCTTTTTTGATTTCAACTTGGTTAGATTTTAGTTCTTTTATTTCTCCAGAAAGGGCTTTTATATCTCCCAAGAGTGTTTCTCTAATATCTTCCATGCCTTTTTCGAGCCCGGCTAGAACCTTGAGAATTGTCATTCTGAACTCTAGATCTGACATATTACCAATGTCTCTATTGATTAGGTCCCTAGCCTTCGGTACTGCCTCTTGTTCTTTTTTTTGTGGTGAATTTTTCCGCCTTGTCTTTTTGTCCAGATAAGAGTATATGAAAGAGCAAGTAAAATACTAAAAGGGTGGCAACAACCCCAAGAAAATATGGTTTAACCAAATCAGAAGAGATCCCAAATCGTGAGGGGGGAGAAAGGGGTAAAAAGAGGTTCATAAAGAAAGAAAGAAAGAAAAAAAAGAAAAAAGAAAAAAAAAGAAAAGAATTTTAAAAAGGAAAACGAATAAAGGAAAATATAAAAGGAAAAAATATATATATTAGATAAATTAGTTAAAAAACGTTTAAAAAAGAAAAAGGTAAAAGTTTAAAAAATTTTTAGCAGAAGAAGAGAAAAAAAATGAAAAAGAAAAAAAATTAAATTAACTGCAAGAATAAAAATATCACAGGGAAAAAAAAAAAAAGGGAAAGAAAAAAAAAGTCACAGGGAGAAAGCCATGAGTTCCGTGCTTTGCTTTCTCCTCCTCTGGAATTCTGCTGCTCTCCTTGGTATTGAAATCGCACTCCTTGGTAGGTGAACTTGGTCTCGGCTGGATTTCTTGTTGATCTTCTGGGGGAGGGGCCTGGTGTAGTGATTCTCAAGTGTCTTTGCCCCAGGCGGAATTGCACCGCCATTACCAGGGGCCGGGCTGAGTAATCCGCTCGGGTTTGCTTTCAGGAGCTTTTGTTCCCTGAGCACTTTCCGTAGAGTTCCAGAGGACGGGAATACAAATGGCGGCCTCCTGGTCTCCGGCCAGGAGGAGCTGAGAGCCCGGGGGTCCCACTCCTCAGTGCGCCCTCAGAGAACAGCGCCAGTTACTCCCATCTGCCTGACCTCCGGCCGCGCTCTGAGCTCACCGAGCCTGCGACCGGTTCAAGGTAACACCGAGCTGTGATCTTACTGTCGGCTCTGTCTCTGTAGCCGGCTTTCCCGTTCCAATACCCGCAAGCTCTGCGACACTCAGACACCCCCGATCCTTCTGTGACCCTGCGCGACCTGAGGCCACGCTGACCCCGCGTGGCCTTCGCCCGGTTTAACCTCTGGAGCGATGTCCCTCAGCAGAACAGACTTTTAAAAGTCCTGATTTTGTGCTCCGTTGCTCCGCCGCTTGCCGGGAGCCGGCCCCTCCCCTTGGGGTCTATCTTCCCGTCGCTTTGGATTCACTTCTCTGCCGGTCCTACCTTTCAGAAAGTGGTTGTTTTTCTGTTTCCAGAATTGCTGTTCTTCTTCTCTTCGATATGCCAATGGATTTGCAGGTGTTTGCAATCTTTAGATAAGCTCTCTAGCTGATCTCTGGCTAGCTGAAGTATTCTCAGCCTGCTACTTCTCCGCCATCTTGACTCCTCCCCCCTGAAAGCAAACTACTTCTAATAGTCTTTACTAGAAGGTATGGATAAAAAAAGCATTCCCTAGATCGAGTTGCATATCAGCTGTCAGAAGATATGTTGATTTGCTCCAGCAGTGAAATCAGCTTGAATAGCAGCTGTAATTGGAGTGAACATCAAATGAAGTTTACAATAATCCACTGTAATTCCCTAAATACCATTTCACATGTATTCCATTTTATATCCAAATGGATGAGTCATATAGGATATATGGTAGAAATCACCATCCTTACACCTGCTATTCCTTGGTGATGACACTGACCTCTAATCCTTCCAGAAAAGTACTATTACTTTCAGTTTACTATACTGGTTGGTAGAAAAATTCTAGTGACTTTCACTTAGCCTTTACCATTATAATAGCACCATCTCTACCAGTTCAGAAACTTATGCAGGGAATATGTCATTTGGTCAGGATCTTTACTGCAATTGTACATTATAGAAATGAGCAAATAGCCAAAGTTGGGTTGGAGAGCTACTGGGCCTACTATGAAATGGACTTAAACATCTTGAGTTGCTAGGAAATAGTGTCAAATCAGAGTCAGTGTCCAGTAACTCCTGGAAGGTCTTCTTATTTCCTCTATCCCCTATTCCTTTACTATGCTGGTAAATGGTTTCAGATACTTTGGGGAAAACTAGAAGAAGAAATTTAAATGTAAATATTTGGTTGCAGTAATGTCTTCCTCAAGAATACTTGGCTTCCTTTATTCAATGGGCTTTGGGTCTTCAAACAGAAAAAAATTTAGAAATGGTAAAGGGTTATGACTTTCTCATGTTGTGATTCAAATTGGATTTCTTTTCACCAAACCAAGAGTTTTTCCTTTTAGAGGAAAGAAGAAAGATTTTAGTAAGCTGACAATCTATTTTAGTCTTAGGGATGCTATGATCAACTAGACAACACCCATTCCCCTCTGATTATGCCATATGGCATATGGTGACTCTACTTGCCTTGTCTTTAGTGACTAAATACCTCCCTCGAAGTACTGACCCCTGATATCTACAATCAAATCATCTCCATTGTATTTGGGGACCTCGCTTTAATGACAGCAGTTCCGATTGTAGGTCTAGGTCTATAGTGTGTAGCCAGTACTGAGTGCTTCAGGATGCAGTTGCTCCCCCTACAGTGCTTCTCTCATTGCTGAAATGAGTGTTTCCTGAACCCTCCATGTAGACATACTGTGATGTGTGAGGCTGATTGGTGATGAGGTGTTCCTAATGTAGCATTCCGATACCCCCCTATCTTCCCTTATATTGTACCAAATATACCCAGGTGTTTCAAGTCTATTTAGTACAAGTTACATTTGGTTTTAGGTTTCAGTCAATAAATCAAATATTTCTAGTCACTCTCAACCACCTAAACTAATACATTCAGTCCAAATCTTGGTAAGGTTCTTCATCCAAGGAGGGACTAACATTAGTCAGGGCAAGAAAGGTTTCTTTTAGTGGCAAATGAGGCTCAGCAGAATTTAAGGGTTTACTGTCTCCAGTTTCACTGAAGTAAGCTTACTTATCTAACTTCCATTTTCAGGGTTTTACTCTTTCCTAAGAACTGCTCTAACTTTAATATTATAGAACCCACACTCATGGTAATTTAATCTCCATTGTAATTCAGCCATGTTCAGAAATAGACTTCGGTTTGGTTTTTAGAAGGTTGGGCTCTGTCACTACAGAGTATACTGTTTCTTTGGGGGTATCCATGGAAAATTTTGGTTCTTTATCCAGATCCTGGGCTGATAATTCCAAGCCCTGCATTAACATTTCTCTCCCTAAATTATTCAGTGCACTTAGAAGAAAACATCCATTTCAAAGCTTATTCCTGGTTTTCACTATAATGTTCTGTATCATTAACAGCTTTGTTTCCCAAAGCTTTGCCTTCTGTTTATACTTTACTACAGATGTTTACAGGTGATCATCAAATATCTGACTTACCAATGCTTTTTTTGGACTATGTGTATTCTCTTCACCAATAAAAATAAAAACATCCATAACTTCAGTCTTACCAGTTAGGAGGCCAATTCCAGATGTCTTAGAGTTAATACTGAAAATTTACTATTAAAGTTCTGCTCCTCTGGAATATTACTGTCCAATAGAAATAGAATGAAAACCACAAATGCAAGCTACTTCTGAACTGTTAAAATATTTAGTAGCCACTCTAAAAATGTTTAAAAAAGCAAAATTAATTATAATAATTTATTTTATTTAAATGAGTATATCCAAAGTATTATCATTTCCACATGTAGTCAGTATAAAAACTATTAATATTTTCTTTAATTTTTTCTTGCTACTTTTGAAATTTTATGTGTATTTTACAGATACAGAATATCTCAACTTTGACTAACCATATTTTAGGTTGCTCAATAGCCACACGTGGCTAGTAGCTACTCTCTTGGAGGGCAAATGCCTAGCGGTTTTTATTAGCAGTCAGGGTTTTATTGAAGAAGTAAAACAAAATTAGTGATACAAAGTAAGGGGTTTCATATAAGGACTAAAAGTTACACAATTATGGAAATTGGAAGAGGCATCCTTGCAGTGCTGTTGTCTCTATATCTGATACCGAGAGTAAAGTCATCTGCTATTAGCCATTAGGTATCAGTCAGACCAGCAGCAGATGAACTGGATTCAACATCATTGTCTCTGTGTCTCCATTTAGTGCAGGGGAACCATGTGGGAGCAGCTGCTGCCCTTCACTGTAGACCTGCATGCTCGCCTGGCCCAGAGGTGAAAGAAGCAGGAAAGAAGCTGCCATGTCACCAAAGTGAGACCTCAGATCGGTGAGTGTGGACACGCCACAAGACATGGTATTCTATATTAATGTTGGGAGGATTAAAAAAAAAAAAAATGCGACCACTGCTTCATTCAGACAAGTTTCTTTGTAGCCAGTATGAATCTAGAGCCCTATATTACATTAAAAAATGTTACATTAAAAAATGTAAAAAGAACCACAAATCAGGAAATAAAACCTATGTGAAATATCACAAGAAAGATGAATATCCATAGTTTGTAAAGGACTCTCACCAGTCATTTACATAACAGTAGTAACCACCAGTGAGTAAATTGAACATTGATCATTCTCAAAACATAGAAGTAAGCTATAAAGGGTCATTTCTAAGACCAAAACAGAGTCCATTTCTAAGAAGAAACAATGTAAATAAAAATATATAGCTATCAATTGGGTGTTTTTTATGGTTAAGAGTGTTGAGAACATTCTATCATATACATTGCTGAGTGGCATAAAAATTGGTATAAATTTAACAAAGTATAATTTTGCAAAATGTTGCATACCTTTAAAATGTTTGTAGTCTATATTGTAGTAATTCTACTGATATTTTTTATTTACATTTTAAAATGGGTAAGTTTCATACATATCCAAAATAAAATAATTATCACATAAAATGCTCTTACGAAAGTAGAGACGTGATGAAAGTCAGATACATCACTACATGTAAAGTTACTGCATGGTAGTCATTTTTAAAGTAAATATTATAATGTAATATTTCTCCAATTAGAAAAAAATCTTGGAAAGAAATATTTTGAGATATTAGTAGATACTAGTAGGTTATTCTTAATTGTTATATTTTCCTTTCTTTTCTAACGTTTTTGAAATTTATGATCACTAAATTCTAAAAACTAACCAACATCCATAAAATGTTTACATTGATATAATGGTATTGCTTTTCAAAACTGTTAGATATGCTTCATATATGATACAGCAATTTTTTTTTAAAGATTTTATTTATTTATTTGACAGTTAGAGATCACAAATAGGCAGAGAGAGAGGAGGAAGCAGGCTCCCCACTGAGCAGAAAGCCCGATGCGGGGCTCGATTCCACGACCCTGGGATCATGACCTGAGCTGAAGGTAGAGGCTTTAACCCACTGAGCCACCCAGGCACCCCGATACAGCAATTTTTTAAATAATGGATCAGAGGTGATGATTTAGTGAGTACTGTAAGTAAGTTTTCTGAAAGTGTTTGTACCAGTTTACACTTTCACCAGTATTTTAGGAGCATTCCACTTGCTCTTCATTCTTGGTATTGTTAAGTCTTTTAGCCATTCTCATGGGTATGTAGTGGTAGATCAGGAGTATTAATTTTCACTTCTTGGACAACTAATTCATCTGGTCACCTTTTAATATGCATCCTGGAAACCTGAATCTCTTCTGTTTTTCATGTATTACATTTATTTTTATCATTATCTGTCCTTTCTTACTGGAGATGTTCTTTATGTATGGGATACAAGTGCTAGCTCAGGTTTATGTAGTACAGAAAACTTTCTCCACTCTATATCTGGTATTTGCATTTGCTGTTTTGTTTGTGTATTTGTTTTTTTTTAATTTTTAATTTTTAATTTTTATAAATATATATTTTTATCCCCAGGGGTACAGGTCTGTGAATCGCCAGGTTTACACACAACACGGCACTCACCATAGCACATACCCTCCCCAATGTCCATAACCCCACCCTCCTTCTCCCAACCCCCCTGCCCCCAACAACCCTCAGTTTGTTTTGTGAGATTAAGAGTCACTTATGGTTTGTCTCCCTCCCAATCCCATCTTGTTTCATTTATTCTTCTCCTACTCACTTAAGCCCCCATGTTGTATCACCACTTCCTCATATCAGGGAGATCATATGATAGTTGTCTTTCTCTGCTTGACTTATTTCGCTAAGCATGATACGCTCTAGTTCCATCCATGTTGTCGCAAATGGCAAGATTTCATTTCTTTTGTGTATTTTTTTTTTAATGAAAATGATCTCTTAATTTTAAGGCACTTCAACTTACTAAACTTCTTCTTTAGGGTTAGTGCTTTTCATGGTTAAGTGTCCTATTTAAGAAAAGTCTCTGCCTACTCCAAGGTCACAAAGATATTTTTGTGTGTTATTTTTTAGAAGTTTTATTGTTGGACATTTCATTAAATTTCCTTAAATTCATTAAATTTGTGGTCCATCTGTCTTGATTGTTGGGTAGAATTTAACATGTACTTCCTTTTATCCTAAATGGAAATTTTGATTAAGCATCATTTACCTTGAAGACTCTTTCATGGTAGTAGTGATTTTGCTTTGAGTTAGATGATTATGTATATGTGGATCTAAATCTAGACACTTAGTTCTACTGCATTGCTGTCTGCCTGTTCTGCATCTCTATCACATTGTTTTGAATACTGTAGCCTCATAGTCTTTACATCTAGTAGTATACACCTTTTAACTGAGTTCTTCAATTCTTTTTTTTTTTTCAGTTGTTATGTAATTGACATGTATTAGTGTCAGGTGTGCAACATAGTGATGGGATACATGTACATATTACAAAGTGATCACCACAATAAATCTAATTGATATCTATTACCATACAGTTGGAATTTTTTTTCTAGTGAAGAGAACTTTTAAGATCTCTCTTAGCAAATCTCAAATATATAATATGTTATTTTTTTTTAAAGATTTTATTTACTCATTTGAGAGAGAGAGACAGAGAGAACATACGAACAAGGGGAGAGGGAGAAACAGCTTCCCACTGAGCCAGTTGGGAGCCTGATGTGGGGCTTGATCCAGGACCTGGATATCAAGCCATAAGCCAAAGGCAGATGCCTAACCACCTGGGTGGCAACCTGCCACCCAGGCACCCCATTTATAATACAATTTTATTAACTATAGTTACAATGCTGTACATTATTTCCCTAGAACTTATATTATAATCTGAAGTTTGTACCTATTGAATGGCTTCACCCATTTTGCCCATGCTCCACTCCTTACCACCTGCCCCTGGCAACCACTGAACTGTTCTTTGCATCTATAGTTGCTGTGATATTGTTGTTATTGTTCTTTAGATTGCATGTGTAATGAAAAATACAGTTTTGTTTTTCTCTTTCTACCTTCTTCCACTTATGCCCTCAAGGTCTATTCATGATGCCACAGATGGCAAAATTGCCTTGCATTTTAATGGTTAAATAATATTCCTCTGTGTGTGTGTGTGTGTGTGTGTGCGCGCGCGTGCATGTGTATATATATGTGTCACTTTCTTTTATTCATCCGTCTATCATTTGACACTCAGGTTGTTTTCATGTCTTGGCTATTGTAAATAAATGTTGCAATGAGTAGGGGAGTGTGTATCTTTTTTACTTACTTTTTGTTCTGTTTGGATAAATACCCAAAGGTGAAACTGCTGGATTATTGAATAATTGCATTTTTAATTTTTTGAGGATTTTCTGTACTGTTTTCCCCAGTGGCTCTACCTATTTCCCATCAACACTGCAAGTGTTTACTTTTTTCTACATCCTCTCTTATATCTGTTTTTTTTATAGCAAGTCTAACAAGTGTGAGGTGGTATCTCATAGTGTGTCTGATTTGCATTTCCTTGATGATTAGTGATGTTGAGCACTTTTTCATGTACGTATTGATCATTTGTATGTCTTCTTTGAAAAATTGTCTATTCAGATCATCTGATCGTCTTTTTTTTTTTCTTCAAGAATTTATTTATTTATTTGACAGACCAAGATCACAAGTAGGCAGAGAGGCAGGCAGAGAGAGAGAGGAGGAAGCAGGCTCCCTGCTGAGCAGAGAGCCCAATGTGAGGCTCTATCCCAGGACCCTGAGATCATGAGCTGAGCTGAAGGCAGAGGCTTAACCACTGAGCCACCCACATGCCCCCATTTGCTCATCTTTTAATCAGATCATTAGCTTTTGCTGTGAGTTGTAGGAGTGCTTTCATATATTTTGGGTATTAACCCCTATCAGAGAATTTGTAAATATTTTCTTCTATTTATAGGTTTCTTTTTAAAGATTTTATTTATTTATTTGATAGAGAGAGATCACAAGTAGGCAGAGAGGCAGGCAGAGAGAGAGAGGAAGCAGGCTCCCTGCTGAGCAGAAAGCCTGATGCAGGACTCGATCCCAGGACCCTGAGATCATGACCTGAGCCGAAGGCAGCGGCTTAACCCACTGAGCCACCCAGGCGCCCTGATAGGTTTCTTTTTAAATTTCCTTATGATTTCCTTTATTGTGCAGAGGATGCTTTGAGTTTGAGAAAGTCCCACTTTAAAATTTTTACTCTTACTGCCTTAGCTTTCAGTGTCAAGTCTAAAAAATCATCACCAAGACCATCGTCAAGGAGCTTACCACCTTTGTTTGCTTTTAGGGGTTGTGTGGTTTCAGGTCTTATGTTCAAGTCTCGAATCCACTTTTAGTTTATCTTTGTGTATGATGTAAAGTTACCACTATTTCTGACAGTTAATGGATCAATCCCTTAACGTCATATTAAAATTTTCATAGAAATTAGAATATTTGCCCACGTTTCTCCCTTTACTGATTGCAGATTCTTTTCTTAAATGAAATTGCAGTTAAAATATGTGAAAAGTTGAGTCGAGTTCCCCAGCTTCACAACATATAATAAGAAGTATATGTCACTTAACCTTTAGTGAGAAACTGAGAAAGGAAGGAAGAAGTGTTTTCAGTTTATAAGTAATTAGTCTAAAGTCCAGTAAAGTCTGAAGTAAATGGCTTAATAGGGGTGAGTATACAAATAAGTTGAGTGATTTTAAGTAACATAGAAAGCACACAGAAATGGAAAGTTATGAGTACTGAGGAACATACTATTTTGACCTTCCCTATCAATTTGTTCATATTCTTGCCTCTATGCTACTTTATCATAGTCCAAATATGGTGTTTCTCTCATGAGATAATCTTGTTATAGACAATCTAGTTATTGAATGTCTTCTAACAAAGAACAGTTTCGTTAATAGCTTTTTGTGTCACTTTAAATCCATCTAATATCTGGAACTCCATTAGATATATCTTATAAAAATTTCTCCTTCCTCAAACTGATGGTGATTACTTTGTCTAAAAGTCACACAGTGTTTTATAAAACAAAACAAAAAAATGCCAAAAAAAACCCTTCATCTAAAACCAAAAACCAAAACCAAAAAAAAAATTGCTTAGCTGGTAGAGTTTCTCAATTGTATTCTTTTATTTTTCTTTAAAAAGAAAAAAAAATAAAACAAGGATTTGATTGACTGAGGATTTATTTCAACAGTCAATGTCTTTCTCACTTAGAAGCACATAGAGGCCATTTTTGTAACATTTCTTGAGCAATGTTATCCTATATATCAGAGTTGATATAAAAAGATAAGTGTTTTCAAAGCATTTTCTGTATATAAACTTAAATGCTGCTTACTATCATCACCCCAATGTGTTTTCTACCTGAAATAAAAAGGTGCATTCTAAGCTTTTTTCATAGAAGGAAAAGACCTACATTTAGTATCATAGGAGAACTTAAAATTCCATCTTTCAGATATTCTGAAAGACAAACTATAGTTCCACAAGGAATACTTCCCCAGGTAAGTTTACTTACTGTCAGGATAAATGGTGTATTTGAAGGAAAGGGGAATAGCATGTGTGAACGTGGAAACTGTGAGCTTGATTCTGTGTCAGGGATCAAAGGAGGGTCTACAGTTAGTATACAGCAGGGGCAATTAGTTCAAGTTCAGACAGAGAGTGAAAAAGAGAAGCACAGAAGAAAACACTCATAATAACTAGAGAGTTTCAAAAAAGCACTATGTGTGACACTATCAACACAATGATTCTGGGTCTATTTGGAGTAAGAACTCATGTTGCTGACATTTCCAGATGCTTCCTTCTTGCTCTGTGCCCCTGAAGCACTTTGAATGTGTAAATGTTGGTTCATTGATCTTAGTGTTTTTGTTTATGGTCAGCTCAAAGAGTCAGACATGAGACCTAATAATTTGGGGGAACTATTTTTTTTTTTTGTCTCTGTATCCTTAGCCATGCATTCTGTAGTCTAATCTCTAATATTTTTTGTTTAAATTGGTATTTCTTTATTTTAAATAATATTTGACTTGAAACTCTGAGATTTTTCCTATTCTGCTTGAAAGATTAGAGAGGGGTGACTATTGAAAAAGAGATATTGAAAAAGAGAAAGATATGATTTTAATTAAGGTTACCACTCTAAGTTTTGTCTACCTGAATAATGGATAATTGGTAAGGATGGGAGCTGAATTGTGTAGGCAAAGGGAAGGGATTTGGAGGCTTGTTAGAAAGGAGATAAAGCAGATGATAAGATGGAAGAATTTGGGGAGAATATGAAATTCTAAGGGAAATTTAATTAAGTTTCTTTGATGTGGTGTATAGTTACAATATAAGAATATTTACAATATTCTTATCTATTCCTGTAAGGAATCCTCAGTAAAATATCTAATTTTTTATTGATACGTTTTGAACCTGGAATCACATTAGAAGCTGCATACAAGTACCAAATCTTGAGTCAAGATGGGTTTTGGCTTAAGAACAGAGACAATCCACAGGAACACTGTTAAAACAAGTTCATCCTAGGAAGATGTTGCTGCAGCTGAGGTCGAAGAGGTTGCTGCCTGTGTTCTCCTCAAGGATTTTGATGGATTCCTTTCTCACATTGAGGTCCTTCATCCATTTTGAGTCTATTTTTGTGTGTGGTGTAAGGAAATGGTCCAATTTCATTATTCTGCATGTGGCTGTCCAATTTTCCCAAAACCATTTATTGAAGAGGCTGTCTTTTTTCCATTGGACATTCTTTCCTGCTTTGTCGAAGATTAGTTGACTGTAGAGTTGAGGGTCTATTTCTGGGCTCTCTATTCTGTTCCATTGATCTATGTGTCTGTTTTTGTGCCAGTACCATGCTGTCTTGATGATGACAGCTTTGTAATAGAGCTTGAAGCCCGGAATTGTGATGCCACCAACATTGGCTTTCTTTTTCAATATCTCATTGGCTATTCGAGGTCTTTTCTGGTTCCATATAAATTTTAGAATTATTTGTTCCATTTCTTTGAAAAAGATGGATGGTACTTTGATAGGAATTGCATTAAATGTGTAGATTGCTTTAGGTAGCATAGACATTTTCACAGTATTTATTCTTCCAATCCAGGAGCATGGAACATTTTTCCATTTCTTTGTGTCTTCCTCAATTTCTTTCATGAGTACTTTATAGTTTTCTGAGTATAGATTCTGTGCCTCTTTGTTTAGGTTTATTCCTAGGTATCTTATGGTTTTGGGTGCAATTGTAAATGGGATTGACTCCTTAATTTTTCTTTCTTCTGTCTTGTTGTTGGTGTAGAGAAATGCAACTGATTTCTGTGCATTGATTTTATATCCTGACACTTTACTGAATTCCTGTATAAGTTCTAGCAGTTTTGGAGTGGAGTCTTTGGGTTTTCCACATATAGTATCATATCATCTGCGAAGAGTGATAATTTGACTTCTCTTTGCCGATTTGGATGCCTTTAATTTCCTTTTGTTGTCTGATTGCTGAGGCTAGGACCTCTAGTACTATGTTGAATAGCAGTGGTGAAAAAGGCAAGGGAAGCAAGGGCAAAAATGAACTATTGGGATTTCATCAAGATCAAAAGCTTTTGCACAGCAAAGGAAACAGTTAACAAAATCAAAAGACAACTGACAGAATGGGAGAAGATATTTGCAAACGACATATCAGATAAAGGACTAGTGCCCAGAATCTATAAAGAACTTAGCAAACTCAACACCCAAAGAACAAATAATCCAATCAAGAAATGGGCAGAGGACATGAACAGACATTTCTGCAAAGAAGACATCCAGATGGCCAACAGACACATGAAAAAGTGCTCCATATCACTCAGCATCAGGGAAATACAAATCAAAACCACAATGGGATATCACCTCCCACCAGTCAGAATGGCTAAAATCAACAAGTCAGGAAATGACAGATGCTGGCGAGGATGCGGAGAAAGGGGAACCCTCCTACACTGTTGGTGGGAATGCAAGCTGGTGCAGCCACTCTGGAAAACAGCATGGAGGTTCCTCAAAATGTTGAAAATAGAACTGCCCTATGACCCAGCAATTGCACTACTGGATATTTACCCTAAAGATACAAACGTAGTGATCCAAAGGGGCACGTGCACCCGAATGTTTATAGCAGCAATGTCCACAATAGCCAAACTATGGAAAGCACCTAGATGTCCATCAACAGATGAATGGATCAAGAAGATGTGGTGTATATATACACAATGGAATACTATGCAGCCATCAAAAGAAATGAAATCTTGCCATTTGCGACAACATGGATGGAACTAGAGCGTATCATGTTTAGCGAAATAAGTCAAGCAGAGAAAGACAACTATCATATGATCTCCCTGATATGAGGAAGTGGTGATGCAACATGGGGGCTTAAGTGGGTAGGAGAAGAATAAATGAAACAAGATGGGATTGGGAGGGAGACAAACCATAAGTGACTCTTAATCTCACAAAGCAAACTGAGGGTTGCTGGGGGGAGGGGGTTTGGGAGAAGGGGGTTGGATTATGGACATTGGGGAGGGTATGTGCTTTGGTGAGTGCTGTGAAGTGTGTAAACCTGGTGATTCACAGACCTGTACCCCTGGGGATAAAAATATATGTTTATAAAAAATAAAAAATTATAAAAAAAAAAAAACAAGTTCATAAAGAGTAAGTAAAATAGCTCCTTGGTGAGATTGACAATAGAAAAAATAAGTAATCATGGAAACTATTACTAAGTTTTTATAGTAGTTAACATTTATTTAATACCTATTATTTATTAGGCATATGCCAATACATTTCTATGCATTATTTCACTTAATCCACACAACAGGCCATTGTGATGTTTTGTTACAGTAATGCCCCCTGCCCAATGAAAGATAGCATTCTCTTTTGTAGTCCCTTCTAATATCGACTCTAGTTTTGGTAGTGTGACTTACTTGAACAGTGTGACCTTAGCACAGGAGATAGAAATAGAGACTTGAAAAGCTCTTGGACATTGTAGCTTGTCCTCTTAGACTGCTGGTATTATCACAAAGTGAAGAAACCTGGTCTAATCTCCTTGAAGAAGAAAAGCCCTTAAGGAGAATAACGACCGGCAGTCCTAGTTGAGTCCAGTTTGGATCCAGCTCAACATCTGAAAGCTGTGTCATGAGTAAGTACAAGCTCTACCAGTGGGAATTAATCTAGGAATTGTGAAAAACATTAAACTGCTTGCTTCAAGTTCTGAGGAAATGAGTGGTCCCTTACAAAAACCTGTCCTGTAACATTTGCTTTGGAATGAGGAAGAGTAAAGACTGCAAAGGAACAAGGTCATTGTTACTGGAGGTTGAAAACCTAGTGGGTAAACTGCTATTAGAAATTGGAAAGATTGATGGATGATGGTTTATAGTAAAATAATTGGAAAAATTATTAACTGCTTTTAAGTATAAGATAGCAATTTGGCAAAGCAGGTTTCCAAGTATCATGCTAAAAATGCCAGTTGATTCTCAAAGCTGCTCAGGAATAACTGATTAAACCCCAGAGGTAAATATGATTATTGTTATCAATTTATAGATGAAGAAATGAAACCTAAACAGGCATGCCTGCTCAAAGTTACTACAATGTGATTTGTTACAGGGCAGATTTGAATATATTGGTTTATTGGTATTCATCATAGAGTATTCATGTGGGGATTTATTTATAATATTATTATGAAATAATTATACATCCTTAAAATATTTCATGAATCATAAACCATAAAGGTAGTATGGTGGCACATTTTCTACATAAGAGAACAAAAAGTTTAGTTTTTCTCATATATTGTAAAATATTTTCTGTGGTATCCACAGTGGTTCATATTACTTTGCCTAGTTTTTAGAATAAATACTCCTTAAAAAGCTTATTCTTGACACATACAAGTCAACAAACTTTAGTCTTAAATTCAGTCAACTGCTCTTAAATTTTCTCTAATCTTTTATTCAGCTAACATGGACGTTGCTCAGGCCCTTATAAGTCACTTTTAGTCAGTGGTATAGCAATAGCTACTTAAAAGTCCTCCTTTGGCTCATGTCTTCCCTTGATAGTTCATTGCCTTTGTTGAATGTCTTTAGATGAACACCTGAAAATACCATTTTTAGGTCACATTTATACGGAGATATTTTCAACAGTTTCTCTCTGGCTGAATTTATTCTGAAACTTTATCTCCCCTCAACTTGTACTTCTTCTTTTACTCTCTTAAATTATCTCTTTTTATTTGCCCAGTTGCTCTAATCAAAGTTCTTTGGACACATCTGTCATCTCCTTATATATGTATATTGTGCTCTTTCAATTAGAATGCCCTTTTATATCCTTTATTAAGTCTTACCAACCATTATTACCTGCTGACATTCATAGGGATACTGGAGATAACAATCCGGATTTTTTTAAGAATTCCACCTGCATCCAACTGATTGTGTCTTCCTGAGCCATTGCTTTGAAATTATTACTTTTGTCATACTCATGGTTATGGCACCTTCCCAAGATACTCTACAAATTGCTCAAATCCCAAGGGAGAAAAAGGAAATCATTGTCTTCAGTGTTCAGTCAGCAGACAGATATGTTATAACATGAATTTTGAAACTATTCAGATTAAAAAAAATTGTTAATAAAAGGCTTGCTTCAACTCTCCTCTGATTATACTGCAACAGATATTTAGATGCACATAATCATTTTCATCTTCAAACATTTGGATGTTTAAAGCTATGTAAACCAAACATCCTAACTTTTTTTTTTAGTTTGGCATTGATGTGATATAGTCAAACATTATTTAAGACTTTAAATATATTAAGTGGTTATGGCTGGTTTAATGGTGAGGTAGAATTGTTAACACTACTGAAATGAGTCATAGACAAATCTAACTTGGCATTGTTATAAATATAGCTCTACCAGAAAAAGAAGTTTGTTCAAGATGAAATGGAAAGAGTAAATATTCCCAAAACATTTTTGTGTTAAAAATAGTAACTAAAACTTTGAAAATAACAGATTCAAAATGATATCTTGTTTTTTATAATGAAATATTAACTAAAAATCAAAGCAAGTTTTAGAGTCCAGAAACTACATCTTACAGTTAATTTGATAATTTGAGATGACATCATTCTGAAGAATAAAATCATTTTTACTTACAAGACAATTTTGATAATAGATTTCTGTTCTAATTGTTCATTTACTTTATATCAAAGCAAGGGTAATGAGAAAAATCTTCTGGTAACGATAGCAATGAATTTGCCTGCTTAATTACTGTCAAAGGTATAAAATGAATTAAAATTAGCAAATATATTCTTTATTATTTTTTAATGTCATTGTTAAGGATGGAAAAGCAAGGAAGAGGGGAGGGCAGTGACTTAAAGGTAGGAGCCTCAGACAGGGAAAGACAGTTCTTTTAAAACATGTCATCACCAAATAATTACTTCTTATTATGGACTGAATGTCTTTATCCCTCCCCAACAATTCATATGTTGAAGCCTAAACCCCAATGTGTTAGTATTTCAAGATAGGGCCTTTGGGGTTATTGGATTTAGTTGAGGTCATGGGGGTGGATAGAATTAGTGGTAATTAATGGTAGAATTAGTGCTCTTAAAAGACCAGAAAACTAGAGAGCTTTTTCTCAGTTGTGTGAGGCTGTAATGAGAATTTGGTCATCTTCAAGCCCAGAACAGGGCATTCACCAAAAACCAAATAAATAAGCACCTTGATCTTGGACTTCCCACCTCTAGAAGTGTCCAGTACATATCTATTGTTTAAGCCATCTAGTTTATGGAATTTTGTTATAGCAGTCTGAGCTGCATAATATACCTCTAAAGTATCATACTTTAATAATAAACCATTGTTGATTTTTAGTCAATCAATGGATTGTGATGGCACAACATGTAAATTACCAATAGGTATAGCTGACAGGTTTATTTAAAAGAAGAAGGAGAAGGAGAAGGAGAAGGAGAAGGAGAAGGAGAAAAAGAAAAGAAAAGAAAAGAAAAAAAATCATTGTGTTCCATGAAAAGGCAAGGAGTCTGTTTTTCATATTCTGGGCCCTAGCACAATCTTTCTCCAAAAGATACTGGGAGTGAATGAATAATGAATGAATGCTATTTCTGATACTGCATATAGTATCAAATAAAAATGACTACTTGTAAAATAATTAGAAAAGCCAAGATTTTTTTATGTTGCAAAATAATGACTGATAAATGTTGCCTTCATTGCTTAGCAATTTAGGAGGCCACAGTTTTCACTTAAATATCCACAAATGACAGTGTGTGTTGGGGGGGTAATTTCAATGGCTTAATAGAGAACCCTTTGTTACTTTTACCAATTTGGTACATGTATACTTTTCACAGATTATTACCTTTATCTAAAGTCTCCCTTCCCTTTTTCTTACTTGTATCTTCCTCTGCAAATAACCAAAAAACACTGTTTAGAGAGAACCTGGGAGATGCCTAATAATTATAATTTAGTATATAGTTGCAAACACTGTTTAAAAATGGGACCACTCTTGAAATGTTGACCTTTTTTGAATGATTAATATAGATATGGAGAAGTTCACAAATAATAAGCGTACGTCTTGATGAATTTTAACCCAACATATAAGCAAACCTAACATGTAATCAGCATCCATATAAAGAAACAGGATGTTACCAGAATTCCTGGGATTGCCTCATGCCCAACCCATGTCCCAAATGTCCCTTCTAGCTCACTAGTTATGAGTAGGTTTGAACTTCAGGTGAACAGATTCTTGGAGTATCCATCTGGTTTCTTTGGCTCAGCATTTTTTTTGAGCTTTGGCTGTGTGTTACGCATAGCTGTAGTTTCTTGGCTTCTGTCGCCATGTAATATTTCACTGGATTAAGAAGTATATATAGCCCAGTCTATTCATTCTAGTGGTAACCAACACGTAGGTGGTTTTTATTTTATCTATATTAAAAATTTGCCTACACTTACCATACATATTTTGTGTATATATTTTGGGTACATATTTTGACTTTTATGATTGATTGCTCATGTGCTTTTACATGTCCTTTTGGAAGTGTATAATGGTGCATCTTTGGGAGAGGGGTTGTTCATAAAGTACATGCATAATCATCTTCAGCAAACTCAATAAAAAATGTCCAAAGTGATTGGTTTATTCATGCCTACCAGCAGAACAGAAGTGTTTGGGTTAAAGTAGAACATGGGTATTTTATACAAACTCTAATTTTGATCTGTAAATCTGCCCAGCGACATACATTCCTATTTTTCCCCTCTCAGTAATAAGTTCGAGAAGTGCAAATGGGTAGATGTGCATAAAAGATGGATACTTTATACTTTATTAAATTTTAGAAAACTGTTTATTAAAAATATATTTCTATTTATATATAAATTTATATTTGTGTATATTTCCAAATTATTAAACTGATTACTAATTTTAATGATTTGATTAAAACAGAATGGATCTAATGAATTATTCAAGGCAGTAGCAAAAACGGTTATCTTAATTCTATTTATTTCTTCTGTATGAGATAACATACACACACCTTTATCTGGAGCCTGAGCATTCACCAAGTAAATAAGAGTCATTTTTAATGTTCTACTAAAAATCCTCCATAGGAGGAAAAAATACATATTCATAAACAAACAAAATTAGAAGTCAGTGTTCTGAAAAAGGAGTGCTTGAAAAACACCATGATTTTAAGCTTTACAGAACATATCATTGTACTCAGTGTAGGAGGTGAAGACAAGAGGCAATTTATTCTGCAGCTGGTTTCGAAATAAACACAGCAAAGGAAGATAAGGAGTGAAAAAGGGATAAATCCGCCGGTAGCAAACTTGATGGACAGACAGGCTGCCATTAAGAATGCTGTTGCCTTTGTAAGTACAGAGTGATGTGGAGATACCCTGGCATTTATACTGTAGACATGGTCCTTGAAGATTTTACACCTCCAATTCCTTAGAATTATCAGCTATCTCCAGCCTGTCAGTCATCCGAGCAATCTTAGATTTTTAGCTTAGGCCAGGCAGATTATTGACAAAGCAATCCAGGGTGATATAACACACCCTGACAAACAACAGTGAGGGGATTGTGTTTACCACTTTCACTGCACCAATTCCGCTGAATTAATTCTTAACACTGAAAGTAAACTTTCTCTTGATAACCATTCACTCCCTACCACTGTTGTTTTGCTACATAACCTGAGCTCCAGTGGAGATGGAAGAGTGCCCTGATGCAGGTAATTTAATCTGGTAGGGACTAATAGAAGCAAAGAAGGTATCTGTCTCCACAGCGAGACGGCTAATGAGGGCGTCTGTAAATAAAAAACTCGATGTTAGAATTGAGTTAAGGATTTAACTTAAGTATACAAAAGGAGGAGATTTCTAAATTAGGTCTGCCACTCTATCCTTAACTCACCCCTGTCTGTAGAAATTGAACACACGCAACTCTTCGATTATGTCTCGAGTCTAAAATGCAAAAATGACGAAAGAATAACGAAAGAACAAAGATAAAGAAGCAAAAAGGTTGAACAAAATTTATCCCACGCAGGTTTTTAGACTGTATTTAATGAATCAATTCAGTTGTATTGTATTTAATGGTTTAGGTAATAAACTCTTAAAGCAGGGACAAGGAGAGTTTGAAGGGGCACAGTAAGTTTTCAAGGCAAAACATGGACACAGCCTTAATCTTAGCTGTTGTTTTGGTCACTGATAACATTCAGAGCTAATGTTTTGGACTATGCTAATTTTAAAAAGTACGTTACATGTTAAGGACTTACAGAACATCAGTGCCATGTGCAATTGCTATGTTGAAATCACTTCTCTGGTCTCAGAGTTTAAAGTTTTCAAGCTACTTTTAATAATATTAGACTAAAACACATGTTTTTTATGGACAATTTTAATACTCATATGAAAATATTATGCCTTTTAAATGCTTTTGAGATACCTTAGCATGTATTCTTATTTACAGAATTGTCTAAATTTAATGAACTTAACATGAATGTTGGCTTTCTTCTAAACTAGAAGTTGAGTATGACTTCTAAAATGGAGAATTTTTATAAAATACATGAATATATTTGGTTAAATATATTCACATGTTATACACAATCCCCAACACAATGCATAATTAAGTTTTACAGTCAGCTAAAACCTCAAAATAGTTAAAAATATGAAAATCAGAGAAATCAAATGACTTAGTAAAATTTCGTCAGCTTAGATTTAGATTCATCTCATCCTCTGCATTTTTTCCAACATGTAGGAATTTTTGTTGGTATATTTTAGAATCTCGTTTCTGTCTTTCTTTTTACATCTAACCTGTTCAGACACCCCACACATTGAATAATTGTCAACACCCTGAACTTGCTGCTTTTATTTCTGTGGCTGTATCCCCCAATTTTTGGATCATTAGGCTCTTCATAGGAGTAGCCGTAATGCCACCTTTTCCAAGATGTCCCTATTAATACCCTCATGAAAACACTATCTTTCATTCATCTTCGATCCCCTGACCCTTCCTTATTTGCCTTACATATCATTTATCTGCTTACTTGTTCCTTACCTATTTCCTCCACAAGAACATAAGGTCCACAATTGGATCTTTGTCTCATTGTCACTAGAGTACGTCTACCGCTGGGTGGGTATTGCCATAACTCTGCTGAAAGAATGAGGGATCAATTCTGGTGTGAGTGGGATTACACAGAGCCAAATGGTAAAAAAAAAAAAAAAAAAATACTGGAATTGCATATTTAACATAATTTACTAGATTAACTGTAGAAATCAAGAGAGAAAAGTAAAGATTTACGTGTTTTCTATCTTGGTTACTTAGAAAGGTAAGTAGAACAATACATAAAAGTGGTCTAGAAAGAACATGGTAAATTCAACTTTGGATATATGTTGAGGCAACAGAGGTATCCGTAGAAAGATGTCCTTAAACAGAAAGAGGTTATAATAGTAGTTCTCACCTAGGGGTGATTTTTGATCCCCAGAGGATGTTTGGCAATGTTTGGAGACAATTTTTTGTGTTAAAACCAGGGTTGCTACTGACTTCTAGTGAGTAAAAGCTAGTGATACTGCTAACCTTGCTGCTGTGTGCAGGACAGCTCCTTACAATAAAGAATTGTCCAGCTTCACATGTCACATGCTAGAAATACACATAGAGGTGGGATGCTATATAGAAATGGTTGATGAAATGAGGGTAGATAAACTATCCAAAAGAACGGCTGCAGAGAGATAATAGGACTAATTGACATTTGTCTAGCACTCACTGTTGGACATAATTCTAGTCACTTTGTGTATATTAACCTGTTTAATCCATAAGGCAACCATTAGAGCTAGAAGCCAATATTGTGATTCTATAGATAAAAACATTAAAACACATAAAATGAAACAACCTGCTCAAACTCATAAAGCCAGAAAATGGTAAAGAATCAAAACTAGGTAATACGGAGGCACCTGGGTGGCTCAGTGGGTTAAAGCCTCTGCTTTCGGCTCAGGTCATGATCCCAGGGTCCTGGGATCGAGCCCCACATCGGGCTCTCTTCCTGTCAGGGAGCCTGCTTCCTCCACTCTCTCTCTCTCTCTCTCTCTCTCTGCCTGCCTCTCTGCCTACTTGTGATCTCTGTCAAATAAATGGATAAAATCTTTAAAAAACAACAACAACAACAAGCATAACCAGGTAATTGGATTTTAGAGGTCCAAATTTTTGCAAACTACTGTCTTTTGCAGTAAAAGTGGGAAAAAAAGCAAATAGGACTGGGTTCTCTCAAAGCAATCTGAAATTGAAGAAACCCACAAGTATTCCTAAAAGCCTCTGCCCCATAGTGTTGGATGCTGAATTGAGCAAAGAGAACGTCATTGGAATTGGCACATGGTGGTTGGTGACCTCTGTGGAGAACAATTTCAGTCAGGATAGATAGTGATACTCACTCAAAATGGATCGGATATTTATATAGTTCTGAAGGAAATGTTCAGTAGTTTGAGGGAGTATATGGATTGAGAGAAAGATGTTTGGAGCTTACGAATCTCATTACTGAGAAGCAGAAAATAAAATTGAGTCTTAAATGTTTTGAAATAAAATTTGGACTTTGAGGGTACAGAAAGCTTGGAACCATCTTATAGAGAATGTAATGAGTCAACATAAAGTCAACATTTTTAAATGTGAGGCCAATGCCCACAAGAAATATAAAAGCACGAGTTTGTAAAAGTCCCAAATATTCACTTTATTTTCTTTTTTAATTAAAGATGTAATTAATAGTTTATACTACCTGAAACTGAGCTTGGAATGGGATATAATAAAATGTAATTGGCCAATTCATTGGTAAAATGACTGGTTATACAATGAGATGCATGAGAACATGGTCTAGGGAAATTGGTTGGATAAGGTCAAGGGTCTGGGATTTGTTACAAAAAACAAGAGTAAGATTAGGGGTATCGAAGGATTAGGATTGAGCAGGACTATAGCTCAGAAAACTCAACTTTTGTAATTTATCTAACTCAAATCTAGCTAATTGCAAAGGATTGTTTTATTTTAGTCAAGTTCACAAAACTCTTAAAAGTAATAGCAAAGTTTCCTCTATGAAATTTATGGGTAAGAAAACAGTTGAAATATTTGATCTTAGATTCTGCTCCCCACTTAAGGTATTGTTCTCTGACAATCAGTGAGATGTGTACTACTTGTTAGAAATGCAGAAACTTGAGCCACATCCTAGATCTATTAAATTAGAGTCTGCTTTTAATAAGATGCCCAATGATTCACATACCCATTACAGCTGAATAAACACTTACCTGGATATCTGATTCACATACTGATTTTCTTCTGTTTTGTTGTAAACCACGGATAACAATTATGTAACTCTACGTTAGTGTAGTTGAATTGGAGATGGGCTGTGGCTAATGCGATGCCTTCTCACTAATCTGCACTACTCTCTCAGAAGTTTCTAGTGTCCTGCAGAAAATAGTTTACAAACCCCTGGCTGATGATGTTTTAAGATCCTTTATTATGTATTCACATGCTGTAATCTCTGACACTGTGTGACACTGGTCTGGCTACATGAAATGCTGAGTTGACTCATTCTTGACCACTAAATAGTTTATAATTGACTTGCCATTGATGAAACCATAGTTCTTCTTGTCTAGTTAAATAGAGCACTTTGGTAGACTTTAAAGTTATATGTGAATTGTTTCATTTTTTAATTGATCTCTAGACTTTATTCACATTTACCAGTCTTTCTGAATGTTCTCTTTCTTTCTGTACTAGATCCAATCCAGAGACCCACATATCATTTAGTTGTCATGGTTTCCCAGCCTCCTCTGGTCTGTGAAAACATTTCAGTCTTTCTTATTTGTCATGACCTTGAGAGTCTTGAAGAACAGAGGTAGGTATCTTGCAGAATTGTCACCCAGTCTAGGTTTATCCAGTGTTTTTCTTAGATTAGTCTGGGGTTAGAAATTTTGAAATAATACCTGGAGGGTGAAGATCCCTTCTTAACCCCATGTCAGAAAGAAATGGTAGCTATGGGACATACCTGACAATGTTAGCTTTCATTGTTCAGTTAAGGTCATGTTTCTCAGGTTTCTCCACTGCAAAATTACTATTTTTTTCTCTTATTATTTGGAAACCAGTCATTGTGTCTCAAGGGTAGGGGATTAGGCGCCACTCCTAGAAGGTGGGCTATTGCATATGTAAATGTTTAATTTAGTTTCTCACAACTGCTCCATATTAAGTATTTGACAGGTGACCTCCTGAATGGTGGACTAATCTCTGCATTCCCAACATTAAGCAAAATGCCTGGGTTGCAATATGTATTTCAGAAAGGTCCACTTTTTTTTTTTTTTTAAAGATTTTATTTATTTATTTGACAGACAGAGATCACAAGTAGGCAGAGAGGCAGGCAGAGAGAGAGAGAGAGAGAGAGGGAAGCAGGCTTCCTGCGGAGCAGAGAGCCCGATGCGGGGCTCGATCCCAGGACCCTGAGATCATGACCCGAGCCGAAGGCAGCAGCCCAAACCACTGAGCCACCCAGGCGCCCCAAGAAAGGTCCACTTTTTAATGCAATAGTTATTTTTATACAAAGTAAACATGTCACACATCACATGGCCTTTGTTTCTAAAAGAGGAATTTTCCTCAGGTAGTAAATTTAAAAGTTTCATTATGTGCCAGAAATTTTTAGTCTATACTGAATATTGACCAAATGATTCCGTCAAGTCCTCAAAACTTGTCCAAATTAACTTATTCAAAGGTTGTATAGCTTGGTATTTACTGCTTTATGAAATGTACAATTCAGGGACTTTGATGTAACAATGAGTTGTCATGGCAACTAAAAATTAAAACTGTGTCAAATTATTAAGTATAAATAGATACAGATTGATATTAATTTCACCAAAAGAGTACAGCTTACTCTATGGACTTTATATTTAAATCTTCATCTATGTACAGAGAAATATATGTAATGACTTCTTTTTAATAGTTTACTGCCGCTGATTAATTTTTAGGTAATACTGATAATTATGGGACAACTTAGAGGGTACGGAAATATATTTTAATAATAGTAGGTTTGGAAGCCGTCATATTTTTCCTGCATTGATTATATCTTGAAAATAGAAACACAATGTGTGCGTATATATATACACACACACAGTAATAATATAAACAATGACATGTTTCTTTATCCATTAGTATGAAAAATGCAAACACATATACACATATATACAAAGAAGCCTTTGTACAAATAAAACAGAAAAAAACAAGATGGCTTTCTTTATGATAGGGTATATATAGGAAATTTCTCTCTTTGGAGCATGAGGTTAATCTAGGGGAAAGTTTTCTATTATTTCTGATCTCTGAATAATTTTCCAGTATGATCAGGAACAACGAAAAATGCTGTAAATCCCTTTAAAGCAGTATATTCTTGAATTGATTACCAATGCTCACAAAAAGGAAAACTGGCTGTATTATAACAGTGATAATTTGTATGTTTAATTATTTATGAGGATACAACGGTCGAGTTTTTAAAAATCTTTCCATAAAAAATCCTCAATATAAATCCCTGTGATCTACAGTAATGCTACTTCATCTTTGCTTCCAGCCGTGCAGCATAAACCCTTTCATTAGTACATGCCTTCACTTAAGGGGATTGCTTTAACAAAGGGATCCAGCACATCATTATGACTTTTTGAGTTAAGAGATGACTGTGGCAAAACAATAAATACCCCATCTTATTAAGATACGTCTGTTACGGCAGTACTGAGCTATTTTATATTTGGTTTCCACACAACACATTGCAGTTCCGGCAGAAACCCAGGGATGCACTCCAGAGAAACACATAATGAGGTCAGATGGAAAATCTTGTCTTGTTTCAGATATGAATTCAATCCATCCTTTCTTTCATGTGAGACAATATTCACAGAAGGAACTGCTGCTGACATGTTTTAACTTCACTGACACTGAAAATCTTCTCTCCTCAGTTGGCGCTTTTAACCTCCACCTTGAAAGAATATCTATGCAAAATATTATTAGAGATGGTCACACAAATTTTAAAAATCTGATTATATTTGTTTATTCACCTCTTGCTATATTCACTACACAATTGTGCCAGCTAATTTTTGCCTTATGAAATATGAATAATGAAAATCTGTGCTCGTTGAGGCCATTTTTTTTTTTTTTTCACTCTGTCTTGGAAGCTTAGAATCTTGTAAATTGGGCAGGAGAAGCAGAAGATAAAATAGCGGGGAAGGGGATAAAGAAAAAATATATAATGGTTTTATATTTTCAAAACCACAGCCTTGGCATTTAGCTGTCACAAGGAGATCCGTCACTTTAAAACCATCCCCTAGATCTGTGCTGTGGGATACTGTGAAGTCAGAACAATGTGTCAAGACCTGGTTCTCCATCTTTCATGTAACTATTAGAATAACAGCTAAAGAAACAATTTAGCATTATTTGACTTAGAATTACTCATACCAAACCCTAGTTAGTCTTTTTTTTTCTTTGCACACTCACTTTAATTCCGTGCCTACTAATAAGGAAGACTAGAGTAACCTAAATCCAGGAGTTGTGTTGCCCACAGAAAACAAAGGAGACACCTGATGCACACATGATCTTCATTAGCAATAACAAAGCATGATATGGAAAGATGGCCTAAATGGTTAAACATATTGTTTCTTTGTACATTCTTTGTCTCAGAAGAATTGTATATGAAGCTTTGGTTCTATTAAAAAAAATCATTGGTTTCTTATGATACTCCTTCCCCATTTAGCTTTGCTGTGTCTTAATTTGTAAGTATCATGTTCACAGGGATCTAATACACATAAATGTAGAATGGTAAATCATCATGGTTCCAACATTCAGCCTTAGTGTCCTCATTCTGCCCTCAGGAGGCAGCTGTTTAATCTGAACCTGCCCTCTCAGCATCTGTGCTTCCTTCTCCATAAAAAGGAAGGTGAAACTATAAATTCTTTCTTAAAAAAAAAACTTTTTGTTTAAAAAAAAAAAACTCTTAAATTCTTTCTAAACTCTGTTTTTAAGGGACACCTGGGTGGTTCATTCAGTTGACTGTCTGCCTTTGGCTCTGGTCATGCAGGGTCCTGGGATCTAGCACCGTGCCAGGTCTGTGCTCAGCAGGGAGCCTACTTGTCCCTTTCCCTCTGCGTCTCCCCTTGCTTGTGCACTTTCTCTCTCAAATAAATAATAAAATATTTAAATTCCATTTTTAAAGTTGTTCCAACTCTAATGGTGCATCTTACTTTGTACTGGCCTCTCGTCTGTATGTGTAAGTATTGATGGTGACTAATTTAATCTCTATCTTTTGAGGACATACAAGACCTATTTAAAGGGGGACATTTGTTACCTCCTGAACAGTGTGCCTTAAGTTCCACAGAGAACGTTACAAATTAATACAAATCAGTATGAGATTTCTCAATTTCTCTTGCCATCTTAAACAAATTTTGAAAACGTCAGATTTATCTAAAACTCACAGTGAATAGTTTTGGCCAAATGACTTAGTTCTAATACATGAATATATATGGAAGCTTTCAAACCTATCTACCTTCATAGAAATCCAGAGACAAAATGAAAATATAGCCAATACTAGGGACTAAATGGAAGAGTCAAGTGATATTTTGTAAGAACTCAAATTCTCAATATATATCTCATACTTCCTTCTTAATGAGATACCAGATGTGAAAATTTCCTGTACAGGATTTGGCATTCAGTACATGCTCAGTAAACACTGAATAAATCAAAGTAATAAAGACCATATATCAATAAGTATAAAAGTACAATAAAAGCAGAAAAGAAAATTTTGTAGAGGCTTTATTTTTAATTCCATTTCCTTTATCATTAAATTCATGGTGTAGGAATAATAAATGACCTATATTGTGGTTCATAAAATTATCCAATATACAATTTTGTCTTCAAAATTATATTTTAAGTTACATAATTTTCTTTATAAAAATTAGTTCAAAATTATAAAGATAAGATTAAAATCCACTTGACGGTGCAATTTCCTGTGTCCACTCTCCTGAAGAGTCTTCTCTATCCACTAAAATTATTTCATAGATACACAATCATGTTTGTGTGTGAAGTTATTTTAAATATTTTTATTGTGGTATACATGTATATGTATATATTATGAAATTTTTAATTTAACCATTTTAAGTGTACAAACCAGTGGTATTAATTACATGTACAATGTTATGTAAACATCACTATTACGTATTTTTAAGCTTTTCATCACCCCCCAAAAAACTCTACCCATTAAGTGATAATTAATCTCCCTCTTCCTTCAGTCTCTAGTAACTTCAAATATACTTCCTATATTTATCAGCTAGCCCATGCTAGATATTTCATGTAAGTGGCATCATACTATTTTTGCCCTTTCTCTCTGGCTTATTTCACTCAATATAATGTTTCTAAAGTTCATGTATGTTGTAGCATGTATAAAAATGTCATTCCTTTTCAAGGCTGAATAACATTCTATTTTATGTATATATCACATACATTATGTATATATTTTCATATTTTATCTGTCATCTTTTGATGAACACTTTTGTTTCCAACTTTCAGCTACATTAAGAAATCTGTAGTGAACATAAATGTAGAAATATTTTCTTTGAATCCCTGTTTTCATTTCCTTGGGGTACATACCTAAGAGTGGAGTTGCTGAATCATACAATAATTCTGTTTAACTTTGTTGAACTATTTTCCATTGTGGCTTCACCGTTTTACAGAGCTACCAGCAATGTACAAGGATTCCAATTTCTGCCATCTCAGCCAACTTATTATTTTTTATTTTTTTATTTTTTAAGTAGGCTCCATGCCTAGTGCAGAACCCAGTGTGGTGCTTGAACTCACAACCATAGGATTAAGATGTAAGCCCAAATCAACAGTTGGATGCTTAACCAAATGAGCCACCCAGGGCATCCTGTTTTTTAATTTTTAAAAGAAGTTCTAAGCATCCTTATAGATATGAAGTCATATCTCATTGTGGTTTTCATTAACATTCCCCTGATGTCTAATGATGTCAACATTCCCCTAATGTCTAATGATGTCAAGCATCTTTTCATGTGATAATTGGCTGCTTGTGTATATGTTTTTGAAAAAATATCTATGTAAGTCTTTTGCCCATAAAAAATTATTTACTTCTTGTTATTGAGTTGTAAGAGATTTTAAACTTTTGGACATTAACCCTTATTAGATATATAACTTTTGAATATTTTATCCCATTCGGTAGGTTACTTTTTTCATTTTCTTCATAATTTTTTTGATGAACAGTTTCTAATTAGGTGGAGTTCGGTTTTGCTATTTCTTGTTTGTTGCTCATGCTTTTGGTGTTCTACCTAAGAATCTGTTGCCAACTCTAAGTTCATGAAGATTGCTCATATAATTTTTTTCTAAGAGTTTTATAGTTTTAGTCCTTATGTTAGTCTATTTGTCCATACTGGGTTAATTATTATATGTGCTCTGAAGTAGAGGTCTGTTTTTTTTTTTTTTTTTTTTTTTTTTGCATATTAAAACCTACCTACCCAGATGTTTAGCACCATTTGCTAATGGTGCTAAACTATTGTTTCCTTACTGAATGGACTTGGTATCTTTGCTGAAAATCAATTGACCATAGATACATGTGTTGATTTATGAACTCAAATTTCTCTTCCATTGGTCTATATATTTATCCTTATGACAAGGACCACAATGTTTTGATTGCTGTAACCTTGTAGTAAAGTTTGAAATTAGGAACAGTGAATCCTTCAACTTTATTCTTCTTTTTCAAGAATGTTTAGTCTATTCAGGGCACTTTGGAACTTCACATGAATTTGAGGGTCAGATTTCCTATTTCTGCAAAAAGGACTATTGGAATTTTGATAGACATTGTGCTGAATCTGTAGATTGCATTGTAAATTGTATTGAATAGTATCAACAAATTAACAGTGTTATATTAGGATTCCTGAATGTTAGTTGTCTTTCCAATTACTTAGGACTTCTTTAACTTTTTTTCACTAATGTTTTATAGTTTGGAGGACATAGGACTTTTATCTCATTGGTGAAATTTATTCTTAGTTATTTTAATCTTTTATATGTTATAAATAAGATTATTTTCTTAATTTTCTTTTGGGATTGTTATTACTGATTACAACTGATTTGTGTATGTTGATCTTGTAATCTGTAACTTTGTTAAATTCATTCATTAACTTTAGTAGCTTTCTTGTAAATTCTTTTTCTTGTTTGTTGTTGTTGTTGTTTTTTCTATATGTAGTATCTTTTCATCTGTGAGTGGAGATTGATTTCCTATTTCCTTCACAATTTGGGCACCTCTTATTTATTTTATGTAACTGTTCTACCTAGAAATTCTATTACGTAAAATATGTAACAGGAGTGGTAAAAATAGTCATCCTTTCTTGTTTCTGATTCTCTTAGAATGATTTCACTCTTTTATCACTGAGTATATTATTACCTGGGGTTTTTTTAAATGTCCTTTATCTTATGAAGAAAATCCCCTTCAATTCCTAGGCTCCCCTTCTTTTAATCACAAAAGGATGTTGGATTTTGTCACATGCCTTTTCTGCATCTTGTGTAATAATCATGATTTTTTCTCTCATCCTGTTAAAGTAGTGTATTATATTGATTGATATTCTAATGTTGAAGTACCATTCCATTCCTTGGATAGTTTCATTTGGTCATTATGTGTAATACTACTTTTTTTTTTTTTAAAGATTTTATTTATTTATTTGACAGAGAGAGATCACAAGTAGGCAGAGAGGCAGGCAGGGTGGGGGTGGGGGGGAAGCTGGCTCCCTGCTGAGCAGAGATCCCAAAGTGGGGCTCCATCCCAGGACCCTGGGATCATGACCTGAGCTGAAGGCAGAGGCTTTAACCCACTGAGCCATACAGGCACCCCATGATGTGTATACTTTTAATATGCTTTTGGATTTGGTGTGTTTTGTGGATAATTTTTTACATTTCTTTTAAGATTTATTCAGGGAATTTATTTTTCTGTGATATTTTTATTTGGCTTTGGTAATAAGGTAATAAGGGCCTCAGAGAATAAATGAGGAAGTGTTCTCTTTTCTTCTTTTGTTTGGAAGAGTTTGAGAAGGATTGGTATTAATTCTTTAAAGGTTTGATAGAGTCCACCAGTGAAGTTATCTGGTTTTGGACATTTCTTTCTTAGGAGGTTGACTACTGATAAAATCTCTTATTAAATATTTTTTAGATTTTCTATTCTTTTCTTTTCTTTATTTCTTTTTAAGATTTTATTTATTTATTTGACAGAGAACACAAGTAGGCAGAGAGGCAGGCAGAGAGAGAGAGGGGGAAGCAGGCTCCCTGCTGAGCAGAGAGCCTGATGCCGGGCTTGATCCCAGGACCCTGAGATCATGACCTGAGCCAAAGGCAGAGGCTTAACCCACTGAGTCACCCAGGCAACCCTCTATTTTTTTCTTGAATCAGTTTGAGTAACTTGTGTGTTTCTGGAATTCATTTATTTCATCTTGATTATGTAATTTTTTGGCATATAAGCATTCATAATAGTCTCTTATAAACCTTTTCGTTTCTGTAAAGTTGGTAGTAATGCTCTCACTTAGATTTCTCATTTTAGTTATTTCCATCTTTTTTTTCTCTTTTCAGAATAGATAAAAGTTTATTTTCTTAAAAATCTTTTCAAAGGAGTATCTTTTGGTTTTATTGAACTTGTTTCTTATTGTTTTCTATTCCCTAATTCATTTATCTTTAGTCTTTACTATTTTTTTCTTTATGCTCATTTTGGATTTTGTTTTCTAATACTTCAATATATATATATTATTGTCAATGTCAGGTTATTGATTTGAGCTATTCTTCTTCAATGTGGATGTTTACAACTATTTATTTTCCTGAGTACTACTATTATTGCATCCTCTAAGATTCAATACATTGTATTTTATTTTCTTTAGTCTTAAAGTGTGTTGTAATTCCTCTTATGCTCTCTTCTTTCATTCATTTGTTGTTAATTAGTGGGTCATTTAATTTTCATAGGTTTGCCAATTTTCCAGTTTTCCATCTACTATGATTTGTAGCTCATTCCATTTTAGTGGAAGAAAATACTTCATATATATTTATTCTTTTTAAATATGACATTTGTTTTGTTGTCTAACATATTTTCCTTCCTAAAGAGTGTTCTGTTGTACTCAGAAATGATGTTATTCCTCTCTTCTTAGTTGGGGTGTTCTGCTGTATGTATCTACTAAGCCTAGTTCATTTATAATATTTTTCAAGTTCTCTATTTCCATACTGATATGTTTTTGAGGTGCTCTTTCGTCAAGATGATGTATTGAAGTCTCTAACCATTAGTGTAGAGCTATCTATTTATCCTTTCACTTCAGTCAGTATTGACTTCATGTATTTTGAGGATCTGCTTTTTGGTGCATATGTATTTAAAATTTTTATACCTTCTTAATAATATCTTTCCTTGTGTGCAAGGAAATACAACAACATTTGTTGCATTAAGGTATATATTTTTTGATACTAGAGTAGCCACTTTAGATATCTTTTGGCTACCATTTACATGAAATGCTTTTTTTCATCCATCCACTTTGAACCTATTTGCTTATTTTAAGTGAGATTTTAAGTCACCTTGAAAGCAGTGTTAGATACACAGCATAATTGAGGGAAGGTACAGAGATATATTATATACCCTCTGTCCCCCATCCATGCATGGCCTACCCATTATAAACATCTATCACTAAATGGTACATTTGTTACAATTGATGAACCAATATTAGCACATAATAATCACTCCAAGTCCATAGTCTCCCTTAGGGTTCATTCTCAATGTTAGACATTCTATGAATTTGGACAAATATATGATGATATCTAAATTGGATCTTTGAAATCCATTCTATCAATTTAACTTTTTGATTTCAAAGTTTAATCCATTTATATTTAATGGAATTACTGATAAGGAAGGATGCTCCATTGCCATTTTGTTATTTTTTCTCATATATCCTATACTGTTTTTGCTCCTCATTTCCTCCATTACTGCTTTCTTTTGTGTTTAGTTGATTTTTTTCTACAGTGAACACACTCTAGAACTGTTAAAGGATAGACTTTGGTAAGAAGGAAATTAAATCTACAAGGAAAGAGTGAGCTGAGAGAAACCATTATAGGAAAAAAAATGCTAGCCTTATGGAAAAAACAATCAGTAGCTGTATTAGAATCACAATGAAAATAATAAACAATTTGGGGGATATTTGAAAACATGATAGAACTTTAAACACTATAGAATTGTAACCAGAATAATGAGTTTGAGTTGATTAGTGCAAAAATACTTTGTTTGGATTGTTCCAGATTGAGGTAAAGATGCAAAATTAATTTGACTTTTAAAAAAATAATAAATTAATATGAAAACCATAGGAACTTATAGGTTCTCTGTAATAGAAGGGAAGAAAGGCAATTAAATAAAAACCTTAATAAAGCCAACTACAATCAAGAAAGAAGGACAAAAATACAAAAAAAAACCCAAGAAAATAAGTAAGTTGATATATAAAAATCAACATATGTATGAAAAATAAATCTATAAGAAGATAAAAAGTAAAACACAAATTATAATTTTACATGTCATTTATACCTCAATAAAGATGAGTTTTCTTTTTTTTTAAGTACAAATAGCGAGACCTCTCTCATGGTTTATTAACTTTGATAGTAGAAAAACCCTTCCAAATAAGAAAATACATAAGTAAATAAATGTTCATATAATTTAAATTATATGGACAATATTTTTATTAAAAATAAGTTTTTACAACTAATATAAATAGACTAAATATTCCAGTTTAAAATTGAAATTATCAGATGAACTACAAAATAACATAATTATATTAATTTTCCTTTACTGCTATAATAACCACAAGTTAAGTGCCTTACATCAATATAATTTTATTATATGATGATTCTATTAATCATAAGTCCAACATGTCTCACTGGGCCAAAATCAAGGTGCCTGTAGGATTATGGTCATTCTTTGATTCTTTGTAGACTCTAGAATATTTTATTGCCTTTTGTAGCTTTAGAGGTTTCCTATATTTCTTGGTTCTTGGTCCTTTTCTCCAGTTTTCAAAATTATTGATGGCAGGTTAAGTCCTTTTCATGTTGCATCTTTGAGCTTTTTTTCATGAATATGTCTCTGTCTGACCATACCTGGAAAAGTTTGTCACCTAAGAAAAAGTGTGCTTAAATTGGGCCCACTCAAGTAATCCATAATAACCACCCCATTTGAGGGTCTACTAACATCAATAACATGCTAAGTTCTTTTTGTCATATAAGGTATGGTTCAAGATTACTGAGATTAGGAGATGAACATACTTGGGGCCATTTTTCTTCTCACAAAAACCTAAACTATATATGGGAGGGTAAGAAAATATTATGACAGTATATTAGGAAGCAAAGTGCTAAAAAAAGTTAAATTGGCCCAATACTGACAAAAATAATAATGGTGTCACTATAATATTATTTTAAAAATACACTTTAATCTTGATCATTATTAAGGAAAAAAAATCTTCTCCATTTCCCTGAGGATGTAGTTTAAGTCAGTTTCTTCTACTCACATATCTCATAAAGCTCAAAGTCTCACTTCCTGTTTTTGCATGAATATAAAAGCTCATGTCCAAATCACTAGTGCCCATTTTCAGGCACTTATGCTTTTAATGATCACATTTATGATCAAATTAAAGTTTTGTAAAAATAGACTTTACCTACAAATACACTCTAACACATGTGTATTTCTTGAGATTGTTTTGTACCTCAACTATTTTGATTATTATTTGCACTACAGTACCAAGGTCCCAAAGTTTAGGGACTAAAGAGTATCTATTGCAAGTGAGACCAGAGCTGACTCTGAAGGTAATGTGATACAAAGTGAAAAACATGGGATTTGTTTTAAAAAATCAGTTTTAATTTAGTAAGGTCATCTTTTTTTTTTTTTTTTAAAGATTTTATATATCTATTTGACAGACAGAGATCACAAGCAGGCAGAGAGGCAGGCAGAGAGAGAGGTGGGGAAGCAGGCTCCTCATGGAGTAGAGAGCCCAATGTGGGGCTCAATCCCAGGACTCTAGGATCATGACCTGAGCCGAAGGCAGCGGCCTTAACCCACTGAGCCACCCAGGCACCCCTAGTAAGGTCATCTTATGAATACTAGTTAATTTTTCTGGAAATGTATTTTTATTATGCTTGAAATTAATAATGTAAATCAAGGCATCATAATCAATATTAAAGATGTAAAAAAGGCGACTAATATTGATAATGTATGGATGATATATCACCTATTATGGGAATGTATATGGTACATAAAATAGTTAAGAGCATGGCCTTCAGAGGCAGGCCATTTTATTGTGACTCCTCCTGTTCTCACCTTGGGAAGTTACTTAACCTCTCTATGCCTCAGTTACAACACCTATAAAGTAGAGTTAAAAATAAAGCCTGTTTCACTGGGTTGTTATGACAATTATGTACGTTGCTATTTGCAAAGCGTTCTGTAAAGTAAGTGCAGTGAAAATCAATATGTTTCAGTACTTTCTTCACAATGGCAAATGCTTAGTTCTGTGCTGACTTAAAAAATTAATATATTAAATATTTATCATATAAAATTTGTCCTCAAAATGAAAGGAATAATATTATGAAGATTAGAATTACTCAACTGCTACACTGTGTGGCACTGGATAAAATATAATGCAGAAATTAAGGGATTAGTTTAGGCTTTACTATTTTATAAGGAGAGAACAATTTAGTATATGAGGTCAGGGCACTGCAAAAAAAGAATAAATCACTATAATAAATTTATGGCACATTCCTCTGCTCTTTTAATATTTCTCAGGTGCAAAACTGTGCATGCACGAGGTAGAAAAAAAGATGATCCTAGCAGACCAATAATCTATTAAATAAGCCACTTGTGCTTAATATAGTAGCTTAGCTTATTTTTGATCTAAGCAGCAATGCAAGAAAAATTGAACCTGTAACGTTTAGTGTGTCTTGTACAGTGAGTACCTGGTGTACAACAAGTACCATGATGAGTCATGACAGAAAAGACAAGGTTATTAAAGAGGAAGAAGGATGACATAGTGGCCCAAAGGTATTTTCCAGGAACATGCCAATGAAATATTCCTCTGCTCTTTTAATATTTATCAGGTGCAAAACTGTGCATGCACGAGGTAGAAAAAAAGATGATCCTAGCAGACCAATAATCTATTAAATAAGCCACTTGTGCTTAATATAATAGTTTAGCTTATTTTTGATCTAAGCAGCAATGCAAGAAAAATTGAACCTGTAACATTTAGTGTGTCTTGTACAGTGAGTACCTGGTGTACAACAAGTACCATGATGAGTCATGACAGAAAAGACAAGGTTATTAAAGAGGAAGAAGGATGACATAGTGGCCCAAAGGTATTTTCCAGGAACATGCCAATGAAATATTTGAAATAATGTAACAGCAATATTAAGTGCTTAGAAATAATTGTCCAGATGGACATCAGTGATATTCAGCAACTTTATCAAATAATATTAACATCTACAGCATTAAATAGTTAGTAGCTACAAGAAATCCTAGTGCTACTTATATCTTCAAATCAAATGGCCATTCCCATATACAATTAATTCCATTGTTAACATTATGTATTTTTATAGAAAAGTGCAAATTTTCTTGACTTTATAATTGATTAATATTACTATCACCCAACTCTGTAATGAGGAGAAAGATGATAGATATGAGGATATTCTCATATCTATCTATCTATCTATCTATCTATCTTTTGATATCCTCATACACCCCTCATATACACTCCCCATTAGTTTCCCTAATTGGAATGAACTCTCTAATCTTAAAATTCAGTTCCTTACAATACAGTGGGGGAGGAAAGGTAAAGGGTATTCAGTATCATCTTAGAATTCTTTTGAGTTGTGGAAATGTCATCTTAAAAATAAAACTTCTCAAGAGCAATACACAATTAGAAAACCTATATGAAATGGAGAGATAAAGACTGCTATCTCTTAGCTTCCCATATGGAAATGAATCCTGCCTATTATTTTCCATCAGAAAGCCACAGAGGGGTTTGCTCAAGATTGTTGTATTGCTGGTGTTGCAAACTCTTCTAATTCACTGGAAAATAAAAACACCTTCATAGTTTTGTCAATCTATCTCTTCCCTCCCCTTTCTATCTGTTCATGTACAGAAAGTCTTTCTCCTCTCCTCTTTCTCTCTCTCTGTGTGTACACACACACACATTTGAGAATATCCTTGCTAAAATAATTTAATAAAAAAAATTCTAAGGCTTAAAGACCAAATTTATAGTTCTTTCAAAAGGACAAGGAAGAGGTAAGAATCCTCAAGCATCAACTTGATGCTTTAAGGTTTTTTAAGCTAGTATATCTAAAATACACTATTCACATATTAATCCTCATCTAACATTTAAAAATATTTACTGTACTCTTTAAGAGACAATTTAACCATAATAAATATTTGTAAAAAAAAAAAAAAACACTTAAAATCCTCAAACTATTCCTGTCTCAGAATTATAGTAATGGGATGCAGACTTAATACCTAAAATTGCTGAAATAAAATTAGAATTTAATGTACAATGGATATTACTTTCTAAAATACAGCAAGTTTATTTTCTGTGTAGCTTATTAACTAATGCATCATTCATTCTACCATTGTTTATTAAGTTTCAACTTTGTACTAGATACCATGCTAGTGCTAAGAAAACAAAGTGAACAGTATATTTTCTTTCCTTCAAAGAACTTAAAGCCTAATTAGGGGATGCAGACAATAAATAACCAACTATAAAACTTTAAAAGTTGTTATAATAAAGGCTTAGGTGTAAGGGAATCATGGATCACATCTAAGGGTGCTATCTAAACAACTGAAAGATCCAGTAACAAGGGGGTGGAAGAGGTGATCATATTTACAACAAATGCAGATAAGGAAATATTTCTTGTGGGAAACTATAAGAAGATTATCATATTTGGAAGAGAAATGTTGGGGACCAAAGGATGGAGCTACAAATGAGGCTGGAGGCAGAAGAAAATAGGATCTTAAAAGCATGGCCAAGGAATTTTGCCTTTATCCTGTTATTAACAGTGGGGACTGGTACGTGGAAAATAATGTCCAGGAGAAACAAAACAGATGCAAATATAAGACAGGCACTTAAATTGTCTAAATTCATAAAAGGTCTAATGCAAATAATATTGAATGGAAATTCTAAATAGAAAGATTTTTTTTTAGTTAGTTGCAGAAATATATCGGATATTATAAGGAGT